>NW_027362763.1:114605258-115828829 GCF_046119375.1 Phyllobates terribilis
GTTTATAGTCGCTCTTACAAGGATTTCTCTCTGGGTTCAATGATCCGATCAAGGCCTAAAAAGGAATAAGAAATGACATTAAGACAGAAAATGCAGGAGAATAAAAGCTCAAGATGCAGGAACGTCTCCCTTCTATATTATGTCCCCACTGATTACACTGTAGAGAACGTAATACAAGCCGGACCCACCACAGACCCCATTATATTATAAAGGGAAATCCCCCATACACATAAATCAATACTGCAGGGAAGGATAAGGGACATCACACAGAGGGGGCAGGAAGAATAACGCCATTATCACACATAATATGTCTGATCTACATGACGAACAGTGATATCCCATTGTCATATGGGATATAATATGGGATGTATAATTCACACCCGTCATCTAATGATATACAGACGTCCCTCTGATACTTACACTGGCAGATTCCTGGATGATTTCTGGTGTCTCACATATTCCACCATCAGTATTTGCCGGCACAGTTATTCCTAAAATAATGAAGAAACGTTATTTATTAAATGTCTATATCAGCACTTAATAACCAAAAGAAAAGGAAGTAAAAAAGTCAAATATCAAAAAACATAACAAATTTTATTGATTAATCAGAACAATTCATGATAAAAAAAATAATAAGAGAATGTGAGACACAGAGAGCGCTCTCTCTTTGAAACCAAGAACAACTGATCAAAATCACTTCAAAACCTATTCATAATGGTATTCATACAAGTTTGTGTCTGTTTAGAATGTAGAAGATATAGGAACAATCTGTAGTCCTCAAAATTAATAAGACAAATAAAAAAGAGAAACCTGCACAGTCTGGGAGGGTGGGAAGCAAGACCCCGACATGTGTTTCGCATAGGCTTCTTCCAAGGGGTATTGAAGAAGTTTTGCGTAGGCTTCTTCCAGCGGGTGTGTAAGAAGCCTACATGAAACGCGCATCAGGGGCTCACTCCCCACCCTCCCAGACCATGCAGGTTTCTCCTATTTATTTGTTTATTTATTTATACAGAGGATGAAGAATAAATCAACATATTCTTTGCCGTTCTAAATAACGAAATATTTGAATGTAAAATATTAGATGATCGTTTTACCTTCTATCAGATCGGAGTTTGGCCCTGGCTGACTATTATCAGGGTCAGCAACATTTAGGTTTTGCCCCTCTGCGGAGTCGCCTTTTGATGTTTCCTGATGGATATAAGATATACAATTAATATAACATTTCTCAAACACTAGATTACCATATATATAAAGCAGGAAGGATTAAACCTGGATTTACTTGACAAGTTCAGTATTGGACGGACAATTCACGGCCGCTCTATCAAGTAAATTTACATTAATATTTAAGCGACTTGTATCTACAACTGTTCTCTAATAACTTCTATCAGAACTGCAGCATTTACAAGGAGGAAGATTGTGATGATGGAGTGAGATAGAGGTAGAAATACAAGCTCCGCACCGCTGAGTACAGACTGTCACCACAGAGGATGGAGCCGCAGAGACAGGCTGCCATAAAATATCCTGTGTCTGCCTGGAGCGGAGAGAGGAAGGCCTCTACCATCATAAATCTGACCTTCTGCTATATGATTGGTAATCTGGAGAAGATCAGACAACAAGGACATGAGATGTAGAAGATGACAGATCCTTACCAGGCGCTCCAGTGAGTAGGCCGGATACTCCAGTACAAGCAGGACATTTTGGGCCAGCTGTTTGAAAAAGGCCAATTCTCCACTTTGGGATTTTTCTTCAGCCTATAAAGATGAAAATAAACAAGAAATGAAAATAATCAATAAAATTCATAAACATATATGGTATTGCCACGTTTGTTAAAGTCTGATCTGTTAAGATAGGTGTTTATTAATTGTGTTAATTAATTCCCTAACATCGAGAAAAAAAATCAAAACGCTAGATTTACAGGTTTTTTTGCTCACCTCACTTCACTAAAAAAATGTAATAATAAGTAATTAAAGCACCGTATGTACACAAAAATGATATCAATAAAAACCTGAGTTCACTGCGCAAAAAAAGGCTTTACTTAGTTATATCAACAGAAAAATTACAATGTTATGGGTCTCTGAATATAGTGACACAAAGAACCATTTCATCTCAATTGGAATTTTTTTCACCTTGTTTCAATACAATGTATGGTAAATAGGATGGAGCCATTGAAAGCTGCAATTCATCTAAAAAAAACAAGCCCTCACATGTCTATGCCAATGGAGAAATAACAAAGTTATGGCTCTTGAAAGAAAGTGAGGAAAAAATGAGAGCAGAAAAATGAAAAATTCTGTGGTCCATAAAGGGTTAACCAATCCTATTCCCTCCTCCCCCCGCATCCAGGACCTTCCCACCCCTAATTCAACTAACCCTTTAGATCCCACCCTCTCCTTTGTCATGTACCCTGATTGCCCTGTTTTGACTCCAGGCTATTCTTATCTGGGTATTTGGCACAGGTTAAACTTAAACTTGTATTCCATTATTATTTTCCATTATTATTATATATAATTTGTGCAGATTGTCTGCTACTTACCTGGTGTACTAATGTCCAGATGTTCTGCTGTAAATGCTCAAGATATTCTGAGCTTATACAACCTTGGTGGTATTTGGTCAGGCAATCTCTCACAAGCTCCATAACCAGCCGGTAAGTGAAGCTGAGGACGCCATCGGGTAGTGGTAGCACAAAGTCAGGGTCATAGGTGGTAAGAATCCCCTGGAGTAGTGCTAACACCTGAAGTCTGTCTGGAGGAATTCCAGACATTTCAAGTAATCCAAGCGCGGTTAGTATATGACTAGCTATATGGCTTATCACACCAACAGCAATGACACCGGAATGTCAAAGTGACAACAGGAGTGTAAACACTTGTAGAAGTAGTGATGGTTAATTGTGATGTCATAATGGAATCTTGTGTTCTAATCTTAAAGGGGCATCTTACCTTATAAGGAAGTTGCCTTGCAACCCTTAAGTAGGGAAAAATATAGGCTCAGCATCAGTATCTGTTATACACAATAAAAATTATAGCGTTTTGTATCAATAAGAAATTCCGATTCCAGCGCTAACAGAAATATCTTTCTGTGGGAACAGGGCATATGGGGCTGGGGCTGCATCCAACCCTGGCATATGAAGCACGCTGGCCCATGTTGCTCTGCCACAACCACTTCCAAAGATGGGGGTCTTTATTACAAATATGACCCTGCCTACCAATGGAGAAAATCAAAATTTACTACTCCCAATAATTCCAGTTTTTAAAGTTGGCAAAATAGGTCTCTTTATAATATTAATAGTAACCTCTTGACCCTCCTTATAATAATAATAGCGCCCATCTGGTTCTCCTGATAATATTAAAGGGAATCTGACAGTGGCATCAACCCTCATAAGCCATCTATATGGGCATTTAGGTCATAGAACGTTGAAGAAACCGATACCTTGATATCTGCCATCTGATGTCTTATTCCACAGAAATCCACATTTTCTTTTATATGTAAATGAGCTGTTAAGATCTATGGGCCGGACATAGATCTCCCTGAGAATCTGCATCCAGAGATTATTTTCAATGGAACAGGTAGTTATCAGTGGGAGACATGTACATCAGGAGAGTAGACGGTCAGTCATTACATGTGTCACACTGGAAATGACTCTTTTCATTTATAATAAGCCCTGGATGCAGATTCTCAGGGAGATCTATGTCCGGCCCATAGATCTTAACAGCTCATTTACATATTAAGAAAAAAAGTAAATTTCTCTGGATTAAGACATTCATCAAATAGTGGCTATCAAGGCATCACTCTATTCAACTTTCTCTGACCTGCATCTTTATGTAGACGGCTTATGAGGGTTGATCTTACTGACAGTTTCCCTTTAATAGTGTGGCTCGGACCTCCTTATAATAACAGTGCCCCTTATGGGCCTCCTTATAATAATGATAATAATGGTGACTACCTGTTCTTTTTTATTAAATTAAAAATAATAATGCTCCGTCAGGCCTCTTTATAATAGTAATATTAATGATAAAAATATTAGATGACCCCACACGGTTTAGGGAAAGTGTCACTGAATGCAGAAGCCGGGTCTAAGCTCCTAATAAACACTACCCACCTCCTGCCCTGCTGTGTTATTACAGGCTTTATTCCCCTTCAAGCCTAAGCAGCAGAATGCCGGTATCTCCTCTTACTGCTCCATTTCACCTGCTGTCAGTAATGCAAAGTACCTGGGCCCTGTTTTAAAGCCTCTTGTTAACCCCCTCCCACCATGTATCTATAGCATCGGCGTCTCTGCCCCCTGCTGGCGTAGCGTACATGTACATACCGTATCATACGTGTACGTTACGGTAAGCTCGGACCAATGAGAGGAAGCATCCGGCGCTCAATCAGAGGAAGTATCCGGCACCCAATCAGAGGGACAGCTGTAACATCACGTGCCGTTAGCTGCTGGTCTGAGATTGGCTGGCGGCTGCTTCCTGTGATTGGGCGGAGCTTACAGTAATGTACGGGACGCTACATGTAGGGTACAGCAGCGGAGAGAGACCGGCGGTCGGGCGGAATCCAGCGTGGAGCCACAGAGCACCGATGAGTGTGTGTGTTCTGGCGGGTCTGGCAGTGGCATGGGGTTATTTGGTGGTGGCAGCGTGTTTGGTGGATCCAGCGGCGACCCCAGGAGCGGCTCTGACAACGGCGGCGTCTCTGGCGGTGTGTCCGGCTGTGCTTGGAGCAGCGTTTGCAGTGGCGGGTGCAGCCAGGGTGTCCTGTGCCATCTTGGGACACTTAGTGTTCTTGATTGTCTTTGTGGGCACACTCTCCTCCGTAGTGTAAAAACAAGGCAGCAGCGCAAGTGCAAATGCTCGCTGGGTTATGTCATCATCTTTGCCAGTGATGGTGCATCGGAGACCAGAGCTGTGGAGTCAAAGTCGGAGTCGTGGAGCCTGAGTCGGTGCCAATTTTGGTGGAGTCGGTATAAAAAGGACTGACTCAGACTCCAAAAATATAAAATAAATTGGGTACGGTAGTGCAATGCAATATTTGCAAATTATTATGTTCTACATAACTTGATTATTATAGCAATGATTAAAAGGCTTATGTTCACATGATGCTACAATAAATGTATCACCTAAACATCAGCAATGTACGAAGGAGTCAGAGTCATGGAGTCGGAGTCAGGGAAATTGAGGAGTCAGTGGTTTGGCTTACCGACTCCACAGCCCTGGAGACAGCCAGGCAAGTGTCGCTGCTGCAGTTGTGTGTGCCTTTCCCAGAATTTCGCGCAGTATCCTAGATGCCAAATTGCAGCATCTGTATCCAGGATCGTGCATCTACCTAATAGTGCATGTTGCAGCAGCCTCCAAGATGCATTATCAGTAGGAATAGATATATTCAGATGCTGAATATGGACAAATATTTTCAATTAACACTACCCCACCACTATACTAGAGAAGCAAACAAAACCATCTCAAACTTTTATTTAAAACATTTTATTTACTGGAAAAAGTAATGAGGCAGAGGGCAAAAACATTTAATACAAAAAAAAATAAATTCATATATGTACTCTTTTAAAAACAAAGGAAAGAAATTCTGCATTAATGAGCCTTGTCATTTATTCATAACTCTGTCAATCTTGCACCAATGCCATCCAGACATGACATCCACATTTGGAAATCTCAATCCCCTTTTTTTGCCAAGAAACATCTAAAGGAGTTATTCAAGTCTCCAACGCTTGGTTACCTAAATAGAAAAAAATAAATAATATAATATATATATATATTAGATGGTGGCCCGCTTCTAACGCATCGGGTATTCTAGAATATATATGTAGGCTGCTGGGGTGTATATAGAGGCTGCTGGAGTATATATAGAGGCTGCTGCTGCTGGGCTGTATATAGAGGCTGCTGGGGTGTATATAGCGGCTGCTGGGCTGTATATAGAGGCTGCTGCTGCTGGGGTGTACTGACCAGAAAATGTGACTGCCTCAGCCAATCACAGGCCATAGTTAACCGGATTTACCCAAAGTCCATTTTCCCTAATATGGGTAAATCCAGTTAATTTGTAGCATATAGCACAGTGGGTAACCGAAGTCCATTTTTCCCTAATCTGGTGAACAACTGCAGTATATGATACTACTTAACCGTTTTTACTCAAAATGAAGGGACTTTGTCGTTTTTTAGACCCTGGGTCACTGCCCCCCCGTGCTGGATCTGCCCCCGCAGTGTTCGCTTTCTACCCTCCATCCCACGTGCTGGCTCTTATGCAGCGGGTGAGAGCGGGCAGAGTAGGCGTGAGTGAGTAGAGCAGAGTGAGGGTAGTAGCAGAGAGCGGGACAGCGGGGGGACAGTGGGAGACAGGAGAACACAAAGGGAGACAGTAGAGCACAATGGGGTCAGTGGAACACAGCGGCGGAGAGCAGAGAAGGGGTCAGTGGAGCATAGCAAGCAAAGCAGGGTACAGCGGAGTACAGCAGGGGACATTAGAGCAGAGAAGGGGTCAGCGGAGCAGAGTGGGGGACAGCAAAACAGAGAAGGGTTCAGCAGAGCTCAGCGGGGGTTAGCAGAGAAGGGTCAGTGGAGCACAGCGGGGGACTGCAGAGCAGAGAAGGGGTAAGCAGAGCATAATGGGAGACAGCAGAGCGCAGTGGGGGACAGCAGAGTAGAGAAGGGGTCAGTGGAGCACAGCGGGGAAAAAGCGGAGCAGAGAAGGGTCAGTGGAGCACAGCGGGGGGCACCAGAGGAGGGGTTAGCAGACCACAGAGGGGGACAGCGGAGCAGAAAAGGGGTCAGCGGAGCATAGCTGGGGACAGCGCAGCACAGTGGGGGATAGCGAAGCAGAGAAGGGTCAGTGGAGCACAGTAGGAACAGAGAAGGTCAGTAGAGCAGAGAAGGGGTGTGTGTGTGTGTATATACACATGCGGTGTGTGTATATGTGTTCCCTCGCCCGACATCGCCGCAGCGCTGCCTGCACCCACCTCCGTGTAGCCACAGCCTCTAGGAAAGACCGCGGCTTGCGGCCTGTGCACGGAGGTGGCTGCAGGCAGCGCAGTGGCGATGTCGGGCGAAGGGGAATGGGGGAAGGGTCCCAGCGACGGCGGGTCCAGGCGGCGGGTGGGTTCCACTTCCGGTGAGCGTGGTTCAATTCTCGCGGCAACTCGCGGCTGGACTGCGCCTGTCCCTGATTGGTTCTGGCCGGCCGGGATTGGTTCAGCGACGCGGGATTTCGGTTACGGAAGTGGAACCACAAGGCAATTATATAGTGAACACACATTTCACATACAGTGACAGAACTACCCAACTCTGAGACCTTATTGTTCCCACACAGCCTGTCCTTGGGTGGCTCCGTCTGAGATAAGGTGTTATATTCAGCTAGGATGCATTTTAAAAAGATTTCTCTCTCCAGTCAGGGTGATGAAGGACTGTATCCCTTATCTGCATTATACACCACAGGGAACCCTGGTTTTACAGATTTCTGCTGCCTTCACCATAGCCCATAGGAGACATAATATATTACCTTATTGTATGATTAGACACTAACATGTCCCTGTGGACATTACAGCTATGTTAAAAAAACAAACAAAAAAATGAGATAAGGCGACACTCTCACCCTTCCTGGGGATGGATGGCACAGTGAGCACCATTTATGGCCTCCCTCCAGGCAGGAGCAGAACCTGCAGGGGGGGCGAGTATAGGAGCAGTGAAAAGAGAAAAAAAACATCACATGGACTGTGAATGCCAGTTTGAAAAAAGAAATATGAAGCATTTCCCACCTTTGGTCCCTAGAGGGAGGGCTTACAATGTTTCTAGTTTGAAAGAAAAAAAAATGTGATGCTTCTCCCCTTTTGGTCTTTAGAGGGGGGCTTGCAATGTTAAAAATTTATAGCACACCCCCTGTAACTGATGAACTATAAATTCAGTGGCCTGAACACAGAGCATTGTCAGAAGGTTCCGGTAAATCCAGGTAACTGCTAGCATAGTGCACAGCAAGGCAATCTGATAAACCACTATCCACTAGAGAATGAAATCCACCCAATGTACAGAGTCACTGCTGCCCCAAGAAAGATTGAAGAAAACAACCAGCGTGTATTTGTTGTTTTAGGAAATAGGCTGTGAGACTTTTTTTTTTTTTTTTTTTACAGGCTAGGTTTTATTTTTACATGGTGTTTTTTAATACAGATCCCATGGTGTTGTGGATCCGCCGGCTGCTGGGCGTAAGTATGTACCTTACCTACCAGTGTCTTACATCTGCCAATATGTATAACATTTTTTATTCACTTCTGGGTGTCTATGGGTAAATTACCTTACTTGATGCAATATGCAGTCACACTGTGACAGTGATACCACATGGAACGGTGTGAAGTCTACCATTTTGTCATGTCTGCAGCTTTTTGAGCGCTTTATGAATGTGTAAGGCCGTATTCCCTTTGACAGTAGTTGCACGGTGCCTCACCAGTCTTATACTGCTTTTTTTAGAACATATACCACGAGGACATACCTGACCTGCCCAGTTTGCTCTAAAGTATCAGAGCGACTGGACAAACATCTACACGGAGTGTGCATGACCCAGAATTCTGCCGAGGAGAGGAAAGCCGCTACTGCTGATGCAAGGGCCAGAGTTAGAAAAATCACATCCAAAGGGACAAGCATAGACGAGGAGGACATTATGTCTCTTCAAACATTGGCCAACGTAATCCCTTTCCTTGAGGATAGAGGGTTCCTCATAGTCCGGAAGCCAACTGCGGCCAGGTAGGCTCCACTTTTTCCTATCAATCTTTTGGCTATATCACATGACTTTGTATGTTTAATATATTAGTGTTGAATGATCTGATCGGCCCAACTTCAGGATGGATCAGGCGCTTTTTTGGCTGACTGGGTTTAAGGTTAGGGCCGATCACCGATTGTCGGTCAGATTGGGTCGATGCTTTTGACCCCATCTAACCCAGGATGGCTCATCACCATTTGATATGCATGTCCGTTAATCAGGTGGCTTTTTATAAATTTACAGTACTGTCCAATGTGAGGAGCAGACTGCAGGTGCCAGCAGCACTGCCCCTGCGGTGGAATATGAAGTGGTCCAGGAGAGCGAGATGTCCGAGAGTGTGTAAGTGTCTGCCAGTCAGCCAGTCTGTGTCAGTCAGTCTGCGTCAGTCAGTCTGTCTGTCTGTCTAACTCACACATAATGCTTTCTTTCCTCGCAGTGCCAGTGCCGTGCATCCCTCTGCTCAGTCAACTCAAGAATCTCCTTCAAGAGAAGAAGACTACCAGAGATCGCCTGTACAGTGAGTTTATTGCTTAGTCTTTTCATTAGGATACACCCAGCATTCAGTTATCCGGTGAACCACTGCACCATATGCTACTACTTAACCGGAATTACTCAAAATGAAGGGACTTTGTCGTTTTTTAGACCCAGGGTCACTCCCACTGTCAGAGGTGCGGGCATTCAGGTGTCTGATGCCCGTCCCAGCTGGCCAGGGGAGATACCACCACCAGCAGCCGCATCCCAGCTGGCCAGGGGGGGGACACCACCACCAGCAGCCGCGTCCCAGCTGGCCAGGGGAGATACCACCACCAGCAGCCGCGTCCCAGCTGGCCAGGGGGGACACCACCACCAGCAGCCGCGTCCCAGTTGGCCATGGGGGGACACCACCACCAGCAGCCGCGTCCCAGCTGGCCAGGGGGGGGGGGGGGACACCACCACCAGCAGCCGAGTCCCAGCTGGCCAGTGGGGGACACCACCACCAGCAGCCACGTCCCAGCTGGCCAGGGGGGGACACCACCACCAGCAGCCGCGTCCCAGCTGGCCAGGGGGGGGAAACCACCACCAGCAGCCGCATCCCAGCTGGCCAGGGGGGGAAACCACCACCAGCAGCCGCGTCCCAGCTGGCCAGGGGGGGAAACCACCACCAGCAGCCGCATCCCAGCTGGCCAGGGGGGGGACACCACCACCAGCAGCCGCATCCCAGCTGGCCAGGGGGGGAAACCACCACCAGCAGCCGCATCCCAGCTGGCCAGGGGGGGGAAACCACCACCAGCAGCCGCATCCCAGCTGGCCAGGGGGGGGAAACCACCACCAGCAGCCGCGTCCCAGCTGGCCAGGGGGGGACACCACCACCAGCAGCCGCGTCCCAGCTGGTAAGGGAGGGACACCACCACCAGCGGCCGCGTCCCAGCTGGCCAGGGGGGAGACGGCCTTTGCTGGCTCACGCCATACACACATATACATATATACTCAAACCAAGGAAGAAGAGGATAGCCGGGTTGCGTTATCATGGAGGCTGGAGAGCCGCGTCTCCACAATGCTTCATTATCTAACTGAAGAAAAAAAAAAAGGGAAATTAATTTGCAATAATATAAATAAATATAAATATATATATAAGACCACCAGCAGCCGCATCCCAGCTGGCCAGGGGGGACACCACCACCAGCAGCCGCGTCCCAGCTGGCCAGGGGGGGAGGGGGGGGGGGGGACACCACCACCAGCAGCCGCGTCCCAGCTGGCCAGTTGGGACATACACATAAAGAAACACACATACACAGGGAGTAAGGCACACAGGAGGAAGACAGCACACAAGGGGGAAGAGCTCCTATCGGAACGTCACCCCCCTCCCGATGCGATAGTATCGGGCTTCCAACTAGTATAATATATATATATACAGTGCCTACAAGTAGTATTCAACCCCCTGCAGATTTAGCTGGTTGACACATGCAGAATTAACTTGGCATTGTGACATTTGTACTGTAGATCAGCCTGGAAGTGGGAAATGCACTGCAGCAAATTTTGTTTTTGTTTTTTTTTTTATTTTTTTTTTAAAAACGTTAAAAGTTAATTCAGAGTGTCATTTATTATTCAACCCCTCAAACCACAAGAATTCTGTTTGGTCCCCCTAAAGTATTAAGAAGTAGTTCAGGCACCAAGAATAATGAGCTTCACATGTGTGGATTAAAGATCTCTTTTGCCAGCCTTTTCTGACTATTTAAGACCCTCCCCAAACTTGTGAACAGCACTCAGACATGGTCAACATGGGAAAGACAAAGGAGCATTCCAAGGCCATCAGAGACAAGATCGTGGAGGGTCACAAGGCTGGCAAGGGGTACAAAACCCTTTCCAAGGAGTTGGGCCTACCTGTCTCCACTGTTGGGAGCATCATCCGTAAGTGGAAGGCTTATGGAACTACTGTTAGCCTTCCAAGGCCTGGACAGCCTTTGAAAGTGTCCTCCCGTGCCGAGGCCAGGCTTGTCCGAAGACTCAAGGCTAACCCAAGGACAACAAGGAAGGAGATCCGGGAAGATCTCATGGCAGTGGGGACATTGGTTTCAGTCAATACCATAAGTAACGTACTCCACCGGAAAGGTCTCCGTTCCAGACGAGCCTGTATGGTACCTTTACTTTCAAAGCGTCATGTCAAGGCTCGTCTACAGTTTGCTCATGATCACTTGGAGGACTCTGAGACAGACTGGTTCAAGGTTCTATGGTCTGATGAGCCCAAGATCGAGATCTTTGGTGCCAACCACACACGTGACGTTTGGAGACTGGATGGCACTGCATACGACCCCAAGAATACCATCCCTACAGTCAAGCATGGTGGTGGCAGCATCATGCTGTGGGGCTGTTTCTCAGCCAAGGGGCCTGGCCATCTGGTCCGCATCCATAGGAAGATGGATAGCACGGCCTACCTGGAGATTTTGGCCAAGAACCTCCGCTCCTCCATCAAGGATCTTAAGATGGGTCATAATTTCATCATCCAACAAGACAACGACCCAAAGCACACAGCCAAGAAAACCAAGGCCTGGTTCAAGAGGGAAAAAGTCAAGGTGTTGGCGTGGCCTAGTCAGTCTCCTGACCTTAACCCAATTGAAAACTTGTGGAAGGAGCTCAAGAATAAAGTCCACATGAGACACCCAAAGAACCTAGATAACTTGGAGAAGATCTGCATGGCGGAGTGGGCCAAGATAACTCCACAGACCTGTGCCGGCCTGATCAGGTCTTATAAAAGACGATTATTAGCTGTAATTGCAAACAAGGGTTATTCCACAGAATATTAAACATAGGGGTTGTATAATAATTGACCCACACTTTTATGTTTAAAGTTTAATAAAATTCAACTGAGCAACATAACTTTTTGGTTTGTAAGATTTATGCTTCTGTTCATAAAACCTACTCTCGTTTGCAGTTTGAAGGCTCTAACTTATTTGCATCTTATCAAACCAGCTAAATCTGCAGGGGGTTGAATACTACTTGTAGGCACTGTATATATATATATATATATAAATATATATATATATATACACACTAGATGGTTGACCGATTCTAACGCATCGGGTATTCTAGAATATGTATGCGGTACACCGGGCGCAATCAGCACAGCAGTTTTTACATTTGGCGCCAATATCGCTGATTGGTCGCTGCCGACGGCCACGGCGCTGCTTGTGCGGGTACTTCCGCTGCGAGCAGCTGGGAGATGACCGGCTGCTCGCAGCAGAAGCATCCCGAATGGTGGCGCCGCTGCCCGGTCCTCCCTTCACTCTTACAGTCGGGAGATCAGCGGTCCTAGCCGCTGATCTCCCAACGGTAGCCGCATGGAGGTCAGCGGCGCCGCCGGTCGGGGTAGTTCTGCTGCGATCAGCCGGTCATCTCCCGGCTGCATAGCCGCTGACCTCCGTGCGGCAGATGAGCCGCTAACGGCCGCCATCTTTTTTCTGAAATCCCACGTCGCTTATTGGCTGCGGCCGGACCAATCAGCAACGCGGGATTTCCTGGACAGACAATTATATATATTAAATTTTATTTATGAAGATTTAGGAATAATGCAATACATGCGGGCGGGCGTGCGGCGGTGTAGGTGTGCAGTGGTGTGTATGAGCGGCGGCTGTGTGCCCCGATGGCTGTGTCACCCTGTGGCTGTGTCACCTTGTGGCTTTGTACTCCTGTTGCTATGTCCTTCTGTCTCTGGCTGTCTCCCCCGTGTGCGCTCTCGGTCTGTGCCTGTCCCCCTGTCTCTGGCTGTCCCCCATGTCCCCCTGTCTCTGGCTGTCCCCCATGTCCCCATGTCCCCTTGTCTCTGGCTGTCCCCCATGTCCCCCTGTGTATCTGGCTGTCCCCCTGTCTCTGGCTGTCCCCCATGTCCCCCTGTCTCTGGCTGTCCCCCATGTCCCCCAGTGTCTGGCTGTCCCCCATGTCCCCCTGTCTCTGGCTGTCCCCCATGTCCCCCTGTCTCTGGCTGTCCCCCTGTCTCTGGCTGTCCCCCATGTCCCTCTATCTCTGGCTGTCCCCCATGTCCCCCTGTGTCTCTGGCTGTCTCCCATGTCCCCCTGTGTCTCTGGCTGTCCCCCATGTCCCCCTGTGTCTCTGGCTGTCCCCCATGTCCCCCTGTGTCTCTGGCTGTCCCCCATGTCCCCCTGTGTCTCTGGCTGTCCCCCATGTCCCCCTGTGTCTCTGGCTGTCCCCCATGTCCCCCTGTGTCTCTGGCTGTCCCCCATGTCCCCCTGTGTCTCTGGCTGTCCCCCATGTCCCCCTGTGTCTCTGGCTGTCCCCCATGTCCCCCTGTGTCTCTGGCTGTCCCCCATGTCCCCCTGTCTCTGGCTGTCCCCCATGTCCCCCTGTGTCTCTGGCTGTCCCCCATGTCCCCCTGTGTCTCTGGCTGTCCCCCATGTCCCCCTGTGTCTGGCTGTCCTCCATGTCCCCCTGTGTCTGGCTGTCCCCCATGTCCCCCTGTGTCTGGCTGTCCCCCATGTCCCTCTGTCTCTGGCTGTCCCCCTGTGTCTGGCTGTCCCCCATGTCCCCCTGTGTCTGGCTGTCCCCCATGTCCCCCTGTGTCTGGCTGTCCCCCATGTCCCTCTGTCTCTGGCTGTCCCCCATGTCCCACTGTGTCTCTGGCTGTCCCCCATGTCCCCCTGTGTCTGGCTGTCCTCCATGTCCCTCTGTCTCTGGCTGTACCCCATGTCCCCCTGTCTCTGGCTGTCCCCCATATCCCCCTATATCTGGCTGTCTCCCATGTCCCCCTGTCTCTGGCTGTCCCCCATGTCCCCCTGTCTCTGGCTGTCCCCCATGTCCCCCTGTGTCTCTGGCTGTCTCCCATGTCCCCCTGTGTCTCTGGCTGTCTCCCATGTCCCCCTGTGTCTCTGGCTGTCCCCCATGTCCCCCTGTGTCTCTGGCTGTCCCCCATGTCCCCCTGTCTCTGGTTGTCCCCCATGTCCCCCTGTCTCTGGCTGTCCCCCATGTCCCCCTGTGTCTCTGGCTGTCTCCCATGTCCCCCTGTGTCTCTGGCTGTCCCCCATGTCCCCCTGTGTCTCTGGCTGTCTCCCATGTCCCCCTGTGTCTCTGGCTGTCCCCCATGTCCCCCTGTCTCTGGCTGTCCCCCATGTCCCCCTGTCTCTGGCTGTCCCCCATGTCCCCCTGTCTCTGGCTGTCCCCCATGTCCCCCTGTCTCTGGCTGTCCCCCATGTCCCCCTGTGTCTCTGGCTGTCTCCCATGTCCCCCTGTGTCTCTGGCTGTCCCCCATGTCCCCCTGTCTCTGGCTGTCCCCCATGTCCCCCTGTCTCTGGCTGTCCCCCATGTCCCCCTGTCTCTGGCTGTCCCCCATGTCCCCCTGTCTCTGGCTGTCCCCCATGTCCCCCTGTGTCTCTGGCTGTCTCCCATTTCCCCCTGTGTCTCTGGCTGTCTCCCATGTCCCCCTGTGTCTCTGGCTGTCCCCCATGTCCCCCTGTGTCTCTGGCTGTCCCCCATGTCCCTCTGTCTCTGGCTGTCCTCCATGTCCCCCTGTGTCTCTGGCTGTCCCCCATGTCCCCCTGTCTCTGGCTGTCCCCCATGTCCCCCTGTGTCTCTGGCTGTCCCCCATGTCCCCCTGTCTCTGGCTGTCCCCCATGTCCCCCTGTGTCTCTGGCTGTCCTCCATGTCCCCCTGTGTCTCTGGCTGTCCCCCATGTCCCCCTGTGTGTCCCCCTGTGGCTCTGCTGCAGGCACCACCCCCTGTCCTCTGCTCCTGTCCTGTGTGGCCCTGTGTCCCCCTGTTCTGGTCCTTTGCCCCAGTCCTGTTGGGACATAGGATCGTTGAGTGTACCTCAGTTAAGGATGACAGCAGCCGGCGGGCATCCTCTGCTCTTTGAAGAAAATGCCAGACACGGCACTAGAGACAGCCTCCGCCTCTCCGGGAAGGGAGAGTTCTGTTCTCCCGCGGAGGCTCTTGGGAGTTGTAGTTCTCCAGGCGCTGTCACTGCCTCTTCTGGCCTGGGCGTGGACTACATCTCCCAGCATGCTGTGCGGCTTCGGCCTCAGACAGACAGCTGGCTTCCCAGCAGCGTCACGTCCCCCCGCCCCCCAGCCATTCACACAGGGACGGGGAAAGGAGGAAACAGAGCAGGCTGGAACATTGAGCCCGCGCCTCCCTCTCCCCCTCCCCCCACGGCCATTCTACATTGTGCTCCGGACGGGGCCACAAGCAGATCACCCTGTCCCTGCCTCTGATGCCACACTGTACACTGCCCCCCACATTGAGCCCGCAGCCCGTGCGCGTCCCCTACCGGCCGTTAACATTGTACATTGCACAATGAGTGACAAGCCAGCCGGCTCCGAGTCAAACACCCTGACTCCGCCCCCGCCGTGCAACATCCCCGTTTTACGCGATTTGAGGGTCTTTTGAAGTATTTTTTTTGCGGCGGCCATCATCCGGGGGAGGGGCTGATGATACCACACGCACTTAAAATTCAATCTGCAACAAAAAAGTCACTGACCCCGTTTTTCACATGAAATTTGCAAAATAAAAATAAGCGTACGTGCGGACGCGCCTCCGTTCAGCGCAGCGTCCGTTATCACGCTCATCGCATGAATTACGGAAAAAAAACGTAAACTTTCTCTTTTTTTGGGCGCACTTTTTTTTCCACCCTATTGGGCTAGCTAAAGGCGAAACTGTCCATGGACAGCCCGCCACCTGCTGCTCGTTCACCGCATTGCATCTCCTAACCCAGATAATGGTGTTTGAGGGTTCCGTGGTCTGCTGCACCACCTGCCTGGGGTCGGCAGATCGCATGGCCCTAATCCGGTTAATTTGTGCACTTTGTGATTTTGGGGTGATCTTTTTCGTGAAAATAGGGCGTAGTCGCAGAGGCGCGGGAGAGGCGGCATATCGTTCGGCCGGTCTCGGCGGTGGGGCACGCACCGGTCTCGCGACCGCCGGGGCGACGGAACGGCCGCAGCGGCCCAAAGAAGCGCCACGGCGAGGGGGAAAAAAATTCCGCAAAAGCGGAGATGCTGCCCTCCGGGGCGTCGCCCCAGGGCCCGGCGTACCGATTTTCGAGGCAATCCGCCAAAATTTCCGTTTTTCCAGAGTCAGGCTGTAACCCTTCAGGTGGGAATGCTGCACTCGGAGAGGATCTCCTTTCATGTGCTATCCGGACTCTCTCACTCCCTTTTGCTAGGTCTTGCCTGGCTACAGAGACATGAACCCATCCTGAATTGGTGATCTGGTGAGGTGCTCCGTTGGGGGCAGGATTGTCATGAGACTTGCCTGGTTCCGGTTCGTCTGGCTCGACCTCCGTCTACTCCGGCTAATCTACTTGGTCTGCCGGCACACTACTGGTCCTATGCGGACGTCTTCGACAAGAAGGAAGCTGAGACACTACCACCTCATAGGCTGTATGCCCTATCGACCTGGTACCCGTTGCTTCTCCTCCCCGCGGGCGTATCTACCCCTTGTCGCTGGCTGAGACCCGGGCCATGACTGAGTACATCGAGGAGAATCTTGCTAGGGGATTCATCCAGAAATCTACTTCCCCGGCTGGAGCAGGATTCTTCTTCATTAAAAAGAAAGACGGCTCGCTTCGGCGTGTATTGAATACAGGGGTCTTAACCAGATTAACATCAAGAATATGTACCCCCTGCCTCTAATCTCGGAGCTGTTCGAGTGCCTTAAAGGCGCAAGGGTCATCACCAGGTTCGATCTTCGTGGGGCATACAATTTGGTCCGGATCCGCCAGGAAGACGAGTGGAAGACGGCATTCAACACCCGGGACGGTCACTATGAATACCGCGTGATGCCCTTTGGTCTCTGTAATGCCCCAGCCGTCTTCCAGGAGCTGGTTAACGACATCTTCCGTGATCTCTTGTATTCTTGCGTAGTGGTGTACCTGGATGATATCTTGGTCTTCTCTCCGGATCTGCCCACACACCGGAGGAATGTTCGTCAGGTTCTGCTAAGGCTCCGGCAGAATCGTCTCTACGCAAGACTTGAGAAATGTCTCTTCGAACAGACTTCCCTTCCGTTCCTGGGATATATTATCTCCGAGACTGGTCTTCGGATGGACCCCGAGAAGTTTTCTGCCGTCTTAAAATGGCCCCGACCGGAGGCGTTGAAGGCGATTCAGCGATTCCTGGGCTTCGCAAATTATTACCGCCTCTTCATCCCTCATTTCTCCTTTCGGACTGCTCCCATCTCCACGCTCACCCGTAAGGGAGCAAATCCCAAGGAATGGACTTCCGAAGCGGAGGAGGCCTTCGTCTCCCTAAAACAAGCTTTCTCCTCCGCCCCTGTGCTGCACCGTCCGGATTGCAACAAGCAGTTCTTCCTGGATGTTGATGGTTCCTCCTCCGGAGCCGGAGCGGTGCTCACCCAGAAATCCCCATCCGGGAGAATGGTAACCTGTGGCTTCTTCTCCAAGCTCTTCTCCTCATCGAGCGCAACTGGTCAAAATTGTTGATACTCCTCATTTAATGAAAGAAAAACCCACAATGGTCACAGAAATAACTTGAATCTGACAAAAATAATAATAAATTAAAAATCTATGAAAATGAACAAAATGAAAGTCAGTCATTGCTTTTTAACCCTGCTTCCACATAATTTAAAAAAAAATGAAACTCATGAAATAGACCTGGACAGAAATGATGGTACCCCTGAAAATAATGTGACAAAAGGGACATGATAAATCAAGTTGTGTCCACTAATTAGCATCACATGTGTCTACAATCTTGTAATCAGTTAGTGGGCCTGTATATAGGGCTACAGATACTCACTGTGCTGATTGGTGACATGGTGTGTACCACACTCAACATGGACCAGAGGAAGCAAAGGAAAGAGTTGTCTCAGGAGATTAGAAACAAAATTAGAGACAAGCATGTTAAGGGTAAAGGTTATAAGACCATCTCCAAGCAGCTTGATGTTCCTGTGACTACAGTTGCACATATTATTCACAAATGTAAGATCCATGGGAGTGTAGCCAACCTCCCTGGACATAGCCGCAGGAGGAAAATTGATGACAAATCAAAGAGACGGATAATACGAATGGTAACAAAAGAGCCCAGGATAACTTCTAAAGAGATTAAAGGTGAACTTCAAGCTCAAGGAACATCAGTGTCAGATCGCACCATCCGTCGTTGTTTGATCCAAAGTGGACTTCATGGGAGACGACCAAGGAGAACACCATTGTTGAAAAAAAAGTCATAAAAAAGCCAGACTGGAATTTCCCAAACTACATGTTGTCAAGCCACAAAGCCTCTGGGAGAATGTCCTATGGAATGATGAGACAAAAATGGAAGTTTTTGGCAAGGCACATCAGCCATGTTCACAGACGGAAAAAGGAAGCATATCAAGAAAAGAACACTGTCCCTACTGTGAAACATGGAGGAGGCTCTGTTATGTTCTGGGGATGGTTTGCTGCATTTGGCACAGGGTGTCTTGAATCTGTGCAGGGTACAATGTAATCTCAAGACTATCAAGGGATTCTAGAGAGAAATTTGCTGCTCAGTGTCAGAAAGCTTGGTCTCAGTCGCAGGTCATGGGTCTTACAACAGGATAATGACCCAAAACACACAGCTAAAAACACCCAAGAATGGCTAAGAGGAAAACATTGGACTATTCTGAAGTGGCCTTCTATGAGCCCTGACCTAAATCCTATTGAGCATCTTTGGAAAGAGCTGAAACACGCCGTCTGGAAAAGGCAACCTTCAAACACGAGACAACTGGAGCAGTTTGCTCATGAGGAGTGGGCCAAAATACCTGTCGAGAGGTACAGAAGTCTCATTGACAGTTACAGGAATCGTTTGATTGCAGTGATTGCCTCAAAAGGTTGTTCAACAAAATATTAAGTTAAGAAGAACCATCATTTCTGTCCAGGCCGATTTCATGAGTTTATTTTTTTTTAAATTCTGTGGAAGCAGAGTTGGAAAGCAATGTCTGACTTTCATTTGTTCATTTCAAAGATTTTAGTTTATTATTACTAATAACTGACTAATTTCAATCTGTCTTGGAGTTTGCTATAGCTTGTAACATGTCATAGATATAATTACATATATCTTTTCCCCCATGCACTTGCACTTTAGTCTATTTACATGTACGCACGTTCCATATACTTGTTGTGTATTACAGTATTTGGCATTATATGGATATACTATGTATACTGTATATCCATTTGATGTATCGTCACTCATTTTATTATTCCTGCACTTTCTTTACTTTTCTATCATTAATAAATAGGTTTTCCTATAATTCAGTCTCACTCCTGTGCACTTATTTTTTATTATACTTTATTTTTTATTAATTATTTTTTCACTTTCAATATGGGACTTCTAGCACTTATATATCAATATGGTGATCTAATATTTTTATTTGTGTATTCTTCTGAGTGTACATCCTCCTTTTTCCCCTCATTAATAGTATAATTGCCAGACCTGAAATACCAAGCACTTTCCACCTATTGTGTCCCCCATTTCCTTGTAGATTGTAAGCTTGCGAGCAGGGACCTCACTCCTGATGTAACTGTTTAAACTGTCTTACCTTGTATTGAATTTATTGTTTGTATATGTCCCCGCTTAATTGTAAAGTGCTGCGGAATATGTTGGCGCTATATAAATAAAAATTATTATTATTATTATTATTATGTCCACTTTATCACTGGGGTTCTGTTTATATAATATAACTTCTATTTTTTTATCCCCAGTTGGTTATTAATTATCTAATGATTTGCACTGTTTTCATTCTCATACACCTTTCTATGATTATATCAAGGGACGACCATCATGACACTTCCTTGCTTCCTTTATGACTGAAGTATTGATTAATGGCTCTATGCTGGGGAGATCTTATGATGTGCTTATCCTTACTTGGATTTGGTGCATCTCTTTCCATACTGCGATAAGCTTTCCCGTGGTGTGCGCTTTCGGTTGCAGGCCGAATTAGGTTGCCGTGATGACGTGTCCTCCAACGTCACTTCTTCCCTCCTCCCGGGCTGACGCGTCGGCCGGTGGGCGGGGCCTGGTGACATGGTACGCTGCTGCTGCGGCTTCTGGAAGCGCCGATGCAGCCACACGTGAGTACACTGAGCACGGCCCAATATAAGGGAGCTTCCCTGCCCCCTATGTATCCTTCCCCCCGAAGAAGCGGCACGTAAAACGCGCGTTGGGGTTGTCCTTTTTCTCACAGTCACCAGGTTGTATTGCTTCTTCCCTCCACTCCCTATATACCTGCCGTGTTATGATGTCTTATGTTTGCTTTATGCTGAATGGATCTCTCTTGACACTACAGTCTATATTGCATTTTAATCAGAACTCAGCTATATGTCTTCTCGTCATAACTCCTGGTCTTCCTAGGGTTTTTGTGGAAGTGTTACCATATTGAGTTTTAATTTTTTTTGCTTCAAGGTTATATACAGCACTATCTGTGGACTCTGTTTCCTCATATATATTGCATGCAACACTTTATAGCCTCTACTGATAGTTTATTCTCTTGACAGGTTTTCATACCGTTGAGTTTATTTGTGTGACTCTATACCTTGGGTCCTCACTATCACTAATTGCTATATTATTATTATTTTTTCTATTTCATGTGACACTTTACAGATTTTTTCTGATTGATTGGATAGGCCTTCTATGCCTTTATATTATCCTTGTATGTGCTGATACCTATTACCTCGCTCATACTCTCGGTCATACTCCCAACCTACAGACTGTGGGATCCTTCTATTTACTTCTCCTTTTTTAGTACTGTGTTTTTTACTGACTGTTTTAATGAATTGAAATAAATATTGATTTTATTGGCATCTATTCTTCATTTATTTTGATTGGATTGCTTTAAGACTGAAGTATTGCATTTAATAGGCCCCTTTACGCCTTTGGATTAAAATGTGATATGTTGCAGTTGTGCAAAGTACTTATGCAAAAGACATGTAAATTATACTTGTGACGAATGCAAACAGTAAATTTAGCACCGTGAACCTTATTTACCATTTTATATAGAAAAACTGAACTTTTTATTTATTTATTTATTTTTTTAAATATATTTAGGCTGAGTTCACACGATGCGTATTTCATGCGTTTCCGCGGCGTTTTTGCAGTTGCGTAAACGCCGCGGAAACGCATGAAAAACGCATGGTAGAAGGGAAGCAATGTTCCCCAATTGAAATCCGCATGTGCTGTGCCCATGATGCGGATTTTTCCGCAGCGTTAACGCTGCGGTCAAAAATCCGCAGCATGTCAATTAATTTTGCGGAAACGCGGCTTTTTCGCCGCCATTGACTTGCATTAGAACGCGCCAATTCCGCAAGACAGCATTTGTACTTGCGTAATTGGTGCGTTCTAATGTGCGGATGGTACCCGGGTGTGGAGGAGAGGAGAGTCTCATCCACACCCAGGTACCATTAAAAAAGCTGTAAAAGAAGAATAAAATAAAAAATAAATGTATTCTTACCTTCTGTCGGCCCGCGCAGCGCTCCCGCTTGGTTCCCGGCACTTGCAGTGAGTTGTAGGACCTGCGGTGACGTCAGAGTCATGTGACGGGTCACGTGACGCTGACGTCGGCAGGTCTTTCAATTCAAAGTTGCCGGCGAGGGAGAACAGATTGAGCAGGACAGCGCGGGCCATCGGAGGTAAGTATATACACTCTCTCGGTTCACACTGTATAAATCCATGCTGTTTGCATGGATTTATATAGTGTGACCTAGTTATCAAGCACTTTCCAGGTGATGCTAACATCGCCTGGAAAGCGCTTGTCAATCTGCATGCGGAAACGCATGTGAATCTGCATGTGGATCCGCATGTATTCTGCAGGAAAAACACATGCACAATCTGCATGCGTTTTTTCTGCCAGGGAGATGCAGAAATGATGCAGAAATTTTCTGCTTCATTTCTGCATCGTGTGCACATACCCTTACATACAGTTTGATGTGACTAGTAATAGTTTACAGTTATATAAAGATTATTTTTTATGTGCAAAGGTGCAATATGCATGAATATTGCAATAAGGTCATGTAACATTTTTTGATACAATAAAAATTAAGTTTTGATTTCATTTTTCATTTGTTTATGAACAACCATGTTCACATACAGTATAATAATGCAACAGGTATTCAAATAAAACACTTAAATTAGCTAAAAATCAAGACTTTAATATGTCCGGTCAAAAATGACCGGAACATTATAAGTGTATAGTAGACCCGAACAGAACAGCAGGGTTAAGTCAAAACAATTTGAGCAACTCGGAATTTGTTTTACATTTTTTAGACTTTTTAAGTTTGTGGAAGCAGTGGCACAGAGAACGCGGACTCAGTGGTACAATAAAACAAGTGGTTTATTAACTATTTACAAAATTATTAAATTATATATCAATGACAATACAGACAGTGTAGAGCGATCTCTGCGCTCTCTCTCTGTCTCTTGCTTGTGGTCACCGTCTGGCCCTGTTTCTGGCCCTGTTTATCTGAACGATGCCCTATAAAATATCAAACGTAGCGCTACAGCACTAACAAGTATGACACCAATAGCTTAGCTGTCGACTAGATATCCTTGATTTTCCCTGACACAGGTAACCACTGTCTGTTACGCTCACTAAACCTTGCGTGGCTCAGTTATACTCCTACTGAGCTTCACACCAAGAACATGTGCTGAGTACAATTACCACTGTAACATCAATATTCACATAAAGTATATGCAACATACATCGTTGTACAGGGTCGGACTGGGGTGTCTGGGGCCCACAGGGAGAACTGACTCTAGGGGCCCACCTACAGCCATATGCAAATATCTGTTATCCGCTATCCCTGTTATAGTGGAGCATTGACTGGCGGCTCCTGCACATCTACTGTGCGACACTAACTGGGATGTAGAATTACGGTAGTTTGCATTAAAGGGGTTCTTTGGTTAAAACAAGTTATCACCGATCCATGGGATCCACAGGATCGGTGATCACTTATTGATCGTTTGGGTCCGAACATTGGAAAACGCGCCTATCAGAAGAATGGGGAAGTTTCATCCCTGACAGGACACTTATCCCCATTTTAAAATGCAGCTTCCAAAAAAGAGCAGCGCTCACAGTCACTGAGGGAATGAATGGATCAGTGGTCACATCTCACCAGTGACATTATACACAGGAGCTCTGTATATAGTGCACAGGTAATACAGTGGTCACCAGTGACATTATACACAGGAGCTCTGTATATAGTGTACAGATAATACAGTGGTCACCAGTGACATTATACACAGGAGCTCTGTATATAGTGTACAGGTAATACAGTGGTCACCAGTGACATTATACACAGGAGCTCTGTATATAGTGTACAGTGTACAGGTAATACAGGGATCACCAGTGACATTATACACAGGAGCTCTGTATATAGTGTACAGTGTACAGGTAATACAGTGACCACCAGTGACATTATACACTGGAGCTCAGTATATAGTGTCAGTGTACAGGTAATACAGGGTTCACCAGTGACATTATACACAGGAGTTCCGTATATAGTGTCAGTGTACAGGTAATACAGTGATCACCAGTGACATTATACACTGGAGCTCTGTATTTAGTGTACAGGTATTACAGTGGTCACCAGTGACATTATACACAGGAGCTCTGTATATAGTGTACAAGTAATACAGTGGTCACCGGTGACATTATACACAGGAGCTCTGTATATAGTGTACAGGTAATACAGTGATCACCAGTGATATTATACACAGGAGCTCAGTATATAGTGTACAAGTAATACAGTGGTCACCAGTGACATTATACACAGGAGCTCTGTATATAGTGTACAGGTAATACAGTGGTCACCAGTGACATTATACACAGGAGCTCTGTATATAGTGTACAGATAATACAGTGGTCACCAGTGACATTATACACAGGAGCTCTGTATATAGTGTACAGGTAATACAGTGGTCACCAGTGACATTATGCACAGGAGCTCTGTACATAGTGTATAGTGTACAGGTAATACAGTTGTCACCAGTGACATTATACACAGGAGCTCTGTATAAAGTGTACAGGTAATACAGTGGTCACCAGTGACATTATACACAGGAGCTCTGTACATAGTGTATAGTGTAAGGTAATACAGTGATCACCAGTGACATTATACACAGGAGCTCTGTATATAGTGCACAGGTAATACAGTGGTCACCAGTGACATTATACACAGGAGCTCTGTATATAGTGTACAGATAATACAGTGGTCACCAGTGACATTATACTGTCACGCTGTCTCTGTATACTGGAGGTAGGGGGCCTAAGGTGACCCTAAGCTGGGGCCCTGACTAATCCCTCAACCTGGAGGTACTGTTAAAGGTACAGAGGTCCAGGCCGCCAGCGTAACCCCTACCTCCTGAGGATCCCTGCACCTAAGTAATCTAGTCCTGAGAAGGACCCCGATCACAGCAAAAGAGGACAAGTAATAATATGCCCACACACAGTACTTAGACGAACGAGACAGTACAAGGGAAAAACCAAAACCACCTTGCATACAAAAACTACACAACTACAACAGAGGGAACACCAACGGGAAAGGAGATAAATGATAAAGCGAGGAAGGGAAAAAACACTCCAAATACACTTATCTCAGAAACTCCAAATACCACGATCCGCTCTGTTAGTCTGTATGAAATGCTTTCACCGACACTTCCCAAACAGACCAGCAGGCATTTGAAGGAGTCTCACTACAGCAGCATTGTTTGCAGCTGGGCGAGGCTGGACCTCGTCTAGCACAGAGAGAGAGAGAATTAACTCCCTCACTGCCGAAAACACAAAGCACCAAAAAGTCAGCTGCGAGAAGTCAGGCTGTGTAATCGTGACGATCTTCGTGGCGACACACCCGTGACATATACACAGGAGCTCTGTATATAGTGTACAGGTAATACAGTGGTCACCAGTGACATTATACACAGGAGCTCTGTATATAGTGTATAGTGTACAGGTAATATAGGGATCACCAGTGACATTATACACAGGAGCTCTGTATATAGTGTCAGTGTACAGGTAATACAGTGGTCACCAGTGACATACACAGAAGCTCTGTATATTGTGTATACATAATACAGTGATCACCAGTGACATACACAGGAGTTCTGTATATACTATACACACACGTGGTCAGAATTGTTGGTACCCCTCATTTAATGACAGAAAAACCCACAATGGTCACAGAAATAACTTGAATCTGACAAAAATAATAATAAATTAAAAATCTATGAAAATGAACAAATGAAAGTCAGACATTGCTTTTCTGCTTCCACTGAATTTTAAAAAAATTTAAACTCATGAAATAGGCCTGGACAGAAATGATGGTACCCCTGAAAATAATGTGACAAAAGGGACATGTTAAATCAAGTTGTGTCCACTAATTAGCATCACAGGTGTCTACAATTTTGTAATCAGTCAGTGGGCTTGTATATAGGGCTACAGATACTCACTGTGTTGTTTGGTGACATGGTGTGTACCACACTCAACATGGACCAGAGGAAGCAAAGATAAGAGTTGTTTCAGGAGATTAGAAAGAAAATTATAGAAAAGCACGTTAAAAGGTAAAGGTTATAAGACGATCTCCAAGCAGCTTGATGTTCCTGTGACTACAGGTGCACATATTATTCAGAAATTTAAGATCCATGGGACCGTAGCCAACCTCCCTGGACGTGGCCGCAGGAGGAAAATTGATGACAAATCAAAGAGACGGATAATATGAATGGTAACAAAAGAGTCCAGGAAAACTTCTAAAGAGATTAAAGGTGAACTTCAAGCTCAAGGAACATCAGTGTCAGATCGTACTATCCACCGTTGTTTGATCCAAAGTGAACTTCATGTAAGACGACCAAGGAGAACACCATTGTTGAAAAAAAATAATAATAAAAAAGCCAGACTGGAATTTGCCAAACTACATGTTGACAAGCCACAAAGCTTCTGGGAGAATGTACTATGGACAGATGAGACAAAAATGGAAGTTTTTGGCAAGGCACATCAGCTCTATGTTCACAGATGGAAAAATGAAGCATATCAAGAAAAGAACACTGTCCCTACTGTGAAACATGGGGGAGGCTGTTATGTTCTGGGGCTGCTTTGCTGCATCTGGCACTACCAAAGGGATTCTAGAGAGAAATGTGCTGCCCAGTGTCAGAAAGCTTGGTCTCAGTCGCAGGTCATGGGTCTTGCAACAGGATAATGACCCAAAACACACAGCTAAAAACACCCAAGAATGGCTAAGAGGAAAACATTGGACTATTCTGAAGTGGCCTTCTATGAGCCCTGACCTAAATCCTATGGAGCATCTTTGGAAAGAGCTGAAACATGCCGTCTGGAGAAGGCAACCTTCACACACAAGACAACTGGAGCAGTTTGCTCATGAGGAGTGGGCCAAAATAGCTGTCGAGAGGTGCAGAAGTCTCATTGACAGTTACAGGAATGGTTTGATTGCAGTGATTGCCTCAAAAGGTTGTTCAACAAAATATTAAGTTAAGAAGAACCATCATTTCTGTCCAGGCCTATTTCATGAGGTTAATTTTTTTTTAAATTCTGTGGAAGCAGAAAAGCAATGTCTGACTTTGATTTGTTCATTTTCAAAAATTAGTAATTTATCAGATTCAAGTTATTTCTGTGACCATTGTGGGTTTTTCTTTCATTAAACGAGGGGTACCAACAATTTTGACCACGTGTGTAGTGTAAGTGTACATGTAATACACTGACTCACCAGTGATGTCTCTAGGTGAAGTCCTTCATCTTCGCTTTTCTTCTTCATCTAGCACAGACAGCCATCACTTCTTCCAGCCAGGAATCATCTCTGCAGAAAATAACACACAGTTATCAATAACTGATCTCTTCTAGAGAATATTCCCACTTTTCCCCCCGACTTCTACACTACACCAGTTGAAGAAAAAAAGCAACATAGTGCCGTCCTGCACAGTAACAGGACCCCTCTTTTGTCCCATCCCATGGAAAACAATTTCCTAAAAAGTAAATTATATTACAGAAGTAATAATGTAATAATAATAATTGGAATCTAAAGTAATAATGTTCCCCACTGGTCACCATAAACTAATAAAGTATGTTCCTCAATCTGGCTCCCAAACAGTAATTAAGTCCCTTGTCTAGCCAGGCACCCCCATATGTCCCTTCTGGCCACCATTTGTCTAGTGTGACCCCTCCATATATTTATCCTAGCACACGTGTATCGAGCCTGCCCCCTCCTATATACCCATCCTAGCCCCCCCATGTGGCCAGTCTGCCCTCCCCACATATCCATCCTTGCCTCCATGTTTCCAGCCTGCGCCCCCATATATCCCACCCATATATCCTCCATGTGTCCAGCCTGCCCTCTACATACACATCCTGGCCTCCATGTGTCCAGCCTCCCCCCCTCATAAATCCATACTGCCCTTACCCCCTGCATATATCCATCCTGACACCCCCCATATATCCAGCGTGCCCCTCCATATATTTATGCTAGCCCATGTGTATCGAGCCCGCCCCCCCCACGTATTCATCCTAGCCCCCCATGTGTCCAGTCTGTCCCCCCCCATATATCCATCCTGGCCTCCATGTTTTCAGCCTGCCCCCCCATATATCCATCCTGGCCTCCATGAGTCCAGCCTGCCCCCCCCCATATATCCATCCTGGCCTCCATGAGTCCAGCCTGCCCCCCCCATATATCCTTCCTGGCCTCCATGAGTCCAGCCTGCCCCCCCCATATATCCTTCCTGGCCTCCATGTGTCCAGCCTGCCCACCCCCCTTTGCCTGGGTCCAGCCAGGGTTCCCCCTTGTGTGTCCAGCCAGGGCCCCCCCTTGTGTGTCCAGCCAGGGCTCCCCCTTGTGTGACCAGCCAGGGCTCCCCCTTGTGTGTCCAGCCAGGGCTCACCCCCTTGTGAGTCCAGCCAGGGCTCCCCCCCTTGTGTGTCCAGCCGGGCCCCCCCTTGCGTGTCCAGCCAGGGTTCCCCCTTGTGTGTCCAGCCAGGGACCCCGTTGCGTATCCAGCCAGGGCTCCCCCCTCCTGTGTCCAGCTTGGCCCCCACCTCATGTGTCCAGCTTGGCCCCCCTCATGTGTCCAGCCAGGGTTCCCCCTTGTGTGTCCAGCCAAGGCCCCCCCTCGTGTGTCCAGCCAGGGTTCCCCCCTCTTGTGTCCCGCCAGGGTTCCCCCCTTGTGTGTCCCGCCAGGGTTCCCCCTTGTGTGTCCAGCCAGGGTTCCCCCCTTGTGTGTCCAGTCAGCTACCCCCTTGTGTGTCCAGCCAGGCTACCCCCTTGTGTGTCCAGCCAGGGTTCCCCCCTTGTGTGTCCATCCTGGACCACCGCTTTTGTGTCCAGTTGGCTCCCCCCTTGTGTGTCCAGCCAGCCTACCCCCTTGTATGTCCAGCTGGGCTCGCCTTGTGTGTCCAGCCAGGGTTGCCCCTTGTGTGTCCAGGGAGGGTTCCCCCCCTGTGTGTCCAGCCAGGCTACCCCCTTGTGTGTCTGTCCAGCTGGGCCCCCCCTTGTGTGTCTGTCCAGCTGGGCCCCCCTTGTGTGTCTGTCCATCTGGGCCCCCCCTTGTGTGTCCAGCTGGGCCCCCCTTGTGTGTCCAGCTGGCCCCCCGCCTTGTGTGTCCAGCCAGTGGGTCCAGACCATTACACACACACACACACACACACACACACACCTCTTACCTTCCTGAGCTCCGGTGCGGTGTCCTCCTTCTCCTGAGTTGCGCACCTCCTTCACAGCAGGCGCATGACGATGACGTCATACACCTACCGGCGAAGGGAGACACGCAGCTTCAGCTGCTTCACTGGGACGTGCGCCGCGGTTGTTCAGGTAATGAACGCTGCGTGCGCGCGTCCCTGCATACACTGTGCCTGCGCTTTTAAAGGGCCCGTGCCCCTTAAAACCGCAGGATTTTTTTTTGTTCTCTTCTCCCCCCTCTACTCTGCAACAGGGGGCGGGGCCCACCGGGAAATTTCCCGGTATCCCGCCAGCCCAGACCGACCCTGTCGTTGTATGAATATTGGTATAAATGCACACTAATCTATAATAGTTAAAGATAGACTGGACTGTCAGCCAATGGTGTCTGGGTCGAATCAGTATGGGCCTCCGTCAACCTGCTCTATTTTCCCATGGCAGTCGCCGCCCCAGACCCTAACAGGAGCCCACACTACACTTTCCTGCAAGGATGAAAGTCTCACACTGTGGGCCATAGTCAATTTCTTCTACCACAGACCTTCTGTCCTTGCCTCCAATTTCCAGAGAGAGACAACTCCTGCTCCCTTCTGCTCACATAACCGAATTTCTGTCCTTCCAATTGGGTCTACGCTCACACGACCGAATTTCCATTTCTGCAATCGGGTCTGTGCTATCTGCTATCTTTAGCCTCGACAATCAGGATCTCCTAGCCTCTGTAAGTGACTCGCCCAGGGTGATGGGGATGACTCGGTACCCGGGCCTTTCGCCTGACCTTCGGGATGTCACGGTGGTCGGCTCCCGGGCCCGTACTCTCGGGTCAGCTTTTAAAAAGGGATTGGTTTGTTTATTAGTTTTATTAAAGTTCGTGACGCCACCTGTGGTTTCTGGTGAGATTCACCAGCGCTGCGGCAGTCCACTGAGGCCGGTGATAAGGCAGCTTAGATGGTATCGCTTCCCACAGGTGGAGCAGGGCCTCAGGGCAGCGTAGGAGGGGGGATGCAGGGCAGGCGAGACAAATCCAGGTCAGAGCAAGAACAGGGACGGACACGATAGTCACTTCAGTACCTTTTACTGGTGGAAATTCAGACACATCCCAGAGCACTGTAGGGTGAAGGGTGCATATCAGAATCCTCCCCAATGAGCGGGTGTAGGGCCTCCTGTTTCTTGCCTCTGCGTAGTAAGTTTCTGACCTGCCTGGAGCTAGGCCTAACTTTGTCTCTGTCCTGCGCTGGCTGACCTTGTGGTAGGGCCTTTTCTTGGAATACACTCTCCCAGCTTACGGGGCCTATGTGTCTCCTGGCTCTGTTACGTATCAGCACTTTAGCGATCCTGGGACCTGTAGTTCTCCAGGGATTCCGGTTATACCTTACTGGGTCATAGAGATCCCGGTAAGCTCGGATCCGGTGTCCGGTAATGCTTCGGGGTGAGCTAGTTAAGCTCCTTTGCCCCCTATGTACTAACTTCTCCACTTGCCTTCGGCCTTCTCGGGCCCTCACTAGGCTATACACACTAACGGCAGCTTGCCACGCTTCACCGATCTTATGGCGCCGGCACACCTAAGCTCACTATTCAGAGCTACAACTGAGTCTGGACTGTGCTCCACTGCAGGAACTCTCTCAACATACTTGACTAGGCTGAGCTCAACTCTGTATTCAGGTCTGTGCTTGCTGAACTCTCCAGAGGAACTGAACTGCCTGGCTCCACCTTCCCTTTTTATATCCGTAACGGGCTCCCTCTGCTGGTCTGAGGTGGAAGGTGGAGATGTGTGAATGTTTATGGGGGCCTCTTGTGGAGGATTCCATCAATGCACTCTTCCAGGATCTGTGATACCAAGCGCAGCTGGGCGTCACATTCCCCCCTAGCAAAGCTTAGCACTCCCGGTACATTTTATAACAATAAGAAATATTAACAATCTTCCCTTTATGGGAGGCACCAAGCTTAAACGTTGCATAATAATATCAACAAATACAAAGTGTCCTCAGAATTCAAGTCTCTTGTGGTGAGGTTCCCAAACAGGATGTCCATCTCACAGAGTAGAGTACTTGGTGGTTTGAGGGACCTGTCCCAAACCCTCAACGTAGGCCCTGGGGTGGCTGCAGGGCATGGAGATCCCGCGTTGGACCTCCAATAGAGCCACTCCAGACAGGTTTTCCTTCGGTGGTCACCTAAAGGGGCACTCCTGGGAGCGCAATTATATACAATAAATAGTTTTTGGGCTGCACACAGTCCTCAGCCACGAAGTTCTTTATGCAAACAATAAAGGAATTAATCAGGTAAAGTGTCCATGTCACTTGAACTGTTCAATAATAAAGCAAAGCACAAAATAATATACATTAGTACAGTACATTACAATTTAATACCCCAGGGGTAACTATCTACATTTGTCAGAGGTTAGCTATCTTACTGCTTGTACCTGAGAGGGGGTTTACCTCGCGTGCTACGTGTTGATCTGCGTAGTGCGGTGGTCTGTGAGGTATCAATATCTGTACTATCAATTACCCTACCAGTTCTACGTGTGACTATGTTGTAAAACTGCCTTAACCTCTCTCTGGAACTGGTAAGTCTACCATTGGCTGGGCCTTCTTGCTCTACTCCTGCCGGGGATCCTTCGTCCGGGGATTCTTCTTGAGCTGGCTCTTCTGCGGCACTAGGCTCTTCTGCAGCACTTACAGGTTCAACTTGCTGTGGAGGGTCTTCTGGTTGTTGAAAGAATTGGAGTATTGGAAAGATTACTGCTCCTCCTAGTTGGGGCCAATCTGCTGGGAAGTCTCCTAAGTCAGTATGGATTACTGCTTCTTTAGGCTCCTCCTGGATAATGAAAGGCACTTCTTCTTGGGGTTTCAGTAGATTTGGACATAACTTTAGATGGTCCCTGGATACTGTGGCAGTTGTCCTTCCTCCATCTCGACTAATTATGCAGGTCTTCTTATTATCAAATCTTGACTTCAGCACAGTGTAGGGTTCTTTCTCTCACTGGTCATCAAGTTTGTGGTTCCTTCTTTTCCTTTTCAATACTATTTCACCAGGTGTGAAAGGCTCTGCGGGTGCACGTTTATTGTAGTGGGCCTCTTGCTTATCCCTCACCCAGGTGAGACTGTCCTCGACACAGGCTTGTACCCTTCTGTACTGCTCTTGTCTGGTCATGTCCCAGTCCTCAGTGGTCACATCCGCTTCTGGTTCTACTACACCAAGCTCCAGATCCATAGGCAACTTCCCAGGTCTTGCACGCATAAGATATGCCGGAGTACAATTGGTGGAACTCACGGGTATGTGGTTGTACAGATCCACTAGGTCAGGTAGTAGGTCTGGCCACTGATTTCTCTCCTCAAGTGGTATGATCTTCAGCAGGTCGATGATGATGTTGTTCATCTTTTCACAGAAACCGTTGGTTTGTGGGTGGTACGGTGTAGTTCTTATCTTTTTACACCCGTACAGATGGCACAACTCCTTAAACAATTCAGCCTCAAAGGCCGGGCCTTGGTCCATCAGCACCTGCTCAGGGTATCCATGGAGTCCGCAGAAACACGCCTGGAAGGTCTTTGCTGCTGTCTCCGCCGTCAGGTCCTTGACGGGGGCGACCACCAGGAACCTAGAGTAGTGATCCACCATGGTCAGGGCGTAGGAGTACCCTGACCTGCTGGGTGACAACTTGACATGGTCCAGGGCCACGATCTCCAGGGGTCGAATCGTCTTGATGGGTTGCAGGGGTGCCTTCTGGCTGCTGTAGTCTTTTCTTCTGAGGCCACAGGGTCCACAGTCTTGGCACCACCGCTCAATGGAGCTGCGCATTACTACCCAGTAGAATCGACACTTCAGCAGGGTCTCTAGCTTTTTCCAGCCAAAGTGTCCCGCCTAATCGTGGTAGGCCTCCAACACCATTTCTTGCGGCCCGCCCAGTATTTAATTGTAAATTGGTAATTTGGCAGCTGAGCCATCCATCGTTGTTCCAGTGCTCCTAGCTTGGCTGTTTCAAGATGGGTCAAAGGGTTGTTATCAGTGAAGGCAGTGAACTTGCTGGAGGCCAGGTAGTGCTTAAATCTTTCAGTGATGGCCCAGACCAAGGCCAGGAACTACAAATTGAAGCTGCTATAGTTCTCTGGGTTCCTCTCCGTCGGGCGGAGCTTCCTGCTTGCGTATGCGATTAACTTCTCCTGGCCATTCTGCTTCTGACTTAAGACAGCTCCCAGCCCTTCGTTGCTGGCATCTGTATACAGCAGGAACGGTTGGCTGTAGTCAGGGTAGGCTAGGATCTCATCGCCTGTCAGGATCTCCTTCATCTCCTGAAATGACTCGACTTGCTCCTTACCCCAGTGGAATGGGGGATTTCTGCCTTTGGGGGACTGCCCTACCAGGAGGTCTTGCAGAGGGGCTGCTTTCTTAGTATAGTCTTTTACAAACCTCTGGTAGTATCCTACTAGTCCCAGGAACTGATGCACCTCCTTGAGGTTCTTCGGCTCCGGCCACTTCTGGATGGCAGCAATCTTCTCCGGGTCTGGTGCTACCCCTTCCGGACTGACAATGTGCCCCAGGTACTGTACCTTTCTCTTGAGCAGGTGGCACTTTCAGGGCTTCAGCTTCATCCCATACCGGGACAGTGAATCAAATACCTCTGCCAGGTGTTTCAAGTGGTCCTCGTACGTTCTGGAGTACACTATCACGTCATCCAGGTATAGTAACACAGTCTCGAAGTTGCGGTGTCCCAGGCAGCACTCCATCAATCTCTGGAACGTTCCAGGGGCATTGCAGAATCCAAACGGCATACTGTTGAACTCGCAGAGTCACATCGGGGTTGTAAAGGCCGTCTTCTCCCGATCCTCCTCAGCCACAGCTACTTGCCAGTACCCACTAGTGAGGTCAAGGGTGGAAAAGTAATTTGCAGACTTTAAGGCAGCTAGGGACTCCTCTATGTGTGGTAAAGGGTATGCATCTTTATGTGTAATGCGATTTACTTGTCGGTAATCTACACACATTCTCATGCTCCCATCCTTTTTCCTAACTAGCACTAGGGGAGCTGCCCAGGGACTACAACTATCCCTTATTACCCCCGCCTTTCTCATGTCGTGCCACATTTCCTTAGCCTTCTGGTAGTGAGCTGGTGGTATAGGCCTGTAACGTTCATTGATTGGGGCATGGTCGCCTGTGGGGATATGATGTTGAACCCCCTTAATCCTCCCGAAGTCAAGTGGATGTTTACTGAACACCTGCGAGTATTCTTGAACCACCCGGTGTACACCCTGTTTTTGATGGGCAGAAGTGGTGTCTGTCCCAACATGGAGCTGTTGACACCAATCCTCCACCTGGGTTGCAGGGTCATTATCCTCCACTTCATCTGGTGAGGCTAAGGACTCCGCCTTGTGAATACAATTGTTATTTACAGCATGTAATTTGGCAACAGTGGCATAACGTGGCAATCTGACCTCATCTTCCCCACAGTTGAGAAGACGGACGGGCACCCTCCCATTGCGTACATCTACCACTCCTCTGGTGGTTAAGAGCGTGGGTCTGTGCTCGGAGCAAAGGGGTTCTACTACCGCCTGGTAGCTCTGTCCTCTAAGACCTATAGCAACTCTACACCAGATGAGCATTTCACTCATTGGGGGGACGACAATGGGTGTGGGGTCCGTTACACGCACATTACCAATTTCACCTTCCGCTAACCTTACTTGCTGTTGGTACATCAGGACTCGGATCTCCTTCTGCAGCGCCCTCCTCTGTCCTGGTCTGGCAGTGTCAGCTATCTGTTGGAGCAAGAACACAACCTCTCCCAAACAGTTACCAACAATGTTTGCTTCGGGGTGAGCTAGTTAAGCTCCTCTGCCCCCTATGTACTAACTTCTCCACTCGCCTTCTGCCTTCTCGGGCCCTCACTAGGCTATACACACTAACGGCAGCTTGCCGCGCTTCACCGATCTTATGGCGCCGGCACACCTAAGCTCACTATTCAGAGCTACAACTGAGTCTGGACTGTGCTCCACTGCAGGAACTCTCTCAACAGACTTGACTAGGCTGAGCTCAACTCTGTATTCAGGTCTGTACTTGCTGAACTCTCCAGAGGAACTGAACTGCCTGGCTCCACCTTCCCTTTTTATATCCCTAACGGGCTCCCTCTGCTGGTCTGAGGTGGAAGGTGGAGATGTGTGAATGTTTATGGGGGCCTCTTGTGGAGGATTCCATCAATGCACTCTTCCAGGATCTGTGATACCAAGCGCAGCTGGGCGTCACATAAGGACTCTGCACCCCTTGCTTAATCCACATCCAATATTGATCTTGTGTTTCTGGACACACTCATCACCTACGTCAGGCCTAGCTACCACAGGTGACTTGTTACAAGTCGGGGCGACGACTGACTTCCTGGCCTGACCCCTGTGGCTTTTGTATTTTTCTGCTGCAGATCACATGTCCCCTGTGTACCTAGCTCTGCTTTCCTCTCATTCAGCCTGCCTTCTGTCCTTTGGTTCCAATACCCTTTCAGGGTCCTACACCTATATTCCTGATCACTACATGGCAGCATCTGCCCACAAATACCTTACAGCTCATTTCTATTATATGAATCACTCACTCTCCTTACATTCCTCCTCTCTTTAAGCTCATCAGTACTTGGATGAGAAAGGTTACTTATGCTCTAGATGCTCCTTGGCGGTGGTCTCAGAGTCACCAATATCCAAACACACTCCTGTGTCTGCTGTATTACATACTGCCATATGAAATCATCTTCCGCATACCTCCTGGGTGAAACACCAGTGTTGGTACATTCAGATCTGTGAGGTCCCTCCTGACCTGTCTCTTCTGGGACACTGAGGCCCTGAAACACTCTTCCTGTGATTTTGACCTCTACCCTACCCTCTAAGCTAGCCCCGGTCATTCTCTCTTCATCAGACACACATATCGGTAGCATGTAAGGGTGCCGCACTCTCTCTGGTGCGACGTCTTCTCCTTTCGGGGTGTACTCTCCTTGTCACTCGATGAGGAACAGCCTCCGATGCGTAGTCCAATTTTCCCCAAGGGTGCTTCACTTGAACCAAAACTCGATTCCCCAGCTGTAATGGTGCCTCCTGCACAGGAGTTACTACAGGATGCCTTTTCCCCTGGGGCTTCTGTACAATCTTAAGTCTCAGTGTTTCTAACCGATGTTGGTGTTCCCACACCAAAGTTGTGGTGTTTATCTACGTACTATCTTCCTCTGGATCAAGCTCTAGCTCAGTAACCTTACGGCTGTTACGTCCAAACAGCAACGTGTAAGGCGTGTACCCTGTCGTAGCATGAACCCGGTTACTGTACACCCAGACCAGTTCTGGTACAAATTCAGGCCATTTCATTTTCCTGTGTCACGGTGTAGGGGAATGCTGGTGAGGAAATAGCAGATACGGGCTGGGTGAGCAGGGAAAACTAATCTGTCCCTAGACTGGGAACCCTGAATAGCCCTGACCCCAAAAGTATCTCTGATGGTGAGAAGGTTCGGGTCTCCACCCTAAGCCCTAACTCCTCCACAAGCCCTGCGCTAATTCCCCAAACCTCCCTCCGCAGAACAAAGGTACAGCAATCTCAAAGGAAAGGACTTCAGCAGCACAAACGAACAGCACTGCACAGCACGGCTTCCAGGTATAGAGTGAAACTCTATCAGCTGCACCACCTGGTGGAAGGCGAGGCTACTTAAAGGCTAAGGGGAGGAGACACACAGAAACTCACATCCACCAGGACATGGCAATAGAATTGGCATGAACCCATGCAGTACAAGAGGGAATTTCACAGTTTAAGTTACAGCGGCATCTAGAATAGACCGCAGACACACAGCGCTAGACAGCGTGTGACATCCTGTCATCTTCCTGTTGTCCTCCACAATTCTCAGAATGTAGATAAAGTTCTGTTGAAACGTTCACAGTCCCCATTTCTCTATGGGTGGTAGGGTGTAGTTCTGGAATTCTCAATGTTGTACAGTTGGTGCAATTCATCCATGACTTTTCCATGAAAACAGGCTCCCATCTCAGAGTGAATTCTTTTTGGACATCCGTATACGCAGATGAAGTCATGACAGATGGCACAGGCTGCTGACTCGGCTTTTTGATTCCCGGTGGGAGTCATGACTGCTAACTTATTAAAATGATCCATCATCACCAGACAGTACAGACAACCATTATCGGAGTGGCTGATCTTGAGATAGTCCACCATCAGCACTTCCAAAGGGAAAGAAAACCTCTTCACCTATATAGATGCTCTGTGTTTAGGGGGTTTAGTCATCTCACCCTGATGGGATTTCCGGTAATCTTCTTTCACCACTCGATTTACTTGTGGCCAATACAGAAGCCGTTGTAGCCAGTGGAAAGTTCTCTGATTAAAGAGATCGGGAATAAGTGGGAGTGGATACGGATCTCGGACCGTAATCCGATTAAGTTCACGGAAATCCAGGCAAGGGCGTAGGCCTCCATCTTTCTTCTTAACAAAGAAGAACCCCGCAGCCACCGGTGAAGATGAAGGTCTAATATGCCCCTTAGCCAGACTTTCTGAAATATAATCCTTCATGGCCTGCCTCTCAGGACCAGAAAGGTTATACAACCTAGCTTTAGGTAACTTGGCCTCAGGGAGCAGTTTTACAGAACAGTCATACTCGCGATGAGGAGGTAGTTCCTGACACCCTTCCTCCGAGAATACATCCTCAAAGTCCGCCAGAAATGGAGGTAAGACCCAAGGAGTAACCGCACCGATGACCGTGTTCATGCAGTTTTTATTACAGAATTTACTCCATTGGCTTATCTCTCTGGTTTGCCAATTAATAACCGGGTTATGCTTAGTTAACCAAGGAAGGCCCAACACTATAGGAGTGGGAAGACCCTCCAACACGTAGCAAGACAACAGTTCTTTATGTATCGCCCCCACTTGAAGTTTTACGTCATGCACAGCTTGCAAAAAACTTCCCTGACCGAGAGGCCTGGCATCGATCGAGAATATGGGGATGGGTTTAGCCAACTCACTCAATCGCATACCTTGAACCCGGGCAAACCGAGCATCAACCAGATTAGCCCCGGCCCCACTATCCAGAAGAACAGATATCCTCTCAGTTCTCGTACCCACCACCACCTCCGCCGGTACGAGAAACTGAGACGAACCTAGGGACGAAATACCTACTCCCAGATTGCCGTCCACCACACAACCTGGGATCAACAGTTTTCCGACGACTCTTCACTCTGCAAGGGACGGGATGGACACCCCCCAATAAAATGTCCCTTTCTCCCGCAGAAGAAACACCTTCCTGCCTTATGGCGCACCACCGGTCCCCTCCCCCGAAATGATGTCCCTCCTAATTGCATAGGCTCCTCTGGACTGACCAGGGGAACCACCATATGAGGGGACCTTGTAGGAGGTGGAGTCATCACAGGGGGTCGAGTTATCCCGCACCTCTCCTGAAGCCGTCTGTCAACGCGAATAGCCAGGGCCATAGCGGCTTCCAGTGACGCGGGAGAGTCATACTGTGCCAACACATCCTGTAATTTGTCGGATAAACCTTGACAAAACTGGCTCCTAAGAGCCGGGTCATTCCACTGGGTGTCCGTGGCCCACCTACGGAACTCCGAACAGAATTCCTCCGCCGGACGATCTCCCTGCTGGATCCTACGTAACTTAGACTCAGCAAGGGAGATCCGATCTGGGTCATCATATACGAGTCCCAGAGCAGCGAAAAACCTATCCACTGACTGGAGAGCCGGGGAGCCCGGGGGAAGAGAGAACGCCCAAGATTGTGGGTCCCCTTGTAGGAGCGAGATGACAATTCCCACCCTTTGTTCTTCACTCCCCGATGACCGAGGCCGCAGCCGAAAGTACAATTTGCATGCCTCCCGGAAAACAAAAAACTTGTCCCGCCCCCCAGTGAACCTGTCAGGGAGAGCTACTTTAGGTTCTGGTCCGGCTTGCTACTGAGGATGCAAAACCTTGGACCTAACGTCCGCCAGCTCCATGGACAAACTCTGCAACTACCGAGCTAGACCGGCTACTGGATCCATGGTAGCTGGAGAAAAACTAAGTGGGTCGGTGAAAATGTCACGCTGTCTCTGTATACTGGAGGTAGGGGGCCTAAGCTGACCCTAAGCTGGGGCCCTGACTAATCCCTCAACCTGGAGGTACTGTTAAAGGTACAGAGGTCCAGGCCGCCAGCGTAACCCCTACCTCCTGAGGATCCCTGCACCTAAGTAATCTAGTCCTGAGAAGGACCCCGATCACAACAAAAGAGGACAAGTAATAATATGCCCACACACAGTACTTAGACGAACGAGACAGTACAAGGGAAAAACCAAAACCACCTTGCATACAAAAACTACACAACTACAACAGAGGGAACACCAACGGGAAAGGAGATAAATGATAAAGGGAGGAAGGGAAAAAACACTCCAAATACACTTATCTCAGAAACTCCAAATACCACGATCCGCTCTGTTAGTCTGTATGAAATGCTTTCACCGACACTTCCCAAACAGACCAGCAGGCATTTGAAGGAGTCTCACTACAGCAGCATTGATTGCAGCTGGGCGAGGCTGGACCTCGTCTAGCACAGAGAGAGAGAGAATTAACTCCCTCACTGCCGAAAACACAAAGCACCAAAAAGTCAGCTGCGAGAAGTCAGGCTGTGTAATCGTGACGATCTTCGTGGCGACACACCCGTGACATATACACAGGAGCTCTGTATATAGTGTACAGGTAATACAGTGGTCACCAGTGACATTATACACAGGAGCTCTGTATATAGTGTATAGTGTACAGGTAATATAGGGATCACCAGTGACATTATACACAGGAGCTCTGTATATAGTGTCAGTGTACAGGTAATACAGTGGTCACCAGTGACATACACAGAAGCTCTGTATATTGTGTATACATAATACAGTGATCACCAGTGACATACACAGGAGTTCTGTATATACTATACACACACGTGGTCAGAATTGTTGGTACCCCTCATTTAATGAAAGAAAAACCCACAATGGTCACAGAAATAACTTGAATCTGACAAAAGTAATAATAAATTAAAAATCTATGAAAATGAACAAATGAAAGTCAGACATTGCTTTTCTGCTTCCACTGAATTTTAAAAAAAATTAAACTCATGAAATAGGCCTGGACAGAAATGATGGTACCCCTGAAAATAATGTGACAAAAGGGACATGTTAAATCAAGTTGTGTCCACTAATTAGCATCACAGGTGTCTACAATCTTGTAATCAGTCAGTGGGCTTGTATATAGGGCTACAGATACTCACTGTGTTGTTTGGTGACATGGTGTGTACCACACTCAATATGGACCAGAGGAAGCAAAGGAAAGAGTTGTTTCAGGAGATTAGAAAGAAAATTATAGAAAAGCACGTTAAAAGGTAAAGGTTATAAGACCATCTCCAAGCAGCTTGATGTTCCTGTGACTACAGGTGCACATATTATTCAGAAATTTAAGATCCATGGGACTGTAGCCAACCTCCCTGGACGTGGCCGCAGGAGGAAAATTGATGACAAATCAAAGAGACGGATAATATGAATGGTAACAAAAGAGTCCAGGAAAACTTCTAAAGAGATTAAAGGTGAACTTCAAGCTCAAGGAACATCAGTGTCAGATCGTACTATCCACCGTTGTTTGATCCAAAGTGAACTTCATGTAAGACGACCAAGGAGAACACCATTGTTGAAAAAAAAAATAATAAAAAAGCCAGACTGGAATTTGCCAAACTACATGTTGACAAGCCACAAAGCTTCTGGGAGAATGTACTATGGACAGATGAGACAAAAATGGAAGTTTTTGGCAAGGCACATCAGCTCTATGTTCACAGATGGAAAAATGAAGCATATCAAGAAAAGAACACTGTCCCTACTGTGAAACATGGGGGAGGCTGTTATGTTCTGGGGCTGCTTTGCTGCATCTGGCACTATCAAAGGGATTCTAGAGAGAAATGTGCTGCCCAGTGTCAGAAAGCTTGGTCTCAGTCGCAGGTCATGGGTCTTGCAACTGGATAATGACCCAAAACACACAGCTAAAAACACCCAAGAATGGCTAAGAGGAAAACATTGGACTATTCTGAAGTGGCCTTCTATGAGCCCTGACCTAAATCCTATGGAGCATCTTTGGAAAGAGCTGAAACATGCCGTCTGGAGAAGGCAACCTTCACACACAAGACAACTGGAGCAGTTTGCTCATGAGGAGTGGGCCAAAATAGCTGTCGAGAGGTGCAGAAGTCTCATTGACAGTTACAGGAATGGTTTGATTGCAGTGATTGCCTCAAAAGGTTGTTCAACAAAATATTAAGTTAAGAAGAACCATCATTTCTGTCCAGGCCTATTTCATGAGGTTAATTTTTTTTTAAATTCTGTGGAAGCAGAAAAGCAATGTCTGACTTTGATTTGTTCATTTTCAAAAATTAGTAATTTATCAGATTCAAGTTATTTCTGTGACCATTGTGGGTTTTTCTTTCATTAAACGAGGGGTACCAACAATTTTGACCACGTGTGTAGTGTAAGTGTACATGTAATACACTGACTCACCAGTGATGTCTCTAGGTGAAGTCCTTCATCTTCGCTTTTCTTCTTCATCTGGCACAGACAGCCATCACTTCTTCCAGCCAGGAATCATCTCTGCAGAAAATATCACACAGTTATCAATAACTGATCTCTTCTAGAGAATATTCCCACTTTTCCCCCCGACTTCTACACTACACCAGTTGAAGAAAAAAAGCAACATAGTGCCGTCCTGCACAGTAACAGGACCCCTCTTTTGTCCCATCCCATGGAAAACAATTTCCTAAAAAGTAAATTATATTACAGAAGTAATAATGTAATAATAATAATTGGAATCTAAAGTAATAATGTTCCCCACTGGTCACCATAAACTAATAAAGTATGTGCCTCAATCTGGCTCCCAAACAGTAATTAAGTCCCTTGTCTAGCCAGGCACCCCCATATGTCCCTTCTGGCCACCATTTGTCTAGTGTGACCCCTCCATATATTTATCCTAGCACACGTGTATTGAGCCTGCCCCCTCCTATATACCCATCCTAGCCCCCCCATGTGGCCAGTCTGCCCTCCCCACATATCCATCCTTGCCTCCATGTTTCCAGCCTGCGCCCCCATATATCCCACCCATATATCCTCCATGTGTCCAGCCTGCCCTCTACATACACATCCTGGCCTCCATGTGTCCAGCCTCCCCCCCTCATAAATCCATACTGCCCTTACCCCCTGCATATATCCATCCTGACACCCCCCATATATCCAGCGTGCCCCTCCATAAATTTATGCTAGCCCATGTGTATCGAGCCCGCCCCCCCCACGTATTCATCCTAGCCCCCCATGTGTCCAGTCTGTCCCCCCCCATATATCCATCCTGGCCTCCATGTTTTCAGCCTGCCCCCCCATATATCCATCCTGGCCTCCATGAGTCCAGCCTGCCCCCCCCATATATCCTTCCTGGCCTCCATGAGTCCAGCCTGCCCCCCCATATATCCATCCTGCCCCCCATATATCCATCCTGGCCTGCATGTGTCCAGCCTGCCCACCCCCCTTTGCCTGGGTCCAGCCAGGGTTCCCCCTTGTGTGTCCAGCCAGGGCCCCCCCTTGTGTGTCCAGCCAGGGCTCCCCCTTGTGTGTCCAGCAAGGGCTCCCCCTTGTGTGTCCAGCCAGGGCTCCCCCCCTTGTGAGTCCAGCCAGGGCTCCCCCCCTTGTGTGTCCAGCCGGGCCCCCCCTTGCGTGTCCAGCCAGGGTTCCCCCTTGTGTGTCCAGCCAGGGACCCCGTTGCGTATCCAGCCAGGGCTCCCCCCTCCTGTGTCCAGCTTGGCCCCCCCTCATGTGTCCAGCTTGGCCCCCCCTCGTGTGTCCAGCCAGGGTTCCCCCTTGTGTGTCCATCCAAGGCCCCCCCTCGTGTGTCCAGCCAGGGTTCCCCCCTCTTGTGTCCCGCCAGGGTTCCCCCCTTGTGTGTCCCGCCAGGGTTCCCCCCTTGTGTGTCCCGCCAGGGTTCCCCCTTGTGTGTCCAGCCAGGGTTCCCCCCTTGTGTGTCCAGTCAGCTGCCCCCTTGTGTGTCCAGCCAGGCTACCCCCTTGTGTGTCCAGCCAGGGTTCCCCCCTTGTGTGTCCATCCAGGACCACCGCTTTTGTGTCCAGTTGGCTCCCCCCTTGTGTGTCCAGCCAGCCTACCCCCTTGTATGTCCAGCTGGGCTCGCCTTGTGTGTCCAGCCAGGGTTGCCCCTTGTGTGTCCAGAGAGGGTTCCCCCCCTGTGTGTCCAGCCAGGCTACCCCCTTGTGTGTCTGTCCAGCTGGGCCCCCCCTTGTGTGTCTGTCCAGCTGGGCCCCCCCTTGTGTGTCTGTCCAGCTGGGCCCCCCCTTGTGTGTCCAGCTGGGCCCCCCCTTGTGTGTCCAGCTGGCCCCCGCCTTGTGTGTCCAGCCAGTGGGTCCAGACCATTACACACACACACACACACACACACCTCTTACCTTCCTGAGCTCCCGTGCGGTGTCCTCCTTCTCCTGAGTTACGCGCCTCCTTCACAGCAGGCGCATGACGATGACGTCATACACCTACCAGCGAAGGGAGACACGCAGCTTCAGCTGCTTTACTGGGACGTGCGCCGCGGTGGTTCAGGTAATGAACGCTGCGTGCGCGCGTCCCTGCATACACTGTGCCTGCGCTTTTAAAGGGCCCGTGCCCCTTAAAACCGCAGGATTTTTTTTTGTTCTCTTCTCCCCCCTCTACTCTGCAGCAGGGGGCGGGGCCCACTGGGAAATTTCCCGGTATCCCGCCAGCCCAGACCGACCCTGTCGTTGTATGAATATTGGTATAAATGCACACTAATCTATAATAGTTAAAGATAGACTGGACTGTCAGCCAATGGTGTCTGGGTCGAATCAGTATGGGCCTCCGTCAACCTGCTCTATTTTCCCATGGCAGTCGCCGCCCCAGACCCTAACAGGAGCCCACACTACACTTTCCTGCAAGGATGAAAGTCTCACACTGTGGGCCATAGTCAATTTCTTCTACCACAGACCTTCTGTCCTTGCCTCCAATTTCCAGAGAGAGACAACTCCTGCTCCCTTCTGCTCACATAACCGAATTTCTGTCCTTCCAATTGGGTCTACGCTCACACGACCGAATTTCCATTTCTGCAATCGGGTCTGTGCTATCTGCTATCTTTAGCCTCGACAATCAGGATCTCCTAGCCTCTGTAAGTGACTCGCCCAGGGTGATGGGGATGACTCGGTACCCGGGCCTTTCGCCTGACCTTCGGGATGTCACGGTGGTCGGCTCCCGGGCCCGTACTCTGGGGTCAGCTTTTAAAAAGGGATTGGTTTGTTTATTAGTTTTATTAAAGTTCGTGACGCCACCTGTGGTTTCTGGTGAGATTCACCAGCGCTGCGGCAGTCCACTGAGGCCGGTGATAAGGCAGCTTAGATGGTATCGCTTCCCACAGGTGGAGCAGGGCCTCAGGGCAGCGTAGGAGGGGGGATGCAGGGCAGGCGAGACAAATCCAGGTCAGAGCAAGAACAGGGACGGACACGATAGTTACTTCAGTACCTTTTACTGGTGGAAATTCAGACACATCCCAGAGCACTGTAGGGTGAAGGGTGCATATCAGAATCCTCCCCAATGAGCGGGTGTAGGGCCTCCTGTTTCTTGCCTCTGCGTAGTAAGTTTCTGACCTGCCTGGAGCTAGGCCTAACTTTGTCTCTGTCCTGCGCTGGCTGACCTTGTGGTAGGGCCTTTTCTTGGAATACACGCTCCCAGCTTACGGGGCCTATGTGTCTCCTGGCTCTGTTACGTATCAGCACTTTAGCGATCCTGGGACCTGTAGTTCTCCAGGGATTCCGGTTATACCTTACTGGGTCATAGAGATCCCGGTAAGCTCGGATCCGGTGTCCGGTAATGCTTCGGGGTGAGCTAGTTAAGCTCCTTTGCCCCCTATGTACTAACTTCTCCACTTGCCTTCGGCCTTCTCGGGCCCTCACTAGGCTATACACACTAACGGCAGCTTGCCACGCTTCACCGATCTTATGGCGCCGGCACACCTAAGCTCACTATTCAGAGCTACAACTGAGTCTGGACTGTGCTCCACTGCAGGAACTCTCTCAACAGACTTGACTAGGCTGAGCTCAACTCTGTATTCAGGTCTGTGCTTGCTGAACTCTCCAGAGGAACTGAACTGCCTGGCTCCACCTTCCCTTTTTATATCCGTAACGGGCTCCCTCTGCTGGTCTGAGGTGGAAGGTGGAGATGTGTGAATGTTTATGGGGGCCTCTTGTGGAGGATTCCATCAATGCACTCTTCCAGGATCTGTGATACCAAGCGCAGCTGGGCGTCACATTCCCCCCTAGCAAAGCTTAGCACTCCCGGTACATTTTATAACAATAAGAAACATTAACAATCTTCCCTTTATGGGAGGCACCAAGCTTAAACGTTGCATAATAATATCAACAAATACAAAGTGTCCTCAGAATTCAAGTCTCTTGTGGTGAGGTTCCCAAACAGGATGTCCATCTCACAGAGTAGAGTACTTGGTGGTTTGAGGGACCTGTCCCAAACCCTCAACGTAGGCCCTGGGGTGGCTGCAGGGCATGGAGATCCCGCGTTGGACCTCCAATAGAGCCACTCCAGACAGGTTTTCCTTCGGTGGTCACCTAAAGGGGCACTCCTGGGAGCGCAATTATATACAATAAATAGTTTTTGGGCTGCACACAGTCCTCAGCCACGAAGTTCTTTATGCAAACAATAAAGGAATTAATCAGGTAAAGTGTCCATGTCACTTGAACTGTTCAATAATAAAGCAAAGCACAAAATAATATACATTAGTACAGTACATTACAATTTAATACCCCAGGGGTAACTATCTACATTTGTCAGAGGTTAGCTATCTTACTGCTTGTACCTGAGAGGGGGTTTACCTCGCGTGCTACGTGTTGATCTGCGTAGTGCGGTGGTCTGTGAGGTATCAATATCTGTACTATCAATTACCCTACCAGTTCTACGTGTGACTATGTTGTAAAACTGCCTTAACCTCTCTCTGGAACTGGTAAGTCTACCATTGGCTGGGCCTTCTTGCTCTACTCCTGCCGGGGATCCTTCGTCCGGGGATTCTTCTTGAGCTGGCTCTTCTGCGGCACTAGGCTCTTCTGCAGCACTTACAGGTTCAACTTGCTGTGGAGGGTCTTCTGGTTGTTGAAAGAATTGGAGTATTGGAAAGATTACTGCTCCTCCTAGTTGGGGCCAATCTGCTGGGAAGTCTCCTAAGTCAGTATGGATTACTGCTTCTTTAGGCTCCTCCTGGATAATGAAAGGCACTTCTTCTTGGGGTTTCAGTAGATTTGGACATAACTTTAGATGGTCCCTGGATACTGTGGCAGTTGTCCTTCCTCCATCTCGACTAATTATGCAGGTCTTCTTATTATCAAATCTTGACTTCAGCACAGTGTAGGGTTCTTTCTCTCACTGGTCATCAAGTTTGTGGTTCCTTCTTTTCCTTTTCAATACTATTTCACCAGGTGTGAAAGGCTCTGCGGGTGCACGTTTATTGTAGTGGGCCTCTTGCTTATCCCTCACCCAGGTGAGACTGTCCTCGACACAGGCTTGTACCCTTCTGTACTGCTCTTGTCTGGTCATGTCCCAGTCCTCAGTGGTCACATCCGCTTCTGGTTCTACTACACCAAGCTCCAGATCCATAGGCAACTTCCCAGGTCTTGCACGCATAAGATATGCCGGAGTACAATTGGTGGAACTCACGGGTATGTGGTTGTACAGATCCACTAGGTCAGGTAGTAGGTCTGGCCACTGATTTCTCTCCTCAAGTGGTATGATCTTCAGCAGGTCGATGATGATGTTGTTCATCTTTTCACAGAAACCGTTGGTTTGTGGGTGGTACGGTGTAGTTCTTATCTTTTTACACCCGTACAGATGGCACAACTCCTTAAACAATTCAGCCTCAAAGGCCGGGCCTTGGTCCATCAGCACCTGCTCAGGGTATCCATGGAGTCCGCAGAAACACGCCTGGAAGGTCTTTGCTGCTGTCTCCGCCGTCAGGTCCTTGACGGGGGCGACCACCAGGAACCTAGAGTAGTGATGCACCATGGTCAGGGCGTAGGAGTACCCTGACCTGCTGGGTGACAACTTGACATGGTCCAGGGCCACGATCTCCAGGGGTCGAATCGTCTTGATGGGTTGCAGGGGTGCCTTCTGGCTGCTGTAGTCTTTTCTTCTGAGGCCACAGGGTTCACAGTCTTGGCACCACCGCTCAATGGAGCTGCGCATTACTACCCAGTAGAATCGACACTTCAGCAGGGTCTCTAGCTTTTTCCAGCCAAAGTGTCCCGCCTAATCGTGGTAGGCCTCCAACACCATTTCTTGCGGCCCGCCCAGTATTTAATTGTAAATTGGTAATTTGGCAGCTGAGCCATCCATCGTTGTTCCAGTGCTCCTAGCTTGGCTGTTTCAAGATGGGTCAAAGGGTTGTTATCAGTGAAGGCAGTGAACTTGCTGGAGGCCAGGTAGTGCTTAAATCTTTCAGTGATGGCCCAGACCAAGGCCAGGAACTACAAATTGAAGCTGCTATAGTTCTCTGGGTTCCTCTCCGTCGGGCGGAGCTTCTTGCTTGCGTATGCGATTAACTTCTCCTGGCCATTCTGCTTCTGACTTAAGACAGCTCCCAGCCCTTCGTTGCTGGCATCTGTATACAGCAGGAACGGTTGGCTGTAGTCAGGGTAGGCTAGGATCTCATCGCCTGTCAGGATCTCCTTCATCTCCTGAAATGACTCGACTTGCTCCTTACCCCAGTGGAATGGGGGATTTCTGCCTTTGGGGGACTGCCCTACCAGGAGGTCTTGCAGAGGGGCTGCTTTCTTAGTATAGTCTTTTACAAACCTCTGGTAGTATCCTACTAGTCCCAGGAACTGATGCACCTCCTTGAGGTTCTTCGGCTCCGGCCACTTCTGGATGGCAGCGATCTTCTCCAGGTCTGGTGCTACCCCTTCCGGACTGACAATGTGCCCCAGGTACTGTACCTTTCTCTTGAGCAGGTGGCACTTTGAGGGCTTCAGCTTCATCCCATACCGGGACAGTGAATCAAATACCTCTGCCAGGTGTTTCAAGTGGTCCTCGTACGTTCTGGAGTACACTATCACGTCATCCAGGTATAGTAACACAGTCTCGAAGTTGCGGTGTCCCAGGCAGCACTCCATCAATCTCTGGAACGTTCCAGGGGCATTGCAGAATCCAAACGGCATACTGTTGAACTCGCAGAGTCCCATCGGGGTTGTAAAGGCCGTCTTCTCCCGATCCTCCTCAGCCACAGCTACTTGCCAGTACCCACTAGTGAGGTCAAGGGTGGAAAAGTAATTTGCAGACTTTAAGGCAGCTAGGGACTCCTCTATGTGTGGTAAAGGGTATGCATCTTTATGTGTAATGCGATTTACTTGTCGGTAATCTACACACATTCTCATGCTCCCATCCTTTTTCCTAACTAGCACTAGGGGAGCTGCCCAGGGACTACAACTATCCCTTATTACCCCCGCCTTTCTCATGTCGTGCCACATTTCCTTAGCCTTCTGGTAGTGAGCTGGTGGTATAGGCCTGTAACGTTCATTGATTGGGACATGGTCGCCTGTGGGGATATGATGTTGAACCCCCTTAATCCTCCCGAAGTCAAGTGGATGTTTACTGAACACCTGCGAGTATTCTTGAACCACCCGGTGTACACCCTGTTTTTGATGGGCAGAAGTGGTGTCTGTCCCAACATGGAGCTGTTGACACCAATCCTCCACCTGGGTTGCAGGGTCATTATCCTCCACTTCATCTGGTGAGGCTAAGGACTCCGCCTTGTGAATACAATTGTTATTTACAGCATGTAATTTGGCAACAGTGGCATAACGTGGCAATCTGACCTCATCTTCCCCACAGTTGAGAAGACGGACGGGCACCCTCCCATTGCGTACATCTACCACTCCTCTGGTGGTTAAGAGCGTGGGTCTGTGCTCGGAGCAAAGGGGTTCTACTACCGCCTGGTAGCTCTGTCCTCTAAGACCTATAGCAGCTCTACACCAGATGAGCATTTCACTCATTGGGGGGACGACAATGGGTGTGGGGTCCGTTACACGCACATTACCAATTTCACCTTCCGCTAACCTTACTTGCTGTTGGTACATCAGGACTCGGATCTCCTTCTGCAGCGCCCTCCTCTGTCCTGGTCTGGCAGTGTCAGCTATCTGTTGGAGCAAGAACACAACCTCTCCCAAACAGTTACCAACAATGTTTGCTTCGGGGTGAGCTAGTTAAGCTCCTCTGCCCCCTATGTACTAACTTCTCCACTCGCCTTCTGCCTTCTCGGGCCCTCACTAGGCTATACACACTAACGGCAGCTTGCCGCGCTTCACCGATCTTATGGCGCCGGCACACCTAAGCTCACTATTCAGAGCTACAACTGAGTCTGGACTGTGCTCCACTGCAGGAACTCTCTCAACAGACTTGACTAGGCTGAGCTCAACTCTGTATTCAGGTCTGTACTTGCTGAACTCTCCAGAGGAACTGAACTGCCTGGCTCCACCTTCCCTTTTTATATCCCTAATGGGCTCCCTCTGCTGGTCTGAGGTGGAAGGTGGAGATGTGTGAATGTTTATGGGGGCCTCTTGTGGAGGATTCCATCAATGCACTCTTCCAGGATCTGTGATACCAAGCGCAGCTGGGCGTCACATAAGGACTCTGCACCCCTTGCTTAATCCACATCCAATATTGATCTTGTGTTTCTGGACACACTCATCACCTACGTCAGGCCTAGCTACCACAGGTGACTTGTTACAAGTCGGGGCGACGACTGACTTCCTGGCCTGACCCCTGTGGCTTTTGTATTTTTCTGCTGCAGATCACATGTCCCCTGTGTACCTAGCTCTGCTTTCCTCTCATTCAGCCTGCCTTCTGTCCTTTGGTTCCAATACCCTTTCAGGGTCCTACACCTATATTCCTGATCACTACATGGCAGCATCTGCCCACAAATACCTTACAGCTCATTTCTATTATATGAATCACTCACTCTCCTTACATTCCTCCTCTCTTTAAGCTCATCAGTACTTGGATGAGAAAGGTTACTTATGCTCTAGATGCTCCTTGGAGGTGGTCTCAGAGTCACCAATATCCAAACACACTCCTGTGTCTGCTGTATTACATACTGCCATATGAAATCATCTTCCGCATACCTCCTGGGTGAAACACCAGTGTTGGTACATTCAGATCTGTGAGGTCCCTCCTGACCTGTCTCTTCTGGGACACTGAGGCCCTGAAACACTCTTCCTGTGATTTTGACCTCTACCCTACCCTCTAAGCTAGCCCCGGTCATTCTCTCTTCATCAGACACACATATCGGTAGCATGTAAGGGTGCCGCACTCTCTCTGGTGCGACGTCTTCTCCTTTCGGGGTGTACTCTCCTTGTCACTCGATGAGGAACAGCCTCCGATGCGTAGTCCAATTTTCCCCAAGGGTGCTTCACTTGAACCAAAACTCGATTCCCCAGCTGTAATGGTGCCTCCTGCACAGGAGTTACTACAGGATGCCTTTTCCCCTGGGGCTTCTGTACAATCTTAAGTCTCAGTGTTTCTAACCGATGTTGGTGTTCCCACACCAAAGTTGTGGTGTTTATCTACGTACTATCTTCCTCTGGATCAAGCTCTAGCTCAGTAACCTTACGGCTGTTACGTCCAAACAGCAACGTGTAAGGCGTGTACCCTGTCGTAGCATGAACCCGGTTACTGTACACCCAGACCAGTTCTGGTACAAATTCAGGCCATTTCATTTTCCTGTGTCACGGTGTAGGGGAATGCTGGTGAGGAAATAGCAGATACGGGCTGGGTGAGCAGGGAAAACTAATCTGTCCCTAGACTGGGAACCCTGAATAGCCCTGACCCCAAAAGTATCTCTGATGGTGAGAAGGTTCGGGTCTCCACCCTAAGCCCTAACTCCTCCACAAGCCCTGCGCTAATTCCCCAAACCTCCCTCCGCAGATCAAAGGTACAGCAATCTCAAAGGAAAGGACTTCAGCAGCACAAACGAACAGCACTGCACAGCACGGCTTCCAGGTATAGAGTGAAACTCTATCAGCTGCACCACCTGGTGGAAGGCGAGGCTACTTAAAGGCTAAGGGGAGGAGACACACAGAAACTCACATCCACCAGGACATGGCAATAGAATTGGCATGAACCCATGCAGTACAAGAGGGAATTTCACAGTTTAAGTTACAGCGGCATCTAGAATAGACCGCAGACACACAGCGCTAGACAGCGTGTGACATCCTGTCATCTTCCTGTTGTCCTCCACAATTCTCAGAATGTAGATAAAGTTCTGTTGAAACGTTCACAGTCCCCATTTCTCTATGGGTGGTAGGGTGTAGTTCTGGAATTCTCAATGTTGTACAGTTGGTGCAATTCATCCATGACTTTTCCATGAAAACAGGCTCCCATCTCAGAGTGAATTATTTTTGGACACCCGTATACGCAGATGAAGTCATGACAGATGGCACAGGCTGCTGACTCGGCTTTTTGATTCCCGGTGGGAGTCATGACTGCTAACTTATTAAAATGATCCATCATCACCAGACAGTACAGACAACCATTATCGGAGTGGCTGATCTTGAGATAGTCCACCATCAGCACTTCCAAAGGGAAAGAAAACCTCTTCACCTATATAGATGCTCTGTGTTTAGGGGGTTTAGTCATCTCACCCTGATGGGATTTCCGGTAATCTTCTTTCACCACTCGATTTACTTGTGGCCAATACAGAAGCCGTTGTAGCCAGTGGAAAGTTCTCTCTGTTCTGAAATGGGTATCACTCTCATGGACTTCCTTCTTCACTATGGGCTTCATTCCTTGTGAAATCATTAGCAGATTACAATGAGGCAATCTGGGCTACCGCCTAGGGCCAAAGGCACCGGGGGTCCTTTGGCCATATTGTCCTCATTATAATGGTTTTTTTCACCACTGTCGGCAGTGGACATCTCCGGAGAGGGAGCTTTCCTAAAGCTCAGCTGCCAGCAACTCACAATGGTTTGCTGGCATCTACAAGGCTATGTGTGTATGTGATCTTAGGAATAACAGAAGCTTTGGTCCTCTCCTCCACTTTTGGCTGAGATTTAGAGGATTAATCGGAGACATAGAACCGCTGTTCTCCACTTTGGAATCCAACCCTTCAGATATATGGTATATGATGTATAGTATTGATATACCAAAAATATCAGTAATAATCAATTAAATTCTAAAAGACATTAATCAATTTAAAATTTGTATTTATTTAGTTTAATTAAATCTGGCATGGAAGGATGAAGACGTGTTCTTGGAGAAGCCTTCAACTTTAGCAGGTGTTTCTTGCTGGTCAGGAGGCCACGAGTAGATGGTTCAAATCCTTCCATACGGGTACAGCATTGATGGTGGACATGCTGTAGTTTCTTCAGGGCGCTAGATGTGGGGGTTTTCTGTCCTCGAGATGTCTAAGGTGCCCTGGTGACAGCAGGCAAAAATGCAGCTTTCTCTGACAGTGCGAGCAGCCCTGGATAATCCACGCCGGCAGAATGATATCATCCGGCGGAAGATGGAACCTATGAGAAAAGATGTAAAACTAATGTAAGTAATGGGACTCCATATTAGAGGGTACTACTGTGGTGTCACTGTGGGAGAACATTAGAGGAATCTCATCACACAGAGGGCAGGGATCATTGTCAGTCATCATACATGTGACAATCCCACCACTGACAGATAACATCTGCTCCACATGACTTCTTCTCACTGACATCATACAATAGGGAGATTATTGTCACACTTACCTCGCCTACTTTCCCCCTCTTCTACTTTCTCTGTTTTTTCTTGTCTTCTCAGTTTTAGAAAATATTTTCTTTTCTTCTGAACTGGAGATTCTAATCAAAAAGTCAGAAAAAAATATTAATTATAAACTTCTAAAATATTTTCTTTCTATCTATATAGAGTTATGCAATTGATTAATATGCACCTGTAGCATTTCTGTGTGCCGCCATGTGGTGACTCCCCAAGGAAATATGTCCCCTTATTATCATGACATACTTGCAGCAAGCCACTGTGTTATCATATAATCAGTTAGATTAAACTTCAGTGTAACTTTCAAGAGCACCCATCACCAGATCAAAAGTTTCTGAGATTCACTCTTATCTTATGTCTGCTGCTCCCCTGAGTATTCTGATATTTGTTTTGCTAAAATCCACCCTATGGTTTTTTCCATGAGGGTGTGGCTCACAATTTTATATTGCAGAGCAACCTAAAGACACGCCCCAGAGGATCCTGTGAGCACCGCCCTCTTGGAAAAGACCATAAACATTAGCACTAAATAAGACCCATAACTCAAAAAACTGAATACTCAGGGGCGCAACGGGAATAAAGTAAGTAATTTTTGAAGCCTTCATGTGCTGATTCACATTATAATTTTGGATTATAGGCTATAGTTGGATGGCCTATAAACCTGTACATACCTGACAATGAGGACGAGGATGACTCGTTGTTTTTAGCAGTGAAACACTGATTGTCTCCATTAGTTTTGGAAGAGGAAGACTCTTTCTGCCTGTTTGGTAGAAGAAAGACCAGTAAATTAAAAGTAAAAACAATAGAAAAAATGAAGAACACCTGTTTGTGAGGCCAATTAGGACAACATAGAGGGGATACCCTGCCCACGGCCTCAACTAGTAATATTGGCCTGTCATGAGCTGGAAATGAATGGCTGGTCACAATGATCAGCTGTTATTGCAGTGTTATCACAAGCCAGACGCACAGAGATCAGCAATCATGGGGTGGTGGATGCTGGATTTAGATTTGTGTTACTCGTGTCTTGTATTTGGTTCTGAACATACATCAAAACTAAATCTCATAATAATAATAATAATCTACTCACATGTCTGAGTGTTTTTCACTGTTCTCTTGGGAACACTGTGGAGGTGACATAGGCTCTACATTGGTCATCATCCCGGTATTGGTGATATTTAGCTAAAACACACAGAGAAAAATAAATTGATTTATTTTTAAGCATTTTTGTAATTATAGGTTTTAGACATACTATTAGCCACATACTTACTTTACAAAACCTTTGATAAGATGATACAAAGTTTTTTATTTCTGGCCAGTCATTGTCCTCTCTTGTGTCCGCCTCATCTGAATTCATGTGTCTGCTACAACGAGCTACAAAGTACAAGTGTTATCAGAGATAATTAGTATAAGACCCGGTCAGACATTCACCCTGTTATCACTAATAATGATGAGAACTTATCTTCACATAAAATGAAAGACAAGACACACAGCAGTTTTCTGCAGATGACGTCTCATTTTACTTACTGATAAAGTAGCGGGTGTCCTCATCTGACTTTAGCTCAGGAACGAACAGGGGCTTCTGACTTAGAAGGTTGTCAAAGTCTAAGTGATGCAGAAATGGATGCATTTTGATCTCATTTGCTCCTCCTGGAAAAGGAAGACAAGAAAGAATGTGATAGAGTCATTTTTAGAGAAACTGCTCCATATCGGTACAGTTTATGTTAACCTGAACTGAAGATGTAACAGCAGACATGAAGGAAATGTACTGAAAGTCACAGCATGAAAAATGGGGAATGAATAAGTAGGTAGATTACTGAACCTCATGGACACAACCATTTGTCTGGTCACATGACAGAATAAGTCATAATACTATTATAATATTACCTGTCCCAAGTCTATCTGCTGGATCTTTTCTGAGCAGCTGAGTGATGATGTCCCGAGCATCAGGTGGAGTAGAGTATTTATGATATGTCAAAATTAATTTATCTGTTATATAGAAACAAATATTACAGGAAATGAAACATTTTCATTTATTTTTATAAAAAATGTCCTTAATAAGGCTAGAAATTAAACCAGAAAACCAATGAAACCAAATAACAGTGACATCACAAGCATTCAGATTATTTTACTTACCCTCAAGGACACTGCGTAAAATATCTCTTTTTAAAGCCCCTTTAAATGGTGTACATCCATAAAGAAATTTATGTAGAGTGATCCCTACTGACCACCAATCAACGGGCCTTCCATAGCCTTTCCTTTGGATAATTTCTGGGGCCATGTAACTAGGGGTGCCAAAAGTCTGGAAACCAACAGAAGAATGAGATGATAATCAATAAATATAATTGCGTCAAATAACATCAGTGCAAACGTTTTATAGAGAAATTGTCAGAGAAAGAGAAAGAGATGAAATCTGTAAAGTACAAGACCTTGTAAGTAAAGCCTACCTCTTCATCAAGGAACTCGCTGGTGATGTCCTCAGTTGAAGCCTTGTAGATATCTGAGCTTGGTCTCATGAGGCCGAGTTTTGAAACCCCAAAATCGGTGACCTTAATATGTCCTGTTGATGATATCAGGAGGCTGTGAAAGAAAGAAATGGTGTCAGACCCAAGTAATTACCCATAGACTGTATAAAAACTATAATTTTTTTTCCCCTTTATTATACTACTGGGGTCACTTACTTGCCAGGCTTCAGGTCTCTGTGCACCACACCATAACTGTGCAGGTATTCCACAGCAAGTACCGTTTCCGCAATGTACATACGGGCCAGGGGGACTGGTAAAGGACCCCTGCGCTTTATAAGACTGGCACAGTCTCCTCCTATCGGAGAAAGCAAATATGAGAGGTGAGGGTTTGTTTCAATGTAAATTACACATGATGAGGGTGAATATGAAATAAGTGGAAATATTGGGACAAGATGGCCTATATAGAGATATACTGTGTAATGTAGAGCGTATACTGTATACTATATGTTGCCATCCATGTGGGCACATTATGGTCATATATAGGTGCTAGGACAAAACAGACGTGGGCTGGATATAGATAAAATGGATGTGTCCTACCTGGTACATACTCCATGACCATACACAGATGAAGTTTAGTAGGGAAAGAGCAGAACATGGAGGCCACAAAGGGACAATCAGCGAATGCTGAGATGTCCCTCTCCAGAAAGGCCAATTCAAGTCTCTTTGGCTTTTTCAGGTTCTCCTTGTCCATTGTCTTCATAGCACAAATCTGGTTTGTGTCTTTATGACGCACTAAGTGGACGGCCCTGGAGAGGAAGAAAATCCATGATTTATTACAAATTCTTATTAACAGTCCATCTATAGACCTCATCAAATGATCTCCTGTACTAATGGTTAATACTAGATGTGAGGCCATCACTATAAATCCATGTCTAGAAATGCATAAAATAATACTCCATAAATGATTATCAATGGAGGGTCCACATCCACGTCACATCCTAACTGACCTGACAGATAGATGTGGACAGTGATGTGGTCTCCTAATTTCTCTATGGGAATATTACATGGGCAGGACACCGAGGCATCATCATAAGGAGCCCTGGGAAATAAATATTATACCAAAGTAAAGCTCACCCAAAGGCTCCACTGCTGATCAGTTTGATCTGTTTATAGTCGCTCTTACAAGGATTTCTCTCTGGGTTCAATGATCCGATCAAGGCCTAAAAAGGAATAAGAAATGACATTAAGACAGAAAATGCAGGAGAATAAAAGCTCAAGATGCAGGAACGTCTCCCTTCTATATTATGTCCCCACTGATTACACTGTAGAGAACGTAATACAAGCCGGACCCACCACAGACCCCATTATATTATAAAGGGAAATCCCCCATACACATAAATCAATACTGCAGGGAAGGATAAGGGACATCACACAGAGGGGGCAGGAAGAATAACGCCATTATCACACATAATATGTCTGATCTACATGACGAACAGTGATATCCCATTGTCATATGGGATATAATATGGGATGTATAATTCACACCCGTCATCTAATGATATACAGACGTCCCTCTGATACTTACACTGGCAGATTCCTGGATGATTTCTGGTGTCTCACATATTCCACCATCAGTATTTGCCGGCACAGTTATTCCTAAAATAATGAAGAAACGTTATTTATTAAATGTCTATATCAGCACTTAATAACCAAAAGAAAAGGAAGTAAAAAAGTCAAATATCAAAAAACATAACAAATTTTATTGATTAATCAGAACAATTCATGATAAAAAAAATAATAAGAGAATGTCAGACACAGAGAACGCTCTCTCTTTCAAACCAAGAACAACTGATCAAAATCACTTCAAAACCTATTTATAATGGTATTCATACAAGTTTGTGTCTGTTTAGAATGTAGAAGATATAGGAACAATCTGTAGTCCTCAAAATTAATAAGACAAATAAAAAAGAGAAACCTGCACAGTCTGGGAGGGTGGGAAGCAAGACCCCGACATGTGTTTCGCATAGGCTTCTTCCAAGGGGTATTGAAGAAGTTTTGCGTAGGCTTCTTCCAGCGGGTGTGTAAGAAGCCTACATGAAACGCGCATCAGGGGCTCACTCCCCACCCTCCCAGACCATGCAGGTTTCTCCTATTTATTTGTTTATTTATTTATACAGAGGATGAAGAATAAATCAACATATTCTTTGCCGTTCTCAATAACGAAATATTTGAATGTAAAATATTAGATGATCGTCTTACCTTCTATCAGATCGGAGTTTGGCCCTGGCTGACTATTATCAGGGTCAGCAACATTTAGGTTTTGCCCCTCTGCGGAGTCGCCTTTTGATGTTTCCTGATGGATATAAGATATACAATTAATATAACATTTCTCAAACACTAGATTATCATATATATAAAGCAGGAAGGATTAAACCTGGATTTACTTGACAAGTTCAGTATTGGACGGACAATTCACGGCCGCTCTATCAAGTAAATTTACATTAATATTTAAGCGACTTGTATCTACAACTGTTCTCTAATAACTTCTATCAGAACTGCAGCATTTACAAGGAGGAAGATTGTGATGATGGAGTGAGACAGAGGTAGAAATACAAGCTCCGCACCGCTGAGTACAGACTGTCACCACAGAGGATGGAGCCGCAGAGACAGGCTGCCATAAAATATCCTGTGTCTGCCTGGAGCGGAGAGAGGAAGGCCTCTACCATCATAAATCTGACCTTCTGCTATATGACTGGTAATCTGGAGAAGATCAGACAACAAGGACATGAGATGTAGAAGATGATGGATCCTTACCAGGCGCTCCAGTGAGTAGGCCGGATACTCCAGTACAAGCAGGACATTTTGGGCCAGCTGTTTGAAAAAGGCCAATTCTCCACTTTGGGATTTTTCTTCAGCCTATAAAGATGAAAATAAACAAGAAATGAAAATAATCAATAAAATTCATGAACATATATGGTATTGCCACGTTTGTTAAAGTCTGATCTGTTAAGATAGGTGTTAATTGTGTTAATTAATTCCCTAACATCGAGAAAAAAAATCAAAACGCTAGATTTACAGGTTTTTTTGCTCACCTCACTTCACTAAAAAAATGTAATAATAAGTAATTAAAGCACCGTATGTACACAAAAATGATATCAATAAAAACCTGAGTTCACTGCGCAAAAAAAGGCTTTACTTAGTTATATCAACAGAAAAATTACAATGTTATGGGTCTCTGAGTGACACAAAGAACCATTTCATCTCAATTGGAATTTTTTTCACCTTGTTTCAATACAATGTATGGTAAATAGGATGGAGCCATTGAAAGCTGCAATTCATCCCAAAAAAACAAGCCCTCACATGTCTATGCCAATGGAGAAATAACAAAGTTATGGCTCTTGAAAGAAAGTGAGGAAAAAATGAGAGCAGAAAAATGAAAAATTCTGTGGTCCATAAAGGGTTAACCAATCCTATTCCCTCCTCCCCCCGCATCCAGGACCTTCCCACCCCTAATTCAACTAACCCTTTAGATCCCACCCTCTCCTTTGTCATGTAGCCTGATTGCCCTGTTTTGACTCCAGGCTATTCTTATCTGGGTATTTGGCACAGGTTAAACTTAAACTTGTATTCCATTATTATTTTCCATTATTATTATATATAATTTGTGCAGATTGTCTGCTACTTACCTGGTGTACTAATGTCCAGATGTTCTGCTGTAAATGCTCAAGATATTCTGAGCTTATACAACCTTGGTGGTATTTGGTCAGGCAATCTCTCACAAGCTCCATAACCAGCCGGTAAGTGAAGCTGAGGACGCCATCGGGTAGTGGTAGCACAAAGTCAGGGTCATAGGTGGTAAGAATCCCCTGGAGTAGTGCTAACACCTGAAGTCTGTCTGGAGGAATTCCAGACATTTCAAGTAATCCAAGCGCGGTTAGTATATGACTAGCTATATGGCTTATCACACCAACAGCAATGACACCGGAATGTCAAAGTGACAACAGGAGTGTAAACACTTGTAGAAGTAGTGATGGTTAATTGTGATGTCATAATGGAATCTTGTGTTCTAATCTTAAAGGGGCATCTTACCTTATAAGGAAGTTGCCTTGCAACCCTTAAGTAGGGAAAAATATAGGCTCAGCATCAGTATCTGTTATACACAATAAAAATTATAGCGTTTTGTATCAATAAGAAATTCCGATTCCAGCGCTAACAGAAATATCTTTCTGTGGGAACAGGGCATGTGGGGCTGGGGCTGCATCCAACCCTGGCATATGAAGCACGCTGGCCCATGTTGCTCTGCCACAACCACTTCCAAAGATGGGGGTCTTTATTACAAATATGACCCTGCCTACCAATGGAGAAAATCAAAATTTACTACTCCCAATAATTCCAGTTTTTAAAGTTGGCAAAATAGGTCTCTTTATAATATTAATAGTAACCTCTTGACCCTCCTTATAATAATAATAGCGCCCATCTGGTTCTCCTGATAATATTAAAGGGAATCTGACAGTGGCATCAACCCTCATAAGCCATCTATATGGGCATTTAGGTCATAGAACGTTGAAGAAACCGATACCTTGATATCTGCCATCTGATGTCTTATTCCACAGAAATCCACATTTTCTTTTATATGTAAATGAGCTGTTAAGATCTATGGGCCGGACATAGATCTCCCTGAGAATCTGCATCCAGAGATTATTTTCAATGGAACAGGTAGTTATCAGTGGGAGACATGTATATCAGGAGAGTAGACGGTCAGTCATTACATGTGTCACACTGGAAATGACTCTTTTCATTTATAATAAGCCCTGGATGCAGATTCTCAGGGAGATCTATGTCCGGCCCATAGATCTTAACAGCTCATTTACATATTAAGAAAAAAAGTAAATTTCTCTGGATTAAGACATTCATCAAATAGTGGCTATCAAGGCATCACTCTATTCAACTTTCTCTAACCTGCATCTTTATGTAGACGGCTTATGAGGGTTGATCTTACTGACAGTTTCCCTTTAATAGTGTGGCTCGGACCTCCTTATAATAATAGTGCCCCTTATGGGCCTCCTTATAATAATGATAATAATGGTGACTACCTGTTCTTTTTTATTAAATTAAAAATAATAATGCTCCGTCAGGCCTCTTTATAATAGTAATATTAATGATAAAAATATTAGATGACCCCACACGGTTTAGGGAAAGTGTCACTGAATGCAGAAGCCGGGTCTAAGCTCCTAATAAACACTACCCACCTCCTGCCCTGCTGTGTTATTACAGGCTTTATTCCCCTTCAAGCCTAAGCAGCAGAATGCCGGTATCTCCTCTTACTGCTCCATTTCACCTGCTGTCAGTAATGCAAAGTGCCTGGGCCCTGTTTTAAAGCCTCTTGCTAACCCCCTCCCACCATGTATCTAGTGGTAAACCCCATATTAATATAAGCCCCCTACATACCTTGAGCTGCCCCTCTCCAGCTGTCTTTTCTGGAGCTGATCCCAGCAGGTATGGCTGACAAGAGGCTGCAGCTGGAGGCCTTGTGCTTCAAGCAGCATTGTGGGGAGGAAGGATAGCTGTCCTGACTTCTGGCAAGGCTTGCAAGTCTCCTTCACGGCTGGACTGGGCATCTGGCAATTCTGTCAAATTCTGGCTTGGCCGGTCTGGCAGTGGGCTGCATCGATCCGCAACACTATTAACTGTTAACAATTATAGTGAAGCAGAGAGCCATCAGCTCCCTGCTCTGCCACTTAACTAAGGCAAGCCACAGATTGCTTCCGGCCACAGGCAGGGACTGCAAGGGATCGGTACCACGTAATGGACGTCAGGCAATGAGATGACATCAGAGACTGTAGTGAGGAGGAGCACATCACCACTCGGCATGGGAGTGTCGTGAGGAAAATATGAGTTTATTTCTATTTTTTTGCAGTCACTGCAGGGTACTAATATTATTACAAGATAAGATACCTAGGGGGGCACTAATGTCTCATAAAGAGGCCAAGGAGGGTGACATTGTTATTACAGGTTGTCCCATGGGGCTCTTTTATTATCACTATGGAGGAGGCCTAGAGGGGCTCTGTTATTATTATAAGGAAGCCCGGGGATATTAATATTATTGTAAGAAATCCCGGGGCGCTATAAATATTATAAGGAAGCCCAGGGTCCATTATTATTATTATTATTATTATTTTAAGCAGGCCCAGGGGGTCTCTATTATTATTGGGGCAATATTATTGTAAGAAGCCCTGAGTGCACCATTATTATTAGGTACAGATGGGGGCATTATTACTCTGTAGTGGCACAGAGGGGACACTGTTACTGTGTGGGATACAAAAGCAGGAAGCTCTTTCTATGCAGGGTACAGAGGGGGCATTATTACTACGACAGGGGTGGGCAATTAATTTTCCAGAGAGGAAACAAGAGAGACTGTGACTGTTGTGGAGGGTCAAACCAATAGGCTGAATTTAATTCTGCTCATCATTAATATTACCAAAAATAATTACAATTATTATTTTATAATAATAGTATCACTTAATATTAAGTAGAATTAAGTATGCTGACATCCCCCTATATACCGTACGAGCCCGCAAACAGCCTCCAATATACAGTATGAGCCCCTACACAGCCCCTTACATACAGTATGAGCCCCCAAATAGCCCCTCTATATACAGTGAGCCCCCACATAGCCTCTCTGTATATAATATGAGCCCTCACATAGCCTCCTATATATAGTATGAGCCTTCACATATTTCCTATATACAGTATTTGCCCCATAAACAGTATTAGCCCCCCATAGCCCCTCTATATGCAGTGTGAACCTCACATGGCCTCCTATATACAGTATATATACTCCTATGTGAGCCCTCACAAAGTTTCATAGTTTTAAAGTTGAAGATAGACTTAACACCATCAAGTTCAACCTATAGTCTAAAATGTTGATCCAGAGGAAGGCAAAAAACCCATGGGGCAGAGATTAATAGCTCCATATTAGGGGAAAAATTCCTTTCCGATTCCATAAGACAATCAGACTAGCTCCCTGGATCAACGCCCCATCACAGAATCTAGTGCCCATATCATGTAATGTTATATTTCTGGAGATTGCAGTTGGAACCAGCTCAACACACCGGAGTAATTAAAAATTTGCAAACTCTTTATTGGAAATCCTTTAAAAATGAAACTGATAAAAAATTGGGCATCTTAGACAACAAAGAGGGGTGTAACAGGAATCAATCCATACGCGTTTCTAGCTACATGGCTCTTAAACACAGTGTTCAAGAGCCATGTAGCTCGAAATGTGTATGGATTGATTCCTGTTACACACACCACCCCTCTTTATTGCTTTGTTGTCTGAGATGCCCAATTTATTATCAATTTCATTCTTAAAGGATTTCCAATAAAGATTTTGTGAATTTTTAATTACTCCGGTGTGTTGATCTGGTTCCAACTCCAATTTCCTCAACTACCTCCAGCGCTGTGCAGCAGCGGGGACGCCGTGCTCCTCCCGGACTGGAACAGCATCTCAGGGGTGAGCTGAATTTTTTCTTATTTAATGTTATATTTCTCAAGAAAAGCATCCAGACTCTTCTTCAATTTTTGTAGTGAATCACTCATTACAAACATCATCTGGCAGAGAGTTCCACAGTCTCACTGCTCTTACAGTAAAGAATCCGCGTCTGTGGTAATGATTAAACCTTCTTTCCTCTAGACGTAGAGGATCCCCTTTTGTCCCCATCGCAGGCCTAAGTAAAAAAGCTCATTATACACATCTCTGTATTGTCCCCTCATATATTTGTACATTGCAGCAGGATCGCCCCTAAGCCTTCGTTTTTCCAAACCGAAAAACCCCAAGTTTGATAATCTGTCTTGGTATTGCAGTCCACCCATTCCCTTAATAACCTTGGTTGTTCTTCTCTGTACTCACTCTAGTTCAGTTATGTCCTTCTTATACACTGGAGACCAAAATTGTACAGAGTATTCTAAGTGGGGTAGCAATGGTGACTTGTATGGTGGCAAAACCAATGTTCTTGCCATGAGTGTCTATGCCTCTTTTAATGCATCCCATCATTTTCTTTGCCTTGACAGCAGCTGCCTGACACTGGTCACTAAAGTGAAGTTTGCCGTCCACCCATACACCCAAGTCTTACTCAGTGACTGTTTTACCCAGTGTTTTACGATTTAGTTCATAATTATTTATTTTATTTCCTCTGCTCAAGTGGAAAGTGGTGACTACCTGTTCTTTTTTATTAAATTAAAAATAATAATGCTCCGTCAGGCCTCTTTATAATAGTAATATTAATGATAAAAATATTAGATGACCCCACACGGTTTAGGGAAAGTGTCACTGAATGCAGAAGCCGGGTCTAAGCTCCTAATAAACACTACCCACCTCCTGCCCTGCTGTGTTATCACAGGCTTTATTCCCCTTCAAGCCTAAGCAGCAGAATGCCGGTATCTCCTCTTCCTGCTCCATTTCACCTGCTGTCAGTAATGCAAAGTACCTGGGCCCTGTTTTAAAGCCTCTTGTTAACCCCCTCCCACCATGTATCTATAGCATCGGCGTCTCTGCCCCCTGCTGGCGTAGCGTACATATACATACCGTATCATACGTGTACGTTACGGTAAGCTCGGACCAATGAGAGGAAGCATCCGGCGCTCAATCAGAGGAAGTATCCGGCACCCAATCAGAGGGACAGCTGTAACATCACGTGCCAACGTTAGCTGCTGGTCTGAGATTGGCTGGCGGCTGCTTCCTGTGATTAGACGGAGCTTACAGTAATGTACGGGACGCTACATGTAGGGTACAGCAGCGGAGAGAGACCGGCGGTCGGGCGGAATCCAGCGTGGAGCCACAGAGCACCGATGAGTGTGTGTGTTCTGGCGGGTCTGGCAGTGGCATGGGGTTATTTGGTGGTGGCAGCGTGTTTGGTGGATCCAGCGGCGACCCCAGGAGCGGCTCTGACAACGGCGGCGTCTCTGGCGGTGTGTCCGGCTGTGCTTGGAGCAGCGTTTGCAGTGGCGGGTGCAGCCAGGGTGTCCTGTGCCATCTTGGGACACTCATGTGCTTCCTGCCGGGCACGGCCGCGGTGCCTTATGGGATTCGTTCACTTTGCAAACTGCCAATTATGTAAGTACATAGCCTCCCATTGCTTAGTGTTCTTGATTGTCTTTGTGGGCACACTCTCCTCCGTAGTGTAAAAACAAGGCAGCAGCGCAAGTGCGAATGCTCGCTGGGTTATGTCATCATCTTTGCCAGTGATGGTGCATCGGAGACCAGAGCTGTGGAGTCAAAGTCGGAGTCGTGGATCCTGAGTCGGTGCCAATTTTGGTGGAGTCGGTATAAAAAGGACTGACTCAGACTCCAAAAATATATAATAAATTGGGTACGGTAGTGCAATGCAATATTTGCAAATTATTATGTTCTACATATCTTGATTATTATAGCAATGATTAAAAGGCTTATGTTCACATGATGCTACAATAAATGTATCACCTAAACATCAGCAATGTACGAAGGAGTCAGAGTCATGGAGTCGGAGTCAGGGAAATTGAGGAGTCAGTGGTTTGGCTTACCGACTCCACAGCCCTGGAGACAGCCAGGCAAGTGTCGCTGCTGCAGTTGTGTGTGCCTTTCCCAGAATTTCGCGCAGTATCCTAGATGCCAAATTGCAGCATCTGTATCCAGGATCGTGCATCTACCTAATAATGCATGTTGCAGCAGCCTCCAAGATGCATTATCAGTAGGAATAGATATATTCAGATGCTGAATATGGACAAATATTTTCAATTAACACTACCCCACCACTATACTAGAGAAGCAAACAAAACCATCTCAAACTTTTATTTAAAACATTTTATTTACTGGAAAAAGTAATGAGGCAGAGGGCAAAAACATTTAATACAAAAAAAAATAAATTCATATATGTACTCTTTTAAAAACAAAGGAAAGAAATTCTGCATTAATGAGCCTTGTCATTTATTCATAACTCTGTCAATCTTGCACCAATGCCATCCAGACATGACATCCACATTTGGAAATCTCAATCCCCTTTTTTTGCCAAGAAACATCTAAAGGAGTTATTCAAGTCTCCAACGCTTGGTTACCTAAATAGAAAAAAATAAATAATATTATATATATATATATATATTAGATGGTGGCCCGCTTCTAACGCATCGGGTATTCTAGAATATATATGTAGGCTGCTGGGGTGTATATAGAGGCTGCTGCTGCTGGGCTGTATATAGAGGCTGCTGGGGTGTATATAGCGGCTGCTGGGCTGTATATAGAGGCTGCTGCTGCTGGGGTGTACTGACCAGAAAATGTGACTGCCTCAGCCAATCACAGGCCATAGTTAACCGGATTTACCCAAAGTCCATTTTCCCTAATATGGGTAAATCCAGTTAATTTGTAGCATATAGCACAGTGGGTAACCGAAGTCCATTTTTCCCTAATCTGGTGAACAACTGCAGTATATGATACTAATTAACCGTTTTTACTCAAAATGAAGGGACTTTGTAGTTTTTTAGACCCTGGGTCACTGCCCCCCCGTGCTGGATCTGCCCCCGCAGTGTTCGCTTTCTACCCTCCATCCCACGTGCTGGCTCTTATGCAGCGGGTGAGAGCGGGCAGAGTAGGCGTGAGTGGGTAGAGCAGAGTGAGGGTAGTAGCAGAGAGCGGGACAGCGGGGGGACAGTGGGAGACAGGAGAACACAAAGGGAGACAGTAGAGCACAATGGGGTCAGTGGAACACAGCGGCAGAGAGCAGAGAAGGGGTCAGTGGAGCATAGCAAGCAAAGCAGGGTACAGCGGAGTACAGCAGGGGACATTAGAGCAGAGAAGTGGTCAGCGGAGCAGAGTGGGGGACAGCAAAACAGAGAAGGGTTCAGCAGAGCTCAGCGGGGGTTAGCAGAGAAGGGTCAGTGGAGCACAGCGGGGGACTGCAGAACAGAGAAGGGGTAAGCAGAGCATAATGGGAGACAGCAGAGCACAGTGGGGGACAGCAGAGTAGAGAAGGGGTCAGTGGAGCACAGCGGGGAAAAAGCGGAGCAGAGAAGGGTCAGTGGAGCACAGCGGGGGACACCAGAGGAGGGGTTAGCAGACCACAGAGGGGGACAGCGGAGCAGAAAAGGGGTCAGCGGAGCATAGCTGGGGACAGCGCAGCACAGTGGGGGATAGCGAAGCAGAGAAGAGTCAGTGGAGCACAGTAGGAACAGAGAAGGTCAGTAGAGCAGAGAAGGGGTGTGTGTGTGTGTATATACACATGCGGTGTGTGTATATGTGTTCCCTCGCCCGACATTGCCGCAGCGCTGCCTGCACCCACCTCCGTGTAGCCACAGCCTCTAGGAAAGACCGCGGCTTGCGGCCTGTGCACGGAGGTGGCTGCAGGCAGCGCAGTGGCGATGTCGGGCGAAGGGGAATGGGGGAAGGGTCCCAGCGACGGCGGGTCCAGGCGGCGGGTGGGTTCCACTTCCGGTGAGCGTGGTTCAATTCTCGCGGCAACTCGCGGCTGGACTGCGCCTGTCCCTGATTGGTTCTGGCCGGCCGGGATTGGTTCAGCGACGCGGGATTTCGGTTACGGAAGTGGAACCACAAGGCAATTATATAGTGAACACACATTTCACATACAGTGACAGAACTACCCAACTCTGAGACCTTATTGTTCCCACACAGCCTGTCCTTGGGTGGCTCCGTCTGAGATAAGGTGTTATATTCAGCTAGGATGCATTTTAAAAAGATTTCTCTCTCCAGTCAGGGTGATGAAGGACTGTATCCCTTATCCGCATTATACACCACAGGGAACCCTGGTTTTACAGATTTCTGCTGCCTTCACCATAGCCCATAGGAGACATAATATATTACCTTATTGTATGATTAGACACTAACATGTCCCTGTGGACATTACAGCTGTGTTAAAAAAACAAACAAAAAAATGAGATAAGGCGACACTCTCACCCTTCCTGGGGATGGATGGCACAGTGAGCACCATTTATGGCCTCCCTCCAGGCAGGAGCAGAACCTGCAGGGGGGGCGAGTATAGGAGCAGTGAAAAAAGAAAAAAAACATCACATGGACTGTGAATGCCAGTTTGAAAAAAGAAATATGAAGCATTTCCCACCTTTGGTCCCTAGAGGGAGGGCTTACAATGTTTCTAGTTTGAAAGAAAAAAAAATGTGATGCTTCTCCCCTTTTGGTCTTTAGAGGGGGGCTTGCAATGTTAAAAATTTATAGCACACCCCCTGTAACTGATGAACTATAAATTCAGTGGCCTGAACACAGAGCATTGTCAGAAGGTTCCGGTAAATCCAGGTAACTGCTAGCATAGTGCACAGCAAGGCAATCTGATAAACCACTATCCACTAGAGAATGAAATCCACCCAATGTACAGAGTCACTGCTGCCCCAAGAAAGATTGAAGAAAACAACCAGCGTCTATTTGTTGTTTTAGGAAATAGGCTGTGAGACTTTTTTTTTTTTTTTTACAGGCTAGGTTTTATTTTTACATGGTGTTTTTTAATACAGATCCCATGGTGTTGTGGATCCGCCGGCTGCTGGGCGTAAGTATGTACCTTACCTACCAGTGTCTTACATCTGCCAATATGTATAACATTTTTTATTCACTTCTGGGTGTCTATGGGTAAATTACCTTACTTGATGCAATACGCAGTCACACTGTGACAGTGATACCACATGGAACGGTGTGAAGTCTACCATTTTGTCATGTCTGCAGCTTTTTGAGCGCTTTATGAATGTGTAAGGCCGTATTCCCTTTGACAGTAGTTGCACGGTGCATCACCAGTCTTATACTGCTTTTTTTAGAACATATACCACGAGGACATACCTGACCTGCCCAGTTTGCTCTAAAGTATCAGAGCGACTGGACAAACATCTACACGGAGTGTGCATGACCCAGAATTCTGCCGAGGAGAGGAAAGCCGCTACTGCTGATGCAAGGGCCAGAGTTAGAAAATCACATCCAAAGGGACAAGCATAGACGAGGAGGACATTATGTCTCTTCAAACATTGGCCAACGTAATCCCTTTCCTTGAGGATAGAGGGTTCCTCATAGTCCGGAAGCCAACTGCGGCCAGGTAGGCTCCACTTTTTCCTATCAATCTTTTGGCTATATCACATGACTTTGTATGTTTAATATATTAGTGTTGAATGATCTGATCGGCCCAACTTCAGGATGGATCAGGCGCTTTTTTGGCTGACTGGGTTTAAGGTTAGGGCCGATCACCGATTGTCGGTCAGATTGGGTCGATGCTTTTGACCCCATCTAACCCAGGATGGCTCATCACCATTTGATATGCATGTCCGTTAATCAGGTGGCTTTTTATAAATTTACAGTACTGTCCAATGTGAGGAGCAGACTGCAGGTGCCAGCAGCACTGCCCCTGCGGTGGAATATGAAGTGGTCCAGGAGAGCGAGATGTCCGAGAGTGTGTAAGTGTCTGCCAGTCAGCCAGTCTGTGTCAGTCTGCGTCAGTCAGTCTGTCTAACTCACACATAATGCTTTCTTTCCTCGCAGTGCCAGTGCCGTGCATCCCTCTGCTCAGTCAACTCAAGAATCTCCTTCAAGAGAAGAAGACTACCAGAGATCGCCTGTACAGTGAGTTTATTGCTTAGTCTTTTCATTAGGATACACCCAGCATTCAGTTATCCGGTGAACCACTGCACCATATGCTACTACTTAACCGGAATTACTCAAAATGAAGGGACTTTGTCGTTTTTTAGACCCAGGGTCACTCCCACTGTCAGAGGTGCGGGCATTCAGGTGTCTGATGCCCGTCCCAGTTGGCCAGGGGAGATACCACCACCAGCAGCCGCGTCCCAGCTGGCCAGGGGGGGGACACCACCACCAGCAGCCACGTCCCAGCTGGCCAGGGGAGATACCACCACCAGCAGCCGCGTCCCAGCTGGCCAGGGGGGACACCACCACCAGCAGCCGCGTCCCAGCTGGGAAACCACCACCAGCAGCCGCGTCCCAGTTGGCCATGGGGGGACACCACCACCAGCAGCCGCGTCCCAGCTGGCCAAGGGGGGGGGACACCACCACCAGCAGCCGAGTCCCAGCTGGCCAGTGGGGGACACCACCACCAGCAGCCACGTCCCAGCTGGCCAGGGGGGGAAACCACCACCAGAAGCCGCGTCCCAGCTGGCCAGGGGGGGGAAACCACCACCAGCAGCCGCATCCCAGCTGGCCAGGGGGGGGGAAACCACCACCAGCAGCCGCATCCCAGCTGGCCAGGGGGGGAAACCACCACCAGCAGCCGCATCCCAGCTGGCCAGGGGGGGAAACCACCACCAGCAGCCGCATCCCAGCTGGCCAGGGTGGGACACCACCACCAGCAGCCGCATCCCAGCTGGCCAGGGGGGGAAACCACCACCAGCAGCAGCATCCCAGCTGGCCAGGGGGGGGAAACCACCACCAGCAGCCGCGTCCCAGCTGGCCAGGGGGGGACACCACCACCAGCAGCCGCGTCCCAGCTGGCCAGGGGGGAGACGGCCTTTGCTGGCTCACGCCATACACACATATACATATATACTCAAACCAAGGAAGAAGAGGATAGCCGGGTTGCGTTATCATGGAGGCTGGAGAGCCGCGTCTCCACAATGCTTCATTATCTAACTGAAGAAAAAAAAAAAAGGGAAATTAATTTGCAATAATATAAATAAATATATAATATATTATGATACAATATATAATATATATATATAAGACCACCAGCAGCCGCGTCCCAGCTGGCCAGGGGGGACACCACCACCAGCAGCCGCGTCCCAGCTGGCCGGGGGGGGGGGGGGGGGGACACCACCACCAGCAGCCGCGTCCCAGCTGGCCAGTTGGGACATACACATAAAGAAACACACATACACAGGGAGTAAGGCACACAGGAGGAAGACAGCACACAAGGGGGAAGAGCTCCTATCGGAACGTCACCCCCCTCCCGATGCGATAGCATCGGGCTTCCAACTAGTATAATATATATATATATATATATATATATATATATACACACTAGATGGTTGACCGATTCTAACGCATCGGGTATTCTAGAACATGTATGCGGTACACCGGGCGCAATCAGCACAGCAGTTTTTACATTTGGCGCCAATATCGCTGATTGCTCCCGGCCGCGACCAATCAGCACAGAGGTTTTTAAATTTGGCGCCAATATAGCTGATTGGTCGCTGCCGACGGCCGCGGCGCTGCTTGTGCGGGTTCTTCCGCTGCGAGCAGCTGGGAGATGACCGGCTGCTCGCAGCAGAAGCATCCCGAATGGTGGCGCCGCTGCCCGGTCCTCCCTTCACTCTTACAGTCGGGAGATCAGCGGTCCTAGCCGCTGATCTCCCAACGGTAGCCGCATGGAGGTCAGCGGCGCCGCCGGTCGGGGTAGTTCTGCTGCGATCAGCCGGTCATCTCCCGGCTGCATAGCCGCTGACCTCCGTGCGGCTGATGAGCCGCTAACGGCCGCCATCTTTTTTCTGAAATCCCGCGTCGCTTATTGGCTGCGGCCGGACCAATCAGCGACGCGGGATTTCCTGGACAGACAATTATATATATTAGATTTTATTTATGAAGATTTAGGAATAATGCAATACATGCGGGTGGGCGTGCGGCGGTGTAGGTGTGCAGTGGTGTGTATGAGCGGCGGCTGTGTGCCCCGATGGCTGTGTCACCTTGTGGCTTTGTACTCCTGTAGCTATGTCCTTCTGTCTCTGGCTGTCTCCCCCGTGTGCGCTCTCTGTCTGTGCCTGTCCCCCTGTCTCTGCCTGTCCCCCAGGTCCCCATGTCCCCTTGTCTCTGGCTGTCCCCCAGGTCCCCCTGTCTCTGGCTGTCCCCCATGTCCCCCTGTCTCTGGCTGTCCCCCATGTCCCCCTGTGTCTCTGGCTGTCCCCCATGTCCCCCTGTGTCTCTGGCTGTCCCCCATGTCCCCCTGTGTCTCTGGCTGTCCCCCATGTCCCCCTGTGTCTCTGGCTGTCCCCCATGTCCCCCTGTGTCTCTGGCTGTCCCCCTGTCTCTGGCTGTCCCCCTGTCTCTGGCTGTCCCCCTGTCTCTGGCTGTCCCCCATGTCCCCCTGTGTCTCTGGCTGTCTCCCATGTCCCCCTGTGTCTCTGGCTGTCCCCCATGTCCCCCTGTCTCTGGCTGTCCCCCATGTCCCCCTGTCTCTGGTTGTCCCCCATGTCCCCCTGTCTCTGGCTGTCCCCCATGTCCCCCTGTCCCCTTGTCTCTGGTTGTCCCCCATGTCCCCCTGTCTCTGGCTGTCCCCCATGTCCCCCTGTGTATCTGGCTGTCCCCCTGTCTCTGGCTGTCCCCCAGTGTCTGGCTGTCCCCCATGTCCCCCAGTCTCTGGCTGTCCCCCATGTCCCCCTGTCTCTGGCTGACCCCCTGTCTCTGGCTGTCCCCCATGTCCCCCTGTGTCTGGCTGTCCTCCATGTCCCCCTGTCTCTGGCTGTCCCCCATGTCCCCCTGTCTCTGGCTGTCCCCCATGTCCCCCTGTCTCTGGCTGTCCCCCATGTCCCCCTGTGTCTCTGGCTGTCCCCCATGTCCCCCTGTGTCTGGCTGTCCTCCATGTCCCCCTGTCTCTGGCTGTCCCCTGTCTCTGGCTGTCCCCCTGTCTCTGACTGTCCCCCTGTCTCTGGCTGTCCCCCATGTCCCCCTGTCTCTGGCTGTCCCCCTGTCTCTGGCTGTCCCCCATGTCCCCCTGTCTCTGGCTGTCCCCCATGTCCCCCTGTGTCTCTGGCTGTCTCCCATGTCCCCCTGTCTCTGGCTGTCCCCCATGTCCCCCTGTCTCTGGCTGTCCCCCTGTCTCTGGCTGTTCCCCATGTCCCCCTGTCTCTGGCTGTCCTCCATGTCCCCCTGTGTCTCTGGCTGTCCCCCTGTGTGTCCCCCTGTGGCTCTGCTGCAGGCACCACCCCCTGTCCTCTGCTCCTGTCCTGTGTGGCCCTGTGTCCCCCTGTTCTGGTCCTTTGCCCCAGTCCTGTTGGGACATAGGATCGTTGAGTGTACCTCAGTTAAGGATGACAGCAGCCGGCGGGCATCCTCTGCTCTTTGAAGAAAATGGCAGACACGGCACTAGAGACAGCCTCCGCCTCTCCGGGAAGGGAGAGTTTTGTTCTCCCGCGGAGGCTCTTGGGAGTTGTAGTTCTCCAGGCGCTGTCACTGCCTCTTCTGGCCTGGGCGTGGACTACATCTCCCAGCATGCTGTGCGGCTTCGGCCTCAGACAGACAGCTGGCTTCCCAGCAGCGTCACGTCCCCCCGCCCCCCAGCCATTCACACAGGGACGGGGAAAGGAGGAAACAGAGCAGGCTGGAACATTGAGCCCGCGCCTCCCTCTCCCCCTCCCCCCACGGCCATTCTACATTGTGCTCCGGACGGGGCCACAAGCAGATCACCCTGTCCCTGCCTCTGATGCCACACTGTACACTGCCCCCCACATTGAGCCCGCAGCCCGTGCGCGTCCCCTACCGGCCGTTAACATTGTACATTGCACAATGAGTGACAAGCCAGCCGGCTCCGAGTCAAACACCCTGACTCCGCCCCCGCCGTGCAACATCCCCGTTTTACGCGATTTGAGGGTCTTTTGAAGTATTTTTTTTGCGGCGGCCATCATCCGGGGGAGGGGCTGATGATACCACACGCACTTAAAATTCAATCTGCAACAAAAAAGTCACTGACCCCGTTTTTCACATGAAATTTGCAAAATAAAAATAAGCGTACGTGCGGACGCGCCTCCGTTCAGCGCAGCGTCCGTTATCACGCTCATCACATGAATTACGGAAAAAAACGTAAACTTTCTCTTTTTTTGGGCGCACTTTTTTTTCCACCCTATTGGGCTAGCTAAAGGCGAAACTGTCCATGGACAGCCCGCCACCTGCTGCTCGTTCACCGCATTGCATCTCCTAACCCAGATAATGGTGTTTGAGGGTTCCGTGGTCTGCTGCACCACCTGCCTGGGGTCGGCAGATCGCATGGCCCTAATCCGGTTAATTTGTGCACTTTGTGATTTTGGGGTGATCTTTTTCGTGCAAATAGGGCGTAGTCGCAGAGGCGCGGGAGAGGCGGCATATCGTTCGGCCGGTCTCGGCGGTGGGGCACGCACCGGTCTCGCGACCGCCGGGGCGACGGAACGGCCGCAGCGGCCCAAGAAGCGCCACGGCGAGGGGAAAAAAAATCCGCAAAAGCGGAGATGCTGCCCTCCCGGGCGTCGCCCCAGGGCCCGGCGTACCGATTTTCGAGGCGATCCGCCAAAATTTCCGTTTTTCCTGAGTCAGGCTGTAACCCTTCAGGTGGGAATGCTGCACTCGGAGAGGATCTCCTTTCATGTGCTATCCGGACTCTCTCACTCCCTTTTGCTAGGTCTAGCCTGGCTACAGAGACATGAACCCATCCTGAATTGGGGATCTGGTGACGTGCTCCGTTGGGGACAGGATTGTCATGAGACTTGCCTGGTTCCGGTTCGTCTGGCTCGACCTCCGTCTACTCCGGCTAATCTACCTGGTCTGCCGGCACACTACTGGTCCTATGCGGACGTCTTCGACAAGAAGGAAGCTGAGACACTACCACCTCATAGGCTGTATGATTGCCCTATCGACCTGGTACCCGTTGCTTCTCCTCCCCGCGGGCGTATCTACCCCTTGTCGCTGGCTGCGACCCGGGCCATGACTGAGTACATCGAGGAGAATCTTGCTAGGGGATTCATCCAGAAATCTACTTCCCCGGCTGGAGCAGGATTCTTCTTCATTAAAAAGAAAGACGGCTCGCTTCGGCCGTGTATTGAATACAGGGGTCTTAACCAGATTAACATCAAGAATATGTACCCCCTGCCTCTAATCTCGGAGCTGTTCGAGTGCCTTAAAGGCGCAAGGGTCATCACCAGGCTCGATCTTCGTGGGGCATACAATTTGGTCCGGATCCGCCAGGAAGACGAGTGGAAGACGGCATTCAACACCCGGGACGGTCACTATGAATACCGCGTGATGCCCTTTGGTCTCTGTAATGCCCCAGCCGTCTTCCAGGAGCTGGTTAACGACATCTTCCGTGATCTCTTGTATTCTTGCGTAGTGGTGTACCTGGATGATATCTTGGTCTTCTCTCCGGATCTGCCCACACACCGGAGGAATGTTCGTCAGGTTCTGCTAAGGCTCCGGCAGAATCGTCTCTACGCAAGACTTGAGAAATGTCTCTTCGAACAGACTTCCCTTCCGTTCCTGGGATATATTATCTCCGAGACTGGTCTTCGGATGGACCCCGAGAAGTTTTCTGCCGTCTTAAAATGGCCCCGGCCAGAGGCGTTGAAGGCGATTCAGCGATTCCTGGGCTTCGCAAATTATTACCGCCTCTTCATCCCTCATTTCTCCTTTCGGACTGCTCCCATCTCCACGCTCACCCGTAAGGGAGCAAATCCCAAGGAATGGACTTCCGAAGCGGAGGAGGCCTTCGTCTCCCTAAAACAAGCTTTCTCCTCCGCCCCTGTGCTGCACCGTCCGGATTGCAACAAGCAGTTCTTCCTGGAGGTTGATGGTTCCTCCTCCGGAGCCGGAGCGGTGCTCACCCAGAAATCCCCATCCGGGAGAATGGTAACCTGTGGCTTCTTCTCCAAGCTCTTCTCCTCATCGAGCGCAACTACTCCATAGGAGATCGTGAGCTGCTTGCCATCAAATTGGCGCTGGAGGAGTGGCGCTACCTGCTGGAAGGGGCTCTGCACCCGGTGATCATCTACACAGATCACAAAAACCTGGCCTCTTTACAAAACGCCCAGAGACTCAATCCGCGTCAGGCCCGGTGGTCTCTGTTCTTTGCCAGTAAGTGTAGGGATAGTCCAGGCGTAAAGGAAAATAAAGTGGCAAATCTACTGTATTACTGAAGCTAGAAACGGAGGGTGCTGTGCCTGATACTGCGTGTGCCAATCGGATGTCCTTGAACTGTCCAGTAAACTTTTGTTGGTTAAAATGAATTGGATATGCACTGAGTTGTGTACGGCTGTTACTAAATATGTATTTAGTGCCCCAAAGTCGTAGTCTATATGCCTTTAAGATGTAGCAGAGCCAGCAGCTGCCTGATTATGTTTGCACAATGTTAATATTTTAGTTTGCAGATAATGTACACCAGAATTCAGTACATACACACGTGGTCAAAATTGTTGATACTCCTCATTTAATGAAAGAAAAACCCACAATGGTCACAGAAATAACTTGAATCTGACAAAAATAATAATAAATTAAAAATCTATGAAAATGAACAAAATGAAAGTCAGTCATTGCTTTTTAACCCTGCTTCCACAGAATTTAAAAAAAAATGAAACTCATGAAATAGACCTGGACAGAAATGATGGTACCCCTGAAAATAATGTGACAAAAGGGACATGATAAATCAAGTTGTTTCCACTAATTAGCATCACATGTGTCTACAATCTTGTAATCAGTTAGTGGGCCTGTATATAGGGCTACAGATACTCACTGTGCTGTTTGCTGACATGGTGTGTACCACACTCAACATGGACCAGAGGAAGCAAAGGAAAGAGTTGTCTCAGGAGATTAGAAACAAAATTAGAGACAAGCATGTTAAGGGTAAAGGTTATAAGACCATCTCCAAGCAGCTTGATGTTCCTGTGACTACAGTTGCACATATTATTCAGAAATGTAAGATCCATGGGAGTGTAGCCAACCTCCCTGGACATAGCCGCAGGAGGAAAATTGATGACAAATCAAAGAGACGGATAATACGAATGGTAACAAAAGAGCCCAGGATAACTTCTAAAGAGATTAAAGGTGAACTTCAAGCTCAAGGAACATCAGTGTCAGATCGCACCATCCGTCGTTGTTTGATCCAAAGTGGACTTCATGGGAGACGACCAAGGAGAACACCATTGTTGAAAAAAAGTCATAAAAAAGCCAGACTGGAATTTCCCAAACTACATGTTGTCAAGCCACAAAGCCTCTGGGAGAATGTCCTATGGAATGATGAGACAAAAATGGAAGTTTTTGACAAGGCACATCAGCTCTATGTTCACAGACGGAAAAATGAAGCATATCAAGAAAAGAACACTGTCCCTACTGTGAAACATGGAGGAGGCTCTGTTATGTTCTGGGGATGGTTTGCTGCATTTGGCACAGGGTGTCTTGAATCTGTGCAGGGTACAATGAAATCTCAAGACTATCAAGGGATTCTAGAGAGAAATTTGCTGCTCAGTGTCAGAAAGCTTGGTCTCAGTCGCAGGTCATGGGTCTTACAACAGGATAATGACCCAAAACACACAGCTAAAAACACCCAAGAATGGCTAAGAGGAAAACATTGGACTATTCTGAAGTGGCCTTCTATGAGCCCTGACCTAAATCCTATTGAGCATCTTTGGAAAGAGCTGAAACACGCCGTCTGGAAAAGGCAACCTTCAAACACGAGACAACTGGAGCAGTTTGCTCATGAGGAGTGGGCCAAAATACCTGTCGAGAGGTACAGAAGTCTCATTGACAGTTACAGGAATCGTTTGATTGCAGTGATTGCCTCAAAAGGTTGTTCAACAAAATATTAAGTTAAGAAGAACCATCATTTCTGTCCAGGCCGATTTCATGAGTTTATTTTTTTTTAAACTCTGTGGAAGCAGAGTTGGAAAGCAATGTCTGACTTTCATTTGTTCATTTCAAAGATTTTAGTTTATTATTACTAATAACTGACTAATTTCAATCTGTCTTGGAGTTTCCTATAGCTTGTAACATGTCATAGATATAATTACATATATCTTTTCCTCCATGCACTTGCACTTTAGTCTATTTACATGTACGCACGTTCCATATACTTGTTGTGTATTACAGTATTTGGCATTATATGGATATACTATGTATACTGTATATCCATTTGATGTATCGTCACTCATTTTATTATTCCTGCACTTTCTTTACTTTTCTATCATTAATAAATAGGTTTTCCTATAATTCAGTCTCACTCCTGTGCACTTATTTTTTATTATACTTTATTTTTTATTAATTATTTTTTCACTTTCAATATGGGACTTCTAGCACTTATATATCAATATGGTGATCTAATATTTTTATTTGTGTATTCTTCTGAGTGTACATCCTCCTTTTTCCCCTCATTAATAGTATAATTGCCAGACCTGAAATACCAAGCACTTTCCACCTATTGTGTCCCCCATTTCCTTGTAGATTGTAAGCTTGCGAGCAGGGACCTCACTCCTGATGTAACTGTTTAAACTGTCTTACCTTGTATTGAATTTATTGTTTGTATATGTCCCCGCTTAATTGTAAAGTGCTGCGGAATATGTTGGCGCTATATAAATAAAAATTATTATTATTATTATTATTATGTCCACTTTATCACTGGGGTTCTGTTTATATAATATAACTTCTATTTTTTTATCCCCAGTTGGTTATTAATTATCTAATGATTTGCACTGTTTTCATTCTCATACACCTTTCTATGATTATATCAAGGTACGACCATCATGACACTTCCTTGCTTCCTTTATGACTGAAGTATTGATTAATGGCTCTATGCTGGGGAGATCTTATGATGTGCTTATCCTTACTTGGATTTGGTGCATCTCTTTCCATACTGCGATAAGCTTTCCCGTGGTGTGCGCTTTCGGTTGCAGGCCGAATTAGGTTGCCGTGATGACGTGTCCTCCAACGTCACTTCTCCCCTCCTCCCGGGCTGACGCGTCGGCCGGTGGGCGGGGCCTGGTGACATGGTACGCTGCTGCTGCGGCTTCTGGAAGCGCCGATGCAGCCACACGTGAGTACACTGAGCACGGCCCAATATAAGGGAGCTTCCCTGCCCCCTATGTATCCTTCCCCCCGAAGAAGCGGCACGTAAAACGCGCGTTGGGGTTGTCCTTTTTCTCACAGTCACCAGGTTGTATTGCTTCTTCCCTCCACTCCCTATATACCTGCCGTGTTATGATGTCTTATGTTTGCTTTATGCTGAATGGATCTCTCTTGACACTACAGTCTATATTGCATTTTAATCAGAACTCAGCTATATGTCTTCTCGTCATAACTCCTGGTCTTCCTAGGGTTTTTGTGGAAGTGTTACCATATTGAGTTTTAATTTTTTTTGCTTCAAGGTTATATACAGCACTATCTGTGGACTCTGTTTCCTCATATATATTGCATGTGACGCGCCCCCTGGGCCAGTGCTGTTAGGGATACCCGGAGCCGGATCAGATGGGGGTTGTAGTCTCCGAGTGGCTGTGACCCGGTCCGTGCCCAGGGTGTCAAACTCAGTGTGTGGCAGTCCTACAGATGTTATTAGAGTTCTTTGTGTCGACTACGCCACCCGTTGATTTGCGGTCAAAAGGCCGCCGCTGCAGCAGGGTCCACTGAGGCTGGTGATGTGTGTGCAGCTTAGGTAGTATAACCCCCAACGGGAGGGGTATAGCCTCAGGGGGTCAGCCGTGGAGGATGGTGGTTGTGAAGGTGCAGCAAGGAGACTCAGAGGCATAAAATGCAGTTCCAGGGTTTTACTTACTGGTGTTGCTCGGGTCACTGTGTACAGCAGTGACCACCCGAGCCGTACTGCGTCCACCAGGTCCTGGACTCGGTCAACTCCCAGGCAACTCCGGAGTGTGGTCCTGAGCTCCTTTCTGTCTCTCCCTTCTTCTGGCCGTTCCCACCAGGGATCCACCTAAGTCCGGCTCCCTCGGGCCTCTTGTTGGTCAAGCCTCCTCTGGGCTCCCTGACCCTATTCTTGGTCTGCCTTCCGGGTGGATTTAGTGGGTGATCGTGGCAGATCCTGCCCACGACCTCCGGTTCCTGGCTAAGGTGTGCTGTAGCCTCTGCCAGCTTGGGATCCGGTACCCTGTTGCCGACCCTTCACCCTATTAGCTCTCTTATGGGCTCTTGGGTTCCCTCTGCGCCTCTGGGTCTCTCTCTCTTCTCCTCTGCTCTGCTTCTCAGGTTACACTCTGACAGACTGACGTCTCACAGACTGACAACTGACTGACTGACTGACCCTGATCTAAGATGGTGCCCACCTTAAATACTCCCTCTATGTGTGAGCTCAGGTGACCAGCACCCAATGAGCTCCTAACTTTACCCAGGCTGCTCCCCCTATCTGCCCCTACACTACTGGGATGTTCCACCCCCCTCCCACTCCAGCCAGGAACAGACACTGTCGTACCTGCACATTTCTCTAGTGGGAGTACCATCGGTCTGTTCCCCGGAAATGGGATGTGTGTAGTGCATGCAGCCTACTAGCTCAGTTCCACACTCCATCCTTACCCGGGAGTGGAATATCACACCTCTGGGTTGAGGTGCAATACCCCTGTAGCAGCCGAATCCTCAGGGTGCTACATTCCCCCCTGGTAAATCACAGCACGTCCTCGGGCTGTAAAATATAAACATCCAAAACAAACAATTTTTTTTCATAAACATAAACATAGAAAACATCATATAGATATATCAGCAATAAACTTTTCATATAAATAACATTCTTGTTTCTGGTTCCTCCGGTCACGGTGCAACTTGTGACCGGGTAAAGTGCGACAGTCTCTTTTGGAAGAAAACAGTTTCCTATAAAACCGGTAGGGGGCGCTTTAGGAAGCGCAACTATATACAAGGGGAATATGGCCGCTCTCAGTCCTCGGCCAGGTATTAGGAAAGGAATGACCGCTCTCAGTCCTCGGTCAGTGGGAATAGGGACACACAGGTTTCAGTTCAATTTGCTGGTCCCAACGGGGACTATATTTTAACTAGAACAGTTCTTCTACCCTGACGGGTAACTATGTACAGTCTCTCTCTACCGTACTTCAACGACGGCGTCCTCCTGCTCTTTCTTGTTGGTTGGTTTCAGTTTCAGACCCGTCCGGGTCCTCTTGCTCCTCCTCACACCGCAGCTCCTCCTCCGTCAGGCGATGCACATGGAGGGCGTAGGGTCCTTTGGCACACTTGTGCCGGGTGAAGGTGACCTCGTCCCCTACATACAGGTCACGACCTCTGTGTCCCTCCGGCAGATGGCTTTCTACGTCTCTGCGGGTCACAAAGACGTCGCCGGGGGTATGATGGTCTCTAATGAAGCCCCACCCATGCTGCATGTTGAATTTTATCACAGTCCCGGTGGAAGGGGGACCATGAGCTGCACGGGGATTCCTCCTGGTCCGGCTCTTCTGCTCCGCGCTCCTTATCTGCGCTTGCTGTTCCCGGACCCGCCTCTCTCTCCGCTCCCTCTCGAAGACCTCGAGCTGCTGCCGGCAGCACTCTGCACGCTCCGCTGCTGCCGCCCGAGTCTCCTGAGTGAACCCCATGAGGTCTTCTCCAGTGGGGTCCCACTCGAACTGTGCCTCCTCCAGCGGGGGCGAGGTCCTCCTTGCGGGCTTCGGAACCGGAATCAGGGGTTCATCTAGGGGTCTCTCTTTCCGGAGTCGGGGATGGTGAAACTCCGGTGGCCATATGAAGGGCTGCCCATCCGGGCACGTATGCTGGGCGAACAGGTCCTCACCCAGGTGTGGTACTTTAGGTGCTATGGGCGCTGTGGTGGTAGCGGCGCCCGGGTTGACCAGGCCTTGCGACCAGGCTTGGGGCACGCTAAAGAAAAAGGGCACCGTAAGAACGGCGGCGCCCGTGGTTACTCGGCCCTGCGGCCAGGCCGGTGGCTCCGCGGAGGTAGGGGGCGCTGTTGGAATTGCGGCGCCCGGAGGTACTAGGCCTTGCGACCAGGCCGGTGGTATTTCCTGCTTGGCCACGCTCGAGGTCGAGGCGTGTGACGTCACAGGGGTCGCGGCCGCGGTTTCCGGTTGAGGCCTAGTCGGCGGCGGTGACGATGCAGCGACGGGCACGGCAGGGGGAATTTCGGGCTCTGCGACGGGGAGCTGGGGCAGGCACGCGGTTTCCCGGCTCGGGGTAGAGACGTCCCCTTTACCTGCCTCCGTCCGTTCGGCTCCCTTCTCGGCGCCGTCTCCGGCCTTGAGTCCTCCTGCACCATCCTCAGAGGCGGTCTGTCTCCTCGTCTCGGGTGGCGTGCTCCGCTGACGGGTTTCGGTCTGCTGGGCCATCTCTCGGCTCCACTCCGCCAACGTCTCTCGCTGCACCCGGGCCATCCTCCGTGCGAGGCCCTCCAACGCGGTCTGTGCACACTCCCGGTCTCGGGGGAGCTGTGTTAGGATCTCCAGCAGGCCTTCTGGAGTGGCGACCTGCAACAGGCTCCTGACCACTGGGTCGGTGCTGCCTGACTCTCCCTCCATCTCCGGGTAGGCTCTCTCTGGACTCTCTTCCAGACGTCTTGTCTCCGGGTGCGCTCTCTCCAGACTGCTCCAGGCGACACCCATCTTTGCTCTCTTGTTCTGTCTCCGCCCACATTGAGGGTGGTCCCGGGGCAACTTAGTGATTGTCAGTTCCAGGGGCAGTTCTCTCACGCTGATGGACACTTCCAGCATCACAGTCTCTGTTGGTGGGCGCGGTTTCCGCTTTTGGCGCCATTCTTCGACCTGGCCCACGATGGGAGGTGGCCTCTTGCCACCCTCTGGCACGCCCATAATGGCGTCCGCTCTTCCAAGGCGGGAAATCTTTGGAAATGGCGGGAATCGTCTCCCAGTGGCGGGAAACTCCATGGATGGCGGGAAAAAGCTGCAAATGGCGGACAACCGGCGGGAAACGACCTGTGATGGGGCCCGATGGCGGGGACCCTCCGGAACCGGCAGGAGACTTCTTTTTGAGGTAACGGTGTACTTTTCTTCAGGCACGCAGTACCCGGTTGTTGCGGGCACGTTATCCTGCCGACTACGCCAAAGTTGACGTGCCCCCTGGGCCAGTGCTGTTAGGGATACCCGGAGCCGGATCAGATGGGGGTTGTAGTCTCCGAGTGGCTGTGACCCGGTCCGTGCCCAGGGTGTCAAACTCAGTGTGTGGCAGTCCTACAGATGTTATTAGAGTTCTTTGTGTCGACTACGCCACCCGTTGATTTGCGGTCAAAAGGCCACCGCTGCAGCAGGGTCCACTGAGGCTGGTGATGTGTGTGCAGCTTAGGTAGTATAACCCCCAACGGGAGGGGTATAGCCTCAGGGGGTCAGCCGTGGAGGATGGTGGTTGTGAAGGTGCAGCAAGGAGACTCAGAGGCATAAAATGCAGTTCCAGGGTTTTACTTACTGGTGTTGCTCGGGTCACTGTGTACAGCAGTGACCACCCGAGCCGTACTGCGTCCACCAGGTCCTGGACTCGGTCAACTCCCAGGCAACTCCGGAGTGTGGTCCTGAGCTCCTTTCTGTCTCTCCCTTCTTCTGGCCGTTCCCACCAGGGATCCACCTAAGTCCGGCTCCCTCGGGCCTCTTGTTGGTCAAGCCTCCTCTGGGCTCCCTGACCCTATTCTTGGTCTGCCTTCCGGGTGGATTTAGTGGGTGATCGTGGCAGATCCTGCCCACGACCTCCGGTTCCTGGCTAAGGTGTGCTGTAGCCTCTGCCAGCTTGGGATCCGGTACCCTGTTGCCGACCCTTCACCCTATTAGCTCTCTTATGGGCTCTTGGGGTCCCCTCTGCGCCTCTGGGTCTCTCTCTCTTCTCCTCTGCTCTGCTTCTCAGGTTACACTCTGACAGACTGACGTCTCACAGACTGACAACTGACTGACTGACTGACCCTGATCTAAGATGGTGCCCACCTTAAATACTCCCTCTATGTGTGAGCTCAGGTGACCAGCACCCAATGAGCTCCTAACTTTACCCAGGCTGCTCCCCCTATCTGCCCCTACACTACTGGGATGTTCCACCCCCCTCCCACTCCAGCCAGGAACAGACACTGTCGTACCTGCACATTTCTCTAGTGGGAGTACCATCGGTCTGTTCCCCGGAAATGGGATGTGTGTAGTGCATGCAGCCTACTAGCTCAGTTCCACACTCCATCCTTACCCGGGAGTGGAATATCACACCTCTGGGTTGAGGTGCAATACCCCTGTAGCAGCCGAATCCTCAGGGTGCTACACATGCAACACTTTATAGCCTCTACTGATAGTTTATTCTCTTGACAGGTTTTCATACCGTTGAGTTTATTTGGGTCCTCACTATCACTAATTGCTATATTATTATTATTTTTTCTATTTCATGTGATACTTTACAGATTTTTTCTGATTGATTGGATAGGCCTTCTATGCCTTTATATTATCCTTGTATGTGCTGATACCTATTACCTCGCTCATACTCTCGGTCATACTCCCAACCTACAGACTGTGGGATCCTTCTATTTACTTCTCCTTTTTTAGTACTGTGTTTTTTACTGACTGTTTTAATGAATTGAAATAAATATTGATTTTATTGGCATCTATTCTTCATTTATTTTGATTGGATTGCTTTAAGACTGAAGTATTGCATTTAATAGGCCCCTTTACGCCTTTGGATTAAAATGTGATATGTTGCAGTTGTGCAAAGTACTTATGCAAAAGACATGTAAATTATACTTGTGACGAATGCAAACAGTAAATTTAGCACCGTGAACCTTATTTACCATTTTATATAGAAAAACTATTTATTTATTTATTTTTTTAAATATATTTACATACAGTTTGATGTGACTAGTAATAGTTTACAGTTATACAAAGATTATTTTTTATGTGCAAAGGTGCAATATGCATGAATATTGCAATAAGGTCATGTAACATTTTTTGATACAATAAAAATTAAGTTTTGATTTCATTTTTCATTTGTTTATGAACAACCATGTTCACATACAGTATAATAATGCAACAGGTATTCAAATAAAACACTTAAATTAGCTAAAAATCAAGACTTTAATATGTCCGGTCAAAAATGACCAGAACATTATAAGTGTATAGTAGACCCGAACAGAACAGCAGGGTTAAGTCAAAACAATTTGAGCAACTCAGAATTTGTTTTACATTTTTTAGACTTTTTAAGTTTGTGGAAGCAGTGGCACAGAGAACGCGGACTCAGTGGTGCAATAAAACAAGTGGTTTATTAACTATTTACAAAATTATTAAATTATATATCAATGACAATACAGACAGTGTAGAGCGATCTCTGCGCTCTCTCTCTGTCTCTTGCTTGTGGTCACCGTCTGGCCCTGTTTCTGGGCCTGTTTATCTGAACGATGCCCTATAAAATATCAAACGTAGCGCTACAGCACTAACAAGTATGACACCAATAGCTTAGCTGTCGACTAGATATCCTTGATTTTCCCTGACACAGGTAACCACTGTCTGTTACGCTCACTAAACCTTGCGTGGCTCAGTTATACTCCTACTGAGCTTCACACCAAGAACATGTGCTGAGTACAATTACCACTGTAACATCAATATTCACATAAAGTATATGCAACATACATCGTTGTACAGGGTCGGACTGGGGTGTCTGGGGCCCACAGGGAGAACTGACTCTAGGGGCCCACCTACAGCCATATGCAAATATCTGTTATCCGCTATCCCTGTTATAGTGGAGCATTGACTGGCGGCTCCTGCACATCTACTGTGCGACACTAACTGGGATGTAGAATTACGGTAGTTTGCATTAAAGGGGTTCTTTGGTTAAAACAAGTTATCACCGATCCATGGGATCCACAGGATCGGTGATCACTTATTGATCGTTTGGGTCCGAACATTGGAAAACGCGCCTATCAGAAGAATGGGGAAGTTTCATCCCTGACAGGACACTTATCCCCATTTTAAAATGCAGCTTCCAAAAAAGAGCAGCGCTCACAGTCACTGAGGGAATGAATGGATCAGTGGTCACATCTCACCAGTGACATTATACACAGGAGCTCTGTATATAGTGCACAGGTAATACAGTGGTCACCAGTGACATTATACACAGGAGCTCTGTATATAGTGTACAGATAATACAGTGGTCACCAGTGACATTATACACAGGAGCTCTGTATATAGTGTACAGGTAATACAGTGGTCACCAGTGACATTATACACAGGAGCTCTGTATATAGTGTATAGTGTACAGGTAATACAGGGATCACCAGTGACATTATACACAGGAGCTCTGTATATAGTGTACAGTGTACAGGTAATACAGTGACCACCAGTGACATTATACACTGGAGCTCAGTATATAGTGTCAGTGTACAGGTAATACAGGGTTCACCAGTGACATTATACACAGGAGTTCCGTATATAGTGTCAGTGTACAGGTAATACAGTGATCACCAGTGACATTATACACTGGAGCTCTGTATTTAGTGTACAGGTATTACAGTGGTCACCAGTGACATTATACACAGGAGCTCTGTATATAGTGTACAAGTAATACAGTGGTCACCGGTGACATTATACACAGGAGCTCTGTATATAGTGTACAGGTAATACAGTGATCACCAGTGATATTATACACAGGAGCTCAGTATATAGTGTACAAGTAATACAGTGGTCACCAGTGACATTATACACAGGAGCTCTGTATATAGTGTACAGGTAATACAGTGGTCACCAGTGACATTATACACAGGAGCTCTGTATATAGTGTACAGATAATACAGTGGTCACCAGTGACATTATACACAGGAGCTCTGTATATAGTGTACAGGTAATACAGTGGTCACCAGTGACATTATGCACAGGAGCTCTGTACATAGTGTATAGTGTACAGGTAATACAGTTGTCACCAGTGACATTATACACAGGAGCTCTGTATATAGTGTACAGGTAATACAGTGGTCACCAGTGACATTATACACAGGAGCTCTGTACATAGTGTATAGTGTAAGGTAATACAGTGATCACCAGTGACATTATACACAGGAGCTCTGTATATAGTGCACAGGTAATACAGTGGTCACCAGTGACATTATACACAGGAGCTCTGTATATAGTGTACAGATAATACAGTGGTCACCAGTGACATTATACACAGGAGCTCTGTATATAGTGTACAGGTAATACAGTGGTCACCAGTGACATTATACACAGGAGCTCTGTATATAGTGTATAGTGTACAGGTAATACAGGGATCACCAGTGACATTATACACAAGAGCTCTGTATATAGTGTCAGTGTACAGGTAATACAGTGGTCACCAGTGACATACACAGAAGCTCTGTATATTGTGTATACATAATACAGTGATCACCAGTGACATACACAGGAGTTCTGTATATACTATACACACACGTGGTCAGAATTGTTGGTACCCCTCATTTAATGAAAGAAAAACCCACAATGGTCACAGAAATAACTTGAATCTGACAAAAGTAATAATAAATTAAAAATCTATGAAAATGAACAAATGAAAGTCAGACATTGCTTTTCTGCTTCCACTGAATTTTAAAAAAAATTAAACTCATGAAATAGGCCTGGACAGAAATGATGGTACCCCTGAAAATAATGTGACAAAAGGGACATGTTAAATCAAGTTGTGTCCACTAATTAGCATCACAGGTGTCTACAATCTTGTAATCAGTCAGTGGGCTTGTATATAGGGCTACAGATACTCACTGTGTTGTTTGGTGACATGGTGTGTACCACACTCAACATGGACCAGAGGAAGCAAAGGAAAGAGTTGTTTCAGGAGATTAGAAAGAAAATTATAGAAAAGGACGTTAAAAGGTAAAGGTTATAAGACCATCTCCAAGCAGCTTGATGTTCCTGTGACTACAGGTGCACATATTATTCAGAAATTTAAGATCCATGGGACTGTAGCCAACCTCCCTGGACGTGGCCGCAGGAGGAAAATTGATGACAAATCAAAGAGACGGATAATATGAATGGTAACAAAAGAGTCCAGGAAAACTTCTAAAGAGATTAAAGGTGAACTTCAAGCTCAAGGAACATCAGTGTCAGATCGTACTATCCACCGTTGTTTGATCCAAAGTGAACTTCATGTAAGACGACCAAGGAGAACACCATTGTTGAAAAAAAAAATAATAAAAAAGCCAGACTGGAATTTGCCAAACTACATGTTGACAAGCCACAAAGCTTCTGGGAGAATGTACTATGGACAGATGAGACAAAAATGGAAGTTTTTGGCAAGGCACATCAGCTCTATGTTCACAGATGGAAAAATGAAGCATATCAAGAAAAGAACACTGTCCCTACTGTGAAACATGGGGGAGGCTGTTATGTTCTGGGGCTGCTTTGCTGCATCTGGCACTACCAAAGGGATTCTAGAGAGAAATGTGCTGCCCAGTGTCAGAAAGCTTGGTCTCAGTCGCAGGTCATGGATCTTGCAACAGGATAATGACCCAAAACACACAGCTAAAAACACCCAAGAATGGCTAAGAGGAAAACATTGGACTATTCTGAAGTGGCCTTCTATGAGCCCTGACCTAAATCCTATGGAGCATCTTTGGAAAGAGCTGAAACATGCCGTCTGGAGAAGGCAACCTTCACACACAAGACAACTGGAGCAGTTTGCTCATGAGGAGTGGGCCAAAATAGCTGTCGAGAGGTGCAGAAGTCTCATTGACAGTTACAGGAATGGTTTGATTGCAGTGATTGCCTCAAAAGGTTGTTCAACAAAATATTAAGTTAAGAAGAACCATCATTTCTGTCCAGGCCTATTTCATGAGGTTAATTTTTTTTTAAATTCTGTGGAAGCAGAAAAGCAATGTCTGACTTTGATTTGTTCATTTTCAAAAATTAGTAATTTATCAGATTCAAGTTATTTCTGTGACCATTGTGGGTTTTTCTTTCATTAAACGAGGGGTACCAACAATTTTGACCACGTGTGTAGTGTAAGTGTACATGTAATACACTGACTCACCAGTGATGTCTCTAGGTGAAGTCCTTCATCTTCGCTTTTCTTCTTCATCTGGCACAGACAGCCATCACTTCTTCCAGCCAGGAATCATCTCTGCAGAAAATAACACACAGTTATCAATAACTGATCTCTTCTAGAGAATATTCCCACTTTTCCCCCGACTTCTACACTACACCAGTTGAAGAAAAAAAGCAACATAGTGCCGTCCTGCACAGTAACAGGACCCCTCTTTTGTCCCATCCCATGGAAAACAATTTCCTAAAAAGTAAATTATATTACAGAAGTAATAATGTAATAATAATAATTGGAATCTAAAGTAATAATGTTCCCCACTGGTCACCATAAACTAATAAAGTATGTTCCTCAATCTGGCTCCCAAACAGTAATTAAGTCCCTTGTCTAGCCAGGCACCCCCATATGTCCCTTCTGGCCACCATTTGTCTAGTGTGACCCCTCCATATATTTATCCTAGCACACGTGTATCGAGCCTGCCCCCTCCTATATACCCATCCTAGCCCCCCCATGTGGCCAGTCTGCCCTCCCCACATATCCATCCTTGCCTCCATGTTTCCAGCCTGCGCCCCCATATATCCCACCCATATATCCTCCATGTGTCCAGCCTGCCCTCTACATACACATCCTGGCCTCCATGTGTCCAGCCTCCCCCCCTCATAAATCCATACTGTCCTTACCCCCTGCATATATCCATCCTGACACCCCCCATATATCCAGCGTGCCCCTCCATATATTTATGCTAGCCCATGTGTATCGAGCCCGCCCCCCCCACGTATTCATCCTAGCCCCCCATGTGTCCAGTCTGTCCCCCCCCAATATATCCATCCTGGCCTCCATGTTTTCAGCCTGCCCCCCCATATATCCATCCTGGCCTCCATGAGTCCAGCCTGCCCCCCCCCATATATCCTTCCTGGCCTCCATGAGTCCAGCCTGCCCCCCCATATATCCATCCTGCCCCCCATATATCCATCCTGGCCTCCATGTGTCCAGCCTGCCCACCCCCCTTTGCCTGGGTCCAGCCAGGGTTCCCCCTTGTGTGTCCAGCCAGGGCCCCCCCTTGTGTGTCCAGCCAGGGCTCCCCCTTGTGTGTCCAGCCAGGGCTCCCCCTTGTGTGTCCAGCCAGGGCTCTCCCCCCTTGTGAGTCCAGCCAGGGCTCCCCCCCTTGTGTGTCCAGCCAGGGCTCCCCCTTGTGTGTCCAGCCAGGGCTCCCCCCCTTGTGAGTCCAGCCAGGGCTCCCCCCCTTGTGTGTCCAGCCGGGCCCCCCTTGCGTGTCCAGCCAGGGTTCCCCCTTGTGTGTCCAGCCAGGGACCCCGTTGCGTATCCAGCCAGGGCTCCCCCCTCCTGTGTCCAGCTTGGCCCCCCCCTCATGTGTCCAGCTTGGCCCCCCCTCGTGTGTCCAGCCAGGGTTCCCCCTTGTGTGTCCAGCCAAGGCTCCCCCTCGTGTGTCCAGCCAGGGTTCCCCCCTTGTGTGTCCCGCCAGGGTTCCCCCCTTGTGTGTCCCGCCAGGGTTCCCCCTTGTGTGTCCAGCCAGGGTTCCCCCCTTGTGTGTCCAGTCAGCTACCCCCTTGTGTGTCCAGCCAGGCTACCCCCTTGTGTGTCCAGCCAGGGTTCCCCCCTTGTGTGTACATCCAGGACCACCGCTTTTGTGTCCAGTTGGCTCCCCCCTTGTGTGTCCAGCCAGCCTACCCCCTTGTATGTCCAGCTGGGCTCGCCTTGTGTGTCCAGCCAGGGTTGCCCCTTGTGTGTCCAGGGAGGGTTCCCCCCCTGTGTGTCCAGCCAGGCTGTCCCCTTGTGTGTCTGTCCAGCTGGGCCCCCCCTTGTGTGTCTGTCCAGCTGGGCCCCCCCTTGTGTGTCTGTCCAGCTGGGCCCCCCCTTGTGTGTCCAGCTGGGCCCCCCCTTGTGTGTCCAGCTGGCCCCCGCCTTGTGTGTCCAGCCAGTGGGTCCAGACCATTACACACACACACACACACACACCTCTTACCTTCCTGAGCTCCCGTGCGGTGTCCTCCTTCTCCTGAGTTGCGTGCCTCCTTCACAGCAGGCGCATGACGATGACGTCATGCACCTACCGGCGAAGGGAGACACGCAGCTTCAGCTGCTTCACTGGGACGTGCGCCGCGGTGGTTCAGGTAATGAACGCTGCGTGCGCGCGTCCCTGCATACACTGTGCCTGCGCTTTTAAAGGGCCCGTGCCCCTTAAAACCGCAGGATTTTTTTTTGTTCTCTTCTCCCCCCTCTACTCTGCAGCAGGGGGCGGGGCCCACCGGGAAATTTCCCAGTATCCCGCCAGCCCAGACCGACCCTGTCGTTGTATGAATATTGGTATAAATGCACACTAATCTATAATAGTTAAAGATAGACTGGACTGTCAGCCAATGGTGTCTGGGTCGAATCAGTATGGGCCTCCGTCAACCTGCTCTATTTTCCCATGGCAGTCGCCGCCCCAGACCCTAACAGGAGCCCACACTACACTTTCCTGCAAGGATGAAAGTCTCACACTGTGGGCCATAGTCAATTTCTTCTACCACAGACCTTCTGTCCTTGCCTCCAATTTCCAGAGAGAGACAACTCATGCTCCCTTCTGCTCACATAACCGAATTTCTGTCCTTCCAATTGGGTCTACGCTCACACGACCGAATTTCCATTTCTGCAATCGGGTCTGTGCTATCTGCTATCTTTAGCCTCGACAATCAGGATCTCCTAGCCTCTGTAAGTGACTCGCCCAGGGTGATGGGGATGACTCGGTACCCGGGCCTTTCGCCTGACCTTCGGGATGTCACGGTGGTCGGCTCCCGGGCCCGTACTCTGGGGTCAGCTTTTAAAAAGGGATTGGTTTGTTTATTAGTTTTATTAAAGTTCGTGACGCCACCTGTGGTTTCTGGTGAGATTCACCAGCGCTGCGGCAGTCCACTGAGGCCGGTGATAAGGCAGCTTAGATGGTATCGCTTCCCACAGGTGGAGCAGGGCCTCAGGGCAGCGTAGGAGGGGGGATGCAGGGCAGGCGAGACAAATCCAGGTCAGAGCAAGAACAGGGACGGACACGATAGTCACTTCAGTACCTTTTACTGGTGGAAATTCAGACACATCCCAGAGCACTGTAGGGTGAAGGGTGCATATCAGAATCCTCCCCAATGAGCGGGTGTAGGGCCTCCTGTTTCTTGCCTCTGCGTAGTAAGTTTCTGACCTGCCTGGAGCTAGGCCTAACTTTGTCTCTGTCCTGCGCTGGCTGACCTTGTGGTAGGGCCTTTTCTTGGAATACACGCTCCCAGCTTACGGGGCCTATGTGTCTCCTGGCTCTGTTACGTATCAGCACTTTAGCGATCCTGGGACCTGTAGTTCTCCAGGGATTCCGGTTATACCTTACTGGGTCATAGAGATCCCGGTAAGCTCGGATCCGGTGTCCGGTAATGCTTCGGGGTGAGCTAGTTAAGCTCCTTTGCCCCCTATGTACTAACTTCTCCACTCGCCTTCGGCCTTCTCGGGCCCTCACTAGGCTATACACACTAACGGCAGCTTGCCACGCTTCACCGATCTTATGGCGCCAGCACACCTAAGCTCACTATTCAGAGCTACAACTGAGTCTGGACTGTGCTCCACTGCAGGAACTCTCTCAACAGACTTGACTAGGCTGAGCTCAACTCTGTATTCAGGTCTGTGCTTGCTGAACTCTCCAGAGGAACTGAACTGCCTGGCTCCACCTTCCCTTTTTATATCCGTAACGGGCTCCCTCTGCTGGTCTGAGGTGGAAGGTGGAGATGTGTGAATGTTTATGGGGGCCTCTTATGGAGGATTCCATCAATGCACTCTTCCAGGATCTGTGATACCAAGCGCAGCTGGGCGTCACATTCCCCCCTAGCAAAGCTTAGCACTCCCGGTACATTTTATAACAATAAGAAACATTAACAATCTTCCCTCTATGGGATGCACCAAGCTTAAACGTTGCATAATAATATCAACAAATACAAAGTGTCCTCAGAATTCAAGTCTCTTGTGGTGAGGTTCCCAAACAGGATGTCCATCTCACAGAGTAGAGTACTTGGTGGTTTGAGGGACCTGTCCCAAACCCTCAACGTAGGCCCTGGGGTGGCTGCAGGGCATGGAGATCCCGAGTTGGACCTCCAATAGAGCCACTCCAGACAGGTTTTCCTTCGGTGGTCACCTAAAGGGGCACTCCTGGGAGCGCAATTATATACAATAAATAGTTTTTGGGCTGCACACAGTCCTCAGCCACGAAGTTCTTTATGCAAACAATAAAGGAATTAATCAGGTAAAGTGTCCATGTCACTTGAACTGTTCAATAATAAAGCAAAGCACAAAATAATATACATTAGTACAGTACATTACAATTTAATACCCCAGGGGTAACTATCTACATTTGTCAGAGGTTAGCTATCTTACTGCTTGTACCTGAGAGGGGGTTTACCTCGCGTGCTACGTGTTGATCTGCGTAGTGCGGTGGTCTGTGAGGTATCAATGTCTGTACTATCAATTACCCTACCAGTTCTACGTGTGACTATGTTGTAAAACTGCCTTAACCTCTCTCTGGAACTGGTAAGTCTACCATTGGCTGGGCCTTCTTGCTCTACTCCTGCCGGGGATCCTTCGTCCGGGGATTCTTCTTGAGCTGGCTCTTGTGCGGCACTAGGCTCTTCTGCAGCACTTACAGGTTCAACTTGCTGTGGAGGGTCTTCTGGTTGTTGAAAGAATTGGAGTATTGGAAAGATTACTGCTCCTCCTAGTTGGGGCCAATCTGCTGGGAAGTCTCCTAAGTCAGTATGGATTACTGCTTCTTTAGGCTCCTCCTGGATAATGAAAGGCACTTCTTCTTGGGGTTTCAGTAGATTTGGACATAACTTTAGATGGTCCCTGGATACTGTGGCAGTTGTCCTTCCTCCATCTCGACTAATTATGCAGGTCTTCTTATTATCAAATCTTGACTTCAGCACAGTGTAGGGTTCTTTCTCTCACTGGTCATCAAGTTTGTGGTTCCTTCTTTTCCTTTTCAATACTATTTCACCAGGTGTGAAAGGCTCTGCGGGTGCACGTTTATTGTAGTGGGCCTCTTGCTTATCCCTCACCCAGGTGAGACTGTCCTCGACACAGGCTTGTACCCTTCTGTACTGCTCTTGTCTGGTCATGTCCCAGTCCTCAGTGGTCACATCCGCTTCTGGTTCTACTACACCAAGCTCCAGATCCATAGGCAACTTCCCAGGTCTTGCACGCATAAGATATGCCGGAGTACAATTGGTGGAACTCACGGGTATGTGGTTGTACAGATCCACTAGGTCAGGTAGTAGGTCTGGCCACTGATTTCTCTCCTCAAGTGGTATGATCTTCAGCAGGTCGATGATGATGTTGTTCATCTTTTCACAGAAACCGTTGGTTTGTGGGTGGTACGGTGTAGTTCTTATCTTTTTACACCCGTACAGATGGCACAACTCCTTAAACAATTCAGCCTCAAAGGCCGGGCCTTGGTCCATCAGCACCTGCTCAGGGTATCCATGGAGTCCGCAGAAACACGCCTGGAAGGTCTTTGCTGCTGTCTCCGCCGTCAGGTCCTTGACGGGGGCGACCACCAGGAACCTAGAGTAGTGATCCACCATGGTCAGGGCGTAGGAGTACCCTGACCTGCTGGGTGACAACTTGACATGGTCCAGGGCCACGATCTCCAGGGGTCGAATCGTCTTGATGGGTTGCAGGGGTGCCTTCTGGCTGCTGTAGTCTTTTCTTCTGAGGCCACAGGGTCCACAGTCTTGGCACCACCGCTCAATGGAGCTGCGCATTACTACCCAGTAGAATCGACACTTCAGCAGGGTCTCTAGCTTTTTCCAGCCAAAGTGTCCCGCCTAATCGTGGTAGGCCTCCAACACCATTTCTTGCGGCCCGCCCGGTATTTAATTGTAAATTGGTAATTTGGCAGCTGAGCCATCCATCGTTGTTCCAGTGCTCCTAGCTTGGCTGTTTCAAGATGGGTCAAAGGGTTGCTTTCAGTGAAGGCAGTGAACTTGCTGGAGGCCAGGTAGTGCTTAAATCTTTCAGTGATGGCCCAGACCAAGACCAGGAACTCCAAATTGAAGCTGCTATAGTTCTCTGGGTTCCTCTCGGTCGGGCGGAGCTTCCTGCTTGCGTATGCGATTAACTTCTCCTGGCCATTCTGCTTCTGACTTAAGACAGCTCCCAGCCCTTCGTTGCTGGCATCTGTATACAGCAGGAACGGTTGGCTGTAGTCAGGGTAGGCTAGGATCTCATCGCCTGTCAGGATCTCCTTCATCTCCTGAAATGACTCGACTTGCTCCTTACCCCAGTGGAATGGGGGATTTCTGCCTTTGGGGGACTGCCCTACCAGGAGGTCTTGCAGAGGGGCTGCTTTCTTAGTATAGTCTTTTACAAACCTCTGGTAGTATCCTACTAGTCCCAGGAACTGATGCACCTCCTTGAGGTTCTTCGGCTCCGGCCACTTCTGGATGGCAGCGATCTTCTCCGGGTCTGGTGCTACCCCTTCCGGACTGACAATGTGCCCCAGGTACTGTACCTTTCTCTTGAGCAGGTGGCACTTTGAGGGCTTCAGCTTCATCCCATACCGGGACAGTGAATCAAATACCTCTGCCAGGTGTTTCAAGTGGTCCTCGTACGTTCTGGAGTACACTATCACGTCATCCAGGTATAGTAACACAGTCTCGAAGTTGCGGTGTCCCAGGCAGCACTCCATCAATCTCTGGAACGTTCCAGGGGCATTGCAGAATCCAAACGGCATACTGTTGAACTCGCAGAGTCCCATCGGGGTTGTAAAGGCCGTCTTCTCCCGATCCTCCTCAGCCACAGCTACTTGCCAGTACCCACTAGTGAGGTCAAGGGTGGAAAAGTAATTTGCAGACTTTAAGGCAGCTAGGGACTCCTCTATGTGTGGTAAAGGGTATGCATCTTTATGTGTAATGCGATTTACTTGTCGGTAATCTACACACATTCTCATGCTCCCATCCTTTTTCCTAACTAGCACTAGGGGAGCTGCCCAGGGACTACAACTATCCCTTATTACCCCCACCATTCTCATGTCGTGCCACATTTCCTTAGCCTTATGGTAGTGAGCTGGTGGTATAGGCCTGTAACGTTCATTGATTGGGGCATGGTCGCCTGTGGGGATATGATGTTGAACCCCCTTAATCCTCCCGAAGTCAAGTGGATGTTTACTGAACACCTGCGAGTATTCTTGAACCACCCGGTGTACACCCTGTTTTTGATGGGCAGAAGTGGTGTCTGTCCCAACATGGAGCTGTTGACACCAATCCTCCACCTGGGTTGCAGGGTCATTATCCTCCACTTCATCTGGTGAGGCTAAGGACTCCGCCTTGTGAATACAATTGTTATTTACAGCATGTAATTTGGCAACAGTGGCATAACGTGGCAATCTGACCTCATCTTCCCCACAGTTGAGAAGACGGACGGGCACCCTCCCATTGCGTACATCTACCACTCCTCTGGTGGTTAAGAGCGTGGGTCTGTGCTCGGAGCAAAGGGGTTCTACTACCGCCTGGTAGCTCTGTCCTCTAAGACCTATAGCAGCTCTACACCAGATGAGCATTTCACTCATTGGGGGGACGACAATGGGTGTGGGGTCCGTTACACGCACATTACCAATTTCACCTTCCGCTAACCTTACTTGCTGTTGGTACATCAGGACTCGGATCTCCTTCTGCAGCGCCCTCCTCTGTCCTGGTCTGGCAGTGTCAGCTATCTGTTGGAGCAAGAACACAACCTCTCCCAAACAGTTACCAACAATGTTTGCTTCGGGGTGAGCTAGTTAAGCTCCTCTGCACCCTATGTACTAACTTCTGCACTCGCCTTCTGCCTTCTCGGGCCCTCACTAGGCTATACACACTAACGGCAGCTTGCCGCGCTTCACCGATCTTATGGCGCCGGCACACCTAAGCTCACTATTCAGAGCTACAACTGAGTCTGGACTGTGCTCCACTGCAGGAACTCTCTCAACAGACTTGACTAGGCTGAGCTCAACTCTGTATTCAGGTCTGTACTTGCTGAACTCTCCAGAGGAACTGAACTGCCTGGCTCCACCTTCCCTTTTTATATCCCTAACGGGCTCCATCTGCTGGTCTGAGGTGGAAGGTGGAGATGTGTGAATGTTTATGGGGGCCTCTTGTGGAGGATTCCATCAATGCACTCTTCCAGGATCTGTGATACCAAGCGCAGCTGGGCGTCACATAAGGACTCTGCACCCCTTGCTTAATCCACATCCAATATTGATCTTGTGTTTCTGGACACACTCATCACCTACGTCAGGCCTAGCTACCACAGGTGACTTGTTACAAGTCGGGGCGACGACTGACTTCCTGGCCTGACCCCTGTGGCTTTTGTATTTTTCTGCTGCAGATCACATGTCCCCTGTGTACCTAGCTCTGCTTTCCTCTCATTCAGCCTGCCTTCTGTCCTTTGGTTCCAATACCCTTTCAGGGTCCTACACCTATATTCCTGATCACTACATGGCAGCATCTGCCCACAAATACCTTACAGCTCATTTCTATTATATGAATCACTCACTCTCCTTACATTCCTCCTCTCTTTAAGCTCATCAGTACTTGGATGAGAAAGGTTACTTATGCTCTAGATGCTCCTTGGCGGTGGTCTCAGAGTCACCAATATCCAAACACACTCCTGTGTCTGCTGTATTACATACTGCCATATGAAATCATCTTCCGCATACCTCCTGGGTGAAACACCAGTGTTGGTACATTCAGATCTGTGAGGTCCCTCCTGACCTGTCTCTTCTGGGACACTGAGGCCCTGAAACACTCTTCCTGTGATTTTGACCTCTACCCTACCCTCTAAGCTAGCCCCGGTCATTCTCTCTTCATCAGACACACATATCGGTAGCATGTAAGGGTGCCGCACTCTCTCTGGTGCGACGTCTTCTCCTTTCGGGGTGTACTCTCCTTGTCACTCGATGAGGAACAGCCTCCGATGCGTAGTCCAATTTTCCCCAAGGGTGCTTCACTTGAACCAAAACTCGATTCCCCAGCTGTAATGGTGCCTCCTGCACAGGAGTTACTACAGGATGCCTTTTCCCTTGGGGCTTCTGTACAATCTTAAGTCTCAGTGTTTCTAACCGCTGTTGGTGTTCCCACACCAAAGTTGTGGTGTTTATCTACGTACTATCTTCCTCTGGATCAAGCTCTAGCTCAGTAACCTTACGGCTGTTACGTCCAAACAGCAACGTGTAAGGCGTGTACCCTGTCGTAGCATGAACCCGGTTACTGTACACCCAGACCAGTTCTGGTACAAATTCAGGCCATTTCATTTTCCTGTGTCACGGTGTAGGGGAATGCTGGTGAGGAAATAGCAGATACGGGCTGGGTGAGCAGGGAAAACTAATCTGTCCCTAGACTGGGAACCCTGAATAGCCCTGACCCCAAAAGTATCTCTGATGGTGAGAAGGTTCGGGTCTCCACCCTAAGCCCTAACTCCTCCACAAGCCCTGCGCTAATTCCCCAAACCTCCCTCCGCAGAACAAAGGTACAGCAATCTCAAAGGAAAGGACTTCAGCAGCACAAACGAACAGCACTGCACAGCACGGCTTCCAGGTATAGAGTGAAACTCTATCAGCTGCACCACCTGGTGGAAGGCGAGGCTACTTAAAGGCTAAGGGGAGGAGACACACAGAAACTCACATCCACCAGGACATGGCAATAGAATTGGCATGAACCCATGCAGTACAAGAGGGAATTTCACAGTTTAAGTTACAGCGGCATCTAGAATAGACCGCAGACACACAGCGCTAGACAGCGTGTGACATCCTGTCATCTTCCTGTTGTCCTCCACAATTCTCAGAATGTAGATAAAGTTCTGTTGAAACGTTCACAGTCCCCATTTCTCTATGGGTGGTAGGGTGTAGTTCTGGAATTCTCAATGTTGTACAGTTGGTGCAATTCATCCATGACTTTTCCATGAAAACAGGCTCCCATCTCAGAGTGAATTCTTTTTGGACACCCGTATACGCAGATGAAGTCATGACAGATGGCACAGGCTGCTGACTCGGCTTTTTGATTCCCGGTGGAAGTCATGACTGCTAACTTATTAAAATGATCCATCATCACCAGACAGTACAGACAACCATTATCGGAGTGGCTGATCTTGAGATAGTCCACCATCAGCACTTCCAAAGGGAAAGAAAACCTCTTCACCTATATAGATGCTCTGTGTTTAGGGGGTTTAGTCATCTCACCCTGATGGGATTTCCGGTAATCTTCTTTCACCACTCGATTTACTTGTAGCCAATACAGAAGCCGTTGTAGCCAGTGGAAAGTTCTCTCTGTTCTGAAATGGGTATCACTCTCATGGACTTCCTTCTTCACTATGGGCTTCATTCCTTGTGAAATCATTAGCAGATTACAATGAGGCAATCTGGGCTACCGCCTAGGGCCAAAGGCACCTGGGGTCCTTTGGCCATATTGTCCTCATTATAATGGTTTTTTTCACCACTGTCGGCAGTGGACATCTCCGGAGAGGGAGCTTTCCTAAAGCTCAGCTGCCAGCAACTCACAATGGTTTGCTGGCATCTACAAGGCTATGTGTGTATGTGCTCTTAGGAATAACAGAAGCTTTGGTCCTTTCCTCCACTTTTGGCTGAGATTTAGAGGATTAATCGGATACATAGAACCGCTGTTCTCCACTTTGGAATCCAACCCTTCAGATATATGGTATATGATGTATAGTATTGATATACCAAAAATATCAGTAATAATCAATTAAATTCTAAAAGACATTAATCAATTTAAAATTTGTATTTATTTAGTTTAATTAAATCTGGCATGGAAGGATGAAGACGTGTTCTTGGAGAAGCCTTCAACTTTAGCAGGTGTTTCTTGCTGGTCAGGAGGCCACGAGTAGATGGTTCAAATCCTTCCATACAGGTACAGCATTGATGGTGGACATGCTGTAGTTTCTTCAGGGCGCTAGATGTGGGGGTTTTCTGTCCTCGAGATGTCTAAGGTGCCCTGGTGACAGCAGGCAAAAATGCAGCTTCCTCTGACAGTGCGAGCAGCCCTGGATAATCCACGCCGGCAGAATGATATCATCCGGCGGAAGATGGAACCTATGAGAAAAGATGTAAAACTAATGTAAGTAATGGGACTCCATATTAGAGGGTCCTACTGTGGTGTCACTGTGGGAGAACATTAGAGGAATCTCATCACACAGAGGGCAGGGATCATTGTCAGTCATCATACATGTGACAATCCCACCACTGACAGATAACATCTGCTCCACATGACTTCTTCTCACTGACATCATACAACAGGGAGATTATTGTCACACTTACCTCGCCTACTTTCCCCCTCTTCTACTTTCTCTGTTTTTTCTTGTCTTCTCAGTTTTAGAAAATATTTTCTTTTCTTCTGAACTGGAGATTCTAATCAAAAAGTCAGAAAAAAATATTAATTATAAACTTCTAAAATATTTTCTTTGTATCTATATAGAGTTATGCAATTGATTAATATGCACCTGTAGCATATCTGTGTGCCGCCATGTGGTGACTCCCCAAGGAAATATGTCCCCTTATTATCATGACATACTTGCAGCAAGCCACTGTGTTATCATATAATCAGTTAGATTAAACTTCAGTGTAACTTTCAAGAGCACCCATCACCAGATCAAAAGTTTCTGAGATTCACTCTTATCTTATGTCTGCTGCTCCCCTGAGTATTCTGATATTTGTTTTGCTAAAATCCACCCTATGGTTTTTTCCATGAGGGTGTGGCTCACAATTTTATATTGCAGAGCAACCTAAAGACACGCCCCAGAGGATCCTGTGAGCACCACCCTCTTGGAAAAGACCATAAACATTAGCACTAAATAAGACCCATAACTCAAAAAACTGAATACTCAGGGGAGCAACGGGAATAAAGTAAGTAATTTTTGAAGCCTTCATGTGCTGATTCACATTATAATTTTGGATTATAGGCTATAATTGGATGGCCTATAAACCTGTACATACCTGACAATGAGGACGAGGATGACTCGTTGTTTTTAGCAGTGAAACACTGATTGTCTCCATTAGTTTTGGAAGAGGAAGACTCTTTCTGCCTGTTTGGTAGAAGAAAGACCAGTAAATTAAAAGTAAAAACAATAGAAAAAATGAAGAACACCTGTTTGTGAGGCCAATTAGGACAACATAGAGGGGATACCCTGCCCACGGCCTCAACTAGTAATATTGGCCTGTCATGAGCTGCAAATGAATGGCTGGTCACAATGATCAGCTGTTATTGCAGTGTTATCACAAGCCAGACGCACAGAGATCAGCAATCATGGGGTGGTGGATGCTGGATTTAGATTTGTGTTACTCGTGTCTTGTATTTGGTTCTGAACATACATCAAAACTAAATCTCATAATAATAATAATCTACTCACATGTCTGAGTGTTTTTCACTGTTCTCTTGGGAACACTGTGGAGGTGACATAGGCTCTACATTGGTCATCATCCCGGTATTGGTGATATTTAGCTAAAACACACAGAGAAAAATAAATTGATTTATTTTTAAGCATTTTTGTAATTATAGGTTTTAGACATACTATTAGCCACATACTTACTTTACAAAACCTTTGATAAGATGATACAAAGTTTTTTATTTCTGGCCAGTCATTGTCCTCTCTTGTGTCCGCCTCATCTGAATTCATGTGTCTGCTACAGCGAGCTACAAAGTACAAGTGTTATCAGAGATAATTAGTATAAGACCAGGTCAGACATTCACCCTGTTATCACTAATAATGATGAGAACTTATCTTCACATAAAATGAAAGACAAGACACACAGCAGTTTTCTGCAGATGACGTCTCATTTTACTTACTGATAAAGTAGCGGGTGTCCTCATCTGACTTTAGCTCAGGAACGAACAGGGGCTTCTGACTTAGAAGGTTGTCAAAGTCTAAGTGATGCAGAAATGGATGCATTTTGATCTCATTTGCTCCTCCTGGAAAAGGAAGACAAGAAAGAATGTGATAGAGTCATTTTTAGAGAAACTGCTCCATATCGGTACAGTTTATGTTAACCTGAACTGAAGATGTAACAGCAGACATGAAGGAAATGTACTGAAAGTCACAGCATGAAAAATGGGGAATGGATAAGTAGGTAGATTACTGAACCTCATGGACACAACCATTTGTCTGGTCACAGACGTGTAATAAGTCATAATACTATTATAATATTACCTGTCCCAAGTCTATCTGCTGGATCTTTTCTGAGCAGCTGAGTGATGATGTCCCGAGCATCAGGTGGAGTAGAGTATTTATGATATGTCAAAATTAATTTATCTGTTATATAGAAACAAATATTACAGGAAATGAAACGTTTTCATTTATTTTTATAAAAAATGTCCTTAATAAGGCTAGAAATTAAACCAGAAAACCAATGAAACCAAATAACAGTGACATCACAAGCATTCAGATTATTTTACTTACCCTCAAGGACACTGCGTAAAATATCTCTTTTTAAAGCCCCTTTAAATGGTGTACATCCATAAAGAAATTTATGTAGAGTGATCCCTACTGACCACCAATCAACGGGCCTTCCATAGCCTTTCCTTTGGATAATTTCTGGGGCCATGTAACTAGGGGTGCCAAAAGTCTGGAAACCAACAGAAGAATGAGATGATAATCAATAAATATAATTGCGTCAAATAACAACAGTGCAAACGTTTTATAGAGAAATTGTCAGAGAAAGAGAAAGAGATGAAATCTGTAAAGTACAAGACCTTGTAAGTAAAGCCTACCTCTTCATCAAGGAACTCGCTGGTGATGTCTTCAGTTGAAGCCTTGTAGATATCTGAGCTTGGTCTCATGAGGCCGAGTTTTGAAACCCCAAAATCGGTGACCTTAATATGTCCTGTTGATGATATCAGGAGGCTGTGAAAGAAAGAAATGGTGTCAGACCCAAGTAATTACCCATAGACTGTATAAAAACTATAATTTTTTTTCCCCTTTATTATACTACTGGGGTCACTTACTTGCCAGGCTTCAGGTCTCTGTGCACCACACCATAACTGTGCAGGTATTCCACAGCAAGTACCGTTTCCGCAATGTACATACGGGCCAGGGGGATTGGTAAAGGACCCCTGCGCTTTATAAGACTGGCACAGTCTCCTCCTATCGGAGAAAGCAAATATGAGAGGTGAGGGTTTGTTTCAATGTAAATTACACATGATGAGGGTGAATATGAAATAAGTGGAAATATTGGGACAAGATGGCCTATATAGAGATATACTGTGTAATGTAGAGCGTATACTGTATACTATATGTTGCCATCCATGTGGGCACATTATGGTCATATATAGGTGCTAGGACTAAACAGACGTGGGCTGGATATTGATACAATGGATGTGTCCTACCTGGTACATACTCCATGACCATACACAGATGAAGTTTAGTAGGGAAAGAGCAGAACATGGAGGCCACAAAGGGACAATCAGCGAATGCTGAGATGTCCCTCTCCAGAAAGGCCAATTCAAGTCTCTTTGGCTTTTTCAGGTTCTCCTTGTCCATTGTCTTCATAGCACAAATCTGGTTTGTGTCTTTATGGCGCACTAAGTGGACGGCCCTGGAGAGGAAGAAAATCCATGATTTATTACAAATTCTTATTAACAGTCCATCTATAGACCTCATCAAATGATCTCCTGTACTAATGGTTAATACTAGATGTGAGGCCATCACTATAAATCCATGTCTAGAAATGCATAAAATAATACTCCATAAATGATTATCAATGGAGGGTCCACATCCACGTCACATCCTAACTGACCTGACAGATAGATGTGGACAGTGATGTGGTCTCCTAATTTCTCTATGGGAATATTACATGGGCAGGACACCGAGGCATCATCATAAGGAGCCCTGGGAAATAAATATTATACCAAAGTAAAGCTCACCCAAAGGCTCCACTGCTGATCAGTTTGATCTGTTTATAGTCGCTCTTACAAGGATTTCTCTCTGGGTTCAATGATCCGATCAAGGCCTAAAAAGGAATAAGAAATGACATTAAGACAGAAAATGCAGGAGAATAAAAGCTCAAGATGCAGGAACGTCTCCCTTCTATATTATGTCCCCACTGATTACACTGTAGAGAACGTAATACAAGCCGGACCCACCACAGACCCCATTATATTATAAAGGGAAATCCCCCATACACATAAATCAATACTGCAGGGAAGGATAAGGGACATCACACAGAGGGGGCAGGAAGAATAACGCCATTATCACACATAATATGTCTGATCTACATGACGAACAGTGATATCCCATTGTCATATGGGATATAATATGGGATGTATAATTCACACCTGTCATCTAATGATATACAGACGTCCCTCTGATACTTACACTGGCAGATTCCTGGATGATTTCTGGTGTCTCACATATTCCACCATCAGTATTTGCCGGCACAGTTATTCCTAAAATAATGAAGAAACGTTATTTATTAAATGTCTATATCAGCACTTAATAACCAAAAGAAAAGGAAGTAAAAAAGTCAAATATCAAAAAACATAACAAATTTTATTGATTAATCAGAACAATTCATGATAAAAAAAATAATAAGAGAATGTGAGACACAGAGAACGCTCTCTCTTTCAAACCAAGAACAACTGATCAAAATCACTTCAAAACCTATTCATAATGGTATTCATACAAGTTTGTGTCTGTTTAGAATGTAGAAGATATAGGAACAATCTGTAGTCCTCAAAATTAATAAGACAAATAAAAAAGAGAAACCTGCACAGTCTGGGAGGGTGGGAAGCAAGACCCCGACATGTGTTTCGCATAGGCTTCTTCCAAGGGGTATTGAAGAAGTTTTGCGTAGGCTTCTTCCAGCGGGTGTGTAAGAAGCCTACATGAAACGCGCATCAGGGGCTCACTCCCCACCCTCCCAGACCATGCAGGTTTCTCCTATTTATTTGTTTATTTATTTATACAGAGGATGAAGAATAAATCAACATATTCTTTGCCGTTCTCAATAACGAAATATTTGAATGTAAAATATTAGATGATCGTTTTACCTTCTATCAGATCGGAGTTTGGCCCTGGCTGACTATTATCAGGGTCAGCAACATTTAGGTTTTGCCCCTCTGCGGAGTCGCCTTTTGATGTTTCCTGATGGATATAAGATATACAATTAATATAACATTTCTCAAACACTAGATTACCATATATATAAAGCAGGAAGGATTAAACCTGGATTTACTTGACAAGTTCAGTATTGGACGGACAATTCACGGCCGCTCTATCAAGTAAATTTACATTAATATTTAAGCGACTTGTATCTACAACTGTTCTCTAATAACTTCTATCAGAACTGCAGCATTTACAAGGAGGAAGATTGTGATGATCGAGTGAGACAGAGGTAGAAATACAAGCTCCGCACCGCTGAGTACAGACTGTCACCACAGAGGATGGAGCCGCAGAGACAGGCTGCCATAAAATATCCTGTGTCTGCCTGGAGCGGAGAGAGGAAGGCCTCTACCATCATAAATCTGACCTTCTGCTATATGACTGGTAATCTGGAGAAGATCAGACAACAAGGACATGAGATGTAGAAGATGATGGATCCTTACCAGACGCTCCAGTGAGTAGGCCGGATACTCCAGTACAAGCAGGACATTTTGGGCCAGCTGTTTGAAAAAGGCCAATTCTCCACTTTGGGATTTTTCTTCAGCCTATAAAGATGAAAATAAACAAGAAATGAAAATAATCAATAAAATTCATGAACATATATGGTATTGCCACGTTTGTTAAAGTCTGATCTGTTAAGATAGGTGTTTATTAATTGTGTTAATTAATTCCCTAACACCGAGAAAAAAAATCAAAACGCTAGATTTACAGGTTTTTTTGCTCACCTCACTTCACTAAAAAAATGTAATAATAAGTAATTAAAGCACCGTATGTACACAAAAATGATATCAATAAAAACCTGAGTTCACTGCGCAAAAAAAGGCTTTACTTAGTTATATCAACAGAAAAATTACAATGTTATGGGTCTCTGAATATAGTGACACAAAGAACCATTTCATCTCAATTGGAATTTTTTTCACCTTGTTTCAATACAATGTATGGTAAATAGGATGGAGCCATTGAAAGCTGCAATTCATCCCAAAAAAACAAGCCCTCACATGTCTATGCCAATGGAGAAATAACAAAGTTATGGCTCTTGAAAGAAAGTGAGGAAAAAATGAGAGCAGAAAAATGAAAAATTCTGTGGTCCATAAAGGGTTAACCAATCCTATTCCCTCCTCCCCCCGCATCCAGGACCTTCCCACCCCTAATTCAACTAACCCTTTAGATCCCACCCTCTCCTTTGTCATGTAGCCTGATTGCCCTGTTTTGACTCCAGGCTATTCTTATCTGGGTATTTGGCACAGGTTAAACTTAAACTTGTATTCCATTATTATTTTCCATTATTATTATATATAATTTGTGCAGATTGTCTGCTACTTACCTGGTGTACTAATGTCCAGATGTTCTGCTGTAAATGCTCAAGATATTCTGAGCTTATACAACCTTGGTGGTATTTGGTCAGGCAATCTCTCACAAGCTCCATAACCAGCCGGTAAGTGAAGCTGAGGACGCCATCGGGTAGTGGTAGCACAAAGTCAGGGTCATAGGTGGTAAGAATCCCCTGGAGTAGTGCTAACACCTGAAGTCTGTCTGGAGGAATTCCAGACATTTCAAGTAATCCAAGCGCGGTTAGTATATGACTAGCTATATGGCTTATCACACCAACAGCAATGACACCGGAATGTCAAAGTGACAACAGGAGTGTAAACACTTGTAGAAGTAGTGATGGTTAATTGTGATGTCATAATGGAATCTTGTGTTCTAATCTTAAAGGGGCATCTTACCTTATAAGGAAGTTGCCTTGCAACCCTTAAGTAGGGAAAAATATAGGCTCAGCATCAGTATCTGTTATACACAATAAAAATTATAGCGTTTTGTATCAATAAGAAATTCCGATTCCAGCGCTAACAGAAATATCTTTCTGTGGGAACAGGGCATGTGGGGCTGGGGCTGCATCCAACCCTGGCATATGAAGCACGCTGGCCCATGTTGCTCTGCCACAACCACTTCCAAAGATGGGGGTCTTTATTACAAATATGACCCTGCCTACCAATGGAGAAAATCAAAATTTACTACTCCCAATAATTCCAGTTTTTAAAGTTGGCAAAATAGGTCTCTTTATAATATTAATAGTAACCTCTTGACCCTCCTTATAATAATAATAGCGCCCATCTGGTTCTCCTGATAATATTAAAGGGAATCTGACAGTGGCATCAACCCTCATAAGCCATCTATATGGGCATTTAGGTCATAGAACGTTGAAGAAACCGATACCTTGATATCTGCCATCTGATGTCTTATTCCACAGAAATCCACATTTTCTTTTATATGTAAATGAGCTGTTAAGATCTATGGGCCGGACATAGATCTCCCTGAGAATCTGCATCCAGAGATTATTTTCAATGGAACAGGTAGTTATCAGTGGGAGACATGTACATCAGGAGAGTAGACGGTCAGTCATTACATGTGTCACACTGGAAATGACTCTTTTCATTTATAATAAGCCCTGGATGCAGATTCTCAGGGAGATCTATGTCCGGCCCATAGATCTTAACAGCTCATTTACATATTAAGAAAAAAAGTAAATTTCTCTGGATTAAGACATTCATCAAATAGTGGCTATCAAGGCATCACTCTATTCAACTTTCTCTGACCTGCATCTTTATGTAGACGGCTTATGAGGGTTGATCTTACTGACAGTTTCCCTTTAATAGTGTGGCTCGGACCTCCTTATAATAATAGTGCCCCTTATGGTCCTCCTTATAATAATGATAATAATGGTGACTACCTGTTCTTTTTTATTAAATTAAAAATAATAATGCTCCGTCAGGCCTCTTTATAATAGTAATATTAATGATAAAAATATTAGATGACCCCACACGGTTTAGGGAAAGTGTCACTGAATGCAGAAGCCGGGTCTAAGCTCCTAATAAACACTACCCACCTCCTGCCCTGCTGTGTTATTACAGGCTTTATTCCCCTTCAAGCCTAAGCAGCAGAATGCCGGTATCTCCTCTTCCTGCTCCATTTCACCTGCTGTCAGTAATGCAAAGTACCTGGGCCCTGTTTTAAAGCCTCTTGCTAACCCCCTCCCACCATGTATCTATAGCATCGGCGTCTCTGCCCCCTGCTGGCGTAGCGCACATGTACATACCGTATCATACGTGTACGTTACGGTAAGCTCGGACCAATGAGAGGAAGCATCCGGCTCTCAATCAGAGGAAGTATCCGGCACCCAATCAGAGGGACAGCTGTAACATCACGTGCCAACATTAGCTGCTGGTCTGAGATTGGCTGGCGGCTGCTTCCTGTGATTGGGCGGAGCTTACAGTAATGTACGGGACGCTACATGTAGGGTACAGCAGCGGAGAGAGACCGGCGGTCGGGCGGAATCCAGCGTGGAGCCACAGAGCACCGATGAGTGTGTGTGTTCTGGCGGGTCTGGCAGTGGCATGGGGTTATTTGGTGGTGGCAGCGTGTTTGGTGGATCCAGCGGCGACCCCAGGAGCGGCTCTGACAATGGCGGCGTCTCTGGCGGTGTGTCCGGCTGTGCTTGGAGCAGCGTTTGCAGTGGCGGGTGCAGCCAGGGTGTCCTGTGCCATCTTGGGACCCTCATGTGCTTCCTGCCGGGCACGGCCGCGGTGCCTTATGGGATTCGTTCACTTCGCAAACTGCCAATTATGTAAGTACATAGCCTCCCATTGCTTAGTGTTCTTGACTGTCTTTGTGGGCACACTCTCCTCCGTAGTGTAAAAACAAGGCAGCAGCGCAAGTGCGAATGCTCGCTGGGTTATGTCTAGAGATGAGCGGTGTTCGACTAGAACTGTTCGCCAATCTCAAATTCGAGCTGTTTTGGGCGGTGTTCGAGTTGTTCGACGAACCCGAACGATTTGCAAAAAATTCGGCTGTTCGAGGTTATGTTCGATAACTGTTCGTACACCAAAAGCGTGTCCTGCATGGATTGTCTGCCACTCACTGTAATGCCACAGCCATGGTGGTTGTGGCATTACAGTGATTGCCCAAATCGATGGGAACAGTGCTCACAGTGAAACATGAAAAGCCGGCAATTCATCAGCGGCATACACCGGTACCCGACAATTTAGAACCGAAAGAATAGAGCTTCACACATAGATTAGATAGATATAAACATGTCAGCCACATATATACGAAGTACAGTGAAAGTGCTGCTTACTGTACTTGTCATTTAGCGTAAAGGATTTATCAAAAAAAATAATAGTGTTTTCATGCACCGTCTCTTTAAGAAAGCCGGCCGGCAATTCAGCATCTGTACCCGACAATTTATAACAGACAGAATAGAGCTTCACACATAGATTAGATAGATAGAAACATGTCAGTCACATATATATGAAGTACAGTGATAGTGTTGGTTACTGTACTTGTCATTTAGTATTAAAATAAAGGATTTATTATTAAAAAAATTGGCGTGGGGTTCCCCTTAATTTTAGGCTCTAGCGGAGGTTAAGCAGACGGCTGGGGCAGATGTTTGAAGCCTGGGAAGGGGGTAATACCCACGGAGCTTCCCAGGCTACTAATATCAGCCCCCAGCTGAATACATAGCCTTTACTAGCTATTAAAATGGGGGACCCCCCAAAAAAAATGACGTGGGGTCCCCCCTAATTTAATAGCTAGCAAAGGCTAGGCAGACAGCTGGGGGCTGATATTAATAGCCCAGGAAGGGAGCCATGAATATTGGCCCCCTCCCAGGCTAGAAACACCAGCCGTCAGCCGCCCCAGAAATGGCGCATTCATAGGATGCGCCAATTCTGGCACTTAGCCTCGCTCTTCCACGCTGCCCTGGTGCGGTGGCAGGGGGTAATAGGGTTGGGGTTGATGTCAGCTTATAATGCCAGCTGACATCAAGCCCAGGTTAGTAATGGAGAGGCGTCTATAAGACACCCCCATTACTAACCCCATAGTCAAAGTTAAATAAAACACAAACACCCAGAATAAAGTCCTTTAATTGAAATAAAGACACAGTCCTTTATTGTTCTAAATTAAACCATACTTACCGTCACGCCCATTCCAGCTGAAGCCAACGATCTCCTGCAATAAAAGAAAAATAATAAAGCAACCTCATCCTTACCTTTCCATGGTTCCCACGACAGCTTCAGCTCTGCTACATCGAGATGACAGGCTGGACCGCAGCAGAACGCTGCCATCCAGCCTCTCATCCCGCAGACACTGAGAAGCGCAGGCTTGCTTGCGCTGCTCAGCGTCTCTCTGTGACGACATCCAGATGAGCCGAGTTCATGTCCAATGAACTCGGCTCACCTCATGCACGTCACTGACAGCGTGGGAAAATTCTCAAGCTGAAGCGCTGAGTGCAGGAGAATTTTCCCACGCTGTCAGTGACGTGCATAAGGTGAGCTCATGTCCAATGAACTCAGCTCACCTCCTGCACGTCACTGACAGCGTGGGAGAATTCTCCTGCACTCAGCGCTTCAGTGTGAGAATTCTCCCACGCTGAAGCGCTGAGTGCAGGAGAATTTTCCCACGCTGTCAGTGACGTGCATGAGGTGAGCCGAGTTCATTGGACATTAACTCGGCTCATCTGGATGCCCTCACAGAGAGACACTGTGGAGCGCAAGCAAGCCTGCGCTTCTCAGTGTCTGCGGGATGACAGACTGGATGGCAGCGTTCTGCTGCGGTCCAGCCTGTCATCTCGATGTAGCAGAGCTGAAGCTGTCATGGGAACCATGGAAAGGTAAGGATGATGTTGCTTTATTATTTTTCTTTTATTTCAGGAGATCGTTGGCTTCAGCTGGAATGGGCGTGATGGTAAGTATGGTTTAATTTAGAACAATAAAGAATTGTGTGTTTATTTCAATTAAAGGACTTTTTTCTGGGTGTTGTGTTTTTTTTAAATTCTTTACTAGAAATTCATGGTGGTCATGTCTAATATTGGCGTGACCCCATGAATTTCGGGCTTAGGGCCAGCTGATAATGCCAAGCTGGCCCTAACCCCTTTATTACCCAGTGAGCCACCGCATCAGGGCCCTGGATGAGTTGGGTACAGCGCCAGAAGATGGCGCTTCTATGAACGCGCCATTTTCCGGGGTGGCTGCGGACTGCAATTTGCAGCGGGGGTGGCCCAGAAAGCTTGGGCCTCCCTGCGCTGCGGATTCCAGCCCCCAGCTGCCTAGTTGTACCTGGCTGGACACAAAAACAGGGCGAAGCCCCACGTCAATTTTCTTTAAATTATTTCATGAAATAATTAAGAAAAAAGGGCTTCCCTATATTGTTGTGTCCGGCCAGGTACAAATAGGCAGCTGGTGGTTGGGGGCAGCCCGTTCCTGCCTGCTGTACCTGGCTGGACACAAATATAGTGCGAAGCCCCACATCAATTTTTTTTAAATTATTTCATGAATTTCCTGAAATAATTTAAAAAAATTTAAGTGGGGCTTCGCACTATATTTGTGTCCAGCCAGGTACAGCAGGCAGGAACGGGCTGCCCCCATCCACCAGCTGCCTATTTGTACCTGGCCGGACACAACAATATAGGGAAGCCCTTTTTTTCTTAATTATTTCATGAATTTCATGAAATAATTAAAAAAAATTGAAGTGGGGCTTCGCACAATATTTGTGTCCAGCCAGGTACAGCAGGCAGGAACGGGCTGCCCCCAACCACCAGCTGCCTATTTGTACCTGGCCGGACACAACAATATAGGGAAGGCCTTTTTTTCTTAATTATTTCATGAATTTCATGAAATAATTAAAAAAAAAGTACGTGGGGCTTCGCCCTATTTTTGTGTCCAGCCAGGTACAACTAGGCAGCTGGGGGCTGGAATCTGCAGCGCAGGGAGGCCCAAGCTTTCTGGGCCCCCCCCCGCTACAAATTGCAGTCCGCAGCCACCCCGGAAAATGGCGCGTTCATAGAAGCGCCATCTTCTGGCGCTGTACCCAACTCATCCAGGGCCCTGGTGCGGTGGCTCACTGGGTAATAAAGGGGTTAGGGCCAGCTTGGTATTATCAGCTGGCCCCAAGCCCAAAATTCATGGGGTCACGCCAGTATTAGACATGACCGCCATGAATTTCTAGTAAAGTATTTAAAAAAAACACAACACCCAGAATAAAGTCCTTTAATTGAAATAAAGACACAATTCTTTATTGTTCTAAATTAAACCATACTTACCATCACACCCATTCCAGCTGAAGCCAACGATCTCCTGCAATAAAAGAAAAATAATAAACCAACCTCATCCTTACCTTTCCATGGTTCCCACGACAGCTTCAGCTCTGCTACATCGAGATGACTGGCTGGACCGCAGCAGAACGCTGCCATCCAGTCTGTCATCCCGCAGACACTGAGAAGCGCAGGCATGCTTGCGCTCCTCACTGTCTCGCTGTGACGGCATCCAGATGAGCCGAGGTCATGTCCAATGAACTCGGCTCACCTCATGCACGTCACTGACAGCGTGGGAAAATTCTCACGCTGAAGTGCTGAGTGCAGGAGAATTCTCCCACGCTGTCAGTGATGTGCATGAGGTGAGCTCATGTCCAATGAACTCAGCTCACCTCCTGCACGTCACTGACAGCGTGGGAAAATTCTCCTGCAATCAGCGCTTCAGCGTGAGAATTTTCCCACGCTGTCAGTGACGTGAATGAGGTGAGCCGAGTTCATTGGACATGAACTCGGCTCATCTGGATGTCGTCACAGAGAGACGCTGAGCAGCGCAAGCAAGCCTGCGCTTCTCAGTGTCTGCGGGATGACAGGCTGGATGGCAGCGTTCTGCTGCGGTCCAGCCTGTCATCTCGATGTAGCAGAGCTGAAGCTGTCGTGGGAACCATGGAAAGGTAAGGATGAGGTTGCTTTATTATTTTTCTTTTATTGCAGGAGATCGTTGGCTTCAGCTGGAATGGGCGTGACGGTAAGTATGGTTTAATTTAGAACAATAAAGGACTGTGTCTTTATTTCAATTAAAGGACTTTATTCTGGGTGTTTGTGTTTTTTTTAACTTTGACTATGGGGTTAGTAATGGGGGTGTCTTATAGACGCCTCTCCATTACTAACCTGGGCTTGATGTCAGCTGGCATTATAAGCTGACATCAACCCCAACCCTATTACCCCCTGCCACCGCACCAGGGCAGCGTGGAAGAGCGAGGCTAAGTGCCAGAATTGGCGCATCCTATGAATGCGCCATTTCTGGGGCGGCTGACGGCTGGTGTTTCTAGCCTGGGAGGGGGCCAATATTCATGGCTCCCTTCCTGGGCTATTAATATCAGCCCCCAGCTGTCTGCCTAGCCTTTGCTAGCTATTAAATTAGGGGGGACCCCACGTCATTTTTTTGGGGGGGTCCCCCATTTTAATAGCTAGTAAAGGCTATGTATTCAGCTGGGGGCTGATATTAGTAGCCTGGGAAGCTCCGTGGGTATTACCCCCTTCCCAGGCTTCAAACATCTGCCCCAGCCGTCTGCTTAACCTCCGCTAGAGCCTAAAATTAAGGGGAACCCCACGCCAATTTTTTTAATAATAAATCCTTTATTTTAATACTAAATGACAAGTACAGTAACCAACACTATCACTGTACTTCATATATATGTGACTGACATGTTTCTATCTATCTAATCTATGTGTGATGCTCTATCTTTCTGTTCTAAATTGTCGGGTACCGCTGCTGAATTGCCGGCCGGCTTTTTTAAAGAGACAGTGCATGAAAACACTATTATTTTTTTAAATAAATCCTTTACACTAAATGACAAGTACAGTAAGCAACACTGTCACTGTACTTATTATATATGTGACTGACATGTTTCTATCTATCTAATCTATGTGTGAAGCTCTATTCTTTCTGTTCTAAATTGTCGGGTACAGATGCTGAATTGCCGGCCGGCTTTTTTAAAGAGACGGTGCATGAAAACACTAATATTTTTTTTAATAAATCCTTTACACTAAATGACAAGTGCAGTAACCAACACTGTCACTGTGCTTCTTATATGTGTGACTGACATGTTTCTATCTATCTAATCTATGTGTGATGCTCTATTCCTTCTTGTCTAAATTGTCGGGTACCGGTGTATGCCGCTGCTGAATTTGCCGGCCGGCTTTTTTAAAGAGAGTGTCTTCTGAGCAGTTTGTCAGCTTTTGGACACCTTTGCAGGTGTTTTCTATGTGTTTCTATGTGTTTTTGTTTGCCTGCCATTGGTTTTAACGGTGTTCGACGGTGTTCTAAGGTGTTCGACGAACAGTTCCACGAACAGTTCCTCGAACATCCCGGTGTTCGACGAACCGAACCGAACCCGAACACTACGGGGGTGGCTCAACACTAGTTATGTCATCATCTTTGCCAGTGATGGTGCATCGGAGACCAGAGCTGTGGAGTCAAAGTCGGAGTCGTGGAGCCTGAGTCGGTGCCAATTTTGGTGGAGTCGGTATAAAAAGGACTGACTCAGACTCCAAAAATATATAATAAATTGGGTACGGTAGTGCAATGCAATATTTGCAAATTATTATGTTCTACATATCTTGATTATTATAGCAATGATTAAAAGGCTTATGTTCACATGATGCTACAATAAATGTATCACCTAAACATCAGCAATGTACGAAGGAGTCAGAGTCATGGAAATTGAGGAGTCAGTGGTTTGGCTTACCGACTCCACAGCCCTGGAGACAGCCAGGCAAGTGTCGCTGCTGCAGTTGTGTGTGCCTTTCCCAGAATTTCGCGCAGTATCCTAGATGCCAAATTGCAGCATCTGTATCCAGGATCGTGCATCTACCTAATAATGCATGTTGCAGCAGCCTCCAAGATGCATTATCAGTAGGAATAGATATATTCAGATGCTGAATATGGACAAATATTTTCAATTAACACTACCCCACCACTATACTAGAGAAGCAAACAAAACCATCTCAAACTTTTATTTAAAACATTTTATTTACTGGAAAAAGTAATGAGGCAGAGGGCAAAAACATTTAATACAAAAAAAAATAAATTCATATATGTACTCTTTTAAAAACAAAGGAAAGAAATTCTGCATTAATGAGCCTTGTCATTTATTCATAACTCTGTCAATCTTGCACCAATGCCATCCAGACATGACATCCACATTTGGAAATCTCAATCCCCTTTTTTTGCCAAGAAACATCTAAAGGAGTTATTCAAGTCTCCAACGCTTGGTTACCTAAATAGAAAAAAATAAATAATATAATATATATATATATTAGATGGTGGCCCGCTTCTAACGCATCGGGTATTCTAGAATATATATGTAGGCTGCTGGGGTGTATATAGAGGCTGCTGGAGTATATATAGAGGCTGCTGCTGCTGGGCTGTATATAGAGGCTGCTGGGGTGTATATAGCGGCTGCTGGGCTGTATATAGAGGCTGCTGCTGCTGGGGTGTACTGACCAGAAAATGTGACTGCCTCAGCCAATCACAGACCATAGTTAACCGGATTTACCCAAAGTCCATTTTCCCTAATATGGGTAAATCCAGTTAATTTGTAGCATATAGCACAGTGGGTAACCGAAGTCCATTTTTCCCTAATCTGGTGAACAACTGCAGTATATGATACTACTTACCCGTTTTTACTCAAAATGAAGGGACTTTGTCGTTTTTTAGACCCTGGGTCACTGACCCCCCGTGCTGGATCTGCCCCCGCAGTGTTCGCTTTCTACCCTCCATCCCACGTGCTGGCTCTTATGCAGCGGGTGAGAGCGGGCAGAGTAGGCGTGAGTGGGTAGAGCAGAGTGAGGGTAGTAGCAGAGAGCGGGGGGACAGTGGGAGACAGGAGAACACAAAGGGAGACAGTAGAGCACAATGGGGTCAGTGGAACACAGCGGCGGAGAGCAGAGAAGGGGTCAGTGGAGCATAGCAAGCAAAGCAGGGTACAGCGGAGTACAGCAGGGGACATTAGAGCAGAGAAGGGGTCAGCGGAGCAGAGTGGGGGACAGCAAAACAGAGAAGGGTTCAGCAGAGCTCAGCGGGGGTTAGCAGAGAAGGGTCAGTGGAGCACAGCGGGGGACTGCAGAGCAGAGAAGGGGTAAGCAGAGCATAATGGGAGACAGCAGAGCACAGTGGGGGACAGCAGAGTAGAGAAGGGGTCAGTGGAGCACAGCGGGGAAAAAGCGGAGCAGAGAAGGGTCAGTGGAGCACAGCGGGGGACACCAGAGGAGGGGTTAGCAGACCACAGAGGGGGACAGCGGAGCAGAAAAGGGGTCAGCGGAGCATAGCTGGGGACAGCGCAGCACAGTGGGGGATAGCGAAGCAGAGAAGGGTCAGTGGAGCACAGTAGGAACAGAGAAGGTCAGTAGAGCAGAGAAGGGGTGTGTGTGTGTGTGTGTATATACACATGCGGTGTGTGTATATGTGTTCCCTCGCCCGACATCGCCGCAGCGCTGCCTGCACCCACCTCCGTGTAGCCACAGCCTCTAGGAAAGACCGCGGCTTGCGGCCTGTGCACGGAGGTGGCTGCAGGCAGCGCAGTGGCGATGTCGGGCGAAGGGGAATGGGGGAAGGGTCCCAGCGACGGCAGGTCCAGGCGGCGGGTGGGTTCCACTTCCGGTGAGCGTGGTTCAATTCTCGCGGCAACTCGCGGCTGGACTGCGCCTGTCCCTGATTGGTTCTGGCCGGCCGGGATTGGTTCAGCGACGCGGGATTTCGGTTACGGAAGTGGAACCACAAGGCAATTATATAGTGAACACACATTTCACATACAGTGACAGAACTACCCAACTCTGAGACCTTATTGTTCCCACACAGCCTGTCCTTGGGTGGCTCCGTCTGAGATAAGGTGTTATATTCAGCTAGGATACATTTTAAAAAGATTTCTCTCTCCAGTCAGGGTGATGAAGGACTGTATCCCTTATCCGCATTATACACCACAGGGAACCCTGGTTTTACAGATTTCTGCTGCCTTCACCATAGCCCATAGGAGACATAATATATTACCTTATTGTATGATTAGACACTAAAGGCCCCGTCACACTAAGCGATATCGCTAGCGAGATCGCTGCTGTGTCACGGTTTTGGTGACTCACCAGCGATGTCGCTATGTGTGACACTTTGCAGCGATCAGGCCCCTGCTGTGAGGTCGCTGATCGTTGCAAAGTGTCCTGGACCATTTTTTGGTCGTTGGCCTCCTGCTGGCCAGCACACATCGCTGTGTGTGACCAGCGGGACCAACGATCTGGCTGGTAACCATGGTAAATATCGGGTTACTAGGGGCACGCGCGCACTTAGTAACCCGCTGTTTACCATAGATACCACTCTGCTACAGTGAGCGGAGGCTCCAGCGCACCGTAGCAGAGTGGTATCCATGGTAAACAGCGGGTTACTAGGGGCACACGCGCACTTAGTAACCCGAAGTTTACCATAGTTACCAGCCTGCTCCTGCTTAAGCAGCAGGCTGGGAACGGGAGCAGGACATCGTGGAACGATTCTTTCCACGATATCGCTGCTCCCCTCATCGCTGGTGAGCCTGCCTGTTTGACAGCTCACCAGCGATGTATTAGCGATGCAGCAACGATCCCTGACAGGTCGTATCGTTGTCGGGATCGCTGCTGCATCGCTTAGTGTGACGGGGCCTTAACATGTCCCTGTGGACATTACAGCTGTGTTAAAAAAACAAACAAAAAAATGAGATAAGGCGACACTCTCACCCTTCCTGGGGATGGATGGCACAGTGAGCACCATTTATGGCCTCCCTCCAGGCAGGAGCAGAACCTGCAGGGGGGGCGAGTATAGGAGCAGTGAAAAAAGAAAAAAAACATCACATGGACTGTGAATGCCAGTTTGAAAAAAGAAATATGAAGCATTTCCCACCTTTGGTCCCTAGAGGGAGGGCTTACAATGTTTCTAGTTTGAAAGAAAAAAAAATGTGATGCTTCTCCCCTTTTGGTCTTTAGAGGGGGGCTTGCAATGTTAAAAATTTATAGCACACCCCCTGTAACTGATGAACTATAAATTCAGTGGCCTGAACACAGAGCATTGTCAGAAGGTTCCGGTAAATCCAGGTAACTGCTAGCATAGTGCACAGCAAGGCAATCTGATAAACCACTATCCACTAGAGAATGAAATCCACCCAATGTACAGAGTCACTGCTGCCCCAAGAAAGATTGAAGAAAACAACCAGCGTGTATTTGTTGTTTTAGGAAATAGGCTGTGAGACTTTTTTTTTTTTTTACAGGCTAGGTTTTATTTTTACATGGTGTTTTTTAATACAGATCCCATGGTGTTGTGGATCCGCCGGCTGCTGGGCGTAAGTATGTACCTTACCTACCAGTGTCTTACATCTGCCAATATGTATAACATTTTTTATTCACTTCTGGGTGTCTATGGGTAAATTACCTTACTTGATGCAATACGCAGTCACACTGTGACAGTGATACCACATGGAACGGTGTGAAGTCTACCATTTTGTCATGTCTGCAGCTTTTTGAGCGCTTTATGAATGTGTAAGGCCGTATTCCCTTTGACAGTAGTTGCACGGTGCATCACCAGTCTTATACTGCTTTTTTTAGAACATATACCACGAGGACATACCTGACCTGCCCAGTTTGCTCTAAAGTATCAGAGCGACTGGACAAACATCTACACGGAGTGTGCATGACCCAGAATTCTGCCGAGGAGAGGAAAGCCGCTACTGCTGATGCAAGGGCCAGAGTTAGAAAATCACATCCAAAGGGACAAGCATAGACGAGGAGGACATTATGTCTCTTCAAACATTGGCCAACGTAATCCCTTTCCTTGAGGATAGAGGGTTCCTCATAGTCCGGAAGCCAACTGCGGCCAGGTAGGCTCCACTTTTTCCTATCAATCTTTTGGCTATATCACATGACTTTGTATGTTTAATATATTAGTGTTGAATGATCTGATCGGCCCAACTTCAGGATGGATCAGGCGCTTTTTTGGCTGACTGGGTTTAAGGTTAGGGCCAATCACCGATTGTCGGTCAGATTGGGTCGATGCTTTTGACCCCATCTAACCCAGGATGGCTCATCACCATTTGATATGCATGTCCGTTAATCAGGTGGCTTTTTATAAATTTACAGTACTGTCCAATGTGAGGAGCAGACTGCAGGTGCCAGCAGCACTGCCCCTGCGGTGGAATATGAAGTGGTCCAGGAGAGCGAGATGTCCGAGAGTGTGTAAGTGTCTGCCAGTCAGCCAGTCTGTGTCAGTCAGTCTGCGTCAGTCAGTCTGTCTGTCTAACTCACACATAATGCTTTCTTTCCTCGCAGTGCCAGTGCCGTGCATCCCTCTGCTCAGTCAACTCAAGAATCTCCTTCAAGAGAAGAAGACTACCAGAGATCGCCTGTACAGTGAGTTTATTGCTTAGTCTTTTCATTAGGATACACCCAGCATTCAGTTATCCGGTGAACCACTGCACCATATGCTACTACTTAACCGGAATTACTCAAAATGAAGGGACTTTGTCGTTTTTTAGACCCAGGGTCACTCCCACTGTCAGAGGTGCGGGCATTCAGGTGTCTGATGCCCGTCCCAGCTGGCCAGGGGAGATACCACCACCAGCAGCCGCGTCCCAGCTGGCCAGGGGGGAGACACCACCACCAGCAGCCGCGTCCCAGCTGGCCAGGGGAGATACCACCACCAGCAGCCGCGTCCCAGCTGGCCAGGGGGGACACCACCACCAGCAGCCGCGTCCCAGCTGGCCGAGGGGGAAACCACCATCAGCAGCCGCGTCCCAGTTGGCCATGGGGGGACACCACCACCAGCAGCCGCGTCCCAGCTGGCCGGGGGGGGGGGACACCACCACCAGCAGCCGAGTCCCAGCTGGCCAGTGGGGGGGAAACCACCACCAGCAGCCGCATCCCAGCTGGCCAGGGGGGGAAACCACCACCAGCAGCCGCGTCCCAGCTGGCCAGGGGGGGAAACCACCACCAGCAGCCGCGTCCCAGCTGGCCAGGGGGGGACACCACCACCAGCAGCCGCATCCCAGCTGGCCAGGGGGGGGAAACCACCACCAGCAGCCGCGTCCCAGCTGGCCAGGGGGGGGAAACCACCACCAGCAGCCGCGTCCCAGCTGGCAAGGGAGGGACACCACCACCAGCAGCCGCGTCCCAGCTGGCAAGGGAGGGACACCACCACCAGCAGCCGCGTCCCAGCTGGCCAGGGGGGAGACGGCCTTTGCTGGCTCACGCCATACACACATATACATATATACTCAAACCAAGGAAGAAGAGGATAGCCGGGTTGCGTTATCATGGAGGCTGGAGAGCCGCGTCTCCACAATGCTTCATTATCTAACTGAAGAAAAAAAAAAAAGGGAAATTAATTTGCAATAATATAAATAAATATATAATATATTATGATACAATATATAATATATATATAAGACCACCAGCAGCCGCGTCCCAGCTGGCCAGGGGGGACACCACCACCAGCAGCCGCGTCCCAGCTGGCCAGTTGGGACATACACATAAAGAAACACACATACACAGGGAGTAAGGCACACAGGAGGAAGACAGCACACAAGGGGGAAGAGCTCCTATCGGAACGTCACCCCCCTCCCGATGCGATAGCATCGGGCTTCCAACTAGTATAATATATATATATATATATATATATATATATATATATATACACACTAGATGGTTGACCGATTCTAACGCATCGGGTATTCTAGAATATGTATGCGGTACACCGGGCGCAATCAGCACAGCAGTTTTTACATTTGGCGCCAATATCGCTGATTGCTCCCGGCCGCGACCAATCAGCACAGAGGTTTTTAAATTTGGCGCCAATATAGCTGACGGGTCGCTGCCGACGGCCGCGGCGCTGCTTGTGCGGGTACTTCCGCTGCGAGCAGCTGGAAGATGACCGGCTGCTCGCAGCAGAAGCATCCCGAATGGTGGCGCCGCTGCCCGGTCCTACCTTCACTCTTACAGTCGGGAGATCAGCGGTCCTAGCCGCTGATCTCCCAACGGTAGCCGCATGGAGGTCAGCGGCGCCGCCGGTCGGGGTAGTTCTGCTGCGATCAGCCGGTCATCTCCCGGCTGCATAGCCGCTGACCTCCGTGCGGCAGATGAGCCGCTAACGGCCGCCATCTTTTTTCTGAAATCCCGCGTCGCTTATTGGCTGCGGCCGGACCAATCAGCGACGCGGGATTTCCTGGAAAGACAATTATATATATTAGATTTTATTTATGAAGATTTAGGAATAATGCAATACATGCGGGCGGGCGTGCGGCGGTGTAGGTGTGCAGTGGTGTGTATGAGCGGTGGCTGTGTGCCCCGATGGCTGTGTCACCCTGTGGCTGTGTCACCTTGTGGCTTTGTACTCCTGTAGCTATGTCCTTCTGTCTCTGGCTGTCTCCCCCGTGTGCGCTCTCTGTCTGTGCCTGTCCCCCTGTCTCTGGCTGTCCCCCTGTCTCTGGCTGTCCCCCATGTCCCCTTGTCTCTGGCTGTCCCCCATGTCCCCCTGTGTATCTGGCTGTCCCCCATGTCCCCCTGTCTCTGGCTGTCCCCCAGTGTCTGGCTGTCCCCCATGTCCCCCAGTGTCTGGCTGTCCTCCATGTCCCCCTGTCTCTGGCTGTCCCCCATGTCCCCCTGTCTCTGGCTGTCCCCCATGTCCCCCTGTCTCTGGCTGTCCCCCATGTCCCCCTGTGTCTCTGGCTGTCCCCCATGTCCCCCTGTGTCTCTGGCTGTCCCCCATGTCCCCCTGTGTCTGGCTGTCCCCCATGTCCCCCTGTCTCTGGCTGTCCCCCATATCCCCCTGTCTCTGGCTGTCCCCCATATCCCCCTGTCTCTGGCTGTCCCCCTGTCTCTGGCTGTCCCCCATGTCCCCCTGTGTCTGGCTGTCCCCCATGTCCCCCTGTCTCTTTCTGTCCCCCATGTCCCCCTGTGTCTCTGGCTGTCTCCCATGTCCCCCTGTGTCTCTGGCTGTCCCCCATGTCCCCCTGTGTCTCTGGCTGTCTCCCATGTCCCCCTGTGTCTCTGGCTGTCCTCCATGTCCCCCTGTGTCTCTGGCTGTCCCCCATGTCCCCCTGTCTCTGGCTGTCCCCCATGTCCCCCTGTGTCTCTGGCTGTCTCCCATTTCCCCCTGTGTCTCTGGCTGTCCCCCATGTCCCCCTGTGTCTCTGGCTGTCCCCCATGTCCCCCTGTGTCTCTGGCTGTCCCCCATGTCCCCCTGTGTCTCTGGCTGTCCCCCATGTCCCCCTGTGTCTCTGGCTGTCCCCCATGTCCCCCTGTCTCTGGCTGTCTCCCATGTCCCTGTGTCTCTGGCTGTCCCCCATGTCCCCCTGTGTCTGGCTGTCCCCCATGTCCCCCTGTGTCTCTGGCTGTCCCCCATGTCCCCCTGTGTCTCTGGCTGTCCCCCATGTCCCCCTGTGTCTCTGGCTGTCCCCCATGTCCCCCTGTCTCTGGCTGTCCCCCATGTCCCCCTGTCTCTGGCTGTCCCCCATGTCCCCCTGTCTCTGGCTGTCCCCCTGTGTGTCCCCCTGTGGCTCTGCTGCAGGCACCACCCCCTGTCCTCTGCTCCTGTCCTGTGTGGCCCTGTGTCCCCCTGTTCTGGTCCTTTGCCCCAGTCCTGTTGGGACATAGGATCGTTGAGTGTACCTCAGTTAAGGATGACAGCAGCCGGCGGGCATCCTCTGCTCTTTGAAGAAAATGGCAGACACGGCACTAGAGACAGCCTCCGCCTCTCCGGGAAGGGAGAGTTCTGTTCTCCCGCGGAGGCTCTTGGGAGTTGTAGTTCTCCAGGCGCTGTCACTGCCTCTTCTGGCCTGGGCGTGGACTACATCTCCCAGCATGCTGTGCGGCTTCGGCCTCAGACAGACAGCTGGCTTCCCAGAGCGTCACGTCCCCCCGCCCCCCAGCCATTCACACAGGGACGGGGAAAGGAGGAAACAGAGCAGGCTGGAACATTGAGCCCGCGCCTCCCTCTCCCCCTCCCCCCACGGCCATTCTACATTGTGCTCCGGACGGGGCCACAAGCAGATCACCCTGTCCCTGCCTCTGATGCCACACTGTACACTGCCCCCCACATTGAGCCCGCAGCCCGTGCGCGTCCCCTACCGGCCGTTAACATTGTACATTGCACAATGAGTGACAAGCCAGCCGGCTCCGAGTCAAACACCCTGACTCCGCCCCCGCCGTGCAACATCCCCGTTTTACGCGATTTGAGGGTCTTTTGAAGTATTTTTTTGCGGCGGCCATCATCCGGGGGAGGGGCTGATGATACCACACGCACTTAAAATTCAATCTGCAACAAAAAAGTCACTGACCCCGTTTTTCACATGAAATTCGCAAAATAAAAATAAGCGTACGTGCGGACGCGCCTCCGTTCAGCGCAGCGTCCGTTATCACGCTCATCGCATGAATTACGGAAAAAAAACGTAAACTTTCTCTTTTTTTGGGCGCACTTTTTTTTTCCACCCTATTGGGCTAGCTAAAGGCGAAACTGTCCATGGACAGCCCGCCACCTGCTGCTCGTTCACCGCATTGCATCTCCTAACCCAGATAATGGTGTTTGAGGGTTCCGTGGTCTGCTGCACCACCTGCCTGGGGTCGGCAGATCGCATGGCCCTAATCCGGTTAATTTGTGCACTTTGTGATTTTGGGGTGATCTTTTTCGTGAAAATAGGGCGTAGTCGCAGAGGCGCGGGAGAGGCGGCATATCATTCGGCCGGTCTCGGCGGTGGGGCACGCACCGGTCTCGCGACCGCCGGGGCGACGGAACGGCCGCAGCGGCCCAAAGAAGCGCCACGGCGAGGGGGAAAAAAAATCCGCAAAAGCGGAGATGCTGCCCTCCCGGGCGTCGCCCCAGGGCCCGGCGTACCGATTTTCAAGGCAATCCGCCAAAATTTCCGTTTTTCCTGAGTCAGGCTGTAACCCTTCAGGTGGGAATGCTGCACTCGGAGAGGATCTCCTTTCATGTGCTATCCGGACTCTCTCACTCCCTTTTGCTAGGTCTTGCCTGGCTACAGAGACATGAACCCATCCTGAATTGGTGATCTGGTGAGGTGCTCCGTTGGGGGCAGGATTGTCATGAGACTTGCCTGGTTCCGGTTCGTCTGGCTCGACCTCCGGCTAATCTACCTGGTCTGCCGGCACACTACTGGTCCTATGCGGACGTCTTCGACAAGAAGGAAGCTGAGACACTACCACCTCATAGGCTGTATGATTGCCCTATCGACCTGGTACCCGTTGCTTCTCCTCCCCGCGGGCGTATCTACCCCTTGTCGCTGGCTGAGACCCGGGCCATGACTGAGTACATCGAGGAGAATCTTGCTAGGGGATTCATCCAGAAATCTACTTCCCCGGCTGGAGCAGGATTCTTCTTCATTAAAAAGAAAGACGGCTTGCTTCGGCCGTGTATTGAATACAGGGGTCTTAACCAGATTAACATCAAGAATATGTACCCCCTGCCTCTAATCTCGGAGCTGTTCGAGTGCCTTAAAGGCGCAAGGGTCATCACCAGGCTCGATCTTCGTGGGGCATACAATTTGGTCCGGATCCGCCAGGAAGACGAGTGGAAGACGGCATTCAACACCCGGGACGGTCACTATGAATACCGCGTGATGCCCTTTGGTCTCTGTAATGCCCCAGCCGTCTTCCAGGAGCTGGTTAACGACATCTTCCGTGATCTCTTGTATTCTTGCGTAGTGGTGTACCTGGATGATATCTTGGTCTTCTCTCCGGATCTGCCCACACACCGGAGGAATGTTCGTCAGGTTCTGCTAAGGCTCCGGCAGAATCGTCTCTACGCAAGACTTGAGAAATGTCTCTTCGAACAGACTTCCCTTCCGTTCCTGGAATATATTATCTCCGAGACTGGTCTTCGGATGGACCCCGAGAAGTTTTCTGCCGTCTTAAAATGGCCCCGACCGGAGGCGTTGAAGGCGATTCAGCGATTCCTAGGCTTCGCAAATTATTACCGCCTCTTCATCCCTCATTTCTCCTTTCGGACTGCTCCCATCTCCACGCTCACCCGTAAGGGAGCAAATCCCAAGGAATGGACTTCCGAAGCGGAGGAGGCCTTCGTCTCCCTAAAACAAGCTTTCTCCTCCGCCCCTGTGCTGCACCGTCCGGATTGCAACAAGCAGTTCTTCCTGGAGGTTGATGGTTCCTCCTCCGGAGCCGGAGCGGTGCTCACCCAGAAATCCCCATCCGGGAGAATGGTAACCTGTGGCTTCTTCTCCAAGCTCTTCTCCTCATCGAGCGCAACTACTCCATAGGAGATCGTGAGCTGCTTGCCATCAAATTGGCGCTGGAGGAGTGGCGCTACCTGCTGGAAGGGGCTCTGCACCCGGTGATCATCTACACAGATCACAAAAACCTGGCCTCTTTACAAAACGCCCAGAGACTCAATCCGCGTCAGGCCCGGTGGTCTCTGTTCTTTGCCAGTAAGTGTAGGGATAGTCCAGGCGGAAAGGAAAATAAAGTGGCAAATCTACTGTATTACTGAAGCTAGAAACGGAGGGTGCTGTGCCTGATACTGCGTGTGCCAATCGGATGTCCTTGAACTGTCCAGTAAACTTTTGTTGGTTAAAATGAATTGGATGTGCACTGAGTTGTGTACGGCTGTTCCTAAATATGTATTTAGTGCCCCAAAGTCGTAGTCTATATGCCTTTAAGATGTAGCAGAGCCAGCAGCTGCCTGATTATGTTTGCACAATGTTAATATTTTAGTTTGCAGATAATGTACACGAGAATTCAGTACATACACACGTGGTCAAAATTGTTGATACTCCTCATTTAATGAAAGAAAAACCCACAATGGTCACAGAAATAACTTGAATCTGACAAAAATAATAATAAATTAAAAATCTATGAAAATGAACAAAATGAAAGTCAGTCATTGCTTTTTAACCCTGCTTCCACAGAATTTTAAAAAAAATGAAACTCATGAAATAGACCTGGACAGAAATGATGGTACCCCTGAAAATAATGTGACAAAAGGGACATGATAAATCAAGTTGTGTCCACTAATTAGCATCACATGTGTCTACAATCTTGTAATCAGTTAGTGGGCCTGTATATAGGGCTACAGATACTCACTGTGCTGTTTGGTGACATGGTGTGTACCACACTCAACATGGACCAGAGGAAGCAAAGGAAAGAGTTGTCTCAGGAGATTAGAAACAAAATTAGAGACAAGCATGTTAAGGGTAAAGGTTATGAGACCATCTCCAAGCAGCTTGATGTTCCTGTGACTACAGTTGCACATATTATTCAGAAATGTAAGATCCATGGGAGTGTAGCCAACCTCCCTGGACATAGCCGCAGGAGGAAAATTGATGACAAATCAAAGAGACGGATAATACGAATGGTAACAAAAGAGCCCAGGATAACTTCTAAAGAGATTAAAGGTGAACTTCAAGCTCAAGGAACATCAGTGTCAGATCGCACCATCCGTCGTTGTTTGATCCAAAGTGGACTTCATGGGAGACGACCAAGGAGAACACCATTGTTGAAAAAAAGTCATAAAAAAGCCAGACTGGAATTTCCCAAACTACATGTTGTCAAGCCACAAAGCCTCTGGGAGAATGTCCTATGGAATGATGAGACAAAAATGGAAGTTTTTGGCAAGGCACATCAGCCATGTTCACAGACGGAAAAATGAAGCATATCAAGAAAAGAACACTGTCCCTACTGTGAAACATGGAGGAGGCTCTGTTATGTTCTGGGGATGGTTTGCTGCATTTGGCACAGGGTGTCTTGAATCTGTGCAGGGTACAATGAAATCTCAAGACTATCAAGGGATTCTAGAGAGAAATTTGCTGCTCAGTGTCAGAAAGCTTGGTCTCAGTCGCAGGTCATGGGTCTTACAACAGGATAATGACCCAAAACACACAGCTAAAAACACCCAAGAATGGCTAAGAGGAAAACATTGGACTATTCTGAAGTGGCCTTCTATGAGCCCTGACCTAAATCCTATTGAGCATCTTTGGAAAGAGCTGAAACACGCCGTCTGGAAAAGGCAACCTTCAAACACGAGACAACTGGAGCAGTTTGCTCATGAGGAGTGGGCCAAAATACCTGTCGAGAGGTACAGAAGTCTCATTGACAGTTACAGGAATCGTTTGATTGCAGTGATTGCCTCAAAAGGTTGTTCAACAAAATATTAAGTTAAGAAGAACCATCATTTCTGTCCAGGCCTATTTCATGAGGTTAATTTTTTTTTAAATTCTGTGGAAGCAGAAAAGCAATGTCTGACTTTTATTTGTTCATTTTCAAAAATTAGTAATTTATCAGATTCAAGTTATTTCTGTGACCATTGTGGGTTTTTCTTTCATTAAACGAGGGGTACCAACAATTTTGACCACGTGTGTAGTGTAAGTGTGCATGTAATACAGTGACTCACCAGTGATGTCTCTAGGTGAAGTCCTTCATCTTCGCTTTTCTTCTTCATCTGGCACAGACAGCCATCACTTCTTCCAGCCAGGAATCATCTCTGCAGAAAATAACACACAGTTATCAATAACTGATCTCTTCTAGAGAATATTCCCACTTTTCCCCCCGACTTCTACACTACACCAGTTGAAGAAAAAAGCAACATAGTGCCGTCCTGCACAGTAACAGGACCCCTCTTTTGTCCCATCCCATGGAAAACAATTTCCTAAAAAGTAAATTATATTACAGAAGTAATAATGTAATAATAATAATTGGAATCTAAAGTAATAATGTTCCCCACTGGTCACCATAAACTAATAAAGTATGTTCCTCAATCTGGCTCCCAAACAGTAATTAAGTCCCTTGTCTAGCCAGGCACCCCCATATGTCCCTTCTGGCCACCATTTGTCTAGTGTGACCCCTCCATATATTTATCCTAGCACACGTGTATCGAGCCTGCCCCCTCCTATATACCCATCCTAGCCCCCCCATGTGGCCAGTCTGCCCTCCCCACATATCCATCCTTGCCTCCATGTTTCCAGCCTGCGCCCCCATATATCCCACCCATATATCCTCCATGTGTCCAGCCTGCCCTCTACATACACATCCTGGCCTCCATGTGTCCAGCCTCCCCCCCTCATAAATCCATACTGCCCTTACCCCCTGCATATATCCATCCTGACACCCCCCATATATCCAGCGTGCCCCTCCATATATTTATGCTAGCCCATGTGTATCGAGCCCCCCCCCCACGTATTCATCCTAGCACCCCATGTGTCCAGTCTGTCCCCCCCCCCATATATCCATCCTGGCCTCCATGTTTTCAGCCTGCCCCCCCATATATCCATCCTGGCCTCCATGAGTCCAGCCTGCCCCCCCATATATCCTTCCTGGCCTCCATGAGTCCAGCCTGCCCCCCCATATATCCATCCTGCCCCCCATATATCCATCCTGGCCTCCATGTGTCCAGCCTGCCCACCCCCCTTTGCCTGGGTCCAGCCAGGGTTCCCCCTTGTGTGTCCATCCAGGGCCCCCCCTTGTGTGTCCAGCCAGGGCTCCCCCTTGTGTGTCCAGCCAGGGATCCCCCTTGTGTGGCCAGCCAGGGCTCCCCCCCTTGTGAGTCCAGCCAGGGCTCCCCCCCTTGTGTGTCCAGCCGGGCCCCCCCTTGCGTGTCCAGCCAGGGTTCCCCCTTGTGTGTCCAGCCAGGGACCCCGTTGCGTATCCAGCCAGGGCTCCCCCCTCCTGTGTCCAGCTTGGCCCCCCCCTCATGTGTCCAGCTTGGCCCCCCTCGTGTGTCCAGCCAGGGTTCCCCCTTGTGTGTCCAGCCAAGGCCCCCCCTCGTGTGTCCAGCCAGGGTTCCCCCCTCTTGTGTCCCGCCAGGGTTCCCCCCTTGTGTGTCCCGCCAGGGTTCCCCCCTTGTGTGTCCCGCCAGGGTTCCCCCTTGTGTGTCCAGCCAGGGTTCCCCCCTTGTGTGTCCAGTCAGCTACCCCCTTGTGTGTCCAGCCAGGCTACCCCCTTGTGTGTCCAGCCAGGGTTCCCCCCTTGTGTGTCCATCCTGGACCACCGCTTTTGTGTCCAGTTGGCTCCCCCCTTGTGTGTCCAGCCAGCCTACCCCCTTGTATGTCCAGCTGGGCTCGCCTTGTGTGTCCAGCCAGGGTTGCCCCTTGTGTGTCCAGGGAGGGTTCCCCCCTGTGTGTCCAGCCAGGCTACCCCCTTGTGTGTCTGTCCAGCTGGGCCCCCCCTTGTGTGTCTGTCCAGCTGGGCCCCCCCTTGTGTGTCTGTCCAGCTGGGCCCCCCCTTGTGTGTCCAGCTGGGCCCCCCCTTGTGTGTCCAGCTGGCCCCCCGCCTTGTGTGTCCAGCCAGTGGGTCCAGACCATTACACACACACACACACACACACACCTCTTACCTTCCTGAGCTCCCGTGCGGTGTCCTCCTTCTCCTGAGTTGCGCGCCTCCTTCACAGCAGGCGCATGACGATGACGTCATACACCTACCGGCGAAGGGAGACACGCAGCTTCAGCTGCTTCACTGGGACGTGCGCCGCGGTGGTTCAGGTAATGAACGCTGCGTGCGCGCGTCCCTGCATACACTGTGCCTGCGCTTTTAAAGGGCCCGTGCCCCTTAAAACCGCAGGATTTTTTTTTGTTCTCTTCTCCCCCCTCTACTCTGCAGCAGGGGGCGGGGCCCACCGGGAAATTTCCCGGTATCCCGCCAGCCCAGACCGACCCTGTCGTTGTATGAATATTGGTATAAATGCACACTAATCTATAATAGTTAAAGATAGACTGGACTGTCAGCCAATGGTGTCTGGGTCGAATCAGTATGGGCCTCCGTCAACCTGCTCTATTTTCCCATGGCAGTCGCCGCCCCAGACCCTAACAGGAGCCCACACTACACTTTCCTGCAAGGATGAAAGTCTCACACTGTGGGCCATAGTCAATTTCTTCTACCACAGACCTTCTGTCCTTGCCTCCAATTTCCAGAGAGAGACAACTCATGCTCCCTTCTGCTCACATAACCGAATTTCTGTCCTTCCAATTGGGTCTACGCTCACACGACCGAATTTCCATTTCTGCAATCGGGTCTGTGCTATCTGCTATCTTTAGCCTCGACAATCAGGATCTCCTAGCCTCTGTAAGTGACTCGCCCAGGGTGATGGGGATGACTCGGTACCCGGGCCTTTCGCCTGACCTTCGGGATGTCACGGGGTCAGCTTTTAAAAAGGGATTGGTTTGTTTATTAGTTTTATTAAAGTTCGTGACGCCACCTGTGGTTTCTGGTGAGATTCACCAGCGCTGCGGCAGTCCACTGAGGCCGGTGATAAGGCAGCTTAGATGGTATCGCTTCCCACAGGTGGAGCAGGGCCTCAGGGCAGCGTAGGAGGGGGGATGCAGGGCAGGCGAGACAAATCCAGGTCAGAGCAAGAACAGGGACGGACACGATAGTCACTTCAGTACCTTTTACTGGTGGAAATTCAGACACATCCCAGAGCACTGTAGGGTGAAGGGTGCATATCAGAATCCTCCCCAATGAGCGGGTGTAGGGCCTCCTGTTTCTTGCCTCTGCGTAGTAAGTTTCTGACCTGCCTGGAGCTAGGCCTAACTTTGTCTCTGTCCTGCGCTGGCTGACCTTGTGGTAGGGCCTTTTCTTGGAATACACGCTCCCAGCTTACGGGGCCTATGTGTCTCCTGGCTCTGTTACGTATCAGCACTTTAGCGATCCTGGGACCTGTAGTTCTCCAGGGATTCCGGTTATACCTTACTGGGTCATAGAGATCCCGGTAAGCTCGGATCCGGTGTCCGGTAATGCTTCGGGGTGAGCTAGTTAAGCTCCTTTGCCCCCTATGTACTAACTTCTCCACTCGCCTTCGGCCTTCTCGGGCCCTCACTAGGCTATACACACTAACGGCAGCTTGCCACGCTTCACCGATCTTATGGCGCCGGCACACCTAAGCTCTCTATTCAGAGCTACAACTGAGTCTGGACTGTGCTCCACTGCAGGAACTCTCTCAACAGACTTGACTAGGCTGAGCTCAACTCTGTATTCAGGTCTGTGCTTGCTGAACTCTCCAGAGGAACTGAACTGCCTGGCTCCACCTTCCCTTTTTATATCCGTAACGGGCTCCCTCTGCTGGTCTGAGGTGGAAGGTGGAGATGTGTGAATGTTTATGGGGGCCTCTTGTGGAGGATTCCATCAATGCACTCTTCCAGGATCTGTGATACCAAGCGCAGCTGGGCGTCACATTCCCCCCTAGCAAAGCTTAGCACTCCCGGTACATTTTATAACAATAAGAAACATTAACAATCTTCCCTTTATGGGAGGCACCAAGCTTAAACGTTGCATAATAATATCAACAAATACAAAGTGTCCTCAGAATTCAAGTCTCTTGTGGTGAGGTTCCCAAACAGGATGTCCATCTCACAGAGTAGAGTACTTGGTGGTTTGAGGGACCTGTCCCAAACCCTCAACATAGGCCCTGGGGTGGCTGCAGGGCATGGAGATCCCGAGTTGGACCTCCAATAGAGCCACTCCAGACAGGTTTTCCTTCGGTGGTCACCTAAAGGGGCACTCCTGGGAGCGCAATTGTATACAATAAATAGTTTTTGGGCTGCACACAGTCCTCAGCCACGAAGTTCTTTATGCAAACAATAAAGGAATTAATCAGGTAAAGTGTCCATGTCACTTGAACTGTTCAATAATAAAGCAAAGCACAAAATAATATACATTAGTACAGTACATTACAATTTAATACCCCAGGGGTAACTATCTACATTTGTCAGAGGTTAGCTATCTTACTGCTTGTACCTGAGAGGGGGTTTACCTCGCGTGCTACGTGTTGATCTGCGTAGTGCGGTGGTCTGTGAGGTATCAATGTCTGTACTATCAATTACCCTACCAGTTCTACGTGTGACTATGTTGTAAAACTGCCTTAACCTCTCTCTGGAACTGGTAAGTCTACCATTGGCTGGGCCTTCTTGCTCTACTCCTGCCGGGGATCCTTCGTCCGGGGATTCTTCTTGAGCTGGCTCTTCTGCGGCACTAGGCTCTTCTGCAGCACTTACAGGTTCAACTTGCTGTGGAGGGTCTTCTGGTTGTTGAAAGAATTGGAGTATTGGAAAGATTACTGCTCCTCCTAGTTGGGGCCAATCTGCTGGGAAGTCTCCTAAGTCAGTATGGATTACTGCTTCTTTAGGCTCCTCCTGGATAATGAAAGGCACTTCTTCTTGGGGTTTCAGTAGATTTGGACATAACTTTAGATGGTCCCTGGATACTGTGGCAGTTGTCCTTCCTCCATCTCGACTAATTATGCAGGTCTTCTTATTATCAAATCTTGACTTCAGCACAGTGTAGGGTTCTTTCTCTCACTGGTCATCAAGTTTGTGGTTCCTTCTTTTCCTTTTCAATACTATTTCACCAGGTGTGAAAGGCTCTGCGGGTGCACGTTTATTGTAGTGGGCCTCTTGCTTATCCCTCACCCAGGTGAGACTGTCCTCGACACAGGCTTGTACCCTTCTGTACTGCTCTTGTCTGGTCATGTCCCAGTCCTCAGTGGTCACATCCGCTTCTGGTTCTACTACACCAAGCTCCAGATCCATAGGCAACTTCCCAGGTCTTGCACGCATAAGATATGCCGGAGTACAATTGGTGGAACTCACGGGTATGTGGTTGTACAGATCCACTAGGTCAGGTAGTAGGTCTGGCCACTGATTTCTCTCCTCAAGTGGTATGATCTTCAGCAGGTCGATGATGATGTTGTTCATCTTTTCACAGAAACCGTTGGTTTGTGGGTGGTACGGTGTAGTTCTTATCTTTTTACACCCGTACAGATGGCACAACTCCTTAAACAATTCAGCCTCAAAGGCCGGGCCTTGGTCCATCAGCACCTGCTCAGGGTATCCATGGAGTCCGCAGAAACACGCCTGGAAGGTCTTTGCTGCTGTCTCCGCCGTCAGGTCCTTGACGGGGGCGACCACCAGGAACCTAGAGTAGTGATCCACCATGGTCAGGGCGTAGGAGTACCCTGACCTGCTGGGTGACAACTTGACATGGTCCAGGGCCACGATCTCCAGGGGTCGAATCGTCTTGATGGGTTGCAGGGGTGCCTTCTGGCTGCTGTAGTCTTTTCTTCTGAGGCCACAGGGTCCACAGTCTTGGCACCACCGCTCAATGGAGCTGCGCATTACTACCCAGTAGAATCAACACTTCTGCAGGGTCTCTAGCTTTTTCCAGCCAAAGTGTCCCGCCTAATCGTGGTAGGCCTCCAACACCATTTCTTGCGGCCCGCCCGGTATTTAATTGTAAATTGGTAATTTGGCAGCTGAGCCATCCATCGTTGTTCCAGTGCTCCTAGCTTGGCTGTTTCAAGATGGGTCAAAGGGTTGTTATCAGTGAAGGCAGTGAACTTGCTGGAGGCCAGGTAGTGCTTAAATCTTTCAGTGATGGCCCAGACCAAGGCCAGGAACTCCAAATTGAAGCTGCTATAGTTCTCTGGGTTCCTCTCGGTCGGGCGGAGCTTCCTGCTTGCGTATGCGATTAACTTCTCCTGGCCATTCTGCTTCTGACTTAAGACAGCTCCCAGCCCTTCGTTGCTGGCATCTGTATACAGCAGGAACGGTTGGCTGTAGTCAGGGTAGGCTAGGATCTCATCGCCTGTCAGGATCTCCTTCATCTCCTGAAAGGACTCGACTTGCTCCTTACCCCAGTGGAATGGGGGATTTCTGCCTTTGGGGGACTGCCCTACCAGGAGGTCTTGCAGAGGGGCTGCTTTCTTAGTATAGTCTTTTACAAACCTCTGGTAGTATCCTACTAGTCCCAGGAACTGATGCACCTCCTTGAGGTTCTTCGGCTCCGGCCACTTCTGGATGGCAGCGATCTTCTCCGGGTCTGGTGCTACCCCTTCCGGACTGACAATGTGCCCCAGGTACTGTACCTTTCTCTTGAGCAGGTGGCACTTTGAGGGCTTCAGCTTCATCCCATACCGGGACAGTGAATCAAATACCTCTGCCAGGTGTTTCAAGTAGTCCTCGTACGTTCTGGAGTACACTATCACGTCATCCAGGTATAGTAACACAGTCTCGAAGTTGCGGTGTCCCAGGCAGCATTCCATCAATCTCTGGAACGTTCCAGGGGCATTGCAGAATCCAAACGGCATACTGTTGAACTCGCAGAGTCCCATCGGGGTTGTAAAGGCCGTCTTCTCCCGATCCTCCTCAGCCACAGCTACTTGCCAGTACCCACTAGTGAGGTCAAGGGTGGAAAAGTAATTTGCAGACTTTAAGGCAGCTAGGGACTCCTCTATGTGTGGTAAAGGGTATGCATCTTTATGTGTAATGCGATTTACTTGTCGGTAATCTACACACATTCTCATGCTCCCATCCTTTTTCCTAACTAGCACTAGGGGAGCTGCCCAGGGACTACAACTATCCCTTATTACCCCCGCCTTTCTCATGTCGTGCCGCATTTCCTTAGCCTTCTGGTAGTGAGCTGGTGGTATAGGCCTGTAACGTTCATTGATTGGGGCATGGTCGCCTGTGGGGATATGATGTTGAACCCCCTTAATCCTCCCGAAGTCAAGTGGATGTTTACTGAACACCTGCGAGTATTCTTGAACCACCCGGTGTACACCCTGTTTTTGATGGGCAGAAGTGGTGTCTGTCCCAACATGGAGCTGTTGACACCAATCCTCCACCTGGGTTGCAGGGTCATTATCCTCCACTTCATCTGGTGAGGCTAAGGACTCCGCCTTGTGAATACAATTGTTATTTACAGCATGTAATTTGGCAACAGTGGCATAACGTGGCAATCTGACCTCATCTTCCCCACAGTTGAGAAGATGGACGGGCACCCTCCCATTGCGTACATCTACCACTCCTCTGGTGGTTAAGAGCGTGGGTCTGTGCTCGGAGCAAAGGGGTTCTACTACCGCCTGGTAGCTCTGTCCTCTAAGACCTATAGCAGCTCTACACCAGATGAGCATTTCACTCATTGGGGGGACGACAATGGGTGTGGGGTCCGTTACACGCACATTACCAATTTCACCTTCCGCTAACCTTAGTTGCTGTTGGTACATCAGGACTCGGATCTCCTTCTGCAGCGCCCTCCTCTGTCCTGCTCTGGCAGTGTCAGCTATCTGTTGGAGCAAGAACACAACCTCTCCCAAACAGTTACCAACAATGTTTGCTTCGGGGTGAGCTAGTTAAGCTCCTCTGCCCCCTATGTACTAACTTCTCCACTCGCCTTCTGCCTTCTCGGGCCCTCACTAGGCTATACACACTAACGGCAGCTTGCCGCGCTTCACCGATCTTATGGCGCCGGCACACCTAAGCTCACTATTCAGAGCTACAACTGAGTCTGGACTGTGCTCCACTGCAGGAACTCTCTCAACAGACTTGACTAGGCTGAGCTCAACTCTGTATTCAGGTCTGTACTTGCTGAACTCTCCAGAGGAACTGAACTGCCTGGCTCCACCTTCCCTTTTTATATCCCTAACGGGCTCCCTCTGCTGGTCTGAGGTGGAAGGTGGAGATGTGTGAATGTTTATGGGGGCCTCTTGTGGAGGATTCCATCAATGCACTCTTCCAGGATCTGTGATACCAAGCGCAGCTGGGCGTCACATAAGAACTCTGCACCCCTTGCTTAATCCACATCCAATATTGATCTTGTGTTTCTGGACACACTCATCACCTACGTCAGGCCTAGCTACCACAGGTGACTTGTTACAAGTCGGGGCGACGACTGACTTCCTGGCCTGACCCCTGTGGCTTTTGTATTTTTCTGCTGCAGATCACATGTCCCCTGTGTACCTAGCTCTGCTTTCCTCTCATTCAGCCTGCCTTCTGTCCTTTGGTTCCTATACCCTTTCAGGGTCCTACACCTATATTCCTGATCACTACATGGCGTATCTGCCCACAAATACCTTACAGCTCATTTCTATTATATGAATCACTCACTCTCCTTACATTCCTCCTCTCTTTAAGCTCATCAGTACTTGGATGAGAAAGGTTACTTATGCTCTAGATGCTCCTTGGCGGTGGTCTCAGAGTCACCAATATCCAAACACACTCCTGTGTCTGCTGTATTACATACTGCCATATGAAATCATCTTCCGCATACCTCCTGGGTGAAACACCAGTGTTGGTACATTCAGATCTGTGAGGTCCCTCATGACCTGTCTCTTCTGGGACACTGAGGCCCTGAAACACTCTTCCTGTGATTTTGACCTCTACCCTACCCTCTAAGCTAGCCCCGGTCATTCTCTTTTCATCAGACACACATATCGGTAGCATGTAAGGGTGCCGCACTCTCTCTGGTGCGACGTCTTCTCCTTTTGGGGTGTACTCTCCTTGTCACTCGATGAGGAACAGCCTCCGATGCGTAGTCCAATTTTCCCCAAGGGTGCTTCACTTGAACCAAAACTCGATTCCCCAGCTGTAATGGTGCCTCCTGCACAGGAGTTACTACAGGATGCCTTTTCCCCTGGGGCTTCTGTACAGTCTTAAGTCTCAGTGTTTCTAACCGAAGTTGGTGTTCCCACACCAAAGTTGTGGTGTTTATCTACGTACTATCTTCCTCTGGATCAAGCTCTAGCTCAGTAACCTTACGGCTGTTACGTCCAAACAGCAACGTGTAAGGCGTGTACCCTGTCGTAGCATGAACCCGGTTACTGTACACCCAGACCAGTTCTGGTACAAATTCAGGCCATTTCATTTTCCTGTGTCACGGTGTAGGGGAATGCTGGTGAGGAAATAGCAGATACGGGCTGGTTGAGCAGGGAAAACTAATCTGTCCCTAGACTGGGAACCCTGAATAGCCCTGACCCCAAAAGTATCTCTGATGGTGAGAAGGTTCGGGTCTCCACCCTAAGCCCTAACTCCTCCACAAGCCCTGCGCTAATTCCCCAAACCTCCCTCCGCAGAACAAAGGTACAGCAATCTCAAAGGAAAGGACTTCAGCAGCACAAACGAACAGCACTGCACAGCACGGCTTCCAGGTATAGAGTGAAACTCTATCAGCTGCACCACCTGGTGGAAGGCGAGGCTACTTAAAGGCTAAGGGGAGGAGACACACAGAAACTCACATCCACCAGGACATGGCAATAGAATTGGCATGAACCCATGCAGTACAAGAGGGAATTTCACAGTTTAAGTTACAGCGGCATCTAGAATAGACCGCAGACACACAGCGCTAGACAGCGTGTGACATCCTGTCATCTTCCTGTTGTCCTCCACAATTCTCAGAATGTAGATAAAGTTCTGTTGAAACGTTCACAGTCCCCATTTCTCTATGGGTGGTAGGGTGTAGTTCTGGAATTCTCAATGTTGTACAGTTGGTGCAATTCATCCATGACTTTTCCATGAAAACAGGCTCCCATCTCAGAGTGAATTCTTTTTGGACACCCGTATACGCAGATGAAGTCATGACAGATGGCACAGGCTGCTGACTCGGCTTTTTGATTCCCGGTGGGAGTCATGACTGCTAACTTATTAAAATGATCCATCATCACCAGACAGTACAGACAACCATTATCGGAGTGGCTGATCTTGAGATAGTCCACCATCAGCACTTCCAAAGGGAAAGAAAACCTCTTTACCTATATAGATGCTCTGTGTTTAGGGGGTTTAGTCATCTCACCCTGATGGGATTTCCGGTAATCTTCTTTCACCACTCGATTTACTTGTGGCCAATACAGAAGCCGTTGTAGCCAGTGGAAAGTTCTCTCTGTTCTGAAATGGGTATCACTTTCATGGACTTCCTTCTTCACTATGGGCTTCATTCCTTGTGAAATCATTAGCAGATTACAATGAGGCAATCTGGGCTACCGCCTAGGGCCAAAGGCACCGGGGGTCCTTTGGCCATATTGTCCTCATTATAATGGTTTTTTTCACCACTGTCGGCAGTGGACATCTCCGGAGAGGGAGCTTTCCTAAAGCTCAGCTGCCAGCAACTCACAATGGTTTGCTGGCATCTACAAGGCTATGTGTGTATGTGCTCTTAGGAATAACAGAAGCTTTGGTCCTCTCCTCCACTTTTGGCTGAGATTTAGAGGATTAATCGGAGACATAGAACCGCTGTTCTCCACTTTGGAATCCAACCCTTCAGATATATGGTATATGATGTATAGTATTGATATACCAAAAATATCAGTAATAATCAATTAAATTCTAAAAGACATTAATCAATTTAAAATTTGTATTTATTTAGTTTAATTAAATCTGGCATGGAAGGATGAAGACGTGTTCTTGGAGAAGCCTTCAACTTTAGCAGGTGTTTCTTGCTGGTCAGGAGGCCACGAGTAGATGGTTCAAATCCTTCCATACAGGTACAGCATTGATGGTGGACATGCTGTAGTTTCTTCAGGGCGCTAGATGTGGGGGTTTTCTGTCCTCGAGATGTCTAAGGTGCCCTGGTGACAGCAGGCAAAAATGCAGCTTCCTCTGACAGTGCGAGCAGCCCTGGATAATCCACGCCGGCAGAATGATATCATCCGGCGGAAGATGGAACCTATGAGAAAAGATGTAAAACTAATGTAAGTAATGGGACTCCATATTAGAGGGTACTACTGTGGTGTTACTGTGGGAGAACATTAGAGGAATCTCATCACACAGAGGGCAGGGATCATTGTCAGTCATCATACATGTGACAATCCCACCACTGACAGATAACATCTGCTCCACATGACTTCTTCTCACTGACATCATACAACAGGGAGATTATTGTCACACTTACCTCGCCTACTTTCCCCCTCTTCTACTTTCTCTGTTTTTTCTTGTCTTCTCAGTTTTAGAAAATATTTTCTTTTCTTCTGAACTGGAGATTCTAATCAAAAAGTCAGAAAAAAATATTAATTATAAACTTCTAAAATATTTTCTTTGTATCTATATAGAGTTATGCAATTGATTAATATGCACCTGTAGCATTTCTGTGTGCCGCCATGTGGTGACTCCCCAAGGAAATATGTCCCCTTATTATCATGACATACTTGCAGCAAGCCACTGTGTTATCATATAATCAGTTAGATTAAACTTCAGTGTAACTTTCAAGAGCACCCATCACCAGATCAAAAGTTTCTGATATTCACTCTTATCTTATGTCTGCTGCTCCCCTGAGTATTCTGATATTTGTTTTCCTAAAATCCACCCTATGGTTTTTTCCATGAGGGTGTGGCTCACAATTTTATATTGCAAAGCAACCTAAAGACACGCCCCAGAGGATCCTGTGAGCACCGCCCTCTTGGAAAAGACCATAAACATTAGCACTAAATAAGACCCATAACTCAAAAAACTGAATACTCAGGGGAGCAACGGGAATAAAGTAAGTAATTTTTGAAGCTTTCATGTGCTGATTCACATTATAATTTTGGATTATAGGCTATAGTTTGATGGCCTATAAACCTGTACATACCTGACAATGAGGACGAGGATGACTCGTTGTTTTTAGCAGTGAAACACTGATTGTCTCCATTAGTTTTGGAAGAGGAAGACTCTTTCTGCCTGTTTGGTAGAAGAAAGACCAGTAAATTAAAAGTAAAAACAATAGAAAAAATGAAGAACACCTGTTTGTGAGGCCAATTAGGACAACATAGAGGGGATACCCTGCCCACGGCCTCAACTAGTAATATTGGCCTGTCATGAGCTGCAAATGAATGGCTGGTCACAATGATCAGCTGTTATTGCAGTGTTATCACAAGCCAGACGCACAGAGATCAGCAATCATGGGGTGGTGGATGCTGGATTTAGATTTGTGTTACTCGTGTCTTGTATTTGGTTCTGAACATACATCAAAACTAAATCTCATAATAATAATAATCTACTCACATGTCTGAGTGTTTTTCACTGTTCTCTTGGGAACACTGTGGAGGTGACATAGGCTCTACATTGGTCATCATCCCGGTATTGGTGATATTTAGCTAAAACACACAGAGAAAAATAAATTGATTTATTTTTAAGCATTTTTGTAATTATAGGTTTTAGACATACTATTAGCCACATACTTACTTTACAAAACCTTTGATAAGATGATACAAAGTTTTTTATTTCTGGCCAGTCATTGTCCTCTCTTGTGTCCGCCTCATCTGAATTCATGTGTCTGCTACAACGAGCTACAAAGTACAAGTGTTATCAGAGATAATTAGTATAAGACCCGGTCAGACATTCACCCTGTTATCACTAATAATGATGAGAACTTATCTTCACATAAAATGAAAGACAAGACACACAGCAGTTTTCTGCAGATGACGTCTCATTTTACTTACTGATAAAGTAGCGGGTGTCCTCATCTGACTTTAGCTCAGGAACGAACAGGGGCTTCTGACTTAGAAGGTTGTCAAAGTCTAAGTGATGCAGAAATGGATGCATTTTGATCTCATTTGCTCCTCCTGGAAAAGGAAGACAAGAAAGAATGTGATAGAGTAATTTTTAGAGAAACTGCTCCATATCGGTACAGTTTATGTTAACCTGAACTGAAGATGTAACAGCAGACATGAAGGAAATGTACTGAAAGTCACAGCAGGAAAAATGGGGAATGGATAAGTAGGTAGATTACTGAACCTCATGGACACAACCATTTGTCTGGTCACAGACGTGTAATAAGTCATAATACTATTATAATATTACCTGTCCCAAGTCTATCTGCTGGATCTTTTCTGAGCAGCTGAGTGATGATGTCCCGAGCATCAGGTGGAGTAGAGTATTTATGATATGTCAAAATTAATTTATCTGTTATATAGAAACAAATATTACAGGAAATGAAACGTTTTCATTTATTTTTATAAAAAATGTCCTTAATAAGGCTAGAAATTAAACCAGAAAACCAATGAAACCAAATAACAGTGACATCACAAGCATTCAGATTATTTTACTTACCCTCAAGGACACTGCGTAAAATATCTCTTTTTAAAGCCCCTTTAAATGGTGTACATCCATAAAGAAATTTATGTAGAGTGATCCCTACTGACCACCAATCAACGGGCCTTCCATAGCCTTTCCTTTGGATAATTTCTGGGGCCATGTAACTAGGGGTGCCAAAAGTCTGGAAACCAACAGAAGAATGAGATGATAATCAATAAATATAATTGCGTCAAATAACATCAGTGCAAACGTTTTATAGAGAAATTGTCAGAGAAAGAGAAAGAGATGAAATCTGTAAAGTACAAGACCTTGTAAGTAAAGCCTACCTCTTCATCAAGGAACTCGCTGGTGATGTCCTCAGTTGAAGCCTTGTAGATATCTGAGCTTGGTCTCATGAGGCCGAGTTTTGAAACCCCAAAATCGGTGACCTTAATATGTCCTGTTGATGATATCAGGAGGCTGTGAAAGAAAGAAATGGTGTCAGACCCAAGTAATTACCCATAGACTGTATAAAAACTATAATTTTTTTTCCCCTTTATTATACTACTGGGGTCACTTACTTGCCAGGCTTCAGGTCTCTGTGCACCACACCATAACTGTGCAGGTATTCCACAGCAAGTACCGTTTCCGCAATGTACATACGGGCCAGGGGGACTGGTAAAGGACCCCTGCGCTTTATAAGACTGGCACAGTCTCCTCCTATCGGAGAAAGCAAATATGAGAGGTGAGGGTTTGTTTCAATGTAAATTACACATGATGAGGGTGAATATGAAATAAGTGGAAATATTGGGACAAGATGGCCTATATAGAGATATACTGTGTAATGTAGAGCGTATACTGTATACTATATGTTGCCATCCATGTGGGCACATTATGGTCATATATAGGTGCTAGGACTAAACAGACGTGGGCTGGATATAGATACAATGGATGTGTCCTACCTGGTACATACTCCATGACCATACACAGATGAAGTTTAGTAGGGAAAGAGCAGAACATGGAGGCCACAAAGGGACAATCAGCGAATGCTGAGATGTCCCTCTCCAGAAAGGCCAATTCAAGTCTCTTTGGCTTTTTCAGGTTCTCCTTGTCCATTGTCTTCATAGCACAAATCTGGTTTGTGTCTTTATGGCGCACTAAGTGGACGGCCCTGGAGAGGAAGAAAATCCATGATTTATTACAAATTCTTATTAACAGTCCATCTATAGACCTCATCAAATGATCTCCTGTACTAATGGTTAATACTAGATGTGAGGCCATCACTATAAATCCATGTCTAGAAATGCATAAAATAATACTCCATAAATGATTATCAATGGAGGGTCCACATCCACGTCACATCCTAACTGACCTGACAGATAGATGTGGACAGTGATGTGGTCTCCTAATTTCTCTATGGGAATATTACATGGGCAGGACACCGAGGCATCATCATAAGGAGCCCTGGGAAATAAATATTATACCAAAGTAAAGCTCACCCAAAGGCTCCACTGCTGATCAGTTTGATCTGTTTATAGTCGCTCTTACAAGGATTTCTCTCTGGGTTCAATGATCCGATCAAGGCCTAAAAAGGAATAAGAAATGACATTAAGACAGAAAATGCAGGAGAATAAAAGCTCAAGATGCAGGAACGTCTCCCTTCTATATTATGTCCCCACTGATTACACTGTAGAGAACGTAATACAAGCCGGACCCACCACAGACCCCATTATATTATAAAGGGAAATCCCCCATACACATAAATCAATACTGCAGGGAAGGATAAGGGACATCACACAGAGGGGGCAGGAAGAATAACGCCATTATCACACATAATATGTCTGATCTACATGACGAACAGTGATATCCCATTGTCATATGGGATATAATATGGGATGTATAATTCACACCCGTCATCTAATGATATACAGACGTCCCTCTGATACTTACACTGGCAGATTCCTGGATGATTTCTGGTGTCTCACATATTCCACCATCAGTATTTGCCGGCACAGTTATTCCTAAAATAATGAAGAAACGTTATTTATTAAATGTCTATATCAGCACTTAATAACCAAAAGAAAAGGAAGTAAAAAAGTCAAATATCAAAAAACATAACAAATTTTATTGATTAATCAGAACAATTCATGATAAAAAAAATAATAAGAGAATGTCAGACACAGAGAACGCTCTCTCTTTCAAACTAAGAACAACTGATCAAAATCACTTCAAAACCTATTCATAATGGTATTCATACAAGTTTGTGTCTGTTTAGAATGTAGAAGATATAGGAACAATCTGTAGTCCTCAAAATTAATAAGACAAATAAAAAAGAGAAACCTGCCCAGTCTGGGAGGGTGGGAAGCAAGACCCCGACATGTGTTTCGCATAGGCTTCTTCCAAGGGGTATTGAAGAAGTTTTGCGTAGGCTTCTTCCAGCGGGTGTGTAAGAAGCCTACATGAAACGCGCATCAGGGGCTCACTCCCCACCCTCCCAGACCATGCAGGTTTCTCCTATTTATTTGTTTATTTATTTATACAGAGGATGAAGAATAAATCAACATATTCTTTGCCGTTCTCAATAACGAAATATTTGAATGTAAAATATTAGATGATCGTCTTACCTTCTATCAGATCGGAGTTTGGCCCTGGCTGACTATTATCAGGGTCAGCAACATTTAGGTTTTGCCCCTCTGCGGAGTCGCCTTTTGATGTTTCCTGATGGATATAAGATATACAATTAATATAACATTTCTCAAACACTAGATTACCATATATATAAAGCAGGAAGGATTAAACCTGGATTTACTTGACAAGTTCAGTATTGGACGGACAATTCACGGCCGCTCTATCAAGTAAATTTACATTAATATTTAAGCGACTTGTATCTACAACTGTTCTCTAATAACTTCTATCAGAACTGCAGCATTTACAAGGAGGAAGATTGTGATGATCGAGTGAGACAGAGGTAGAAATACAAGCTCCGCACCGCTGAGTACAGACTGTCACCACAGAGGATGGAGCCGCAGAGACAGGCTGCCATAAAATATCCTGTGTCTGCCTGGAGCGGAGAGAGGAAGGCCTCTACCATCATAAATCTGACCTTCTGCTATATGACTGGTAATCTGGAGAAGATCAGACAACAAGGACATGAGATGTAGAAGATGATGGATCCTTACCAGACGCTCCAGTGAGTAGGCCGGATACTCCAGTACAAGCAGGACATTTTGGGCCAGCTGTTTGAAAAAGGCCAATTCTCCACTTTGGGATTTTTCTTCAGCCTATAAAGATGAAAATAAACAAGAAATGAAAATAATCAATAAAATTCATGAACATACAGTTATATGAAAAAGTTTGGGCACCCCTATTAATCTTAAGCTTAATGTTTTATAAAAATTGGTGTTTTTGCAATAGCTATTTCAGTTTGATATATGTAATAACTGTTGGACACAGTAATGTTTCTGCCTTGAAATGAGGTTTATTGTACTAACAGAAAATGTGCAATCTGCATTCAAACAAAATTTGACAGGTGCATAAATATGGGCACCCTTATCATTTTCTTGTTTTAAATACTCCTACCCACTTTTTACTGACGTACTAAAGCACTTTTTTTGGTTTTGTAACCTCATTGAGCTTTGAACTTCATAGCCAGGTGTATGCAATCATGAGAAAAGCTACTTAAAGTGGCCACTTGCAAGTTGATCTCCTGTTTGAATCTCCTCTGAAGAGTGGCATCATGGGCTCCTCAAAACAACTGTCAAAGGATCTGAAAACAAAGATTATTCAACAAAAAGCTGTCTCAGAGATTTAACCTGTCAGTTTCCACTGTGAGGAACATAGTAAGGAAATGGAAGAATACAGGGACAGTTCTTGTTAATGCCAGAAGTGGCAGGCCAAGAAAAACATCAGAAAGGCAGAGAAGAAGAATGGTGAGATCAGTCAAGGACAATCCTCAGACCACCTCCAGAGAGCTGCAGCATCAACTTGCTGCAGATGGTGTCAATGTGCATCGGTCAACTATACAACGCACTTTGCACAAGGAGAAGCTGTATGGGAGAGTGATGCGAAAGAAGCCATTTCTGAAAGCACGCCACATACAGAGTCGGCTGAGGTATGCAAAAGCACATTTGGAGAAGACAATTTCTTTTTGGAAGAAGGTCCTGTGGACTGATGAAACCAAGATTGAGTTGTTTGGTCATACAAAAAGGCGTTATACATGGCGGCAAAAAACCACAGCATTCCAAGAAAAACACTTGTTACCCACAGTAAAATTTGGTGGAGGTTCCATCATGCTTTGGGGCTGTGTGGCCAATGCCGGCACCAGGAATCTTGTTAAAGCTGAGGGACTCATGGATTCCACTCAGTATCAGCAGATTCTTGACAATAATGTTCAAGAATCAGTGATAAAGTTGAAGTTACGCAGGGGATGGATCTCTCAGCAAGACAATGATCAAAAACACCGCTCCAAATCTACTCAGGCATTCATGCAGAGGAACAATTACAATGTTCTGGAATGGCCATCCCAGTCCCCAGACCTGAATATCATTGAACATCTCTGGGATCATTTGAAAAGGGCTGTCCATGCTCGGCGACCATCAAACTTTACTGAACTGGAATTGCTTTCTTAAGAGGAATGGTCAAAAATACCTTCATCCAGGATCCAGGAAATCATTAAAAGCTACAGGAAGCGACTAGAGGCTGTTATTTTTGCAAAAGTAGGATCTACTAAATATTAATGTCACTTTTCTGGTGAGGTGCCCATACTTATGCACCTGTCAAATTTAGTTTGAATGCAGACTGCACATTTTCTGTTAGTACAATAAACCTCATTTCAAGGCAGAAACATTACTGTGTCCAACAGTTATTACATATATCAAACTGAAATAGCTGTTGCAAAAACACCAACTTTTATAAAACATTAAGCTTAAGATTAATAGGGGTGCCCAAACTTTTTCATATAACTGTATATGGTATTGCCACGTTTGTTAAAGTCTGATCTGTTAAGATAGGTGTTTATTAATTGTGTTAATTAATTCCCTAACATCGAGAAAAAAAATCAAAACGCTAGATTTACAGGTTTTTTTGCTCACCTCACTTCACTAAAAAAATGTAATAATAAGTAATTAAAGCACCGTATGTACACAAAAATGATATCAATAAAAACCTGAGTTCACTGCGCAAAAAAAGGCTTTACTTAGTTATATCAACAGAAAAATTACAATGTTATGGGTCTCTGAATATAGTGACACAAAGAACCATTTCATCTCAATTGGAATTTTTTTCACCTTGTTTCAATACAATGTATGGTAAATAGGATGGAGCCATTGAAAGCTGCAATTCATCCCAAAAAAACAAGCCCTCACATGTCTATGCCAATGGAGAAATAACAAAGTTATGGCTCTTGAAAGAAAGTGAGGAAAAAATGAGAGCAGAAAAATGAAAAATTCTGTGGTCCATAAAGGGTTAACCAATCCTATTCCCTCCTCCCCCCGCATCCAGGATCTTCCCACCCCTAATTCAACTAACCCTTTAGATCCCACCCTCTCCTTTGTCATGTAGCCTGATTGCCCTGTTTTGACTCCAGGCTATTCTTATCTGGGTATTTGGCACAGGTTAAACTTAAACTTGTATTCCATTATTATTTTCCATTATTATTATATATAATTTGTGCAGATTGTCTGCTACTTACCTGGTGTACTAATGTCCAGATGTTCTGCTGTAAATGCTCAAGATATTCTGAGCTTATACAACCTTGGTGGTATTTGGTCAGGCAATCTCTCACAAGCTCCATAACCAGCCGGTAAGTGAAGCTGAGGACGCCATCGGGTAGTGGTAGCACAAAGTCAGGGTCATAGGTGGTAAGAATCCCCTGGAGTAGTGCTAACACCTGAAGTCTGTCTGGAGGAATTCCAGACATTTCAAGTAATCCAAGCGCGGTTAGTATATGACTAGCTATATGGCTTATCACACCAACAGCAATGACACCGGAATGTCAAAGTGACAACAGGAGTGTAAACACTTGTAGAAGTAGTGATGGTTAATTGTGATGTCATAATGGAATCTTGTGTTCTAATCTTAAAGGGGCATCTTACCTTATAAGGAAGTTGCCTTGCAACCCTTAAGTAGGGAAAAATATAGGCTCAGCATCAGTATCTGTTATACACAATAAAAATTATAGCGTTTTGTATAAATAAGAAATTCCGATTCCAGCGCTAACAGAAATATCTTTCTGTGGGAACAGGGCATGTGGGGCTGGGGCTGCATCCAACCCTGGCATATGAAGCACGCTGGCCCATGTTGCTCTGCCACAACCACTTCCAAAGATGGGGGTCTTTATTACAAATATGACCCTGCCTACCAATGGAGAAAATCAAAATTTACTACTCCCAATAATTCCAGTTTTTAAAGTTGGCAAAATAGGTCTCTTTATAATATTAATAGTAACCTCTTGACCCTCCTTATAATAATAATAGCGCCCATCTGGTTCTCCTGATAATATTAAAGGGAATCTGACAGTGGCATCAACCCTCATAAGCCATCTATATGGGCATTTAGGTCATAGAACGTTGAAGAAACCGATACCTTGATATCTGCCATCTGATGTCTTATTCCACAGAAATCCACATTTTCTTTTATATGTAAATGAGCTGTTAAGATCTATGGGCCGGACATAGATCTCCCTGAGAATCTGCATCCAGAGATTATTTTCAATGGAACAGGTAGTTATCAGTGGGAGACATGTAAATCAGGAGAGTAGACGGTCAGTCATTACATGTGTCACACTGGAAATGACTCTTTTCATTTATAATAAGCCCTGGATGCAGATTCTCAGGGAGATCTATGTCCGGCCCATAGATCTTAACAGCTCATTTACATATTAAGAAAAAAAGTAAATTTCTCTGGATTAAGACATTCATCAAATAGTGGCTATCAAGGCATCACTCTATTCAACTTTCTCTGACCTGCATCTTTATGTAGACGGCTTATGAGGGTTGATCTTACTGACAGTTTCCCTTTAATAGTGTGGCTCGGACCTCCTTATAATAATAGTGCCCCTTATGGGCCTCCTTATAATAATGATAATAATGGTGACTACCTGTTCTTTTTTATTAAATTAAAAATAATAATGCTCCCTCAGGCCTCTTTATAATAGTAATATTAATGATAAAAATATTAGATGACCCCACACGGTTTAGGGAAAGTGTCACTGAATGCAGAAGCCGGGTCTAAGCTCCTAATAAACACTACCCACCTCCTGCCCTGCTGTGTTATCACAGGCTTTATTCCCCTTCAAGCCTAAGCAGCAGAATGCCGGTATCTCCTCTTACTGCTCCATTTCACCTGCTGTCAGTAATGCAAAGTGCCTGGGCCCTGTTTTAAAGCCTCTTGCTAACCCCCTCCCACCATGTATCTAGTGGTAGACCCCATATTAATATAAGCCCCCTACATACCTTGAGCTGCCCCTCTCCAGCTGTCTTTTCTGGAGCTGATCCCAGCAGGTATGGCTGACAAGAGGCTGCAGCTGGAGGCCTTGTGCTTCAAGCAGCATTGTGGGGAGGAAGGATAGCTGTCCTGACTTCTGGCAAGGCTTGCAAGTCCCCTTCACGGCTGGACTGGGCATCTGGCAATTCTGTCAAATTCTGGCTTGGCCGGTCTGGCAGTGGGCTGCATCGATCCGCAACACTATTAACTGTTAACAATTATAGTGAAGCAGAGAGCCATCAGCTCCCTGCTCTGCCACTTAACTAAGGCAAGCCACAGATTGCTTCCGGCCACAGGCAGGGACTGCAAGGGATCGGTACCACGTAATGGACGTCAGGCAATGAGATGACATCAGAGACTGTAGTGAGGAGGAGCACATCACCACTCGGCATGGGAGTGTCGTGAGGAAAATATGAGTTTATTTCTATTTTTTTGCAGTCACTGCAGGGTACTAATATTATTACAAGATAAGATACCTAGGGGGGCACTAATGTCTCATAAAGAGGCCAAGGAGGGTGACATTGTTATTACAGGTTGTCCCATGGGGCTCTTTTATTATCACTATGGAGGAGGCCTAGAGGGGCTCTGTTATTATTATAAGGAAGCCCGGGGATATTAATATTATTGTAAGAAATCCCGGGGCGCTATAAATATTATAAGGAAGCCCAGGGTCCATTATTATTATTATTATTATTATTATTTTAAGCAGGCCCAGGGGGTCTCTATTATTATTGGGGCAATATTATTGTAAGAAGCCCTGAGTGCACCATTATTATTAGGTACAGATGGGGGCATTATTACTCTGTAGTGGCACAGAGGGGACACTGTTACTGTGTGGGATACAAAAGCAGGAAGCTCTTTCTATGCAGGGTACAGAGGGGGCATTATTACTACGACAGGGGTGGGCAATTAATTTTCCAGAGAGGAAACAAGAGAGACTGTGACTGTTGTGGAGGGTCAAACCAATAGGCTGAATTTAATTCTGCTCATCATTAATATTACCAAAAATAATTACAATTATTATTTTATAATAATAGTATCACTTAATATTAAGTAGAATTAAGTATGCTGACATCCCCCTATATACCGTACGAGCCCGCAAACAGCCTCCAATATACAGTATGAGCCCCTACAGAGCCCCTTACATACAGTATGAGCCCCCAAATAGCCCCTCTACATACAGTGAGCCCCCACATAGCCTCTCTGTATATAATATGAGCCCTCACATAGCCTCCTATATATAGTATGAGCCTTCACATATTTCCTATATACAGTATTTGCCCCATAAACAGTATTAGCCCCCCATAGCCCCTCTATATGCAGTGTGAACCTCACATGGCCTCCTATATACAGTATATATACTCCTATGTGAGCCCTCACAAAGTTTCATAGTTTTAAAGTTGAAGATAGACTTAACACCATCAAGTTCAACCTATAGTCTAAAATGTTGATCCAGAGGAAGGCAAAAAACCCCATGGGGCAGAGATTAATAGCTCCATATTAGGGGAAAAATTCCTTTCCGATTCCATAAGACAATCAGACTAGCTCCCTGGATCAACGCCCCATCACAGAATCTAGTGCCCATATCATGTAATGTTATATTTCTGGAAATTGCAGTTGGAACCAGCTCAACACACCGGAGTAATTAAAAATTTGCAAACTCTTTATTGGAAATCCTTTAAAAATGAAATTGATAAAAAATTGGGCATCTTAGACAACAAAGAGGGGTGTAACAGGAATCAATCCATACGCGTTTCTAGCTACATGGCTCTTAAACACAGTGTTCAAGAGCCATGTAGCTCGAAATGTGTATGGATTGATTCCTGTTACACACACCACCCCTCTTTATTGCTTTGTTGTCTGAGATGCCCAATTTATTATCAATTTCATTCTTAAAGGATTTCCAATAAAGATTTTGTGAATTTTTAATTACTCCGGTGTGTTGATCTGGTTCCAACTCCAATTTCCTCAACTACCTCCAGCGCTGTGCAGCAGCGGGGACGCCGTGCTCCTCCCGGACTGGAACAGCATCTCAGGGGTGAGCTGAATTTTTTCTTATTTAATGTTATATTTCTCAAGAAAAGCATCCAGACTCTTCTTCAATTTTTGTAGTGAATCACTCATTACAAACATCATCTGGCAGAGAGTTCCACAGTCTCACTGCTCTTACAGTAAAGAATCCGCGTCTGTGGTAATGATTAAACCTTCTTTCCTCTAGACGTAGAGGATCCCCTTTTGTCCCCATCGCAGGCCTAAGTAAAAAAGCTCATTATACACATCTCTGTATTGTCCCCTCATATATTTGTACATTGCAGCAGGATCGCCCCTAATCCAACGTTTTTCCAAACCGAAAAACCCCAAGTTTGATAATCTGTCTTGGTATTGCAGTCCACCCATTCCCTTAATAACCTTGGTTGTTCTTCTCTGTACTCACTCTAGTTCAGTTATGTCCTTCTTATACACTGGAGACCAAAATTGTACAGAGTATTCTAAGTGGGGTAGCAATGGTGACTTGTATGGTGGCAAAACCAATGTTCTTGCCATGAGTGTCTATGCCTCTTTTAATGCATCCCATCATTTTCTTTGCCTTGACAGCAGCTGCCTGACACTGGTCACTAAAGTGAAGTTTGCCGTCCACCCATACACCCAAGTCTTACTCAGTGACTGTTTTACCCAGTGTTTTACGATTTAGTTCATAATTATTTATTTTATTTCCTCTGCTCAAGTGGAAAGTGGTGACTACCTGTTCTTTTTTATTAAATTAAAAATAATAATGCTCCCTCAGGCCTCTTTATAATAGTAATATTAATGATAAAAATATTAGATGACCCCACACGGTTTAGGGAAAGTGTCACTGAATGCAGAAGCCGGGTCTAAGCTCCTAATAAACACTACCCACCTCCTGCCCTGCTGTGTTATTACAGGCTTTATTCCCCTTCAAGCCTAAGCAGCAGAATGCCGGTATCTCCTCTTCCTGCTCCATTTCACCTGCTGTCAGTAATGCAAAGTACCTGGGCCCTGTTTTAAAGCCTCTTGTTAACCCCCTCCCACCATGTATCTATAGCATCGGCGTCTCTGCCCCCAGCTGGCGTAGCATACATGTACATACCGTATCATACGTGTACGTTACGGTAAGCTCGGACCAATGAGAGGAAGCATCCGGCGCTCAATCAGAGGAAGTATCCGGCACCCAATCAGAGGGACAGCTGTAACATCACGTGCCAATGTTAGCTGCTGGTCTGAGATTGGCTGGCGGCTGCTTCCTGTGATTGGGCGGAGCTTACAGTAATGTACGGGATGCTACATGTAGGGTACAGCAGCGGAGAGAGACCGGCGGTCGGGCGGAATCCAGCGTGGAGCCACAGAGCACCGATGAGTGTGTGTGTTCTGGCGGGTCTGGCAGTGGCATGGGGTTATTTGGTGGTGGCAGCGTGTTTGGTGGATCCAGCGGCGACCCCAGGAGCGGCTCTGACAACGGCGGCGTCTCTGGCGGTGTGTCCGGCTGTGCTTGGAGCAGCGTTTGCAGTGGCGGGTGCAGCCAGGGTGTCCTGTGCCATCTTGGGACACTCATGTGCTTCCTGCCGGGCACGGCCGCGGTGCCTTATGGGATTCGTTCACTTCGCAAACTGCCAATTATGTAAGTACATAGCCTCCCATTGCTTAGTGTTCTTGATTGTCTTTGTGGGCACACTCTCCTCCGTAGTGTAAAAACAAGGCAGCAGCGCAAGTGCGAATGCTCGCTGGGTTATGTCATCATCTTTGCCAGTGATGGTGCATCGGAGACCAGAGCTGTGGAGTCAAAGTCGGAGTCGTGGAGCCTGAGTCGGTGCCAATTTTGGTGGAGTCGGTATAAAAAGGACTGACTCAGACTCCAAAAATATATAATAAATTGGGTACGGTAGTGCAATGCAATATTTGCAAATTATTATGTTCTACATATCTTGATTATTATAGCAATGATTAAAAGGCTTATGTTCACATGATGCTACAATAAATGTATCACCTAAACATCAGCAATGTACGAAGGAGTCAGAGTCATGGAGTCGGAGTCAGGGAAATTGAGGAGTCAGTGGTTTGGCTTACCGACTCCACAGCCCTGGAGACAGCCAGGCAAGTGTCGCTGCTGCAGTTGTGTGTGCCTTTCCCAGAATTTCGCGCAGTATCCTAGATGCCAAATTGCAGCATCTGTATCCAGGATCGTGCATCTACCTAATAATGCATGTTGCAGCAGCCTCCAAGATGCATTATCAGTAGGAATAGATATATTCAGATGCTGAATATGGACAAATATTTTCAATTAACACTACCCCACCACTATACTAGAGAAGCAAACAAAACCATCTCAAACTTTTATTTAAAACATTTTATTTACTGGAAAAAGTAATGAGGCAGAGGGCAAAAACATTTAATACAAAAAAAAATAAATTCATATATGTACTCTTTTAAAAACAAAGGAAAGAAATTCTGCATTAATGAGCCTTGTCATTTATTCATAACTCTGTCAATCTTGCACCAATGCCATCCAGACATGACATCCACATTTGGAAATCTCAATCCCCTTTTTTTGCCAAGAAACATCTAAAGGAGTTATTCAAGTCTCCAACGCTTGGTTACCTAAATAGAAAAAAATAAATAATATAATATATATATATATATTAGATGGTGGCCCGCTTCTAACGCATCGGGTATTCTAGAATATATATGTAGGCTGCTGGGGTGTATATAGAGGCTGCTGGAGTATATATAGAGGCTGCTGCTGCTGGGCTGTATATAGAGGCTGCTGGGGTGTATATAGAGGCTGCTGGGCTGTATATAGAGGCTGCTGCTGCTGGGGTGTACTGACCAGAAAATGTGACTGCCTCAGCCAATCACAGGCCATAGTTAACCGGATTTACCCAAAGTCCATTTTCCCTAATATGGGTAAATCCAGTTAATTTGTAGTATATAGCACAGTGGGTAACCGAAGTCCATTTTTCCCTAATCTGGTGAACAACTGCAATATATGATACTACTTAACCGTTTTTACTCAAAATGAAGGGACTTTGTCGTTTTTTAGACCCTGGGTCACTGCCCCCCCGTGCTGGATCTGCCCCCGCAGTGTTCGCTTTCTACCCTCCATCCCACGTGCTGGCTCTTATGCAGCGGGTGAGAGCGGGCAGAGTAGGCGTGAGTGGGTAGAGCAGAGTGAGGGTAGTAGCAGAGAGCGGGACAGCGGGGGGACAGTGGGAGACAGGAGAACACAAAGGGAGACAGTAGAGCACAATGGGGTCAGTGGAACACAGCGGCGGAGAGCAGAGAAGGGGTCAGTGGAGCATAGCAAGCAAAGCAGGGTACAGCGGAGTACAGCAGGGGACATTAGAGCAGAGAAGGGTCAGCGGAGCAGAGTGGGGGACAGCAAAACAGAGAAGGGTTCAGCAGAGCTCAGCGGGGGTTAGCAGAGAAGGGTCAGTGGAGCACAGCGGGGGACTGCAGAGCAGAGAAGGGGTAAGCAGAGCATAATGGGAGACAGCAGAGCACAGTGGGGGACAGCAGAGTAGAGAAGGGGTCAGTGGAGCACAGCGGGGAAAAAGCGGAGCAGAGAAGGGTCAGTGGAGCACAGCGGGGGACACCAGAGGAGGGGTTAGCAGACCACAGAGGGGGACAGCGGAGCAGAAAAGGGGTCAGCGGAGCATAGCTGGGGACAGCGCAGCACAGTGGGGGATAGCGAAGCAGAGAAGGGTCAGTGGAGCACAGTAGGAACAGAGAAGGTCAGTAGAGCAGAGAAGGGGTGTGTGTGTGTGTATATACACATGCGGTGTGTGTATATGTGTTCCCTCGCCCGACATCGCCGCAGCGCTGCCTGCACCCACCTCCGTGTAGCCACAGCCTCTAGGAAAGACCGCGGCTTGCGGCCTGTGCACGGAGGTGGCTGCAGGCAGCGCAGTGGCGATGTCGGGCGAAGGGGAATGGGGGAAGGGTCCCAGCGACGGCGGGTCCAGGCGGCGGGTGGGTTCCACTTCCGGTGAGCGTGGTTCAATTCTCGCGGCAACTCGCGGCTGGACTGCGCCTGTCCCTGATTGGTTCTGGCCGGCCGGGATTGGTTCAGCGACGCGGGATTTCGGTTACGGAAGTGGAACCACAAGGCAATTATATAGTGAACACACATTTCACATACAGTGACAGAACTACCCAACTCTGAGACCTTATTGTTCCCACACAGCCTGTCCTTGGGTGGCTCCATCTGAGATAAGGTGTTATATTCAGCTAGGATGCATTTTAAAAAGATTTCTCTCTCCAGTCAGGGTGATGAAGGACTGTATCCCTTATCTGCATTATACACCACAGGGAACCCTGGTTTTACAGATTTCTGCTGCCTTCACCATAGCCCATAGGAGACATAATATATTACCTTATTGTATGATTAGACACTAACATGTCCCTGTGGACATTACAGCTGTGTTAAAAAAACAAACAAAAAAATGAGATAAGGCGACACTCTCACCCTTCCTGGGGATGGATGGCACAGTGAGCACCATTTATGGCCTCCCTCCAGGCAGGAGCAGAACCTGCAGGGGGGGCGAGTATAGGAGCAGTGAAAAGAGAAAAAAAACATCACATGGACTGTGAATGCCAGTTTGAAAAAAGAAATATGAAGCATTTCCCACCTTTGGTCCCTAGAGGGAGGGCTTACAATGTTTCTAGTTTGAAAGAAAAAAAAATGTGATGCTTCTCCCCTTTTGGTCTTTAGAGGGGGGCTTGCAATGTTAAAAATTTATAGCACACCCCCTGTAACTGATGAACTATAAATTCAGTGGCCTGAACACAGAGCATTGTCAGAAGGTTCCGGTAAATCCAGGTAACTGCTAGCATAGTGCACAGCAAGGCAATCTGATAAACCACTATCCACTAGAGAATGAAATCCACCCAATGTACAGAGTCACTGCTGCCCCAAGAAAGATTGAAGAAAACAACCAGCGTGTATTTGTTGTTTTAGGAAATAGGCTGTGAGACTTTTTTTTTTTTTACAGGCTAGGTTTTATTTTTACATGGTGTTTTTTAATACAGATCCCATGGTGTTGTGGATCCGCCGGCTGCTGGGCGTAAGTATGTACCTTACCTACCAGTGTCTTACATCTGCCAATATGTATAACATTTTTTATTCACTTCTGGGTGTCTATGGGTAAATTACCTTACTTGATGCAATACGCAGTCACACTGTGACAGTGATACCACATGGAACGGTGTGAAGTCTACCATTTTGTCATGTCTGCAGCTTTTTGAGCGCTTTATGAATGTGTAAGGCCGTATTCCCTTTGACAGTAGTTGCACGGTGCATCACCAGTCTTATACTGCTTTTTTTAGAACATATACCACGAGGACATACCTGACCTGCCCAGTTTGCTCTAAAGTATCAGAGCGACTGGACAAACATCTACACGGAGTATGCATGACCCAGAATTCTGCCGAGGAGAGGAAAGCCGCTACTGCTGATGCAAGGGCCAGAGTTAGAAAAATCACATCCAAAGGGACAAGCATAGACGAGGAGGACATTATGTCTCTTCAAACATTGGCCAACGTAATCCCTTTCCTTGAGGATAGAGGGTTCCTCATAGTCCGGAAGCCAACTGCGGCCAGGTAGGCTCCACTTTTTCCTATCAATCTTTTGGCTATATCACATGACTTTGTATGTTTAATATATTAGTGTTGAATGATCTGATCGGCCCAACTTCAGGATGGATCAGGCGCTTTTTTGGCTGACTGGGTTTAAGGTTAGGGCCAATCACCGATTGTCGGTCAGATTGGGTCGATGCTTTTGACCCCATCTAACCCAGGATGGCTCATCACCATTTGATATGCATGTCCGTTAATCAGGTGGCTTTTTATAAATTTACAGTACTGTCCAATGTGAGGAGCAGACTGCAGGTGCCAGCAGCACTGCCCCTGCGGTGGAATATGAAGTGGTCCAGGAGAGCGAGATGTCCGAGAGTGTGTAAGTGTCTGCCAGTCAGCCAGTCTGTGTCAGTCAGTCTGCGTCAGTCAGTCTGTCTGTCTGTCTGTCTAACTCACACATAATGCTTTCTTTCCTCGCAGTGCCAGTGCTGTGCATCCCTCTGCTCAGTCAACTCAAGAATCTCCTTCAAGAGAAGAAGACTACCAGAGATCGCCTGTACAGTGAGTTTATTGCTTAGTCTTTTCATTAGGATACACCCAGCATTCAGTTATCCGGTGAACCACTGCACCATATGCTACTACTTAACCGGAATTACTCAAAATGAAGGGACTTTGTCGTTTTTTAGACCCAGGGTCACTCCCACTGTCAGAGGTGCGGGCATTCAGGTGTCTGATGCCCGTCCCAGCTGGCCAGGGGAGATACCACCACCAGCAGCCGCGTCCCAGCTGGCCAAGGGGGGGACACCACCACCAGCAGCCACGTCCCAGCTGGCCAGGGGAGATACCACCACCAGCAGCCGCGTCCCAGCTGGCCAGGGGGGACACCACCACCAGCAGCCGCGTCCCAGCTGGCCGGGGGGGAAACCACCACCAGCAGCCGCGTCCCAGCTGGCCAGGGGGGATACCACCACCAGCAGCCGCGTCCCAGCTGGCCGGGGGGGAAACCACCACCAGCAGCCGCGTCCCAGCTGGCCATGGGGGGACACCACCACCAGCAGCCGCGTCCCAGCTGGCCAAGGGGGGGGGACACCACCACCAGCAGCCGAGTCCCAGCTGGCCAGTGGGGGACACCACCACCAGCAGCCATGTCCCAGCTGGCCAGGGGGCGACACCACCACCAGCAGCCGCGTCCCAGCTGGCCAGGGGGGGGAAACCACCACCAGCAGCCGCATCCCAGCTGGCCAGGGGGGGAAACCACCACCAGCAGCCGCGTCCCAGCTGGCCAGGGGGGGAAACCACCACCAGCAGCCGCATCCCAGCTGGCCAGGGGGGGACACCACCACCAGCAGCCGCATCCCAGCTGGCCAGGGGGGGAAACCACCACCAGCAGCCGCATCCCAGCTGGCCAGGGGGGGGAAACCACCACCAGCAGCCGCGTCCCAGCTGGCCAGGGGGGGACACCACCACCAGCAGCCGCGTCCCAGCTGGCAAGGGAGGGACACCACCACCAGCAGCCGCGTCCCAACTGGCCAGGGGGGAGACGGCCTTTGCTGGCTCACGCCATACACACATATACATATATACTCAAACCAAGGAAGAAGAGGATAGCCGGGTTGCGTTATCATGGAGGCTGGAGAGCCGCGTCTCCATAATGCTTCATTATCTAACTGAAGAAAAAAAAAAAAGGGAAATTAATTTGCAATAATATAAATAAATATATAATATATTATGATACAATATATAATATATATATAAGACCACCAGCAGCCGCGTCCCAGCTGGCCAGGGGGGACACCACCACCAGCAGCCGCGTCCCAGCTGGCCAGTTGGGACATACACATAAAGAAACACACATACACAGGGAGTAAGGCACACAGGAGGAAGACAGCACACAAGGGGGAAGAGCTCCTATCGGAACGTCACCCCCCTCCCGATGCGATAGCATCGGGCTTCCAACTAGTATAATATATATATATATATATATATATATATATATACACACACTAGATGGTTGACCGATTCTAACGCATCGGGTATTCTAGAATATGTATGCGGTACACCGGGCGCAATCAGCACAGCAGTTTTTACATTTGGCGCCAATATCGCTGATTGCTCCCGGCCGCGACCAATCAGCACAGAGGTTTTTAAATTTGGCGCCAATATAGCTGATTGGTCGCTGCCGACGGCCGCGGCGCTGCTTGTGCGGGTACTTCCGCTGCGAGCAGCTGGGAGATGACCGGCTGCTCGCAGCAGAAGCATCCCGAATGGTGGCGCCGCTGCCCGGTCCTCCCTTCACTCTTACAGTCGGGAGATCAGCGGTCCTAGCCGCTGATCTCCCAACGGTAGCCGCATGGAGGTCAGCGGCGCCGCCGGTCGGGGTAGTTCTGCTGCGATCAGCCGGTCATCTCCCGGCTGCATAGCCGCTGACCTCCGTGCGGCAGATGAGCCGCTAACGGCCGCCATCTTTTTTTCTGAAATCCCGCGTCGCTTATTGGCTGCGGCCGGACCAATCAGCGACGCGGGATTTCCTGGACAGACAATTATATATATTAGATTTTATTTATGAAGATTTAGGAATAATGCAATACATGCAGGCGGGCGGGCGGGCGGGCGGGCGGGCGTGCGGCGGTGTAGGTGTGCAGTGGTGTGTATGAGCGGCGGCTGTGTGGCCCTGTGGCTGTGTCACCTTGTGGCTTTGTACTCCTGTAGCTATGTCCTTCTGTCTCTGGCTGTCTCCCCCGTGTGCGCTCTCTGTCTGTGCCTGTCCCCCTGTCTCTGGCTGTCCCCCATGTCCCCTTGTCTCTGGCTGTCCCCCATGTCCCCCTGTCTCTGGCTGTCCCCCTGTGTATCTGGCTGTGCCCCTGTCTCTGGCTGTCCCCCAGTGTCTGGCTGTCCCCCATATCCCCCTGTCTCTGGCTGTCCCCCATGTCCCCCTGTCTCTGGCTGTCCCCCTGTGTCTGGCTGTCCCCCATGTCCCCCTGTGTCTGGCTGTCCTCCATGTCCCCCTGTCTCTGGCTGTCCCCCATGTCCCCCTGTCTCTGGCTGTCCCCCATGTCCCTCTGTCTCTGGCTGTCCCCCTGTGTCTCTGGCTGTCCCCCATGTCCCCCTGTCTCTGGCTGTCCTCCATGTCCCCCTGTCTCTGGCTGTCCCCTATGTCCCCCTGTGTCTCTGGCTGTCCCCCATATCCCCCTATATCTGGCTGTCCCCCATGTCCCCCTGTCTCTGGCTGTCCCCCTGTCTCTGGCTGTCCCCCATGTCCCCCTGTGTCTCTGGCTGTCTCCCATGTCCCCCTGTGTCTCTGGCTGTCCCCCATGTCCCCCTGTCTCTGGCTGTCTCCCATGTCCCTGTGTCTCTGGCTGTCCCCCATGTCCCCCTGTGTCTGGCTGTCCCCCATGTCCCCCTGTGTCTCTGGCTGTCCCCCATGTCCCCCTGTGTCTCTGGCTGTCCCCCATGTCCCCCTGTGTCTCTGGCTGTCCCCCATGTCCCCCTGTCTCTGGCTGTCCCCCATGTCCCCCTGTCTCTGGCTGTCCCCCATGTCCCCCTGTCTCTGGCTGTCCCCCTGTGTGTCCCCCTGTGGCTCTGCTGCAGGCACCACCCCCTGTCCTCTGCTCCTGTCCTGTGTGGCCCTGTGTCCCCCTGTTCTGGTCCTTTGCCCCAGTCCTGTTGGGACATAGGATCGTTGAGTGTACCTCAGTTAAGGATGACAGCAGCCGGCGGGCATCCTCTGCTCTTTGAAGAAAATGGCAGACACGGCACTAGAGACAGCCTCCGCCTCTCCGGGAAGGGAGAGTTCTGTTCTCCCGCGGAGGCTCTTGGGAGTTGTAGTTCTCCAGGCGCTGTCACTGCCTCTTCTGGCCTGGGCGTGGACTACATCTCCCAGCATGCTGTGCGGCTTCGGCCTCAGACAGACAGCTGGCTTCCCAGCAGCGTCACGTCCCCCCGCCCCCCAGCCATTCACACAGGGACGGGGAAAGGAGGAAACAGAGCAGGCTGGAACATTGAGCCCGCGCCTCCCTCTCCCCCTCCCCCCACGGCCATTCTACATTGTGCTCCGGACGGGGCCACAAGCAGATCACCCTGTCCCTGCCTCTGATGCCACACTGTACACTGCCCCCCACATTGAGCCCGCAGCCCGTGCGCGTCCCCTACCGGCCGTTAACATTGTACATTGCACAATGAGTGACAAGCCAGCCGGCTCCGAGTCAAACACCCTGACTCCGCCCCCGCCGTGCAACATCCCCGTTTTACGCGATTTGAGGGTCTTTTGAAGTATTTTTTTTGCGGCGGCCATCATCCGGGGGAGGGGCTGATGATACCACACGCACTTAAAATTCAATCTGCAGCAAAAAAGTCACTGACCCCGTTTTTCACATGAAATTCGCAAAATAAAAATAAGCGTACGTGCGGACGCGCCTCCGTTCAGCGCAGCGTCCGTTATCACGCTCATCGCATGAATTACGGAAAAAAAACGTAAACTTTCTCTTTTTTTGGGCGCACTTTTTTTTCCACCCTATTGGGCTAGCTAAAGGCGAAACTGTCCATGGACAGCCCGCCACCTGCTGCTCGTTCACCGCATTGCATCTCCTAACCCAGATAATGGTGTTTGAGGGTTCCGTGGTCTGCTGCACCACCTGCCTGGGGTCGGCAGATCGCATGGCCCTAATCCGGTTAATTTGTGCACTTTGTGATTTTGGGGTGATCTTTTTCGTGCAAATAGGGCGTAGTCGCAGAGGCGCGGGAGAGGCGGCATATCGTTCGGCCGGTCTCGGCGGTGGGGCACGCACCGGTCTCGCGACCGCCGGGGCGACGGAACGGCCGCAGCGGCCCAAGAAGCGCCACGGCGAGGGGAAAAAAAAATCCGCAAAAGCGGAGATGCTGCCCTCCCGGGCGTCGCCCCAGGGCCCGGCGTACCGATTTTCGAGGCGATCCGCCAAAATTTCTGTTTTTCCTGAGTCAGGCTGTAACCCTTCAGGTGGGAATGCTGCACTCGGAGAGGATCTCCTTTCATGTGCTATCCGGACTCTCTCACTCCCTTTTGCTAGGTCTAGCCTGGCTACAGAGACATGAACCCATCCTGAATTGGGGATCTGGTGACGTGCTCCGTTGGGGACAGGATTGTCATGAGACTTGCCTGGTTCCGGTTCGTCTGGCTCGACCTCCGTCTACTCCGGCTAATCTACCTGGTCTGCCGGCACACTACTGGTCCTATGCGGACGTCTTCGACAAGAAGGAAGCTGAGACACTACCACCTCATAGGCTGTATGATTGCCCTATCGACCTGGTACCCGTTGCTTCTCCTCCCCGCGGGCGTATCTACCCCTTGTCGCTGGCTGAGACCCGGGCCATGACTGAGTACATCGAGGAGAATCTTGCTAGGGGATTCATCCAGAAATCTACTTCCCCGGCTGGAGCAGGATTCTTCTTCATTAAAAAGAAAGACGGCTCGCTTCGGCCGTGTATTGAATACAGGGGTCTTAACCAGATTAACATCAAGAATATGTACCCCCTGCCTCTAATCTCGGAGCTGTTCGAGTGCCTTAAAGGTGCAAGGGTCATCACCAGGCTCGATCTTCGTGGGGCATACAATTTGGTCCGGATCCGCCAGGAAGACGGCATTCAACACCCGGGACGGTCACTATGAATACCGCGTGATGCCCTTTGGTCTCTGTAATGCCCCAGCCGTCTTCCAGGAGCTGGTTAACGACATCTTCCGTGATCTCTTGTATTCTTGCGTAGTGGTGTACCTGGATGATATCTTGGTCTTCTCTCCGGATCTGCCCACACACCGGAGGAATGTTCGTCAGGTTCTGCTAAGGCTCCGGCAGAATCGTCTCTACGCAAGACTTGAGAAATGTCTCTTCGAACAGACTTCCCTTCCGTTCCTGGGATATATTATCTCCGAGACTGGTCTTCGGATGGACCCCGAGAAGTTTTCTGCCGTCTTAAAATGGCCCCGACCGGAGGCGTTGAAGGCGATTCAGCGATTCCTGGGCTTCGCAAATTATTACCGCCTCTTCATCCCTCATTTCTCCTTTCGGACTGCTCCCATCTCCACGCTCACCCGTAAGGGAGCAAATCCCAAGGAATGGACTTCCGAAGCGGAGGAGGCCTTCGTCTCCCTAAAACAAGCTTTCTCCTCCGCCCCTGTGCTGCACCGTCCGGATTGCAACAAGCAGTTCTTCCTGGAGGTTGATGGTTCCTCCTCCGTAGCCGGAGCGGTGCTCACCCAGAAATCCCCATCCGGGAGAATGGTAACCTGTGGCTTCTTCTCCAAGCTCTTCTCCTCATCGAGCGCAACTACTCCATAGGAGATCGTGAGCTGCTTGCCATCAAATTGGCGCTGGAGGAGTGGCGCTACCTGCTGGAAGGGGCTCTGCACCCGGTGATCATCTACACAGATCACAAAAACCTGGCCTCTTTACAAAACGACCAGAGACTCAATCCGCGTCAGGCCCGGTGGTCTCTGTTCTTTGCCAGTAAGTGTAGGGATAGTCCAGGCGGAAAGGAAAATAAAGTGGCAAATCTACTGTATTACTGAAGCTAGAAACGGAGGGTGCTGTGCCTGATACTGCGTGTGCCAATCGGATGTCCTTGAACTGTCCAGTAAACTTTTGTTGGTTAAAATGAATTGGATGTGCACTGAGTTGTGTACGGCTGTTCCTAAATATGTATTTAGTGCCCCAAAGTCGTAGTCTATATGCCTTTAAGATGTAGCAGAGCCAGCAGCTGCCTGATTATGTTTGCACAATGTTAATATTTTAGTTTGCAGATAATGTACACGAGAATTCAGTACATACACACGTGGTCAAAATTGTTGATACTCCTCATTTAATGAAAGAAAAACCCACAATGGTCACAGAAATAACTTGAATCTGACAAAAATAATAATAAATTTAAAATCTATGAAAATGAACAAAATGAAAGTCAGTCATTGCTTTTTAACCCTGCTTCCACAGAATTTAAAAAAAAATGAAACTCATGAAATAGACCTGGACAGAAATGATGGTACCCCTGAAAATAATGTGACAAAAGGGACATGATAAATCAAGTTGTGTCCACTAATTAGCATCACATGTGTCTACAATCTTGTAATCAGTTAGTGGGCCTGTATATAGGGCTACAGATACTCACTGTGCTGTTTGGTGATATGGTGTGTACCACACTCAACATGGACCAGAGGAAGCAAAGGAAAGAGTTGTCTCAGGAGATTAGAAACAAAATTAGAGACAAGCATGTTAAGGGTAAAGGTTATAAGACCATCTCCAAGCAGCTTGATGTTCCTGTGACTACAGTTGCACATATTATTCAGAAATGTAAGATCCATGGGAGTGTAGCCAACCTCCCTGGACATAGCTGCAGGAGAAAAATTGATGACAAATCAAAGAGACGGATAATACGAATGGTAACAAAAGAGCCCAGGATAACTTCTAAAGAGATTAAAGGTGAACTTCAAGCTCAAGGAACAACAGTGTCAGATCGCACCATCCGTCGTTGTTTGATCCAAAGTGGACTTCATGGGAGACGACCAAGGAGAACACCATTGTTGAAAAAAAGTCATAAAAAAGCCAGACTGGAATTTCCCAAACTACATGTTGTCAAGCCACAAAGCCTCTGGGAGAATGTCCTATGGAATGATGAGACAAAAATGGAAGTTTTTGGCAAGGCACATCAGCCATGTTCACAGACGGAAAAATGAAGCATATCAAGAAAAGAACACTGTCCCTACTGTGAAACATGGAGGAGGCTCTGTTATGTTCTGGGGATGGTTTGCTGCATTTGGCACAGGGTGTCTTGAATCTGTGCAGGGTACAATGAAATCTCAAGACTATCAAGGGATTCTAGAGAGAAATTTGCTGCTCAGTGTCAGAAAGCTTGGTCTCAGTCGCAGGTCATGGGTCTTACAACAGGATAATGACCCAAAACACACAGCTAAAAACACCCAAGAATGGCTAAGAGGAAAACATTGGACTATTCTGAAGTGGCCTTCTATGAGCCCTGACCTAAATCCTATTGAGCATCTTTGGAAAGAGCTGAAACACGCCGTCTGGAAAAGGCAACCTTCAAACACGAGACAACTGGAGCAGTTTGCTCATGAGGAGTGGGCCAAAATACCTGTCGAGAGGTACAGAAGTCTCATTGACAGTTACAGGAATCGTTTGATTGCAGTGATTGCCTCAAAAGGTTGTTCAACAAAATATTAAGTTAAGAAGAACCATCATTTCTGTCCAGGCCGATTTCATGAGTTTATTTTTTTTTAAATTCTGTGGAAGCAGAGTTGGAAAGCAATGTCTGACTTTCATTTGTTCATTTCAAAGATTTTAGTTTATTATTACTAATAACTGACTAATTTCAATCTGTCTTGGAGTTTCCTATAGCTTGTAACATGTCATAGATATAATTACATATATCTTTTCCTCCATGCACTTGCACTTTAGTCTATTTACATGTACGCACGTTCCATATACTTGTTGTGTATTACAGTATTTGGCATTATATGGATATACTATGTATACTGTATATCCATTTGATGTATCGTCACTCATTTTATTATTCCTGCACTTTCTTTACTTTTCTATCATTAATAAATAGGTTTTCCTATAATTCAGTCTCACTCCTGTGCACTTATTTTTTATTATACTTTATTTTTTATTAATTATTTTTTCACTTTCAATATGGGACTTCTAGCACTTATATATCAATATGGTGATCTAATATTTTTATTTGTGTATTCTTCTGAGTGTACATCCTCCTTTTTCCCCTCATTAATAGTATAATTGCCAGACCTGAAATACCAAGCACTTTCCACCTATTGTGTCCCCCATTTCCTTGTAGATTGTAAGCTTGCGAGCAGGGACCTCACTCCTGATGTAACTGTTTAAACTGTCTTACCTTGTATTGAATTTATTGTTTGTATATGTCCCCGCTTGATTGTAAAGTGCTGCGGAATATGTTGGCGCTATATAAATAAAAATTATTATTATTATTATTATTATTATGTCCACTTTATCACTGGGGTTCTGTTTATATAATATAACTTCTATTTTTTTATCCCCAGTTGGTTATTAATTATCTAATGATTTGCACTGTTTTCATTCTCATACACCTTTCTATGATTATATCAAGGGACGACCATCATGACACTTCCTTGCTTCCTTTATGACTGAAGTATTGATTAATGGCTCTATGCTGGGGAGATCTTATGATGTGCTTATCCTTACTTGGATTTGGTGCATCTCTTTCCATACTGCGATCAGCTTTCCCGTGGTGTGCGCTTTCGGTTGCAGGCCGAATTAGGTTGCCGTGATGACGTGTCCTCCAACGTCACTTCTCCCCTCCTCCCGGGCTGACGCGTCGGCCGGTGGGCGGGGCCTGGTGACATGGTACGCTGCTGCTGCGGCTTCTGGAAGCGCCGATGCAGCCACACGTGAGTACACTGAGCACGGCCCAATATAAGGGAGCTTCCCTGCCCCCTATGTATCCTTCCCCCCGAAGAAGCGGCACGTAAAACGCGCGTTGGGGTTGTCCTTTTTCTCACAGTCACCAGGTTGTATTGCTTCTTCCCTCCACTCCCTATATACCTGCCGTGTTATGATGTCTTATGTTTGCTTTATGCTGAATGGATCTCTCTTGACACTACAGTCTATATTGCATTTTAATCAGAACTCAGCTATATGTCTTCTCGTCATAACTCCTGGTCTTCCTAGGGTTTTTGTGGAAGTGTTACCATATTGAGTTTTAATTTTTTTTGCTTCAAGGTTATATACAGCACTATCTGTGGACTCTGTTTCCTCATATATATTGCATGCAACACTTTATAGCCTCTACTGATAGTTTATTCTCTTGACAGGTTTTCATACCGTTGAGTTTATTTGTGTGACTCTATACCTTGGGTCCTCACTATCACTAATTGCTATATTATTATTATTTTTTCTATTTCATGTGACACTTTACAGATTTTTTCTGATTGATTGGATAGGCCTTCTATGCCTTTATATTATCCTTGTATGTGCTGATACCTATTACCTCGCTCATACTCTCAGTCATACTCCCAACCTACAGACTGTGGGATCCTTCTATTTACTTCTCCTTTTTTAGTACTGTGTTTTTTACTGACTGTTTTAATGAATTGAAATAAATATTGATTTTATTGGCATCTATTCTTCATTTATTTTGATTGGATTGCTTTAAGACTGAAGTATTGCATTTAATAGGCCCCTTTACGCCTTTGGATTAAAATGTGATATGTTGCAGTTGTGCAAAGTACTTATGCAAAAGACATGTAAATTATACTTGTGACGAATGCAAACAGTAAATTTAGCACCGTGAACCTTATTTACCATTTTATATAGAAAAACTGAACTTTTTATTTATTTATTTATTTTTTTAAATATATTTACATACAGTTTGATGTGACTAGTAATAGTTTACAGTTATATAAAGATTATTTTTTATGTGCAAAGGTGCAATATGCATGAATATTGCAATAAGGTCATGTAACATTTTTTGATACAATAAAAATTAAGTTTTGATTTCATTTTTCATTTGTTTATGAACAACCATGTTCACATACAGTATAATAATGCAACAGGTATTCAAATAAAACACTTAAATTAGCTAAAAATCAAGACTTTAATATGTCCGGTCAAAAATGACCGGAACATTATAAGTGTATAGTAGACCCGAACAGAACAGCAGGGTTAAGTCAAAACAATTTGAGCAACTCGGAATTTGTTTTACATTTTTTAGACTTTTTAAGTTTGTGGAAGCAGTGGCACAGAGAACGCGGACTCAGTGGTACAATAAAACAAGTTGTTTATTAGCTATTTACAAAATTATTAAATTATATATCAATGACAATACAGACAGTGTAGAGCGATCTCTGCGCTCTCTCTCTGTCTCTTGCTTGTGGTCACCGTCTGGCCCTGTTTCTGGGCCTGTTTATCTGAACGATGCCCTATAAAATATCAAACGTAGCGCTACAGCACTAACAAGTATGACACCAATAGCTTAGCTGTCGACTAGATATCCTTGATTTTACCTGACACAGGTAACCACTGTCTGTTACGCTCACTAAACCTTGCGTGGCTCAGTTATACTCCTACTGAGCTTCACACCAAGAACATGTGCTGAGTACAATTACCACTGTAACATCAATATTCACATAAAGTATATGCAACATACATCGTTGTACAGGGTCGGACTGGGGTGTCTGGGGCCCACAGGGAGAACTGACTCTAGGGGCCCACCTACAGCCATATGCAAATATCTGTTATCCGCTATCCCTGTTATAGTGGAGCATTGACTGGCGGCTCCTGCACATCTACTGTGCGACACTAACTGGGATGTAGAATTACGGTAGTTTGCATTAAAGGGGTTCTTTGGTTAAAACAAGTTATCACCGATCCATGGGATCCACAGGATCGGTGATCACTTATTGATCGTTTGGTTCCGAACATTGGAAAACGCGCCTATCAGAAGAATGGGGAAGTTTCATCCCTGACAGGACACTTATCCCCATTTTAAAATGCAGCTTCCAAAAAAGAGCAGCGCTCACAGTCACTGAGGGAATGAATGGATCAGTGGTCACATCTCACCAGTGACATTATACACAGGAGCTCTGTATATAGTGCACAGGTAATACAGTGGTCACCAGTGACATTATACACAGGAGCTCTGTATATAGTGCACAGGTAATACAGTGGTCACCAGTGACATTATACACAGGAGCTCTGTATATAGTGTACAGATAATACAGTGGTCACCAGTGACATTATACACAGGAGCTCTGTATATAGTGTACAGGTAATACAGTGGTCACCAGTGACATTATACACAGGAGCTCTGTATATAGTGTATAGTGTACAGGTAATACAGGGATCACCAGTGACATTATACACAGGAGCTCTGTATATAGTGTACAGTGTACAGGTAATACAGTGACCACCAGTGACATTATACACTGGAGCTCAGTATATAGTGTCAGTGTACAGGTAATACAGGGTTCACCAGTGACATTATACACAGGAGTTCCGTATATAGTGTCAGTGTACAGGTAATACAGTGGTCACCAGTGACATTATACACAGGAGCTCTGTATATAGTGTACAGATAATACAGTGGTCACCAGTGACATTATACACAGGAGCTCTGTATATAGTGTACAGATAATACAGTGGTCACCAGTGACATTATACACAGGAGCTCTGTATATAGTGTACAGGTAATACAGTGGTCACCAGTGACATTATGCACAGGAGCTCTGTACATAGTGTATAGTGTACAGGTAATACAGTTGTCACCAGTGACATTATACACAGGAGCTCTGTATATAGTGTACAGGTAATACAGTGGTCACCAGTGACATTATACACAGGAGCTCTGTACATAGTGTATAGTGTAAGGTAATACAGTGATCACCAGTGACATTATACACAGGAGCTCTGTATATAGTGCACAGGTAATACAGTGGTCACCAGTGACATTATACACAGGAGCTCTGTATATAGTGTACAGATAATACAGTGGTCACCAGTGACATTATACACAGGAGCTCTGTATATAGTGTACAGGTAATACAGTGGTCACCAGTGACATTATACACAGGAGCTCTGTATATAGTGTATAGTGTACAGGTAATACAGGGATCACCAGTGACATTATACACAGGAGCTCTGTATATAGTGTCAGTGTACAGGTAATACAGTGGTCACCAGTGACATACACAGAAGCTCTGTATATTGTGTATACATAATACAGTGATCACCAGTGACATACACAGGAGTTCTGTATATACTATACACACACGTGGTAGAATTGTTGGTACCCCTCATTTAATGAAAGAAAAACCCACAATGGTCACAGAAATAACTTGAATCTGACAAAAGTAATAATAAATTAAAAATCTATGAAAATGAACAAATGAAAGTCAGACATTGCTTTTCTGCTTCCACTGAATTTAAAAAAAAATTAAACTCATGAAATAGGCCTGGACAGAAATGATGGTACCCCTGAAAATAATGTGACAAAAGGGACATGTTAAATCAAGTTGTGTCCACTAATTAGCATCACAGGTGTCTACAATCTTCTAATCAGTCAGTGGGCTTGTATATAGGGCTACAGATACTCACTGTGTTGTTTGGTGACATGGTGTGTACCACACTCAACATGGACCAGAGGAAGCAAAGGAAAGAGTTGTTTCAGGAGATTAGAAAGAAAATTATAGAAAAGCATGTTAAAAGGTAAAGGTTATAAGACCATCTCCAAGCAGCTTGATGTTCCTGTGACTACAGGTGCACATATTATTCAGAAATTTAAGATCCATGGGACTGTAGCCAACCTCCCTGGACGTGGCCGCAGGAGGAAAATTGATGACAAATCAAAGAGACGGATAATATGAATGGTAACAAAAGAGTCCAGGAAAACTTCTAAAGAGATTAAAGGTGAACTTCAAGCTCAAGGAACATCAGTGTCAGATCGTACTATCCACCGTTGTTTGATCCAAAGTGAACTTCATGTAAGACGACCAAGGAGAACACCATTGTTGAAAAAAAAAATAATAAAAAAGCCAGACTGGAATTTGCCAAACTACATGTTGACAAGCCACAAAGCTTCTGGAAGAATGTACTATGGACAGATGAGACAAAAATGGAAGTTTTTGGCAAGGCACATCAGCTCTATGTTCACAGATGGAAAAATGAAGCATATCAAGAAAAGAACACTGTCCCTACTGTGAAACATGGGGGAGGCTGTTATGTTCTGGGGCTGCTTTGCTGCATCTGGCACTACCAAAGGGATTCTATAGAGAAATGTGCTGCCCAGTGTCAGAAAGCTTGGTCTCAGTCGCAGGTCATGGGTCTTGCAACAGGATAATGACCCAAAACACACAGCTAAAAACACCCAAGAATGGCTAAGAGGAAAACATTGGACTATTCTGAAGTGGCCTTCTATGAGCCCTGACCTAAATCCTATGGAGCATCTTTGGAAAGAGTACCAACAATTTTGACCACGTGTGTAGTGTAAGTGTACATGTAATACACTGACTCACCAGTGATGTCTCTAGGTGAAGTCCTTCATCTTCGCTTTTCTTCTTCATCTGGCACAGACAGCCATCACTTCTTCCAGCCAGGAATCATCTCTGCAGAAAATAACACACAGTTATCAATAACTGATCTCTTCTAGAGAATATTCCCACTTTTCCCCCCGACTTCTACACTACACCAGTTGAAGAAAAAAAGCAACATAGTGCCGTCCTGCACAGTAACAGGACCCCTCTTTTGTCCCATCCCATGGAAAACAATTTCCTAAAAAGTAAATTATATTACAGAAGTAATAATGTAATAATAATAATTGGAATCTGAAGTAATAATGTTCCCCACTGGTCACCATAAACTAATAAAGTATGTTCCTCAATCTGGCTCCCAAACAGTAATTAAGTCCCTTGTCTAGCCAGGCACCCCCATATGTCCCTTCTGGCCACCATTTGTCTAGTGTGACCCCTCCATATATTTATCCTAGCGCACGTGTATCGAGCCTGCCCCCTCCTATATACCCATCCTAGCCCCCCCATGTGGCCAGTCTGCCCTCCCCACATATCCATCCTTGCCTCCATGTTTCCAGCCTGCGCCCCCATATATCCCACCCATATATCCTCCATGTGTCCAGCCTGCCCTCTACATACACATCCTGGCCTCCATGTGTCCAGCCTCCCCCCCTCATAAATCCATACTGCCCTTACCCCCTGCATATATCCATCCTGACACCCCCCATATATCCAGCGTGCCCCTCCATATATTTATGCTAGCCCATGTGTATCGAGCCCGCCCCCCCACGTATTCATCCTAGCACCCCATGTGTCCAGTCTGTCCCCCCCCCATATATCCATCCTGGCCTCCATGTTTTCAGCCTGCCCCCCCATATATCCATCCTGGCCTCCATGAGTCCAGCCTGCCCCCCCCATATATCCTTCCTGGCCTCCATGAGTCCAGCCTGCCCCCCCATATATCCATCCTGCCCCCCATATATCCATCCTGGCCTCCATGTGTCCAGCCTGCCCACCCCCCTTTGCCTGGGTCCAGCCAGGGTTCCCCCTTGTGTGTCCAGCCAGGGCCCCCCCTTGTGTGTCCAGCCAGGGCTCCCCCTTGTGTGTCCAGCCAGGGCTCCCCCTTATGTGTCCAGCCAGGGCTCCCCCCCTTGTGAGTCCAGCCAGGGCTCCCCCCCTTGTGTGTCCAGCCGGGCCCCCCCTTGCATGTCCAGCCAGGGTTCCCCCTTGTGTGTCCAGCCAGGGACCCCGTTGCGTATCCAGCCAGGGCTCCCCCCTCCTGTGTCCAGCTTGGCTCCCCCCTCCTGTGTCCAGCTTGGCCCCCGTCGTGTGTCCAGCCAGGGTTCCCCCTTGTGTGTCCAGCCAAGGCCCCCCCTCGTGTGTCCAGCCAGGGTTCCCCCCTCTTGTGTCCCGCCAGGGTTCCCCCCTTGTGTGTCCCGCCAGGGTTCCCCCTTGTGTGTCCAGCCAGGGTTCCCCCCTTGTGTGTCCAGTCAGCTACCCCCTTGTGTGTCCAGCCAGGCTACCCCCTTGTGTGTCCAGCCAGGGTTCCCCCCTTGTGTGTCCATCCTGGACCACCGCTTTTGTGTCCAGTTGGCTCCCCCCTTGTGTGTCCAGCCAGCCTACCCCCTTGTATGTCCAGCTGGGCTCGCCTTGTGTGTCCAGCCAGGGTTGCCCCTTGTGTGTCCAGGGAGGGTTCCCCCCCTGTGTGTCCAGCCAGGCTACCCCCTTGTGTGTCTGTCCAGCTGGGCCCCCCCTTGTGTGTCTGTCCAGCTGGGCCCCCCTTTGTGTGTCTGGCCAGCTGGGCCCCCCCTTGTGTGTCCAGCTGGGCCCCCCCTTGTGTGTCCAGCTGGCCCCCCGCCTTGTGTGTCCAGCCAGTGGGTCCAGACCATTACACACACACACACACACACACCTCTTACCTTCCTGAGCTCCCGTGCGGTGTCCTCCTTCTCCTGAGTTGCGCGCCTCCTTCACAGCAGGCGCATGACGATGACGTCATACACCTACCGGCGAAGGGAGACACGCAGCTTCTGCTGCTTCACTGGGACGTGCGCCGCGGTGGTCCAGGTAATGAACGCTGCGTGCGCGCGTCCCTGCATACACTGTGCCTGCGCTTTTAAAGGGCCCGTGCCCCTTAAAACCGCAGGACTTTTTTTTTGTTCTCTTCTCCCCCCTCTACTCTGCAGCAGGGGGCGGGGCCCACCGGGAAATTTCCCGGTATCCCGCCAGCCCAGACCGACCCTTTCGTTGTATGAATATTGGTATAAATGCACACTAATCTATAATAGTTAAAGATAGACTGGACTGTCAGCCAATGGTGTCTGGGTCGAATCAGTATGGGCCTCCGTCAACCTGCTCTATTTTCCCATGGCAGTCGCCGCCCCAGACCCTAACAGGAGCCCACACTACACTTTCCTGCAAGGATGAAAGTCTCACACTGTGGGCCATAGTCAATTTCTTCTACCACAGACCTTCTGTCCTTGCCTCCAATTTCCAGAGAGAGACAACTCATGCTCCCTTCTGCTCACATAACCGAATTTCTGTCCTTCCAATTGGGTCTACGCTCACACGACCGAATTTCCATTTCTGCAATCGGGTCTGTGCTATCTGCTATCTTTAGCCTCGACAATCAGGATCTCCTAGCCTCTGTAAGTGACTCGCCCAGGGTGATGGGGATGACTCGGTACCCGGGCCTTTCGCCTGACCTTCGGGATGTCACGGTGGTCGGCTCCCGGGCCCGTACTCTGGGGTCAGCTTTTAAAAAGGGATTGGTTTGTTTATTAGTTTTATTAAAGTTCGTGACGCCACCTGTGGTTTCTGGTGAGATTCACCAGCGCTGCGGCAGTCCACTGAGGCCGGTGATAAGGCAGCTTAGATGGTATCGCTTCCCACAGGTGGAGCAGGGCCTCAGGGCAGCGTAGGAGGGGGGATGCAGGGCAGGCGAGACAAATCCAGGTCAGAGCAAGAACAGGGATGGACACGATAGTCACTTCAGTACCTTTTACTGGTGGAAATTCAGACACATCCCAGAGCACTGTAGGGTGAAGGGTGCATATCAGAATCCTCCCCAATGAGCGGGTGTAGGGCCTCCTGTTTCTTGCCTCTGCGTAGTAAGTTTCTGACCTGCCTGGAGCTAGGCCTAACTTTGTCTCTGTCCTGCGCTGGCTGACCTTGTGGTAGGGCCTTTTCTTGGAATACACGCTCCCAGCTTACGGGGCCTATGTGTCACCTGGCTCTGTTACGTATCAGCACTTTAGCGATCCTGGGACCTGTAGTTCTCCAGGGATTCCGGTTATACCTTACTGGGTCATAGAGATCCCGGTAAGCTCGGATCCGGTGTCCGGTAATGCTTCGGGGTGAGCTAGTTAAGCTCCTTTGCCCCCTATGTACTAACTTCTCCACTTGCCTTCGGCCTTCTCGGGCCCTCACTAGGCTATACACACTAACGGCAGCTTGCCACGCTTCACCGATCTTATGGCGCCGGCACACCTAAGCTCACTATTCAGAGCTACAACTGAGTCTGGACTGTGCTCCACTGCAGGAACTCTCTCAACAGACTTGACTAGGCTGAGCTCAACTCTGTATTCAGGTCTGTGCTTGCTGAACTCTCCAGAGGAACTGAACTGCCTGGCTCCACCTTCCCTTTTTATATCCGTAACGGGCTCCCTCTGCTGGTCTGAGGTGGAAGGTGGAGATGTGTGAATGTTTATGGGGGCCTCTTGTGGAGGATTCCATCAATGCACTCTTCCAGGATCTGTGATACCAAGCGCAGCTGGGCGTCACATTCCCCCCTAGCAAAGCTTAGCACTCCCGGTACATTTTATAACAATAAGAAACATTAACAATCTTCCCTTTATGGGAGGCACCAAGCTTAAACGTTGCATAATAATATCAACAAATACAAAGTGTCCTCAGAATTCAAGTCTCTTGTGGTGAGGTTCCCAAACAGGATGTCCATCTCACAGAGTAGAGTACTTGGTGGTTTGAGGGACCTGTCCCAAACCCTCAACGTAGGCCCTGGGGTGGCTGCAGGGCATGGAGATCCCGAGTTGGACCTCCAATAGAGCCACTCCAGACATGTTTTCCTTCGGTGGTCACCTAAAGGGGCACTCCTGGGAGCGCAATTATATACAATAAATAGTTTTTGGGCTGCACACAGTCCTCAGCCACGAAGTTCTTTATGCAAACAATAAAGGAATTAATCAGGTAAAGTGTCCATGTCACTTGAACTGTTCAATAATAAAGCAAAGCACAAAATAATATACATTAGTACAGTACATTACAATTTAATACCCCAGGGGTAACTATCTACATTTGTCAGAGGTTAGCTATCTTACTGCTTGTACCTGAGAGGGGGTTTACCTCGCGTGCTACGTGTTGATCTGCGTAGTGCGGTGGTCTGTGAGGTATCAATGTCTGTACTATCAATTACCCTACCAGTTCTACGTGTGACTATGTTGTAAAACTGCCTTAACCTCTCTCTGGAACTGGTAAGTCTACCATTGGCTGGGCCTTCTTGCTCTACTCCTGCCGGGGATCCTTCGTCCGGGGATTCTTCTTGAGCTGGCTCTTCTGCGGCACTAGGCTCTTCTGCAGCACTTACAGGTTCAACTTGCTGTGGAGGGTCTTCTGGTTGTTGAAAGAATTGGAGTATTGGAAAGATTACTGCTCCTCCTAGTTGGGGCCAATCTGCTGGGAAGTCTCCTAAGTCAGTATGGATTACTGCTTCTTTAGGCTCCTCCTGGATAATGAAAGGCACTTCTTCTTGGGGTTTCAGTAGATTTGGACATAACTTTAGATGGTCCCTGGATACTGTGGCAGTTGTCCTTCCTCCATCTCGACTAATTATGCAGGTCTTCTTATTATCAAATCTTGACTTCAGCACAGTGTAGGGTTCTTTCTTTCACTGGTCATCAAGTTTGTGGTTCCTTCTTTTCCTTTTCAATACTATTTCACCAGGTGTGAAAGGCTCTGCGGGTGCACGTTTATTGTAGTGGGCCTCTTGCTTATCCCTCACCCAGGTGAGACTGTCCTCGACACAGGCTTGTACCCTTCTGTACTGCTCTTGTCTGGTCATGTCCCAGTCCTCAGTGGTCACATCCGCTTCTGTTTCTACTACACCAAGCTCCAGATCCATAGGCAACTTCCCAGGTCTTGCACGCATAAGATATGCCGGAGTACAATTGGTGGAACTCACGGGTATGTGGTTGTACAGATCCACTAGGTCAGGTAGTAGGTCTGGCCACTGATTTCTCTCCTCAAGTGGTATGATCTTCAGCAGGTCGATGATGATGTTGTTCATCTTTTCACAGAAACCGTTGGTTTGTGGGTGGTACGGTGTAGTTCTTATCTTTTTACACCCGTACAGATGGCACAACTCCTTAAACAATTCAGCCTCAAAGGCCGGGCCTTGGTCCATCAGCACCTGCTCAGGGTATCCATGGAATCCGCAGAAACACGCCTGGAAGGTCTTTGCTGCTGTCTCCGCCGTCAGGTCCTTGACGGGGGCGACCACCAGGAACCTAGAGAAGTGATCCACCATGGTCAGGGCGTAGCGTAGGAGTACCCTGACCTGCTGGGTGACAACTTGACATGGTCCAGGGCCACGATCTCCAGGGGTCGAATCGTCTTGATGGGTTGCAGGGGTGCCTTCTGGCTGCTGTAGTCTTTTCTTCTGAGGCCACAGGGTCCACAGTCTTGGCACCACCGCTCAATGGAGCTGCGCATTACTACCCAGTAGAATCGACACTTCAGCAGGGTCTCTAGCTTTTTCCAGCCAAAGTGTCCCGCCTAATCGTGGTAGGCCTCCAACACCATTTCTTGCGGCCCGCCCGGTATTTAATTGTAAATTGGTAATTTGGCAGCTGAGCCATCCATCGTTGTTCCAGTGCTCCTAGCTTGGCTGTTTCAAGATGGGTCAAAGGGTTGTTATCAGTGAAGGCAGTGAACTTGCTGGAGGCCAGGTAGTGCTTAAATCTTTCAGTGATGGCCCAGACCAAGGCCAGGAACTCCAAATTGAAGCTGCTATAGTTCTCTGGGTTCCTCTCGGTTGGGCGGAGCTTCCTGCTTGCGTATGCGATTAACTTCTCCTGGCCATTCTGCTTCTGACTTAAGACAGCTCCCAGCCCTTCGTTGCTGGCATCTGTATACAGCAGGAACGGTTGGCTGTAGTCAGGGTAGGCTAGGATCTCATCGCCTGTCAGGATCTCCTTCATCTCCTGAAATGACTCGACTTGCTCCTTACCCCAGTGGAATGGGGGATTTCTGCCTTTGGGGGACTGCCCTACCAGGAGGTCTTGCAGAGGGGCTGCTTTCTTAGTATAGTCTTTTACAAACCTCTGGTAGTATCCTACTAGTCCCAGGAACTGATGCACCTCCTTGAGGTTCTTCGGCTCCGGCCACTTCTGGATGGCAGCGATCTTCTCCGGGTCTGGTGCTACCCCTTCCGGACTGACAATGTGCCCCAGGTACTGTACCTTTCTCTTGAGTCCCATCGGGGTTGTAAAGGCCGTCTTCTCCCGATCCTCCTCAGCCACAGCTACTTGCCAGTACCCACTAGTGAGGTCAAGGGTGGAAAAGTAATTTGCAGACTTTAAGGCAGCTAGGGACTCCTCTATGTGTGGTAAAGGGTATGCATCTTTATGTGTAATGCGATTTACTTGTCGGTAATCTACACACATTCTCATGCTCCCATCCTTTTTCCTAACTAGCACTAGGGGAGCTGCCCAGGGACTACAACTATCCCTTATTACCCCCGCCTTTCTCATGTCGTGCCACATTTCCTTAGCCTTCTGGTAGTGAGCTGGTGGTATAGGCCTGTAACGTTCATTGATTGGGGCATGGTCGCCTGTGGGGATATGATGTTGAACCCCCTTAATCCTCCCGAAGTCAAGTGGATGTTTACTGAACACCTGCGAGTATTCTTGAACCACCCGGTGTACACCCTGTTTTTGATGGGCAGAAGTGGTGTCTGTCCCAATATGGAGCTGTTGACACCAATCCTCCACCTGGGTTGCAGGGTCATTATCCTCCACTTCATCTGGTGAAGCTAAGGACTCCGCCTTGTGAATACAATTGTTATTTACAGCATGTAATTTGGCAACAGTGGCATAACGTGGCAATCTGACCTCATCTTCCCCACAGTTGAGAAGACGGACGGGCACCCTCCCATTGCGTACATCTACCACTCCTCTGGTGGTTAAGAGCGTGGGTCTGTGCTCGGAGCAAAGGGGTTCTACTACCGCCTGGTAGCTCTGTCCTCTAAGACCTATAGCAGCTCTACACCAGATGAGCATTTCACTCATTGGGGGGACGACAATGGGTGTGGGGTCCGTTACACGCACATTACCAATTTCACCTTCCGCTAACCTTACTTGCTGTTGGTACATCAGGACTCGGATCTCCTTCTGCAGCGCCCTCCTCTGTCCTGCTCTGGCAGTGTCAGCTATCTGTTGGAGCAAGAACACAACCTCTCCCAAACAGTTACCAACAATGTTTGCTTCGGGGTGAGCTAGTTAAGGTCCTCTGCCCCCTATGTACTAACTTCTCCACTCGCCTTCTGCCTTCTCGGGCCCTCACTAGGCTATACACACTAACGGCAGCTTGCCGCGCTTCACCGATCTTATGGCGCCGGCACACCTAAGCTCACTATTCAGAGCTACAACTGAGTCTGGACTGTGCTCCACTGCAGGAACTCTCTCAACAGACTTGACTAGGCTGAGCTCAACTTTGTATTCAGGTCTGTACTTGCTGAACTCTCCAGAGGAACTGAACTGCCTGGCTCCACCTTCCCTTTTTATATCCCTAACGGGCTCCCTCTGCTGGTCTGAGGTGGAAGGTGGAGATGTGTGAATGTTTATGGGGGCCTCTTGTGGAGGATTCCATCAATGCACTCTTCCAGGATCTGTGATACCAAGCGCAGCTGGGCGTCACATAAGAACTCTGCACCCCTTGCTTAATCCACATCCAATATTGATCTTGTGTTTCTGGACACACTCATCACCTACGTCAGGCCTAGCTACCACAGGTGACTTGTTACAAGTCGGGGCGACGACTGACTTCCTGGCCTGACCCCTGTGGCTTTTGTATTTTTCTGCTGCAGATCACATGTCCCCTGTGTACCTAGCTCTGCTTTCCTCTCATTCAGCCTGCCTTCTGTCCTTTGGTTCCAATACCCTTTCAGGGTCCTACACCTATATTCCTGATCACTACATGGCAGCATCTGCCCACAAATACCTTACAGCTCATTTCTATTATATGAATCACTCACTCTCCTTACATTCCTCCTCTCTTTAAGCTCATCAGTACTTGGATGAGAAAGGTTACTTATGCTCTAGATGCTCCTTGGCGGTGGTCTCAGAGTCACCAATATCCAAACACACTCCTGTGTCTGCTGTATTACATACTGCCATATGAAATCATCTTCCGCATACCTCCTGGGTGAAACACCAGTGTTGGTACATTCAGATCTGTGAGGTCCCTCCTGACCTGTCTCTTCTGGGACACTGAGGCCCTGAAACACTCTTCCTGTGATTTTGACCTCTACCCTACCCTCTAAGCTAGCCCCGGTCATTCTCTCTTCATCAGACACACATATCGGTAGCATGTAAGGGTGCCGCACTCTCTCTGGTGCGACGTCTTCTCCTTTCGGGGTGTACTCTCCTTGTCACTCGATGAGGAACAGCCTCCGATGCGTAGTCCAATTTTCCCCAAGGTTGCTTCACTTGAACCAAAACTCGATTCCCCAGCTGTAATGGTGCCTCCTGCACAGGAGTTACTACAGGATGCCTTTTCCCCTGGGGCTTCTGTACAATCTTAAGTCTCAGTGTTTCTAACCGATGTTGGTGTTCCCACACCAAAGTTGTGGTGTTTATCTACGTACTATCTTCCTCTGGATCAAGCTCTAGCTCAGTAACCTTACGGCTGTTACGTCCAAACAGCAACGTGTAAGGCGTGTACCCTGTCGTAGCATGAACTCGGTTACTGTACACCCAGACCAGTTCTGGTACAAATTCAGGCCATTTCATTTTCCTGTGTCACGGTGTAGGGGAATGCTGGTGAGGAAATAGCAGATACGGGCTGGGTGAGCAGGGAAAACTAATCTGTCCCTAGACTGGGAACCCTGAATAGCCCTGACCCCAAAAGTATCTCTGATGGTGAGAAGGTTCGGGTCTCCACCCTAAGCCCTAACTCCTCCACAAGCCCTGCGCTAATTCCCCAAACCTCCCTCCGCAGAACAAAGGTACAGCAATCTCAAAGGAAAGGACTTCAGCAGCACAAACGAACATCACTGCACAGCACGGCTTCCAGGTATAGACTGAAACTCTATCAGCTGCACCACCTGGTGGAAGGCGAGGCTACTTAAAGGCTAAGGGGAGGAGACACACAGAAACTCACATCCACCAGGACATGGCAATAGAATTGGCATGAACCCATGCAGTACAAGAGGGAATTTAACAGTTTAAGTTACAGCGGCATCTAGAATAGACCGCAGACACACAGCGCTAGACAGCGTGTGACATCCTGTCATCTTCCTGTTGTCCTCCACAATTCTCAGAATGTAGATAAAGTTCTGTTGAAACGTTCACAGTCCCCATTTCTCTATGGGTGGTAGGGTGAAGTTCTGGAATTCTCAATGTTGTACAGTTGGTGCAATTCATCCATGACTTTTCCATGAAAACAGGCTCCCATCTCAGAGTGAATTCTTTTTGGACACCCGTATACGCAGATGAAGTCATGACAGATGGCACAGGCTGCTGACTCGGCTTTTTGATTCCCGGTGGGAGTCATGACTGCTAACTTATTAAAATGATCCATCATCACCAGACAGTACAGACAACCATTATCGTAGTGGCTGATCTTGAGATAGTCCACCATCAGCACTTCCAAAGGGAAAGAAAACCTCTTCACCTATATAGATGCTCTGTGTTTAGGGGGTTTAGTCATCTCACCCTGATGGGATTTCCGGTAATCTTCTTTTACCACTCGATTTACTTGTAGCCAATACAGAAGCCGTTGTAGCCAGTGGAAAGTTCTCTCTGTTCTGAAATGGGTATCACTCTCATGGACTTCCTTCTTCACTATGGGCTTCATTCCTTGTGAAATCATTAGCAGATTACAATGAGGCAATCTGGGCTACCGCCTAGGGCCAAAGGCACCGGGGGTCCTTTGGCCATATTGTCCTCATTATAATGGTTTTTTTCACCACTGTCGGCAGTGGACATCTCCGGAGAGGGAGCTTTCCTAAAGCTCAGCTGCCAGCAACTCACAATGGTTTGCTGGCATCTACAAGGCTATGTGTGTATGTGCTCTTAGGAATAACAGAAGCTTTGGTCCTCTCCTCCACTTTTGGCTGAGATTTAGAGGATTAATCGGAGACATAGAACCGCTGTTCTCCACTTTGGAATCCAACCCTTCAGATATATGGTATATGATGTATAGTATTGATATACCAAAAATATCAGTAATAATCAATTAAATTCTAAAAGACATTAATCAATTTAAAATTTGTATTTATTTAGTTTAATTAAATCTGGCATGGAAGGATGAAGACGTGTTCTTGGAGAAGCCTTCAACTTTAGCAGGTGTTTCTTGCTGGTCAGGAGGCCACGAGTAGATGGTTCAAATCCTTCCATACAGGTACAGCATTGATGGTGGACATGCTGTAGTTTCTTCAGGGCGCTAGATGTGGGGGTTTTCTGTCCTCGAGATGTCTAAGGTGCCCTGGTGACAGCAGGCAAAAATGCAGCTTCCTCTGACAGTGCGAGCAGCCCTGGATAATCCACGCCGGCAGAATGATATCATCCGGCGGAAGATGGAACCTATGAGAAAAGATGTAAAACTAATGTAAGTAATGGGACTCCATATTAGAGGGTACTACTGTGGTGTCACTGTGGGAGAACATTAGAGGAATCTCATCACACAGAGGGCAGGGATCATTGTCAGTCATCATACATGTGACAATCCCACCACTGACAGATAACATCTGCTCCACATGACTTCTTCTCACTGACATCATACAACAGGGAGATTATTGTCACACTTACCTCGCCTACTTTCCCCCTCTTCTACTTTCTCTGTTTTTTCTTGTCTTCTCAGTTTTAGAAAATATTTTCTTTTCTTCTGAACTGGAGATTCTAATCAAAAAGTCAGAAAAAAATATTAATTATAAACTTCTAAAATATTTTCTTTGTATCTATATAGAGTTATGCAATTGATTAATATGCACCTGTAGCATTTCTGTGTGCCGCCATGTGGTGACTCCCCAAGGAAATATGTCCCCTTATTATCATGACATACTTGCAGCAAGCCACTGTGTTATCATATAATCAGTTAGATTAAACTTCAGTGTAACTTTCAAGAGCACCCATCACCAGATCAAAAGTTTCTGAGATTCACTCTTATCTTATGTCTGCTGCTCCCCTGAGTATTCTGATATTTGTTTTGCTAAAATCCACCCTATGTTTTTTTCCATGAGGGTGTGGCTCACAATTTTATATTGCAGAGCAACCTAAAGACACGCCCCAGAGGATCCTGTGAGCACCGCCCTCTTGGAAAAGACCATAAACATTAGCACTAAATAAGACCCATAACTCAAAAAACTGAATACTCAGGGGAGCAACGGGAATAAAGTAAGTAATTTTTGAAGCCTTCATGTGCTGATTCACATTATAATTTTGGATTATAGGCTATAATTGGATGGCCTATAAACCTGTACATACCTGACAATGAGGACGAGGATGACTCGTTGTTTTTAGCAGTGAAACACTGATTGTCTCCATTAGTTTTGGAAGAGGAAGACTCTTTCTGCCTGTTTGGTAGAAGAAAGACCAGTAAATTAAAAGTAAAAACAATAGAAAAAATGAAGAACACCTGTTTGTGAGGCCAATTAGGACAACATAGAGGGGATACCCTGCCCACGGCCTCAACTAGTAATATTGGCCTGTCATGAGCTGGAAATGAATGGCTGGTCACAATGATCAGCTGTTATTGCAGTGTTATCACAAGCCAGACGCACAGAGATCAGCAATCATGGGGTGGTGGATGCTGGATTTAGATTTGTGTTACTCGTGTCTTGTATTTGGTTCTGAACATACATCAAAACTAAATCTCATAATAATAATAATCTACTCACATGTCTGAGTGTTTTTCACTGTTCTCTTGGGAACACTGTGGAGGTGACATAGGCTCTACATTGGTCATCATCCCGGTATTGGTGATATTTAGCTAAAACACACAGAGAAAAATAAATTGATTTATTTTTAAGCATTTTTGTAATTATAGGTTTTAGACATACTATTAGCCACATACTTACTTTACAAAACCTTTGATAAGATGATACAAAGTTTTTTATTTCTGGCCAGTCATTGTCCTCTCTTGTGTCCGCCTCATCTGAATTCATGTGTCTGCTACAACGAGCTACAAAGTACAAGTGTTATCAGAGATAATTAGTATAAGACCCGGTCAGACATTCACCCTGTTATCACTAATAATGATGAGAACTTATCTTCACATAAAATGAAAGACAAGACACACAGCAGTTTTCTGCAGATGACGTCTCATTTTACTTACTGATAAAGTAGCGGGTGTCCTCATCTGACTTTAGCTCAGGAACGAACAGGGGCTTCTGACTTAGAAGGTTGTCAAAGTCTAAGTGATGCAGAAATGGATGCATTTTGATCTCATTTGCTCCTCCTGGAAAAGGAAGACAAGAAAGAATGTGATAGAGTCATTTTTAGAGAAACTGCTCCATATCGGTACAGTTTATGTTAACCTGAACTGAAGATGTAACAACAGACATGAAGGAAATGTACTGAAAGTCACAGCATGAAAAATGGGGAATGGATAAGTAGGTAGATTACTGAACCTCATGGACACAACCATTTGTCTGGTCACAGACGTGTAATAAGTCATAATACTATTATAATATTACCTGTCCCAAGTCTATCTGCTGGATCTTTTCTGAGCAGCTGAGTGATGATGTCCCGAGCATCAGGTGGAGTAGAGTATTTATGATATGTCAAAATTAATTTATCTGTTATATAGAAACAAATATTACAGGAAATGAAACGTTTTCATTTATTTTTATAAAAAATGTCCTTAATGAGGCTAGAAATTAAACCAGAAAACCAATGAAACCAAATAACAGTGACATCACAAGCATTCAGATTATTTTACTTACCCTCAAGGACACTGCGTAAAATATCTCTTTTTAAAGCCCCTTTAAATGGTGTACATCCATAAAGAAATTTATGTAGAGTGATCCCTACTGACCACCAATCAACGGGCCTTCCATAGCCTTTCCTTTGGATAATTTCTGGGGCCATGTAACTAGGGGTGCCAAAAGTCTGGAAACCAACAGAAGAATGAGATGATAATCAATAAATATAATTGCGTCAAATAACATCAGTGCAAACGTTTTATAGAGAAATTGTCAGAGAAAGAGAAAGAGATGAAATCTGTAAAGTACAAGACCTTGTAAGTAAAGCCTACCTCTTCATCAAGGAACTCGCTGGTGATGTCCTCAGTTGAAGCCTTGTAGATATCTGAGCTTGGTCTCATGAGGCCGAGTTTTGAAACCCCAAAATCGGTGACCTTAATATGTCCTGTTGATGATATCAGGAGGCTGTGAAAGAAAGAAATGGTGTCAGACCCAAGTAATTACCCATAGACTGTATAAAAACTATAATTTTTTTCCCCTTTATTATACTACTGGGGTCACTTACTTGCCAGGCTTCAGGTCTCTGTGCACCACACCATAACTGTGCAGGTATTCCACAGCAAGTACCGTTTCCGCAATGTACATACGGGCCAGGGGGATTGGTAAAGGACCCCTGCGCTTTATAAGACTGGCACAGTCTCCTCCTGTCGGAGAAAGCAAATATGAGAGGTGAGGGTTTGTTTCAATGTAAATTACACATGATGAGGGTGAATATGAAATAAGTGGAAATATTGGGACAAGATGGCCTATATAGAGATATACTGTGTAATGTAGAGCGTATACTGTATACTATATGTTGCCATCCATGTGGGCACATTATGGTCATATATAGGTGCTAGGACTAAACAGACGTGGGCTGGATATAGATACAATGGATGTGTCCTACCTGGTACATACTCCATGACCATACACAGATGAAGTTTAGTAGGGAAAGAGCAGAACATGGAGGCCACAAAGGGACAATCAGCGAATGCTGAGATGTCCCTCTCCAGAAAGGCCAATTCAAGTCTCTTTGGCTTTTTCAGGTTCTCCTTGTCCATTGTCTTCATAGCACAAATCTGGTTTGTGTCTTTATGGCGCACTAAGTGGACGGCCCTGGAGAGGAAGAAAATCCATGATTTATTACAAATTCTTATTAACAGTCCATCTATAGACCTCATCAAATGATCTCCTGTACTAATGGTTAATACTAGATGTGAGGCCATCACTATAAATCCATGTCTAGAAATGCATAAAATAATACTCCATAAATGATTATCAATGGAGGGTCCACATCCACGTCACATCCTAACTGACCTGACAGATAGATGTGGACAGTGATGTGGTCTCCTAATTTCTCTATGGGAATATTACATGGGCAGGACACCGAGGCATCATCATAAGGAGCCCTGGGAAATAAATATTATACCAAAGTAAAGCTCACCCAAAGGCTCCACTGCTGATCAGTTTGATCTGTTTATAGTCGCTCTTACAAGGATTTCTCTCTGGGTTCAATGATCCGATCAAGGCCTAAAAAGGAATAAGAAATGACATTAAGACAGAAAATGCAGGAGAATAAAAGCTCAAGATGCAGGAACGTCTCCCTTCTATATTATGTCCCCACTGATTACACTGTAGAGAACGTAATACAAGCCGGACCCACCACAGACCCCATTATATTATAAAGGGAAATCCCCCATACACATAAATCAATACTGCAGGGAAGGATAAGGGACATCACACAGAGGGGGCAGGAAGAATAACGCCATTATCACACATAATATGTCTGATCTACATGACGAACAGTGATATCCCATTGTCATATGGGATATAATATGGGATGTATAATTCACACACGTCATCTAATGATATACAGACGTCCCTCTGATACTTACACTGGCAGATTCCTGGATGATTTCTGGTGTCTCACATATTCCACCATCAGTATTTGCCGGCACAGTTATTCCTAAAATAATGAAGAAACGTTATTTATTAAATGTCTATATCAGCACTTAATAACCAAAAGAAAAGGAAGTAAAAAAGTCAAATATCAAAAAACATAACAAATTTTATTGATTAATCAGAACAATTCATGATAAAAAAAATAATAAGAGAATGTCAGACACAGAGAACGCTCTCTCTTTCAAACCAAGAACAACTGATCAAAATCACTTCAAAACCTATTCATAATGGTATTCATACAAGTTTGTGTCTGTTTAGAATGTAGAAGATATAGGAACAATCTGTAGTCCTCAAAATTAATAAGACAAATAAAAAAGAGAAACCTGCACAGTCTGGGAGGGTGGGAAGCAAGACCCCGACATGTGTTTCGCATAGGCTTCTTCCAAGGGGTATTGAAGAAGTTTTGCGTAGGCTTCTTCCAGCGGGTGTGTAAGAAGCCTACATGAAACGCGCATCAGGGGCTCACTCCCCACCCTCCCAGACCATGCAGGTTTCTCCTATTTATTTGTTTATTTATTTATACAGAGGATGAAGAATAAATCAACATATTCTTTGCCGTTCTCAATAACGAAATATTTGAATGTAAAATATTAGATGATCGTCTTACCTTCTATCAGATCGGAGTTTGGCCCTGGCTGACTATTATCAGGGTCAGCAACATTTAGGTTTTGCCCCTCTGCGGAGTCGCCTTTTGATGTTTCCTGATGGATAAAAGATATACAATTAATATAACATTTCTCAAACACTAGATTACCATATATATAAAGCAGGAAGGATTAAACCTTGATTTACTTGACAAGTTCAGTATTGGACGGACAATTCACGGCCGCTCTATCAAGTAAATTTACATTAATATTTAAGCGACTTGTATCTACAACTGTTCTCTAATAACTTCTATCAGAACTGCAGCATTTACAAGGAGGAAGATTGTGATGATCGAGTGAGACAGAGGTAGAAATACAAGCTCCGCACCGCTGAGTACAGACTGTCACCACAGAGGATGGAGCCGCAGAGACAGGCTGCCATAAAATATCCTGTGTCTGCCTGGAGCGGAGAGAGGAAGGCCTCTACCATCATAAATCTGACCTTCTGCTATATGACTGGTAATCTGGAGAAGATCAGACAACAAGGACATGAGATGTAGAAGATGACAGATCCTTACCAGGCGCTCCAGTGAGTAGGCCGGATACTCCAGTACAAGCAGGACATTTTGGGCCAGCTGTTTGAAAAAGGCCAATTCTCCACTTTGGGATTTTTCTTCAGCCTATAAAGATGAAAATAAACAAGAAATGAAAATAATCAATAAAATTCATGAACATATATGGTATTGCCACGTTTGTTAAAGTCTGATCTGTTAAGATAGGTGTTTATTAATTGTGTTAATTAATTCCCTAACATCGAGAAAAAAAATCAAAACGCTAGATTTACAGGTTTTTTTGCTCACCTCACTTCACTAAAAAAATGTAATAATAAGTAATTAAAGCACCGTATGTACACAAAAATGATATCAATAAAAACCTGAGTTCACTGCGCAAAAAAAGGCTTTACTTAGTCCTATCAACAGAAAAATTACAATGTTATGGGTCTCTGAATATAGTGACACAAAGAATCATTTCATCTCAATTGGAATTTTTTTCACCTTGTTTCAATACAATGTATGGTAAATAGGATGGAGCCATTGAAAGCTGCAATTCATCCCAAAAAAACAAGCCCTCACATGTCTATGCCAATGGAGAAATAACAAAGTTATGGCTCTTGAAAGAAAGTGAGGAAAAAATGAGAGCAGAAAAATGAAAAATTCTGTTGTCCATAAAGGGTTAACCAATCCTATTCCTTCCTCCCCCCGCATCCAGGACCTTCCCACCCCTAATTCAACTAACCCTTTAGATCCCACCCTCTCCTTTGTCATGTAGCCTGATTGCCCTGTTTTGACTCCAGGCTATTCTTATCTGGGTATTTGGCACAGGTTAAACTTAAACTTGTATTCCATTATTATTTTCCATTATTATTATATATAATTTGTGCAGATTGTCTGCTACTTACCTGGTGTACTAATGTCCAGATGTTCTGCTGTAAATGCTCAAGATATTCTGAGCTTATGCAACCTTGGTGGTATTTGGTCAGGCAATCTCTCACAAGCTCCATAACCAGCCGGTAAGTGAAGCTGAGGACGCCATCGGGTAGTGGTAGCACAAAGTCAGGGTCATAGGTGGTAAGAATCCCCTGGAGTAGTGCTAACACCTGAAGTCTGTCTGGAGGAATTCCAGACATTTCAAGTAATCCAAGCGCGGTTAGTATATGACTAGCTATATGGCTTATCACACCAACAGCAATGACACCGGAATGTCAAAGTGACAACAGGAGTGTAAACACTTGTAGAAGTAGTGATGGTTAATTGTGATGTCATAATGGAATCTTGTGTTCTAATCTTAAAGGGGCATCTTACCTTATAAGGAAGTTGCCTTGCAACCCTTAAGTAGGGAAAAATATAGGCTCAGCATCAGTATCTGTTATACACAATAAAAATTATAGCGTTTTGTATCAATAAGAAATTCCGATTCCAGCGCTAACAGAAATATCTTTCTGTGGGAACAGGGCATGTGGGGCTGGGGCTGCATCCAACCCTGGCATATGAAGCACGCTGGCCCATGTTGCTCTGCCACAACCACTTCCAAAGATGGGGGTCTTTATTACAAATATGACCCTGCCTACCAATGGAGAAAATCAAAATTTACTACTCCCAATAATTCCAGTTTTTAAACTTGGCAAAATAGGTCTCTTTATAATATTAATAGTAACCTCTTGACCCTCCTTATAATAATAATAGCGCCCATCTGGTTCTCCTGATAATATTAAAGGGAATCTGACAGTGGCATCAACCCTCATAAGCCATCTATATGGGCATTTAGGTCATAGAACGTTGAAGAAACCGATACCTTGATATCTGCCATCTGATGTCTTATTCCACAGAAATCCACATTTTCTTTTATATGTAAATGAGCTGTTAAGATCTATGGGCCGGACATAGATCTCCCTGAGAATCTGCATCCAGAGATTATTTTCAGTGGAACAGGTAGTTATCAGTGGGAGACATGTACATCAGGAGAGTAGACGGTCAGTCATTACATGTGTCACACTGGAAATGACTCTTTTCATTTATAATAAGCCCTGGATGCAGATTCTCAGGGAGATCTATGTCCGGCCCATAGATCTTAACAGCTCATTTACATATTAAGAAAAAAAGTAAATTTCTCTGGATTAAGACATTCATCAAATAGTGGCTATCAAGGCATCACTCTATTCAACTTTCTCTGACCTGCATCTTTATGTAGACGGCTTATGAGGGTTGATCTTACTGACAGTTTCCCTTTAATAGTGTGGCTCGGACCTCCTTATAATAATAGTGCCCCTTATGGGCCTCCTTATAATAATGATAATAATGGTGACTACCTGTTCTTTTTTATTAAATTAAAAATAATAATGCTCCGTCAGGCCTCTTTATAATAGTAATATTAATGATAAAAATATTAGATGACCCCACACGGTTTAGGGAAAGTGTCACTGAATGCAGAAGCCGGGTCTAAGCTCCTAATAAACACTACCCACCTCCTGCCCTGCTGTGTTATTACAGGCTTTATTCCCCTTCAAGCCTAAGCAGCAGAATGCCGGTATCTCCTCTTACTGCTCCATTTCACCTGCTGTCAGTAATGCAAAGTGCCTGGGCCCTGTTTTAAAGCCTCTTGCTAACCCTCTCCCACCATGTATCTAGTGGTAGACCCCATATTAATATAAGCCCCCTACATACCTTGAGCTGCCCCTCTCCAGCTGTCTTTTCTGGAGCTGATCCCAGCAGGTATGGCTGACAAGAGGCTGCAGCTGGAGGCCTTGTGCTTCAAGCAGCATTGTGGGGAGGAAGGATAGCTGTCCTGACTTCTGGCAAGGCTTGCAAGTCTCCTTCACGGCTGGACTGGGCATCTGGCAATTCTGTCAAATTCTGGCTTGGCCGGTCTGGCAGTGGGCTGCATCGATCTGCAACACTATTAACTGTTAACAATTATAGTGAAGCAGAGAGCCATCAGCTCCCTGCTCTGCCACTTAACTAAGGCAAGCCACAGATTGCTTCCGGCCACAGGCAGGGACTGCAAGGGATCGGTACCACGTAATGGACGTCAGGCAATGAGATGACATCAGAGACTGTAGTGAGGAGGAGCACATCACCACTCGGCATGGGAGTGTCGTGAGGAAAATATGAGTTTATTTCTATTTTTTTGCAGTCACTGCAGGGTACTAATATTATTACAAGATAAGATACCTAGGGGGGCACTAATGTCTCATAAAGAGGCCAAGGAGGGTGACATTGTTATTACAGGTTGTCCCATGGGGCTCTTTTATTATCACTATGGAGGAGGCCTAGAGGGGCTCTGTTATTATTATAAGGAAGCCCGGGGATATTAATATTATTGTAAGAAATCCCGGGGCGCTATAAATATTATAAGGAAGCCCAGGGTCCATTATTATTATTATTATTATTATTATTTTAAGCATGCCCAGGGGGTCTCTATTATTATTGGGGCAATATTATTGTAAGAAGCCCTGAGTGCACCATTATTATTAGGTACAGATGGGGGCATTATTACTCTGTAGTGGCACAGAGGGGACACTGTTACTGTGTGGGATACAAAAGCAGGAAGCTCTTTCTATGCAGGGTACAGAGGGGGCATTATTACTACGACAGGGGTGGGCAATTAATTTTCCAGAGAGGAAACAAGAGAGACTGTGACTGTTGTGGAGGGTCAAACCAATAGGCTGAATTTAATTCTGCTCATCATTAATATTACAAAAAATAATTACAATTATTATTTTATAATAATAGTATCACTTAATATTAAGTAGAATTAAGTATGCTGACATCCCCCTATATACCGTACGAGCCCGCAAACAGCCTCCAATATACAGTATGAGCCCCTACACAGCCCCTTACATACAGTATGAGCCCCCAAATAGCCCCTCTATATACAGTGAGCCCCCACATAGCCTCTCTGTATATAATATGAGCCCTCACATAGCCTCCTATATATAGTATGAGCCTTCACATATTTCCTATATACAGTATTTGCCCCATAAACAGTATTAGCCCCCCATAGCCCCTCTATATGCAGTGTGAACCTCACATGGCCTCCTATATACAGTATATATACTCCTATGTGAGCCCTCACAAAGTTTCATAGTTTTAAAGTTGAAGATAGACTTAACACCATCAAGTTCAACCTATAGTCTAAAATGTTGATCCAGAGGAAGGCAAAAACCCCATGGGGCAGAGATTAATAGCTCCATATTAGGGGAAAAATTCCTTTCCGATTCCATAAGACAATCAGACTAGCTCCCTGGATCAACGCCCCATCACAGAATCTAGTGCCCATATCATGTAATGTTATATTTCTGGAAATTGCAGTTGGAACCAGCTCAACACACCGGAGTAATTAAAAATTTGCAAACTCTTTATTGGAAATCCTTTAAAAATGAAATTGATAAAAAATTGGGCATCTTAGACAACAAAGAGGGGTGTAACAGGAATCAATCCATACGCGTTTCTAGCTACATGGCTCTTAAACACAGTGTTCAAGAGCCATGTAGCTCGAAATGTGTATGGATTGATTCCTGTTACACACACCACCCCTCTTTATTGCTTTGTTGTCTGAGATGCCCAATTTATTATCAATTTCATTCTTAAAGGATTTCCAATAAAGATTTTGTGAATTTTTAATTACTCCGGTGTGTTGATCTGGTTCCAACTCCAATTTCCTCAACTACCTCCAGCGCTGTGCAGCAGCGGGGACGCCGTGCTCCTCCCGGACTGGAACAGCATCTCAGGGGTGAGCTGAATTTTTTCTTATTTAATGTTATATTTCTCAAGAAAAGCATCCAGACTCTTCTTCAATTTTTGTAGTGAATCACTCATTACAAACATCATCTGGCAGAGAGTTCCACAGTCTCACTGCTCTTACAGTAAAGAATCCGCGTCTGTGGTAATGATTAAACCTTCTTTCCTCTAGACGTAGAGGATCCCCTTTTGTCCCCATCGCAGGCCTAAGTAAAAAAGCTCATTATACACATCTCTGTATTGTCCCCTCATATATTTGTACATTGCAGCAGGATCGCCCCTAAGCCTTCGTTTTTCCAAACCGGAAAACCCCAAGTTTGATAATCTGTCTTGGTATTGCAGTCCACCCATTCCCTTAATAACCTTGGTTGTTCTTCTCTGTACTCACTCTAGTTCAGTTATGTCCTTCTTATACACTGGAGACCAAAATTGTACAGAGTATTCTAAGTGGGGTAGCAATGGTGACTTGTATGGTGGCAAAACCAATGTTCTTGCCATAAGTGTCTATGCCTCTTTTAATGCATCCCATCATTTTCTTTGCCTTGACAGCAGCTGCCTGACACTGGTCACTAAAGTGAAGTTTGCCGTCCACCCATACACCCAAGTCTTACTCAGTGACTGTTTTACCCAGTGTTTTACGATTTAGTTCATAATTATTTATTTTATTTCCTCTGCTCAAGTGGAAAGTGGTGACTACCTGTTCTTTTTTATTAAATTAAAAATAATAATGCTCCCTCAAGCCTCTTTATAATAGTAATATTAATGATAAAAATATTAGATGACCCCACACGGTTTAGGGAAAGTGTCCCTGAATGCAGAAGCCGGGTCTAAGCTCCTAATAAACACTACCCACCTCCTGCCCTGCTGTGTTATTACAGGCTTTATTCCCCTTCAAGCCTAAGCAGCAGAATGCCGGTATCTCCTCTTCCTGCTCCATTTCACCTGCTGTCAGTAATGCAAAGTACCTGGGCCCTGTTTTAAAGCCTCTTGTTAACCCCCTCCCACCATGTATCTATAGCATCGGCGTCTCTGCCCCCTGCTGGCGTAGCGTACATGTACATACCGTATCATACGTGTACGTTACGGTAAGCTCGGACCAATGAGAGGAAGCATCCGGCGCTCAGAGGAAGTATCCGGCACCCAATCAGAGGGACAGCTGTAACATCACGTGCCAACGTTAGCTGCTGGTCTGAGATTGGCTGGCGGCTGCTTCCTGTGATTGGGCGGAGCTTACAGTAATGTACGGGACGCTACATGTAGGGTACAGCAGCGGAGAGAGACCGGCGGTCGGGCGGAATCCAGCGTGGAGCCACAGAGCACCGATGAGTGTGTGTGTTCTGGCGGGTCTGGCAGTGGCATGGGGTTATTTGGTGGTGGCAGCGTGTTTGGTGGATCCAGCGGCGACCCCAGGAGCGGCTCTGACAACGGCGGCGTCTCTGGCGGTGTGTCCGGCTGTGCTTGGAGCAGCGTTTGAAGTGGCGGGTGCAGCCAGGGTGTCCTGTGCCATCTTGGGACACTCATGTGCTTCCTGCCGGGCACGGCCGCGGTGCCTTATGGGATTCGTTCACTTCGCAAACTGCCAATTATGTAAGTACATAGCCTCCCATTGCTTAGTGTTCTTGATTGTCTTTGTGGGCACACTCTCCTCCGTAGTGTAAAAACAAGGCAGCAGCGCAAGTGTGAATGCTCGCTGGGTTATGTCATCATCTTTGCCAGTGATGGTGCATCGGAGACCAGAGCTGTGGAGTCAAAGTCGGAGTCGTGGAGCCTGAGTCGGTGCCAATTTTGGTGGAGTCGGTATAAAAAGGACTGACTCAGACTCCAAAAATATATAATAAATTGGGTACGGTAGTGCAATGCAATATTTGCAAATTATTATGTTCTACATATCTTGATTATTATAGCAATGATTAAAAGGCTTATGTTCACATGATGCTACAATAAATGTATCACCTAAACATCAGCAATGTACGAAGGAGTCAGAGTCATGGAGTCGGAGTCAGGGAAATTGAGGAGTCAGGGAAATTGAGGAGTCAGTGGTTTGGCTTACCGACTCCACAGCCCTGGAGACAGCCAGGCAAGTGTCGCTGCTGCAGTTGTGTGTGCCTTTCCCAGAATTTCGCGCAGTATCCTAGATGCCAAATTGCAGCATCTGTATCCAGGATCGTGCATCTACCTAATAATGCATGTTGCAGCAGCCTCCAAGATGCATTATCAGTAGGAATAGATATATTCAGATGCTGAATATGGACAAATATTTTCAATTAACACTACCCCACCACTATACTAGAGAAGCAAACAAAACCATCTCAAACTTTTATTTAAAACATTTTATTTACTGGAAAAAGTAATGAGGCAGAGGGCAAAAACATTTAATACAAAAAAAAATAAATTCATATATGTACTCTTTTAAAACCAAAGGAAAGAAATTCTGCATTAATGAGCCTTGTCATTTATTCATAACTCTGTCAATCTTGCACCAATGCCATCCAGACATGACATCCACATTTGGAAATCTCAATCCCCTTTTTTTGCCAAGAAACATCTAAAGGAGTTATTCAAGTCTCCAACGCTTGGTTACCTAAATAGAAAAAAATAAATAATATAATATATATATATATTAGATGGTGGCCCGCTTCTAACGCATCGGGTATTCTAGAATATATATGTAGGCTGCTGGGGTGTATATAGAGGCTGCTGGAGTATATATAGAGGCTGCTGCTGCTGGGATGTATATAGCGGCTGCTGGGGTGTATATAGCGGCTGCTGGGCTGTATATAGAGGCTGCTGCTGCTGGGGTGTACTGACCAGAAAATGTGACTGCCTCAGCCAATCACAGGCCATAGTTAACCGGATTTACCCAAAGTCCATTTTCCCTAATATGGGTAAATCCAGTTAATTTGTAGCATATAGCACAGTGGGTAACCGAAGTCCATTTTTCCCTAATCTGGTGAACAACTGCAGTATATGATACTACTTAACCGTTTTTACTCAAAATGAACGGACTTTGTCGTTTTTTAGACCCTGGGTCACTGCCCCCCCGTGCTGGATCTGCCCCCGCAGTGTTCGCTTTCTACCCTCCATCCCACGTGCTGGCTCTTATGCAGCGGGTGAGAGCGGGCAGAGTAGGCGTGAGTGGGTAGAGCAGAGTGCGGGACAGCGGGGGGACAGTGGGAGACAGGAGAACACAAAGGGAGACAGTAGAGCACAATGGGGTCAGTGGAACACAGCGGCGGAGAGCAGAGAAGGGGTCAGTGGAGCATAGCAAGCAAAGCAGGGTACAGCGGAGTACAGCAGGGGACATTAGAGCAGAGAAGGGGTCAGCGGAGCAGAGTGGGGGACAGCAAAACAGAGAAGGGTTCAGCAGAGCTCAGCGGGGGTTAGCAGAGAAGGGTCAGTGGAGCACAGCGGGGGACTGCAGAGCAGAGAAGGGGTAAGCAGAGCATAATGGGAGACAGCAGAGCACAGTGGGGGACAGCAGAGTAGAGAAGGGGTCAGTGGAGCACAGCGGGGAAAAAGCGGAGCAGAGAAGGGTCAGTGGAGCACAGCGGGGGACACCAGAGGAGGGGTTAGCAGACCACAGAGGGGGACAGCGGAGCAGAAAAGGGGTCAGCGGAGCATAGCTGGGGACAGCGCAGCACAGTGGGGGATAGCGAAGCAGAGAAGGGTCAGTGGAGCACAGTAGGAACAGAGAAGGTCAGTAGAGCAGAGAAGGGGTGTGTGTGTGTGTGTATATACACATGCGGTGTGTGTATATGTGTTCCCTCGCCCGACATCGCCGCAGCGCTGCCTGCACCCACCTCCGTGTAGCCACAGCCTCTAGGAAAGACCGCGGCTTGCGGCCTGTGCACGGAGGTGGCTGCAGGCAGCGCAGTGGCGATGTCGGGCGAAGGGGAATGGGGGAAGGGTCCCAGCGACGGCAGGTCCAGGCGGCGGGTGGGTTCCACTTCCGGTGAGCGTGGTTCAATTCTCGCGGCAACTCGCGGCTGGACTGCGCCTGTCCCTGATTGGTTCTGGCCGGCCGGGATTGGTTCAGCGACGCGGGATTTCGGTTAAGGAAGTGGAACCACAAGGCAATTATATAGTGAACAGCTAAGGCAGCTTAGATGGTATCGCTTCCCACAGGTGGAGCAGGGCCTCAGGGCAGCGTAGGAGGGGGGATGCAGGGCAGGCGAGACAAATCCAGGTCAGAGCAAGAACAGGGACGGACACGATAGTCACTTCAGTACCTTTTACTGGTGGAAATTCAGACACATCCCAGAGCACTGTAGGGTGAAGGGTGCATATCAGAATCCTCCCCAATGAGCGGGTGTAGGGCCTCCTGTTTCTTGCCTCTGCGTAGTAAGTTTCTGACCTGCCTGGAGCTAGGCCTAACTTTGTCTCTGTCCTGCGCTGGCTGACCTTGTGGTAGGGCCTTTTCTTGGAATACACGCTCCCAGCTTACGGGGCCTATGTGTCTCCTGGCTCTGTTACGTATCAGCACTTTAGCGATCCTGGGACCTGTAGTTCTCCAGGGATTCCGGTTATACCTTACTGGGTCATAGAGATCCCGGTAAGCTCGGATCCGGTGTCCGGTAATGCTTCGGGGTGAGCTAGTTAAGCTCCTTTGCCCCCTATGTACTAACTTCTCCACTTGCCTTCGGCCTTCTCGGGCCCTCACTAGGCTATACACACTAACGGCAGCTTGCCACGCTTCACCGATCTTATGGCGCCGGCACACCTAAGCTCACTATTCAGAGCTACAACTGAGTCTGGACTGTGCTTCACTGCAGGAACTCTCTCAACAGACTTGACTAGGCTGAGCTCAACTCTGTATTCAGGTCTGTGCTTGCTGAACTCTCCAGAGGAACTGAACTGCCTGGCTCCACCTTCCCTTTTTATATCCGTAACGGGCTCCCTCTGCTGGTCTGAGGTGGAAGGTGGAGATGTGTGAATGTTTATGGGGGCCTCTTGTGGAGGATTCCATCAATGCACTCTTCCAGGATCTGTGATACCAAGCGCAGCTGGGCGTCACATTCCCCCCTAGCAAAGCTTAGCACTCCCGGTACATTTTATAACAATAAGAAACATTAACAATCTTCCCTTTATGGGAGGCACCAAGCTTAAACGTTGCATAATAATATCAACAAATACAAAGTGTCCTCAGAATTCAAATCTCTTGTGGTGACGTTCCCAAACAGGATGTCCATCTCACAGAGTAGAGTACTTGGTGGTTTGAGGGACCTGTCCCAAACCCTCAACGTAGGCCCTGGGGTGGCTTCAGGGCATGGAAATCCCGAGTTGGACCTCCAATAGAGCCACTCCAGACAGGTTTTCCTTCGGTGGTCACCTAAAGGGGCACTCCTGGGAGCGCAATTATATACAATAAATAGTTTTTGGGCTGCACACAGTCCTCAGCCACGAAGTTCTTTATGCAAACAATAAAGGAATTAATCAGGTAAAGTGTCCATGTCACTTGAACTGTTCAATAATAAAGCAAAGCACAAAATAATATACATTAGTACAGTACATTACAATTTAATACCCCAGGGGTAACTATCTACATTTGTCAGAGGTTAGCTATCTTACTGCTTGTACCTGAGAGGGGGTTTACCTCGCGTGCTACGTGTTGATCTGCGTAGTGCGGTGGTCTGTGAGGTATCAATGTCTGTACTATCAATTACCCTACCAGTTCTACGTGTGACTATGTTGTAAAACTGCCTTAACCTCTCTCTGGAACTGGTAAGTCTACCATTGGCTGGGCCTTCTTGCTCTACTCCTGCCGGGGATCCTTCGTCCGGGGATTCTTCTTGAGCTGGCTCTTCTGCGGCACTAGGCTCTTCTGCAGCACTTACAGGTTCAACTTGCTGTGGAGGGTCTTCTGGTTGTTGAAAGAATTGGAGTATTGGAAAGATTACTGCTCCTCCTAGTTGGGGCCAATCTGCTGGGAAGTCTCCTAAGTCAGTATGGATTACTGCTTCTTTAGGCTCCTCCTGGATAATGAAAGGCACTTCTTCTTGGGGTTTCAGTAGATTTGGACATAACTTTAGATGGTCCCTGGATACTGTGGCAGTTGTCCTTCCTCCATCTCGACTAATTATGCAGGTCTTCTTATTATCAAATCTTGACTTCAGCACAGTGTAGGGTTCTTTCTCTCACTGGTCATCAAGTTTGTGGTTCCTTCTTTTCCTTTTCAATACTATTTCACCAGGTGTGAAAGGCTCTGCGGGTGCACGTTTATTGTAGTGGGCCTCTTGCTTATCCCTCACCCAGGTGAGACTGTCCTCGACACAGGCTTGTACCCTTCTGTACTGCTCTTGTCTGGTCATGTCCCAGTCCTCAGTGGTCACATCCGCTTCTGGTTCTACTACACCAAGCTCCAGATCCATAGGCAACTTCCCAGGTCTTGCACGCATAAGATATGCCGGAGTACAATTGGTGGAACTCACGGTTGTACAGATCCACTAGGTCAGGTAGTAGGTCTGGCCACTGATTTCTCTCCTCAAGTGGTATGATCTTCAGCAGGTCGATGATGATGTTGTTCATCTTTTCACAGAAACCGTTGGTTTGTGGGTGGTACGGTGTAGTTCTTATCTTTTTACACCCGTACAGATGGCACAACTCCTTAAACAATTCAGCCTCAAAGGCCGGGCCTTGGTCCATCAGCACCTGCTCAGGGTATCCATGGAGTCCGCAGAAACACGCCTGGAAGGTCTTTGCTGCTGTCTCCGCCGTCAGGTCCTTGACGGGGGCGACCACCAGGAACCTAGAGTAGTGATCCACCATGGTCAGGGCGTAGGAGTACCCTGACCTGCTGGGTGACAACTTGACATGGTCCAGGGCCACGATCTCCAGGGGTCGAATCGTCTTGATGGGTTGCAGGGGTGCCTTCTGGCTGCTGTAGTCTTTTCTTCTGAGGCCACAGGGTCCACAGTCTTGGCACCACCGCTCAATGGAGCTGCGCATTACTACCCAGTAGAATCGACACTTCAGCAGGGTCTCTAGCTTTTTCCAGCCAAAGTGTCCCGCCTAATCGTGGTAGGCCTCCAACACCATTTCTTGCGGCCCGCCCGGTATTTAATTGTAAATTGGTAATTTGGCAGCTGAGCCATCCATCGTTGTTCCAGTGCTCCTAGCTTGGCTGTTTCAAGATGGGTCAAAGGGTTGTTATCAGTGAAGGCAGTGAACTTGCTGGAGGCCAGGTAGTGCTTAAATCTTTCAGTGATGGCCCAGACCAAGGCCAGGAACTCCAAATTGAAGCTGCTATAGTTCTCTGGGTTCCTCTCGGTCGGGCGGAGCTTCCTGCTTGCGTATGCGATTAACTTCTCCTGGCCATTCTGCTTCTGACTTAAGACAGCTCCCAGCCCTTCGTTGCTGGCATCTGTATACAGCAGGAACGGTTGGCTGTAGTCAGGGTAGGCTAGGATCTCATCGCCTGTCAGGATCTCCTTCATCTCCTGAAATGACTCGACTTGCTCCTTACCCCAGTGGAAAGGGGGATTTCTGCCTTTGGGGGACTGCCCTACCAGGAGGTCTTGCAGAGGGGCTGCTTTCTTAGTATAGTCTTTTACAAACCTCTGGTAGTATCCTACTAGTCCCAGGAACTGATGCACCTCCTTGAGGTTCTTCGGCTCCGGCCACTTCTGGATGGCAGCGATCTTCTCCGGGTCTGGTGCTACCCCTTCCGGACTGACAATGTGCCCCAGGTACTGTACCTTTCTCTTGAGCAGGTGGCACTTTGAGGGCTTCAGCTTCATCCCATACCGGGACAGTGAATCAAATACCTCTGCCAGGTGTTTCAAGTGGTCCTCGTACGTTCTGGAGTACACTATCACGTCATCCAGGTATAGTAACACAGTCTCGAAGTTGCGGTGTCCCAGGCAGCACTCCATCAATCTCTGGAACATTCCAGGGGCATTGCAGAATCCAAACGGCATACTGTTGAACTGCAGAGTCCCATCGGGGTTGTAAAGGCCGTCTTCTCCCGATCCTCCTCAGCCACAGCTACTTGCCAGTACCCACTAGTGAGGTCAAGGGTGGAAAAGTAATTTGCAGACTTTAAGGCAGCTAGGGACTCCTCTATGTGTGATAAAGGGTATGCATCTTTATGTGTAATGCGATTTACTTGTCGGTAATCTACACACATTCTCATGCTCCCATCCTTTTTCCTAACTAGCACTAGGGGAGCTGCCCAGGGACTACAACTATCCCTTATTATCCCCGCCTTTCTCATGTCGTGCCACATTTCCTTAGCCTTCTGGTAGTGAGCTGGTGGTATAGGCCTGTAACGTTCATTGATTGGGGCATGGTCGCCTGTGGGGATATGATGTTGAACCCCCTTAATCCTCCCGAAGTCAAGTGGATGTTTACTGAACACCTGCGAGTATTCTTGAACCACCTGGTGTACACCCTGTTTTTGATGGGCAGAAGTGGTGTCTGTCCCAACATGGAGCTGTTGACACCAATCCTCCACCTGGGTTGCAGGGTCATTATCCTCCACTTCATCTGGTGAGGCTAAGGACTCCGCCTTGTGAATACAATTGTTATTTACAGCATGTAATTTGGCAACAGTGGGATAACGTGGCATCTTCCCCACAGTTGAGAAGACGGACGGGCACCCTCCCATTGCGTACATCTACCACTCCTCTGGTGGTTAAGAGCGTGGGTCTGTGCTCGGAGCAAAGGGGTTCTACTACCGCCTGGTAGCTCTGTCCTCTAAGACCTATAGCAGCTCTACACCAGATGAGCATTTCACTCATTGGGGGGACGACAATGGGTGTGGGGTCCGTTACACGCACATTACCAATTTCACCTTCCGCTAACCTTACTTGCTGTTGGTACATCAGGACTCGGATCTCCTTCTGCAGCGCCCTCCTCTGTCCTGGTCTGGCAGTGTCAGCTATCTGTTGGAGCAAGAACACAACCTCTCCCAAACAGTTACCAACAATGTTTGCTTCGGGGTGAGCTAGTTAAGCTCCTCTGCCCCCTATGTACTAACTTCTCCACTCGCCTTCTGCCTTCTCGGGCCCTCACTAGGCTATACACACTAACGGCAGCTTGCCGCGCTTCACCGATCTTATGGCGCCGGCACACCTAAGCTCACTATTCAGAGCTACAACTGAGTCTGGACTGTGCTCCACTGCAGGAACTCTCTCAACAGACTTGACTAGGCTGAGCTCAACTCTGTATTCAGGTCTGTACTTGCTGAACTCTCCAGAGGAACTGAACTGCCTGGCTCCACCTTCCCTTTTTATATCCCTAATGGGCTCCCTCTGCTGGTCTGAGGTGGAAGGTGGAGATGTGTGAATGTTTATGGGGGCCTATTGTGGAGGATTCCATCAATGCACTCTTCCAGGATCTGTGATACCAAGCGCAGCTGGGCATCACATAAGGACTCTGCACCCCTTGCTTAATCCACATCCAATATTGATCTTGTGTTTCTGGACACACTCATCACCTACGTCAGGCCTAGCTACCACAGGTGACTTGTTACAAGTCGGGGCGACGACTGACTTCCTGGCCTGACCCCTGTGGCTTTTGTATTTTTCTGCTGCAGATCACATGTCCCCTGTGTACCTAGCTCTGCTTTCCTCTCATTCAGCCTGCCTTCTGTCCTTTGGTTCCAATACCCTTTCAGGGTCCTACACCTATATTCCTGATCACTACATGGCAGCATCTGCCCACAAATACCTTACAGCTCATTTCTATTATATGAATCACTCACTCTCCTTACATTCCTCCTCTCTTTAAGCTCATCAGTACTTGGATGAGAAAGGTTACTTATGCTCTAGATGCTCCTTGGCGGTGGTCTCAGAGTCACCAATATCCAAACACACTCCTGTGTCTGCTGTATTACATACTGCCATATGAAATCATCTTCCGCATACCTCCTGGGTGAAACACCAGTGTTGGTACATTCAGATCTGTGAGGTCCCTCCTGACCTGTCTCTTCTGGGACACTGAGGCCCTGAAACACTCTTCCTGTGATTTTGACCTCTACCCTACCCTCTAAGCTAGCCCCGGTCATTCTCTCTTCATCAGACACACATATCGGTAGCATGTAAGGGTGCCGCACTCTCTCTGGTGCGACGTCTTCTCCTTTCGGGGTGTACTCTCCTTGTCACTCGATGAGGAGCAGCCTCCGATGCGTAGTCCAATTTTCCCCAAGGGTGCTTCACTTGAACCAAAACTCGATTCCCCAGCTGTAATGGTGCCTCCTGCACAGGAGTTACTACAGGATGCCTTTTCCCCTGGGGCTTCTGTACAATCTTAAGTCTCAGTGTTTCTAACCGATGTTGGTGTTCCCACACCAAAGTTGTGGTGTTTATCTACGTACTATCTTCCTCTGGATCAAGCTCTAGCTCAGTAACCTTACGGCTGTTACGTCCAAACAGCAACGTGTAAGGCGTGTACCCTGTCGTAGCATGAACCCGGTTACTGTACACCCAGACCAGTTCTGGTACAAATTCAGGCCATTTCATTTTCCTGTGTCACGGTGTAGGGGAATGCTGGTGAGGAAATAGCAGATACGGGCTGGGTGAGCAGGGAAAACTAATCTGTCCCTAGACTGGGAACCCTGAATAGCCCTGACCCCAAAAGTATCTCTGATGGTGAGAAGGTTCGGGTATCCACCCTAAGCCCTAACTCCTCCACAAGCCCTGCGCTAATTCCCCAAACCTCCCTCCGCAGAACAAAGGTACAGCAATCTCAAAGGAAAGGACTTCAGCAGCACAAACGAACAGCACTGCACAGCACGGCTTCCAGGTATAGAGTGAAACTCTATCAGCTGCACCACCTGGTGGAAGGCGAGGCTACTTAAAGGCTAAGGGGAGGAGACACACAGAAACTCACATCCACCAGGACATGGCAATAGAATTGGCATGAACCCATGCAGTACAAGAGGGAATTTCACAGTTTAAGTTACAGCGGCATCTAGAATAGACCGCAGACACAGCGCTAGACAGCGTGTGACATCCTGTCATCTTCCTGTTGTCCTCCACAATTCTCAGAATGTAGATAAAGTTCTGTTGAAACGTTCACAGTCCCCATTTCTCTATGGGTGGTAGGGTGTAGTTCTGGAATTCTCAATGTTGTACAGTTGGTGCAATTCATCCATGACTTTTCCATGAAAACAGGCTCCCATCTCAGAGTGAATTCTTTTTGGACACCCGTATACGCAGATGAAGTCATGACAGATGGCACAGGCTGCTGACTCGGCTTTTTGATTCCCGGTGGGAGTCATGACTGCTAACTTATTAAAATGATCCATCATCACCAGACAGTACAGACAACCATTATCGGAGTGGCTGATCTTGAGATAGTCCACCATCAGCACTTCCAAAGGGAAAGAAAACCTCTTCACCTATATAGATGCTCTGTGTTTAGGGGGTTTAGTCATCTCACCCTGATGGGATTTCCGGTAATCTTCTTTCACCACTCGATTTACAATACAATACAGAAGCCGTTGTAGCCAGTGGAAAGTTCTCTCTGTTCTGAAATGGGTATCACTCTCATGGACTTCCTTCTTCACTATGGGCTTCATTCCTTGTGAAATCATTAGCAGATTACAATGAGGCAATCTGGGCTACCGCCTAGGGCCAAAGGCACCGGGGGTCCTTTGGCCATATTGTCCTCATTATAATGGTTTTTTTCACCACTGTCGGCAGTGGACATCTCCGGAGAGGGAGCTTTCCTAAAGCTCAGCTGCCAGCAACTCACAATGGTTTGCTGGCATCTACAAGGCTATGTGTGTATGTGATCTTAGGAATAACAGAAGCTTTGGTCCTCTCCTCCACTTTTGGCTGAGATTTAGAGGATTAATCGGAGACATAGAACCGCTGTTCTCCACTTTGGAATCCAACCCTTCAGATATATGGTATATGATGTATAGTATTGATATACCAAAAATATCAGTAATAATCAATTAAATTCTAAAAGACATTAATCAATTTAAAATTTGTATTTATTTAGTTTAATTAAATCTGGCATGGAAGGATGAAGACGTGTTCTTGGCGAAGCCTTCAACTTTAGCAGGTGTTTCTTGCTGGTCAGGATGCCACGAGTAGATGGTTCAAATCCTTCCATACAGGTACAGCATTGATGGTGGACATGCTGTAGTTTCTTCAGGGCGCTAGATGTGGGGGTTTTCTGTCCTCGAGATGTCTAAGGTGCCCTGGTGACAGCAGGCAAAAATGCAGCTTCCTCTGACAGTGCGAGCAGCCCTGGATAATCCACGCCGGCAGAATGATATCATCCGGCGGAAGATGGAACCTATGAGAAAAGATGTAAAACTAATGTAAGTAATGGGACTCCATATTAGAGGGTCCTACTGTGGTGTCACTGTGGGAGAACATTAGAGGAATCTCATCACACAGAGGGCAGGGATCATTGTCAGTCATCATACATGTGACAATCCCACCACTGACAGATAACATCTGCTCCACATGACTTCTTCTCACTGACATCATACAACAGGGAGATTATTGTCACACTTACCTCGCCTACTTTCCCCCTCTTCTACTTTCTCTGTTTTTTCTTGTCTTCTCAGTTTTAGAAAATATTTTCTTTTCTTCTGAACTGGAGATTCTAATCAAAAAGTCAGAAAAAAATATTAATTATAAACTTCTAAAATATTTTCTTTGTATCTATATAGAGTTATGCAATTGATTAATATGCACCTGTAGCATTTCTGTGTGCCGCCATGTGGTGACTCCCCAAGGAAATATGTCCCCTTATTATCATGACATACTTGCAGCAAGACACTGTGTTATCATATAATCAGTTAGATTAAACTTCAGTGTAACTTTCAAGAGCACCCATCACCAGATCAAAAGTTTCTGAGATTCACTCTTATCTTATGTCTGCTGCTCCCCTGAGTATTCTGATATTTGTTTTGCTAAAATCCACCCTATGTTTTTTTCCATGAGGGTGTGGCTCACAATTTTATATTGCAGAGCAACCTAAAGACACGCCCCAGAGGATCCTGTGAGCACCACCCTCTTGGAAAAGACCATAAACATTAGCACTAAATAAGACCCATAACTCAAAAAACTGAATACTCAGGGGAGCAACGGGAATAAAGTAAGTAATTTTTGAAGACTTCATGTGCTGATTCACATTATAATTTTGGATTATAGGCTATAGTTGGATGGCCTATAAACCTGTACATACCTGACAATGAGGACGAGGATGACTCGTTGTTTTTAGCAGTGAAACACTGATTGTCTCCATTAGTTTTGGAAGAGGAAGACTCTTTCTGCCTGTTTGGTAGAAGAAAGACCAGTAAATTAAAAGTAAAAACAATAGAAAAAATGAAGAACACCTGTTTGTGAGGCCAATTAGGACAACATAGAGGGGATACCCTGCCCACGGCCTCAACTAGTAATATTGGCCTGTCATGAGCTGGAAATGAATGGCTGGTCACAATGATCAGCTGTTATTGCAGTGTTATCACAAGCCAGACGCACAGAGATCAGCAATCATGGGGTGGTGGATGCTGGATTTAGATTTGTGTTACTCGTGTCTTGTATTTGGTTCTGAACATACATCAAAACTAAATCTCATAATAATAATAATCTACTCACATGTCTGAGTGTTTTTCACTGTTCTCTTGGGAACACTGTGGAGTTGACATAGGCTCTACATTGGTCATCATCCCGGTATTGGTGATATTTAGCTAAAACACACAGAGAAAAATAAATTGATTTATTTTTAAGCATTTTTGTAATTATAGGTTTTAGACATACTATTAGCCACATACTTACTTTACAAAACCTTTGATAAGATGATACAAAGTTTTTTATTTCTGGCCAGTCATTGTCCTCTCTTGTGTCCGCCTCATCTGAATTCATGTGTCTGCTACAACGAGCTACAAAGTACAAGTGTTATCAGAGATAATTAGTATAAGACCCGGTCAGACATTCACCCTGTTATCACTAATAATGATGAGAACTTATCTTCACATAAAATGAAAGACAAGACACACAGCAGTTTTCTGCAGATGACGTCTCATTTTACTTACTGATAAAGTAGCGGGTGTCCTCATCTGACTTTAGCTCAGGAACGAACAGGGGCTTCTGACTTAGAAGGTTGTCAAAGTCTAAGTGATGCAGAAATGGATGCATTTTGATCTCATTTGCTCCTCCTGGAAAAGGAAGACAAGAAAGAATGTGATAGAGTCATTTTTAGAGAAACTGCTCCATATCGGTACAGTTTATGTTAACCTGAACTGAAGATGTAACAGCAGACATGAAGGAAATGTACTGAAAGTCACAGCATGAAAAATGGGGAATGGATAAGTAGGTAGATTACTGAACCTCATGGACACAACCATTTGTCTGGTCACAGACGTGTAATAAGTCATAATACTATTATAATATTACCTGTCCCAAGTCTATCTGCTGGATCTTTTCTGAGCAGCTGAGTGATGATGTCCCGAGCATCAGGTGGAGTAGAGTATTTATGATATGTCAAAATTAATTTATCTGTTATATAGAAACAAATATTACAGGAAATGAAACGTTTTCATTTATTTTTATAAAAAATGTCCTTAATAAGGCTAGAAATTAAACCAGTAAACCAATGAAACCAAATAACAGTGACATCACAAGCATTCAGATTATTTTACTTACCCTCAAGGACACTGCGTAAAATATCTCTTTTTAAAGCCCCTTTAAATGGTGTACATCCATAAAGAAATTTATGTAGAGTGATCCCTACTGACCACCAATCAACGGGCCTTCCATAGCCTTTCCTTTGGATAATTTCTGGGGCCATGTAACTAGGGGTGCCAAAAGTCTGGAAACCAACAGAAGAATGAGATGATAATCAATAAATATAATTGCGTCAAATAACATCAGTGCAAACGTTTTATAGAGAAATTGTCAGAGAAAGAGAAAGAGATGAAATCTGTAAAGTACAAGACCTTGTAAGTAAAGCCTGCCTCTTCATCAAGGAACTCGCTGGTGATGTCCTCAGTTGAAGCCTTGTAGATATCTGAGCTTGGTCTCATGAGGCCGAGTTTTGAAACCCCAAAATCGGTGACCTTAATATGTCCTGTTGATGATATCAGGAGGCTGTGAAAGAAAGAAATGGTGTCAGACCCAAGTAATTACCCATAGACTGCATAAAAACTATAATTTTTTTTCCCCTTTATTATACTACTGGGGTCACTTACTTGCCAGGCTTCAGGTCTCTGTGCACCACACCATAACTGTGCAGGTATTCCACAGCAAGTACCGTTTCCGCAATGTACATACGGGCCAGGGGGACTGGTAAAGGACCCCTGCGCTTTATAAGACTGGCACAGTCTCCTCCTATCGGAGAAAGCAAATATGAGAGGTGAGGGTTTGTTTCAATGTAAATTACACATGATGAGGGTGAATATGAAATAAGTGGAAATATTGGGACAAGATGGCCTATATAGAGATATACTGTGTAATGTAAAGCGTATACTGTATACTATATGTTGCCATCCATGTGGGCACATTATGGTCATATATAGGTGCTAGGACTAAACAGACGTGGGCTGGATATAGATACAATGGATGTGTCCTACCTGGTACATACTCCATGACCATACACAGATGAAGTTTAGTAGGGAAAGAGCAGAACATGGAGGCCACAAAGGGACAATCAGCGAATGCTGAGATGTCCCTCTCCAGAAAGGCCAATTCAAGTCTCTTTGGCTTTTTCAGGTTCTCCTTGTCCATTGTCTTCATAGCACAAATCTGGTTTGTGTCTTTATGGCGCAGTAAGTGGACGGCCCTGGAGAGGAAGAAAATCCATGATTTATTACAAATTCTTATTAACAGTCCATCTATAGACCTCATCAAATGATCTCCTGTACTAATGGTTAATACTAGATGTGAGGCCATCACTATAAATCCATGTCTAGAAATGCATAAAATAATACTCCATAAATGATTATCAATGGAGGGTCCACATCCACGTCACATCCTAACTGACCTGACAGATAGATGTGGACAGTGATGTGGTCTCCTAATTTCTCTATGGGAATATTACATGGGCAGGACACCGAGGCATCATCATAAGGAGCCCTGGGAAATAAATATTATACCAAAGTAAAGCTCACCCAAAGGCTCCACTGCTGATCAGTTTGATCTGTTTATAGTCGCTCTTACAAGGATTTCTCTCTGGGTTCAATGATCCGATCAAGGCCTAAAAAGGAATAATAAATGACATTAAGACAGAAAATGCAGGAGAATAAAAGCTCAAGATGCAGGAACGTCTCCCTTCTATATTATGTCCCCACTGATTACACTGTAGAGAACGTAATACAAGCCGGACCCACCACAGACCCCATTATATTATAAAGGGAAATCCCCCATACACATAAATCAATACTGCAGGGAAGGATAAGGGACATCACACAGAGGGGGCAGGAAGAATAACGCCATTATCACACATAATATGTCTGATCTACATGACGAACAGTGATATCCCATTGTCATATGGGATATAATATGGGATGTATAATTCACACCCGTCATCTAATGATATACAGACGTCCCTCTGATACTTACACTGGCAGATTCCTGGATGATTTCTGGTGTCTCACATATTCCACCATCAGTATTTGCCGGCACAGTTATTCCTAAAATAATGAAGAAACGTTATTTATTAAATGTCTATATCAGCACTTAATAACCAAAAGAAAAGGAAGTAAAAAAGTCAAATATCAAAAAACATAACAAATTGTATTGATTAATCAGAACAATTCATGATAAAAAAAATAATAAGAGAATGTCAGACACAGAGAACGCTCTCTCTTTCAAACCAAGAACAACTGATCAAAATCACTTCAAAACCTATTCATAATGGTATTCATACAAGTTTGTGTCTGTTTAGAATGTAGAAGATATAGGAACAATCTGTAGTCCTCAAAATTAATAAGACAAATAAAAAAGAGAAACCTGCACAGTCTGGGAGGGTGGGAAGCAAGACCCCGACATGTGTTTCGCATAGGCTTCTTCCAAGGGGTATTGAAGAAGTTTTGCGTAGGCTTCTTCCAGCGGGTGTGTAAGAAGCCTACATGAAACGCGCATCAGGGGCTCACTCCCCACCCTCCCAGACCATGCAGGTTTCTCCTATTTATTTGTTTATTTATTTATACAGAGGATGAAGAATAAATCAACATATTCTTTGCCGTTCTCAATAACGAAATATTTGAATGTAAAATATTAGATGATCGTCTTACCTTCTATCAGATCGGAGTTTGGCCCTGGCTGACTATTATCAGGGTCAGCAACATTTAGGTTTTGCCCCTCTGCGGAGTCGCCTTTTGATGTTTCCTGATGGATATAAGATATACAATTAATATAACATTTCTCAAACACTAGATTACCATATATATAAAGCAGGAAGGATTAAACCTGGATTTACTTGACAAGTTCAGTATTGGACGGACAATTCACGGCCGCTCTATCAAGTAAATTTACATTTATATTTAAGCGACTTGTATCTACAACTGTTCTCTAATAACTTCTATCAGAACTGCAGCATTTACAAGGAGGAAGATTGTGATGATCGAGTGGGACAGAGGTAGAAATACAAGCTCCGCACCGCTGAGTACAGACTGTCACCACAGAGGATGGAGCCGCAGAGACAGGCTGCCATAAAATATCCTGTGTCTGCCTGGAGCGGAGAGAGGAAGGCCTCTACCATCATAAATCTGACCTTCTGCTATATGACTGGTAATCTGGAGAAGATCAGACAACAAGGACATGAGATGTAGAAGATGATGGATCCTTACCAGGCGCTCCAGTGAGTAGGCCGGATACTCCAGTACAAGCAGGACATTTTGGGCCAGCTGTTTGAAAAAGGCCAATTCTCCACTTTGGGATTTTTCTTCAGCCTATAAAGATGAAAATAAACAAGAAATGAAAATAATCAATAAAATTCATAAACATATATGGTATTGCCACGTTTGTTAAAGTCTGATCTGTTAAGATAGGTGTTTATTAATTGTGTTAATTAATTCCCTAACATCGAGAAAAAAAATCAAAACGCTAGATTTACAGGTTTTTTTGCTCACCTCACTTCACTAAAAAAATGTAATAATAAGTAATTAAAGCACCGTATGTACACAAAAATGATATCAATAAAAACCTGAGCTCACTGCGCAAAAAAAGGCTTTACTTAGTCCTATCAACAGAAAAATTACAATGTTATGGGTCTCTGAATATAGTGACACAAAGAACCATTTCATCTCAATTGGAATTTTTTTCACCTTGTTTCAATACAATGTATGGTAAATAGGATGGAGCCATTGAAAGCTGCAATTCATCCCAAAAAAACAAGCCCTCACATGTCTATGCCAATGGAGAAATAACAAAGTTATGGCTCTTGAAAGAAAGTGAGGAAAAAATGAGAGCAGAAAAATGAAAAATTCTGTGGTCCATAAAGGGTTAACCAATCCTATTCCCTCCTCCCCCCGCATCCAGGACCTTCCCACCCCTAATTCAACTAACCCTTTAGATCCCACCCTCTCCTTTGTCATGTAGCCTGATTGCCTGTTTTGACTCCAGGCTATTCTTATCTGGGTATTTGGCACAGGTTAAACTTAAACTTGTATTCCATTATTATTTTCCATTATTATTATATATAATTTGTGCAGATTGTCTGCTACTTACCTGGTGTACTAATGTCCAGATGTTCTGCTGTAAATGCTCAAGATATTCTGAGCTTATACAACCTTGGTGGTATTTGGTCAGGCAATCTCTCACAAGCTCCATAACCAGCCGGTAAGTGAAGCTGAGGACGCCATCGGGTAGTGGTAGCGCAAAGTCAGGGTCATAGGTGGTAAGAATCCCCTGGAGTAGTGCTAACACCTGAAGTCTGTCTGGAGGAATTCCAGACATTTCAAGTAATCCAAGCGCGGTTAGTATATGACTAGCTATATGGCTTATCACACCAACAGCAATGACACCGGAATGTCAAAGTGACAACAGGAGTGTAAACACTTGTAGAAGTAGTGATGGTTAATTGTGATGTCATAATGGAATCTTGTGTTCTAATCTTAAAGGGGCATCTTACCTTATAAGGAAGTTGCCTTGCAACCCTTAAGTAGGGAAAAATATAGGCTCAGCATCAGTATCTGTTATACACAATAAAAATTATAGCGTTTTGTATCAATAAGAAATTCCGATTCCAGCGCTAACAGAAATATCTTTCTGTGGGAACAGGGCATGTGGGGCTGGGGCTGCATCCAACCCTGGCATATGAAGCACGCTGGCCCATGTTGCTCTGCCACAACCACTTCCAAAGATGGGGGTCTTTATTATAAATATGACCCTGCCTACCAATGGAGAAAATCAAAATTTACTACTCCCAATAATTCCAGTTTTTAAAGTTGGCAAAATAGGTCTCTTTATAATATTAATAGTAACCTCTTGACCCTCCTTATAATAATAATAGCGCCCATCTGGTTCTCCTGATAATATTAAAGGGAATCTGACAGTGGCATCAACCCTCATAAGCCATCTATATGGGCATTTAGGTCATAGAACGTTGAAGAAACCGATACCTTGATATCTGCCATCTGATGTCTTATTCCACAGAAATCCACATTTTCTTTTATATGTAAATGAGCTGTTAAGATCTATGGGCCGGACATAGATCTCCCTGAGAATCTGCATCCAGAGATTATTTTCAATGGAACAGGTAGTTATCAGTGGGAGACATGTACATCAGGAGAGTAGACGGTCAGTCATTACATGTGTCACACTGGAAATGACTCTTTTCATTTATAATAAGCCCTGGATGCAGATTCTCAGGGAGATCTATGTCCGGCCCATAGATCTTAACAGCTCATTTACATATTAAGAAAAAAAGTAAATTTCTCTGGATTAAGACATTCATCAAATAGTGGCTATCAAGGCATCACTCTATTCAACTTTCTCTGACCTGCATCTTTATGTAGACGGCTTATGAGGGTTGATCTTACTGACAGTTTCCCTTTAATAGTGTGGCTCGGACCTCCTTATAATAATAGTGCCCCTTATGGGCCTCCTTATAATAATGATAATAATGGTGACTGTTATGCACACGCCCGGACTGACTGGCGTGTGCGGGTGTTGTGGTTCCACTGGACCATGAACCGGAGAGTGCCTGGAGGGGCGTGACTAAGTATCTGGCCGATCCGACCAAGATGGCACGACGGCATACGACGCCAGTGCACCAGGGAGAAACTGGGCAGAGGGACCAGGTGCTACTCCAGGTCAAACTCCGGACACGGGGGTTGACCCACACAGGGATTACTGGAACAGGCTGGTTAGGCTGGCGCACAGACTGGAGGGTATAGGCAGGCACGACTGGTATGCAGGCAGGCGGGTAAAGGCAAGCGCAGCTAGAGTGCAGACAGGGAGGCACTAGCAGGTAGGAACACAGGCGGGATAGGACCCAGTACACACTGGGACTCAGGAACAATACAGGCAGAGGGGTACAGGCAAGCACAGCTAGAGTGCAGACAGGGAGGCACTAGCAGGTAGGAACACAGGCGGGATAGGACCCAGTACACACTGGGACTCAGGAACAGGCAGGTTAGGCTGGCACAGACTGGTGGATGTAAGCAAACACGGCAGGTATGCAGATGGGTGGATACAGGCGAGTATGCAGGCAGGGAGGTACTGGCCGAAAGGACGGGCTGGAGCACAGAAAGGTTAAGACCCAGTACAGACTGGGTCACAGAACCGCAGATGCGGTAGACAACCACAGCAGAGAGGGAACGCCCGAAGCGGCGAGCACAAGCAGAGCAGGACGGGGCTGCAGGAGCAGCGAGCACAAGCAGGGCAGGACAGGACTGCCGGAGCAGCGGGCAGAAGCAGGGCAGGACAGGACTGCCGGAGCAGCGGGCAGAAGCAGGGCAGGACAGGACTGCCGGAGCAGCGGGCAGAAGCAGGGCAGGACAGGACTGCCGGAGCAGCGGGCAGAAGCAGGGCAGGACAGGACTGCCGGAGCAGCGGGCAGAAGCAGGGCAGGACAGGACTGCCGGAGCAGCGGGCAGAAGCAGGGCAGGACAGGACTGCCGGAGCAGCGGGCAGAAGCAGGGCAGGGCAGGACTGCCGGAGCAGCGGGCAGAAGCAGGGCAGGACAGGACTGCCGGAGCAGCGGGCAGAAGCAGGGCAGGACAGGACTGCCGGAGCAGTGGGCAGAAGCAGGGCAGGACAGGACTGCCGGAGCAGCGGGCAGAAGCAGGGCAGGACAGGACTGCCGGAGTAGTGAGCAAAAGGGTCAGAGCGGAGCAAGGCTGCCGGAGCAGTGAGCAAAAGGGTCAGAGCGGAGCAAGGCTGCGGAGCAGTGAGCAAGGAGTCAGAGCAGGCTAGAACCGCCGGAGCGGTGAGCAAAGGAGTCAGAGCAGGCTAGAACCGCCGGAGCGGTGAGCAAAGGAGTCAGAGCAGGCAAGGCTGAGTAGGGGGGACAGGGCTCTGTTCACACGGAACAGACAGGAAGGGAAAGGCAGAGCCAGACACCCACAGGGTACTTGCAGAGAAGTAGCGAGTGGACCACAAACTCACAAACGGGAGTACAGAGACAACAAGCAGGAGTTAGGTACGAGTTCAGACTCTGCAGAAAAAGGAAGGGAACGGACATAGAGGCAAAACAGGTAAAGGATAGGAGAGAGTTCAGACTGGAACTGAGTGTACGGAAGAGACCGACACTGCAGCGGAATACAGGAGCGGGTCTGGGAATACGGCCCCCAGAGAGGCAGGACGAACAGGCAAGGAGCGTGTTCAGACAGGACAGACAAGATACAGGAGCGGGTCTAGGTAATCGGCCCCTAGAAGGCGGGAGGAACAGGCTAGGAGCGTGTTCAGACAGGTCAGACAAGATACAGGAACGGGTCTAGGTAATCGGCCCCTAGAAGGCAGGAGGAACAGGCTAGGAGTGTGTTCAGACAGGCCTGGAAATACAGCCTCCAGGATAGGCAGACAAGAGAACAGAGAACGGGACCTGGCACCTTCAGAGTGCAAGCACACACTGAATGAAACACTATGCTCAGGCAGGAATAGATGGGAGCAGCTGAGCTATATACCAGGTGACAGACAGCAATAGGCTGAGGACGCACAAGGGGTGTGACCCACAGCAGGTACAAAAAGCAGGAAGTGATCGGGCGCCGCCCTTAAGCAGCAGAAACAGACACAAACAGACAGCATGGAGGGAAGCCAAAGAGACATTCTGGACTGGAGATCAAGTGCGCGCTCTTGCACAGTGGGAGATGGACCACCATGCAAGGACGCCGCCAGGTATGTTACAGTACCCCCCCCCTTACGCCCCCTCTTCTTCAGGCCTGCCAGAATCTTCCGCAGGGAATTCGAGGACCAGTCGTTCACTTCAAGGAGATCACTTCCACTGTCCACAGGAAAAACTGATCTCATCTGGTTAGCTAGGATGCTACCTCCTATCCAGCCATCCTCAGCAACAGACGAAACGGGTGGAGTACCAGGAACAGCACACAAGGAAGTCTCTCTCCACATATTTTCAGGTGGCACCCCAGAGGGTACAGGAGACAACTGGAAGTCCTTCACCGGGTTGGAGGGGGACAGAGACTTGAGGGTAATCTCTGCTTCGAGGTACATCTTGTCAAGCTCACAGGAAGAAATAGACGGGTTATCAGGTACATAATGAGAAAAAGTCACTGTCTCTTTGTTATCTGGTGGTACCCCGGAGGATTCAGGAAACAACTGGAGATCCCCCGCCGGGTCAGAAGAGTGCAGAGGCTCAGAGAAAACATCTGCTTCAGAGTACACTAGGTCGGACTCACTGGACGAAGCGAGCGAGGTATCAGATCCAGGATATAGGAAAGTCTCTGTCCATTCACCACCAGGTGGCACCCCGAAGGGTTCTGGAGACAACTGGCGGTCCTCCGCCTGGTCAGAGGGGTGTAGAGACTCACGGGTAACCTCTGCTTCAGAGTACACTAGGTCGGACTCACTGGACGAAGCAAGCGAGGTATCAGATCCAGGATATAGGAAAGTCTCTGTCCATTCACCACCAGGTGGCACCCCGAAGGGTTCTGGAGACAACTGGCGGTCCTCCGCCTGGTCAGAGGGGGGTAGAGACTCGGGAGTAACCTCTGCTTCGGAGTACACTAGGTTGGACTCACTGGACGAAGCGAGCGAGGTATCAGGTACAGAGTATAGGAGAGTCTCTGTCCTTTCACTACCAGGTAGCACCCCGAAGGGTTCTGGAGACAACTGGAAGTCCTCCGCCTGGTCGGAGGGGTGTAGAGACTCGGGGGTAACTACCACTTTGGGGTACCCATTGTCAGGCTCACAGGACGAAGCGGACAAAGTATCGAGTACCGAGTGTAGAGAAGTCTCTCTCCATTTGTCATCGAGTGGTATCCCGGAGGATTCAGGAGGCAACAGGGGGTCCTCCGCCAGGTAGTAGAGGTGCACAGACTCAGAGGTAACCACAGCTTTGGAGCATCCTTGGACATGCACACCGGTTAAAGTGGGTGAAGCATCTGATGCCGGGTGCAGGAAGTTCTCCTGTGTGGAGTCTGGATGGGCAGAAGTCTCTTCGGGCAGGAGAACTGGTGCACTACCCACGCACATTACCCGTTGGGGCTTCTCCAGGATACAGGGAGATGAAGCTTCAGTAGGGACTTCAAGGTTGGGGTCAGGAGGTCTCAGGGAGGACAGACCTTGGCGTGACGGCTTGCCTCTACGTCTAGCACGTCTGGACTGCCTCTTGAGGTTGGGAGAAGTATTCCGGAAAGCGTAGTCACCCTGTGAGGATTCTGGGTGGGCAGTAGTCTCATTGGGCTGGAGGACTATTGCGCTACCCACACACATTACCCATCGGGGCTGCTCCAGGATATTGGGAGGTGAAGCTTCAGCAGGAGCCTCCGGGTTAGGATCATCGAAGACCATTAGAAAGGCCACCAGGAAGGCCATTAGGTCCAGGAGGATCGGATCCTGTGTTTCATATAGGGGGTTGATCCATTCCAAGGCATCACCCGCCAGGTAAGACATAATGAATGCCACCTTAACCCGATCGGTGGGAAAACATAGAGGGTAGAACTTGAAGTGTAGCATGCATTGCTCCACAAATGCACGACTTTGTCTTGGATCCCCATAATAACGTAGCGGATCTGCAGGAACGAGAGCAGATAGATCCATCTGGACGGGTGCGTAAATCGCCTGGAACTCAGCTAAAGGGAAAAAAAAAAAATTTATTTATTTATTTTAATGCATGTATTCGCTGGAAAACTTCTCAGAGAGCGAAGGCCGTGGGGCTCAACGGGAACCATGGCCTGAGCATGCTGTTATGCACACGCCCGGACTGACTGGCGTGTGCGGGTGTTGTGGTTCCACTGGACCATGAACCGGAGAGTGCCTGGAGGGGCGTGACTAAGTATCTGGCCGATCCGACCAAGATGGCACGACGGCATACGACGCCAGTGCACCAGGGAGAAACTGGGCAGAGGGACCAGGTGCTACTCCAGGTCAAACTCCGGACACGGGGGTTGACCCACACAGGGATTACTGGAACAGGCTGGTTAGGCTGGCGCACAGACTGGAGGGTATAGGCAGGCACGACTGGTATGCAGGCAGGCGGGTAAAGGCAAGCGCAGCTAGAGTGCAGACAGGGAGGCACTAGCAGGTAGGAACACAGGCGGGATAGGACCCAGTACACACTGGGACTCAGGAACAATACAGGCAGAGGGGTACAGGCAAGCACAGCTAGAGTGCAGACAGGGAGGCACTAGCAGGTAGGAACACAGGCGGGATAGGACCCAGTACACACTGGGACTCAGGAACAGGCAGGTTAGGCTGGCACAGACTGGTGGATGTAAGCAAACACGGCAGGTATGCAGATGGGTGGATACAGGCGAGTATGCAGGCAGGGAGGTACTGGCCGAAAGGACGGGCTGGAGCACAGAAAGGTTAAGACCCAGTACAGACTGGGTCACAGAACCGCAGATGCGGTAGACAACCACAGCAGAGAGGGAACGCCCGAAGCGGTGGGCAAGAACAGAGCAGGACGGGGCTGCAGGAGCAGCGAGCACAAGCAGAGCAGGACAGGACTGCCGGAGCAGCGGGCAGAAGCAGGGCAGGACAGGACTGCCGGAGCAGCGGGCAGAAGCAGGGCAGGACAGGACTGCCGGAGCAGCGGGCAGAAGCAGGGCAGGACAGGACTGCCGGAGCAGCGGGCAGAAGCAGGGCAGGACAGGACTGCCGGAGCAGCGGGCAGAAGCAGGGCAGGACAGGACTGCCGGAGCAGCGGGCAGAAGCAGGGCAGGGCAGGACTGCCGGAGCAGCGGGCAGAAGCAGGGCAGGACAGGACTGCCGGAGCAGCGGGCAGAAGCAGGGCAGGACAGGACTGCCGGAGCAGTGGGCAGAAGCAGGGCAGGACAGGACTGCCGGAGCAGCGGGCAGAAGCAGGGCAGGACAGGACTGCCGGAGTAGTGAGCAAAAGGGTCAGAGCGGAGCAAGGCTGCCGGAGCAGTGAGCAAAAGGGTCAGAGCGGAGCAAGGCTGCGGAGCAGTGAGCAAGGAGTCAGAGCAGGCTAGAACCGCCGGAGCGGTGAGCAAAGGAGTCAGAGCAGGCTAGAACCGCCGGAGCGGTGAGCAAAGGAGTCAGAGCAGGCAAGGCTGAGTAGGGCGGACAGGGCTCTGTTCACACGGAACAGACAGGAAGGGAAAGGCAGAGCCAGACACCCACAGGGTACTTGCAGAGAAGTAGCGAGTGGACCACAAACTCACAAACGGGAGTACAGAGACAACAAGCAGGAGTTAGGTACGAGTTCAGACTCTGCAGAAAAAGGAAGGGAACGGACATAGAGGCAAAACAGGTAAAGGATAGGAGAGAGTTCAGACTGGAACTGAGTGTACGGAAGAGACCGACACTGCAGCGGAATACAGGAGCGGGTCTGGGAATACGGCCCCCAGAGAGGCAGGACGAACAGGCAAGGAGCGTGTTCAGACAGGACAGACAAGATACAGGAGCGGGTCTAGGTAATCGGCCCCTAGAAGGCGGGAGGAACAGGCTAGGAGCGTGTTCAGACAGGTCAGACAAGATACAGGAACGGGTCTAGGTAATCGGCCCCTAGAAGGCAGGAGGAACAGGCTAGGAGTGTGTTCAGACAGGCCTGGAAATACAGCCTCCAGGATAGGCAGACAAGAGAACAGAGAACGGGACCTGGCACCTTCAGAATGCAAGCACACACTGAATGAAACACTATGCTCAGGCAGGAATAGATGGGAGCAGCTGAGCTATATACCAGGTGACAGACAGCAATAGGCTGAGGACGCACAAGGGGTGTGACCCACAGCAGGTACAAAAAGCAGGAAGTGATCGGGCGCCGCCCTTAAGCAGCAGAAACAGACACAAACAGACAGCATGGAGAGAAGCCAAAGAGACATTCTGGACTGGAGATCAAGTGCGCGCTCTTGCACAGTGGGAGATGGACCACCATGCAAGGACGCCGCCAGGTATGTTACAGTGACTACCTGTTCTTTTTTATTAAATTAAAAATAATAATGCTCCGTCAGGCCTCTTTATAATAGTAATATTAATGATAAAAATATTAATGACCCCACACGGTTTAGGGAAAGTGTCACTGAATGCAGAAGCCGGGTCTAAGCTCCTAATAAACACTACCCACCTCCTGCCCTGCTGTGTTATCACAGGCTTTATTCCCCTTCAAGCCTAAGCAGCAGAATGCCGGTATCTCCTCTTACTGCTCCATTTCACCTGCTGTCAGTAATGCAAAGTGCCTGGGCCCTGTTTTAAAGCCTCTTGCTAACCCCCTCCCACCATGTATCTAGTGGTAGACCCCATATTAATATAAGCCCCCTACATACCTTGAGCTGCCCCTCTCCAGCTGTCTTTTCTGGAGCTGATCCCAGCAGGTATGGCTGACAAGAGGCTGCAGCTGGAGGCCTTGTGCTTCAAGCAGCATTGTGGGGAGGAAGGATAGCTGTCCTGACTTCTGGCAAGGCTTGCAAGTCTCCTTCACGGCTGGACTGGGCATCTGGCAATTCTGTCAAATTCTGGCTTGGCCGGTCTGGCAGTGGGCTGCATCGATCCGCAACACTATTAACTGTTAACAATTATAGTGAAGCAGAGAGCCATCAGCTCCCTGCTCTGCCACTTAACTAAGGCAAGCCACAGATTGCTTCCGGCCACAGGCAGGGACTGCAAGGGATCGGTACCACGTAATGGACGTCAGGCAATGAGATGACATCAGAGACTGTAGTGAGGAGGAGCACATCACCACTCGGCATGGGAGTGTCGTGAGGAAAATATGAGTTTATTTCTATTTTTTTGCAGTCACTGCAGGGTACTAATATTATTACAAGATAAGATACCTAGGGGGGCACTAATGTCTCATAAAGAGGCCAAGGAGGGTGACATTGTTATTACAGGTTGTCCCATGGGGCTCTTTTATTATCACTATGGAGGAGGCCTAGAGGGGCTCTGTTATTATTATAAGGAAGCCCGGGGATATTAATATTATTGTAAGAAATCCCGGGGCGCTATAAATATTATAAGGAAGCCCAGGGTCCATTATTATTATTATTATTATTATTATTATTATTATTATTTTAAGCAGGCCCAGGGGGTCTCTATTATTATTGGGGCAATATTATTGTAAGAAGCCCTGAGTGCACCATTATTATTAGGTACAGATGGGGGCATTATTACTCTGTAGTGGCACAGAGGGGACACTGTTACTGTGTGGGATACAAAAGCAGGAAGCTCTTTCTATGCAGGGTACAGAGGGGGCATTATTACTACGACAGGGGTGGGCAATTAATTTTCCAGAGAGGAAACAAGAGAGACTGTGACTGTTGTGGAGGGTCAAACCAATAGGCTGAATTTAATTCTGCTCATCATTAATATTACAAAAAATAATTACAATTATTATTTTATAATAATAGTATCACTTAATATTAAGTAGAATTAAGTATGCTGACATCCCCCTATATACCGTACGAGCCCGCAAACAGCCTCCAATATACAGTATGAGCCCCTACACAGCCCCTTACATACAGTATGAGCCCCCAAATAGCCCCTCTATATACAGTGAGCCCCCACATAGCCTCTCTGTATATAATATGAGCCCTCACATAGCCTCCTATATATAGTATGAGCCTTCACATATTTCCTATATACAGTATTTGCCCCATAAACAGTATTAGCCCCCCATAGCCCCTCTATATGCAGTGTGAACCTCACATGGCCTCCTATATACAGTATATATACTCCTATGTGAGCCCTCACAAAGTTTCATAGTTTTAAAGTTGAAGATAGACTTAACACCATCAAGTTCAACCTATAGTCTAAAATGTTGATCCAGAGGAAGGCAAAAAACCCATGGGGCAGAGATTAATAGCTCCATATTAGGGGAAAAATTCCTTTCCGATTCCATAAGACAATCAGACTAGCTCCCTGGATCAACGCCCCATCACAGAATCTAGTGCCCATATCATGTAATGTTATATTTCTGGAGATTGCAGTTGGAACCAGCTCAACACACCGGAGTAATTAAAAATTTGCAAACTCTTTATTGAAAATCCTTTAAAAATGAAATTGATAAAAAATTGGGCATCTTAGACAACAAAGAGGGGTGTAACAGGAATCAATCCATACGCGTTTCTAGCTACATGGCTCTTAAACACAGTGTTCAAGAGCCATGTAGCTCGAAATGTGTATGGATTGATTCCTGTTACACACACCACCCCTCTTTATTGCTTTGTTGTCTGAGATGCCCAATTTATTATCAATTTCATTCTTAAAGGATTTCCAATAAAGATTTTGTGAATTTTTAATTACTCCGGTGTGTTGATCTGGTTCCAACTCCAATTTCCTCAACTACCTCCAGCGCTGTGCAGCAGCGGGGACGCCGTGCTCCTCCCGGACTGGAACAGCATCTCAGGGGTGAGCTGAATTTTTTCTTATTTAATGTTATATTTCTCAAGAAAAGCATCCAGACTCTTCTTCAATTTTTGTAGTGAATCACTCATTACAAACATCATCTGGCAGAGAGTTCCACAGTCTCACTGCTCTTACAGTAAAGAATCCGCGTCTGTGGTAATGATTAAACCTTCTTTCCTCTAGACGTAGAGGATCCCCTTTTGTCCCCATCGCAGGCCTAAGTAAAAAAGCTCATTATACACATCTCTGTATTGTCCCCTCATATATTTGTACATTGCAGCAGGATCGCCCCTAAGCCTTCGTTTTTCCAAACCGAAAAACCCCAAGTTTGATAATCTGTCTTGGTATTGCAGTCCACCCATTCCCTTAATAACCTTGGTTGTTCTTCTCTGTACTCACTCTAGTTCAGTTATGTCCTTCTTATACACTGGAGACCAAAATTGTACAGAGTATTCTAAGTGGGGTAGCAATGGTGACTTGTATGGTGGCAAAACCAATGTTCTTGCCATGAGTGTCTATGCCTCTTTTAATGCATCCCATCATTTTCTTTGCCTTGACAGCAGCTGCCTGACACTGGTCACTAAAGTGAAGTTTGCCGTCCACCCATACACCCAAGTCTTACTCAGTGACTGTTTTACCCAGTGTTTTACGATTTAGTTCATAATTATTTATTTTATTTCCTCTGCTCAAGTGGAAAGTGGTGACTACCTGTTCTTTTTTATTAAATTAAAAATAATAATGCTCCGTCAGGCCTCTTTATAATAGTAATATTAATGATAAAAATATTAGATGACCCCACACGGTTTAGGGAAAGTGTCACTGAATGCAGAAGCCGGGTCTAAGCTCCTAATAAACACTACCCACCTCCTGCCCTGCTGTGTTATCACAGGCTTTATTCCCCTTCAAGCCTAAGCAGCAGAATGCCGGTATCTCCTCTTCCTGCTCCATTTCACCTGCTGTCAGTAATGCAAAGTACCTGGGCCCTGTTTTAAAGCCTCTTGTTAACCCCCTCCCACCATGTATCTATAGCATCGGCGTCTCTGCCCCCAGCTGGCGTAGCATACATGTACATACCGTATCATACGTGTACGTTACGGTAAGCTCGGACCAATGAGAGGAAGCATCCGGCGCTCAATCAGAGGAAGTATCCGGCACCCAATCAGAGGGACAGCTGTAACATCACGTGCCAACGTTAGCTGCTGGTCTGAGATTGGCTGGCGGCTGCTTCCTGTGATTGGGCGGAGCTTACAGTAATGTACGGGACGCTACATGTAGGGTACAGCAGCAGAGAGAGACCGGCGGTCGGGCGGAATCCAGCGTGGAGCCACAGAGCACCGATGAGTGTGTGTGTTCTGGCGGGTCTGGCAGTGGCATGGGGTTATTTGGTGGTGGCAGCGTGTTTGGTGGATCCAGCGGCGACCCCAGGAGCGGCTGACAACGGCGGCGTCTCTGGCGGTGTGTCCGGCTGTGCTTGGAGCAGCGTTTGCAGTGGCGGGTGCAGCCAGGGTGTCCTGTGCCATCTTGGGACACTCATGTGCTTCCTGCCGGGCACGGCCGCGGTGCCTTATGGGATTCGTTCACTTCGCAAACTGCCAATTATGTAAGTACATAGCCTCCCATTGCTTAGTGTTCTTGATTGTCTTTGTGGGCACACTCTCCTCCGTAGTGTAAAAACAAGGCAGCAACGCAAGTGCGAATGCTCGCTGGGTTATGTCATCATCTTTGCCAGTGATGGTGCATCGGAGACCAGAGCTGTGGAGTCAAAGTCGTAGTCGTGGAGCCTGAGTCGGTGCCAATTTTGGTGGAGTCGGTATAAAAAGGACTGACTCAGACTCCAAAAATATATAATAAATTGGGTACGGTAGTGCAATGCAATATTTGCAAATTATTATGTTCTACATATCTTGATTATTATAGCAATGATTAAAAGGCTTATGTTCACATGATGCTACAATAAATGTATCACCTAAACATCAGCAATGTACGAAGGAGTCAGAGTCATGGAGTCGGAGTCAGGGAAATTGAGGAGTCAGTGGTTTGGCTTACCGACTCCACAGCCCTGGAGACAGCCAGGCAAGTGTCGCTGCTGCAGTTGTGTGTGCCTTTCCCAGAATTTCGCGCAGTATCCTAGATGCCAAATTGCAGCATCTGTATCCAGGATCGTGCATCTACCTAATAATGCATGTTGCAGCAGCCTCCAAGATGCATTATCAGTAGGAATAGATATATTCAGATGCTGAATATGGACAAATATTTTCAATTAACACTACCCCACCACTATACTAGAGAAGCAAACAAAACCATCTCAAACTTTTATTTAAAACATTTTATTTACTGGAAAAAGTAATGAGGCAGAGGGCAAAAACATTTAATACAAAAAAAAATAAATTCATATATGTACTCTTTTAAAAACAAAGGAAAGAAATTCTGCATTAATGAGCCTTGTCATTTATTCATAACTCTGTCAATCTTGCACCAATGCCATCCAGACATGACATCCACATTTGGAAATCTCAATCCCCTTTTTTTGCCAAGAAACATCTAAAGGAGTTATTCAAGTCTCCAACGCTTGGTTACCTAAATAGAAAAAAATAAATAATATAATATATATATATATTAGATGGTGGCCCGCTTCTAACGCATCGGGTATTCTAGAATATATATGTAGGCTGCTGGGGTGTATATAGAGGCTGCTGGAGTATATATAGAGGCGGCTGCTGCTAGGCTGTATATAGAGGCTGCTGGTGTGTATATAGCGGCTGCTGGGCTGTATATAGAGGCTGCTGCTGGGGTGTACTGACCAGAAAATGTGACTGCCTCAGCCAATCACAGGCCATAGTTAACCGGATTTACCCAAAGTCCATTTTCCCTAATATGGGTAAATCCAGTTAATTTGTAGCATATAGCACAGTGGGTAACCGAAGTCCATTTTTCCCTAATCTGGTGAACAACTGCAGTATATGATACTACTTAACCGTTTTTACTCAAAATGAAGGGACTTTGTCGTTTTTTAGACCCTGGGTCACTGCCCCCCCGTGCTGGATCTGCCCCCGCAGTGTTCGCTTTCTACCCTCCATCCCACGTGCTGGCTCTTATGCAGCGGATGAGAGCGGGCAGAGTAGGCGTGAGTGGGTAGAGCAGAGTGAGGGTAGTAGCAGAGAGCGGGGCAGCGGGGGGACAGTGGGAGACAGGAGAACACAAAGGGAGACAGTAGAGCACAATGGGGTCAGTGGAACACAGCGGCGGAGAGCAGAGAAGGGGTCAGTGGAGCATAGCAAGCAAAGCAGGGTACAGCGGAGTACAGCAGGGGACATTAGAGCAGAGAAGGGGTCAGCGGAGCAGAGTGGAGGACAGCAAAACAGAGAAGGGTTCAGCAGAGCTCAGCGGGGGTTAGCAGAGAAGGGTCAGTGGAGCACAGCGGGGGACTGCAGAGCAGAGAAGGGGTAAGCAGAGCATAATGGGAGACAGCAGAGCATAATGGGAGACAGCAGAGCACAGTGGGGGACAGCAGAGTAGAGAAGGGGTCAGTGGAGCACAGCGGGGAAAAAGCGGAGCAGAGAAGGGTCAGTGGAGCACAGCGGGGGACACCAGAGGAGGGGTTAGCAGACCACAGAGGGGGACAGCGGAGCAGAAATGGGGTCAGCGGAGCATAGCTGGGGACAGCGCAGCACAGTGGGGGATAGCGAAGCAGAGAAGGGTCAGTGGAGCACAGTAGGAACAGAGAAGGTCAGTAGAGCAGAGAATGGGTGTGTGTGTGTGTATATACACATGCGGTGTGTGTATATGTGTTCCCTCGCCCGACATCGCCGCAGCGCTGCCTGCACCCACCTCCGTGTAGCCACAGCCTCTAGGAAAGACCGCGGCTTGCGGCCTGTGCACGGAGGTGGCTGCAGGCAGCGCAGTGGCGATGTCGGGCGAAGGGGAATGGGGGAAGGGTCCCAGCGACGGCGGGTCCAGGCGGCGGGTGGGTTCCACTTCCGGTGAGCGTGGTTCAATTCTCGCGGCAACTCGCGGCTGGACTGCGCCTGTCCCTGATTGGTTCTGGCCGGCCGGGATTGGTTCAGCAACGCGGGATTTCGGTTACGGAAGTGGAACCACAAGGCAATTATATAGTGAACACACATTTCACATACAGTGACAGAACTACCCAACTCTGAGACCTTATTGTTCCCACACAGCCTGTCCTTGGGTGGCTCCATCTGAGATAAGGTGTTATATTCAGCTAGGATGCATTTTAAAAAGATTTCTCTCTCCAGTCAGGGTGATGAAGGACTGTATCCCTTATCTGCATTATACACCACAGGGAACCCTGGTTTTACAGATTTCTGCTGCCTTCACCATAGCCCATAGGAGACATATTATATTACCTTATTGTATGATTAGACACTAACATGTCCCTGTGGACATTACAGCTGTGTTAAAAAAACAAACAAAAAAATGAGATAAGGCGACACTCTCACCCTTCCTGGGGATGGATGGCACAGTGAGCACCATTTATGGCCTCCCTCCAGGCAGGAGCAGAACCTGCAGGGGGGCGAGTATAGGAGCAGTGAAAAGAGAAAAAAAACATCACATGGACTGTGAATGCCAGTTTGAAAAAAGAAATATGAAGCATTTCCCACCTTTGGTCCCTAGAGGGAGGGCTTACAATGTTTCTAGTTTGAAAGAAAAAAAAATGTGATGCTTCTCCCCTTTTGGTCTTTAGAGGGGGGCTTGCAATGTTAAAAATTTATAGCACACCCCCTGTAACTGATGAACTATAAATTCAGTGGCCTGAACACAGAGCATTGTCAGAAGGTTCCGGTAAATCCAGGTAACTGCTAGCATAGTGCACAGCAAGGCAATCTGATAAACCACTATCCACTAGAGAATGAAATCCACCCAATGTACAGAGTCACTGCTGCCCCAAGAAAGATTGAAGAAAACAACCAGCGTGTATTTGTTGTTTTAGGAAATAGGCTGTGAGACTTTTTTTTTTTTTTTTTTTTTACAGGCTAGGTTTTATTTTTACATGGTGTTTTTTAATACAGATCCCATGGTGTTGTGGATCCGCCGGCTGCTGGGCGTAAGTATGTACCTTACCTACCAGTGTCTTACATCTGCCAATATGTATAACATTTTTTATTCACTTCTGGGTGTCTATGGGTAAATTACTTTACTTGATGCAATACGCAGTCACACTGTGACAGTGATACCACATGGAACGGTGTGAAGTCTACCATTTTGTCATGTCTGCAGCTTTTTGAGCGCTTTATGAATGTGTAAGGCCGTATTCCCTTTGACAGTAGTTGCACGGTGCATCACCAGTCTTATACTGCTTTTTTTAGAACATATACCACGAGGACATACCTGACCTGCCCAGTTTGCTCTAAAGTATCAGAGCGACTGGACAAACATCTACACGGAGTATGCATGACCCAGAATTCTGCCGAGGAGAGGAAAGCCGCTACTGCTGATGCAAGGGCCAGAGTTAGAAAAATCACATCCAAAGGGACAAGCATAGACGAGGAGGACATTATGTCTCTTCAAACATTGGCCAACGTAATCCCTTTCCTTGAGGATAGAGGGTTCCTCATAGTCCGGAAGCCAACTGCGGCCAGGTAGGCTCCACTTTTTCCTATCAATCTTTTGGCTATATCACATGACTTTGTATGTTTAATATATTAGTGTTGAATGATCTGATCGGCCCAACTTCAGGATGGATCAGGCGCTTTTTTGGCTGACTGGGTTTAAGGTTAGGGCCGATCACCGATTGTCGGTCAGATTGGGTCGATGCTTTTGACCCCATCTAACCCAGGATGGCTCATCACCATTTGATATGCATGTCCGTTAATCAGGTGGCTTTTTATAAATTTACAGTACTGTCCAATGTGAGGAGCAGACTGCAGGTGCCAGCAGCACTGCCCCTGCGGTGGAATATGAAGTGGTCCAGGAGAGCGAGATGTCCGAGAGTGTGTAAGTGTCTGCCAGTCAGCCAGTCTGTGTCAGTCAGTCTGCGTCAGTCAGTCTGTCTGTCTGTCTAACTCACACATAATGCTTTCTTTCCTCGCAGTGCCAGTGCCGTGCATCCCTCTGCTCAGTCAACTCAAGAATCTCCTTCAAGAGAAGAAGACTACCAGAGATCGCCTGTACAGTGAGTTTATTGCTTAGTCTTTTCATTAGGATACACCCAGCATTCAGTTATCCAGTGAACCACTGCACCATATGCTACTACTTAACCGGAATTACTCAAAATGAAGGGACTTTGTCGTTTTTTAGACCCAGGGTCACTCCCACTGTCAGAGGTGCGGGCATTCAGGTGTCTGATGCCCGTCCCAGCTGGCCAGGGGAGATACCACCACCAGCAGCCGCGTCCCAGCTGGCCAGGGGGGGGGACACCACCACCAGCAGCCGCGTCCCAGCTGGCCAGGGGGGACACCACCACCAGCAGCCGCGTCCCAGCTGGCCGGGGGGGAAACCACCACCAGCAGCCGCGTCCCAGCTGGCAAGGGGGGGGGGACACCACCACCAGCAGCCGAGTCCCAGCTGGCCAGGGGGGGGGAAACCACCACCAGCAGCCGCGTCCCAGCTGGCCGGGGGGGGGGAACCACCACCAGCAGCCGCGTCCCAGCTGGCCAGGGGGGGACACCACCACCAGCAGCCGCGTCCCAGCTGGCCAGGGGGGGGGGGGGGACACCACCACCAGCAGCCGAGTCCCAGCTGGCCAGTGGGGGACACCACCACCAGCAGCCGCGTCCCAGCTGGCCAGGGGGGGACACCACCACCAGCAGCCGCGTCCCAGCTGGACAGGGGGGGAGGGGAACCACCACCAGCAGCCGCATCCCAGCTGGCCAGGGGGGGAAACCACCACCAGCAGCCGCATCCCAGCTGGCCAGGGGGGGAAACCACCACCAGCAGCCGCGTCCCAGCTGGCCAGGGGGGGAAACCACCACCAGCAGCCGCATCCCAGCTTGCCAGGGGGGGACACCACCACCAGCAGCCGCATCCCAGCTGGCCAGGGGGGGACACCACCACCAGCAGCCGCATCCCAGCTGGCCAGGGGGGGGGAAACCACCACCAGCAGCCGCGTCCCAGCTGGCCAGGGGGGGACACCACCACCAGCAGCCGCGTCCCAGCTGGCAAGGGAGGGACACCACCACCAGCAGCCGCGTCCCAGCTGGCCAGGGGGGAGACGGCCTTTGCTGGCTCACGCCATACACACATATACATATATACTCAAACCAAGGAAGAAGAGGATAGCCGGGTTGCGTTATCATGGAGGCTGGAGAGCCGCGTCTCCACAATGCTTCATTATCTAACTGAAGAAAAAAAAAAAAGGGAAATTAATTTGCAATAATATAAAAAAATATATAATATATTATGATACAATATATTATATATATATAAGACCACCAGCAGCCGCGTCCCAGCTGGCCAGGGGGGACACCACCACCAGCAGCCGCGTCCCAGCTGGCCAGTTGGGACATACACATAAAGAAACACAAATACACAGGGAGTAAGGCACACAGGAGGAAGACAGCACACAAGGGGGAAGAGCTCCTATCGGAACGTCACCCCCCTCCCGATGCGATAGCATCGGGCTTCCAACTAGTATAATATATATATATATATATATATATATATATATATATATACACACACTAGATGGTTGACCGATTCTAACGCATCGGGTATTCTAGAATATGTATGCGGAACACCGGGCGCAATCAGCACAGCAGTTTTTACATTTGGCGCCAATATCGCTGATTGCTCCCGGCCGCGACCAATCAGCATAGAGGTTTTTAAATTTGGCGCCAATATAGCTGATTGGTCGCTGCCGACGGCCGCGGCGCTGCTTGTGCGGGTACTTCCGCTGCGAGAAGCTGGGAGATGACCGGCTGCTCGCAGCAGAAGCATCCCGAATGGTGGCGCCGCTGCCCGGTCCTCCCTTCACTCTTACAGTCGGGAGATCAGCGGTCCTAGCCGCTGATCTCCCAACGGTAGCCGCATGGAGGTCAGCGGCGCCGCCGGTCGGGGTAGTTCTGCTGCGATCAGCCGGTCATCTCCCGGCTGCATAGCCGCTGACCTCCGTGCGGCAGATGAGCCGCTAACGGCCGCCATCTTTTTTCTGAAATCCCGCGTCGCTTATTGGCTGCGGCCGGACCAATCAACGACGCGGGATTTCCTGGACAGACAATTATATATATTAGATTTTATTTATGAAGATTTAGGAATAATGCAATACATGCGGGCGGGCGTGCGGCGGTGTAGGTGTGCAGTGGTGTGTATGAGCAGCGGCTGTGTGCCCCGATGGCTGTGTCACCTTGTGGCTTTGTACTCCTGTAGCTATGTCCTTCTGTCTCTGGCTGTCTCCCCCGTGTGCGCTCTCTGTCTGTGCCTGTCCCCCTGTCTCTGGCTGTCCACCATGTCCCCATGTCCCCATGTCCCCTTGCCTCTGGCTGTCCCCCATGTCCCCCTGTCCCCCTGTGTATCTGGCTGTCCCCCTGTCTCTGGCTGTCCCCCATGTCCCCCTGTCTCTGGCTGTCCCCCATGTCCCCCTGTCTCTGGCTGTCCTCCATGTCCCCCTGTGTCTGGCTGTCCCCCATGTCCCCCTGTCTCTGGCTGTCCCCCATGTCCCCCTGTGTCTCTGGCTGTCCCCCATGTCCCCCTGTGTCTGGCTGTCCTCCATGTTCCCCTGTCTCTGGCTGTCACCCATGTCCCCCTGTCTCTGGCTGTCCCCCAGTGTCTGGCTGTCCCCCATATCCCCCTGTCTCTGGCTGTCCCCCATATCCCCCTGTCTCTGGCTGTCCCCCATATCCCACTGTCTCTGGCTGTCCCCCTGTCTCTGGCTGTCCCCCATGTCCCCCTGTGTCTGGCTGTCCTCCATATCCCCTTGTCTCTGGCTGTCCCCCATGTCCCCCTGTCTCTGGCTGTCCCCCATGTCCCCCTGTGTCTCTGGCTGTCCCCCATGTCCCCCTGTGTCTGGCTGTCCTCCATGTCCCTCTGTCTCTGGCTGTCCCCCATGTCCCCCTGTCTCTGGCTGTCCCCCATATCCCCCTATATCTGGCTGTCCCCCATGTCCCCCTGTCTCTGGCTGTCCCCCATGTCCCCCTGTGTCTCTGGCTGTCTCCCATGTCCCCCTGTCTCTGGCTGTCCCCCATGTCCCCCTGTGTCTCTGGCTGTCTCCCATGTCCCCCTGTGTCTCTGGCTGTCCCCCATGTCCCCCTGTCTCTGGCTGTCCCCCATGTCCCTCTGTCTCTGGCTGTCCCCCATGTCCCCCTGTCTCTGGCTGTCCCCCATGTCCCCCTGTCTCTGGCTGTCCCCCATGTCCCCCTGTGTCTCTGGCTGTCCCCCATGTCCCCCTGTGTCTCTGGCTGTCCCCCTGTCTCTGGCTGTCCCCCATGTCCCCCTGTGTCTCTGGCTGTCCCCCATGTCCCCCTGTGTCTCTGGCTGTCCCCCATGTCCCCCTGTGTCTGGCTGTCTCCCATGTCCCCCTGTGTCTCTGGCTGTCCCCCATGTCCCCCTGTGTCTCTGGCTGTCCCCCATGTCCCCCTGTCTCTGGCTGTCCCCCATGTCCCCCTGTGTGTCCCCCTGTGGCTCTGCTGCAGGCACCACCCCCTGTCCTCTGCTCCTGTCCTGTGTGGCCCTGTGTCCCCCTGTTCTGGTCCTTTGCCCCAGTCCTATTGGGACATAGGATCGTTGAGTGTACCTCAGTTAAGGATGACAGCAGCCGGCGGGCATCCTCTGCTCTTTGAAGAAAATGGCAGACACGGCACTAGAGACAGCCTCCGCCTCTCCGGGAAGGGAGAGTTCTGTTCTCCCGCGGAGCCTCTTGGGAGTTGTAGTTCTCCAGGCGCTGTCACTGCCTCTTCTGGCCTGGGCGTGGACTACATCTCCCAGCATGCTGTGCGGCTTCGGCCTCAGACAGACAGCTGGCTTCCCAGCAGCGTCACGTCCCCCCGCCCCCCAGCCATTCACACAGGGACGGGGAAAGGAGGAAACAGAGCAGGCTGGAACATTGAGCCCGCGCCTCCCTCTCCCCCTCCCCCCACGGCCATTCTACATTGTGCTCCGGACGGGGCCACAAGCAGATCACCCTGTCCCTGCCTCTGATGCCACACTGTACACTGCCCCCCACATTGAGCCCGCAGCCCGTGCGCGTCCCCTACCGGCCGTTAACATTGTACATTGCACAATGAGTGACAAGCCAGCCGGCTCCGAGTCAAACACCCTGACTCCGCCCCCGCCGTGCAACATCCCCGTTTTACGCGATTTGAGGGTCTTTTGAAGTATTTTTTTGCGGCGGCCATCATCCGGGGGAGGGGCTGATGATACCACACGCACTTAAAATTCAATCTGCAACAAAAAAGTCACTGACCCCGTTTTTCACATGAAATTTGCAAAATAAAAATAAGCGTACGTGCGGACACGCCTCCGTTCAGCGCAGCGTCCGTTATCACGCTCATCGCATGAATTACGGAAAAAAAACGTAAACTTTCTCTTTTTTTGGGCGCACTTTTTTTTCCACCCTATTGGGCTAGCTAAAGGCGAAACTGTCCATGGACAGCCCGCCACCTGCTGCTCGTTCACCGCATTGCATCTCCTAACCCAGATAATGGTGTTTGAGGGTTCCGTGGTCTGCTGCACCACCTGCCTGGGGTCGGCAGATCGCATGGCCCTAATCCGGTTAATTTGTGCACTTTGTGATTTTGGGGTGATCTTTTTCGTGCAAATAGGGCGTAGTCGCAGAGGCGCGGGAGAGGCGGCATATCGTTCGGCCGGTCTCGGCGGTGGGGCACGCACCAGTCTCGCGACCGCCGGGGCAACGGAACGGCCGCAGCGGCCCAAAGAAGCGCCACGGCGAGGGGGAAAAAAATTCCGCAAAAGCGGAGATGCTGCCCTCCGGGGCGTCGCCCCAGGGCCCGGCGTACCGATTTTCGAGGCGATCCGCCAAAATTTCCGTTTTTCCAGAGTCAGGCTGTAACCCTTCAGGTGGGAATGCTGCACTCGGAGAGGATCTCCTTTCATGTGCTATCCGGACTCTTTCACTCCCTTTTGCTAGGTCTTGCCTGGCTACAGAGACATGAACCCATCCTGAATTGGTGATCTGGTGAGGTGCTCCGTTGGGGGCAGGATTGTCATGAGACTTGCCTGGTTCCGGTTCGTCTGGCTCGACCTCCGTCTACTCCGGCTAATCTACCTGGTCTGCCGGCACACTACTGGTCCTATGCGGATGTCTTCGACAAGAAGGAAGCTGAGACACTACCACCTCATAGGCTGTATGATTGCCCTATCGACCTGGTACCCGTTGCTTCTCCTCCCCGCGGGCGTATCTACCCCTTGTCGCTGGCTGAGACCCGGGCCATGACTGAGTACATCGAGGAGAATCTTGCTAGGGGATTCATCCAGAAATCTACTTCCCCGGCTGGAGCAGGATTCTTCTTCATTAAAAAGAAAGACGGCTCGCTTCGGCCGTATATTGAATACAGGGGTCTTAACCAGATTAACATCAAGAATATGTACCCCCTGCCTCTAATCTCGGAGCTGTTCGAGTGCCTTAAAGGCGCAAGGGTCATCACCAGGCTCGATCTTCGTGGGGCATACAATTTGGTCCGGATCCGCCAGGAAGACGAGTGGAAGACGGCATTCAACACCTGGGACGGTCACTATGAATACCGCGTGATGCCCTTTGGTCTCTGTAATGCCCCAGCCGTCTTCCAGGAGCTGGTTAACGACATCTTCCGTGATCTCTTGTATTCTTGCGTAGTGGTGTACCTGGATGATATCTTGGTCTTCTCTCCGGATCTGCCCACACACCGGAGGAATGTTCGTCAGGTTCTGCTAAGGCTCCGGCAGAATCGTCTCTACGCAAGACTTGAGAAATGTCTCTTCGAACAGACTTCCCTTCCGTTCCTGGGATATATTATCTCCGAGACTGGTCTTCGGATGGACCCCGAGAAGTTTTCTGCCGTCTTAAAATGGCCCCGACCGGAGGCGTTGAAGGCGATTCAGCGATTCCTGGGCTTCGCAAATTATTACCGCCTCTTCATCCCTCATTTCTCCTTTCGGACTGCTCCCATCTCCACGCTCACCCGTAAGGGAGCAAATCCCAAGGAATGGACTTCCGAAGCGGAGGAGGCCTTCGTCTCCCTAAAACAAGCTTTCTCCTCCGCCCCTGTGCTGCACCGTCCGGATTGCAACAAGCAGTTCTTCCTGGAGGTTGATGGTTCCTCCTCCGGAGCCGGAGCGGTGCTCACCCAGAAATCCCCATCCGGGAGAATGGTAACCTGTGGCTTCTTCTCCAAGCTCTTCTCCTCATCGAGCGCAACTACTCCATAGGAGATCGTGAGCTGCTTGCCATCAAATTGGCGCTGGAGGAGTGGGGCTACCTGCTGGAAGGGGCTCTGCACCCGGTGATCATCTACACAGATCACAAAAACCTGGCCTCTTTACAAAACGCCCAGAGACTCAATCCGCGTCAGGCCCGGTGGTCTCTGTTCTTTGCCAGTAAGTGTAGGGATAGTCCAGGCGGAAAGGAAAATAAAGTGGCAAATCTACTGTATTACTGAAGCTAGAAACGGAGGGTGCTGTGCCTGATACTGCGTGTGCCAATCGGATGTCCTTGAACTGTCCAGTAAACTTTTGTTGGTTAAAATGAATTGGATGTGCACTGAGTTGTGTACGGCTGTTCCTAAATATGTATTTAGTGCCCCAAAGTCGTAGTCTATATGCCTTTAAGATGTAGCAGAGCCAGCAGCTGCCTGATTATGTTTGCACAATGTTAATATTTTAGTTTGCAGATAATGTACACGAGAATTCAGCACATACACACGTGGTCAAAATTGTTGATACTCCTCATTTAATGAAAGAAAAACCCACAATGGTCACAGAAATAACTTGAATCTGACAAAAATAATAATAAATTAAAAATCTATGAAAATGAACAAAATGAAAGTCAGTCATTGCTTTTTAACCCTGCTTCCACAGAATTTAAAAAAAAATGAAACTCATGAAATAGACCTGGACAGAAATGATGGTACCCCTGAAAATAATGTGACAAAAGGGACATGATAAATCAAGTTGTGTCCACTAATTAGCATCACATGTGTCTACAATCTTGTAATCAGTTAGTGGGCCTGTATATAGGGCTACAGATACTCACTGTGCTGTTTGGTGACATGGTGTGTACTACACTCAACATGGACCAGAGGAAGCAAAGGAAAGAGTTGTCTCAGGAGATTAGAAACAAAATTAGAGACAAGCATGTTAAGGGTAAAGGTTATAAGACCATCTCCAAGCAGCTTGATGTTCCTGTGACTACAGTTGCACATATTATTCAGAAATGTAAGATCCATGGGAGTGTAGCCAACCTCCCTGGACATAGCCGCAGGAGGAAAATTGATGACAAATCAAAGAGACGGATAATACGAATGGTAAGAAAAGAGCCCAGGATAACTTCTAAAGAGATTAAAGGTGAACTTCAAGCTCAAGGAACATCAGTGTCAGATCGCACCATCCGTCGTTGTTTGATCCAAAGTGGACTTCATGGGAGACGACCAAGGAGAACACCATTGTTGAAAAAAAGTCATAAAAAAGCCAGACTGGAATTTCCCAAACTACATGTTGTCAAGCCACAAAGCCTCTGGGAGAATGTCCTATGGAATGATGAGACAAAAATGGAAGTTTTTGGCAAGGCACATCAGCCATGTTCACAGACGGAAAAATGAAGCATATCAAGAAAAGAACACTGTCCCTACTGTGAAACATGGAGGAGGCTCTGTTATGTTCTGGGGATGGTTTGCTGCATTTGGCACAGGGTGTCTTGAATCTGTGCAGGGTACAATGAAATCTCAAGACTATCAAGGGATTCTAGAGAGAAATTTGCTGCTCAGTGTCAGAAAGCTTGGTCTCAGTCGCAGGTCATGGGTCTTACAACAGGATAATGACCCAAAACACACAGCTAAACACACCCAAGAATGGCTAAGAGGAAAACATTGGACTATTCTGAAGTGGCCTTCTATGAGCCCTGACCTAAATCCTATTGAGCATCTTTGGAAAGAGCTGAAACACGCCGTCTGGAAAAGGCAACCTTCAAACACGAGACAACTGGAGCAGTTTGCTCATGAGGAGTGGGCCAAAATACCTGTCGAGAGGTACAGAAGTCTCATTGACAGTTACAGGAATCGTTTGATTGCAGTGATTGCCTCAAAAGGTTGTTCAACAAAATATTAAGTTAAGAAGAACCATCATTTCTGTCCAGGCCGATTTCATGAGTTTATTTTTTTTTAAATTCTGTGGAAGCAGAGTTGGAAAGCAATGTCTGACTTTCATTTGTTCATTTCAAAGATTTTAGTTTATTATTACTAATAACTGACTAATTTCAATCTGTCTTGGAGTTTCCTATAGCTTGTAACATGTCATAGATATAATTACATATATCTTTTCCCCCATGCACTTGCACTTTAGTCTATTTACATGTACGCACGTTCCATATACTTGTTGTGTATTACAGTATTTGGCATTATATGGATATACTATGTATACTGTATATCCATTTGATGTATCGTCACTCATTTTATTATTCCTGCACTTTCTTTACTTTTCTATCATTAATAAATAGGTTTTCCTATAATTCAGTCTCACTCCTGTGCACTTATTTTTTATTATACTTTATTTTTTATTAATTATTTTTTCACTTTCAATATGGGACTTCTAGCACTTATATATCAATATGGTGATCTAATATTTTTATTTGTGTATTCTTCTGAGTGTACATCCTCCTTTTTCCCCTCATTAATAGTATAATTGCCAGACCTGAAATACCAAGCACTTTCCACCTATTGTGTCCCCCATTTCCTTGTAGATTGTAAGCTTGCGAGCAGGGACCTCACTCCTGATGTAACTGTTTAAACTGTCTTACCTTGTATTGAATTTATTGTTTGTATATGTCCCCGCTTAATTGTAAAGTGCTGCGGAATATGTTGGCGCTATATAAATAAAAATTATTATTATTATTATTATTATTATTATTATGTCCACTTTATCACTGGGGTTCTGTTTATATAATATAACTTCTATTTTTTTTATCCCCAGTTGGTTATTAATTATCTAATGATTTGCACTGTTTTCATTCTCATACACCTTTCTATGATTATATCAAGGGACGACCATCATGACACTTCCTTGCTTCCTTTATGACTGAAGTATTGATTAATGGCTCTATGCTGGGGAGATCTTATGATGTGCTTATCCTTACTTGGATTTGGTGCATCTCTTTCCATACTGCGATAAGCTTTCCCGTGGTGTGCGCTTTCGGTTGCAGGCCGAATTAGGTTGCCGTGATGACGTGTCCTCCAACGTCACTTCTCCCCTCCTCCCGGGCTGACGCGTCGGCCGGTGGGCGGGGCCTGGTGACATGGTACGCTGCTGCTGCGGCTTCTGGAAGCGCCGATGCAGCCACACATGAGTACACTGAGCACGGCCCAATATAAGGGAGCTTCCCTGCCCCCTATGTATCCTTCCCCCCGAGGAAGCGGCACGTAAAACGCTCGTTGGGGTTGTCCTTTTTCTCACAGTCACCAGGTTGTATTGCTTCTTCCCTCCACTCCCTATATACCTGCCGTGTTATGATGTCTTATGTTTGCTTTATGCTGAATGGATCTCTCTTGACACTACAGTCTATATTGCATTTTAATCAGAACTCAGCTATATGTCTTCTCGTCATAACTCCTGGTCTTCCTAGGGTTTTTGTGGAAGTGTTACTATATTGAGTTTTAATTTTTTTTGCTTCAAGGTTATATACAGCACTATCTGTGGACTCTGTTTCCTCATATATATTGCATGCAACACTTTATAGCCTCTACTGATAGTTTATTCTCTTGACAGGTTTTCATACCGTTGAGTTTATTTGTGTGACTCTATACCTTGGGTCCTCACTATCACTAATTGCTATATTATTATTATTTTTTCTATTTCATGTGACACTTTACAGATTTTTTCTGATTGATTGGATAGGCCTTCTATGCCTTTATATTATCCTTGTATGTGCTGATACCTATTACCTCGCTCATACTCTCGGTCATACTCCCAACCTACAGACTGTGGGATCCTTCTATTTACTTCTCCTTTTTTAGTACTGTGTTTTTTACTGACTGTTTTAATGAATTGAAATAAATATTGATTTTATTGGCATCTATTCTTCATTTATTTTGATTGGATTGCTTTAAGACTGAAGTATTGCATTTAATAGGCCCCTTTACGCCTTTGGATTAAAATGTGATATGTTGCAGTTGTGCAAAGTACTTATGCAAAAGACATGTAAATTATACTTGTGACGAATGCAAACAGTAAATTTAGCACCGTGAACCTTATTTACCATTTTATATAGAAAAACTGAACTTTTTATTTATTTATTTATTTTTTTAAATATATTTACATACAGTTTGATGTGACTAGTAATAGTTTACAGTTATATAAAGATTATTTTTTATGTGCAAAGGTGCAATATGCATGAATATTGCAATAAGGTCATGTAACATTTTTTGATACAATAAAAATTAAGTTTTGATTTCATTTTTCATTTGTTTATGAACAACCATGTTCACATACAGTATAATAATGCAACAGGTATTCAAATAAAACACTTAAATTAGCTAAAAATCAAGACTTTAATATGTCCGGTCAAAAATGACCGGAACATTATAAGTGTATAGTAGACCCGAATAGAACAGCAGGGTTAAGTCAAAACAATTTGAGCAACTCGGAATTTGTTTTACATTTTTTAGACTTTTTAAGTTTGTGGAAGCAGTGGCACAGAGAACGCGGACTCAGTGGTACAATAAAACAAGTTGTTTATTAACTATTTACAAAATTATTAAATTATATATCAATGACAATACAGACAGTGTAGAGCGATCTCTGCGCTCTCTCTCTGTCTCTTGCTTGTGGTCACCGTCTGGCCCTGTTTCTGGGCCTGTTTATCTGAACGATGCCCTATAAAATATCAAACGTAGCGCTACAGCACTAACAAGTATGACACCAATAGCTTAGCTGTCGACTAGATATCCTTGATTTTCCCTGACACAGGTAACCACTGTCTGTTACGCTCACTAAACCTTGCGTGGCTCAGTTATACTCCTACTGAGCTTCACACCAAGAACATGTGCTGAGTACAATTACCACTGTAACATCAATATTCACATAAAGTATATGCAACATACATCGTTGTACAGGGTCGGACTGGGGTGTCTGGGGCCCACAGGGAGAACTGACTCTAGGGGCCCACCTACAGCCATATGCAAATATCTGTTATCCGCTATCCCTGTTATAGTGGAGCATTGACTGGCGGCTCCTGCACATCTACTGTGCGACACTAACTGGGATGTAGAATTACGGTAGTTTGCATTAAAGGGGTTCTTTGGTTAAAACAAGTTATCACCGATCCATGGGATCCACAGGATCGGTGATCACTTATTGATCGTTTGGGTCCGAACATTGAAAAACGCGCCTATCAGAAGAATGGGGAAGTTTCATCCCTGACAGGACACATCCCCATTTTAAAATGCAGCTTCCAAAAAAGAGCAGCGCTCACAGTCACTGAGGGAATGAATGGATCAGTGGTCACATCTCACCAGTGACATTATACACAGGAGCTCTGTATATAGTACACAGGTAATACAGTGGTCACCAGTGACATTATACACAGGAGCTCTGTATATAGTGTACAGATAATACAGTGGTCACCAGTGACATTATACACAGGAGCTCTGTATATAGTGTACAGGTAATACAGTGGTCACCAGTGACAATATACACAGGAGCTCTGTATATAGTGTATAGTGTACAGGTAATACAGGGATCACCAGTGACATTATACACAGGAGCTCTGTATATAGTGTACAGTGTACAGGTAATACAGTGACCACCAGTGACATTATACACTGGAGCTCAGTATATAGTGTCAGTGTACAGGTAATACAGGGTTCACCAGTGACATTATACACAGGAGTTCCGTATATAGTGTCAGTGTACAGGTAATACAGTGATCACCAGTGACATTATACACTGGAGCTCTGTATTTAGTGTACAGGTATTACAGTGGTCACCAGTGACATTATACACAGGAGCTCTGTATATAGTGTACAAGTAATACAGTGGTCACCGGTGACATTATACACAGGAGCTCTGTATATAGTGTACAGGTAATACAGTGATCACCAGTGATATTATACACAGGAGCTCAGTATATAGTGTACAAGTAATACAGTGGTCACCAGTGACATTATACACAGGAGCTCTGTATATAGTGTACAGGTAATACAGTGGTCACCAGTGACATTATACACAGGAGCTCTGTATATAGTGTACAGATAATACAGTGGTCACCAGTGACATTATACACAGGAGCTCTGTATATAGTGTACAGGTAATACAGTGGTCACCAGTGACATTATGCACAGGAGCTCTGTACATAGTGTATAGTGTACAGGTAATACAGTTGTCACCAGTGACATTATACACAGGAGCTCTGTATATAGTGTACAGGTAATACAGTGGTCACCAGTGACATTATACACAGGAGCTCTGTACATAGTGTATAGTGTAAGGTAATACAGTGATCACCAGTGACATTATACACAGGAGCTCTGTATATAGTGCACAGGTAATACAGTGGTCACCAGTGACATTATACACATAAGCTCTGTATATAGTGTACAGATAATACAGTGGTCACCAGTGACATTATACTGTCACGCTGTCTCTGTATACTGGAGGTAGGGGGCCTAAGCTGACCCTAAGCTGGGGCCCTGACTAATCCCTCAACCTGGAGGTACTGTTAAAGGTACAGAGGTCCAGGCCGCCAGCGTAACCCCTACCTCCTGAGGATCCCTGCACCTAAGTAATCTAGTCCTGAGAAGGACCCCGATCACAACAAAAGAGGACAAGTAATAATATGCCCACACACAGTACTTAGACGAACGAGACAGTACAAGGGAAAAACCAAAACCACCTTGCATACAAAAACTACACAACTACAACAGAGGGAACACCAACGGGAAAGGAGATAAATGATAAAGCGAGGAAGGGAAAAAACACTCCAAATACACTTATCTCAGAAACTCCAAATACCACGATCCGCTCTGTTAGTCTGTATGAAATGCTTTCACCGACACTTCCCAAACAGACCAGCAGGCATTTGAAGGAGTCTCACTACAGCAGCATTGATTGCAGCTGGGCGAGGCTGGACCTCGTCTAGCACAGAGAGAGAGAGAATTAACTCCCTCACTGCCGAAAACACAAAGCACCAAAAAGTCAGCTGCGAGAAGTCAGGCTGTGTAATCGTGACGATCTTCGTGGCGACACACCCGTGACAGTACCCCCCCTTCTACGAGGGGCCTCCAGACCCTCAGGGCCAGGTTTATCCGGGTGAGTCGTGTGGAAGGCCCGAACTAATCGGTCTGCGTTAATATCCGACGCAGGAACCCACATCCTCTCCTCAGGACCATACCCTTTCCAATGAACCAGGTACTGAAGGGACCGGCGATTAAAACGTGAATCGATGACCCTTGATACCTGGAACTCCAAGTTACCATTGACCACCACTGGAGGGGGAGGTAAAGGTGACGGTACCACCGGCGCCACATACCTCTTAAGCAACGATCTGTGGAACACGTTGTGAATTTTAAACGTAGGGGGGAGGTCAAGACGGAATGCCACCGGATTAATTATAGAACTGATCCTGTATGGCCCGATGAACCTGGGACCCAGTTTCCAGGAGGGAACCTTAAGTTTAATATTCCTGGTAGACAACCATACCCGATCGTTCACACTTAGGTCCGGACCAGACACTCTCCTCCTATCAGCCATATGTTTGTATCGGTTCCCCATAGTATTCAGATTCTTCAGCACCCCTCTCCATACTGAAGCGAGTGATGAGGAAAATCGTTCCTCCTCAGGAACCCCCGAAGAGCCCCCCCTACTGAAAGTACAAAACTGGGGGTGAAAACCATATGCCCCAAAAAACGGGGACTTACCAGTGGACTCGCTCCGCCTATTATTAAGAGCAAACTCTGCCAGAGGTAAGAAAGAAGCCCAGTCCTCCTGGTTCTCTGACACAAAACACCGGAGATATGTCTCCAAGCTCTGGTTCATACGTTCCGTCTGACCATTGGTCTGAGGGTGAAAAGCCGATGAGAATGACAAATGCATCCCCCGCCGTGCACAAAACGCCTTCCAGAACTTGGACACAAACTGAGACCCCCGATCAGACACCACATCGGAGGGTACCCCGTGAAGCCTCACAATCTCCCCAATGAACACCTGCGCAAGAGTTTTAGCATTAGGGAGAGCCGGAAGAGCGATAAAATGTGCCATCTTGCTGAACCTGTCCACTACAACGAGTATGACCGTTTTACCCGAAGACGGAGGGAGGTCCGTAATAAAGTCCATAGACAGATGAGTCCGAGGACGCTCCGGGATCTTCAAAGGTAAGAGGGCCCCAGACGGACGGGTATGTGAGGTCTTAGAGCGCGCACAAACCCCACAGGACGCGACAAAAGTTACCACCTCCTTATGTAAGTTAGGCCACCAAAACCGACGCGAGAGGAGATCCACAGTTGCTTTACTCCCCGGGTGTCCTGCCAAAACTGAGTTATGGTGTGCCTCGATCACCTTTTGTCGCAACTGATCTGGAACAAACAGTCTCCCCGGAGGTCCAACAGGGGCGTCCCCCTGAGCCTCCAATACCTCCTCCTCCAGCTCAGAGCATACTGCCGAAACCACCACCCCCTCCTGAAGGATAGGAATCGGGTCGTCCGTATTCCCGGCCCCAGGGAAACTACGAGATAAGGCATCCGCCTTTACATTTTTTGACCCAGGACGATATGTAACGACAAAATTAAACCTGGTAAAAAACAATGACCACCTAGCTTGTCTGGGATTCAGACGTTTCGCGGACTCCAGATATAGCAGGTTCTTGTGATCGGTGATGACGGTGACCGGATGGACTGCCCCCTCCAAAAAATGGCGCCACTCCTCAAAAGCTAACTTAATGGCCAAGAGTTCCCTATTGCCGACATCGTAATTCCTCTCAGCGGACGACAATTTTTTAGAGAAAAAGGCGCACGGATGCCACTTACCAGGGGACGAACCCTGTGACAATACTGCTCCCACCCCTACCTCGGAAGCGTCTACCTCTACAATGAATGGCTGTGACGCATCAGGTTGAATGAGTATGGGTGCCGAGGCAAAACATTTTTTCAAGGAGGAGAATGCTTGACAAGCCTTGTCAGACCACCTAGAAAAATCCGTCCCCTTTTTAGTCATGTCTGTGAGAGGCTTAACCATGGACGAGAAATTACGAATGAACTTCCGGTAATAATTAGCAAACCCCAGGAAACGTTGTAGTGCCTTAAGATTCTCTGGCCGATCCCACTCAAGAACTGCCCGCACTTTCCCAGGGTCCATACGAAAACCGGACGCTGAAACCAGGAAGCCTAAAAACTGGAGTTCCTGTACGGCGAACACACACTTTTCCCATTTGGCATACAGTTTATTATCCCGCAAGATCTGTAACACCTGCCTAACGTGCTCCTGATGAGACACCAGATCCGGCGAGTAAATTAAGATATCATCCAGATATATGACAACAAACTGTCCCACCAGGCGGCGAAAAATGTCATTAACAAAGTGTTATAACACCGCCGGGGCATTAGTCAGACCGAATGGCATGACAAGGTTCTCATAATGCCCCTCCGGAGTGTTAAACGCCGTCTTCCACTCATCCCCCTCCTTCATCCTAATCAGATTGTACGCCCCCCTGAGATCCAATTTAGAAAACCATTTGGCGCCCACGATCTGATTAAAGAGATCGGGAATAAGTGGGAGTGGATACGGATCTCGGACCGTAATCCGATTAAGTTCACGGAAATCCAGGCAAGGGCGTAGGCCTCCATCTTTCTTCTTAACAAAGAAGAACCCCGCAGCCACCGGTGAAGATGAAGGTCTAATATGCCCCTTAGCCAGACTTTCTGAAATATAATCCTTCATGGCCTGCCTCTCAGGACCAGAAAGGTTATACAACCTAGCTTTAGGTAACTTGGCCTCAGGGAGCAGTTTTACAGAACAGTCATACTCGCGATGAGGAGGTAGTTCCTGACACCCTTTCTCCGAGAATACATCCTCAAAGTCCGCCAGAAATGGAGGTAAGACCCAAGGAGTAACCGCACCGATGACCGTGTTCATGCAGTTTTTATTACAGAATTTACTCCATTGGCTTATCTCTCTGGTTTGCCAATTAATAACCGGGTTATGCTTAGTTAACCAAGGAAGGCCCAACACTATAGGAGTGGGAAGACCCTCCAACACGTAGCAAGACAACAGTTCTTTATGTATCGCCCCCACTTGAAGTTTTACGTCATGCACAGCTTGCAAAAAACTTCCCTGACCGAGAGGCCTGGCATCGATCGAGAATATGGGGATGGGTTTAGCCAACTCACTCAATCGCATACCTTGAACCCGGGCAAACCGAGCATCAACCAGATTAGCCCCGGCCCCACTATCCAGAAGAACAGATATCCTCTCAGTTCTCGTACCCACCACCACCTCCGCCGGTACGAGAAACTGAGACGAACCTAGGGACGAAATACCTACTCCCAGATTGCCGTCCACCACACAACCTGGGATCAACAGTTTTCCGACGACTCTTCACTCTGCAAGGGACGGGATGGACACCCCCCAATAAAATGTTCCTTTCTCCCGCAGAAGAAACACCTTCCTGCCTTATGGCGCACCACCGGTCCCCTCCCCCGAAATGATGTCCCTCCTAATTGCATAGGCTCCTCTGGACTGACCAGGGGAACCACCATATGAGGGGACCTTGTAGGAGGTGGAGTCATCACAGGGGGTCGAGTTATCCCGCACCTCTCCTGAAGCCGTCTGTCAACGCGAATAGCCAGGGCCATAGCGGCTTCCAGTGACGCGGGAGAGTCATACTGTGCCAACACATCCTGTAATTTGTCGGATAAACCTTGACAAAACTGGCTCCTAAGAGCCGGGTCATTCCACTGGGTGTCCGTGGCCCACCTACGGAACTCCGAACAGAATTCCTCCGCCGGACGATCTCCCTGCTGGATCCTACGTAACAGACTCAGCAAGGGAGATCCGATCTGGGTCATCATATACGAGTCCCAGAGCAGCGAAAAACCTATCCACTGACTGGAGAGCCGGGGAGCCCGGGGGAAAAGAGAACGCCCAAGATTGTGGGTCCCCTTGTAGGAGCGAGATGACAATTCCCACCCTTTGTTCTTCACTCCCCGATGACCGAGGCCGCAGCCGAAAGTACAATTTGCATGCCTCCCGGAAAACAAAAAACTTGTCCCGCCCCCCAGTGAACCTGTCAGGGAGAGCTACTTTAGGTTCTGGTCCGGCTTGCTCCTGAGGATGCAAAACCTTGGACCTAACGTCCGCCAGCTCCATGGACAAACTCTGCAACTACCGAGCTAGACCGGCTACTGGATCCATGGTAGCTGGAGAAAAACTAAGTGGGTCGGTGAAAATGTCACGCTGTCTCTGTATACTGGAGGTAGGGGGCCTAAGCTGACCCTAAGCTGGGGCCCTGACTAATCCCTCAACCTGGAGGTACTGTTAAAGGTACAGAGGTCCAGGCCGCCAGCGTAACCCCTACCTCCTGAGGATCCCTGCACCTAAGTAATCTAGTCCGAGAAGGACCCCGATCACAACAAAAGAGGACAAGTAATAATATGCCCACACACAGTACTTAGACGAACGAGACAGTACAAGGGAAAAACCAAAACCACCTTGCATACAAAAACTACACAACTACAACAGAGGGAACACCAACGGGAAAGGAGATAAATGATAAAGGGAGGAAGGGAAAAAACACTCCAAATACACTTATCTCAGAAACTCCAAATACCACGATCCGCTCTGTTAGTCTGTATGAAATGCTTTCACCGACACTTCCCAAACAGACCAGCAGGCATTTGAAGGAGTCTCACTACAGCAGCATTGATTGCAGCTGGGCGAGGCTGGACCTCGTCTAGCACAGAGAGAGAGAGAATTAACTCCCTCACTGCCGAAAACACAAAGCACCAAAAAGTCAGCTGCGAGAAGTCAGGCTGTGTAATCGTGACGATCTTCGTGGCGACACACCCGTGACATATACACAGGAGCTCTGTATATAGTGTACAGGTAATACAGTGGTCACCAGTGACATTATACACAGGAGCTCTGTATATAGTGTATAGTGTACAGGTAATATAGGGATCACCAGTGACATTATACACAGGAGCTCTGTATATAGTGTCAGTGTACAGGTAATACAGTGGTCACCAGTGACATACACAGAAGCTCTGTATATTGTGTATACATAATACAGTGATCACCAGTGACATACACAGGAGTTCTGTATATACTATACACACACGTGGTCAGAATTGTTGGTACCCCTCATTTAATGAAAGAAAAACCCACAATGGTCACAGAAATAACTTGAATCTGACAAAAGTAATAATAAATTAAAAATCTATGAAAATGAACAAATGAAAGTCAGACATTGCTTTTCTGCTTCCACTGAATTTTAAAAAAAATTAAACTCATGAAATAGGCCTGGACAGAAATGATGGTACCCCTGAAAATAATGTGACAAAAGGGACATGTTAAATCAAGTTGTGTCCACTAATTAGCATCACAGGTGTCTACAATCTTGTAATCAGTCAGTGGGCTTGTATATAGGGCTACAGATACTCACTGTGTTGTTTGGTGACATGGTGTGTACCACACTCAACATGGACCAGAGGAAGCAAAGGAAAGAGTTGTTTCAGGAGATTAGAAAGAAAATTATAGAAAAGCACGTTAAAAGGTAAAGGTTATAAGACCATCTCCAAGCAGCTTGATGTTCCTGTGACTACAGGTGCACATATTATTCAGAAATTTAAGATCCATGGGACTGTAGCCAACCTCCCTGGACGTGGCCGCAGGAGGAAAATTGATGACAAATCAAAGAGACGGATAATATGAATGGTAACAAAAGAGTCCAGGAAAACTTCTAAAGAGATTAAAGGTGAACTTCAAGCTCAAGGAACATCAGTGTCAGATCGTACTATCCACCGTTGTTTGATCCAAAGTGAACTTCATGTAAGATGACCAAGGAGAACACCATTGTTGAAAAAAAAAATAATAAAAAAGCCAGACTGGAATTTGCCAAACTACATGTTGACAAGCCACAAAGCTTCTGGGAGAATGTACTATGGACAGATGAGACAAAAATGGAAGTTTTTGGCAAGGCACATCAGCTCTATGTTCACAGATGGAAAAATGAAGCATATCAAGAAAAGAACACTGTCCCTACTGTGAAACATGGGGGAGGCTGTTATGTTCTGGGGCTGCTTTGCTGCATCTGGCACTATCAAAGGGATTCTAGAGAGAAATGTGCTGCCCAGTGTCAGAAAGCTTGGTCTCAGTCGCAGGTCATGGGTCTTGCAACAGGATAATGACCCAAAACACACAGCTAAAAACACCCAAGAATGGCTAAGAGGAAAATATTGGACTATTCTGAAGTGGCCTTCTATGAGCCCTGACCTAAATCCTATGGAGCATCTTTGGAAAGAGCTGAAACATGCCGTCTGGAGAAGGCAACCTTCACACACAAGACAACTGGAGCAGTTTGCTCATGAGGAGTGGGCCAAAATAGCTGTCGAGAGGTGCAGAAGTCTCATTGACAGTTACAGGAATGGTTTGATTGCAGTGATTGCCTCAAAAGGTTGTTCAACAAAATATTAAGTTAAGAAGAACCATCATTTCTGTCCAGGCCTATTTCATGAGGTTAATTTTTTTTTAAATTCTGTGGAAGCAGAAAAGCAATGTCTGACTTTGATTTGTTCATTTTCAAAAATTAGTAATTTATCAGATTCAAGTTATTTCTGTGACCATTGTGGGTTTTTCTTTCATTAAACGAGGGGTACCAACAATTTTGACCACGTGTGTAGTGTAAGTGTACATGTAATACACTGACTCACCAGTGATGTCTCTAGGTGAAGTCCTTCATCTTCGCTTTTCTTCTTCATCTGGCACAGACAGCCATCACTTCTTCCAGCCAGGAATCATCTCTGCAGAAAATAACACACAGTTATCAATAACTGATCTCTTCTAGAGAATATTCCCACTTTTCCCCCCGACTTCTACACTACACCAGTTGAAGAAAAAAAGCAACATAGTGCCGTCCTGCACAGTAACAGGACCCCTCTTTTGTCCCATCCCATGGAAAACAATTTCCTAAAAAGTAAATTATATTACAGAAGTAATAATGTAATAATAATAATTGGAATCTAAAGTAATAATGTTCCCCACTGGTCACCATAAACTAATAAAGTATGTTCCTCAATCTGGCTCCCAAACAGTAATTAAGTCCCTTGTCTAGCCAGGCACCCCCATATGTCCCTTCTGGCCACCATTTGTCTAGTGTGACCCCTCCATATATTTATCCTAGCACACGTGTATCGAGCCTGCCCCCTCCTATATACCCATCCTAGCCCCCCCATGTGGCCAGTCTGCCCTCCCCACATATCCATCCTTGCCTCCATGTTTCCAGCCTGCGCCCCCATATATCCCACCCATATATCCTCCATGTGTCCAGCCTGCCCTCTACATACACATCCTGGCCTCCATGTGTCCAGCCTCCCCCCCTCATAAATCCATACTGCCCTTACCCCCTGCATATATCCATCCTGACACCCCCCATATATCCAGCGTGCCCCTCCATATATTTATGCTAGCCCATGTGTATCGAGCCCGCCCCCCCCACGTATTCATCCTAGCCTCCCATGTGTCCAGTCTGTCCCCCCCCCATATATCCATCCTGGCCTCCATGTTTTCAGCCTGCCCCCCCATATATCCATCCTGGCCTCCATGAGTCCAGCCTGCCCCCCCCATATATCCTTCCTGGCCTCCATGAGTCCAGCCTGCCCCCCCATATATCCATCCTGCCCCCCATATATCCATCCTGGCCTCCATGTGTCCAGCCTGCCCACCCCCCTTTGCCTGGGTCCAGCCAGGGTTCCCCCTTGTGTGTCCAGCCAGGGCCCCCCCTTGTGTGTCCAGCCAGGGCTCCCCCTTGTGTGTCCAGTAAGGGCTCCCCCTTGTGTGTCCAGCCAGGGCTCCCCCCCTTGTGAGTCCAGCCAGGGCTCCCCCCCTTGTGTGTCCAGCCGGGCCCCCCCTTGCGTGTCCAGCCAGGGTTCCCCCTTGTGTGTCCAGCCAGGGACCCCATTGCGTATCCAGCCAGGGCTCCCCCCTCCTGTGTCCAGCTTGGCCCCCCCTCATGTGTCCAGCTTGGCCCCCCCTCGTGTGTCCAGCCAGGGTTCCCCCTTGTGTGTCCAGCCAAGGCCCCCCCTCGTGTGTCCAGCCAGGGTTCCCCCCTCTTGTGTCCCGCCAGGGTTCCCCCCTTGTGTGTCCCGCCAGGGTTCCCCCCTTGTGTGTCCTGCCAGGGTTCCCCCTTGTGTGTCCAGCCAGGGTTCCCCCCTTGTGTGTCCAGTCAGCTGCCCCCTTGTGTGTCCAGCCAGGCTACCCCCTTGTGTGTCCAGCCAGGGTTCCCCCCTTGTGTGTCCATCCAGGACCACCGCTTTTGTGTCCAGTTGGCTCCCCCCTTGTGTGTCCAGCCAGCCTACCCCCTTGTATGTCCAGCTGGGCTCGCCTTGTGTGTCCAGCCAGGGTTGCCCCTTGTGTGTCCAGAGAGGGTTCCCCCCCTGTGTGTCCAGCCAGGCTACCCCCTTGTGTGTCTGTCCAGCTGGGCCCCCCCTTGTGTGTCTGTCCAGCTGGGCCCCTCCTTGTGTGTCTGTCCAGCTGGGCCCCCCCTTGTGTGTCCAGCTGGGCCCCCCCTTGTGTGTCCAGCTGGCCCCCGCCTTGTGTGTCCAGCCAGTGGGTCCAGACCATTACACACACACACACACACACACACACACCTCTTACCTTCCTGAGCTCCCGTGCGGTGTCCTCCTTCTCCTGAGTTGCGCGCCTCCTTCACAGCAGGCGCATGACGATGACGTCATACACCTACCAGCGAAGGGAGACACGCAGCTTCAGCTGCTTTACTGGGACATGCGCCGTGGTGGTTCAGGTAATGAACGCTGCGTGCGCGCGTCCCTGCATACACTGTGCCTGCGCTTTTAAAGGGCCCGTGCCCCTTAAAACCGCAGGATTTTTTTTTGTTCTCTTCTCCCCCCTCTACTCTGCAGCAGGGGGCGGGGCCCACTGGGAAATTTCCCGGTATCCCGCCAGCCCAGACCGACCCTGTCGTTGTATGAATATTGGTATAAATGCACACTAATCTATAATAGTTAAAGATAGACTGGACTGTCAGCCAATGGTGTCTGGGTCGAATCAGTATGGGCCTCCGTCAACCTGCTCTATTTTCCCATGGCAGTCGCCGCCCCAGACCCTAACAGGAGCCCACACTACACTTTCCTGCAAGGATGAAAGTCTCACACTGTGGGCCATAGTCAATTTCTTCTACCACAGACCTTCTGTCCTTGCCTCCAATTTCCAGAGAGAGACAACTCATGCTCCCTTCTGCTCACATAACCGAATTTCTGTCCTTCCAATTGGGTCTACGCTCACACGACCGAATTTCCATTTCTGCAATCGGGTCTGTGCTATCTGCTATCTTTAGCCTCGACAATCAGGATCTCCTAGCCTCTGTAAGTGACTCGCCCAGGGTGATGGGGATGACTCGGTACCCGGGCCTTTCGCCTGACCTTCGGGATGTCACGGTGGTCGGCTCCCGGGCCCGTACTCTCGGGTCAGCTTTTAAAAAGGGATTGGTTTGTTTATTAGTTTTATTAAAGTTCGTGACGCCACCTGTGGTTTCTGGTGAGATTCACCAGCGCTGCGGCAGTCCACTGAGGCCGGTGATAAGGCAGCTTAGATGGTATCGCTTCCCACAGGTGGAGCAGGGCCTCAGGGCAGCGTAGGAGGGGGGATGCAGGGCAGGCGAGACAAATCCAGGTCAGAGCAAGAACAGGGACGGACACGATAGTCACTTCAGTACCTTTTACTGGTGGAAATTCAGACACATCCCAGAGCACTGTAGGGTGAAGGGTGCATATCAGAATCCTCCCCAATGAGCGGGTGTAGGGCCTCCTGTTTCTTGCCTCTGCGTAGTAAGTTTCTGACCTGCCTGGAGCTAGGCCTAACTTTGTCTCTGTCCTGCGCTGGCTGACCTTGTGGTAGGGCCTTTTCTTGGAATACACGCTCCCAGCTTACGGGGCCTATGTGTCTCCTGGCTCTGTTACGTATCAGCACTTTAGCGATCCTGGGACCTGTAGTTCTCCAGGGATTCCGGTTATACCTTACTGGGTCATAGAGATCCCGGTAAGCTCGGATCCGGTGTCCGGTAATGCTTCGGGGTGAGCTAGTTAAGCTCCTTTGCCCCCTATGTACTAACTTCTCCACTTGCCTTCGGCCTTCTCGGGCCCTCACTAGGCTATACACACTAACGGCAGCTTGCCACGCTTCACCGATCTTATGGCGCCGGCACACCTAAGCTCACTATTCAGAGCTACAACTGAGTCTGGACTGTGCTCCACTGCAGGAACTCTCTCAACAGACTTGACTAGGCTGAGCTCAACTCTGTATTCAGGTCTGTGCTTGCTGAACTCTCCAGAGGAACTGAACTGCCTGGCTCCACCTTCCCTTTTTATATCCGTAACGGGCTCCCTCTGCTGGTCTGAGGTGGAAGGTGGAGATGTGTGAATGTTTATGGGGGCCTCTTGTGGAGGATTCCATCAATGCACTCTTCCAGGATCTGTGATACCAAGCGCAGCTGGGCGTCACATTCCCCCCTAGCAAAGCTTAGCACTCCCGGTACATTTTATAACAATAAGAAACATTAACAATCTTCCCTTTATGGGAGGCACCAAGCTTAAACGTTGCATAATAATATCAACAAATACAAAGTGTCCTCAGAATTCAAGTCTCTTGTGGTGAGGTTCCCAAACAGGATGTCCATCTCACAGAGTAGAGTACTTGGTGGTTTGAGGGACCTGTCCCAAACCCTCAACGTAGGCCCTGGGGTGGCTGCAGGGCATGGAGATCCCGCGTTGGACCTCCAATAGAGCCACTCCAGACAGGTTTTCCTTCGGTGGTCACCTAAAGGGGCACTCCTGGGAGCGCAATTATATACAATAAATAGTTTTTGGGCTGCACACAGTCCTCAGCCACGAAGTTCTTTATGCAAACAATAAAGGAATTAATCAGGTAAAGTGTCCATGTCACTTGAACTGTTCAATAATAAAGCAAAGCACAAAATAATATACATTAGTACAGTACATTACAATTTAATACCCCAGGGGTAACTATCTACATTTGTCAGAGGTTAGCTATCTTACTGCTTGTACCTGAGAGGGGGTTTACCTCGCGTGCTACGTGTTGATCTGCGTAGTGCGGTGGTCTGTGAGGTATCAATATCTGTACTATCAATTACCCTACCAGTTCTACGTGTGACTATGTTGTAAAACTGCCTTAACCTCTCTCTGGAACTGGTAAGTCTACCATTGGCTGGGCCTTCTTGCTCTACTCCTGCCGGGGATCCTTCGTCCGGGGATTCTTCTTGAGCTGGCTCTTCTGCGGCACTAGGCTCTTCTGCAGCACTTACAGGTTCAACTTGCTGTGGAGGGTCTTCTGGTTGTTGAAAGAATTGGAGTATTGGAAAGATTACTGCTCCTCCTAGTTGGGGCCAATCTGCTGGGAAGTCTCCTAAGTCAGTATGGATTACTGCTTCTTTAGGCTCCTCCTGGATAATGAAAGGCACTTCTTCTTGGGGTTTCTGTAGATTTGGACATAACTTTAGATGGTCCCTGGATACTGTGGCAGTTGTCCTTCCTCCATCTCGACTAATTATGCAGGTCTTCTTATTATCAAATCTTGACTTCAGCACAGTGTAGGGTTCTTTCTCTCACTGGTCATCAAGTTTGTGGTTCCTTCTTTTCCTTTTCAACACTATTTCACCAGGTGTGAAAGGCTCTGCGGGTGCACGTTTATTGTAGTGGGCCTCTTGCTTATCCCTCACCCAGGTGAGACTGTCCTCGACACAGGCTTGTACCCTTCTGTACTGCTCTTGTCTGGTCATGTCCCAGTCCTCAGTGGTCACATCCGCTTCTGGTTCTACTACACCAAGCTCCAGATCCATAGGCAACTTCCCAGGTCTTGCACGCATAAGATATGCCGGAGTACAATTGGTGGAACTCACGGGTATGTGGTTGTACAGATCCACTAGGTCAGGTAGTAGGTCTGGCCACTGATTTCTCTCCTCAAGTGGTATGATCTTCAGCAGGTCGATGATGATGTTGTTCATCTTTTCACAGAAACCGTTGGTTTGTGGGTGGTACGGTGTAGTTCTTATCTTTTTACACCCGTACAGATGGCACAACTCCTTAAACAATTCAGCCTCAAAGGCCGGGCCTTGGTCCATCAGCACCTGCTCAGGGTATCCATGGAGTCCGCAGAAACACGCCTGGAAGGTCTTTGCTGCTGTCTCCGCCGTCAGGTCCTTGACGGGGGCGACCACCAGGAACCTAGAGTAGTGATCCACCATGGTCAGGGCGTAGGAGTACCCTGACCTGCTGGGTGACAACTTGACATGGTCCAGGGCCACGATCTCCAGGGGTCGAATCGTCTTGATGGGTTGCAGGGGTGCCTTCTGGCTGCTGTAGTCTTTTCTTCTGAGGCCACAGGGTCCACAGTCTTGGCACCACCGCTCAATGGAGCTGCGCATTACTACCCAGTAGAATCGACACTTCAGCAGGGTCTCTAGCTTTTTCCAGCCAAAGTGTCCCGCCTAATCGTGGTAGGCCTCCAACACCATTTCTTGCGGCCCGCCCGGTATTTAATTGTAAATTGGTAATTTGGCAGCTGAGCCATCCATCGTTGTTCCAGTGCTCCTAGCTTGGCTGTTTCAAGATGGGTCAAAGGGTTGTTATCAGTGAAGGCAGTGAACTTGCTGGAGGCCAGGTAGTGCTTAAATCTTTCAGTGATGGCCCAGACCAAGGCCAGGAACTACAAATTGAAGCTGCTATAGTTCTCTGGGTTCCTCTCCGTCGGGCGGAGCTTCCTGCTTGCGTATGCGATTAACTTCTCCTGGCCATTCTGCTTCTGACTTAAGACAGCTCCCAGCCCTTCGTTGCTGGCATCTGTATACAGCAGGAACGGTTGGCTGTAGTCAGGGTAGGCTAGGATCTCATCGCCTGTCAGGATCTCCTTCATCTCCTGAAATGACTCGACTTGCTCCTTACCCCAGTGGAATGGGGGATTTCTGCCTTTGGGGGACTGCCCTACCAGGAGGTCTTGCAGAGGGGCTGCTTTCTTAGTATAGTCTTTTACAAACCTCTGGTAGTATCCTACTAGTCCCAGGAACTGATGCACCTCCTTGAGGTTCTTCGGCTCCGGCCACTTCTGGATGGCAGCGATCTTCTCCAGGTCTGGTGCTACCCCTTCCGGACTGACAATGTGCCCCAGGTACTGTACCTTTCTCTTGAGCAGGTGGCACTTTGAGGGCTTCAGCTTCATCCCATACCGGGACAGTGAATCAAATACCTCTGCCAGGTGTTTCAAGTGGTCCTCGTACGTTCTGGAGTACACTATCACGTCATCCAGGTATAGTAACACAGTCTCGAAGTTGCGGTGTCCCAGGCAGCACTCCATCAATCTCTGGAATGTTCCAGGGGCATTGCAGAATCCAAACGGCATACTGTTGAACTCGCAGAGTCCCATCGGGGTTGTAAAGGCCGTCTTCTCCCGATCCTCCTCAGCCACAGCTACTTGCCAGTACCCACTAGTGAGGTCAAGGGTGGAAAAGTAATTTGCAGACTTTAAGGCAGCTAGGGACTCCTCTATGTGTGGTAAAGGGTATGCATCTTTATGTGTAATGCGATTTACTTGTCGGTAATCTACACACATTCTCATGCTCCCATCCTTTTTCCTAACTAGCACTAGGGGAGCTGCCCAGGGACTACAACTATCCCTTATTACCCCCGCCTTTCTCATGTCGTGCCACATTTCCTTAGCCTTCTGGTAGTGAGCTGGTGGTATAGGCCTGTAACGTTCATTGATTGGGGCATGGTCGCCTGTGGGGATATGATGTTGAACCCCCTTAATCCTCCCGAAGTCAAGTGGATGTTTACTGAACACCTGCGAGTATTCTTGAACCACCCGGTGTACACCCTGTTTTTGATGGGCAGAAGTGGTGTCTGTCCCAACATGGAGCTGTTGACACCAATCCTCCACCTGGGTTGCAGGGTCATTATCCTCCACTTCATCTGGTGAGGCTAAGGACTCCGCCTTGTGAATACAATTGTTATTTACAGCATGTAATTTGGCAACAGTGGCATAACGTGGCAATCTGACCTCATCTTCCCCACAGTTGAGAAGACGGACGGGCACCCTCCCGTTGCGTACATCTACCACTCCTCTGGTGGTTAAGAGCGTGGGTCTGTGCTCGGAGCAAAGGGGTTCTACTACCGCCTGGTAGCTCTGTCCTCTAAGACCTATAGCAGCTCTACACCAGATGAGCATTTCACTCATTGGGGGGACGACAATGGGTGTGGGGTCCGTTACACGCACATTACCAATTTCACCTTCCGCTAACCTTACTTGCTGTTGGTACATCAGGACTCGGATCTCCTTCTGCAGCGCCCTCCTCTGTCCTGGTCTGGCAGTGTCAGCTATCTGTTGGAGCAAGAACACAACCTCTCCCAAACAGTTACCAACAATGTTTGCTTCGTGGTGAGCTAGTTAAGCTCCTCTGCCCCCTATGTACTAACTTCTCCACTCGCCTTCTGCCTTCTCGGGCCCTCACTAGGCTATACACACTAACGGCAGCTTGCCGCGCTTCACCGATCTTATGGCGCCGGCACACCTAAGCTCACTATTCAGAGCTACAACTGAGTCTGGACTGTGCTCCACTGCAGGAACTCTCTCAACAGACTTGACTAGGCTGAGCTCAACTCTGTATTCAGGTCTGTACTTGCTGAACTCTCCAGAGGAACTGAACTGCCTGGCTCCACCTTCCCTTTTTATATCCCTAATGGGCTCCCTCTGCTGGTCTGAGGTGGAAGGTGGAGATGTGTGAATGTTTATGGGGGCCTCTTGTGGAGGATTCCATCAATGCACTCTTCCAGGATCTGTGATACCAAGCGCAGCTGGGCATCACATAAGGACTCTGCACCCCTTGCTTAATCCACATCCAATATTGATCTTGTGTTTCTGGACACACTCATCACCTACGTCAGGCCTAGCTACCACAGGTGACTTGTTACAAGTCGGGGCGACGACTGACTTCCTGGCCTGACCCCTGTGGCTTTTGTATTTTTCTGCTGCAGATCACATGTCCCCTGTGTACCTAGCTCTGCTTTCCTCTCATTCAGCCTGCCTTCTGTCCTTTGGTTCCAATACCCTTTCAGGGTCCTACACCTATATTCCTGATCACTACATGGCAGCATCTGCCCACAAATACCTTACAGCTCATTTCTATTATATGAATCACTCACTCTCCTTACATTCCTCCTCTCTTTAAGCTCATCAGTACTTGGATGAGAAAGGTTACTTATGCTCTAGATGCTCCTTGGCGGTGGTCTCAGAGTCACCAATATCCAAACACACTCCTGTGTCTGCTGTATTACATACTGCCATATGAAATCATCTTCCGCATACCTCCTGGGTGAAACACCAGTGTTGGTACATTCAGATCTGTGAGGTCCCTCCTGACCTGTCTCTTCTGGGACACTGAGGCCCTGAAACACTCTTCCTGTGATTTTGACCTCTACCCTACCCTCTAAGCTAGCCCCGGTCATTCTCTCTTCATCAGACACACATATCGGTAGCATGTAAGGGTGCCGCACTCTCTCTGGTGCGACGTCTTCTCCTTTCGGGGTGTACTCTCCTTGTCACTCGATGAGGAACAGCCTCCGATGCGTAGTCCAATTTTCCCCAAGGGTGCTTCACTTGAACCAAAACTCGATTCCCCAGCTGTAATGGTGCCTCCTGCACAGGAGTTACTACAGGATGCCTTTTCCCCTGGGGCTTCTGTACAATCTTAAGTCTCAGTGTTTCTAACCGATGTTGGTGTTCCCACACCAAAGTTGTGGTGTTTATCTACGTACTATCTTCCTCTGGATCAAGCTCTAGCTCAGTAACCTTACGGCTGTTACGTCCAAACAGCAACGTGTAAGGCGTGTACCCTGTCGTAGCATGAACCCGGTTACTGTACACCCAGACCAGTTCTGGTACAAATTCAGGCCATTTCATTTTCCTGTGTCACGGTGTAGGGGAATGCTGGTGAGGAAATAGCAGATACGGGCTGGGTGAGCAGGGAAAACTAATCTGTCCCTAGACTGGGAACCCTGAATAGCCCTGACCCCAAAAGTATCTCTGATGGTGAGAAGGTTCGGGTCTCCACCCTAAGCCCTAACTCCTCCACAAGCCCTGCGCTAATTCCCCAAACCTCCCTCCGCAGAACAAAGGTACAGCAATCTCAAAGGAAAGGACTTCAGCAGCACAAACGAACAGCACTGCACAGCACGGCTTCCAGGTATAGAGTGAAACTCTATCAGCTGCACCACCTGGTGGAAGGCGAGGCTACTTAAAGGCTAAGGGGAGGAGACACACAGAAACTCACATCCACCAGGACATGGCAATAGAATTGGCATGAACCCATGCAGTACAAGAGGGAATTTCACAGTTTAAGTTACAGCGGCATCTAGAATAGACCGCAGACACACAGCGCTAGACAGCGTGTGACATCCTGTCATCTTCCTGTTGTCCTCCACAATTCTCAGAATGTAGATAAAGTTCTGTTGAAACATTCACAGTCCCCATTTCTCTATGGGTGGTAGGGTGTAGTTCTGGAATTCTCAATGTTGTACAGTTGGTGCAATTCATCCATGACTTTTCCATGAAAACAGGCTCCCATCTCAGAGTGAATTCTTTTTGGACACCCGTATACGCAGATGAAGTCATGACAGATGGCACAGGCTGCTGACTCGGCTTTTTGATTCCCGGTGGGAGTCATGACTGCTAACTTATTAAAATGATCCATCATCACCAGACAGTACAGACAACCATTATCGGAGTGGCTGATCTTGAGATAGTCCACCATCAGCACTTCCAAAGGGAAAGAAAACCTCTTCACCTATATAGATGCTCTGTGTTTAGGGGGTTTAGTCATCTCACCCTGATGGGATTTCCGGTAATCTTCTTTCACCACTCGATTTACTTGTGGCCAATACAGAAGCCGTTGTAGCCAGTGGAAAGTTCTCTCTGTTCTGAAATGGGTATCACTCTCATGGACTTCCTTCTTCACTATGGGCTTCATTCCTTGTGAAATCATTAGCAGATTACAATGAGGCAATCTGGGCTACCGCCTAGGGCCAAAGGCACCGGGGGTCCTTTGGCCATATTGTCCTCATTATAATGTTTTTTTTCACCACTGTCGGCAGTGGACATCTCCGGAGAGGGAGCTTTCCTAAAGCTCAGCTGCCAGCAACTCACAATGGTTTGCTGGCATCTACAAGGCTATGTGTGTATGTGCTCTTAGGAATAACAGAAGCTTTGGTCCTCTCCTCCACTTTTGGCTGAGATTTAGAGGATTAATCGGAGACATAGAACCGCTGTTCTCCACTTTGGAATCCAACCCTTCAGATATATGGTATATGATGTATAGTATTGATATACCAAAAATATCAGTAATAATCAATTAAATTCTAAAAGACATTAATCAATTTAAAATTTGTATTTATTTAGTTTAATTAAATCTGGCATGGAAGGATGAAGACGTGTTCTTGGAGAAGCCTTCAACTTTAGCAGGTGTTTCTTGCTGGTCAGGAGGCCACGAGTAGATGGTTCAAATCCTTCCATACGGGTACAGCATTGATGGTGGACATGCTGTAGTTTCTTCAGGGCGCTAGATGTGGGGGTTTTCTGTCCTCGAGATGTCTAAGGTGCCCTGGTGACAGCAGGCAAAAATGCAGCTTCCTCTGACAGTGCGAGCAGCCCTGGATAATCCACGCCGGCAGAATGATATCATCCGGCGGAAGATGGAACCTATGAGAAAAGATGTAAAACTAATGTAAGTAATGGGACTCCATATTAGAGGGTACTACTGTGGTGTCACTGTGGGAGAACATTAGAGGAATCTCATCACACAGAGGGCAGGGATCATTGTCAGTCATCATACATGTGACAATCCCACCACTGACAGATAACATCTGCTCCACATGACTTCTTCTCACTGACATCATACAACAGGGAGATTATTGTCACACTTACCTCGCCTACTTTCCCCCTCTTCTACTTTCTCTGTTTTTTCTTGTCTTCTCAGTTTTAGAAAATATTTTCTTTTCTTCTGAACTGGAGATTCTAATCAAAAAGTCAGAAAAAAATATTAATTATAAACTTCTAAAATATTTTCTTTGTATCTATATAGAGTTATGCAATTGATTAATATGCACCTGTAGCATTTCTGTGTGCCGCCATGTGGTGACTCCCCAAGGAAATATGTCCCCTTATTATCATGACATACTTGCAGCAAGCCACTGTGTTATCATATAATCAGTTAGATTAAACTTCAGTGTAACTTTCAAGAGCACCCATCACCAGATCAAAAGTTTCTGAGATTCACTCTTATCTTATGTCTGCTGCTCCCCTGAGTATTCTGATATTTGTTTTGCTAAAATCCACCCTATGGTTTTTTCCATGAGGGTGTGGCTCACAATTTTATATTGCAGAGCAACCTAAAGACACGCCCCAGAGGATCCTGTGAGCACCGCCCTCTTGGAAAAGACCATAAACATTAGCACTAAATAAGACCCATAACTCAAAAAACTGAATACTTAGGGGCGCAACGGGAATAAAGTAAGTAATTTTTGAAGCCTTCATGTGCTGATTCACATTATAATTTTGGATTATAGGCTATAGTTGGATGGCCTATAAACCTGTACATACCTGACAATGAGGACGAGGATGACTCGTTGTTTTTAGCAGTGAAACACTGATTGTCTCCATTAGTTTTGGAAGAGGAAGACTCTTTCTGCCTGTTTGGTAGAAGAAAGACCAGTAAATTAAAAGTAAAAACAATAGAAAAAATGAAGAACACCTGTTTGTGAGGCCAATTAGGACAACATAGAGGGGATACCCTGCCCACGGCCTCAACTAGTAATATTGGCCTGTCATGAGCTGGAAATGAATGGCTGGTCACAATGATCAGCTGTTATTGCAGTGTTATCACAAGCCAGACGCACAGAGATCAGCAATCATGGGGTGGTGGATGCTGGATTTAGATTTGTGTTACTCGTGTCTTGTATTTGGTTCTGAACATACATCAAAACTAAATCTCATAATAATAATAATAATCTACTCACATGTCTGAGTGTTTTTCACTGTTCTCTTGGGAACACTGTGGAGGTGACATAGGCTCTACATTGGTCATCATCCCGGTATTGGTGATATTTAGCTAAAACACACAGAGAAAAATAAATTGATTTATTTTTAAGCATTTTTGTAATTATAGGTTTTAGACATACTATTAGCCACATACTTACTTTACAAAACCTTTGATAAGATGATACAAAGTTTTTTATTTCTGGCCAGTCATTGTCCTCTCTTGTGTCCGCCTCATCTGAATTCATGTGTCTGCTACAACGAGCTACAAAGTACAAGTGTTATCAGAGATAATTAGTATAAGACCCGGTCAGACATTCACCCTGTTATCACTAATAATGATGAGAACTTATCTTCACATAAAATGAAAGACAAGACACACAGCAGTTTTCTGCAGATGACGTCTCATTTTACTTACTGATAAAGTAGCGGGTGTCCTCATCTGACTTTAGCTCAGGAACGAACAGGGGCTTCTGACTTAGAAGGTTGTCAAAGTCTAAGTGATGCAGAAATGGATGCATTTTGATCTCATTTGCTCCTCCTGGAAAAGGAAGACAAGAAAGAATGTGATAGAGTCATTTTTAGAGAAACTGCTCCATATCGGTACAGTTTATGTTAACCTGAACTGAAGATGTAACAGCAGACATGAAGGAAATGTACTGAAAGTCACAGCATGAAAAATGGGGAATGAATAAGTAGGTAGATTACTGAACCTCATGGACACAACCATTTGTCTGGTCACAGACGTGTAATAAGTCATAATACTATTATAATATTACCTGTCCCAAGTCTATCTGCTGGATCTTTTCTGAGCAGCTGAGTGATGATGTCCCGAGCATCAGGTGGAGTAGAGTATTTATGATATGTCAAAATTAATTTATCTGTTATATAGAAACAAATATTACAGGAAATGAAACATTTTCATTTATTTTTATAAAAAATGTCCTTAATAAGGCTAGAAATTAAACCAGAAAACCAATGAAACCAAATAACAGTGACATCACAAGCATTCAGATTATTTTACTTACCCTCAAGGACACTGCGTAAAATATCTCTTTTTAAAGCCCCTTTAAATGGTGTACATCCATAAAGAAATTTATGTAGAGTGATCCCTACTGACCACCAATCAACGGGCCTTCCATAGCCTTTCCTTTGGATAATTTCTGGGGCCATGTAACTAGGGGTGCCAAAAGTCTGGAAACCAACAGAAGAATGAGATGATAATCAATAAATATAATTGCGTCAAATAACATCAGTGCAAACGTTTTATAGAGAAATTGTCAGAGAAAGAGAAAGAGATGAAATCTGTAAAGTACAAGACCTTGTAAGTAAAGCCTACCTCTTCATCAAGGAACTCGCTGGTGATGTCCTCAGTTGAAGCCTTGTAGATATCTGAGCTTGGTCTCATGAGGCCGAGTTTTGAAACCCCAAAATCGGTGACCTTAATATGTCCTGTTGATGATATCAGGAGGCTGTGAAAGAAAGAAATGGTGTCAGACCCAAGTAATTACCCATAGACTGTATAAAAACTATAATTTTTTTTCCCCTTTATTATACTACTGGGGTCACTTACTTGCCAGGCTTCAGGTCTCTGTGCACCACACCATAACTGTGCAGGTATTCCACAGCAAGTACCGTTTCCGCAATGTACATACGGGCCAGGGGGACTGGTAAAGGACCCCTGCGCTTTATAAGACTGGCACAGTCTCCTCCTATCGGAGAAAGCAAATATGAGAGGTGAGGGTTTGTTTCAATGTAAATTACACATGATGAGGGTGAATATGAAATAAGTGGAAATATTGGGACAAGATGGCCTATATAGACATATACTGTGTAATGTAGAGCGTATACTGTATACTATATGTTGCCATCCATGTGGGCACATTATGGTCATATATAGGTGCTAGGACAAAACAGACGTGGGCTGGATATAGATAAAATGGATGTGTCCTACCTGGTACATACTCCATGACCATACACAGATGAAGTTTAGTAGGGAAAGAGCAGAACATGGAGGCCACAAAGGGACAATCAGCGAATGCTGAGATGTCCCTCTCCAGAAAGGCCAATTCAAGTCTCTTTGGCTTTTTCAGGTTCTCCTTGTCCATTGTCTTCATAGCACAAATCTGGTTTGTGTCTTTATGGCGCACTAAGTGGACGGCCCTGGAGAGGAAGAAAATCCATGATTTATTGCAAATTCTTATTAACAGTCCATCTATAGACCTCATCAAATGATCTCCTGTACTAATGGTTAATACTAGATGTGAGGCCATCACTATAAATCCATGTCTAGAAATGCATAAAATAATACTCCATAAATGATTATCAATGGAGGGTCCACATCCACGTCACATCCTAACTGACCTGACAGATAGATGTGGACAGTGATGTGGTCTCCTAATTTCTCTATGGGAATATTACATGGGCAGGACACCGAGGCATCATCATAAGGAGCCCTGGGAAATAAATATTATACCAAAGTAAAGCTCACCCAAAGGCTCCACTGCTGATCAGTTTGATCTGTTTATAGTCGCTCTTACAAGGATTTCTCTCTGGGTTCAATGATCCGATCAAGGCCTAAAAAGGAATAAGAAATGACATTAAGACAGAAAATGCAGGAGAATAAAAGCTCAAGATGCAGGAACGTCTCCCTTCTATATTATGTCCCCACTGATTACACTGTAGAGAACGTAATACAAGCCGGACCCACCACAGACCCCATTATATTATAAAGGGAAATCCCCCATACACATAAATCAATACTGCAGGGAAGGATAAGGGACATCACACAGAGGGGACAGGAAGAATAACGCCATTATCACACATAATATGTCTGATCTACATGACGAACAGTGATATCCCATTGTCATATGGGATATAATATGGGATGTATAATTCACACCCGTCATCTAATGATATACAGACGTCCCTCTGATACTTACACTGGCAGATTCCTGGATGATTTCTGGTGTCTCACATATTCCACCATCAGTATTTGCCGGCACAGTTATTCCTAAAATAATGAAGAAACGTTATTTATTAAATGTCTATATCAGCACTTAATAACCAAAAGAAAAGGAAGTAAAAAAGTCAAATATCAAAAAACATAACAAATTTTATTGATTAATCAGAACAATTCATGATAAAAAAAATAATAAGAGAATGTCAGACACAGAGAACGCTCTCTCTTTCAAACCAAGAACAACTGATCAAAATCACTTCAAAACCTATTCATAATGGTATTCATACAAGTTTGTGTCTGTTTAGAATGTAGAAGATATAGGAACAATCTGTAGTCCTCAAAATTAATAAGACAAATAAAAAAGAGAAACCTGCACAGTCTGGGAGGGTGGGAAGCAAGACCCCGACATGTGTTTCGCATAGGCTTCTTCCAAGGGGTATTGAAGAAGTTTTGCGTAGGCTTCTTCCAGTGGGTGTGTAAGAAGCCTACATGAAACGCGCATCAGGGGCTCACTCCCCACCCTCCCAGACCATGCAGGTTTCTCCTATTTATTTGTTTATTTATTTATACAGAGGATGAAGAATAAATCAACATATTCTTTGCCGTTCTCAATAACGAAATATTTGAATGTAAAATATTAGATGATCGTCTTACCTTCTATCAGATCGGAGTTTGGCCCTGGCTGACTATTATCAGGGTCAGCAACATTTAGGTTTTGCCCCTCTGCGGAGTCGCCTTTTGATGTTTCCTGATGGATATAAGATATACAATTAATATAACATTTCTCAAACACTAGATTACCATATATATAAAGCAGGAAGGATTAAACCTGGATTTACTTGACAAGTTCAGTATTGGACGGACAATTCACGGCCGCTCTATGAAGTAAATTTACATTAATATTTAAGCGACTTGTATCTACAACTGTTCTCTAATAACTTCTATCAGAACTGCAGCATTTACAAGGAGGAAGATTGTGATGATCGAGTGAGACAGAGGTAGAAATACAAGCTCCGCACCGCTGAGTACAGACTGTCACCACAGAGGATGGAGCCGCAGAGACAGGCTGCCATAAAATATCCTGTGTCTGCCTGGAGCGGAGAGAGGAAGGCCTCTACCATCATAAATCTGACCTTCTGCTATATGACTGGTAATCTGGAGAAGATCAGACAACAAGGACATGAGATGTAGAAGATGACGGATCCTTACCAGGCGCTCCAGTGAGTAGGCCGGATACTCCAGTACAAGCAGGACATTTTGGGCCAGCTGTTTGAAAAAGGCCAATTCTCCACTTTGGGATTTTTCTTCAGCCTATAAAGATGAAAATAAACAAGAAATGAAAATAATCAATAAAATTCATGAACATATATGGTATTGCCACGTTTGTTAAAGTCTGATCTGTTAAGATAGGTGTTTATTAATTGTGTTAATTAATTCCCTAACACCGAGAAATAAAATCAAAATGCTAGATTTACAGGTTTTTTTGCTCACCTCACTTCACTAAAAAAATGTAATAATAAGTAATTAAAGCACCGTATGTACACAAAAATGATATCAATAAAAACCTGAGTTCACTGCGCAAAAAAAGGCTTTACTTAGTTATATCAACAGAAAAATTACAATGTTATGGGTCTCTGAATATAGTGACACAAAGAACCATTTCATCTCAATTGGAATTTTTTTCACCTTGTTTCAATACAATGTATGGTAAATAGGATGGAGCCATTGAAAGCTGCAATTCATCCCAAAAAAACAAGCCCTCACATGTCTATGCCAATGGAGAAATAACAAAGTTATGGCTCTTGAAAGAAAGTGAGGAAAAAATGAGAGCAGAAAAATGAAAAATTCTGTGGTCCATAAAGGGTTAACCAATCCTATTCCCTCCTCCCCCCGCATCCAGGACCTTCCCACCCCTAATTCAACTAACCCTTTAGATCCCACCCTCTCCTTTGTCATGTAGCCTGATTGCCCTGTTTTGACTCCAGGCTATTCTTATCTGGGTATTTGGCACAGGTTAAACTTAAACTTGTATTCCATTATTATTTTCCATTATTATTATATATAATTTGTGCAGATTGTCTGCTACTTACCTGGTGTACTAATGTCCAGATGTTCTGCTGTAAATGCTCAAGATATTCTGAGCTTATACAACCTTGGTGGTATTTGGTCAGGCAATCTCTCACAAGCTCCATAACCAGCCGGTAAGTGAAGCTGAGGACGCCATCGGGTAGTGGTAGCACAAAGTCAGGGTCATAGGTGGTAAGAATCCCCTGGAGTAGTGCTAACACCTGAAGTCTGTCTGGAGGAATTCCAGACATTTCAAGTAATCCAAGCGCGGTTAGTATATGACTAGCTATATGGCTTATCACACCAACAGCAATGACACCGGAATGTCAAAGTGACAACAGGAGTGTAAACACTTGTAGAAGTAGTGATGGTTAATTGTGATGTCATAATGGAATCTTGTGTTCTAATCTTAAAGGGGCATCTTACCTTATAAGGAAGTTGCCTTGCAACCCTTAAGTAGGGAAAAATATAGGCTCAGCATCAGTATCTGTTATACACAATAAAAATTATAGCGTTTTGTATCAATAAGAAATTCCGATTCCAGCGCTAACAGAAATATCTTTCTGTGGGAACAGGGCATGTGGGGCTGGGGCTGCATCCAACCCTGGCATATGAAGCACGCTGGCCCATGTTGCTCTGCCACAACCACTTCCAAAGATGGGGGTCTTTATTACAAATATGACCCTGCCTACCAATGGAGAAAATCAAAATTTACTACTCCCAATAATTCCAGTTTTTAAAGTTGGCAAAATAGGTCTCTTTATAATATTAATAGTAACCTCTTGACCCTCCTTATAATAATAATAGCGCCCATCTGGTTCTCCTGATAATATTAAAGGGAATCTGACAGTGGCATCAACCCTCATAAGCCATCTATATGGGCATTTAGGTCATAGAACGTTGAAGAAACCGATACCTTGATATCTGCCATCTGATGTCTTATTCCACAGAAATCCACATTTTCTTTTATATGTAAATGAGCTGTTAAGATCTATGGGCCGGACATAGATCTCCCTAAGAATCTGCATCCAGAGATTATTTTCAATGGAACAGGTAGTTATCAGTGGGAGACATGTACATCAGGAGAGTAGACGGTCAGTCATTACATGTGTCACACTGGAAATGACTCTTTTCATTTATAATAAGCCCTGGATGCAGATTCTCAGGGAGATCTATGTCCGGCCCATAGATCTTAACAGCTCATTTACATATTAAGAAAAAAAGTAAATTTCTCTGGATTAAGACATTCATCAAATAGTGGCTATCAAGGCATCACTCTATTCAACTTTCTCTGACCTGCATCTTTATGTAGACGGCTTATGAGGGTTGATCTTACTGACAGTTTCCCTTTAATAGTGTGGCTCGGACCTCCTTATAATAATAGTGCCCCTTATGGTCCTCCTTATAATAATGATAATAATGGTGACTACCTGTTCTTTTTTATTAAATTAAAAATAATAATGCTCCGTCAGGCCTCTTTATAATAGTAATATTAATGATAAAAATATTAGATGACCCCACACGGTTTAGGGAAAGTGTCACTGAATGCAGAAGCCGGGTCTAAGCTCCTAATAAACACTACCCACCTCCTGCCCTGCTGTGTTATCACAGGCTTTATTCCCCTTCAAGCCTAAGCAGCAGAATCCCGGTATCTCCTCTTACTGCTCCATTTCACCTGCTGTCAGTAATGCAAAGTGCCTGGGCCCTGTTTTAAAGCCTCTTGCTAACCCCCTCCCACCATGTATCTAGTGGTAGACCCCATATTAATATAAGCCCCCTACATACCTTGAGCTGCCCCTCTCCAGCTGTCTTTTCTGGAGCTGATCCCAGCAGGTATGGCTGACAAGAGGCTGCAGCTGGAGGCCTTGTGCTTCAAGCAGCATTGTGGGGAGGAAGGATAGCTGTCCTGACTTCTGGCAAGGCTTGCAAGTCTCCTTCACGGCTGGACTGGGCATCTGGCAATTCTGTCAAATTCTGGCTTGGCCAGTCTGGCAGTGGGCTGCATCGATCCGCAACACTATTAACTGTTAACAATTATAGTGAAGCAGAGAGCCATCAGCTCCCTGCTCTGCCACTTAACTAAGGCAAGCCACAGATTGCTTCCGGCCACAGGCAGGGACTGCAAGGGATCGGTACCACGTAATGGACGTCAGGCAATGAGATGACATCAGAGATTGTAGTGAGGAGGAGCACATCACCACTCGGCATGGGAGTGTCGTGAGGAAAATATGAGTTTATTTCTATTTTTTTGCAGTCACTGCAGGGTACTAATATTATTACAAGATAAGATACCTAGGGGGGCACTAATGTCTCATAAAGAGGCCAAGGAGGGTGACATTGTTATTACAGGTTGTCCCATGGGGCTCTTTTATTATCACTATGGAGGAGGCCTAGAGGGGCTCTGTTATTATTATAAGGAAGCCCGGGGATATTAATATTATTGTAAGAAATCCCGGGGCGCTATAAATATTATAAGGAAGCCCAGGGTCCATTATTATTATTATTATTATTATTTTAAGCAGGCCCAGGGGGTCTCTATTATTATTGGGGCAATATTATTGAAAGAAGCCCTGAGTGCACCATTATTATTAGGTACAGATGGGGGCATTATTACTCTGTAGTGGCACAGAGGGGACACTGTTACTGTGTGGGATACAAAAGCAGGAAGCTCTTTCTATGCAGGGTACAGAGGGGGCATTATTACTACGACAGGGGTGGGCAATTAATTTTCCAGAGAGGAAACAAGAGAGACTGTGACTGTTGTGGAGGGTCAAACCAATAGGCTGAATTTAATTCTGCTCATCATTAATATTACCAAAAATAATTACAATTATTATTTTATAATAATAGTATCACTTAATATTAAGTAGAATTAAGTATGCTGACATCCCCCTATATACCGTACGAGCCCGCAAACAGCCTCCAATATACAGTATGAGCCCCTACACAGCCCCTTACATACAGTATGAGCCCCCAAATAGCCCCTCTATATACAGTGAGCCCCCACATAGCCTCTCTGTATATAATATGAGCCCTCACATAGCCTCCTATATATAGTATGAGCCTTCACATATTTCCTATATACAGTATTTGCCCCATAAACAGTATTAGCCCCCCATAGCCCCTCTATATGCAGTGTGAACCTCACATGGCCTCCTATATACAGTATGAGCCCTCACAAAGTTTCATAGTTTTAAAGTTGAAGATAGACTTAACACCATCAAGTTCAACCTATAGTCTAAAATGTTGATCCAGAGGAAGGCAAAAAACCCATGGGGCAGAGATTAATAGCTCCATATTAGGGGAAAAATTCCTTTCCGATTCCATAAGACAATCAGACTAGCTCCCTGGATCAACGCCCCATCACAGAATCTAGTGCCCATATCATGTAATGTTATATTTCTGGAAATTGCAGTTGGAACCAGCTCAACACACCGGAGTAATTAAAAATTTGCAAACTCTTTATTGGAAATCCTTTAAAAATTAAATTGATAAAAAATTGGGCATCTTAGACAACAAAGAGGGGTGTAACAGGAATCAATCCATACGCGTTTCTAGCTACATGGCTCTTAAACACAGTGTTCAAGAGCCATGTAGCTCGAAATGTGTATGGATTGATTCCTGTTACACACACCACCCCTCTTTATTGCTTTGTTGTCTGAGATGCCCAATTTATTATCAATTTCATTCTTAAAGGATTTCCAATAAAGATTTTGTGAATTTTTAATTACTCCGGTGTGTTGATCTGGTTCCAACTCCAATTTCCTCAACTACCTCCAGCGCTGTGCAGCAGCGGGGACGCCGTGCTCCTCCCGGACTGGAACAGCATCTCAGGGGTGAGCTGAATTTTTTCTTATTTAATGTTATATTTCTCAAGAAAAGCATCCAGACTCTTCTTCAATTTTTGTAGTGAATCACTCATTACAAACATCATCTGGCAGAGAGTTCCACAGTCTCACTGCTCTTACAGTAAAGAATCCGCGTCTGTGGTAATGATTAAACCTTCTTTCCTCTAGACGTAGAGGATCCCCTTTTGTCCCCATCGCAGGCCTAAGTAAAAAAGCTCATTATACACATCTCTGTATTGTCCCCTCATATATTTGTACATTGCAGCAGGATCGCCCCTAAGCCTTCGTTTTTCCAAACCGAAAAACCCCAAGTTTGATAATCTGTCTTGGTATTGCAGTCCACCCATTCCCTTAATAACCTTGGTTGTTCTTCTCTGTACTCACTCTAGTTCAGTTATGTCCTTCTTATACACTGGAGACCAAAATTGTACAGAGTATTCTAAGTGGGGTAGCAATGGTGACTTGTATGGTGGCAAAACCAATGTTCTTGCCATGAGTGTCTATGCCTCTTTTAATGCATCCCATCATTTTCTTTGCCTTGACAGCAGCTGCCTGACACTGGTCACTAAAGCGAAGTTTGCCGTCCACCCATACACCCAAGTCTTACTCAGTGACTGTTTTACCCAGTGGTTTACGATTTAGTTCATAATTATTTATTTTATTTCCTCTGCTCAAGTGGAAAGTGGTGACTACCTGTTCTTTTTTATTAAATTAAAAATAATAATGCTCCCTCAGGCCTCTTTATAATAGTAATATTAATGCTAAAAATATTAGATGACCCCACACGGTTTAGGGAAAGTGTCACTGAATGCAGAAGCCGGGTCTAAGCTCCTAATAAACACTACCCACCTCCTGCCCTGCTGTGTTATTACAGGCTTTATTCCCCTTCAAGCCTAAGCAGCAGAATGCCGGTATCTCCTCTTCCTGCTCCATTTCACCTGTTGTCAGTAATGCAAAGTACCTGGGCCCTGTTTTAAAGCCTCTTGTTAACCCCCTCCCACCATGTATCTATAGCATCGGCGTCTCTGCCCCCTGCTGGCGTAGCGTACATGTACATACCGTATCATACGTGTACGTTACGGTAAGCTCGGACCAATGAGAGGAAGCATCCGGCGCTCAATCAGAGGAAGTATCCGGCACCCAATCAGAGGGACAGCTGTAACATCACGTGCCAACGTTAGCTGCTGGTCTGAGATTGGCTGGCGGCTGCTTCCTGTGATTGGGCGGAGCTTACAGTAATGTACGGGACGCTACATGTAGGGTACAGCAGCGGAGAGAGACCGGCGGTCGGGCGGAATCCAGCGTGGAGCCACAGAGCACCGATGAGTGTGTGTGTTCTGGCGGGTCTGGCAGTGGCATGGGGTTATTTGGTGGTGGCAGCGTGTTTGGTGGATCCAGCGGCGACCCCAGGAGCGGCTCTGACAACGGCGGCGTCTCTGGCGGTGTGTCCGGCTGTGCTTGGAGCAGCGTTTGCAGTGGCGGGTGCAGCCAGGGTGTCCTGTGCCATCTTGGGACACTCATGTGCTTCCTGCCGGGCACGGCCGCGGTGCCTTATGGGATTCGTTCACTTCGCAAACTGCCAATTATGTAAGTACATAGCCTCCCATTGCTTAGTGTTCTTGATTGTCTTTGTGGGCACACTCTCCTCCGTAGTGTAAAAACAAGGCAGCAGCGCAAGTGCGAATGCTCGCTGGGTTATGTCATCATCTTTGCCAGTGATGGTGCATCGGAGACCAGAGCTGTGGAGTCAAAGTCGGAGTCGTGGAGCCTGAGTCGGTGCCAATTTTGGTGGAGTCGGTATAAAAAGGACTGACTCAGACTCCAAAAATATATAATAAATTGGGTACGGTAGTGCAATGCAATATGTGCAAATTATTATGTTCTACATATCTTGATTATTATAGCAATGATTAAAAGGCTTATGTTCACATGATGCTACAATAAATGTATCACCTAAACATCAGCAATGTACAAAGGAGTCAGAGTCATGGAGTCGGAGTCAGGGAAATTGAGGAGTCAGTGGTTTGGCTTACCGACTCCACAGCCCTGGAGACAGCCAGGCAAGTGTCGCTGCTGCAGTTGTGTGTGCCTTTCCCAGAATTTCGCGCAGTATCCTAGATGCCAAATTGCCGCATCTGTATCCAGGATCGTGCATCTACCTAATAATGCATGTTGCAGCAGCCTCCAAGATGCATTATCAGTAGGAATAGATATATTCAGATGCTGAATATGGACAAATATTTTCAATTAACACTACCCCACCACTATACTAGAGAAGCAAACAAAACCATCTCAAACTTTTATTTAAAACATTTTATTTACTGGAAAAAGTAATGAGGCAGAGGGCAAAAACATTTAATACAAAAAAAAAATAAATTCATATATGTACTCTTTTAAAAACAAAGGAAAGAAATTCTGCATTAATGAGCCTTGTCATTTATTCATAACTCTGTCAATCTTGCACCAATGCCATCCAGACATGACATCCACATTTGGAAATCTCAATCCCCTTTTTTTGCCAAGAAACATCTAAAGGAGTTATTCAAGTCTCCAACGCTTGGTTACCTAAATAGAAAAAAATAAATAATATAATATATATATATATTAGATGGTGGCCCGCTTCTAACGCATCGGGTATTCTAGAATATATATGTAGGCTGCTGGAGTGTATATAGAGGCTGCTGCTGCTGGGCTGTATATAGAGGCTGCTGGGGTGTATATAGTGGCTACTGGGCTGTATATAGAGGCTGCTGCTGCTGGGGTGTACTGACCAGAAAATGTGACTGCCTCAGCCAATCACAGGCCATAGTTAACCGGATTTACCCAAAGTCCATTTTCCCTAATATGGGTAAATCCAGTTAATTTGTAGCATATAGCACAGTGGGTAACCGAAGTCCATTTTTCCCTAATCTGGTGAACAACTGCAGTATATGATACTACTTAACCGTTTTTACTCAAAATGAAGGGACTTTGTCGTTTTTTAGACCCTGGGTCACTGCCCCCCCGTGCTGGATCTGCCCCCGCAGTGTTCGCTTTCTACCCTCCATCCCACGTGCTGGCTCTTATGCAGCGGGTGAGAGCGGGCAGAGTAGGCGTGAGTGGGTAGAGCAGAGTGAGGGTAGTAGCAGAGAGCGGGACAGCGGGGGGACAGTGGGAGACAGGAGAACACAAAGGGAGACAGTAGAGCACAATGGGGTCAGTGGAACACAGCGGCGGAGAGCAGAGAAGGGGTCAGTGGAGCATAGCAAGCAAAGCAGGGTACAGCGGAGTACAGCAGGGGACATTAGAGCAGAGAAGGGGTCAGCGGAGCAGAGTGGGGGACAGCAAAACAGAGAAGGGTTCAGCAGAGCTCAGCGGGGGTTAGCAGAGAAGGGTCAGTGGAGCACAGCGGGGGACTGCAGAGCAGAGAAGGGGTAAGCAGAGCATAATGGGAGACAGCAGAGCACAGTGGGGGACAGCAGAGTAGAGAAGGGGTCAGTGGAGCACAGCGGGGAAAAAGCGGAGCAGAGAAGGGTCAGTGGAGCACAGCGGGGGACACCAGAGGGGTTAGCAGACCACAGAGGGGGACAGCGGAGCAGAAAAGGGGTCAGCGGAGCATAGCTGGGGACAGCGCAGCACAGTGGGGGATAGCGAAGCAGAGAAGGGTCAGTGGAGCACAGTAGGAACAGAGAAGGTCAGTAGAGCAGAGAAGGGGTGTGTGTGTGTGTATATACACATGCGGTGTGTGTATATGTGTTCCCTCGCCCGACATCGCCGCAGCGCTGCCTGCACCCACCTCCGTGTAGCCACAGCCTCTAGGAAAGACCGCGGCTTGCGGCCTGTGCACGGAGGTGGCTGCAGGCAGCGCAGTGGCGATGTCGGGCGAAGGGGAATGGGGGAAGGGTCCCAGCGACGGCGGGTCCAGGCGGCGGGTGGGTTCCACTTCCGGTGAGTGTGGTTCAATTCTCGCGGCAACTCGCGGCTGGACTGCGCCTGTCCCTGATTGGTTCTGGCCGGCCGGGATTGGTTCAGCGACGCGGGATTTCGGTTACGGAAGTGGAACCACAAGGCAATTATATAGTGAACACACATTTCACATACAGTGACAGAACTACCCAACTCTGAGACCTTATTGTTCCCACACAGCCTGTCCTTGGGTGGCTCCGTCTGAGATAAGGTGTTATATTCAGCTAGGATGCATTTTAAAAAGATTTCTCTCTCCAGTCAGGGTGATGAAGGACTGTATCCCTTATCTGCATTATACACCACAGGGAACCCTGGTTTTACAGATTTCTGCTGCCTTCACCATAGCCCATAGGAGACATAATATATTACCTTATTGTATGATTAGACACTAACATGTCCCTGTGGACATTACAGCTGTGTTAAAAAAACAAACAAAAAAATGAGATAAGGCGACACTCTCACCCTTCCTGGGGATGGATGGCACAGTGAGCACCATTTATGGCCTCCCTCCAGGCAGGAGCAGAACCTGCAGGGGGGGCGAGTATAGGAGCAGTGAAAAGAGAAAAAAAACATCACATGGACTGTGAATGCCAGTTTGAAAAAAGAAATATGAAGCATTTCCCACCTTTGGTCCCTAGAGGGAGGGCTTACAATGTTTCTAGTTTGAAAGAAAAAAAAATGTGATGCTTCTCCCCTTTTGGTCTTTAGAGGGGGGCTTGCAATGTTAAAAATTTATAGCACACCCCCTGTAACTGATGAACTATAAATTCAGTGGCCTGAACACAGAGCATTGTCAGAAGGTTCCGGTAAATCCAGGTAACTGCTAGCATAGTGCACAGCAAGGCAATCTGATAAACCACTATCCACTAGAGAATGAAATCCACCCAATGTACAGAGTCACTGCTGCCCCAAGAAAGATTGAAGAAAACAACCAGCGTGTATTTGTTGTTTTAGGAAATAGGCTGTGAGACTTTTTTTTTTTTTTTTACAGGCTAGGTTTTATTTTTACATGGTGTTTTTTAATACAGATCCCATGGTGTTGTGGATCCGCCGGCTGCTGGGCGTAAGTATGTACCTTACCTACCAGTGTCTTACATCTGCCAATATGTATAACATTTTTTATTCACTTCTGGGTGTCTATGGGTAAATTACCTTACTTGATGCAATACGCAGTCACACTGTGACAGTGATACCACATGGAACGGTGTGAAGTCTACCATTTTGTCATGTCTGCAGCTTTTTGAGCGCTTTATGAATGTGTAAGGCCGTATTCCCTTTGACAGTAGTTGCACGGTGCATCACCAGTCTTATACTGCTTTTTTTAGAACATATACCACGAGGACATACCTGACCTGCCCAGTTTGCTCTAAAGTATCAGAGCGACTGGACAAACATCTACACGGAGTGTGCATGACCCAGAATTCTGCCGAGGAGAGGAAAGCCGCTACTGCTGATGCAAGGGCCAGAGTTAGAAAAATCACATCCAAAGGGACAAGCATAGACGAGGAGGACATTATGTCTCTTCAAACATTGGCCAACGTAATCCCTTTCCTTGAGGATAGAGGGTTCCTCATAGTCCGGAAGCCAACTGCGGCCAGGTAGGCTCCACTTTTTCCTATCAATCTTTTGGCTATATCACATGACTTTGTATGTTTAATATATTAGTGTTGAATGATCTGATCGGCCCAACTTCAGGATGGATCAGGCGCTTTTTTGGCTGACTGGGTTTAAGGTTAGGGCCGATCACCGATTGTCGGTCAGATTGGGTCGATGCTTTTGACCCCATCTAACCCAGGATGGCTCATCACCATTTGATATGCATGTCCGTTAATCAGGTGGCTTTTTATAAATTTACAGTACTGTCCAATGTGAGGAGCAGACTGCAGGTGCCAGCAGCACTGCCCCTGCGCTGGAATATGAAGTGGTCCAGGAGAGCGAGATGTCCGAGAGTGTGTAAGTGTCTGCCAGTCAGCCAGTCTGCGTCAGTCAGTCTGTCTGTCTGTCTAACTCACACATAATGCTTTCTTTCCTCGCAGTGCCAGTGCCGTGCATCCCTCTGCTCAGTCAACTCAAGAATCTCCTTCAAGAGAAGAAGACTACCAGAGATCGCCTGTACAGTGAGTTTATTGCTTAGTCTTTTCATTAGGATACACCCAGCATTCAGTTATCCGGTGAACCACTGCACCATATGCTACTACTTAACCGGAATTACTCAAAATGAAGGGACTTTGTAGTTTTTTAGACCCAGGGTCACTCCCACTGTCAGAGGTGCGGGCATTCAGGTGTCTGATGCCCGTCCCAGCTGGCCAGGGGAGATACCACCACCAGCAGCCGCGTCCCAGCTGGCCAGGGGGGGGACACCACCACCAGCAGCCACGTCCCAGCTGGCCAGGGGAGATACCACCACCAGCAGCCGCGTCCCAGCTGGCCAGGGGGGACACCACCACCAGCAGCCGCGTCCCAGCTGGCCGGGGGGGAAACCACCACCAGCAGCCGCGTCCCAGTTGGCCATGGGGGGACACCACCACCAGCAGCCGCGTCCCAGCTGGCCAAGGGGGGGACGACACCACCACCAGCAGCCGAGTCCCAGCTGGCCAGTGGGGGACACCACCACCAGCAGCCACGTCCCAGCTGGCCAGGGGGGGACACCACCACCAGCAGCCGCGTCCCAGCTGGCTAGGGGGGGGGAACCATCACCAGCAGCCGCATCCCAGCTGGCCAGGGGGGGAAAACTACCACCAGCAGCCGCATCCCAGCTGGCCAGGGGGGGGAAACCACCACCAGCAGCCGCATCCCAGCTGGCCAGGGGGGGAAACCACCACCAGCAGCCGCGTCCCAGCTGGCCAGGGGGGGAAACCACCACCAGCAGCCGCATCCCAGCTGGCCAGGGGGGGACACCACCACCAGCAGCCGCATCCCAGCTGGCTAGGGGGGGAAACCACCACCAGCAGCCGCATCCCAGCTGGCCAGGGGGGGGAAACCACCACCAGCAGCCGCATCCCAGCTGGTCAGGGGGGGGAAACCACCACCAGCAGCCGCGTCCCAGCTGGCCAGGGGGGGACACCACCACCAGCAGCCGCGTCCCAGCTGGCCAGGGGGGGACACCACCACCAGCAGCCGCGTCCCAGCTGGCCAGGGGGGAGACGGCCTTTGCTGGCTCACGCCATACACACATATACATATATACTCAAACCAAGGAAGAAGAGGATAGCCGGGTTGCGTTATCATGGAGGCTGGAGAGCCGCGTCTCCACAATGCTTCATTATCTAACTGAAGAAAAAAAAAAAAGGGAAATTAATTTGCAATAATATAAATAAATATATAATATATTATGATACAATATATAATATATATATAAGACCACCAGCAGCCGCGTCCCAGCTGGCCAGGGGGGACACCACCACCAGCAGCCGCGTCCCAGCTGGCCGGGGGGGGGGGGGGGACACCACCACCAGCAGCCGCGTCCCAGCTGGCCAGTTGGGACATACACATAAAGAAACACACATACACAGGGAGTAAGGCACACAGGAGGAAGACAGCACACAAGGGGGAAGAGCTCCTATAGGAACGTCACCCCCCTCACGATGCGATAGCATCGGGCTTCCAACTAGTATAATATATATATATATACACACTAGATGGTTGACCAATTCTAACGCATCGGGTATTCTAGAATATGTATGCGGTACACCGGGCGCAATCAGCACAGCAGTTTTTACATTTGGCGCCAATATCGCTGATTGCTCCCGGCCGCGACCAATCAGCACAGAGGTTTTTAAATTTGGCGCCAATATAGCTGATTGGTCGCTGCCGACGGCCGCGGCGCTGCTTGTGCGGGTACTTCCGCTGCGAGCAGCTGGGAGATGACCGGCTGCTCGCAGCAGAAGCATCCCGAATGGTGGCGCCGCTGCCCGGTCCTCCCTTCACTCTTACAGTCGGGAGATCAGCGGTCCTAGCCGCTGATCTCCCAAAGGTAGCCGCATGGAGGTCAGCGGCGCCGCCGGTCGGGGTAGTTCTGCTGCGATCAGCCGGTCATCTCCCGGCTGCATAGCCGCTGACCTCCGTGCGGCAGATGAGCCGCTAACGGCCGCCATCTTTTTTCTGAAATCCCGCGTCGCTTATTGGCTGCGGCCGGACCAATCAGCGACGCGGGATTTCCTGGACAGACAATTATATATATTAGATTTTATTTATGAAGATTTAGGAATAATGCAATACATGCGGGCGGGCGTGCGGCGCTGTAGGTCTGCAGTGGTGTGTATGAGCGGCGGCTGTGTGCCCCGATGGCTGTGTCACCCTGTGGCTGTGTCACCTTGTGGCTTTGTACTCCTGTAGCTATGTCCTTCTGTCTCTGGCTGTCTCCCCCGTGTGCGCTCTCTGTCTGTGCCTGTCCCCCTGTCTCTGGCTGTCCCCCATGTCCCCCTGTCTCTGGCTGTCCCCCATGTCCCCCTGTCTCTGGCTGTCCCCCAGTGTATCTGGCTGTACCCCTGTCTCTGGCTGTCCTCCATGTCCCCCTGTCTCTGGCTGTCCCCCATGTCCGCCTGTCTCTGGCTGTCCCCCATGTCCCCCTGTCTCTGGCTGTCCCCCATGTCCCCCTGTCTCTGGCTGTCCCCCATGTCCCTCTGTCTCTGGCTGTCCCCCATGTCCCCCTGTCTCTCTGGCTGTCCCCCATGTCCCCCTGTCTCTCTGGCTGTCCCCCATGTCCCCCTGTCTCTGGCTGTCCCCCATGTCCCCCTGTCTCTGGCTGTCCTCCATGTCCCCCTGTGTCTCTGGCTGTCCCCCATATCCCCCTATATCTGGCTGTCCCCCATGTCCCCCTGTCTCTGGCTGTCCCCCTGTCTCTGGCTGTCCCCCATGTCCCCCTGTCTCTGGCTGTCCCCCATGTCCCCCTGTGTCTCTGGCTGTCCCCCATGTCCCCCTGTCTCTGGCTGTCCCCCATGTCCCCCTGTGTGTCCCTCTGTGGCTCTGCTGCAGGCACCACCCCCTGTCCTCTGCTCCTGTCCTGTGTGGCCCTGTGTCCCCCTGTTCTGGTCCTTTGCCCCAGTCCTGTTGGGACATAGGATCGTTGAGTGTACCTCAGTTAAGGATGACAGCAGCCGGCGGGCATCCTCTGCTCTTTGAAGAAAATGGCAGACACGGCACTAGAGACAGCCTCCGCCTCTCCGGGAAGGGAGAGTTCTGTTCTCCCGCGGAGGCTCTTGGGAGTTGTAGTTCTCCAGGCGCTGTCACTGCCTCTTCTGGCCTGGGCGTGGACTACATCTCCCAGCATGCTGTGCGGCTTCGGCCTCAGACAGACAGCTGGCTTCCCAACAGCGTCACGTCCCCCCGCCCCCCAGCCATTCACACAGGGACGGGGAAAGGAGGAAACAGAGCAGGCTGGAACATTGAGCCCGCGCCTCCCTCTCCCCCTCCCCCCACGGCCATTCTACATTGTGCTCCGGACGGGGCCACAAGCAGATCACCCTGTCCCTGCCTCTGATGCCACACTGTACACTGCCCCCCACATTGAGCCCGCAGCCCGTGCGCGTCCCCTACCGGCCGTTAACATTGTACATTGCACAATGAGTGACAAGCCAGCCGGCTCCGAGTCAAACACCCTGACTCCGCCCCCGCCGTGCAACATCCCCGTTTTACGCGATTTGAGGGTCTTTTGAAGTATTTTTTTTGCGGCGGCCATCATCCGGGGGAGGGGCTGATGATACCACACGCACTTAAAATTCAATCTGCAGCAAAAAAGTCACTGACCCCGTTTTTCACATGAAATTTGCAAAATAAAAATAAGCGTACGTGCGGACGCGCCTCCGTTCAGCGCAGCGTCCGTTATCACGCTCATCGCATGAATTACGGAAAAAAAACGTAAACTTTCTCTTTTTTTGGGTGCACTTTTTTTTCCACCCTATTGGGCTAGCTAAAGGCGAAACTGTCCATGGACAGCCCGCCACCTGCTGCTCGTTCACCGCATTGCATCTCCTAACCCAGATAATGGTGTTTGAGGGTTCCGTGGTCTGCTGCACCACCTGCCTGGGGTCGGCAGATCGCATGGCCCTAATCCGGTTAATTTGTGCACTTTGTGATTTTGGGGTGATCTTTTTCGTGCAAATAGGGCGTAGTCGCAGAGGCGCGGGAGAGGCGGCATATCGTTCGGCCGGTCTCGGCGGTGGGGCACGCACCGGTCTCGCGACCGCCAGGGCGACGGAACGGCCGCAGCGGCCCAAGAAGCGCCACGGCGAGGGGAAAAAAAAATCCGCAAAAGCGGAGATGCTGCCCTCCCGGGCGTCGCCCCAGGGCCCGGCGTACCGATTTTCGAGGCGATCCGCCAAAATTTCCGTTTTTCCTGAGTCAGGCTGTAACCCTTCAGGTGGGAATGCTGCACTCGGAGAGGATCTCCTTTCATGTGCTATCCGGACTCTCTCACTCCCTTTTGCTAGGTCTAGCCTGGCTACAGAGACATGAACCCATCCTGAATTGGGGATCTGGTGACGTGCTCCGTTGGGGACAGGATTGTCATGAGACTTGCCTGGTTCCGGTACGTCTGGCTCGACCTCCGTCTACTCCGGCTAATCTACCTGGTCTGCCAGCACACTACTGGTCCTATGCGGACGTCTTCGACAAGAAGGAAGCTGAGACACTACCACCTCATAGGCTGTATGATTGCCCTATCGACCTGGTACCCGTTGCTTCTCCTCCCCGCGGGCGTATCTACCCCTTGTCGCTGGCTGAGACCCGGGCCATGACTGAGTACATCGAGGAGAATCTTGCTAGGGGATTCATCCAGAAATCTACTTCCCCGGCTGGAGCAGGATTCTTCTTCATTAAAAAGAAAGACGGCTCGCTTCGGCCGTGTATTGAATACAGGGGTCTTAACCAGATTAACATCAAGAATATGTACCCCCTGCCTCTAATCTCGGAGCTGTTCGAGTGCCTTAAAGGCGCAAGGGTCATCACCAGGCTCGATCTTCGTGGGGCATACAATTTGGTCCGGATCCGCCAGGAAGACGAGTGGAAGACGGCATTCAACACCCGGGACGGTCACTATGAATACCGCGTGATGCCCTTTGGTCTCTGTAATGCCCCAGCCGTCTTCCAGGAGCTGGTTAACGACATCTTCCGTGATCTCTTGTATTCTTGCGTAGTGGTGTACCTGGATGATATCTTGGTCTTCTCTCCGGATCTGCCCACACACCGGAGGAATGTTCGTCAGGTTCTGCTAAGGCTCCGGCAGAATCGTCTCTACGCAAGACTTGAGAAATGTCTCTTCGAACAGACTTCCCTTCCGTTCCTGGGATATATTATCTCCGAGACTGGTCTTCGGATGGACCCCGAGAAGTTTTCTGCCGTCTTAAAATGGCCCCGACCGGAGGCGTTGAAGGCGATTCAGCGATTCCTGGGCTTCGCAAATTATTACCGCCTCTTCATCCCTCATTTCTCCTTTCGGACTGCTCCCATCTCCACGCTCACCCGTAAGGGAGCAAATCCCAAGGAATGGACTTCCGAAGCGGAGGAGGCCTTCGTCTCCCTAAAACAAGCTTTCTCCTCCGCCCCTGTGCTGCACCGTCCGGATTGCAACAAGCAGTTCTTCCTGGAGGTTGATGGTTCCTCCTCCGGAGCCGGAGCAGTGCTCACCCAGAAATCCCCATCCAGGAGAATGGTAACCTGTGGCTTCTTCTCCAAGCTCTTCTCCTCATCGAGCGCAACTACTCCATAGGAGATCGTGAGCTGCTTGCCATCAAATTGGCGCTGGAGGAGTGGCGCTACCTGCTGGAAGGGGCTCTGCACCCGGTGATCATCTACACAGATCACAAAAACCTGGCCTCTTTACAAAACGCCCAGAGACTCAATCCGCGTCAGGCCCGGTGGTCTCTGTTCTTTGCCAGTAAGTGTAGGGATAGTCCAGGCGGAAAGGAAAATAAAGTGGCAAATCTACTATATTACTGAAGCTAGAAACGGAGGGTGCTGTGCCTGATACTGCGTGTGCCAATCGGATGTCCTTGAACTGTCCAGTAAACTTTTGTTGGTTAAAATGAATTGGATGTGCACTGAGTTGTGTACGGCTGTTCCTAAATATGTATTTAGTGCCCCAAAGTCGTAGTCTATATGCCTTTAAGATGTAGCAGAGCCAGCAGCTGCCTGATTATGTTTGCACAATGTTAATATTTTAGTTTGCAGATAATGTACACGAGAATTCAGTACATACACACGTGGTCAAAATTGTTGATACTCCTCATTTAATGAAAGAAAAACCCACAATGGTCACAGAAATAACTTGAATCTGACAAAAATAATAATAAATTAAAAATCTATGAAAATGAACAAAATGAAAGTCAGTCATTGCTTTTTAACCCTGCTTCCACAGAATTTTAAAAAAAATGAAACTCATGAAATAGACCTGGATAGAAATGATGGTACCCCTGAAAATAATGTGACAAAAGGGACATGATAAATCAAGTTGTGTCCACTAATTAGCATCACATGTGTCTACAATCTTGTAATCAGTTAGTGGGCCTGTATATAGGGCTACAGATACTCACTGTGCTGTTTGGTGACATGGTGTGTACCACACTCAACATGGACCAGAGGAAGCAAAGGAAAGAGTTGTCTCAGGAGATTAGAAACAAAATTAGAGACAAGCATGTTAAGGGTAAAGGTTATAAGTAGAGATGAGCGGTGTTCGACTAGAACTGTTCGCCAATCTCAAATTCGAGCTGTTTTGGGCGGTGTTCGAGTTGTTCGACGAACCCGAACGATTTGCAAAAAATTCGGCTGTTCGAGGTTATGTTCGATAACTGTTCGTACACCAAAAGCGTGTCCTGCATGGATTGTCTGCCACTCACTGTAATGCCACAGCCATGGTGGTTGTGGCATTACAGTGATTGCCCAAATCGATGGGAACAGTGCTCACAGTGAAACATGAAAAGCCGGCAATTCATCAGCGGCATACACCGGTACCCGACAATTTAGAACCGAAAGAATAGAGCTTCACACATAGATTAGATAGATATAAACATGTCAGCCACATATATACGAAGTACAGTGAAAGTGCTGCTTACTGTACTTGTCATTTAGCGTAAAGGATTTATCAAAAAAAATAATAGTGTTTTCATGCACCGTCTCTTTAAGAAAGCCGGCCGGCAATTCAGCATCTGTACCCGACAATTTATAACAGACAGAATAGAGCTTCACACATAGATTAGATAGATAGAAACATGTCAGTCACATATATATGAAGTACAGTGATAGTGTTGGTTACTGTACTTGTCATTTAGTATTAAAATAAAGGATTTATTATTAAAAAAATTGGCGTGGGGTTCCCCTTAATTTTAGGCTCTAGCGGAGGTTAAGCAGACGGCTGGGGCAGATGTTTGAAGCCTGGGAAGGGGGTAATACCCACGGAGCTTCCCAGGCTACTAATATCAGCCCCCAGCTGAATACATAGCCTTTACTAGCTATTAAAATGGGGGACCCCCCAAAAAAAATGACGTGGGGTCCCCCCTAATTTAATAGCTAGCAAAGGCTAGGCAGACAGCTGGGGGCTGATATTAATAGCCCAGGAAGGGAGCCATGAATATTGGCCCCCTCCCAGGCTAGAAACACCAGCCGTCAGCCGCCCCAGAAATGGCGCATTCATAGGATGCGCCAATTCTGGCACTTAGCCTCGCTCTTCCACGCTGCCCTGGTGCGGTGGCAGGGGGTAATAGGGTTGGGGTTGATGTCAGCTTATAATGCCAGCTGACATCAAGCCCAGGTTAGTAATGGAGAGGCGTCTATAAGACACCCCCATTACTAACCCCATAGTCAAAGTTAAATAAAACACAAACACCCAGAATAAAGTCCTTTAATTGAAATAAAGACACAGTCCTTTATTGTTCTAAATTAAACCATACTTACCGTCACGCCCATTCCAGCTGAAGCCAACGATCTCCTGCAATAAAAGAAAAATAATAAAGCAACCTCATCCTTACCTTTCCATGGTTCCCACGACAGCTTCAGCTCTGCTACATCGAGATGACAGGCTGGACCGCAGCAGAACGCTGCCATCCAGCCTCTCATCCCGCAGACACTGAGAAGCGCAGGCTTGCTTGCGCTGCTCAGCGTCTCTCTGTGACGACATCCAGATGAGCCGAGTTCATGTCCAATGAACTCGGCTCACCTCATGCACGTCACTGACAGCGTGGGAAAATTCTCAAGCTGAAGCGCTGAGTGCAGGAGAATTTTCCCACGCTGTCAGTGACGTGCATAAGGTGAGCTCATGTCCAATGAACTCAGCTCACCTCCTGCACGTCACTGACAGCGTGGGAGAATTCTCCTGCACTCAGCGCTTCAGTGTGAGAATTCTCCCACGCTGAAGCGCTGAGTGCAGGAGAATTTTCCCACGCTGTCAGTGACGTGCATGAGGTGAGCCGAGTTCATTGGACATTAACTCGGCTCATCTGGATGCCCTCACAGAGAGACACTGTGGAGCGCAAGCAAGCCTGCGCTTCTCAGTGTCTGCGGGATGACAGACTGGATGGCAGCGTTCTGCTGCGGTCCAGCCTGTCATCTCGATGTAGCAGAGCTGAAGCTGTCATGGGAACCATGGAAAGGTAAGGATGATGTTGCTTTATTATTTTTCTTTTATTTCAGGAGATCGTTGGCTTCAGCTGGAATGGGCGTGATGGTAAGTATGGTTTAATTTAGAACAATAAAGAATTGTGTGTTTATTTCAATTAAAGGACTTTTTTCTGGGTGTTGTGTTTTTTTTAAATTCTTTACTAGAAATTCATGGTGGTCATGTCTAATATTGGCGTGACCCCATGAATTTCGGGCTTAGGGCCAGCTGATAATGCCAAGCTGGCCCTAACCCCTTTATTACCCAGTGAGCCACCGCATCAGGGCCCTGGATGAGTTGGGTACAGCGCCAGAAGATGGCGCTTCTATGAACGCGCCATTTTCCGGGGTGGCTGCGGACTGCAATTTGCAGCGGGGGTGGCCCAGAAAGCTTGGGCCTCCCTGCGCTGCGGATTCCAGCCCCCAGCTGCCTAGTTGTACCTGGCTGGACACAAAAACAGGGCGAAGCCCCACGTCAATTTTCTTTAAATTATTTCATGAAATAATTAAGAAAAAAGGGCTTCCCTATATTGTTGTGTCCGGCCAGGTACAAATAGGCAGCTGGTGGTTGGGGGCAGCCCGTTCCTGCCTGCTGTACCTGGCTGGACACAAATATAGTGCGAAGCCCCACATCAATTTTTTTTAAATTATTTCATGAATTTCCTGAAATAATTTAAAAAAATTTAAGTGGGGCTTCGCACTATATTTGTGTCCAGCCAGGTACAGCAGGCAGGAACGGGCTGCCCCCATCCACCAGCTGCCTATTTGTACCTGGCCGGACACAACAATATAGGGAAGCCCTTTTTTTCTTAATTATTTCATGAATTTCATGAAATAATTAAAAAAAATTGAAGTGGGGCTTCGCACAATATTTGTGTCCAGCCAGGTACAGCAGGCAGGAACGGGCTGCCCCCAACCACCAGCTGCCTATTTGTACCTGGCCGGACACAACAATATAGGGAAGGCCTTTTTTTCTTAATTATTTCATGAATTTCATGAAATAATTAAAAAAAAAGTACGTGGGGCTTCGCCCTATTTTTGTGTCCAGCCAGGTACAACTAGGCAGCTGGGGGCTGGAATCTGCAGCGCAGGGAGGCCCAAGCTTTCTGGGCCCCCCCCCGCTACAAATTGCAGTCCGCAGCCACCCCGGAAAATGGCGCGTTCATAGAAGCGCCATCTTCTGGCGCTGTACCCAACTCATCCAGGGCCCTGGTGCGGTGGCTCACTGGGTAATAAAGGGGTTAGGGCCAGCTTGGTATTATCAGCTGGCCCCAAGCCCAAAATTCATGGGGTCACGCCAGTATTAGACATGACCGCCATGAATTTCTAGTAAAGTATTTAAAAAAAACACAACACCCAGAATAAAGTCCTTTAATTGAAATAAAGACACAATTCTTTATTGTTCTAAATTAAACCATACTTACCATCACACCCATTCCAGCTGAAGCCAACGATCTCCTGCAATAAAAGAAAAATAATAAACCAACCTCATCCTTACCTTTCCATGGTTCCCACGACAGCTTCAGCTCTGCTACATCGAGATGACTGGCTGGACCGCAGCAGAACGCTGCCATCCAGTCTGTCATCCCGCAGACACTGAGAAGCGCAGGCATGCTTGCGCTCCTCACTGTCTCGCTGTGACGGCATCCAGATGAGCCGAGGTCATGTCCAATGAACTCGGCTCACCTCATGCACGTCACTGACAGCGTGGGAAAATTCTCACGCTGAAGTGCTGAGTGCAGGAGAATTCTCCCACGCTGTCAGTGATGTGCATGAGGTGAGCTCATGTCCAATGAACTCAGCTCACCTCCTGCACGTCACTGACAGCGTGGGAAAATTCTCCTGCAATCAGCGCTTCAGCGTGAGAATTTTCCCACGCTGTCAGTGACGTGAATGAGGTGAGCCGAGTTCATTGGACATGAACTCGGCTCATCTGGATGTCGTCACAGAGAGACGCTGAGCAGCGCAAGCAAGCCTGCGCTTCTCAGTGTCTGCGGGATGACAGGCTGGATGGCAGCGTTCTGCTGCGGTCCAGCCTGTCATCTCGATGTAGCAGAGCTGAAGCTGTCGTGGGAACCATGGAAAGGTAAGGATGAGGTTGCTTTATTATTTTTCTTTTATTGCAGGAGATCGTTGGCTTCAGCTGGAATGGGCGTGACGGTAAGTATGGTTTAATTTAGAACAATAAAGGACTGTGTCTTTATTTCAATTAAAGGACTTTATTCTGGGTGTTTGTGTTTTTTTTAACTTTGACTATGGGGTTAGTAATGGGGGTGTCTTATAGACGCCTCTCCATTACTAACCTGGGCTTGATGTCAGCTGGCATTATAAGCTGACATCAACCCCAACCCTATTACCCCCTGCCACCGCACCAGGGCAGCGTGGAAGAGCGAGGCTAAGTGCCAGAATTGGCGCATCCTATGAATGCGCCATTTCTGGGGCGGCTGACGGCTGGTGTTTCTAGCCTGGGAGGGGGCCAATATTCATGGCTCCCTTCCTGGGCTATTAATATCAGCCCCCAGCTGTCTGCCTAGCCTTTGCTAGCTATTAAATTAGGGGGGACCCCACGTCATTTTTTTGGGGGGGTCCCCCATTTTAATAGCTAGTAAAGGCTATGTATTCAGCTGGGGGCTGATATTAGTAGCCTGGGAAGCTCCGTGGGTATTACCCCCTTCCCAGGCTTCAAACATCTGCCCCAGCCGTCTGCTTAACCTCCGCTAGAGCCTAAAATTAAGGGGAACCCCACGCCAATTTTTTTAATAATAAATCCTTTATTTTAATACTAAATGACAAGTACAGTAACCAACACTATCACTGTACTTCATATATATGTGACTGACATGTTTCTATCTATCTAATCTATGTGTGATGCTCTATCTTTCTGTTCTAAATTGTCGGGTACCGCTGCTGAATTGCCGGCCGGCTTTTTTAAAGAGACAGTGCATGAAAACACTATTATTTTTTTAAATAAATCCTTTACACTAAATGACAAGTACAGTAAGCAACACTGTCACTGTACTTATTATATATGTGACTGACATGTTTCTATCTATCTAATCTATGTGTGAAGCTCTATTCTTTCTGTTCTAAATTGTCGGGTACAGATGCTGAATTGCCGGCCGGCTTTTTTAAAGAGACGGTGCATGAAAACACTAATATTTTTTTTAATAAATCCTTTACACTAAATGACAAGTGCAGTAACCAACACTGTCACTGTGCTTCTTATATGTGTGACTGACATGTTTCTATCTATCTAATCTATGTGTGATGCTCTATTCCTTCTTGTCTAAATTGTCGGGTACCGGTGTATGCCGCTGCTGAATTTGCCGGCCGGCTTTTTTAAAGAGAGTGTCTTCTGAGCAGTTTGTCAGCTTTTGGACACCTTTGCAGGTGTTTTCTATGTGTTTCTATGTGTTTTTGTTTGCCTGCCATTGGTTTTAACGGTGTTCGACGGTGTTCTAAGGTGTTCGACGAACAGTTCCACGAACAGTTCCTCGAACATCCCGGTGTTCGACGAACCGAACCGAACCCGAACACTACGGGGGTGGCTCAACACTAGTTATAAGACCATCTCCAAGCAGCTTGATGTTCCTGTGACTACAGTTGCACATATTATTCAGAAATGTAAGATCCATGGGAGTGTAGCCAACCTCCCTGGACATAGCCGCAGGAGGAAAATTGATGACAAATCAAAGAGACGGATAATACGAATGGTAACAAAAGAGCCCAGGATAACTTCTAAAGAGATTAAAGGTGAACTTCAAGCTCAAGGAACATCAGTGTCAGATCGCACCATCCGTCGTTGTTTGATCCAAAGTGGACTTCATGGGAGACGACCAAGGAGAACACCATTGTTGAAAAAAAGTCATAAAAAAGCCAGACTGGAATTTCCCAAACTACATGTTGTCAAGCCACAAAGCCTCTGGGAGAATGTCCTATGGAATGATGAGACAAAAATGGAAGTTTTTGGCAAGTTACATCAGCCATGTTCACAGACGGAAAAATGAAGCATATCAAGAAAAGAACACTGTCCCTACTGTGAAACATGGAGGAGGCTCTGTTATGTTCTGGGGATGGTTTGCTGCATTTGGCACAGGGTGTCTTGAATCTGTGCAGGGTACAATGAAATCTCAAGACTATCAAGGGATTCTAGAGAGAAATTTGCTGCTCAGTGTCAGAAAGCTTGGTCTCAGTCGCAGGTCATGGGTCTTACAACAGGATAATGACCCAAAACACACAGCTAAAAACACCCAAGAATGGCTAAGAGGAAAACATTGGACTATTCTGAAGTGGCCTTCTATGAGCCCTGACCTAAATCCTATTGAGCATCTTTGGAAAGAGCTGAAACACGCCGTCTGGAAAAGGCAACCTTCAAACACGAGACAACTGGAGCAGTTTGCTCATGAGGAGTGGGCCAAAATACCTGTCGAGAGGTACAGAAGTCTCATTGACAGTTACAGGAATCGTTTGATTGCAGTGATTGCCTCAAAAGGTTGTTCAACAAAATATTAAGTTAAGAAGAACCATCATTTCTGTCCAGGCCGATTTCATGAGTTTATTTTTTTTTAAATTCTGTGGAAGCAGAGTTGGAAAGCAATGTCTGACTTTCATTTGTTCATTTCAAAGATTTTAGTTTATTATTACTAATAACTGACTAATTTCAATCTGTCTTGGAGTTTCCTATAGCTTGTAACATGTCATAGATATAATTACATATATCTTTTCCTCCATGCACTTGCACTTTAGTCTATTTACATGTACGCACGTTCCATATACTTGTTGTGTATTACAGTATTTGGCATTATATGGATATACTATGTATACTGTATATCCATTTGATGTATCGTCACTCATTTTATTATTCCTGCACTTTCTTTACTTTTCTATCATTAATAAATAGGTTTTCCTATAATTCAGTCTCACTCCTGTGCACTTATTTTTTATTATACTTTATTTTTTATTAATTATTTTTTCACTTTCAATATGGGACTTCTAGCACTTATATATCAATATGGTGATCTAATATTTTTATTTGTGTATTCTTCTGAGTGTACATCCTCCTTTTTCCCCTCATTAATAGTATAATTGCCAGACCTGAAATACCAAGCACTTTCCACCTATTGTGTCCCCCATTTCCTTGTAGATTGTAAGCTTGCGAGCAGGGACCTCACTCCTGATGTAACTGTTTAAACTGTCTTACCTTGTATTGAATTTATTGTTTGTATATGTCCCCGCTTAATTGTAAAGTGCTGCGGAATATGTTGGCGCTATATAAATAAAAATTATTATTATTATTATTATGTCCACTTTATCACTGGGGTTCTGTTTATATAATATAACTTCTATTTTTTTATCCCCAGTTGGTTATTAATTATCTAATGATTTGCACTGTTTTCATTCTCATACACCTTTCTATGATTATATCAAGGGACGACCATCATGACACTTCCTTGCTTCCTTTATGACTGAAGTATTGATTAATGGCTCTATGCTGGGGAGATCTTATGATGTGCTTATCCTTACTTGGATTTGGTGCATCTCTTTCCATACTGCGATAAGCTTTCCCGTGGTGTGCGCTTTCGGTTGCAGGCCGAATTAGGTTGCCGTGATGACGTGTCCTCCAACGTCACTTCTCCTCTCCTCCCGGGCTGACGCGTCGGCCGGTGGGCGGGGCCTGGTGACATGGTACGCTGCTGCTGCGGCTTCTGGAAGCGCCGATGCAGCCACACGTGAGTACACTGAGCACGGCCCAATATAAGGGAGCTTCCCTGCCCCCTATGTATCCTTCCCCCCGAGGAAGCAGCACGTAAAACGCGCGTTGGGGTTGTCCTTTTTCTCACAGTCACCAGGTTGTATTGCTTCTTCCCTCCACTCCCTATATACCTGCCGTGTTATGATGTCTTATGTTTGCTTTATGCTGAATGGATCTCTCTTGACACTACAGTCTATATTGCATTTTAATCAGAACTCAGCTATATGTCTTCTCGTCATAACTCCTGGTCTTCCTAGGGTTTTTGTGGAAGTGTTACCATATTGAGTTTTAATTTTTTTTGCTTCAAGGTTATATACAGCACTATCTGTGGACTCTGTTTCCTCATATATATTGCATGCAACACTTTATAGCCTCTACTGATAGTTTATTCTCTTGACAGGTTTTCATACCGTTGAGTTTATTTGTGTGACTCTATACCTTGGGTCCTCACTATCACTAATTGCTATATTATTATTATTTTTTCTATTTCATGTGACACTTTACAGATTTTTTCTGATTGATTGGATAGGCCTTCTATGCCTTTATATTATCCTTGTATGTGCTGATACCTATTACCTCGCTCATACTCTCGGTCATACTCCCAACCTACAGACTGTGGGATCCTTCTATTTACTTCTCCTTTTTTAGTACTGTGTTTTTTACTGACTGTTTTAATGAATTGAAATAAATATTGATTTTATTGGCATCTATTCTTCATTTATTTTGATTGGATTGCTTTAAGACTGAAGTATTGCATTTAATAGGCCCCTTTACGCCTTTGGATTAAAATGTGATATGTTGCAGTTGTGCAAAGTACTTATGCAAAAGACATGTAAATTATACTTGTGACGAATGCAAACAGTAAATTTAGCACCGTGAACCTTATTTACCATTTTATATAGAAAAACTGAACTTTTTATTTATTTATTTATTTATTTTTTTAAATATATTTACATACAGTTTGATGTGACTAGTAATAGTTTACAGTTATATAAAGATTATTTTTTATGTGCAAAGGTGCAATATGCATGAATATTGCAATAAGGTCATGTAACATTTTTTGATACAATAAAAATTAAGTTTTGATTTCATTTTTCATTTGTTTATGAACAACCATGTTCACATACAGTATAATAATGCAACAGGTATTCAAATAAAACACTTAAATTAGCTAAAAATCAAGACTTTAATATGTCCGGTCAAAAATGACCGGAACATTATAAGTGTATAGTAGACCCGAACAGAACAGCAGGGTTAAGTCAAAACAATTTGAGCAACTCGGAATTTGTTTTACATTTTTTAGACTTTTTAAGTTTGTGGAAGCAGTGGCACAGAGAACGCGGACTCAGTGGTACAATAAAACAAGTTGTTTATTAACTATTTACAAAATTATTAAATTATATATCAATGACAATACAGACAGTGTAGAGCGATCTCTGCGCTCTCTCTCTGTCTCTTGCTTGTGGTCACCGTCTGGCCCTGTTTCTGGGCCTGTTTATCTGAACGATGCCCTATAAAATATCAAACGTAGCGCTACAGCACTAACAAGTATGACACCAATAGCTTAGCTGTCGACTAGATATCCTTGATTTTCCCTGACACAGGTAACCACTGTCTGTTACGCTCACTAAACCTTGCGTGGCTCAGTTATACTCCTACTGAGCTTCACACCAAGAACATGTGCTGAGTACAATTACCACTGTAACATCAATATTCACATAAAGTATATGCAACATACATCGTTGTACAGGGTCGGACTGGGGTGTCTGGGGCCCACAGGGAGAACTGACTCTAGGGGCCCACCTACAGCCATATGCAAATATCTGTTATCCGCTATCCCTGTTATAGTGGAGCATTGACTGGCGGCTCCTGCACATCTACTGTGTGACACTAACTGGGATGTAGAATTACGGTAGTTTGCATTAAAGGGGTTCTTTGGTTAAAACAAGTTATCACCGATCCATGGGATCCACAGGATCGGTGATCACTTATTGATCGTTTGGGTCCGAACATTGGAAAACGCGCCTATCAGAAGAATGGGGAAGTTTCATCCCTGACAGGACACTTATCCCCATTTTAAAATGCAGCTTCCAAAAAAGAGCAGCGCTCACAGTCACTGAGGGAAAGAATGGATCAGTGGTCACATCTCACCAGTGACATTATACACAGGAGCTCTGTATATAGTGCACAGGTAATACAGTGGTCACCAGTGACATTATACACAGGAGCTCTGTATATAGTGTACAGATAATACAGTGGTCACCAGTGACATTATACACAGGAGCTCTGTATATAGTGTACAGGTAATACAGTGGTCACCAGTGACATTATACACAGGAGCTCTGTATATAGTGTATAGTGTACAGGTAATACAGGGATCACCAGTGACATTATACACAGGAGCTCTGTATATAGTGTACAGTGTACAGGTAATACAGTGACCACCAGTGACATTATACACTGGAGCTCAGTATATAGTGTCAGTGTACAGGTAATACAGGGTTCACCAGTGACATTATACACAGGAGTTCCGTATATAGTGTCAGTGTACAGGTAATACAGTGATCACCAGTGACATTATACACTGGAGCTCTGTATTTAGTGTACAGGTATTACAGTGGTCACCAGTGACATTATACACAGGAGCTCTGTATATAGTGTACAAGTAATACAGTGGTCACCGGTGACATTATACACAGGAGCTCTGTATATAGTGTACAGGTAATACAGTGATCACCAGTGATATTATACACAGGAGCTCAGTATATAGTGTACAAGTAATACAGTGGTCACCAGTGACATTATACACAGGAGCTCTGTATATAGTGTACAGGTAATACAGTGGTCACCAGTGACATTATACACAAGAGCTCTGTATATAGTGTACAGATAATACAGTGGTCACCAGTGACATTATACACAGGAGCTCTGTATATAGTGTACAGGTAATACAGTGGTCACCAGTGACATTATGCACAGGAGCTCTGTACATAGTGTATAGTGTACAGGTAATACAGTTGTCACCAGTGACATTATACACAGGAGCTCTGTATATAGTGTACAGGTAATACAGTGGTCACCAGTGACATTATACACAGGAGCTCTGTACATAGTGTATAGTGTAAGGTAATACAGTGATCACCAGTGACATTATACACAGGAGCTCTGTATATAGTGCACAGGTAATACAGTGGTCACCAGTGACATTATACACAGGAGCTCTGTATATAGTGTACAGATAATACAGTGGTCACCAGTGACATTATACACAGGAGCTCTGTATATAGTGTACAGGTAATACAGTGGTCACCAGTGACATTATACACAGGAGCTCTGTATATAGTGTATAGTGTACAGGTAATACAGGGATCACCAGTGACATTATACACAGGAGCTCTGTATATAGTGTCAGTGTACAGGTAATACAGTGGTCACCAGTGACATACACAGAAGCTCTGTATATTGTGTATACATAATACAGTGATCACCAGTGACATACACAGGAGTTCTGTATATACTATACACACACGTGGTCAGAATTGTTGGTACCCCTCATTTAATGAAAGAAAAACCCACAATGGTCACAGAAATAACTTGAATCTGACAAAAGTAATAATAAATTAAAAATCTATGAAAATGAACAAATGAAAGTCAGACATTGCTTTTCTGCTTCCACTGAATTTAAAAAAAAATTAAACTCATGAAATAGGCCTGGACAGAAATGATGGTACCCCTGAAAATAATGTGACAAAAGGGACATGTTAAATCAAGTTGTGTCCACTAATTAGCATCACAGGTGTCTACAATCTTGTAATCAGTCAGTGGGCTTGTATATAGGGCTACAGATACTCACTGTGTTGTTTGGTGACATGGTGTGTACCACACTCAACATGGACCAGAGGAAGCAAAGGAAAGAGTTGTTTCAGGAGATTAGAAAGAAAATTATAGAAAAGCATGTTAAAAGGTAAAGGTTATAAGACCATCTCCAAGCAGCTTGATGTTCCTGTGACTACAGGTGCACATATTATTCAGAAATTTAAGATCCATGGGACTGTAGCCAACCTCCCTGGACGTGGCCGCAGGAGGAAAATTGATGACAAATCAAAGAGACGGATAATATGAATGGTAACAAAAGAGTCCAGGAAAACTTCTAAAGAGATTAAAGGTGAACTTCAAGCTCAAGGAACATCAGTGTCAGATCGTACTATCCACCGTTGTTTGATCCAAAGTGAACTTCATGTAAGACGACCAAGGAGAACACCATTGTTGAAAAAAAAAATAATAAAAAAGCCAGACTGGAATTTGCCAAACTACATGTTGACAAGCCACAAAGCTTCTGGGAGAATGTACTATGGACAGATGAGACAAAAATGGAAGTTTTTGGCAAGGCACATCAGCTCTATGTTCACAGATGGAAAAATGAAGCATATCAAGAAAAGAACACTGTCCCTACTGTGAAACATGGGGGAGGCTGTTATGTTCTGGGGCTGCTTTGCTGCATCTGGCACTATCAAAGGGATTCTAGAGAGAAATGTGCTGCCCAGTGTCAGAAAGCTTGGTCTCAGTCGCAGGTCATGGGTCTTGCAACAGGATAATGACCGAAAACACACAGCTAAAAACACCCAAGAATGGCTAAGAGGAAAACATTGGACTATTCTGAAGTGGCCTTCTATGAGCCCTGACCTAAATCCTATGGAGCATCTTTGGAAAGGGCTGAAACATGCCGTCTGGAGAAGGCAACCTTCACACACAAGACAACTGGAGCAGTTTGCTCATGAGGAGTGGGCCAAAATAGCTGTCGAGAGGTGCAGAAGTCTCATTGACAGTTACAGGAATGGTTTGATTGCAGTGATTGCCTCAAAAGGTTGTTCAACAAAATATTAAGTTAAGAAGAACCATCATTTCTGTCCAGGCCTATTTCATGAGGTTAATTTTTTTTTAAATTCTGTGGAAGCAGAAAAGCAATGTCTGACTTTGATTTGTTCATTTTCAAAAATTAGTAATTTATCAGATTCAAGTTATTTCTGTGACCATTGTGGGTTTTTCTTTCATTAAACGAGGGGTACCAACAATTTTGACCACGTGTGTAGTGTAAGTGTACATGTAATTCACTGACTCACCAGTGATGTCTCTAGGTGAAGTCCTTCATCTTCGCTTTTCTTCTTCATCTGGCACAGACAGCCATCACTTCTTCCAGCCAGGAATCATCTCTGCAGAAAATAACACACAGTTATCAATAACTGATCTCTTCTAGAGAATATTCCCACTTTTCCCCCCGACTTCTACACTACACCAGTTGAAGAAAAAAAGCAACATAGTGCCGTCCTGCACAGTAACAGGACCCCTCTTTTGTCCCATCCCATGGAAAACAATTTCCTAAAAAGTTAATTATATTACAGAAGTAATAATGTAATAATAATAATTGGAATCTAAAGTAATAATGTTCCCCACTGGTCACCATAAACTAATAAAGTATGTTCCTCAATCTGGCTCCCAAACAGTAATTAAGTCCCTTGTCTAGCCAGGCACCCCCATATGTCCCTTCTGGCCACCATTTGTCTAGTGTGACCCCTCCATATATTTATCCTAGCACACGTGTATCGAGCCTGCCCCCTCCTATATACCCATCCTAGCCCCCCCATGTGGCCAGTCTGCCCTCCCCACATATCCATCCTTGCCTCCATGTTTCCAGCCTGCGCCCCCATATATCCCACCCATATATCCTCCATGTGTCCAGCCTGCCCTCTACATACACATCCTGGCCTCCATGTGTCCAGCCTCCCCCCCTCATAAATCCATACTGCCCTTACCCCCTGCATATATCCATCCTGACACCCCCCATATATCCAGCGTGCCCCTCCATATATTTATGCTAGCCCATGTGTATCGAGCCCGCCCCCCCACGTATTCATCCTAGCCCCCCATGTGTCCAGTCTGTCCCCCCCCCATATATCCATCCTGGCCTCCATGTTTTCAGCCTGCCCCCCTATATATCCATCCTGGCCTCCATGAGTCCAGCCTGCCCCCCCATATATCCTTCCTGGCCTCCATGAGTCCAGCCTGCCCCCCCATATATCCATCCTGCCCCCCATATATCCATCCTGGCCTCCATGTGTCCAGCCTGCCCACCCCCCTTTGCCTGGGTCCAGCCAGGGTTCCCCCTTGTGTGTCCAGCCAGGGCCCCTCCTTGTGTGTCCAGCCAGGGCTCCCCCTTGTGTGTCCAGCCAGGGCTCCCCATTGTGTGTCCAGCCAGGGCTCCCCCCCTTGTGAGTCCAGCCAGGGCTCCCCCCCTTGTGTGTCCAGCCGGGCCCCCCCTTGCGTGTCCAGCCAGGGTTCCCCCTTGTGTGTCCAGCCAGGGACCCCGTTGCGTATCCAGCCAGGGCTCCCCCCTCCTGTGTCCAGCTTGGCCCCCCCCTCATGTGTCCAGCTTGGCCCCCCCTCGTGTGTCCAGCCAGGGTTCCCCCTTGTGTGTCCAGCCAAGGCCCCCCCTCGTGTGTCCAGCCAGGGTTCCCCCCTCTTGTGTCCCGCCAGGGTTCCCCCCTTGTGTGTCCCGCCAGGGTTCCCCCCTTGTGTGTCCCGCCAGGGTTCCCCCTTGTGTGTCCAGCCAGGGTTCCCCCCTTGTGTGTCCAGTCAGCTACCCCCTTGTGTGTCCAGCCAGGCTACCCCCTTGTGTGTCCAGCCAGGGTTCCCCCCTTGTGTGTCCATCCAGGACCACCGCTTTTGTGTCCAGTTGGCTCCCCCCTTGTGTGTCCAGCCAGCCTACCCCCTTGTATGTCCAGCTGGGCTCGCCTTGTGTGTCCAGCCAGGGTTGCCCCTTGTGTGTCCAGGGAGGGTTCCCCCCCTGTGTGTCCAGCCAGGCTACCCCCTTGTGTGTCTGTCCAGCTGGGCCCCCCCTTGTGTGTCTGTCCAGCTGGGCCCCCCCTTGTGTGTCTGTCCAGCTGGGCCCCCCCTTGTGTGTCCAGCTGGGCCCCCCCTTGTGTGTCCAGCTGACCCCCGCCTTGTGTGTCCAGCCAGTGGGTCCAGACCATTACACACACACACACACACACACACACCTCTTACCTTCCTGAGCTCCCGTGCGGTGTCCTCCTTCTCCTGAGTTGCGCGCCTCCTTCACAGCAGGCGCATGACGATGATGTCATACACCTACCGGCGAAGGGAGACACGCAGCTTCAGCTGCTTCACTGGGACGTGCGCCGCGGTGGTTCAGGTAATGAACGCTGCGTGCGCGCGTCCCTGCATACACTGTGCCTGCGCTTTTAAAGGGCCCGTGCCCCTTAAAACCGCAGGATTTTTTTTTGTTCTCTTCTCCCCCCTCTACTCTGCAGCAGGGGGCGGGGCCCACCGGGAAATTTCCCGGTATCCCGCCAGCCCAGACCGACCCTGTCGTTGTATGAATATTGGTATAAATGCACACTAATCTATAATAGTTAAAGATAGACTGGACTGTCAGCCAATGGTGTCTGGGTCGAATCAGTATGGGCCTCCGTCAACCTGCTCTATTTTCCCATGGCAGTCGCCGCCCCAGACCCTAACAGGAGCCCACACTACACTTTCCTGCAAGGATGAAAGTCTCACACTGTGGGCCATAGTCAATTTCTTCTACCACAGACCTTCTGTCCTTGCCTCCAATTTCCAGAGAGAGACAACTCATGCTCCCTTCTGCTCACATAACCGAATTTCTGTCCTTCCAATTGGGTCTACGCTCACACGACCGAATTTCCATTTCTGCAATCGGGTCTGTGCTATCTGCTATCTTTAGCCTCGACAATCAGGATCTCCTAGCCTCTGTAAGTGACTCGCCCAGGGTGATGGGGATGACTCGGTACCCAGGCCTTTCGCCTGACCTTCGGGATGTCACGGTGGTCGGCTCCCGGGCCCGTACTCTGGGGTCAGCTTTTAAAAAGGGATTGGTTTGTTTATTAGTTTTATTAAAGTTCGTGACGCCACCTGTGGTTTCTGGTGAGATTCACCAGCGCTGCGGCAGTCCACTGAGGCCGGTGATAAGGCAGCTTAGATGGTATCGCTTCCCACAGGTGGAGCAGGGCCTCAGGGCAGCGTAGGAGGGGGGATGCAGGGCAGGCGAGACAAATCCAGGTCAGAGCAAGAACAGGGACGGACACGATAGTCACTTCAGTACCTTTTACTGGTGGAAATTCAGACACATCCCAGAGCACTGTAGGGTGAAGGGTGCATATCAGAATCCTCCCCAATGAGCGGGTGTAGGGCCTCCTGTTTCTTGCCTCTGCGTAGTAAGTTTCTGACCTGCCTGGAGCTAGGCCTAACTTTGTCTCTGTCCTGCGCTGGGTGACCTTGTGGTAGGGCCTTTTCTTGGAATACACGCTCCCAGCTTACGGGGCCTATGTGTCTCCTGGCTCTGTTACGTATCAGCACTTTAGCGATCCTGGGACCTGTAGTTCTCCAGGGATTCCGGTTATACCTTACTGGGTCATAGAGATCCCGGTAAGCTCGGATCCGGTGTCCGGTAATGCTTCGGGGTGAGCTAGTTAAGCTCCTCTGCCCCCTATGTACTAACTTCTCCACTCGCCTTCTGCCTTCTCGGGCCCTCACTAGGCTATACACACTAACGGCAGCTTGCCGCGCTTCACCGATCTTATGGCGCCGGCACACCTAAGCTCACTATTCAGAGCTACAACTGAGTCTGGACTGTGCTCCACTGCAGGAACTCTCTCAACAGACTTGACTAGGCTGAGCTCAACTCTGTATTCAGGTCTGTACTTGCTGAACTCTCCAGAGGAACTGAACTGCCTGGCTCCACCTTCCCTTTTTATATCCCTAACGGGCTCCCTCTGCTGGTCTGAGGTGGAAGGTGGAGATGTGTGAATGTTTATGGGGGCCTCTTGTGGAGGATTCCATCAATGCACTCTTCCAGGATCTGTGATACCAAGCGCAGCTGGGCGTCACATAAGAACTCTGCACCCCTTGCTTAATCCACATCCAATATTGATCTTGTGTTTCTGGACACACTCATCACCTACGTCAGGCCTAGCTACCACAGGTGACTTGTTACAAGTCGGGGCGACGACTGACTTCCTGGCCTGACCCCTGTGGCTTTTGTATTTTTCTGCTGCAGATCACATGTCCCCTGTGTACCTAGCTCTGCTTTCCTCTCATTCAGCCTGCCTTCTGTCCTTTGGTTCCAATACCCTTTCAGGGTCCTACACCTATATTTCTGATCACTACAGGGCAGCATCTGCCCACAAATACCTTACAGCTCATTTCTATTATATGAATCACTCACTCTCCTTACATTCCTCCTCTCTTTAAGCTCATCAGTACTTGGATGAGAAAGGTTACTTATGCTCTAGATGCTCCTTGGCGGTGGTCTCAGAGTCACCAATATCCAAACACACTCCTGTGTCTGCTGTATTACATACTGCCATATGAAATCATCTTCCGCATACCTCCTGGGTGAAACACCAGTGTTGGTACATTCAGATCTGTGAGGTCCCTCCTGACCTGTCTCTTCTGGGACACTGAGGCCCTGAAACACTCTTCCTGTGATTTTGACCTCTACCCTACCCTCTAAGCTAGCCCCGGTCATTCTCTCTTCATCAGACACACATATCGGTAGCATGTAAGGGTGCCGCACTCTCTCTGGTGCGACGTCTTCTCCTTTCGGGGTGTACTCTCCTTGTCACTCGATGAGGAACAGCCTCCGATGCGTAGTCCAATTTTCCCCAAGGGTGCTTCACTTGAACCAAAACTCGATTCCCCAGCTGTAATGGTGCCTCCTGCACAGGAGTTACTACAGGATGCCTTTTCCCCTGGGGCTTCTGTACAATCTTAAGTCTCAGTGTTTCTAACCGATGTTGGTGTTCCCACACCAAAGTTGTGGTGTTTATCTACGTACTATCTTCCTCTGGATCAAGCTCTAGCTCAGTAACCTTACGGCTGTTACGTCCAAACAGCAACGTGTAAGGCGTGTACCCTGTCGTAGCATGAACCCGGTTACTGTACACCCAGACCAGTTCTGGTACACATTCAGGCCATTTCATTTTCCTGTGTCACGGTGTAGGGGAATGCTGGTGAGGAAATAGCAGATACGGGCTGGGTGAGCAGGGAAAACTAATCTGTCCCTAGACTGGGAACCCTGAATAGCCCTGACCCCAAAAGTATCTCTGATGGTGAGAAGGTTCGGGTCTCCACCCTAAGCCCTAACTCCTCCACAAGACCTGCGCTAATTCCCCAAACCTCCCTCCGCAGAACAAAGGTACAGCAATCTCAAAGGAAAGGACTTCAGCAGCACAAACGAACAGCACTGCACAGCACGGCTTCCAGGTATAGAGTGAAACTCTATCAGCTGCACCACCTGGTGGAAGGCGAGGCTACTTAAAGGCTAAGGGGAGGAGACACACAGAAACTCACATCCACCAGGACATGGCAATAGAATTGGCATGAACCCATGCAGTACAAGAGGGAATTTCACAGTTTAAGTTACAGCGGCATCTAGAATAGACCGCAGACACACAGCGCTAGACAGCGTGTGACATCCTGTCATCTTCCTGTTGTCCTCCACAATTCTCAGAATGTAGATAAAGTTCTGTTGAAACGTTCACAGTCCCCATTTCTCTATGGGTGGTAGGGTGTAGTTCTGGAATTCTCAATGTTGTACAGTTGGTGCAATTCATCCATGACTTTTCCATGAAAACAGGCTTCCATCTCAGAGTGAATTCTTTTTGGACACCCGTATACGCAGATGAAGTCATGACAGATGGCACAGGCTGCTGACTCGGCTTTTTGATTCCCGGTGGGAGTCATGACTGCTAACTTATTAAAATGATCCATCATCACCAGACAGTACAGACAACCATTATCGGAGTGGCTGATCTTGAGATAGTCCACCATCAGCACTTCCAAAGGGAAAGAAAACCTCTTCACCTATATAGATGCTCTGTGTTTAGGGGGTTTAGTCATCTCACCCTGATGGGATTTCCGGTAATCTTCTTTCACCACTCGATTTACTTGTGGCCAATACAGAAGCCGTTGTAGCCAGTGGAAAGTTCTCTCTGTTCTGAAATGGGTATCACTCTCATGGACTTCCTTCTTCACTATGGGCTTCATTCCTTGTGAAATCATTAGCAGATTACAATGAGGCAATCTGGGCTACCGCCTAGGGCCAAAGGCACCGGGGGTCCTTTGGCCATATTGTCCTCATTATAATGTTTTTTTTCACCACTGTCGGCAGTGGACATCTCCGGAGAGGGAGCTTTCCTAAAGCTCAGCTGCCAGCAACTCACAATGGTTTGCTGGCATCTACAAGGCTATGTGTGTATGTGCTCTTAGGAATAACAGAAGCTTTGGTCCTTTCCTCCACTTTTGGCTGAGATTTAGAGGATTAATCAGAGACATAGAACCGCTGTTCTCCACTTTGGAATCCAACCCTTCAGATATATGGTATATGATGTATAGTATTGATATACCAAAAATATCAGTAATAATCAATTAAATTCTAAAAGACATTAATCAATTTAAAATTTGTATTTATTTAGTTTAATTAAATCTGGCATGGAAGGATGAAGACGTGTTCTTGGAGAAGCCTTCAACTTTAGCAGGTGTTTCTTGCTGGTCAGGAGGCCACGAGTAGATGGTTCAAATCCTTCCATACAGGTACAGCATTGATGGTGGACATGCTGTAGTTTCTTCAGGGCGCTAGATGTGGGGGTTTTCTGTCCTCGAGATGTCTAAGGTGCCCTGGTGACAGCAGGCAAAAATGCAGCTTCCTCTGACAGTGCGAGCAGCCCTGGATAATCCACGCCGGCAGAATGATATCATCCGGCGGAAGATGGAACCTATGAGAAAAGATGTAAAACTAATGTAAGTAATGGGACTCCATATTAGAGGGTACTACTGTGGTGTCACTGTGGGAGAACATTAGAGGAATCTCATCACACAGAGGGCAGGGATCATTGTCAGTCATCATACATGTGACAATCCCACCACTGACAGATAACATCTGCTCCACATGACTTCTTCTCACTGACATCATACAACAGGGAGATTATTGTCACACTTACCTCGCCTACTTTCCCCCTTTTCTACTTTCTCTGTTTTTTCTTGTCTTCTCAGTTTTAGAAAATATTTTCTTTTCTTCTGAACTGGAGATTCTAATCAAAAAGTCAGAAAAAAATATTAATTATAAACTTCTAAAATATTTTCTTTGTATCTATATAGAGTTATGCAATTGATTAATATGCACCTGTAGCATTTCTGTGTGCCGCCATGTGGTGACTCCCCAAGGAAATATGTCCCCTTATTATCATGACATACTTGCAGCAAGCCACTGTGTTATCATATAATCAGTTAGATTAAACTTCAGTGTAACTTTCAAGAGCACCCATCACCAGATCAAAAGTTTCTGAGATTCACTCTTATCTTATGTCTGCTGCTCCCCTGAGTATTCTGATATTTGTTTTGCTAAAATCCACCCTATGGTTTTTACCATGAGGGTGTGGCTCACAATTTTATATTGCAGAGCAACCTAAAGACACGCCCCAGAGGATCCTGTGAGCACCGCCCTCTTGGAAAAGACCATAAACATTAGCACTAAATAAGACCCATAACTCAAAAAACTGAATACTCAGGGGAGCAACGGGAATAAAGTAAGTAATTTTTGAAGCCTTCATGTGCTGATTCACATTATAATTTTGGATTATAGGCTATAGTTGGATGGCCTATAAACCTGTACATACCTGACAATGAGGACGAGGATGACTCGTTGTTTTTAGCAGTGAAACACTGATTGTCTCCATTAGTTTTGGAAGAGGAAGACTCTTTCTGCCTGTTTGGTAGAAGAAAGACCAGTAAATTAAAAGTAAAAACAATAGAAAAAATGAAGAACACCTGTTTGTGAGGCCAATTAGGATAACATAGAGGGGATACCCTGCCCACGGCCTCAACTAGTAATATTGGCCTGTCATGAGCTGGAAATGAATGGCTGGTCACAATGATCAGCTGTTATTGCAGTGTTATCACAAGACAGACGCACAGAGATCAGCAATCATGGGGTGGTGGATGCTGGATTTAGATTTGTGTTACTCGTGTCTTGTATTTGGTTCTGAACATACATCAAAACTAAATCTCATAATAATAATAATCTACTCACATGTCTGAGTGTTTTTCACTGTTCTCTTGGGAACACTGTGGAGGTGACATAGGCTCTACATTGGTCATCATCCCGGTATTGGTGATATTTAGCTAAAACACACAGAGAAAAATAAATTGATTTATTTTTAAGCATTTTTGTAATTATAGGTTTTAGACATACTATTAGCCACATACTTACTTTACAAAACCTTTGATAAGATGATACAAAGTTTTTTATTTCTGACCAGTCATTGTCCTCTCTTGTGTCCGCCTCATCTGAATTCATGTGTCTGCTACAACGAGCTACAAAGTACAAGTGTTATCAGAGATAATTAGTATAAGACCCGGTCAGACATTCACCCTGTTATCACTAATAATGATGAGAACTTATCTTCACATAAAATGAAAGACAAGACACACAGCAGTTTTCTGCAGATGACGTCTCATTTTACTTACTGATAAAGTAGCGGGTGTCCTCATCTGACTTTAGCTCAGGAACGAACAGGGGCTTCTGACTTAGAAGGTTGTCAAAGTCTAAGTGATGCAGAAATGGATGCATTTTGATCTCATTTGCTCCTCCTGGAAAAGGAAGACAAGAAAGAATGTGATAGAGTCATTTTTAGAGAAACTGCTCCATATCGGTACAGTTTATGTTAACCTGAACTGAAGATGTAACAGCAGACATGAAGGAAATGTACTGAAAGTCACAGCATGAAAAATGGGGAATGGATAAGTAGGTAGATTACTGAACCTCATGGACACAACTATTTGTCTGGTCACAGACGTGTAATAAGTCATAATACTATTATAATATTACCTGTCCCAAGTCTATCTGCTGGATCTTTTCTGAGCAGCTGAGTGATGATGTCCCGAGCATCAGGTGGAGTAGAGTATTTATGATATGTCAAAATTAATTTATCTGTTATATAGAAACAAATATTACAGGAAATGAAACGTTTTCATTTATTTTTATAAAAAATGTCCTTAATAAGGCTAGAAATTGAACCAGAAAACCAATGAAACCAAATAACAGTGACATCACAAGCATTCAGATTATTTTACTTACCCTCAAGGACACTGCGTAAAATATCTCTTTTTAAAGCCCCTTTAAATGGTGTACATCCATAAAGAAATTTATGTAGAGTGATCCCTACTGACCACCAATCAACGGGCCTTCCATAGCCTTTCCTTTGGATAATTTCTGGGGCCATGTAACTAGGGGTGCCAAAAGTCTGGAAACCAACAGAAGAATGAGATGATAATCAATAAATATAATTGCGTCAAATAACATCAGTGCAAACGTTTTATAGAGAAATTGTCAGAGAAAGAGAAAGAGATGAAATCTGTAAAGTACAAGACCTTGTAAGTAAAGCCTACCTCTTCATCAAGGAACTCGCTGGTGATGTCCTCAGTTGAAGCCTTGTAGATATCTGAGCTTGGTCTCATGAGGCCGAGTTTTGAAACCCCAAAATCGGTGACCTTAATATGTCCTGTTGATGATATCAGGAGGCTGTGAAAGAAAGAAATGGTGTCAGACCCAAGTAATTACCCATAGACTGTATAAAAACTATAATTTTTTTTCCCCTTTATTATACTACTGGGGTCACTTACTTGCCAGGCTTCAGGTCTCTGTGCACCACACCATAACTGTGCAGGTATTCCACAGCAAGTACCGTTTCCGCAATGTACACACGGGCCAGGGGGACTGGTAAAGGACCCCTGCGCTTTATAAGACTGGCACAGTCTCCTCCTATCGGAGAAAGCAAATATGAGAGGTGAGGGTTTGTTTCAATGTAAATTACACATGATGAGGGTGAATATGAAATAAGTGGAAATATTGGGACAAGATGGCCTATATAGAGATATACTGTGTAATGTAGAGCGTATACTGTATACTATATGTTGCCATCCATGTGGGCACATTATGGTCATATATAGGTGCTAGGACTAAACAGACGTGGGCTGGATATAGATACAATGGATGTGTCCTACCTGGTACATACTCCATGACCATACACAGATGAAGTTTAGTAGGGAAAGAGCAGAACATGGAGGCCACAAAGGGACAATCAGCGAATGCTGAGATGTCCCTCTCCAGAAAGGCCAATTCAAGTCTCTTTGGCTTTTTCAGGTTCTCCTTGTCCATTGTCTTCATAGCACAAATCTGGTTTGTGTCTTTATGGCGCACTAAGTGGACGGCCCTGGAGAGGAAGAAAATCCATGATTTATTACAAATTCTTATTAACAGTCCATCTATAGACCTCATCAAATGATCTCCTGTACTAATGGTTAATACTAGATGTGAGGCCATCACTATAAATCCATGTCTAGAAATGCATAAAATAATACTCCATAAATGATTATCAATGGAGGGTCCACATCCACGTCACATCCTAACTGACCTGACAGATAGATGTGGACAGTGATGTGGTCTCCTAATTTCTCTATGGGAATATTACATGGGCAGGACACCGAGGCATCATCATAAGGAGCCCTGGGAAATAAATATTATACCAAAGTAAAGCTCACCCAAAGGCTCCACTGCTGATCAGTTTGATCTGTTTATAGTCGCTCTTACAAGGATTTCTCTCTGGGTTCAATGATCCGATCAAGGCCTAAAAAGGAATAAGAAATGACATTAAGACAGAAAATGCAGGAGAATAAAAGCTCAAGATGCAGGAACGTCTCCCTTCTATATTATGTCCCCACTGATTACACTGTAGAGAACGTAATACAAGCCGGACCCACCACAGACCCCATTATATTATAAAGGGAAATCCCCCATACACATAAATCAATACTGCAGGGAAGGATAAGGGACATCACACAGAGGGGGCAGGAAGAATAACGCCATTATCACACATAATATGTCTGATCTACATGACGAACAGTGATATCCCATTGTCATATGGGATATAATATGGGATGTATAATTCACACCCGTCATCTAATGATATACAGACGTCCCTCTGATACTTACACTGGCAGATTCCTGGATGATTTCTGGTGTCTCACATATTCCACCATCAGTATTTGCCGGCACAGTTATTCCTAAAATAATGAAGAAACGTTATTTATTAAATGTCTATATCAGCACTTAATAACCAAAAGAAAAGGAAGTAAAAAAGTCAAATATCAAAAAAAATAACAAATTTTATTGATTAATCAGAACAATTCATGATAAAAAAAATAATAAGAGAATGTCAGACACAGAGAACGCTCTCTCTTTCAAACCAAGAACAACTGATCAAAATCACTTCAAAACCTATTCATAATGGTATTCATACAAGTTTGTGTCTGTTTAGAATGTAGAAGATATAGGAACAATCTGTAGTCCTCAAAATTAATAAGACAAATAAAAAAGAGAAACCTGCACAGTCTGGGAGGGTGGGAAGCAAGACCCCGACATGTGTTTCGCATAGGCTTCTTCCAAGGGGTATTGAAGAAGTTTTGCGTAGGCTTCTTCCAGCGGGTGTGTAAGAAGCCTACATGAAACGCGCATCAGGGGCTCACTCCCCACCCTCCCAGACCATGCAGGTTTCTCCTATTTATTTGTTTATTTATTTATACAGAGGATGAAGAATAAATCAACATATTCTTTGCCGTTCTCAATAACGAAATATTTGAATGTAAAATATTAGATGATCGTCTTACCTTCTATCAGATCGGAGTTTGGCCCTGGCTGACTATTATCAGGGTCAGCAACATTTAGGTTTTGCCCCTCTGCGGAGTCGCCTTTTGATGTTTCCTGATGGATATAAGATATACAATTAATATAACATTTCTCAAACACTAGATTACCATATATATAAAGCAGGAAGGATTAAACCTGGACTTACTTGACAAGTTCAGTATTGGACGGACAATTCACGGCCGCTCTATCAAGTAAATTTACATTAATATTTAAGCGACTTGTATCTACAACTGTTCTCTAATAACTTCTATCAGAACTGCAGCATTTACAAGGAGGAAGATTGTGATGATGGAGTGAGACAGAGGTAGAAATACAAGCTCCGCACCGCTGAGTACAGACTGTCACCACATAGGATGGAGCCGCAGAGACAGGCTGCCATAAAATATCCTGTGTCTGCCTGGAGCGGAGAGAGGAAGGCCTCTACCATCATAAATCTGACCTTCTGCTATATGACTGGTAATCTGGAGAAGATCAGACAACAAGGACATGAGATGTAGAAGATGATGGATCCTTACCAGACGCTCCAGTGAGTAGGCCGGATACCCCAGTACAAGCAGGACATTTTGGGCCAGCTGTTTGAAAAAGGCCAATTCTCCACTTTGGGATTTTTCTTCAGCCTATAAAGATGAAAATAAACAAGAAATGAAAATAATCAATAAAATTCATAAACATATATGGTATTGCCACGTTTGTTAAAGTCTGATCTGTTAAGATAGGTGTTTATTAATTGTGTTAATTAATTCCCTAACACCGAGAAAAAAAATCAAAACGCTAGATTTACAGGTTTTTTTGCTCACCTCACTTCACTAAAAAAATGTAATAATAAGTAATTAAAGCACCGTATGTACACAAAAATGATATCATTAAAAACCTGAGTTCACTGCGCAAAAAAAGGCTTTACTTAGTCCTATCAACAGAAAAATTACAATGTTATGGGTCTCTGAATATAGTGACACAAAGAACCATTTCATCTCAATTGGAATTTTTTTCACCTTGTTTCAATACAATGTATGGTAAATAGGATGGAGCCATTGAAAGCTGCAATTCATCCCCAAAAAACAAGCCCTCACTTGTCTATGCCAATGGAGAAATAACAAAGTTATGGCTCTTGAAAGAAAGTGAGGAAAAAATGAGAGCAGAAAAATGAAAAATTCTGTGGTCCATAAAGGGTTAACCAATCCTATTCCCTCCTCCCCCCGCATCCAGGACCTTCCCACCCCTAATTCAACTAACCCTTTAGATCCCACCCTCTCCTTTGTCATGTAGCCTGATTGCCCTGTTTTGACTCCAGGCTATTCTTATCTGGGTATTTGGCACAGGTTAAACTTAAACTTGTATTCCATTATTATTTTCCATTATTATTATATATAATTTGTGCAGATTGTCTGCTACTTACCTGGTGTACTAATGTCCAGATGTTCTGCTGTAAATGCTCAAGATATTCTGAGCTTATACAACCTTGGTGGTATTTGGTCAGGCAATCTCTCACAAGCTCCATAACCAGCCGGTAAGTGAAGCTGAGGACGCCATCGGGTAGTGGTAGCACAAAGTCAGGGTCATAGGTGGTAAGAATCCCCTGGAGTAGTGCTAACACCTGAAGTCTGTCTGGAGGAATTCCAGACATTTCAAGTAATCCAAGCGCGGTTAGTATATGACTAGCTATATGGCTTATCACACCAACAGCAATGACACCGGAATGTCAAAGTGACAACAGGAGTGTAAACACTTGTAGAAGTAGTGATGGTTAATTGTGATGTCATAATGGAATCTTGTGTTCTAATCTTAAAGGGGCATCTTACCTTATAAGGAAGTTGCCTTGCAACCCTTAAGTAGGGAAAAATATAGGCTCAGCATCAGTATCTGTTATACACAATAAAAATTATAGCGTTTTGTATCAATAAGAAATTCCGATTCCAGCGCTAACAGAAATATCTTTCTGTGGGAACAGGGCATGTGGGGCTGGGGCTGCATCCAACCCTGGCATATGAAGCACGCTGGCCCATGTTGCTCTGCCACAACCACTTCCAAAGATGGGGGTCTTTATTACAAATATGACCCTGCCTACCAATGGAGAAAATCAAAATTTACTACTCCCAATAATTCCAGTTTTTAAAGTTGGCAAAATAGGTCTCTTTATAATATTAATAGTAACCTCTTGACCCTCCTTATAATAATAATAGCGCCCATCTGGTTCTCCTGATAATATTAAAGGGAATCTGACAGTGGCATCAACCCTCATAAGCCATCTATATGGGCATTTAGGTCATAGAACGTTGAAGAAACCGATACCTTGATATCTGCCATCTGATGTCTTATTCCACAGAAATCCACATTTTCTTTTATATGTAAATGAGCTGTTAAGATCTATGGGCCGGACATAGATCTCCCTGAGAATCTGCATCCAGAGATTATTTTCAATGGAACAGGTAGTTATCAGTGGGAGACATGTACATCTGGAGAGTAGACGGTCAGTCATTACATGTGTCACACTGGAAATGACTCTTTTCATTTATAATAAGCCCTGGATGCAGATTCTCAGGGAGATCTATGTCCGGCCCATAGATCTTAACAGCTCATTTACATATTAAGAAAAAAAGTAAATTTCTCTGGATTAAGACATTCATCAAATAGTGGCTATCAAGGCATCACTCTATTCAACTTTCTCTGACCTGCATCTTTATGTAGACGGCTTATGAGGGTTGATCTTACTGACAGTTTCCCTTTAATAGTGTGGCTCGGACCTCCTTATAATAATAGTGCCCCTTATGGGCCTCCTTATAATAATGATAATAATGGTGACTACCTGTTCTTTTTTATTAAATTAAAAATAATAATGCTCCGTCAGGCCTCTTTATAATAGTAATATTAATGATAAAAATATTAGATGACCCCACACGGTTTAGGGAAAGTGTCACTGAATGCAGAAGCCGGGTCTAAGCTCCTAATAAACACTACCCACCTCCTGCCCTGCTGTGTTATCACAGGCTTTATTCCCCTTCAAGCCTAAGCAGCAGAATGCCGGTATCTCCTCTTACTGCTCCATTTCACCTGCTGTCAGTAATGCAAAGTGCCTGAGCCCTGTTTTAAAGCCTCTTGCTAACCCCCTCCCACCATGTATCTAGTGGTAGACCCCATATTAATATAAGCCCCCTACATACCTTGAGCTGCCCTTCTCCAGCTGTCTTTTCTGGAGCTGATCCCAGCAGGTATGGCTGACAAGAGGCTGCAGCTGGAGGCCTTGTGCTTCAAGCAGCATTGTGGGGAGGAAGGATAGCTGTCCTGACTTCTGGCAAGGCTTGCAAGTCTCCTTCACGGCTGGACTGGGCATCTGGCAATTCTGTCAAATTCTGGCTTGGCCGGTCTGGCAGTGGGCTGCATCGATCCGCAACACTATTAACTGTTAACAATTATAGTGAAGCAGAGAGCCATCAGCTCCCTGCTCTGCCACTTAACTAAGGCAAGCCACAGATTGCTTCCGGCCACAGGCAGGGACTGCAAGGGATCGGTACCACGTAATGGACGTCAGGCAATGAGATGACATCAGAGACTGTAGTGAGGAGGAGCACATCACCACTCGGCATGGGAGTGTCGTGAGGAAAATATGAGTTTATTTCTATTTTTTTGCAGTCACTGCAGGGTACTAATATTATTACAAGATAAGATACCTAGGGGGGCACTAATGTCTCATAAAGAGGCCAAGGAGGGTGACATTGTTATTACAGGTTGTCCCATGGGGCTCTTTTATTATCACTATGGAGGAGGCCTAGAGGGGCTCTGTTATTATTATAAGGAAACCCGGGGATATTAATATTATTGTAAGAAATCCCGGGGCGCTATAAATATTATAAGGAAGCCCAGGGTCCATTATTATTATTATTATTATTATTTTAAGCAGGCCCAGGGGGTCTCTATTATTATTGGGGCAATATTATTGTAAGAAGCCCTGAGTGCACCATTATTATTAGGTACAGATGGGGGCATTATTACTCTGTAGTGGCACAGAGGGGACACTGTTACTGTGTGGGATACAAAAGCAGGAAGCTCTTTCTATGCAGGGTACAGAGGGGGCATTATTACTACGACAGGGGTGGGCAATTAATTTTCCAGAGAGGAAACAAGAGAGACTGTGACTGTTGTGGAGGGTCAAACCAATAGGCTGAATTTAATTCTGCTCATCATTAATATTACCAAAAATAATTACAATTATTATTTTATAATAATAGTATCACTTAATATTAAGTAGAATTAAGTATGCTGACATCCCCCTATATACCGTACGAGCCCGCAAACAGCCTCCAATATACAGTATGAGCCCCTACACAGCCCCTTACATACAGTATGAGCCCCCAAATAGCCCCTCTATATACAGTGAGCCCCCACATAGCCTCTCTGTATATAATATGAGCCCTCACATAGCCTCCTATATATAGTATGAGCCTTCACATATTTCCTATATACAGTATTTGCCCCATAAACAGTATTAGCCCCCCATAGCCCCTCTATATGCAGTGTGAACCTCACATGGCCTCCTATATACAGTATATATACTCCTATGTGAGCCCTCACAAAGTTTCATAGTTTTAAAGTTGAAGATAGACTTAACACCATCAAGTTCAACCTATAGTCTAAAATGTTGATCCAGAGGAAGGCAAAAAACCCCATGGGGCAGAGATTAATAGCTCCATATTAGGGGAAAAATTCCTTTCCGATTCCATAAGACAATCAGACTAGCTCCCTGGATCAACGCCCCATCACAGAATCTAGTGCCCATATCATGTAATGTTATATTTCTGGAAATTGCAGTTGGAACCAGCTCAACACGCCAGAGTAATTAAAAATTTGCAAACTCTTCATTGGAAATCCTTTAAAAATGAAATTGATAAAAAATTGGGCATCTTAGACAACAAAGAGGGGTGTAACAGGAATCAATCCATACGCGTTTCTAGCTACATGGCTCTTAAACACAGTGTTCAAGAGCCATGTAGCTCGAAATGTGTATGGATTGATTCCTGTTACACACACCACCCCTCTTTATTGCTTTGTTGTCTGAGATGCCCAATTTATTATCAATTTCATTTTTAAAGGATTTCCAATAAAGATTTTGTGAATTTTTAATTACTCCGGTGTGTTGATCTGGTTCCAACTCCAATTTCCTCAACTACCTCCAGCGCTGTGCAGCAGCGGGGACGCCGTGCTCCTCCCGGACTGGAACAGCATCTCAGGGGTGAGCTGAATTTTTTCTTATTTAATGTTATATTTCTCAAGAAAAGCATCCAGACTCTTCTTCAATTTTTGTAGTGAATCACTCATTACAAACATCATCTGGCAGAGAGTTCCACAGTCTCACTGCTCTTACAGTAAAGAATCCGCGTCTGTGGTAATGATTAAACCTTCTTTCCTCTAGACGTAGAGGATCCCCTTTTGTCCCCATCGCAGGCCTAAGTAAAAAAAGCTCATTATACACATCTCTGTATTGTCCCCTCATATATTTGTACATTGCAGCAGGATCGCCCCTAAGCCTTCGTTTTTCCAAACCGAAAAACCCCAAGTTTGATAATCTGTCTTGGTATTGCAGTCCACCCATTCCCTTAATAACCTTGGTTGTTCTTCTCTGTACTCACTCTAGTTCAGTTATGTCCTTCTTATACACTGGAGACCAAAATTGTACAGAGTATTCTAAGTGGGGTAGCAATGGTGACTTGTATGGTGGCAAAACCAATGTTCTTGCCATGAGTGTCTATGCCTCTTTTAATGCATCCCATCATTTTCTTTGCCTTGACAGCAGCTGCCTGACACTGGTCACTAAAGTGAAGTTTGCCGTCCACCCATACACCCAAGTCTTACTCAGTGACTGTTTTACCCAGTGTTTTACGATTTAGTTCATAATTATTTATTTTATTTCCTCTGCTCAAGTGGAAAGTGGTGACTACCTGTTCTTTTTTATTAAATTAAAAATAATAATGCTCCCTCAGGCCTCTTTATAATAGTAATATTAATGATAAAAATATTAGATGACCCCACACGGTTTAGGGAAAGTGTCACTGAATGCAGAAGCCGGGTCTAAGCTCCTAATAAACACTACCCACCTCCTGCCCTGCTGTGTTATTACAGGCTTTATTCCCCTTCAAGCCTAAGCAGCAGAATGCCGGTATCTCCTCTTCCTGCTCCATTTCACCTGCTGTCAGTAATGCAAAGTACCTGGGCCCTGTTTTAAAGCCTCTTGTTAACCCCCTCCCACCATGTATCTATAGCATCGGCGTCTCTGCCCCCTGCTGGCGTAGCGTACATGTACATACCGTATCATACGTGTACGTTACGGTAAGCTCGGACCAATGAGAGGAAGCATCCGGCGCTCAATCAGAGGAAGTATCCGGCGCCCAATCAGAGGGACAGCTGTAACATCACGTGCCAACGTTAGCTGCTGGTCTGAGATTGGCTGGCGGCTGCTTCCTGTGATTGGGCGGAGCTTACAGTAATGTACGGGACGCTACATGTAGGGTACAGCAGCGGAGAGAGACCGGCGGTCGGGCGGAATCCAGCGTGGAGCCACAGAGCACCGATGAGTGTGTGTTCTGGCAGTGGCATGGGGTTATTTGGTGGTGGCAGGGTGTTTGGAGGATCCAGCGGCGACCCCAGGAGCGGCTCTGACAACGGCGGCGTCTCTGGCGGTGTGTCCGGCTGTGCTTGGAGCAGCGTTTGCAGTGGCGGGTGCAGCCAGGGTGTCCTGTGCCATCTTCGGACACTCATGTGCTTCCTGCCGGGCACGGCCGCGGTGCCTTATGGGATTCGTTCACTTCGCAAACTGCCAATTATGTAAGTACATAGCCTCCCATTGCTTAGTGTTCTTGATTGTCTTTGTGGGCACACTCTCCTCCGTAGTGTAAAAACAAGGCAGCAGCGCAAGTGCGAATGCTCGCTGGGTTATGTCATCATCTTTGCCAGTGATGGTGCATCGGAGACCAGAGCTGTGGAGTCAAAGTCGGAGTCGTGGAGCCTGAGTCGGTGCCAATTTTGGTGGAGTCGGTATAAAAAGGACTGACTCAGACTCCAAAAATATATAATAAATTGGGTACGGTAGTGCAATGCAATATTTGCAAATTATTATGTTCTACATAACTTGATTATTATAGCAATGATTAAAAGGCTTATGTTCACATGATGCTACAATAAATGTATCACCTAAACATCAGCAATGTACGAAGGAGTCAGAGTCATGGAGTCGGAGTCAGGGAAATTGAGGAGTCAGTGGTTTGGCTTACCGACTCCACAGCCCTGGAGACAGCCAGGCAAGTGTCGCTGCTGCAGTTGTGTGTGCCTTTCCCAGAATTTCGCGCAGTATCCTAGATGCCAAATTGCAGCATCTGTATCCAGGATCGTGCATCTACCTAATAATGCATGTTGCAGCAGCCTCCAAGATGCATTATCAGTAGGAATAGATATATTCAGATGCTGAATATGGACAAATATTTTCAATTAACACTACCCCACCACTATACTAGAGAAGCAAACAAAACCATCTCAAACTTTTATTTAAAACATTTTATTTACTGGAAAAAGTAATGAGGCAGAGGGCAAAAACATTTAATACAAAAAAAAATAAATTCATATATGTACTCTTTTAAAAACAAAGGAAAGAAATTCTGCATTAATGAGCCTTGTCATTTATTCATAACTCTGTCAATCTTGCACCAATGCCATCCAGACATGACATCCACATTTGGAAATCTCAATCCCCTTTTTTTGCCAAGAAACATCTAAAGGAGTTATTCAAGTCTCCAACGCTTGGTTACCTAAATAGAAAAAAATAAATAATATAATATATATATATATATTAGATGGTGGCCCGCTTCTAACGCATCGGGTATTCTAGAATATATATGTAGGCTGCTGGGGTGTATATAGAGGCTGCTGGAGTATATATAGAGGCGGCTGCTGCTGGGCTGTATATAGAGGCTGCTGGGGTGTATATAGCGGCTGCTGGGCTGTATATAGAGGCTGCTGCTGCTGGGGTGTACTGACCAGAAAATGTGACTGCCTCAGCCAATCACAGGCCATGGTTAACCGGATTTACCCAAAGTCCATTTTCCCTAATATGGGTAAATCCAGTTAATTTGTAGCATATAGCACAGTGGGTAACCGAAGTCCATTTTTCCCTAATCTGGTGAACAACTGCAGTATATGATACTACTTAACCGTTTTTACTCAAAATGAAGGGACTTTGTCGTTTTTTAGACCCTGGGTCACTGCCCCCCCGTGCTGGATCTGCCCCCGCAGTGTTCGCTTTCTACCCTCCATCCCACGTGCTGGCTCTTATGCAGCGGGTGAGAGCGGGCAGAGTAGGCGTGAGTGGGTAGAGCAGAGTGAGGGTAGTAGCAGAGAGCGGGGGGACAGTGGGAGACAGGAGAACACAAAGGGGGACAGTAGAGCACAATGGGGTCAGTGGAACACAGCGGCGGAGAGCAAAGAAGGGGTCAGTGGAGCATAGCAAGCAAAGCAGGGTACAGCGGAGTACAGCAGGGGACATTAGAGCAGAGAAGGGGTCAGCGGAGCAGAGTGGGGGACAGCAAAACAGAGAAGGGTTCAGCAGAGCTCAGCGGGGGTTAGCAGAGAAGGGTCAGTGGAGCACAGCGGGGGACTGCAGAGCAGAGAAGGGGTAAGCAGAGCATAATGGGAGACAGCAGAGCACAGTGGGGGACAGCAGAGTAGAGAAGGGGTCAGTGGAGCACAGCGGGGAAAAAGCGGAGCAGAGAAGGGTCAGTGGAGCACAGCGGGGGACACCAGAGGAGGGGTTAGCAGACCACAGAGGGGGACAGCGGAGCAGAAAAGGGGTCAGCGGAGCATAGCTGGGGACAGCGCAGCACAGTGGGGGATAGCGAAGCAGAGAAGGGTCAGTGGAGCACAGTAGGAACAGAGAAGGTCAGTAGAGCAGAGAAGGGGTGTGTGTGTGTGTATATACACATGCGGTGTGTGTATATGTGTTCCCTCGCCCGACATCGCCGCAGCGCTGCCTGCACCCACCTCCGTGTAGCCACAGCCTCTAGGAAAGACCGCGGCTTGCGGCCTGTGCACGGAGGTGGCTGCAGGCAGCGCAGTGGCGATGTCGGGCGAAGGGGAATGGGGGAAGGGTCCCAGCGACGGCGGGTCCAGGCGGCGGGTGGGTTCCACTTCCGGTGAGCGTGGTTCAATTCTCGCGGCAACTCGCGGCTGGACTGCGCCTGTCCCTGATTGGTTCTGGCCGGCCGGGATTGGTTCAGCGACGCGGGATTGCGGTTACGGAAGTGGAACCACAAGGCAATTATATAGTGAACACACATTTCACATACAGTGACAGAACTACCCAACTCTGAGACCTTATTGTTCCCACACAGCCTGTCCTTGGGTGGCTCCGTCTGAGATAAGGTGTTATATTCAGCTAGGATGCATTTTAAAAAGATTTCTCTCTCCAGTCAGGGTGATGAAGGACTGTATCCCTTATCTGCATTATACACCACAGGGAACCCTGGTTTTACAGATTTCTGCTGCCTTCACCATAGCCCATAGGAGACATAATATATTACCTTATTGTATGATTAGACACTAACATGTCCCTGTGGACATTACAGCTGTGTTAAAAAAACAAACAAAAAAATGAGATAAGGCGACACTCTCACCCTTCCTGGGGATGGATGGCACAGTGAGCACCATTTATGGCCTCCCTCCAGGCAGGAGCAGAACCTGCAGGGGGGGCGAGTATAGGAGCAGTGAAAAGAGAAAAAAAACATCACATGGACTGTGAATGCCAGTTTGAAAAAAGAAATATGAAGCATTTCCCACCTTTGGTCCCTAGAGGGAGGGCTTACAATGTTTCTAGTTTGAAAGAAAAAAAAATGTGATGCTTCTCCCCTTTTGGTCTTTAGAGGGGGGCTTGCAATGTTAAAAATTTATAGCACACCCCCTGTAACTGATGAACTATAAATTCAGTGGCCTGAACACAGAGCATTGTCAGAAGGTTCCGGTAAATCCAGGTAACTGCTAGCATAGTGCACAGCAAGGCAATCTGATAAACCACTATCCACTAGAGAATGAAATCCACCCAATGTACAGAGTCACTGCTGCCCCAAGAAAGATTGAAGAAAACAACCAGCGTCTATTTGTTGTTTTAGGAAATAGGCTGTGAGACTTTTTTTTTTTTTTTTTTTTTACAGGCTAGGTTTTATTTTTACATGGTGTTTTTTAATACAGATCCCATGGTGTTGTGGATCCGCCGGCTGCTGGGCGTAAGTATGTACCTTACCTACCAGTGTCTTACATCTGCCAATATGTATAACATTTTTTATTCACTTCTGGGTGTCTATGGGTAAATTACTTTACTTGATGCAATACGCAGTCACACTGTGACAGTGATACCACATGGAACGGTGTGAAGTCTACCATTTTGTCATGTCTGCAGCTTTTTGAGCGCTTTATGAATGTGTAAGGCCGAATTCCCTTTGACAGTAGTTGCACGGTGCATCACCAGTCTTATACTGCTTTTTTTAGAACATATACCACGAGGACATACCTGACCTGCCCAGTTTGCTCTAAAGTATCAGAGCGACTGGACAAACATCTACACGGAGTGTGCATGACCCAGAATTCTGCCGAGGAGAGGAAAGCCGCTACTGCTGATGCAAGGGCCAGAGTTAGAAAATCACATCCAAAGGGACAAGCATAGACGAGGAGGACATTATGTCTCTTCAAACATTGGCCAACGTAATCCCTTTCCTTGAGGATAGAGGGTTCCTCATAGTCCGGAAGCCAACTGCGGCCAGGTAGGCTCCACTTTTTCCTATCAATCTTTTGGCTCTATCACATGACTTTGTATGTTTAATATATTAGTGTTGAATGATCTGATCGGCCCAACTTCAGGATGGATCAGGCGCTTTTTTGGCTGACTGGGTTTAAGGTTAGGGCCGATCACCGATTGTCGGTCAGATTGGGTCGATGCTTTTGACCCCATCTAACCCAGGATGGCTCATCACCATTTGATATGCATGTCCGTTAATCAGGTGGCTTTTTATAAATTTACAGTACTGTCCAATGTGAGGAGCAGACTGCAGGTGCCAGCAGCACTGCCCCTGCGGTGGAATATGAAGTGGTCCAGGAGAGCGAGATGTCCGAGAGTGTGTAAGTGTCTGCCAGTCAGCCAGTCTGTGTCAGTCAGTCTGCGTCAGTCAGTCTGTCTAACTCACACATAATGCTTTCTTTCCTCGCAGTGCCAGTGCCGTGCATCCCTCTGCTCAGTCAACTCAAGAATCTCCTTCAAGAGAAGAAGACTACCAGAGATCGCCTGTACAGTGAGTTTATTGCTTAGTCTTTTCATTAGGATACACCCAGCATTCAGTTATCCGGTGAACCACTGCACCATATGCTACTACTTAACCGGAATTACTCAAAATGAAGGGACTTTGTCGTTTTTTAGACCCAGGGTCACTCCCACTGTCAGAGGTGCGGGCATTCAGGTGTCTGATGCCCGTCCCAGCTGGCCAGGGAAGATACCACCACCAGCAGCCGCGTCCCAGCTGGCCAGGGGGGGGACACCACCACCAGCAGCCGCGTCCCAGCTGGTCAGGGGAGATACCACCACCAGCAGCCGCGTCCCAGCTGGCCAGGGGGGACACCACCACCAGCAGCCGCGTCCCAGCTGGCCGGGGGGGAAACCACCACCAGCAGCCGCGTCCCAGTTGGCCATGGGGGGACACCACCACCAGCAGCCGCGTCCCAGCTGGCCAGGGGTGGGGGACACCACCACCAGCAGCCGAGTCCCAGCTGGCCAGTGGGGGACACCACCACCAGCAGCCGAGTCCCAGCTGGCCAGGGGGGGACACCACCACCAGCAGCCGCGTCCCAGCTGGCCAGGGGGGGACACCACCACCAGCAGCCGCGTCCCAGCTGGCCACGGGAGGGAAACCACCACCAGCAGCCGCATCCCAGCTGGCCAGGGGGGGGAACCACCACCAGCAGCCGCGTCCCAGCTGGCCAGGGGGTAAACCACCACCAGCAGCCGCATCCCAGCTGGCCAGGGGGGGAAACCACCACCAGCAGCCGCGTCCCAGCTGGCCAGGGGGGGAAACCACCACCAGCAGCTGCATCCCAGCTGGCCAGGGGGGGACACCACCACCAGCAGCCGCATCCCAGCTGGCCAGGGGGGGAAACCACCACCAGCAGCCGCATCCCAGCTGGCCAGGGGGGGGGAACCACCACCAGCAGCCGCATCCCAGCTGGCCAGGGGGGGACACCACCACCAGCAGCCGCGTCCCAGCTGGCAAGGGAGGGACACCACCACCAGCAGCCGCGTCCCAGCTGGCCAGGGGGGAGACGGCCTTTGCTGGCTCACGCCATACACACATATACATATATACTCAAACCAAGGAAGAAGAGGATAGCCGGGTTGCGTTATCATGGAGGCTGGAGAGCCGCGTCTTCACAATGCTTCATTATCTAACTGAAGAAAAAAAAAAAAGGGGAAATTAATTTGCAATAATATAAATAAATATATAATATATTATGATCTTATATATATATATATATATATATATATATATATAAGACCACCAGCAGCCGCGTCCCAGCTGGCCAGGGGGGACACCACCACCAGCAGCCGCGTCCCTGCTGGCCAGGGGGGACACCACCACCAGCAGCCGCGTCCCAGCTGGCCAGGGGGGGGGGGGGGGGGGACACCACCACCAGCAGCCGCGTCCCAGCTGGCCAGTTGGGACATACACATAAAGAAACACACATACACAGGGAGTAAGGCACACAGGAGGAAGACAGCACACAAGGGGGAAGAGCTCCTATCGGAACGTCACCCCCCTCCCGATGCGATAGCATCGGGCTTCCAACTAGTATAATATATATATATATATATACACACTAGATGGTTGACCGATTCTAACGCATCGGGTATTCTAGAATATGTATGCGGTACACCGGGCGCAATCAGCACAGCAGTTTTTACATTTGGCGCCAATATCGCTGATTGCTCCCGGCCGCGACCAATCAGCACAGAGGTTTTTAAATTTGGCGCCAATATAGCTGATTGGTCGCTGCCGACGGCCGCGGCACAGCTTGTGCGGGTACTTCCGCTGCGAGCAGCTGGGAGATGACCGGCTGCTCGCAGCAGAAGCATCCCGAATGGTGGCGCCGCTGCCCGGTCCTCCCTTCACTCTTACAGTCGGGAGATCAGCGGTCCTAGCCGCTGATCTCCCAACGGTAGCCGCATGGAGGTCAGCGGCGCCGCCGGTCGGGGTAGTTCTGCTGCGATCAGCCGGTCATCTCCCGGCCGCATAGCCGCTGACCTCCGTGCGGCAGATGAGCCGCTAACGGCCGCCATCTTTTTTCTGAAATCCCGCGTCGCTTATTGGCTGCGGCCGGACCAATCAGCGACGCGGGATTTCCTGGACAGACAATTATATATATTAGATTTTATTTATGAAGATTTAGGAATAATGCAATACATGCGGGCGGGCGTGCGGCGGTGTAGGTGTGCAGTGGTGTGTATGAGCGGTGGCTGTGTGCCCCGATGGCTGTGTCACCCTGTGGCTGTGTCACCTTGTGGCTTTGTACTCCTGTAGCTATGTCCTTCTGTCTCTGGCTGTCTCCCCCGTGTGCGCTCTCTGTCTCTGGCTGTCCCCCTGTCTCTGGCTGTCCCCCATGTCCCCATGTCCCCCTGTCTCTGGCTGTCCCCCTGTCTCTGGCTGTCCCCCATGTCCCCCTGTGTCTCTGGCTGTCTCCCATGTCCCCCTGTGTCTCTGGCTGTCCCCCATGTCCCCCTGTGTCTCTGGCTGTCCCCCATGTCCCCCTGTGTCTCTGGCTGTCCCCCATGTCCCCCTGTCTCTGGCTGTCCTCCATGTCCCCCTGTGTCTCTGGCTGTCCCCCATGTCCCCCTGTGTCTCTGGCTGTCCCCCATGTCCCCCTGTGTCTCTGGCTGTCCCCCATGTCCCCCTGTGTCTCTGGCTGTCCTCCATGTCCCCCTGTCTCTGGCTGTCCCCCATGTCCCCCTGTGTCTCTGGCTGTCCCCCTGTGTCTCTGGCTGTCCCCCATGTCCCCCTGTGTCTCTGGCTGTCCCCCATGTCCCCCTGTGTCTCTGGCTGTCCCCCATGTCCCCCTGTGTCTCTGGCTGTCCTCCATGTCCCCCTGTCTCTGGCTGTCCCCCATGTCCCCCTGTGTCTCTGGCTGTCCCCCTGTGTCTCTGGCTGTCCCCCATGTCCCCCTGTGTCTCTGGCTGTCCCCCATGTCCCCCTGTCTCTGGCTGTCCCCCATGTCCCCCTGTCTCTGGCTGTCCCCCATGTCCCCCTGTCTCTGGCTGTCCCCCTGTGTGTCCCCCTGTCTCTGGCTGTCCCCCTGTGTGTCCCCCTGTGGCTCTGCTGCAGGCACCACCCCCTGTCCTCTGCTCCTGTCCTGTGTGGCCCTGTGTCCCCCTGTTCTGGTCTTTTGCCCCAGTCCTGTTGGGACATAGGATCGTTGAGTGTACCTCAGTTAAGGATGACAGCAGCCGGCGAGCATCCTCTGCTCTTTGAAGAAAATGGCAGACACGGCACTAGAGACAGCCTCCGCCTCTCCGGGAAGGGAGAGTTCTGTTCTCCCGCGGAGGCTCTTGGGAGTTGTAGTTCTCCAGGCGCTGTCACTGCCTCTTCTGGCATGGGCGTGGACTACATCTCCCAGCATGCTGTGCGGCTTCGGCCTCAGACAGACAGCTGGCTTCCCAGTAGCGTCACGTCCCCCCGCCCCCCAGCCATTCACACAGGGACGGGGAAAGGAGGAAACAGAGCAGGCTGGAACATTGAGCCCGCGCCTCCCTCTCCCCCTCCCCCCACGGCCATTCTACATTGTGCTGCGGACGGGGCCACAAGCAGATCGCCCTGTCCCTGCCTCTGATGCCACACTGTACACTGCCCCCCACATTGAGCCCGCAGCCCGTGCGCGTCCCCTACCGGCCGTTAACATTCTACATTGCACAATGAGTGACAAGCCAGCCGGCTCCGAGTCAAACACCCTGACTCCGCCCCCGCCGTGCAACATCCCCGTTTTACGCGATTTGAGGGTCTTTTGAAGTATTTTTTTTGCGGCGGCCATCATCCGGGGGAGGGGCTGATGATACCACACGCACTTAAAATTCAATCTGCAACAAAAAAGTCACTGACCCCGTTTTTCACATGAAATTTGCAAAATAAAAATAAGCGTACGTGCGGAGGCGCCTCCGTTCAGCGCAGCGTCCGTTATCACGCTCATCGCATGAATTACGGAAAAAAAACGTAAACTTTCTCTTTTTTTGGGCGCACTTTTTTTTCCACCCTATTGGGCTAGCTAAAGGCGAAACTGTCCATGGACAGCCCGCCACCTGCTGCTCGTTCACCGCATTGCATCTCCTAACCCAGATAATGGTGTTTGAGGGTTCCGTGGTCTGCTGCACCACCTGCCTGGGGTCGGCAGATCGCATGGCCCTAATCCGGTTAATTTGTGCACTTTGTGATTTTGGGGTGATCTTTTTCGTGCAAATAGGGCGTAGTCGCAGAGGCGCGGGAGAGGCGGCATATCGTTCGGCCGGTCTCGGCGGTGGGGCACGCACCGGTCTCGCGACCGCCGGGGCGACGGAACGGCCGCAGCGGCCCAAAGAAGCGCCACGGCGAGGGGGAAAAAAAATCCGCAAAAGCGGAGATGCTGCCCTCCGGGGCGTCGCCCCAGGGCCCGGCGTACCGATTTTCGAGGCAATCCGCCAAAATTTCCGTTTTTCCAGAGTCAGGCTGTAACCCTTCAGGTGGGAATGCTGCACTCGGAGAGGATCTCCTTTCATGTGCTATCCGGACTCTCTCACTCCCTTTTGCTAGGTCTTGCCTGGCTACAGAGACATGAACCCATCCTGAATTGGTGATCTGGTGAGGTGCTCCGTTGGGGGCAGGATTGTCATGAGACTTGCCTGGTTCCGGTTCGTCTGGCTCGACCTCCGTCTACTCCGGCTAATCTACCTGGTCTGCCGGCACACTACTGGTCCTATGCGGACGTCTTCGACAAGAAGGAAGCTGAGACACTACCACCTCATAGGCTGTATGATTCCCCTATCGACCTGGTACCCGTTGCTTCTCCTCCCCGCGGGCGTATCTACCCCTTGTCGCTGGCTGAGACCCGGGCCATGACTGAGTACATCGAGGAGAATCTTGCTAGGGGATTCATCCAGAAATCTACTTCCCCGGCTGGAGCAGGATTCTTCTTCATTAAAAAGAAAGACGGCTCGCTTCGGCCGTGTATTGAATACAGGGGTCTTAACCAGATTAACATCAAGAATATGTACCCCCTGCCTCTAATCTCGGAGCTGTTCGAGTGCCTTAAAGGCGCAAGGGTCATCACCAGGCTCGATCTTCGTGGGGCATACAATTTGGTCCGGATCCGCCAGGAAGACGAGTGGAAGACGGCATTCAACACCCGGGACGGTCACTATGAATACCGCGTGATGTCCTTTGGTCTCTGTAATGCCCCAGCCGTCTTCCAGGAGCTGGTTAACGACATCTTCCGTGATCTCTTGTATTCTTGCGTAGTGGTGTACCTGGATGATATCTTGGTCTTCTCTCCGGATCTGCCCACACACCGGAGGAATGTTCGTCAGGTTCTGCTAAGGCTCCGGCAGAATCGTCTCTACGCAAGACTTGAGAAATGTCTCTTCGAACAGACTTCCCTTCCGTTCCTGGGATATATTATCTCCGAGACTGGTCTTCGGATGGACCCCGAGAAGTTTTCTGCCGTCTTAAAATGGCCCCGACCGGAGGCGTTGAAGGCGATTCAGCGATTCCTGGGCTTTGCAAATTATTACCGCCTCTTCATCCCTCATTTCTCCTTTCGGACTGCTCCCATCTCCACGCTCACCCGTAAGGGAGCAAATCCCAAGGAATGGACTTCCGAAGCGGAGGAGGCCTTCGTCTCCCTAAAACAAGCTTTCTCCTCCGCCCCTGTGCTGCACCGTCCGGATTGCAACAAGCAGTTCTTCCTGGAGGTTGATGGTTCCTCCTCCGGAGCCGGAGCGGTGCTCACCCAGAAATCCCCATCCGGGAGAATGGTAACCTGTGGCTTCTTCTCCAAGCTCTTCTCCTCATCGAGCGCAACTACTCCATAGGAGATCGTGAGCTGCTTGCCATCAAATTGGCGCTGGAGGAGTGGCGCTACCTGCTGGAAGGGGCTCTGCACCCGGTGATCATCTACACAGATCACAAAAACCTGGCCTCTTTACAAAACGCCCAGAGACTCAATCCGCGTCAGGCCCGGTGGTCTCTGTTCTTTGCCAGTAAGTGTAGGGATAGTCCAGGCGGAAAGGAAAATAAAGTGGCAAATCTACTGTATTACTGAAGCTAGAAACGGAGGGTGCTGTGCCTGATACTGCGTGTGCCAATCGGATGTCCTTGAACTGTCCAGTAAACTTTTGTTGGTTAAAATGAATTGGATGTGCACTGAGTTGTGTACGGCTGTTCCTAAATATGTATTTAGTGCCCCAAAGTCGTAGTCTATATGCCTTTAAGATGTAGCAGAGCCAGCAGCTGCCTGATTATGTTTGCACAATGTTAATATTTTAGTTTGCAGATAATGTACACGAGAATTCAGTACATACACACGTGGTCAAAATTGTTGATACTCCTCATTTAATGAAAGAAAAACCCACAATGGTCACAGAAATAACTTGAATCTGACAAAAATAATAATAAATTAAAAATCTATGAAAATGAACAAAATGAAAGTCAGTCATTGCTTTTTCACCCTGCTTCCACAGAATTTAAAAAAAAATGAAACTCATGAAATAGACCTGGACAGAAATGATGGTACCCCTGAAAATAATGTGACAAAAGGGACATGATAAATCAAGTTGTGTCCACTAATTAGCATCACATGTGTCTACAATCTTGTAATCAGTTAGTGGGCCTGTATATAGGGCTACAGATACTCACTGTGCTGTTTGGTGACATGGTGTGTACCACACTCAACATGGACCAGAGGAAGCAAAGGAAAGAGTTGTCTCAGGAGATTAGAAACAAAATTAGAGACAAGCATGTTAAGGGTAAAGGTTATAAGACCATCTCCAAGCAGCTTGATGTTCCTGTGACTACAGTTGCACATATTATTCAGAAATGTAAGATCCATGGGAGTGTAGCCAACCTCCCTGGACTTAGCCGCAGGAGGAAAATTGATGACAAATCAAAGAGACGGATAATACGAATGGTAACAAAAGAGCCCAGGATAACTTCTAAAGAGATTAAAGGTGAACTTCAAGCTCAAGGAACATCAGTGTCAGATCGCACCATCCGTCGTTGTTTGATCCAAAGTGGACTTCATGGGAGACGACCAAGGAGAACACCATTGTTGAAAAAATGTCATAAAAAAGCCAGACTGGAATTTCCCAAACTACATGTTGTCAAGCCACAAAGCCTCTGGGAGAATGTCCTATGGAATGATGAGACAAAAATGGAAGTTTTTGGCAAGGCACATCAGCCATGTTCACAGACGGAAAAATGAAGCATATCAAGAAAAGAACACTGTCCCTACTGTGAAACATGGAGGAGGCTCTGTTATGTTCTGGGGATGGTTTGCTGCATTTGGCACAGGGTGTCTTGAATCTGTGCAGGGTACAATGAAATCTCAAGACTATCAAGGGATTCTAGAGAGAAATTTGCTGCTCAGTGTCAGAAAGCTTGGTCTCAGTCGCAGGTCATGGGTCTTACAACAGGATAATGACCCAAAACACACAGCTAAAAACACCCAAGAATGGCTAAGAGGAAAACATTGGACTATTCTGAAGTGGCCTTCTATGAGCCCTGACCTAAATCCTATTGAGCATCTTTGGAAAGAGCTGAAACACGCCGTCTGGAAAAGGCAACCTTCAAACACGAGACAACTGGAGCAGTTTGCTCATGAGGAGTGGGCCAAAATACCTGTCGAGAGGTACAGAAGTCTCATTGACAGTTACAGGAATCGTTTGATTGCAGTGATTGCCTCAAAAGGTTGTTCAACAAAATATTAAGTTAAGAAGAACCATCATTTCTGTCCAGGCCGATTTCATGAGGTTAATTTTTTTTTAAATTCTGTGGAAGCAGAGTTGGAAAGCAATGTCTGACTTTCATTTGTTCATTTCAAAGATTTTAGTTTATTATTACTAATAACTGACTAATTTCAATCTGTCTTGGAGTTTCCTATAGCTTGTAACATGTCATAGATATAATTACATATATCTTTTCCCCCATGCACTTGCACTTTAGTCTATTTACATGTACGCACGTTCCATATACTTGTTGTGTATTACAGTATTTGGCATTATATGGATATACTATGTATACTGTATATCCATTTGATGTATCGTCACTCATTTTATTATTCCTGCACTTTCTTTACTTTTCTATCATTAATAAATAGGTTTTCCTATAATTCAGTCTCACTCCTGTGCACTTATTTTTTATTATACTTTATTTTTTATTAATTATTTTTTCACTTTCAATATGGGACTTCTAGCACTTATATATCAATATGGTGATCTAATATTTTTATTTGTGTATTCTTCTGAGTGTACATCCTCCTTTTTCCCCTCATTAATAGTATAATTGCCAGACCTGAAATACCAAGCACTTTCCACCTATTGTGTCCCCCATTTCCTTGTAGATTGTAAGCTTGCGAGCAGGGACCTCACTCCTGATGTAACTGTTTAAACTGTCTTACCTTGTATTGAATTTATTGTTTGTATATGTCCCCGCTTAATTGTAAAGTGCTGCGGAATATGTTGGCGCTATATAAATAAAAATTATTATTATTATTATTATTATGTCCACTTTATCACTGGGGTTCTGTTTATATAATATAACTTCTATTTTTTTATCCCCAGTTGGTTATTAATTATCTAATGATTTGCACTGTTTTCATTCTCATACACCTCTCTATGATTATATCAAGGGACGACCATCATGACACTTCCTTGCTTCCTTTATGACTGAAGTATTGATTAATGGCTCTATGCTGGGGAGATCTTATGATGTGCTTATCCTTACTTGGATTTGGTGCATCTCTTTCCATACTGCGATAAGCTTTCCCGTGGTGTGCGCTTTCGGTTGCAGGCCGAATTAGGTTGCCGTGATGACGTGTCCTCCAACGTCACTTCTTCCCTCCTCCCGGGCTGACGCGTCGGCCGGTGGGCGGGGCCTGGTGACATGGTACGCTGCTGCTGCGGCTTCTGGAAGCGCCGATGCAGCCACACGTGAGTACACTGAGCACGGCCCAATATAAGGGAGCTTCCCTGCCCCCTATGTATCCTTCCCCCCGAGGAAGCGGCACGTAAAACGCACGTTGGGGTTGTCCTTTTTCTCACAGTCACCAGGTTGTATTGCTTCTTCCCTCCACTCCCTATATACCTGCCGTGTTATGATGTCTTATGTTTGCTTTATGCTGAATGGATCTCTCTTGACACTACAGTCTATATTGCATTTTAATCAGAACTCAGCTATATGTCTTCTCGTCATAACTCCTGGTCTTCCTAGGGTTTTTGTGGAAGTGTTACCATATTGAGTTTTAATTTTTTTTGCTTCAAGGTTATATACAGCACTATCTGTGGACTCTGTTTCCTCATATATATTGCATGCAACACTTTATAGCCTCTACTGATAGTTTATTCTCTTGACAGGTTTTCATACCGTTGAGTTTATTTGTGTGACTCTATACCTTGGGTCCTCACTATCACTAATTGCTATATTATTATTATTTTTTCTATTTCATGTGACACTTTACAGATTTTTTCTGATTGATTGGATAGGCCTTCTATGCCTTTATATTATCCTTGTATGTGCTGATACCTATTACCTCGCTCATACTCTCGGTCATACTCCCAACCTACAGACTGTGGGATCCTTCTATTTACTTCTCCTTTTTTAGTACTGTGTTTTTTACTGACTGTTTTAATGAATTGAAATAAATATTGATTTTATTGGCATCTATTCTTCATTTATTTTGATTGGATTGCTTTAAGACTGAAGTATTGCATTTAATAGGCCCCTTTACGCCTTTGGATTAAAATGTGATATGTTGCAGTTGTGCAAAGTACTTATGCAAAAGACATGTAAATTATACTTGTGACGAATGCAAACAGTAAATTTAGCACCGTGAACCTTATTTACCATTTTATATAGAAAAACTGAACTTTTTATTTATTTATTTATTTATTTTTTTTAAATATATTTACATACAGTTTGATGTGACTAGTAATAGTTTACAGTTATATAAAGATTATTTTTTATGTGCAAAGGTGCAATATGCATGAATATTGCAATAAGGTCATGTAACATTTTTTGATACAATAAAAATTAAGTTTTGATTTCATTTTTCATTTGTTTATGAACAACCATGTTCACATACAGTATAATAATGCAACAGGTATTCAAATAAAACACTTAAATTAGCTAAAAATCAAGACTTTAATATGTCCGGTCAAAAATGACCGGAACATTATAAGTGTATAGTAGACCCGAACAGAACAGCAGGGTTAAGTCAAAACAATTTGAGCAACTCGGAATTTGTTTTACATTTTTTAGACTTTTTAAGTTTGTGGAAGCAGTGGCACAGAGAACGCGGACTCAGTGGTACAATAAAACAAGTGGTTTATTAACTATTTACAAAATTATTAAATTATATATCAATGACAATACAGACAGTGTAGAGCGATCTCTGCGCTCTCTCTCTGTCTCTTGCTTGTGGTCACCGTCTGGCCCTGTTTCTGGGCCTGTTTATCTGAACGATGCCCTATAAAATATCAAACGTAGCGCTACAGCACTAACAAGTATGACACCAATAGCTTAGCTGTCGACTAGATATCCTTGATTTTCCCTGACACAGGTAACCACTGTCTGTTACGCTCACTAAACCTTGCGTGGCTCAGTTATACTCCTACTGAGCTTCACACCAAGAACATGTGCTGAGTACAATTACCACTGTAACATCAATATTCACATAAAGTATATGCAACATACATCGTTGTACAGGGTCGGACTGGGGTGTCTGGGGCCCACAGGGAGAACTGACTCTAGGGGCCCACCTACAGCCATATGCAAATATCTGTTATCCGCTATCCCTGTTATAGTGGAGCATTGACTGGCGGCTCCTGCACATCTACTGTGCGACACTAACTGGGATGTAGAATTACGGTAGTTTGCATTAAAGGGGTTCTTTGGTTAAAACAAGTTATCACCGATCCATGGGATCCACAGGATCGGTGATCACTTATTGATCGTTTGGGTCCGAACATTGGAAAACGCGCCTATCAGAAGAATGGGGAAGTTTCATCCCTGACAGGACACTTATCCCCATTTTAAAATGCAGCTTCCAAAAAAGAGCAGCGCTCACAGTCACTGAGGGAAAGAATGGATCAGTGGTCACATCTCACCAGTGACATTATACACAGGAGCTCTGTATATAGTGCACAGGTAATACAGTGGTCACCAGTGACATTATACACAGGAGCTCTGTATATAGTGTACAGATAATACAGTGGTCACCAGTGACATTATACACAGGAGCTCTGTATATAGTGTACAGGTAATACAGTGGTCACCAGTGACATTATACACAGGAGCTCTGTATATAGTGTATAGTGTACAGGTAATACAGGGATCACCAGTGACATTATACACAGGAGCTCTGTATATAGTGTACAGTGTACAGGTAATACAGTGACCACCAGTGACATTATACACTGGAGCTCAGTATATAGTGTCAGTGTACAGGTAATACAGGGTTCACCAGTGACATTATACACAGGAGTTCCGTATATAGTGTCAGTGTACAGGTAATACAGTGATCACCAGTGACATTATACACTGGAGCTCTGTATTTAGTGTACAGGTATTACAGTGGTCACCAGTGACATTATACACAGGAGCTCTGTATATAGTGTACAAGTAATACAGTGGTCACCGGTGACATTATACACAGGAGCTCTGTATATAGTGTACAGGTAATACAGTGATCACCAGTGATATTATACACAGGAGCTCAGTATATAGTGTACAAGTAATACAGTGGTCACCAGTGACATTATACACAGGAGCTCTGTATATAGTGTACAGGTAATACAGTGGTCACCAGTGACATTATACACAGGAGCTCTGTATATAGTGTACAGATAATACAGTGGTCACCAGTGACATTATACACAGGAGCTCTGTATATAGTGTACAGGTAATACAGTGGTCACCAGTGACATTATGCACAGGAGCTCTGTACATAGTGTATAGTGTACAGGTAATACAGTTGTCACCAGTGACATTATACACAGGAGCTCTGTATATAGTGTACAGGTAATACAGTGGTCACCAGTGACATTATACACAAGAGCTCTGTACATAGTGTATAGTGTAAGGTAATACAGTGATCACCAGTGACATTATACACAGGAGCTCTGTATATAGTGCACAGGTAATACAGTGGTCACCAGTGACATTATACACAGGAGCTCTGTATATAGTGTACAGATAATACAGTGGTCACCAGTGACATTATACACAGGAGCTCTGTATATAGTGTACAGGTAATACAGTGGTCACCAGTGACATTATACACAGGAGCTCTGTATATAGTGTATAGTGTACAGGTAATACAGGGATCACCAGTGACATTATACACAGGAGCTCTGTATATAGTGTCAGTGTACAGGTAATACAGTGGTCACCAGTGACATACACAGAAGCTCTGTATATTGTGTATACATAATACAGTGATCACCAGTGACAGGAGTTCTGTATATACTATACACACACGTGGTCAGAATTGTTGGTACCCCTCATTTAATGAAAGAAAAACCCACAATGGTCACAGAAATAACTTGAATCTGACAAAAGTAATAATAAATTAAAAATCTATGAAAATGAACAAATGAAAGTCAGACATTGCTTTTCTGCTTCCACTGAATTTTAAAAAAAATTAAACTCATGAAATAGGCCTGGACAGAAATGATGGTACCCCTGAAAATAATGTGACAAAAGGGACATGTTAAATCAAGTTGTGTCCACTAATTAGCATCACAGGTGTCTACAATCTTGTAATCAGTCAGTGGGCTTGTATATAGGGCTACAGATACTCACTGTGTTGTTTGGTGACATGGTGTGTACCACACTCAACATGGACCAGAGGAAGCAAAGGAAAGAGTTGTTTCAGGAGATTAGAAAGAAAATTATAGAACAGCACGTTAAAAGGTAAAGGTTATAAGACCATCTCCAAGCAGCTTGATGTTCCTGTGACTACAGGTGCACATATTATTCAGAAATTTAAGATCCATGGGACTGTAGCCAACCTCCCTGGACGTGGCCGCAGGAGGAAAATTGATGACAAATCAAAGAGACGGATAATATGAATGGTAACAAAAGAGTCCAGGAAAACTTCTAAAGAGATTAAAGGTGAACTTCAAGCTCAAGGAACATCAGTGTCAGATCGTACTATCCACCGTTGTTTGATCCAAAGTGAACTTCATGTAAGACGACCAAGGAGAACACCATTGTTGAAAAAAAAAATAATAAAAAAGCCAGACTGGAATTTGCCAAACTACATGTTGACAAGCCACAAAGCTTCTGGGAGAATGTACTATGGACAGATGAGACAAAAATGGAAGTTTTTGGCAAGGCACATCAGCTCTATGTTCACAGATGGAAAAATGAAGCATATCAAGAAAAGAACACTGTCCCTACTGTGAAACATGGGGGAGGCTGTTATGTTCTGGGGCTGCTTTGCTGCATCTGGCACTACCAAAGGGATTCTATAGAGAAATGTGCTGCCCAGTGTCAGAAAGCTTGGTCTCAGTCGCAGGTCATGGGTCTTGCAACAGGATAATGACCCAAAACACACAGCTAAAAACACCCAAGAATGGCTAAGAGGAAAACATTGGACTATTCTGAAGTGGCCTTCTATGAGCCCTGACCTAAATCCTATGGAGCATCTTTGGAAAGAGCTGAAACATGCCGTCTGGAGAAGGCAACCTTCACACACAAGACAACTGGAGCAGTTTGCTCATGAGGAGTGGGCCAAAATAGCTGTCGAGAGGTGCAGAAGTCTCATTGACAGTTACAGGAATGGTTTGATTGCAGTGATTGCCTCAAAAGGTTGTTCAACAAAATATTAAGTTAAGAAGAACCATCATTTCTGTCCAGGCCTATTTCATGAGGTTAATTTTTTTTTAAATTCTGTGGAAGCAGAAAAGCAATGTCTGACTTTGATTTGTTCATTTTCAAAAATTAGTAATTTATCAGATTCAAGTTATTTCTGTGACCATTGTGGGTTTTTCTTTCATTAAACGAGGGGTACCAACAATTTTGACCACGTGTGTAGTGTAAGTGTACATGTAATACACTGACTCACCAGTGATGTCTCTAGGTGAAGTCCTTCATCTTCGCTTTTCTTCTTCATCTGGCACAGACAGCCATCACTTCTTCCAGCCAGGAATCATCTCTGCAGAAAATAACACACAGTTATCAATAACTGATCTCTTCTAGAGAATATTCCCACTTTTCCCCCCGACTTCTACACTACACCAGTTGAAGAAAAAAAGCAACATAGTGCCGTCCTGCACAGTAACAGGACCCCTCTTTTGTCCCATCCCATGGAAAACAATTTCCTAAAAAGTTAATTATATTACAGAAGTAATAATGTAATAATAATAATTGGAATCTAAAGTAATAATGTTCCCCACTGGTCACCATAAACTAATAAAGTATGTTCCTCAATCTGGCTCCCAAACAGTAATTAAGTCCCTCGTCTAGCCAGGCACCCCCATATGTCCCTTCTGGCCACCATTTGTCTAGTGTGACCCCTCCATATATTTATCCTAGCACACGTGTATCGAGCCTGCCCCCTCCTATATACCCATCCTAGCCCCCCCATGTGGCCAGTCTGCCCTCCCCACATATCCATCCTTGCCTCCATGTTTCCAGCCTGCGCCCTCATATATCCCACCCATATATCCTCCATGTGTCCAGCCTGCCCTCTACATACACATCCTGGCCTCCATGTGTCCAGCCTCCCTCCCTCATAAATCCATACTGCCCTTACCCCCTGCATATATCCATCCTGACACCCCCCATATATCCAGCGTGCCCCTCCATATATTTTTGCTAGCCCATGTGTATCGAGCCCGCCCCCCCCACGTATTCATCCTAGCCCCCCATGTGTCCAGTCTGTCCCCCCCCCATATATCCATCCTGGCCTCCATGTTTTCAGCCTGCCCCCCCATATATCCATCCTGGCCTCCATGAGTCCAGCCTGCCCCCCCATATATCCTTCCTGGCCTTCATGAGTCCAGCCTGCCCCCCATATATCCATCCTGCCCCCCATATATCCATCCTGGCCTCCATGTGTCCAGCCTGCCCACCCCCCTTTGCCTGGGTCCAGCCAGGGTTCCCCCTTGTGTGTCCAGCCAGAGCCCCCCCTTGTGTGTCCAGCCAGGGCTCCCCCTTGTGTGTCCAGCCAGGGCTCCCCCTTGTGTGTCCAGCCAGGGCTACCCCCTTGTGAGTCCAGCCAGGGCTCCCCCCCTTGTGTGTCCAGCCGGGCCCCCCCTTGCGTGTCCAGCCAGGGTTCCCCCTTGTGTGTCCAGCCAGGGACCCCGTTGCGTATCCAACCAGGGCTCCCCCCTCCTGTGTCCAGCTTGGCCCCCCCCTCATGTGTCCAGCTTGGCCCCCCCTCGTGTGTCCAGCCAGGGTTCCCCCTTGTGTGTCCAGCCAGGGTTCCCCCCTTGTGTGTCCAGTCAGCTACCCCCTTGTGTGTCCAGCCAGGCTACCCCCTTGTGTGTCCAGCCAGGGTTCCCCCCTTGTGTGTCCATCCAGGACCAACGCTTTTGTGTCCATTTGGCTCCCCCCTTGTGTGTCCAGCCAGCCTACCCCCTTGTATGTCCAGCTGGGCTCGCCTTGTGTGTCCAGCCAGGGTTGCCCCTTGTGTGTCCAGGGAGGGTTCCCCCCTGTGTGTCCAGCCAGGCTACCCCCTTGTGTGTCTGTCCAGCTGGGCCCCCCCTTGTGTGTCTGTCCAGCTGGGCCCCCCCTTGTGTGTCTGTCCAGCTGGGCCCCCCCTTGTGTGTCCAGCTGGGCCCTCCTTGTGTGTCCAGCTGGCCCCCGCCTTGTGTGTCCAGCCAGTGGGTCCAGACCATTACACACACACACACACACACACACCTCTTACCTTCCTGAGCTCCCGTGCGGTGTCCTCCTTCTCCTGAGTTGCGCGCCTCCTTCACAGCAGGCGCATGACGATGACGTCATACACCTACCGGCGAAGGGAGACACGCAGCTTCAGCTGCTTTACTGGGACGTGCGCCGCGGTCGTTCAGGTAATGAACGCTGCGTGCGCGCGTCCCTGCATACACTGTGCCTGCGCTTTTAAAGGGCCCATGCCCCTTAAAACCGCAGGATTTTTTTTTGTTCTCTTCTCCCCCCTCTACTCTGCAGCAGGGGGCGGGGCCCACCGGGAAATTTCCCGGTATCCCGCCAGCCCAGACCGACCCTGTCGTTGTATGAATATTGGTATAAATGCACACTAATCTATAATAGTTATAGATAGACTGGACTGTCAGCCAATGGTGTCTGGGTCGAATCAGTATGGGCCTCCGTCAACCTGCTCTATTTTCCCATGGCAGTCGCCGCCCCAGACCCTAACAGGAGCCCACACTACACTTTCCTGCAAGGATGAAAGTCTCACACTGTGGGCCATAGTCAATTTCTTCTACCACAGACCTTCTGTCCTTGCCTCCAATTTCCAGAGAGAGACAACTCATGCTCCCTGTTATGTTCTGCTACCAGAGCGAAGGAAAGAGAGGAGATCTGTCCCTACGATAGAACTCAGCTGAATCCCTACGATGTAACAGGGAACCTGATCCTGCGATCAGACCTGCTAAAGTCCTAAGCTAGTCTGTACGGAGACCTATAGATGTGGGGAAGGAATCCCTACAAGTACTAAGGACTGGGAGGAATATGGGACACCTCCTAACAGAAATAGTAGCAGACAGACGAACAAACAAAATATATAGAACATAGAGGTCCGTAGACCAAGCAAACTAACAGAGTTAGATACAGAGCACAGGCTAGCTAGAAAGTAGTTATACAATGAAGTCCAGCAAAGCCAGAAGGGCGGAGCAGGCTTAAATAGGCCAACAAGGTCATGTGACCAGCAAAGGAAAAAAAACCTAAGAGCAAGGTTCTAACAGAACCCCCCCATCTAAGAGGATCCTCCGGATCCCCTAGGACCAGGCTTATCAGGAAATCTCCTGTGAAACGCTCTGATAAGTCTGGACGCGGAAACATCATCCGACCTCACCCAAGAGTTATCCTCGGGTCCGAAACTTTTCCAGGCCACAAGATACTGCAAACTACCTCTATACAGTCTAGAGTTAAGGATGCGAGAAATTTCATATTCCCCGTCCTCCACCACCGGAGGAACAGAGGCAGAGGCGTCACAATCCGATACAACAGCTTTTTTCAACAGAGAGACATGAAATACCGGATTAATTCTCCAGGAGGTAGGAACCTCCAACCTAACAGCAGATTGGTTGACAACCTGAAGCACCTTAAAGGGCCCTACAAACTTGGGACCCAATTTCTTAGAAGGAATCCTCAACCGCAGATTCCTAGAGGACAACCAAACCATGTCACCAGCAGCGAACAAAAGCTCCTGTCGTTTCCTATCAAAGTAGTCCTTAGATTTTCTGTTGGCCTCCTGAAGATTACCACGCACATCCGTCCAAACTCTCTCCAAATCACCGGAAAAATTCTCCTCCTCAGGCACGGCAGATCCCAACTTGGAGAACGACCCAAACGACGGATGTCTCCCAGAACAACAAAAAAAAGGCGAACAACCAGCAGAAGAAGATGTATGATTGTTCAGAGCAAATTCAGCAAGTGGCAGAAACTCAGACCACCCCTCTTGATTGTCTGCCACAAAACAACGCAAGAACTGCTCAACATCCTGGTTTTTCCTTTCTGTCTGGCCATTAGATTCAGGATGATATCCGGACGAGAACGATAAATGAACTCCCAACCTGTCACAAAAGGCACGCCAAAAACGAGCCACGAACTGAGGACCCCTATCAGAAACAATGTCAGTAGGAACGCCATGAAGTCTGACAATTTCCTTGACAAAGGCCTTAGCGAGAGTTTTAGCGCAGGGCAGTTTGACAAAGGGAACCAAGTGACACATCTTGCTAAAACGGTCCACGACCACCCAGATGACAGTAAAACCCTCAGAGGGGGGAAGATCAGTTATAAAGTCCATAGCCAAATGTGTCCAAGGAGCACTGGGAACCTCCAAAGGACAAAGCAACACCGCAGCAGGAGTATGTGAGGACTTAGATCTAGCACATATAGTACATTGACGCACCCACTTAATGACTTCCTTCTGCCATCCAGGCCACCAAAAACTCCGACCCACCAGTCTCTTGGTCTCAGAGATTCCGGGATGACCTGCCAACCGAGATTCGTGACACTCAACAAATAAATCTCTCCTAAAGGTCCCAGGCACAAACAACCTCCCATGGGGAGTGTTAGATGGGGCATTCTCCTGTGCTTTAAGAATCTCATCTTCCAAAACGGAGTCCAAAGCAGCTATCACAACACCTTCTTGTAAAATGTTCTCCTCTTTCTCAGCACCGACTATGGGAGAAAAACTGCGAGACAAGGCATCCGCCTTAACATTCTTAGTACCAGGGATGTAAGTAACGGAGAAATTAAACCGCGAGAAAAACAGTGCCCACCTAGCCTGACGGGCATTCAGGCGTTTGGCAGCATCAAGATATATCAGATTTTTATGATCCGTAAGAACCTGAACGGGAAATTCCACACCTTCCAAGAAGTGACGCCGGTGTTCAAATGCGAGTTTAATAGCCAATAATTCCCGATTACCAATATCGTAATTCAGTTCAGTCTCCGAAAAATTTTTTGAAAAAAAGGCACAGGGATGTAATCCATCCCCGTTATCCTGAGACAATACTGCGCCAACCCCCACAGAGGAAGCATCAACCTCAACCAAAAACGGCTTAGTCACATCAGGCTGCATAAGGATGGGAGCAGAGGTGAACCTCTCCTTGAGATACACAAAAGCTTCAATGGCCTCAGAAGACCACTGAACCGCATCAGCACCTTTCCTGGTGAGATCGGTCAGAGGTTTGACAATACTAGAAAAATTTTTTATGAATTTTCTGTAATAATTGGCGAAACCTAAAAACCTCTGTATCGATTTCAAACCAATAGGCCTAGGCCATTCCTGTACAGCTTGAACTTTAACCGGGTCCATCTCAAAACCTTCGCTGGAGATAATGTAACCCAAAAAACTAATTCTCTGTACAGCGAACTCACATTTCTCCAGCTTAGCAAAAAGCGAATTGTCCATTAACAACTGTAATACCTCACGTACGCTCCGCCAATGAGACTCCAGATCCGGCGAATAAATCAAAATGTCATCCAAATACACAACCACATTTTTGCCGATCAAAGGTCTCAGGATGTCATTAATAAGATTCTGAAAAAATGCAGGAGCATTAGTAAGACCAATAGGCATAACCAGATTCTCAAAATGACCCACAGGAGTGTTAAAAGCAGTCTTCCATTCATCACCCTCCTTCATGCGCAACAGATTGTATGCCCCCTTAAGGTCAATTTTAGAGAACCACTTGGCCCCCATTAACTGGTTAAACAGATCAGGAATCAATGGCAGTGGGTAAGGATTGCGTACAGTAATTTTGTTAATCTCACGAAAATCCAGACAAGGACGTAAACCGCCGTCCTTTTTTTTTACAAAAAAAAATCCAACCGCCACAGTAGACTTAGAGGGCCTAATGTGACCGGCGGCCAAACTTGTCTGTATGTATTCCTCCAAAGCCTTCCTCTCAGGAATAGTAAGGTTAAATAAACGACTTTTAGGAAGAGTCGCTCCAGGGACAAATTCAATAGAACAATCATAGTCTCTATGGGGAGGCAAAACCTGCGATTCCTTCTCAGAAAAAACTCTCCAAAAATCCTGAATAGGAACAGGCAATTCTCCCCTATCCAAAGCTGCAATACGCCCGTTACAACACTTGTCATAACATTTATGGCTCCAGGATTTAATTTCATTGGTAGACCAATCCTGTACAGGATTGTGAAATTTTAACCAGGGCAATCCCAATATTACTGGAGAAGGCAAGTTATTCAAAACTAACAAATCCAATTTCTCATGGTGAACACCATTAATAGTGAGAGGAAATTCACAGACCTTGAGAGTAATATTCTTCAAAGGGGAACCATCCACAGAAACCACAGCAATGGGGGATGATAAAGGTTCGGGTTTTAAATTGAGTCTTTCCAAGAATCCCCCATCAATTACATTCAGAGTAGACCCACAATCAACAAACACCCGAAATTCCATTAATTTTTCCTGAGCAATCGTGGAAGCAGCTAAAAATACACCCTTGGAATTTAAACAGGCAATACGGGCATGACTGACCATTTTTTTTTCTTTCTTCATACGAAGCTCACAGCCTTTAATCAAATGACCAGATTTTCCGCAATAGAAACACAAGCCTTCAGAAAATCGACGGTCTTTTTCTTGAGAGCGAGGTGCCACCGATCCAATCTCCATCGGTTCACCACTGTTAGTACACACATTCTCATAACCAGAAACTGACATAGCAGAGGATTTGCTCTCATTAACCATTGCACGCAGTCTCCTATCCACCCGTATAGCTAATTGCATAGCCTGTTGCAAATCTTCAGGTGTAGGATAAGCAATTAGCAGGTCTTTAACCCTTTCACTGAGCCCAGCAAGAAATAGACTTTTCAGAGCAGAATCGTTCCACCCTATTTGAGTAGACCAACGATGGAAATGAGTACAATATTTTTCCACATTACCTGATCCCTGTTTCAAACGTCTCACCTCAGTCTCAGCTGATGCAACACGGTCAGGATCATCATATAATAGTCCCAAAGCAGAAAAAAAACTATCCACTGATCTGAAGCATGTATCACTAGGTTGCAAAGAAAAGGCCCACTCCTGAGGCTCTTTGCGCAAAAGTGACATTATGAACCCTATGCGCTGGGATTCATCCCCAGAGGACTTGGGTCTCAAACGAAAATACAATAAGCAAGCATTTTTAAATGAAAAAAATTCTCGATGTTCACCAAAAAATAAATCCGGCAAACATACCTTAGGCTCCAAGAAATGTGCTCCAGGACAGTTACTCACGTGCTGACGGAGCTCGGCCACCTCCAGAGAGAGTCCCTGCAGGCGATGAGCCAAATCCTGAACCGACACCATGATGGAACAGAAAAATCTTTCCTTAGAGAATTTGCAGGCTGGACTTACTGTTATGTTCTGCTACCAGAGCTAAGGAAAGAGAGGAGATCTGTCCCTACGATAGAACTCAGCTGAATCCCTACGATGTAACAGGGAACCTGATCCTGCGATCAGACCTGCTAAAGTCCTAAGCTAGTCTGTACGGAGACCTATAGATGTGGGGAAGGAATCCCTACAAGTACTAAGGACTGGGAGGAATATGGGACACCTCCTAACAGAAATAGTAGCAGACAGACGAACAAACAAAATATATAGAACATAGAGGTCCGTAGACCAAGCAAACTAACAGAGTTAGATACAGAGCACAGGCTAGCTAGAAAGTAGTTATACAATGAAGTCCAGCAAAGCCAGAAGGGCGGAGCAGGCTTAAATAGGCCAACAAGGTCATGTGACCAGCAAAGGAAAAAAAACCTAAGAGCAAGGTTCTAACACTCCCTTCTGCTCACATAACCGAATTTCTGTCCTTCCAATTGGGTCTACGCTCACACGACCGAATTTCCATTTCTGCAATCGGGTCTGTGCTATCTGCTATCTTTAGCCTCGACAATCAGGATCTCCTAGCCTCTGTAAGTGACTCGCCCAGGGTGATGGGGATGACTCGGTACCCGGGCCTTTCGCCTGACCTTCGGGATGTCACGGTGGTCGGCTCCCGGGCCCGTACTCTCGGGTCAGCTTTTAAAAAGGGATTGGTTTGTTTATTAGTTTTATTAAAGTTCGTGACGCCACCTGTGATTTCTGGTGAGATTCACCAGCGCTGCGGCAGTCCACTGAGGCCGGTGATAAGGCAGCTTAGATGGTATCGCTTCCCACAGGTGGAGCAGGGCCTCAGGGCAGCGTAGGAGGGGGGATGCAGGGCAGGCGAGACAAATCCAGGTCAGAGCAAGAACAGGGACGGACACGATAGTCACTTCAGTACCTTTTACTGGTGGAAATTCAGACACATCCCAGAGCACTGTAGGGTGAAGGGTGCATATCAGAATCCTCCCCAATGAGCGGGTGTAGGGCCTCCTGTTTCTTGCCTCTGCGTAGTAAGTTTCTGACCTGCCTGGAGCTAGGCCTAACTTTGTCTCTGTCCTGTGCTGGCTGACCTTGTGGTAGGGCCTTTTCTTGGAATACACGCTCCCAGCTTACGGGGCCTATGTGTCTCCTGGCTCTGTTACGTATCAGCACTTTAGCGATCCTGGGACCTGTAGTTCTCCAGGGATTCCGGTTATACCTTACTGGGTCATAGAGATCCCGGTAAGCTCGGATCCGGTGTCCGGTAATGCTTCGGGGTGAGCTAGTTAATCTCCTTTGCCCCCTATGTACTAACTTCTCCACTTGCCTTCGGCCTTCTCAGGCCCTCACTAGGCTATACACACTAACGGCAGCTTGCCACGCTTCACCGATCTTATGGCGCCGGCACACCTAAGCTCACTATTCAGAGCTACAACTGAGTCTGGACTGTGCTCCACTGCAGGAACTCTCTCAACAGACTTGACTAGGCTGAGCTCAACTCTGTATTCAGGTCTGTGCTTGCTGAACTCTCCAGAGGAACTGAACTGCCTGGCTTACCCCTTCCCTTTTTATATCCGTAACGGGCTCCCTCTGCTGGTCTGAGGTGGAAGGTGGAGATGTGTGAATGTTTATGGGGGCCTCTTGTGGAGGATTCCATCAATGCACTCTTCCAGGATCTGTGATACCAAGCGCAGCTGGGCGTCACATTCCCCCCTAGCAAAGCTTAGCACTCCCGGTACATTTTATAACAATAAGAAACATTAACAATCTTCCCTTTATGGGAGGCACCAAGCTTAAACGTTGCATAATAATATCAACAAATACAAAGTGTCCTCAGAATTCAAGTCTCTTGTGGTGAGGTTCCCAAACAGGATGTCCATCTCACAGAGTAGAGTACTTGGTGGTTTGAGGGACCTGTCCCAAACCCTCAACGTAGGCCCTGGGGTGGCTGCAGGGCATGGAGATCCCGAGTTGGACCTCCAATAGAGCCACTCCAGACAGGTTTTCCTTCGGTGGTCACCAAAAGGGAGACTCCTGGGAGCGCAATTATATACAATAAATAGTTTTTGGGCTGCACACAGTCCTCAGCCACGAAGTTCTTTATGCAAACAATAAAGGAATTAATCAGGTATAGTGTCCATGTCACTTGAACTGTTCAATAATAAAGCAAAGCACAAAATAATATACATTAGTACAGTACATTACAATTTAATACCCCAGGGGTAACTATCTACATTTGTCAGAGGTTAGCTATCTTACTGCTTGTACCTGAGAGGGGGTTTACCTCGCGTGCTACGTGTTGATCTGCGTAGTGCGGTGGTCTGTGAGGTATCAATGTCTGTACTATCAATTACCCTACCAGTTCTACGTGTGACTATGTTGTAAAACTGCCTTAACCTCTCTCTGGAACTGGTAAGTCTACCATTGGCTGGGCCTTCTTGCTCTACTCCTGCCGGGGATCCTTCGTCCGGGGATTCTTCTTGAGCTGGCTCTTCTGCGGCACTAGGCTCTTCTGCAGCACTTACAGGTTCAACTTGCTGTGGAGGGTCTTCTGGTTGTTGAAAGAATTGGAGTATTGGAAAGATTACTGCTCCTCCTAGTTGGGGCCAATCTGCTGGGAAGTCTCCTAAGTCAGTATGGATTACTGCTTCTTTAGGCTCCTCCTGGATAATGAAAGGCACTTCTTCTTGGGGTTTCAGTAGATTTGGACATAACTTTAGATGGTCCCTGGATACTGTGGCAGTTGTCCTTCCTCCATCTCGACTAATTATGCAGGTCTTCTTATTATCAAATCTTGACTTCAGCACAGTGTAGGGTTCTTTCTCTCACTGGTCATCAAGTTTGTGGTTCCTTCTTTTCCTTTTCAATACTATTTCACCAGGTGTGAAAGGCTCTGCGGGTGCACGTTTATTGTAGTGGGCCTCTTGCTTATCCCTCACCCAGGTGAGACTGTCCTCGACACAGGCTTGTACCCTTCTGTACTGCTCTTGTCTGGTCATGTCCCAGTCCTCAGTGGTCACATCCGCTTCTGGTTCTACTACACCAAGCTCCAGATCCATAGGCAACTTCCCAGGTCTTGCACGCATAAGATATGCCGGAGTACAATTGGTGGAACTCACGGGTATGTGGTTGTACAGATCCACTAGGTCAGGTAGTAGGTCTGGCCACTGATTTCTCTCCTCAAGTGGTATGATCTTCAGCAGGTCGATGATGATGTTGTTCATCTTTTCACAGAAACCGTTGGTTTGTGGGTGGTACGGTGTAGTTCTTATCTTTTTACACCCGTACAGATGGCACAACTCCTTAAACAATTCAGCCTCAAAGGCCGGGCCTTGGTCCATCAGCACCTGCTCAGGGTATCCATGGAGTCCGCAGAAACACGCCTGGAAGGTCTTTGCTGCTGTCTCCGCCGTCAGGTCCTTGACGGGGGCGACCACCTGGAACCTAGAGTAGTGATCCACCATGGTCAGGGCGTAGGAGTACCCTGACCTGCTGGGTGACAACTTGACATGGTCCAGGGCCACGATCTCCAGGGGTCGAATCGTCTTGATGGGTTGCAGGGGTGCCTTCTGGCTGCTGTAGTCTTTTCTTCTGAGGCCACAGGGTCCACAGTCTTGGCACCACCGCTCAATGGAGCTGCGCATTACTACCCAGTAGAATCGACACTTCAGCAGGGTCTCTAGCTTTTTCCAGCCAAAGTGTCCCGCCTAATCGTGGTAGGCCTCCAACACCATTTCTTGCGGCCCGCCCGGTATTTAATTGTAAATTGGTAATTTGGCAGCTGAGCCATCCATCGTTGTTCCAGTGCTCCTAACTTGGCTGTTTCAAGATGGGTCAAAGGGTTGTTATCAGTGAAGGCAGTGAACTTGCTGGAGGCCAGGTAGTGCTTAAATCTTTCAGTGATGGCCCAGACCAAGGCCAGGAACTCCAAATTGAAGCTGCTATAGTTCTCTGGGTTCCTCTCGGTCGGGCGGAGCTTCCTGCTTGCGTATGCGATTAACTTCTCCTGGCCATTCTGCTTCTGACTTAAGACAGCTCCCAGCCCTTCGTTGCTGGCATCTGTATACAGCAGGAACGGTTGGCTGTAGTCAGGGTAGGCTAGGATCTCATCGCCTGTCAGGATCTCCTTCATCTCCTGAAATGACTCGACTTGCTCCTTACCCCAGTGGAATGGGGGATTTCTGCCTTTGGGGGACTGCCCTACCAGGAGGTCTTGCAGAGGGGCTGCTTTCTTAGTATAGTCTTTTACAAACCTCTGGTAGTATCCTACTAGTCCCAGGAACTGATGCACCTCCTTGAGGTTCTTCGGCTCCGGCCACTTCTGGATGGCAGCGATCTTCTCCGGGTCTGGTGCTACCCCTTCCGGACTGACAATGTGCCCCAGGTACTGTACCTTTCTCTTGAGCAGGTGGCACTTTGAGGGCTTCAGCTTCATCCCATACCGGGACAGTGAATCAAATACCTCTGCCAGGTGTTTCAAGTGGTCCTCGTACGTTCTGGAGTACACTATCACGTCATCCAGGTATAGTAACACAGTCTCGAAGTTGCGGTGTCCCAGGCAGCACTCCATCAATCTCTGGAACGTTCCAGGGGCATTGCAGAATCCAAACGGCATACTGTTGAACTCGCAGAGTCCCATCGGGGTTGTAAAGGCCGTCTTCTCCCGATCCTCCTCAGCCACAGCTACTTGCCAGTACCCACTAGTGAGGTCAAGGGTGGAAAAGTAATTTGCAGACTTTAAGGCAGCTAGGGACTCCTCTATGTGTGGTAAAGGGTATGCATCTTTATGTGTAATGCGATTTACTTGTCGGTAATCTACACACATTCTCATGCTCCCATCCTTTTTCCTAACTAGCACTAGGGGAGCTGCCCAGGGACTACAACTATCCCTTATTACCCCCGCCTTTCTCATGTCGTGCCACATTTCCTTAGCCTTCTGGTAGTGAGCTGGTGGTATAGGCCTGTAACGTTCATTGATTGGGGCATGGTCGCCTGTGGGGATATGATGTTGAACCCCCTTAATCCTCCCGAAGTCAAGTGGATGTTTACTGAACACCTGCAAGTATTCTTGAGCCACCCGGTGTACACCCTGTTTTTGATGGGCAGAAGTGGTGTCTGTCCCAACATGGAGCTGTTGACACCAATCCTCCACCTGGGTTGCAGGGTCATTATCCTCCACTTCATCTGGTGAGGCTAAGGACTCCGCCTTGTGAATACAATTGTTATTTACAGCATGTAATTTGGCAACAGTGGCATAACGTGGCAATCTGACCTCATCTTCCCCACAGTTGAGAAGACGGACGGGCATCCTCCCATTGCGTACATCTACCACTCCTCTGGTGGTTAAGAGCGTGGGTCTGTGCTCGGAGCAAAGGGGTTCTACTACCGCCTGGTAGCTCTGTCCTCTAAGACCTATAGCAGCTCTACACCAGATGAGCATTTCACTCATTGGGGGGACGACAATGGGTGTGGGGTCCGTTACACGCACATTACCAATTTCACCTTCCGCTAACCTTACTTGCTGTTGGTACATCAGGACTCGGATCTCCTTCTGCAGCGCCCTCCTCTGTCCTGGTCTGGCAGTGTCAGCTATCTGTTGGAGCAAGAACACAACCTCTCCCAAACAGTTACCAACAATGTTTGCTTCGGGGTGAGCTAGTTAAGCTCCTCTGCCCCCTATGTACTAACTTCTCCACTCGCCTTCTGCCTTCTCGGGCCCTCACTAGGCTATACACACTAACGGCAGCTTGCCGCGCTTCACCGATCTTATGGCGCCGGCACACCTAAGCTCACTATTCAGAGCTACAACTGAGTCTGGACTGTGCTCCACTGCAGGAACTCTCTCAACAGACTTGACTAGGCTGAGCTCAACTCTGTATTCAGGTCTGTACTTGCTGAACTCTCCAGAGGAACTGAACTGCCTGGCTCCACCTTCCCTTTTTATATCCCTAACGGGCTCCCTCTGCTGGTCTGAGGTGGAAGGTGGAGATGTGTGAATGTTTATGGGGGCCTCTTGTGGAGGATTCCATCAATGCACTCTTCCAGGATCTGTGATACCAAGCGCAGCTGGGCGTCACATAAGAACTCTGCACCCCTTGCTTAATCCACATCCAATATTGATCTTGTGTTTCTGGACACACTCATCACCTATGTCAGGCCTAGCTACCACAGGTGACTTGTTACAAGTCGGGGCGACGACTGACTTCCTGGCCTGACCCCTGTGGCTTTTGTATTTTTCTGCTGCAGATCACATGTCCCCTGTGTACCTAGCTCTGCTTTCCTCTCATTCAGCCTGCCTTCTGTCCTTTGGTTCCAATACCCTTTCAGGGTCCTACACCTATATTCCTGATCACTACATGGCAGCATCTGCCCACAAATACCTTACAGCTCATTTCTATTATATGAATCACTCACTCTCCTTACATTCCTCCTCTCTTTAAGCTCATCAGTACTTGGATGAGAAAGGTTACTTATGCTCTAGATGCTCCTTGGCGGTGGTCTCAGAGTCACCAATATCCAAACACACTCCTGTGTCTGCTGTATTACATACTGCCATATGAAATCATCTTCCGCATACCTCCTGGGTGAAACACCAGTGTTGGTACATTCAGATCTGTGAGGTCCCTCCTGACCTGTCTCTTCTGGGACACTGAGGCCCTGAAACACTCTTCCTGTGATTTTGACCTCTACCCTACCCTCTAAGCTAGCCCCGGTCATTCTCTCTTCATCAGACACACATATCGGTAGCATGTAAGGGTGCCGCACTCTCTCTGGTGCGACGTCTTCTCCTTTCGGGGTGTACTCTCCTTGTCACTCGATGAGGAACAGCCTCCGATGCGTAGTCCAATTTTCCCCAAGGGTGCTTCACTTGAACCAAAACTCGATTCCCCAGCTGTAATGGTGCCTCCTGCACAGGAGTTACTACAGGATGCCTTTTCCCTTGGGGCTTCTGTACAATCTTAAGTCTCAGTGTTTCTAACCGCTGTTGGTGTTCCCACACCAAAGTTGTGGTGTTTATCTACGTACTATCTTCCTCTGGATCAAGCTCTAGCTCAGTAACCTTACGGCTGTTACGTCCAAACAGCAACGTGTAAGGCGTGTACCCTGTCGTAGCATGAACCCGGTTACTGTACACCCAGAGCAGTTCTGGTACAAATTCAGGCCATTTCATTTTCCTGTGTCACGGTGTAGGGGAATGCTGGTGAGGAAATAGCAGATACGGGCTGGGTGAGCAGGGAAAACTAATCTGTCCCTAGACTGGGAACCCTGAATAGCCCTGACCCCAAAAGTATCTCTGATGGTGAGAAGGTTCGGGTCTCCACCCTAAGCCCTAACTCCTCCACAAGCCCTGCGCTAATTCCCCAAACCTCCCTCCGCAGAACAAAGGTACAGCAATCTCAAAGGAAAGGACTTCAGCAGCACAAACGAACAGCACTGCACAGCACGGCTTCCAGGTATAGAGTGAAACTCTATCAGCTGCACCACCTGGTGGAAGGCGAGGCTACTTAAAGGCTAAGGGGAGGAGACACACAGAAACTCACATCCACCAGGACATGGCAATAGAATTGGCATGAACCCATGCAGTACAAGAGGGAATTTCACAGTTTAAGTTACAGCGGCATCTAGAATAGACCGCAGACACACAGCGCTAGACAGCGTGTGACATCCTGTCATCTTCCTGTTGTCCTCCACAATTCTCAGAATGTAGATAAAGTTCTGTTGAAACGTTCACAGTCCCCATTTCTCTATGGGTGGTAGGGTGTAGTTCTGGAATTCTCAATGTTGTACAGTTGGTGCAATTCATCCATGACTTTTCCATGAAAACAGGCTCCCATCTCAGAGTGAATTCTTTTTGGACACCCGTATACGCAGATGAAGTCATGACAGATGGCACAGGCTGCTGACTCGGCTTTTTGATTCCCGGTGGGAGTCATGACTGCTAACTTATTAAAATGATCCATCATCACCAGACAGTACAGACAACCATTATCGGAGTGGCTGATCTTGAGATAGTCCACCATCAGCACTTCCAAAGGGAAAGAAAACCTCTTCACCTATATAGATGCTCTGTGTTTAGGGGGTTTAGTCATCTCACCCTGATGGGATTTCCGGTAATCTTCTTTCACCACTCGATTTACTTGTGGCCAATACAGAAGCCGTTGTAGCCAGTGGAAAGTTCTCTCTGTTCTGAAATGGGTATCACTCTCATGGACTTCCTTCTTCACTATGGGCTTCATTCCTTGTGAAATCATTAGCAGATTACAATGAGGCAATCTGGGCTACCGCCTAGGGCCAAAGGCACCGGGGGTCCTTTGGCCATATTGTCCTCATTATAATGGTTTTTTTCACCACTGTCGGCAGTGGACATCTCCGGAGAGGGAGCTTTCCTAAAGCTCAGCTGCCAGCAACTCACAATGGTTTGCTGGCATCTACAAGGCTATGTGTATATGTGCTCTTAGGAATAACAGAAGCTTTGGTCCTCTCCTCCACTTTTGGCTGAGATTTAGAGGATTAATCGGAGACATAGAACCGCTGTTCTCCACTTTGGAATCCAACCCTTCAGATATATGGTATATGATGTATAGTATTGATATACCAAAAATATCAGTAATAATCAATTAAATTCTAAAAGACATTAATCAATTTAAAATTTGTATTTATTTAGTTTAATTAAATCTGGCATGGAAGGATGAAGACGTGTTCTTGGAGAAGCCTTCAACTTTAGCAGGTGTTTCTTGCTGGTCAGGAGGCCACGAGTAGATGGTTCAAATCCTTCCATACAGGTACAGCATTGATGGTGGACATGCTGTAGTTTCTTCAGGGCGCTAGATGTGGGGGTTTTCTGTCCTCGAGATGTCTAAGGTGCCCTGGTGGCAGCGTGTTTGGTGGATCCAGCGGCGACCCCAGGAGCGGCTCTGACAACGGCGGCGTCTCTGGCGGTGTGTCCGGCTGTGCTTGGAGCAGCGTTTGCAGTGGCGGGTGCAGCCAGGGTGTCCTGTGCCATCTTGGGACACTCATGTGCTTCCTGCCGGGCACGGCCGCGGTGCCTTATGGGATTCGTTCACTTCGCAAACTGCCAATTATGTAAGTACATAGCCTCCCATTGCTTAGTGTTCTTGATTGTCTTTGTGGGCACACTCTCCTCCGTAGTGTAAAAACAAGGCAGCAGCGCAAGTGCGAATGCTCGCTGGGTTATGTCATCATCTTTGCCAGTGATGGTGCATCGGAGACCAGAGCTGTGGAGTCAAAGTCGGAGTCGGTATAAAAAGGACTGACTCAGACTCCAAAAATATATAATAAATTGGGTACGGTAGTGCAATGCAATATTTGCAAATTATTATGTTCTACATATCTTGATTATTATAGCAATGATTAAAAGGCTTATGTTCACATGATGCTACAATAAATGTATCACCTAAACATCAGCAATGTACGAAGGAGTCAGAGTCATGGAGTCGGAGTCAGGGAAATTGAGGAGTCAGTGGTTTGGCTTACCGACTCCACAGCCCTGGAGACAGCCAGGCAAGTGTCGCTGCTGCAGTTGTGTGTGCCTTTCCCAGAATTTCGCGCAGTATCCTAGATGCCAAATTGCAGCATCTGTATCCAGGATCGTGCATCTACCTAATAATGCATGTTGCAGCAGCCTCCAAGATGCATTATCAGTAGGAATAGATATATTCAGATGCTGAATATGGACAAATATTTTCAATTAACACTACCCCACCACTATACTAGAGAAGCAAACAAAACCATCTCAAACTTTTATTTAAAACATTTTATTTACTGGAAAAAGTAATGAGGCAGAGGGCAAAAACATTTAATACAAAAAAAAATAAATTCATATATGTACTCTTTTAAAAACAAAGGAAAGAAATTCTGCATTAATGAGCCTTGTCATTTATTCATAACTCTGTCAATCTTGCACCAATGCCATCCAGACATGACATCCACATTTGGAAATCTCAATCCCCTTTTTTTGCCAAGAAACATCTAAAGGAGTTATTCAAGTCTCCAACGCTTGGTTACCTAAATAGAAAAAAATAAATAATATAATATATATATATATTAGATGGTGGCCCGCTTCTAACGCATCGGGTATTCTAGAATATATATGTAGGCTGCTGGGGTGTATATAGAGGCTGCTGGAGTATATATAGAGGCTGCTGCTGCTGGGCTGTATATAGAGGCTGCTGGGGTGTATATAGCGGCTGCTGGGCTGTATATAGAGGCTGCTGCTGCTGGGGTGTACTGACCAGAAAATGTGACTGCCTCAGCCAATCACAGGCCATAGTTAACCGGATTTACCCAAAGTCCATTTTCCCTAATAAGGGTAAATCCAGTTAATTTGTAGCATATAGCGCAGTGGGTAACCGAAGTCCATTTTTCCCTAATCTGGTGAACAACTGCAGTATATGATACTACTTAACCGTTTTTACTCAAAATGAAGGGACTTTGTCGTTTTTTAGACCCTGGGTCACTGCCCCCCCGTGCTGGATCTGCCCCCGCAGTGTTCGCTTTCTACCCTCCATCCCACGTGCTGGCTCTTATGCAGCGGGTGAGAGTGGGCAGAGTAGGCGTGAGTGGGTAGAGCAGAGTGAGGGTAGTAGCAGAGAGCGGGACAGCGGGGGGACAGTGGGAGACAGGAGAACACAAAGGGAGACAGTAGAGCACAATGGGGTCAGTGGAACACAGCGGCGGAGAGCAGAGAAGGAGTCAGTGGAGCATAGCAAGCAAAGCAGGGTACAGCGGAGTACAGCAGGGGACATTAGAGCAGAGAAGGGGTCAGCGGAGCAGAGTGGGGGACAGCAAAGCAGAGAAGGGTTCAGCAGAGCTCAGCGGGGGTTAGCAGAGAAGGGTCAGTGGAGCACAGCGGGGGACTGCAGAGCAGAGAAGGGGTAAGCAGAGCATAATGGGAGACAGCAGAGCACAGTGGGGGACAGCAGAGTAGAGAAGGGGTCAGTGGAGCACAGCGGGGAAAAAGCGGAGCAGAGAAGGGTCAGTGGAGCACAGCGGGGGACACCAGAGGAGGGGTTAGCAGACCACAGAGGGGGACAGCGGAGCAGAAAAGGGGTCAGCGGAGCATAGCTGGGGACAGCGCAGCACAGTGGGGGATAGCGAAGCAGAGAAGGGTCAGTGGAGCACAGTAGGAACAGAGAAGGTCAGTAGAGCAGAGAAGGGGTGTGTGTGTGTGTATATACACATGCGGTGTGTGTATATGTGTTCCCTCGCCCGACATCGCCGCAGCGCTGCCTGCACCCACCTCCGTGTAGCCACAGCCTCTAGGAAAGACCGCGGCTTGCGGCCTGTGCACGGAGGTGGCTGCAAGCAGCGCAGTGGCGATGTCGGGCGAAGGGGAATGGGGGAAGGGTCCCAGCGACGGCGGGTCCAGGCGGCGGGTGGGTTCCACTTCCGGTGAGCGTGGTTCAATTCTCGCGGCAACTCGCGGCTGGACTGCGCCTGTCCCTGATTGGTTCTGGCCGGCCGGGATTGGTTCAGCGACGCGGGATTTCGGTTACGGAAGTGGAACCACAAGGCAATTATATAGTGAACACACATTTCACATACAGTGACAGAACTACCCAACTCTGAGACCTTATTGTTCCCACACAGCCTGTCCTTGGGTGGCTCCGTCTGAGATAAGGTGTTATATTCAGCTAGGATGCATTTTAAAAAGATTTCTCTCTCCAGTCAGGGTGATGAAGGACTGTATCCCTTATCCGCATTATACACCACAGGGAACCCTGGTTTTACAGATTTCTGCTGCCTTCACCATAGCCCATAGGAGACATAATATATTACCTTATTGTATGATTAGACACTAACATGTCCCTGTGGACATTACAGCTGTGTTAAAAAAACAAACAAAAAAATGAGATAAGGCGACACTCTCACCCTTCCTGGGGATGGATGGCACAGTGAGCACCATTTATGGCCTCCCTCCAGGCAGGAGCAGAACCTGCAGGGGGGGCGAGTATAGGAGCAGTGAAAAAAGAAAAAAAACATCACATGGACTGTGAATGCCAGTTTGAAAAAAGAAATATGAAGCATTTCCCACCTTTGGTCCCTAGAGGGAGGGCTTACAATGTTTCTAGTTTGAAAGAAAAAAAAATGTGATGCTTCTCCCCTTTTGGTCTTTAGAGGGGGGCTTGCAATGTTAAAAATTTATAGCACACCCCCTGTAACTGATGAACTATAAATTCAGTGGCCTGAACACAGAGCATTGTCAGAAGGTTCCGGTAAATCCAGGTAACTGCTAGCATAGTGCACAGCAAGGCAATCTGATAAACCACTATCCACTAGAGAATGAAATCCACCCAATGTACAGAGTCACTGCTGCCCCAAGATTGAAGAAAACAACCAGCGTGTATTTGTTGTTTTAGGAAATAGGCTGTGAGACTTTTTTTTTTTTTTTTTACAGGCTAGGTTTTATTTTTACGTGGTGTTTTTTAATACAGATCCCATGGTGTTGTGGATCCGCCGGCTGCTGGGCGTAAGTATGTACCTTACCTACCAGTGTCTTACATCTGCCAATATGTATAACATTTTTTATTCACTTCTGGGTGTCTATGGGTAGATTACCTTACTTGATGCAATACGCAGTCACACTGTGACAGTGATACCACATGGAACGGTGTGAAGTCTACCATTTTGTCATGTCTGCAGCTTTTTGAGCGCTTTATGAATGTGTAAGGCCGTATTCCCTTTGACAGTAGTTGCACGGTGCATCACCAGTCTTATACTGCTTTTTTTAGAACATATACCACGAGGACATACCTGACCTGCCCAGTTTGCTCTAAAGTATCAGAGCGACTGGACAAACATCTACACGGAGTGTGCATGACCCAGAATTCTGCCGAGGAGAGGAAAGCCGCTACTGCTGATGCAAGAGCCAGAGTTAGAAAATCACATCCAAAGGGACAAGCATAGACGAGGAGGACATTATGTCTCTTCAAACATTGGCCAACGTAATCCCTTTCCTTGAGGATAGAGGGTTCCTCATAGTCCGGAAGCCAACTGCGGCCAAGTAGGCTCCACTTTTTCCTATCAATCTTTTGGCTATATCACATGACTTTGTATGTTTAATATATTAGTGTTGAATGATCTGATCGGCCCAACTTCAGGATGGATCAGGCGCTTTTTTGGCTGACTGGGTTTAAGGTTAGGGCCGATCACCGATTGTCGGTCAGATTGGGTCGATGCTTTTGACCCCATCTAACCCAGGATGGCTCATCACCATTTGATATGCATGTCCGTTAATCAGGTGGCTTTTTATAAATTTACAGTACTGTCCAATGTGAGGAGCAGACTGCAGGTGCCAGCAGCACTGCCCCTGCGGTGGAATATGAAGTGGTCCAGGAGAGCGAGATGTCCGAGAGTGTGTAAGTGTCTGCCAGTCAGCCAGTCTGTGTCAGTCAGTCTGTCTGTCTGTCTAACTCACACATAATGCTTTCTTTCCTCGCAGTGCCAGTGCCGTACATCCCTCTGCTCAGTCAACTCAAGAATCTCCTTCAAGAGAAGAAGACTACCAGAGATCGCCTGTACAGTGAGTTTATTGCTTAGTCTTTTCATTAGGATACACCCAGCATTCAGTTATCCGGTGAACCACTGCACCATATGCTACTACTTAACTGGAATTACTCAAAATGAAGGGACTTTGTCGTTTTTTAGACCCAGGGTCACTCCCACTGTCAGAGGTGCGGGCATTCAGGTGTCTGATGCCCGTCCCAGCTGGCCAGGGGAGATACCACCACCAGCAGCCGCGTCCCAGCTGGCCAGAGGGGACACCACCACCAGCAGCCGCGTCCCAGCTGGCCGGGGGGGAAACCACCACCAGCAGCCGCGTCCCAGTTGGCCATGGGGGGACACCACCACCAGCAGCCGCGTCCCAGCTGGCCAAGGGGGGGGGACACCACCACCAGCAGCCGAGTCCCAGCTGGCCAGTGGGGGACACCACCACCAGCAGCCACGTCCCAGCTGGCCAGGGGGGGACACCACCACCAGCAGCCGCGTCCCAGCTGGCCAGGGGGGGGGGAACACCACCAGCAGCCGCATCCCAGCTGGCCAGGGGGGGAAACCACCACCAGCAGCCGCGTCCCAGCTGGCCAGGGGGGAAAACCACCACCAGCAGCCGCATCCCAGCTGGCCAGGGGGGGACACCACCACCAGCAGCCGCATCCCAGCTGGCCAGGGGGGGAAACCACCACCAGCAGCCGCGTCCCAGCTGGCCAGGGGGGGACACCACCACCAGCAGCCGCGTCCCAGCTGGCAAGGGAGGGACACCACCACCAGCAGCCGCGTCCCAGCTGGCAAGGGAGGGACACCACCACCAGCAGCCGCGTCCCAGCTGGCCAGGGGGGAGACGGCCTTTGCTGGCTCACGCCATACACACATATACATATATACTCAAACCAAGGAAGAAGAGGATAGCCGGGTTGCGTTATCATGGAGGCTGGAGAGCCGCGTCTCCACAATGCTTCATTATCTAACTGAAGAAAAAAAAAAAAGGGAAATTAATTTGCAATAATATAAATAAATATATAATATATTATGATACAATATATAATATATATATAAGACCACCAGCAGCCGCGTCCCAGCTGGCCAGGGGGGACACCACCACCAGCAGCCGCGTCCCAGCTGGCCAGGGGGGGGGGGGGGGCGACACCACCACCAGCAGCCGCGTCCCAGCTGGCCAGTTGGGACATACACATAAAGAAACACACATACACAGGGAGTAAGGCACACAGGAGGAAGACAGCAAACAAGGGGGAAGAGCTCCTATCGGAACGTCACCCCCCTCCCGATGCGATTGCATCGGGCTTCCAACTAGTATAATATATATATATATATATATATATATATATATATATATATATATATACATACACACACTAGATGGTTGACCGATTCTAACGCATCGGGTATTCTAGAATATGTATGCGGTACACCGGGCGCAATCAGCACAGCAGTTTTTACATTTGGCGCCAATATCGCTGATTGCTCCCGGCTGCGACCAATCAGCACCGAGGTTTTTAAATTTGGCGCCAATATAGCTGATTGGTCGCTGCCGACGGCCGCGGCGCTGCTTGTGCGGGTACTTCCGCTGCGAGCAGCTGGGAGATGACCGGCTGCTCGCAGCAGAAGCATCCCGAATGGTGGCGCCGCTGCCCGGTCCTCCCTTCACTCTTACAGTCGGGAGATCAGCGGTCCTAGCCGCTGATCTCCCAACGGTAGCCGCATGGAGGTCAGCGGCGCCGCCGGTCGGGGTAGTTCTGCTGCGATCAGCCGGTCATCTCCCGGCTGCATAGCCGCTGACCTCCGTGCGGCAGATGAGCCGCTAACGGCCGCCATCTTTTTTCTGAAATCCCGCGTCGCTTATTGGCTGCGGCCGGACCAATCAGCGACGCGGGATTTCCTGGACAGACAATTATATATATTAGATTTTATTTATGAAGATTTAGGAATAATGCAATACATGCGGGCGGGCGTGCGGCGGTGTAGGTGTGCAGTGGTGTGTATGAGCGGCGGCTGTGTGCCCCGATGGCTGTGTCACCCTGTGGCTGTGTCACCTTGTGGCTTTGTACTCCTGTAGCTATGTCCTTCTGTCTCTGGCTGTCTCCCCCGTGTGCGCTCTCTGTCTGTGCCTGTCCCCCTGTCTCTGGCTGTCCCCCATGTCCCCCTGTCTCTGGCTGTCCCCCATGTCCCCCTGTCCCCTTGTCTCTGGCTGTCCCCCATGTCCCCCTGTCTCTGGCTGTCCCCCATGTCCACCTGTCCCCTTGTCTCTGGCTGTCCCCCATGTCCCCCTGTCTCTGGCTGTCCCCCATGTCCCCCTGTGTATCTGGCTGTCCCCCTGTCTCTGGCTGTCCCCCATGTCCCCCTGTCTCTGGCTGTCCCCCATGTCCCCCAGTGTCTGGCTGTCCCCCATGTCCCCCTGTGTCTGGCTGTCCCCCTGTCTCTGGCTGTCCCCCATGTCCCCCTGTGTCTGGCTGTCCCCCATGTCCCCCTGTGTCTGGCTGTCCCCCTGTCTCTGGCTGTCCCCCATGTCCCCCTGTGTCTGGCTGTCCCCCTGTCTCTGGCTGTCCCCCATGTCCCCCTGTGTCTGGCTGTCCCCCTGTCTCTGGCTGTCCCCCATGTCCCCCTGTCTCTGGCTGTCCTCCATGTACCCCTGTCTCTGGCTGTCCCCCATGTCCCCCTGTCTCTGGCTGTCCCCCATGTCCCCCTGTCTCTGGCTGTCCCCCATGTCCCCCTGTGTCTCTGGCTGTCCCCCATGTCCCCCTGTGTCTCTGGCTGTCCCCCATGTCCCCCTGTGTCTGGCTGTCCTCCATGTCCCCCTGTCTCTGGCTGTCCCCTATGTCCCCCTGTGTCTCTGGCTGTCCCCCATATCCCCCTATATCTGGCTGTCCCCCATGTCCCCCTGTCTCTGGCTGTCCCCCATGTCCCCCAGTGTCTGGCTGTCCCCCATATCCCCCTGTCTCTTGCTGTCCCCCATATCCCCCTGTCTCTGGCTGTCCCCCATGTCCCCCTGTGTCTGGCTGTCCCCCTGTCTCTGGCTGTCCCCCATGTCCCCCTGTGTCTGGCTGTCCCCCTGTCTCTGGCTGTCCTCCATGTACCCCTGTCTCTGGCTGTCCCCCATGTCCCCCTGTCTCTGGCTGTCCCCTATGTCCCCCTGTCTCTGGCTGTCCCCCATGTCCCCCTGTGTCTCTGGCTGTCCCCCATGTCCCCCTGTGTCTCTGGCTGTCCCCCATGTCCCCCTGTGTCTGGCTGTCCTCCATGTCCCCCTGTCTCTGGCTGTCCCCTATGTCCCCCTGTGTCTCTGGCTGTCCCCCATGTCCCACTGTCTCTGGCTGTCCCCATGTCCCCCAGCCATTCACACAGGGACGGGGAAAGGAGGAAACAGAGCAGGCTGGAACATTGAGCCCGCGCCTCCCTCTCCCCCTCCCCCCACGGCCATTCTACATTGTGCTCCGGACGGGGCCACAAGCAGATCACCCTGTCCCTGCCTCTGATGCCACACTGTACACTGCCCCCCACATTGAGCCCGCAGCCCGTGCGCGTCCCCTACCGGCCGTTAACATTGTACATTGCACAATGAGTGACAAGCCAGCCGGCTCCGAGTCAAACACCCTGACTCCGCCCCCGCCGTGCAACATCCCCGTTTTACGCGATTTGAGGGTCTTTTGAAGTATTTTTTTAGCGGCGGCCATCATCCGGGGGAGGGGCTGATGATACCACACGCACTTAAAATTCAATCTGCAGCAAAAAAGTCACTGACCCCGTTTTTCACATGAAATTCGCAAAATAACAATAAGTGTACGTGCGGACGCGCCTCCGTTCAGCGCAGCGTCCGTTATCACGCTCATCACATGAATTACGGAAAAAAAACGTAAACTTTCTCTTTTTTTGGGCGCACTTTTTTTCCACCCTATTGGGCTAGCTAAAGGCGAAACTGTCCATGGACAGCCCGCCACCTGCTGCTCGTTCACCGCATTGCATCTCCTAACCCAGATAATGGTGTTTGAGGGTTCCGTGGTCTGCTGCACCACCTGCCTGGGGTCGGCAGATCGCATGGCCCTAATCCGGTTAATTTGTGCACTTTGTGATTTTGGGGTGATCTTTTTCGTGCAAATAGGGCGTAGTCGCAGAGGCGCGGGAGAGGCGGCATATCGTTCAGCCGGTCTCGGCGGTGGGGCACGCACCGGTCTCGCGACCGCCGGGGCGACGGAACGGCCGCAGCGGCCCAAAGAAGCGCCACGGCGAGGGGGAAAAAAAATCCGCAAAAGCGGAGATGCTGCCCTCCGGGGCGTCGACCCAGGGCCCGGCGTACCGATTTTCGAGGCAATCCGCCAAAATTTCCGTTTTTCCAGAGTCAGGCTGTAACCCTTCAGGTGGGAATGCTGCACTCGGAGAGGATCTCCTTTCATGTGCTATCCGGACTCTCTCACTCCCTTTTGCTAGGTCTTGCCTGGCTACAGAGACATGAACCCATCCTGAATTGGTGATCTGGTGAGGTGCTCCGTTGGGGGCAGGATTGTCATGAGACTTGCCTGGTTCCGGTTCGTCTGGCTCGACCTCCGTCTACTCCGGCTAATCTACCTGGTCTGCCGGCACACTACTGGTCCTATGCGGACGTCTTCGACAAGAAGGAAGCTGAGACACTACCACCTCATAGGCTGTATGATTGCCCTATCGACCTGGTACCCGTTGCTTCTCCTCCCCGCGGGCGTATCTACCCCTTGTCGCTGGCTGAGACCCGGGCCATGACTGAGTACATCAAGGAGAATCTTGCTAGGGGATTCATCCAGAAATCTACTTCCCCGGCTGGAGCAGGATTCTTCTTCATTAAAAAGAAAGACGGCTCGCTTCGGCCGTGTATTGAATACAGGGGTCTTAACCAGATTAACATCAAGAATATGTACCCCCTGCCTCTAATCTCGGAGCTGTTCGAGTGCCTTAAAGGCGCAAGGGTCATCACCAGGCTCGATCTTCGTGGGGCATACAATTTGGTCCGGATCCGCCAGGAAGACGAGTGGAAGACGGCATTCAACACCCGGGACGGTCACTATGAATACCGCGTGATGCCCTTTGGTCTCTGTAATGCCCCAGCCGTCTTCCAGGAGCTGGTTAACGACATCTTCCGTGATCTCTTGTATTCTTGCGTAGTGGTGTACCTGGATGATATCTTGGTCTTCTCTCCGGATCTGCCCACACACCGGAGGAATGTTCGTCAGGTTCTGCTAAGGCTCCGGCAGAATCGTCTCTACGCAAGACTTGAGAAATGTCTCTTCGAACAGACTTCCCTTCCGTTCCTGGGATATATTATCTCCGAGACTGGTCTTCAGATGGACCCCGAGAAGTTTTCTGCCGTCTTAAAATGGCCCCGACCGGAGGCGTTGAAGGCGATTCAGCGATTCCTGGGCTTCGCAAATTATTACCGCCTCTTCATCCCTCATTTCTCCTTTCGGACTGCTCCCATCTCCACACTCACCCGTAAGGGAGCAAATCCCAAGGAATGGACTTCCGAAGCGGAGGAGGCCTTCGTCTCCCTAAAACAAGCTTTCTCCTCCGCCCCTGTGCTGCACCGTCCGGATTGCAACAAGCAGTTCTTCCTGGAGGTTGATGGTTCCTCCTCCGGAGCCGGAGCGGTGCTCACCCAGAAATCCCCATCCGGGAGAATGGTAACCTGTGGCTTCTTCTCCAAGCTCTTCTCCTCATCGAGCGCAACTACTCCATAGGAGATCGTGAGCTGCTTGCCATCAAATTGGCGCTGGAGGAGTGGCGCTACCTGCTGGAAGGGGCTCTGCACCCGGTGATCATCTACACAGATCACAAAAACCTGGCCTCTTTACAAAACGCCCAGAGACTCAATCCGCGTCAGGCCCGGTGGTCTCTGTTCTTTGCCAGTAAGTGTAGGGATAGTCCAGGCGGAAAGGAAAATAAAGTGGCAAATCTACTGTATTACTGAAGCTAGAAACGGAGGGTGCTGTGCCTGATACTGCGTGTGCCAATCGGATGTCCTTGAACTGTCCAGTAAACTTTTGTTGGTTAAAATGAATTGGATGTGCACTGAGTTGTGTACGGCTGTTCCTAAATATGTATTTAGTGCCCCAAAGTCGTAGTCTATATGCCTTTAAGATGTAGCAGAGCCAGCAGCTGCCTGATTATGTTTGCACAATGTTAATATTTTAGTTTGCAGATAATGTACACGAGAATTCAGTACATACACACGTGGTCAAAATTGTTGATACTCCTCATTTAATGAAAGAAAAACCCACAATGGTCACAGAAATAACTTGAATCTGACAAAAATAATAATAAATTAAAAATCTATGAAAATGAACAAAATGAAAGTCAGTCATTGCTTTTTAACCCTGCTTCCACAGAATTTTAAAAAAAATGAAACTCATGAAATAGACCTGGACAGAAATGATGGTACCCCTGAAAATAATGTGACAAAAGGGACATGATCAATCAAGTTGTGTCCACTAATTAGCATCACATGTGTCTACAATCTTGTAATCAGTTAGTGGGCCTGTATATAGGGCTACAGATACTCACTGTGCTGTTTGGTGACATGGTGTGTACCACACTCAACATGGACCAGAGGAAGCAAAGGAAAGAGTTGTCTCAGGAGATTAGAAACAAAATTAGAGACAAGCATGTTAAGGGTAAAGGTTATAAGACCATCTCCAAGCAGCTTGATGTTCCTGTGACTACAGTTGCACATATTATTCAGAAATGTAAGATCCATGGGAGTGTAGCCAACCTCCCTGGACATAGCCGCAGGAGGAAAATTGATGACAAATCAAAGAGACGGATAATACGAATGGTAACAAAAGAGCCCAGGATAACTTCTAAAGAGATTAAAGGTGAACTTCAAGCTCAAGGAACATCAGTGTCAGATCGCACCATCCGTCGTTGTTTGATCCAAAGTGGACTTCATGGGAGACGACCAAGGAGAACACCATTGTTGAAAAAAAGTCATAAAACAGCCAGACTGGAATTTCCCAAACTACATGTTGTCAAGCCACAAAGCCACTGGGAGAATGTCCTATGGAATGATGAGACAAAAATGGAAGTTTTTGGCAAGGCACATCAGCCATGTTCACAGACGGAAAAATGAAGCATATCAAGAAAAGAACACTGTCCCTACTGTGAAACATGGAGGAGGCTCTGTTATGTTCTGGGGATGGTTTGCTGCATTTGGCACAGGGTGTCTTGAATCTGTGCAGGGTACAATGAAATCTCAAGACTATCAAGGGATTCTAGAGAGAAATTTGCTGCTCAGTGTCAGAAAGCTTGGTCTCAGTCGCAGGTCATGGGTCTTACAACAGGATAATGACCCAAAACACACAGCTAAAAACACCCAAGAATGGCTAAGAGGAAAACATTGGACTATTCTGAAGTGGCCTTCTATGAGCCCTGACCTAAATCCTATTGAGCATCTTTGGAAAGAGCTGAAACACGCCGTCTGGAAAAGGCAACCTTCAAACACGAGACAACTGGAGCAGTTTGCTCATGAGGAGTGGGTCAAAATACCTGTCGAGAGGTACAGAAGTCTCATTGACAGTTACAGGAATCGTTTGATTGCAGTGATTGCCTCAAAAGGTTGTTCAACAAAATATTAAGTTAAGAAGAACCATCATTTCTGTCCAGGCCGATTTCATGAGTTTATTTTTTTTTAAATTCTGTGGAAGCAGAGTTGGAAAGCAATGTCTGACTTTCATTTGTTCATTTCAAAGATTTTAGTTTATTATTACTAATAACTGACTAATTTCAATCTGTCTTGGAGTTTCCTATAGCTTGTAACATGTCATAGATATAATTACATATATCTTTTCCTCCATGCACTTGCACTTTAGTCTATTTACATGTACGCACGTTCCATATACTTGTTGTGTATTACAGTATTTGGCATTATATGGATATACTATGTATACTGTATATCCATTTGATGTATCATCACTCATTTTATTATTCCTGCACTTTCTTTACTTTTCTATCATTAATAAATAGGTTTTCCTATAATTCAGTCTCACTCCTGTGCACTTATTTTTTATTATACTTTATTTTTTATTAATTATTTTTTCACTTTCAATATGGGACTTCTAGCACTTATATATCAATATGGTGATCTAATATTTTTATTTGTGTATTCTTCTGAGTGTACATCCTCCTTTTTCCCCTCATTAATAGTATAATTGCCAGACCTGAAATACCAAGCACTTTCCACCTATTGTGTCCCCCATTTCCTTGTAGATTGTAAGCTTGCGAGCAGGGACCTCACTCCTGATGTAACTGTTTAAACTGTCTTACCTTGTATTGAATTTATTGTTTGTATATGTCCCCGCTTAATTGTAAAGTGCTGCGGAATATGTTGGCGCTATATAAATAAAAATTGTTATTATTATTATTATTATTATTATGTCCACTTTATCACTGGGGTTCTGTTTATATAATATAACTTCTATTTTTTTATCCCCAGTTGGTTATTAATTATCTAATGATTTGCACTGTTTTCATTCTCATACACCTTTCTATGATTATATCAAGGGACGACCATCATGACACTTCCTTGCTTCCTTTATGACTGAAGTATTGATTAATGGCTCTATGCTGGGGAGATCTTATGATGTGCTTATCCTTACTTGGATTTGGTGCATCTCTTTCCATACTGCGATAAGCTTTCCCGTGGTGTGCGCTTTCGGTTGCAGGCCGAATTAGGTTGCCGTGATGACGTGTCCTCCAACGTCACTTCTCCCCTCCTCCCGGGCTGACGCGTCGGCCGGTGGGCGGGGCCTGGTGACATGGTACGCTGATGCTGCGGCTTCTGGAAGCGCCGATGCAGCCACACGTGAGTACACTGAGCACGGCCCAATATAAGGGAGCTTCCCTGCCCCCTATGTATCCTTCCCCCCGAAGAAGCGGCACGTAAAACGCGCGTTGGGGTTGTCCTTTTTATCACAGTCACCAGGTTGTATTGCTTCTTCCCTCCACTCCCTATATACCTGCCGTGTTATGATGTCTTATGTTTGCTTTATGCTGAATGGATCTCTCTTGACACTACAGTCTATATTGCATTTTAATCAGAACTCAGCTATATGTCTTCTCGTCATAACTCCTGGTCTTCCTAGGGTTTTTGTGGAAGTGTTACCATATTGAGTTTTAATTTTTTTTGCTTCAAGGTTATATACAGCACTATCTGTGGACTCTGTTTCCTCATATATATTGCATGCAACACTTTATAGCCTCTACTGATAGTTTATTCTCTTGACAGGTTTTCATACCGTTGAGTTTATTTGTGTGACTCTATACCTTGGGTCCTCACTATCACTAATTGCTATATTATTATTATTTTTTCTATTTCATGTGACACTTTACAGATTTTTTCTGATTGATTGTGACGCGCCCCTGGGCCTGAGTCGCGCAGCGTTGCGCACGCGGGAGCCTACCCGGAGCCGGATCAGATGGGGGTAGTAGTCTCGTGGCGGTGACCCGGTCCGTGCCCAGGGAGTCAGACTAAGTGGCAGTCTATTAGCAGTAGATGGTGGATGACTACGCCACCCGTTGAATGCAGCTATGGAGCTGCCGCTGCAGGGCAGACCGCTGAGGCCGGTGGAAGGATGGTGCAGCGTGGATGGTATAACCCCCAACGGGAGGGGTATGGCCTCAGGGCAGCCGACGTGGATGATGGGGGTAGCAGGAACCACTAAGAGACGATGCGGTGTAGTTCAGGGTCTTTACTGGTGACAAAGATAGACCCTCCCGGAGTACTTGCTAGCAATCGGGGCCTGGTCAGTCCTTGAGCAGATGGGATCTCCCCTGGCCAGGCGGAGTTGTAGGCCTTCCCAACTAACTGTACTCTTCTGGCTACCTTGCTAGAGGCGGGTAAAAGTAGCCCACGTCCCTGAGTGTACCGTGTGGTGCTCACCCGTATGGCCGGTGACTCGGGGCCTTCTAATGGCTTCCGCTCCACGATGGCGGTGCTGGTCCCACGCGTGTGACCGTGCCTTCGGGTTTCTGGGCCAGAGGACCTGCAATCCCCTGCGGGTCGGTTTCTGCTGCTGGGTAGAGATTAGTCCCCACAGCCTCGGACTCCGGGTCCGGTGATACTTCTCAGTCAGGGCGAGCTCTGCAGCTGCCAGCCCCTGACTCCTTGTAGCACTGTTCCCACAGAGCTCCTGATGTTCTTTTCCTATATCTGCTTCTCTGTCTCTACTTCTTCTCTACTCACTAACCCTGCCTCAGCCCTAGGTTTATATAGGGGAAGTTCTTCCCCTCCCAGGACTGGGCAGGAGGTGTGGCATGCATAGGATCCCTGACCAAGAGACCTCCCACCTGCTCTCAGACGTAATATCTCTATCACTGTGGCAACCAGACCCCTGGGGTGTCACATTCCCCCCTAGTGAAATTTAGTACTCCGGGACTAAACATATTTTTGGAAAAACATAACAAGGTATAAACAATAATAGTACAATAAGAAAAGCATATAAAGATGGTCATGGCATGTCCGCAACCGGGTGCAGTTTTTGAAGAAAAGCAAGGTGTCCATTTCACCAAAACAGGGAGACGTAACCAGGTAGGGGTCTGTCCTACCCCGAGTCCTTAACAGTCTTTAGTCCGTCCTGGGTTACGCTCCAACTATGTACACAGGATTCCCGGTAAATCCACCAAAGACTCCTATAAACAACTAGAAACACATAATTATACACAAGCAACAAGAAAAACAGGTAACCACAAATAAAACAATTTATACACTTCAAATCCTCCAACGTGCGGGTAACTGGCCTCTAGTGGCCCTAGTGGACCTACGGAGCTGACTGTCCAGCCCTGAACTACAGGGTGTAGGAGCTGTCAAGGGTAAACTGGGCAGCTGTCTACCGGCTCCTTGGCTCACTAGGGGTACGGCAGGCTCACTATAAGCAGAGGGTTGATCCTCCTGTTCTGCTTGTGTGGAGTCTTCTGCCTCCTGGACCGGCTGCTCTTCCAGCTCTACCTGTCGCTCCGTAGGTGCTTGGGATGCTGGTTGGAGGAAGGTGAGTACGGGTACCACAACTGCGCCATTGACTTGAGTCCAAGACCGAGGGAAGTCTCCGAGCACAGTACTAACCATGTCTTCCCTTTCCTCTACGGGTCGAGGGTCTTCTTGTTCCTCTTCAGGGTTCCGTAGCTGTTCGGGACACTTCTTCAGGTGATCCCGGGATACAATGGTCGTGGTTTCCCCTCCGTCTTTACTGATGGTACAGACCTTTGGGTTGTCGTGGCTTGAGGGCAGTACGGTGTACGGGTCCTTCTCCCACTGGTCGTCCAACTTGTGGAGCCGTCTTTTTCTCTTCAAGACCTGCTCTCCGGGTACAAGGGGAACAGCGGGAGCATACTGGTTGTAAGTTTTCTCTTGTCTTTCCCTAGCCTGACAGAGACTTCGCTCCACACTCTCCTGTACTCTCCGGTACTGCTGCTGCCTCTCTGTGTCCCAGTCTGCTTCTGGTGAAGTGTCCTCGGGTGTCAGGACTCCCATTTCCAGGTCAACAGGTAACTTACCAGGTCTCGCCCTCATTAGGTAAGCCGGGGTACAGTTGGTGGAACCTACCGGGATGTGGTTGTATAGGTCCACCAGATCGGGCAGCTTCTCAGGCCACAGACTGCGTTCTTCCAGGGGCAACGTTTTCAGAAGATCCATTACCACCTGGTTCATTTTCTCACAAAGTCCATTAGTTTGCGGATGATAGGGTGTTGTCCTTATCTTCCGGCAGCCATACAGAGTGCAGAATTCTTGGAAGACCTCCGCTTCAAAGGCAGGTCCCTGGTCTGTCAACACTTGGTCCGGGTACCCGTGTGGACGGCAGAAATGCTGCTGGAAGGCTCTAGCTGCTGTTCGAGCTGTTAAGTCCTTGACGGGGACGACAACCAAGAACCGGGAATAGTGATCCACGATGGTTAGTGCGTAGACGTAGCCACTTCTGCTTGGGGTCAGTTTTACATGATCCAAGGCTACCAGTTCCAACGGCTGCCGGGTGACGATGGACTGCAGGGGAGTCTTCTGGCTGGCACGGTCCTTCCTTCTTAGGTTGCACGGGCCACAGTCTCTGCACCACCTCTCGATGGTTCCCCTCATGCCTACCCAGTGAAACCGCTCGCGCACCAGGAACTCCAGCTTCTTCCATCCGAAGTGTCCAGCCCCGTCGTGGTATGCCTCCATCACCATGGCTGCGTCTCTTCGTGGCACCACTACTTGCCAGATTAGTTCATGCGTCCGGGAGTTAACCATTCTGCGGCACAACTTCCCCTTGTAAAGGAACAGTCGACTCTTCTCAGCCCATAGTTGCTTGGCTTCCTCCGGAGCGTCTGGGTCAAGGCGAGCCTCTGGCCGAGTCAGCATCTCCTTCACCAGTCGGACGGCAGGGTCACTGTCTTGCGTTTCCTCCCAGTTGTAGTGAGGCAAGGGGTTAAACGTAGCGGCTTGCTTACTCTTTACCCGATGGGAATACTGGATAGTCCCATGACGGTGGAACGCGGGGAGTTCAACTTCTTCCAGTCCCTCTGGATCTTCTCCTACGTCCGGTAGGTTTGGCATCCTGGACAGGGCGTCCGCGTTGGTATTGGAGCGTCCTGCCCGGTATTTGATTGTGAACTCGTAGTTGGACAGACGGGTCATCCATCTCTGCTCTAGGGCACCGAGTCTTGCCGTGTCCAGGTGTGTCAACGGGTTGTTATCCGTGTACACGATGAACCGGGAAGAAGCGAGGTAGTGCTTAAAGCGTTCGGTGACTGCCCACACCACTGCCAGGAACTCTAGCTTAAATGAGCTGTAATTCTCAGGGTTTCTCTCGGTGGGTCGCAGTTTTCGGCTGGCGTAAGCGATTACTCGTTCTTTCCCCTGCTGGAGCTGGGACAGCACGGCTCCTAGCCCGATGTTACTTGCGTCGGTGTAGAGGATAAAGGGCTGGCTGTAATCAGGGTACGCCAGGATTTCATCCCCCGTGAGGGCCATCTTCAGCTGGCGGAAGGACTCTTCTTCTAACTTCTCCCATCTGAAGGGTGGCTTCTGGTTCTTGGCCTTCCGGGACTGGCCTATCAGGAGGTCCTGCATAGGAGCTGCCTTTTTGGTGAAACCGGGGATGAATCTGCGGTAATAGCCTACCAACCCGAGGAACTGCCGCACTTCTTTTACACTGGAGGGACTTGGCCATTCCTTAATTGCGGTGATCTTATCGGGGTCGGGAGCCACTCCATCAGCGCTCACCACGTGTCCCAGGTACTGCACCTTTGGTTTCAGGAGGTGGCACTTGGAGGGTTTCACCTTTAGGCCGTAGCTTGCCAGAGCTTCGAACACTTCCGCCAGGTGTTTCAGGTGGTCCTCATACGTCTTGGAATATACGATGACATCGTCCAGGTACAACAAGACCGTCTCGAAGTTTCTGTGGCCCAGACAGCACTCCATTAATCGTTGGAAGGTTCCTGGTGCGTTGCAGAGTCCGAACGGCATGCAGGTAAACTCGCTAAGTCCCATCGGGGTGGTGAATGCGGTCTTCTCCCGGTCCGCCTCTGCTACAGGAACCTGCCAGTACCCACTAGTGAGATCCAAGGTAGAGAAGAAGTTAGCAGATCTTAAAGCAGCCAAAGACTCCTCTATCCTTGGTAAGGGGTACGCATCCTTGTGTGTGATACGGTTGATTTTCCGGTAATCTACACACATCCTCATGGTGTTGTCTTTCTTTTTGACTAAGACTAGTGGAGCTGCCCAGGGGCTACAGCTATCCCTGATCACCCCAGCCTCCTTCATGTCTCTAAGCATCCCCTTGGCGTGTTGGTAGTGTGCAGGGGGTACGGGTCGATACCTCTCTTTTATGGGAGGATGGTCTCCCGTGGGGATGTGGTGTTCTACCCCCTTGACTCGCCCGAAGTCTAACGGGTGTTTACTAAACACTCTCTCGTACTCTTGAACCACCCGATAGACTCCCTGTTTCTGGTGTGAGGGAGTGGAGTCAGTACCCAAATGTAGTTGCTGACACCAGTCCTCCATCGTTTTCTTAGAGCCGTTACCTTCCTCCGGGGAAGATGGAGGCAAGGGTTCTACGGACTGTATGGAATCTTGATTGATGGTATACAATTTGGCTAGCGTGGCATACCGGGGCAGGTACACTTCCCTCTTCCCGATATTTATTATGCGAACGGGCACCCTCCCATGGCGTACATTGACCACCCCCCGTGCTGTCAAAATGGTGGGCCTACTATCTGAGTAAACTGGTTCTACCATTGCCTGGTAATCTCTACCTCTCAGACCAATAGCTGCCCGGCACCAAATCATCATTTCACTTTTTGGGGGCATGGCAATAGGGAAAGGGTCACACATTCGCACGCTACCAATCTCACCACCGGAGAGTTCTAGCTGTTGCCGTCGCATCAGTGCCCGGATCTCTTTCTGGAGCACTCGCTGCTGGCCGGAGCTGGCGTTCTTGGCAACCTGCTGTAAAAGGAAAATCACCTCTGCAAGACAATTTTCAATTACATTAGTTCCTAGAGTTATCTTTGGGTGACTCTCGTGTTTGTCAATGTCTACAATGATCAGTCCCTGTGCCGCCAATTCGACTCTACCGATTTTAATGGTCACCTCTTTAAATCCAATCTGTGGCACGGGCTGACCATTGCTGGCGATGATACTCAAGTCGTCGTCAGGGTAGCGGGTGATATCCGAGTCATTCCAGTACTGCTTGAAGAGCACGTACGGGATGGTGGTGACCTGTGACCCGGTGTCCAGCAGGGCACTCATAGGAATGCCATCCAGTACCACGGGTAAGACCGGACGTCCTCCCACATATTTGTCGCGCCAGTTCGATGGGCCTGGTGATCTTTTTCCTGGGGGTTGGCCCTCTACCCCAGGTTGTGCCAGTTTAAAGGACAGTACCTTGCCATATGTCCGGGTTGATTGCAGCGGCGGCAGATGGGTCGTCCGTCCTCGTTGTATCGGTCGCTGGGTCTTCCTCTGGCCGGTGGGGTCCTCCTTGGTCGACGCCACGGGATGTCCTCCGGTCCGGATGCCAGCTGGATCTTCCCTGGAGTGGAAACCTGTAAAGACTGCACAGTTCGGGTTAGCGCAGCAACGCTTTTAGCTAGCTCTTGGACCTGATGGTGCAGGTCTGGAGCCGGGTCATTGTTCAAAGCCTGCGCATCAGCTCCCACAGGCCCTGCCGACAAGGGCGCCGCCTCCTGGTGGTAAGTGGTAGTGGGGCGTCTGTGGGTCACAACGCCACCGGGTGCCGGTTCTCGAAGCACCCGGATGGCTCTGTCCTTGAACTGTGCAAATCCCAGATGAGGGTCCTGTAAGGCCATTGCCCGCAACTGGGTTCGGTGGGCATTGCAATATAAACCCTCTATAAATTGTTCAGTCAACAGCCTGTCCTCGTCTCCCACGCCGTCAGGGTCGGTCTGCTTAATGGCTCTCAGGGCCTCTTGTAGGTTCAGGGCATAGTCCCTTATACTCTCATGTGCCCGCTGTTTGCACCCGTAGAATCTAAGCTTGATCTCGGCTGAGGTGCGGGTATCAAAGGTGTCCCTCAGCCGGGTTAGTATCCCCGCGACAGTCCTCCCCCCAGGTGGCCAGGACTTTACCTCCCTTTGGGCTGCCCCGGTTAGTTGGGCCACCAGGATGCTCACTTTTTGCTCCTCTGTGAGGGGGTACACCTGGAAGAGGCTATCCAGCTTTTCTCTAAAGTCATGCAGGGTATGGGACTCCCCTGAGTACTGGGGTAGCCAGGCTGCCCCCGGGATATAGGGCATGGTGAAAGGCATGACCGCAACAGCGGTGGCGCTGGCGGGGGTTGAAGCGGTGAAGCTCTCCTCCGTATCCGACATCCTTCTCCCCCCTAGTGGACCGTGGCCTACCTTGCGATGATCCTCTTCCGTAGGCCGCGGCTCCGCAGTGGATCGTCAGGGTTGAGGACCTTCCGTCGCGCTCCTGTGACGTCGGCGTCTGCTGGGCTCCTTCCAGGACCTTACGCAACGTCCGGACGTGAGGCGGGGCTTCAGTTCTCGCGCGCTTTCGGAGTCCACGCCCCTCTTCTTCCCGCGCGGCGTCCTCAAGATGGCGGCCAACGGCGGGAAAACTCCACGGATGGCGGGAAGAAGGCCGAAGATAGCGCCGGATGGCGGGAAAACCTCACGGATGGCGGGAAGAAGGCTGAAGATGGCGCCGGATGGCGGGAATCTTCACGGATGGCGGGAAGAAGGCTGAAGATGGCGCCGGATGGCGGGGAAAACTTCACGGATGGTAAGTTTCAAAAGTCTCTTTTTCAGGCACGCAGTACCCGGTGGTTGCGGGCACGAAATCCTGCCGACTACGCCAAAAGTTGACGCGCCCCTGGGCCTGAGTCGCGCAGCGTTGCGCACGCGGGAGCCTACCCGGAGCCGGATCAGATGGGGGTAGTAGTCTCGTGGCGGTGACCTGGTCCGTGCCCAGGGAGTCAGACTAAGTGGCAGTCTATTAGCAGTAGATGGTGGATGACTACGCCACCCGTTGAATGCAGCTATGGAGCTGCCGCTGCAGGGCAGACCGCTGAGGCCGGTGGAAGGATGGTGCAGCGTGGATGGTATAACCCCCAACGGGAGGGGTATGACCTCAGGGCAGCCGACGTGGATGATGGGGGTAGCAGGAACCACTCAGAGACGATGCGGTGTAGTTCAGGGTCTTTACTGGTGACAAAGATAGACCCTCCCGGAGTACTTGCTAGCAATCGGGGCCTGGTCAGTCCTTGAGCAGATGGGATCTCCCCTGGCCAGGCGGAGTTGTAGGCCTTCCCAACTAACTGTACTCTTCTGGCTACCTTGCTAGAGGCGGGTAAAAGTAGCCCACGTCCCTGAGTGTACCGTGTGGTGCTCACCCGTATGGCCGGTGACTCGGGGCCTTCTAATGGCTTCCGCTCCACGATGGCGGTGCTGGTCCCACGCGTGTGACCGTGCCTTCGGGTTTCTGGGCCAGAGGACCTGCAATCCCCTGCCGGTCGGTTTCTGCTGCTGGGTAGAGATTAGTCCCCACAGCCTCGGACTCCGGGTCCGGTGATACTTCTCAGTCAGGGCGAGCTCTGCAGCTGCCAGCCCCTGACTCCTTGTAGCACTGTTCCCACCGAGCTCCTGATGTTCTTTTCCTATATCTGCTTCTCTGTCTCTACTTCTTCTCTACTCACTAACCCTGCCTCAGCCCTAGGTTTATATAGGGGAAGTTCTTCCCCTCCCAGGACTGGGCAGGAGGTGTGGCATGCATAGGATCCCTGACCAAGAGACCTCCCACCTGCTCTCAGACGTAATATCTCTATCACTGTGGCAACCAGACCCCTGGGGTGTCACAATTGGATAGGCCTTCTATGCCTTTATATTATCCTTGTATGTGCTGATACCTATTACCTCGCTCATACTCTCGGTCATACTCCCAACCTACAGACTGTGGGATCCTTCTATTTACTTCTCCTTTTTTAGTACTGTGTTTTTTACTGACTGTTTTAATGAATTGAAATAAATATTGATTTTATTGGCATCTATTCTTCATTTATTTTGATTGGATTGCTTTAAGACTGAAGTATTGCATTTAATAGGCCCCTTTACGCCTTTGGATTAAAATGTGATATGTTGCAGTTGTGCAAAGTACTTATGCAAAAGACATGTAAATTATACTTGTGACGAATGCAAACAGTAAATTTAGCACCGTGAACCTTATTTACCATTTTATATAGAAAAACTGAACTTTTTATTTATTTATTTATTTATTTTTTTAAATATATTTACATACAGTTTGATGTGACTAGTAATAGTTTACAGTTATATAAAGATTATTTTTTATGTGCAAAGGTGCAATATGCATGAATATTGCAATAAGGTCATGTAACATTTTTTGATACAATAAAAATTAAGTTTTGATTTCATTTTTCATTTGTTTATGAACAACCATGTTCACATACAGTATAATAATGCAACAGGTATTCAAATAAAACACTTAAATTAGCTAAAAATCAAGACTTTAATATGTCCGGTCAAAAATGACCGGAACAATATAAGTGTATAGTAGACCCGAACAGAACAGCAGGGTTAAGTCAAAACAATTTGAGCAACTCGGAATTTGTTTTACATTTTTTAGACTTTTTAAGTTTGTGGAAGCAGTGGCACAGAGAACGCGGACTCAGTGGTACAATAAAACAAGTGGTTTATTAACTATTTACAAAATTATTAAATTATATATCAATGACAATACAGACAGTGTAGAGCGATCTCTGCGCTCTCTCTCTGTCTCTTGCTTGTGGTCACCGTCTGGCCCTGTTTCTGGGCCTGTTTATCTGAACGATGCCCTATAAAATATCAAACGTAGCGCTACAGCACTAACAAGTATGACACCAATAGCTTAGCTGTCGACTAGATATCCTTGATTTTCCCTGATACAGGTAACCACTGTCTGTTACGCTCACTAAACCTTGCGTGGCTCAGTTATACTCCTACTGAGCTTCACACCAAGAACATGTGCTGAGTACAATTACCACTGTAACATCAATATTCACATAAAGTATATGCAACATACATCGTTGTACAGGGTCGGACTGGGGTGTCTGGGGCCCACAGGGAGAACTGACTCTAGGGGCCCACCTACAGCCATATGCAAATATCTGTTATCCGCTATCCCTGTTATAGTGGAGCATTGACTGGCGGCTCCTGCACATCTACTGTGCGACACTAACTGGGATGTAGAATTACGGTAGTTTGCATTAAAGGGATTCTTTGGTTAAAACAAGTTATCACCGATCCATGGGATCCACAGGATCGGTGATCACTTATTGATCGTTTGGGTCCGAACATTGGAAAACGCGCCTATCAGAAGAATGGGGAAGTTTCATCCCTGACAGGACACTTATCCCCATTTTAAAATGCAGCTTCCAAAAAAGAGCAGCGCTCACAGTCACTGAGGGAATGAATGGATCAGTGGTCACATCTCACCAGTGACATTATACACAGGAGCTCTGTATATAGTGCACAGGTAATACAGTGGTCACCAGTGACATTATACACAGGAGCTCTGTATATAGTGTACAGATAATACAGTGGTCACCAGTGACATTATACACAGGAGCTCTGTGTTAGAACCTTGCTGTTAGGTTTTTTTTCCTTTGCTGGTCACATGACCTTGTTGGCCTATTTAATCCTGCTCCGCCCTTCTAGCTTTGCTGGACTTCATTGTATATCTACTTTCTAGCTAGCCTGTGCTCTGTATCTAGCTCTGTTAGTTTGCTTGGTCTACGGACCTCTATGTTCTTTCTATTTTGTTTGTTCGTCTGTCTGCTACTATTTCTGTTAGGAGGTGTCCCATATTCCTCCCAGTCCTTAGTACTTGTAGGGATTCCCTCCCCATATCTATAGGTCTCCGTACAGACTAGATTAGGACTTTAGCAGGTCTGATCGCAGGATCAGGTTCCCTGTTACATCGTAGGGATTCAGCTGAGTCCTATAGTAGGGACAGATCTCCTCTCTTTCCTTAGCTTTGGTAGCAGAACATAACAGTAAGTCCAGCCTGCAAATTCTCTAAGGAAAGATTTTTTTTTTTTTTTTTCTGTTCCATCATGGTGTCGGTTCAGGATTTGGTTCATCGCCTGCAGGGACTCTCTCTGGAGGTGGCCGAGCTCCGTCAGCACGTGAGTAACTGTCCTGGAGCACATTTCTTGGAGCCTAAGGTATGTTTGCCGGATTTATTTTTTGGTGAACACCGAGAATTTTTTTCATTTAAAAATGCTTGCTTATTGTATTTTCGTTTGAGACCTAAGTCCTCTGGGGATGAATCCCAGCGCGTAGGGTTCATAATGTCACTTTTGCGCAAAGAGCCTCAGGAGTGGGCCTTTTCTTTGCAACCTAGTGATTCATGCTTCAGATCAGTGGATAGTTTTTTTTCTGCTTTGGGACTATTATATGATGATCCTGACCGTGTCGCATCAGCTGAGACTGAGTTGAGACGTTTAAAACAAGGATCAGGTAATGTTGAAAAATATTGTACTCATTTCCGTCATTGGTCGACTCAAACAGGGTGGAACGATTCTGCTCTGAAAAGTCTATTTCTTGCTGGGCTCAGTGAAAGGGTTAAAGACCTGCTAATTGCTTATCCTACACCTGAGGATTTGCAACAGGCTATGCAATTAGCTATACGGGTGGATAGAAGACTGCGTGCTAGGGTTAATGAGAGCAAATCCTCTGCTATGTCAGTTTCTGGTTATGATAATGTGTGTACTAACAGTGGTGAACCGATGGAGATTGGATCGGTGGCACCTCGCTCTCAAGAAAAAGACCGTCGTTTTTCGGAAGGCTTGTGTTTCTATTGCGGAAAATCTGGTCATTTGATTAAAGGCTGTGAGCTTCGTATGAAGAAAGAAAAAAAAATGGTCAGTCACGCCCGTATTGCCTGTTTAAATTCCAAGGGTATATTTTTAGCTGCTTCCACGATTGCTCAGGAAAAATTAATGGAATTTCGGGTGTTTGTTGATTGCGGGTCTACACTGAATGTAATTGATGGGGGATTCGTGGAAAAACTCAATTTAAAACCTGAACCTTTATCATCCCCCATTGCTGTGGTTTCTGTGGATGGCTCCCCTTTGAAGAATATTACTCTCAAGGTCAGTGAATTTCCTCTCACTATTAATGGTGTTCACCATGAGAAATTGGATTTGGTAGTGTTGAATAACTTGCCTTCTCCAGTAATATTGGGTTTGCCCTGGTTAAAATTTCACAATCCTGTACTGGATTGGTCTACCAGTGAAATTAAATCCTGGAGCCATAAATGTTATGACAAGTGTTGTAACGGGCGTATTGCAGCTTTGGATAGGGGAGAATTACCTGTTCCTATTCAGGATTTTTGGAGAGTTTTTTCTGAGAAAGATTCGCAGGTTTTGCCTCCCCATAGAGACTATGATTGTTCTATTGAATTTGTCCCTGGAGCGACTCTTCCTAAAAGTCGTTTATTTAACCTTACTATTCCTGAGAGGAAGGCTTTGGAGGAATACATACAGACAAGTTTGGCCGCCGGTCACATTAGGCCCTCTAAGTCTCCTGTGGCGGTTGGATTTTTTTTTGTAAAAAAAAAGGACGGCGGTTTACGTCCTTGTCTGGATTTTCGTGAGATTAACAAAATTACGGTACGCAATCCTTACCCACTGCCATTGATTCCTGATCTGTTTAACCAGTTATTGGGGGCCAAGTGGTTCTCTAAAATTGACCTTAAGGGGGCATACAATCTGTTGCGCATGAAGGAGGGTGATGAATGGAAGACTGCTTTTAACACTCCTGTGGGTCATTTTGAGAATCTGGTTATGCCTTTTGGTCTTACTAATGCTCCTGCATTTTTTCAGAATCTGATTAATGACATCCTTAGACCTTTGATCGGTAAAAATGTGGTTGTGTATTTGGATGACATTTTGATTTATTCGCCAGATCTGGAGTCTCATTGGCGGAGCGTGCGTGAGGTATTACAGTTATTAATGGACAATTCGCTTTTTGCTAAGCTGGAGAAATGTGAGTTCGCTGTACAGAGAATTAGTTTTTTGGGCTACATTATCTCCAGCAAAGGTTTTGAGATGGATCCGGTTAAGGTTCAGGCTGTGCAGGAATGGCCTAGGCCTATTGGTTTGAAATCGATACAGAGGTTTTTGGGTTTCGCCAATTACTATAGAAAATTCATAAAAAATGTTTCTAGTATTGTCAAACCTCTGACTGATCTCACCAGGAAAGGTGCTGATGCGGTTCAGTGGTCTTCTGAGGCCATTGAAGCTTTTGTGTATCTCAAGGAGAGGTTCACCTCTGCTCCCATCCTTATGCAGCCTGATGTTACTAGGCCATTTTTGGTTGAGGTTGATGCTTCCTCTGTGGGGGTTGGCGCAGTATTGTCTCAGGATAACGGGGATGGATTACATCCCTGTGCCTTTTTTTCAAAAAAATTTTCGGAGACTGAATTGAATTACGATATTGGTAATCGGGAATTATTGGCTATTAAACTCGCATTTGAACACTGGCGCCACTTCTTGGAAGGTGCGGAATTTCCCGTTCAGGTTCTTACGGATCATAAAAATCTGATATATCTTGATGCTGCCAAGCGCCTGAATGCCCGTCAGGCTAGGTGGGCACTGTTTTTCTCGCGGTTTAATTTCTCCGTTACTTACATCCCTGGTACTAAGAATGTTAAGGCGGATGCCTTGTCTCGCAGTTTTTCTCCCATAGTCGGTGCTGAGAAAGAGGAAAACATTTTACAAGAAGGTGTTGTGATAGCTGCTTTAGACTCCGTTTTGGAAGATGAGATTCTTAAAGCTCAGGAGAATGCCCCATCTAACACTCCTCATGGGAGGTTGTTTGTGCCTGGGACCTTTAGGAGAGATTTGTTTGTTGAGTGTCACGAATCTCGGTTGGCAGGTCATCCCGGAATCTCTGAGACCAAGAGACTGGTGGGTCGCAGTTTTTGGTGGCCTGGATGGCAGAAGGAAGTCATTAAGTGGGTGCGCCAATGTACTATATGTGCTAGATCTAAGTCCTCACATACTCCTGCTGCGGGGTTACTTTGTCCTTTGGAGGTCCCCAGTGCTCCTTGGACACATTTGGCTATGGACTTTATAACTGACCTTCCCCCCTCTGAGGGTTTTACTGTCATCTGGGTGGTCGTGGACCGTTTTAGCAAGATGTGTCACTTGGTTCCCTTCGTCAAACTGCCCTGCGCTAAAACCCTCGCTAAGGCCTTTGTCAAGGAAATTGTCAGACTTCATGGCGTTCCTACTGACATTGTTTCTGATAGGGGTCCTCAGTTCGTGGCTCGTTTTTGGCGTGCCTTTTGTGACAGGTTGGGAATTCATTTGTCGTTTTCGTCCGGATATCATCCTGAATCTAATGGCCAGGCAGAAAGGAAAAACCAGGATGTTGAGCAGTTCTTGCGTTGTTTTGTGGCAGACAATCAAGAGGGGTGGTCTGAGTTTCTGCCACTTGCCGATTTTGCTCTGAACAATCATACATCTTCTTCTGCTGGTTGTTCGCCTTTTTTTTGTTGTTCTGGGAGACATCCGTCATTTGGGTCGTTCTCCAAGTTGGGATCTGCCGTGCCTGAGGAGGAGAATTTTTCCGGTGATTTGGAAAGAGTTTGGACGGATGTGCGTGGTAATCTTCAGGAGGCCAACAGAAAATCTAAAGACTACTTTGATAGGAAACGACAGGAGGTTTTGTTCGCTGTTGGTGACATGGTTTGGTTGTCCTCTAGGAATCTGCGGTTGAGGATTCCTTCTAAGAAATTGGGTCCCAAGTTTGTAGGGCCCTTTAAGGTGCTTCAGGTTGTCAACCAATCTGCTGTTAGGTTGGAGGTTCCTACCTCCTGGAGAATTAATCCGGTCTTTCATGTCTCTCTGTTAAAAAAAGCTGTTGTGTCGGATGGTGACGCCTCTGCCTCTGTTCCTCCGGTGGTGGAGGACGGGGAATATGAAATTTCTCGCATCCTTGACTCTAGACGGTATAGAGGTAGTTTGCAGTATCTTGTGGCCTGGAAAGGTTTCGGACCCGAGGATAACTCTTGGGTGAGGTCAGATGATGTTTCCGCGTCCAGACTTATCAGAGCGTTTCACAGGAGATTTCCTGATAAGCCTGGTCCTAGGGGATCCGGAGGATCCTCTTAGAAGGGGGGGTACTGTTAGAACCTTGCTGTTAGGTTTTTTTTCCTTTGCTGGTCACATGACCTTGTTGGCCTATTTAATCCTGCTCCGCCCTTCTGGCTTTGCTGGACTTCATTGTATATCTACTTTCTAGCTAGCCTGTGCTCTGTATCTAGCTCTGTTAGTTTGCTTGGTCTACGGACCTCTATGTTCTTTCTATTTTGTTTGTTCGTCTGTCTGCTACTATTTCTGTTAGGAGGTGTCCCATATTCCTCCCAGTCCTTAGTACTTGTAGGGATTCCCTCCCCACATCTATAGGTCTCCGTACAGACTAGATTAGGACTTTAGCAGGTCTGATCGCAGGATCAGGTTCCCTGTTACATCGTAGGGATTCAGCTGAGTCCTATAGTAGGGACAGATCTCCTCTCTTTCCTTAGCTTTGGTAGCAGAACATAACACTCTGTATATAGTGTACAGGTAATACAGTGGTCACCAGTGACATTATACACAGGAGCTCTGTATATAGTGTATAGTGTACAGGTAATACAGGGATCACCAGTGACATTATACACAGGAGCTCTGTATATAGTGTACAGTGTACAGGTAATACAGTGACCACCAGTGACATTATACACTGGAGCTCAGTATATAGTGTCAGTGTACAGGTAATACAGGGTTCACCAGTGACATTATACACAGGAGTTCCGTATATAGTGTCAGTGTACAGGTAATACAGTGATCACCAGTGACATTATACACTGGAGCTCTGTATTTAGTGTACAGGTATTACAGTGGTCACCAGTGACATTATACACAGGAGCTCTGTATATAGTGTACAAGTAATACAGTGGTCACCGGTGACATTATACACAGGAGCTCTGTATATAGTGTACAGGTAATACAGTGATCACCAGTGATATTATACACAGGAGCTCAGTATATAGTGTACAAGTAATACAGTGGTCACCAGTGACATTATACACAGGAGCTCTGTATATAGTGTACAGGTAATACAGTGGTCACCAGTGACATTATACACAGGAGCTCTGTATATAGTGTACAGATAATACAGTGGTCACCAGTGACATTATACACAGGAGCTCTGTATATAGTGTACAGGTAATACAGTGGTCACCAGTGACATTATGCACAGGAGCTCTGTACATAGTGTATAGTGTACAGGTAATACAGTTGTCACCAGTGACATTATACACAGGAGCTCTGTATATAGTGTACAGGTAATACAGTGGTCACCAGTGACATTATACACAGAAGCTCTGTACATAGTGTATAGTGTAAGGTAATACAGTGATCACCAGTAACATTATACACAGGAGCTCTGTATATAGTGCACAGGTAATACAGTGGTCACCAGTGACATTATACACAGGAGCTCTGTATATAGTGTACAGATAATACAGTGGTCACCAGTGACATTATACACAGGAGCTCTGTATATAGTGTACAGGTAATACAGTGGTCACCAGTGACATTATACACAGGAGCTCTGTATATAGTGTATAGTGTACAGGTAATACAGGGATCACCAGTGACATTATACACAGGAGCTCTGTATATAGTGTCAGTGTACAGGTAATACAGTGGTCACCAGTGACATACACAGAAGCTCTGTATATTGTGTATACATAATACAGTGATCACCAGTGACATACACAGGAGTTCTGTATATACTATACACACACGTGGTCAGAATTGTTGGTACCCCTCATTTAATGAAAGAAAAACCCACAATGGTCACAGAAATAACTTGAATCTGACAAAAGTAATAATAAATTAAAAATCTATGAAAATGAACAAATGAAAGTCAGACATTGCTTTTCTGCTTCCACTGAATTTTAAAAAAAATTAAACTCATGAAATAGGCCTGGACAGAAATGATGGTACCCCTGAAAATAATGTGACAAAAGGGACATGTTAAATCAAGTTGTGTCCACTAATTAGCATCACAGGTGTCTACAATCTTGTAATCAGTCAGTGGGCTTGTATATAGGGCTACAGATACTCACTGTGTTGTTTGGTGACATGGTGTGTACCACACTCAACATGGACCAGAGGAAGCAAAGGAAAGAGTTGTTTCAGGAGATTAGAAAGAAAATTATAGAAAAGCACGCTAAAAGGTAAAGGTTATAAGACCATCTCCAAGCAGCTTGATGTTCCTGTGACTACAGGTGCACATATTATTCAGAAATTTAAGATCCATGGGACTGTAGCCAACCTCCCTGGACGTGGCCGCAGGAGGAAAATTGATGACAAATCAAAGAGACGGATAATATGAATGGTAACAAAAGAGTCCAGGAAAACTTCTAAAGAGATTAAAGGTGAACTTCAAGCTCAAGGAACATCAGTGTCAGATCGTACTATCCACCGTTGTTTGATCCAAAGTGAACTTCATGTAAGACGACCAAGGAGAACACCATTGTTGAAAAAAAAAATAATAAAAAAGCCAGACTGGAATTTGCCAAACTACATGTTGACAAGCCACAAAGCTTCTGGGAGAATGTACTATGGACAGATGAGACAAAAATGGAAGTTTTTGGCAAGGCACATCAGCTCTATGTTCACAGATGGAAAAATGAAGCATATCAAGAAAAGAACACTGTCCCTACTGTGAAACATGGGGGAGGCTGTTATGTTCTGGGGCTGCGTTGCTGCATCTGGCACTATCAAAGGGATTCTAGAGAGAAATGTGCTGCCCAGTGTCAGAAAGCTTGGTCTCAGTCGCAGGTCATGGGTCTTGCAACAGGATAATGACCCAAAACACACAGCTAAAAACACCCAAGAATGGCTAAGAGGAAAACATTGGACTATTCTGAAGTGGCCTACTATGAGCCCTGACCTAAATCCTATGGAGCATCTTTGGAAAGAGCTGAAACATGCCGTCTGGAGAAGGCAACCTTCACACACAAGACAACTGGAGCAGTTTGCTCATGAGGAGTGGGCCAAAATAGCTGTCGAGAGGTGCAGAAGTCTCATTGACAGTTACAGGAATGGTTTGATTGCAGTGATTGCCTCAAAAGGTTGTTCAACAAAATATTAAGTTAAGAGGAACCATCATTTCTGTCCAGGCCTATTTCATGAGGTTAATTTTTTTTTAAATTCTGTGGAAGCAGAAAAGCAATGTCTGACTTTGATTTGTTCATTTTCAAAAATTAGTAATTTATCAGATTCAAGTTATTTCTGTGACCATTGTGGGTTTTTCTTTCATTAAACGAGGGGTACCAACAATTTTGACCACGTGTGTAGTGTAAGTGTACATGTAATACACTGACTCACCAGTGATGTCTCTAGGTGAAGTCCTTCATCTTCGCTTTTCTTCTTCATCTGGCACAGACAGCCATCACTTCTTCCAGCCAGGAATCATCTCTGCAGAACATAACACACAGTTATCAATAACTGATCTCTTCTAGAGAATATTCCCACTTTTCCCCCCGACTTCTACACTACACCAGTTGAAGAAAAAAAGCAACATAGTGCCGTCCTGCACAGTAACAGGACCCCTCTTTTGTCCCATCCCATGGAAAACAATTTCCTAAAAAGTAAATTATATTACAGAAGTAATAATGTAATAATAATAATTGGAATCTAAAGTAATAATGTTCCCCACTGGTCACCATAAACTAATAAAGTATGTTCCTCAATCTGGCTCCCAAACAGTAATTAAGTCCCTTGTCTAGCCAGGCACCCCCATATGTCCCTTCTGGCCACCATTTGTCTAGTGTGACCCCTCCATATATTTATCCTAGCACACGTGTATCGAGCCTGCCCCCTCCTATATACCCATCCTAGCCCCCCCATGTGGCCAGTCTGCCCTCCCCACATATCCATCCTTGCCTCCATGTTTCCAGCCTGCGCCCCCATATATCCCACCCATATATCCTCCATGTGTCCAGCCTGCCCTCTACATACACATCCTGGCCTCCATGTGTCCAGCCTCCCCCCCTCATAAATCCATACTGCCCTTACCCCCTGCATATATCCATCCTGACACCCCCCATATATCCAGCGTGCCCCTCCATATATTTATGCTAGCCCATGTGTATCGAGCCCGCCCCCCCCACGTATTCATCCTAGCCCCCCATGTGTCCAGTCTGTCCCCCCCCATATATCCATCCTGGCCTCCATGTTTTCAGCCTGCCCCCCCATATATCCATCCTGGCCTCCATGAGTCCAGCCTGCCCCCCCCATATATCCTTCCTGGCCTCCATGAGTCCAGCCTGCCCCTCCATATATCCATCCTGCCCCCCATATATCCATCCTGGCCTCCATGTGTCCAGCCTGCCCACCCTCCTTTGCCTGGGTCCAGCCAGGGTTCCCCCTTGTGTGTCCAGCCAGGGCCCCCCCTTGTGTGTCCAGCCAGGGATCCCCCTTGTGTGTCCAGCCAGGGCTCCCCCCCTTGTGAGTCCAGCCAGGGCTCCCCCCCTTGTGTGTCCATCCGGGCCCCCCCTTGCGTGTCCAGCCAGGGTTCCCCCTTGTGTGTCCAGCCAGGTACCCCGTTGCGTATCCAGCCAGGGCTCCCCCCTCCTGTGTCCAGCTTGGCCCCCCCTCATGTGTCCAGCTTGGCCCCCCCTCGTGTGTCCAGCCAGGGTTCCCCCTTGTGTGTCCAGCCAAGGCCCCCCCTCGTGTGTCCAGCCAGGGTTCCCCCCTCTTGTGTCCCGCCAGGGTTCCCCCCTTGTGTGTCCCGCCAGGGTTCCCCCCTTGTGTGTCCCGCCAGGGTTCCCTCTTGTGTGTCCAGCCAGGGTTCCCCCCTTGTGTGTCCAGTCAGCTACCCCCATGTGTGTCCAGCCAGGCTACCCCCTTGTGTGTCCAGCCAGGGTTCCCCCCTTGTGTGTCCATCCAGGACCACCGCTTTTGTGTCCAGTTGGCTCCCCCCTTGTGTGTCCAGCCAGCCTACCCCCTTGTATGTCCAGCTGGGCTCGCCTTGTGTGTCCAGCCAGGGTTGCCCCTTGTGTGTCCAGGGAGGGTTCCCCCCCTGTGTGTCCAGCCAGGCTACCCCCTTGTGTGTCTGTCCAGCTGGGCCCCCCCTTGTGTGTCTGTCCAGCTGGGCCCCCCCTTGTGTGTCTGTCCAGCTGGGCCCCCCCTTGTGTGTCCAGCTGGGCCCCCCCTTGTGTGTCCAGCTGGCCCCCGCCTTGTGTGTCCAGCCAGTGGGTCCAGACCATTACACACACACACACACACACACACACACACACCTCTTACCTTCCTGAGCTCCCGTGCGGTGTCCTCCTTCTCCTGAGTTGCGCGCCTCCTTCACAGCAGGCGCATGACGATGACGTCATACACCTACCGGCGAAGGGAGACACGCAGCTTCAGCTGCTTCACTGGGACGTGCGCCGCGGTGGTTCAGGTAATGAACGCTGCGTGCGCGCGTCCCTGCATACACTGTGCCTGCGCTTTTAAAGGGCCCGTGCCCCTTAAAACCGCAGGATTTTTTTTTGTTCTCTTCTCCCCCCTCTACTCTGCAGCAGGGGGCGGGGCCCACCGGGAAATTTCCCGGTATCCCGCCAGCCCAGACCGACCCTGTCATTGTATGAATATTGGTATAAATGCACACTAATCTATAATAGTTAAAGATAGACTGGACTGTTAGCCAATGGTGTCTGGGTCGAATCAGTATGGGCCTCCATCAACCTGCTCTATTTTCCCATGGCAGTCGCCGCCCCAGACCCTAACAGGAGCCCACACTACACTTTCCTGCAAAGATGAAAGTCTCACACTGTGGGCCATAGTCAATTTCTTCTACCACAGACCTTCTGTCCTTGCCTCCAATTTCCAGAGAGAGACAACTCATGCTCCCTTCTGCTCACATAACCGAATTTCTGTCCTTCCAATTGGGTCTACGCTCACACGACCGAATTTCCATTTCTGCAATCGGGTCTGTGCTATCTGCTATCTTTAGCCTCGACAATCAGGATCTCCTAGCCTCTGTAAGTGACTCGCCCAGGGTGATGGGGATGACTCGGTACCCGGGCCTTTCGCCTGACCTTCGGGATGTCACGGTGGTCGGCTCCCGGGCCCGTACTCTGGGGTCAGCTTTTAAAAAGGGATTGGTTTGTTTATTAGTTTTATTAAAGTTCGTGACGCCACCTGTGGTTTCTGGTGAGATTCACCAGCGCTGCGGCAGTCCACTGAGGCCGGTGATAAGGCAGCTTAGATGGTATCGCTTCCCACAGGTGGAGCAGGGCCTCAGGACAGCGTAGGAGGGGGGATGCAGGGCAGGCGAGACAAATCCAGGTCAGAGCAAGAACAGGGACGGACACGATAGTCACTTCAGTACCTTTTACTGGTGGAAATTCAGACACATCCCAGAGCACTGTAGGGTGAAGGGTGCATATCAGAATCCTCCCCAATGAGCGGGTGTAGGGCCTCCTGTTTCTTGCCTCTGCATAGTAAGTTTCTGACCTGCCTGGAGCTAGGCCTAACTTTGTCTCTGTCCTGCGCTGGCTGACCTTGTGGTAGGGCCTTTTCTTGGAATACACACTCCCAGCTTACGGGGCCTATGTGTCTCCTGGCTCTGTTACGTATCAGCACTTTAGCGATCCTGGGACCTGTAGTTCTCCAGGGATTCCGGTTATACCTTACTGGGTCATAGAGATCCCGGTAAGCTCGGATCCGGTGTCCGGTAATGCTTCGGGGTGAGCTAGTTAAGCTCCTTTGCCCCCTATGTACTAACTTCTCCACTTGCCTTCGGCCTTCTCGGGCCCTCACTAGGCTATACACACTAACGGCAGCTTGCCACGCTTCACCGATCTTATGGCGCCGGCACACCTAAGCTCACTATTCAGAGCTACAACTGAGTCTGGACTGTGCTCCACTGCAGGAACTCTCTCAACAGACTTGACTAGGCTGAGCTCAACTCTGTATTCAGGTCTGTGCTTGCTGAACTCTCCAGAGGAACTGAACTGCCTGGCTCCACCTTCCCTTTTTATATCCGTAACGGGCTCCCTCTGCTGGTCTGAGGTGGAAGGTGGAGATGTGTGAATGTTTATGGGGGCCTCTTGTGGAGGATTCCATCAATGCACTCTTCCAGGATCTGTGATACCAAGCGCAGCTAGGCGTCACATTCCCCCCTAGCAAAGCTTAGCACTCCCGGTACATTTTATAACAATAAGAAACATTAACAATCTTCCCTTTATGGGAGGCACCAAGCTTAAACGTTGCATAATAATATTAACAAATACAAAGTGTCCTCAGAATTCAAGTCTCTTGTGGTGAGGTTCCCAAACAGGATGTCCATCTCACAGAGTAGAGTAGTTGGTGGTTTGAGGGACCTGTCCCAAACCCTCAACGTAGGCCCTGGGGTAGCTGCAGGGCATGGAGATCCCGAGTTGGACCTCCAATAGAGCCACTCCAGACAGGTTTTCCTTCGGTGGTCACCTAAAGGGGCACTCCTGGGAGCGCAATTATATACAATAAATAGTTTTTGGGCTGCACACAGTCCTCAGCCACGAAGTTCTTTATGCAAATGTGACACCCCAGGGGTCTGGTTGCCACAGTGATAGAGATGTTATGTCTGAGAGCAGGTGGGAGGTCCTTTGGTCAGGGATCCTGTGCATGCCACACCTCCTGCCCAGTCTTGGGAGGGGAAGAACTTCCCCTATATAAACCCGGGGCTGAAGCAGGGTTAGGAGTCAAGGAGAGTAGAGACAAGAGACAGTCATAGGAAGAAACAGCTGGAGCTCAGTGGGAGCAATACTACTACGAGTCAGGGGCTGGCAGCTGCAGAGCTCGCCCTGACTGAGAAGCTTTCTTACCGGACCCGGAGTCCGAGGCTGTGGGGACTAATCTTTACCCAGCAGCAGAAGCCGACCGGCAGGGGATTTCAGGTCCTCAGGCCCAGAAACCCGAAGGCACGGTCACACGTGTGGGACCAGCACCGCCATCGTGGAGCGGAAGCCAATAGAAGGCCCCGAGTCACCGGCCATACGGGTGAGCACCACACAGTACACTCAGGGACGTGGGCTACTTATATCCGCTTCTAGCAAGGTAGCCAGAAGAGTACAGTCAGTTTGGGAGGCCTACAACTCCGCCTGGCCAGGGGAGATCCCATCTGCTCAAGGACTGACCAGGCCCTGTTCGCTAGCAAGTACTCCGGGAGGGTCTATCGTTGTTACCAGTAAAGACCCTGAATTACACCGCACCGTCTCTGAGTGGTTCCTGCTACCCCCATCTTCCACGTCGGCTGCCCTGAGGCCATACTCCTCCCGTTGGGGGTTATACTATCACGCTGCACAATTCTACACCGGCCTCAGCGGTCTGCCCTGCAGCGGCAGCTCCATAGCTGCAAATCAATGGGTGGCGTAGTCGACACTCAAATAACATCTATCAAGACTGCCACACACTGAGTCTGACTCCCTGGGCACGGACCGGGTCCCCGCCACTCGGAGACTACAACCCTCATCTGATCCGGTTCCGGGTAAGCCCCCGTGCGCGAGACGCTGCGCGACACAGCAGGCCCAGGGGCGCGTCACAAACAATAAAGGAATTAATCAGGTAAAGTGTCCATGTCACTTGAACTGTTCAATAATAAAGCAAAGCACAAAATAATATACATTAGTACAGTACATTACAATTTAATACCCCAGGGGTAACTATCTACATTTGTCAGAGGTTAGCTATCTTACTGCTTGTACCTGAGAGGGGGTTTACCTCGCGTGCTACGTGTTGATCTGCGTAGTGCGGTGGTCTGTGAGGTATCAATGTCTGTACTATCAATTACCCTACCAGTTCTACGTGTGACTATGTTGTAAAACTGCCTTAACCTCTCTCTGGAACTGGTAAGTCTACCATTGGCTGGGCCTTCTTGCTCTACTCCTGCCAGGGATCCTTCGTCCGGGGATTCTTCTTGAGCTGGCTCTTCTACGGCACTAGGCTCTTCTGCAGCACTTACAGGTTCAACTTGCTGTGGAGGGTCTTCTGGTTGTTGAAAGAATTGGAGTATTGGAAAGATTACTGCTCCTCCTAGTTGGGGCCAATCTGCTGGGAAGTCTCCTAAGTCAGTATGGATTACTGCTTCTTTAGGCTCCTCCTGGATAATGAAAGGCACTTCTTCTTGGGGTTTCAGTAGATTTGGACATAACTTTAGATGGTCCCTGGATACTGTGGCAGTTGTCCTTCCTCCATCTCGACTAATTATGCAGGTCTTCTTATTATCAAATCTTGACTTCAGCACAGTGTAGGGTTCTTTCTCTCACTGGTCATCAAGTTTGTGGTTCCTTCTTTTCCTTTTCAATACTATTTCACCAGGTGTGAAAGGCTCTGCGGGTGCACGTTTATTGTAGTGGGCCTCTTGCTTATCCCTCACCCAGGTGAGACTGTCCTCAACACAGGCTTGTACCCTTCTGTACTGCTCTTGTCTGGTCATGTCCCAGTCCTCAGTGGTCACATCCGCTTCTGGTTCTACTACACCAAGCTCCAGATCCATAGGCAACTTCCCAGGTCTTGCACGCATAAGATATGCCGGAGTACAATTGGTGGAACTCACGGGTATGTGGTTGTACAGATCCACTAGGTCAGGTAGTAGGCCTGGCCACTGATTTCTCTCCTCAAGTGGTATGATCTTCAGCAGGTCGATGATGATGTTGTTCATCTTTTCACAGAAACCGTTGGTTTGTGGGTGGTACGGTGTAGTTCTTATCTTTTTACACCCGTACAGATGGCACAACTCCTTAAACAATTCAGCCTCAAAGGCCGGGCCTTGGTCCATCAGCACCTGCTCAGGGTATCCATGGAGTCCGCAGAAACACGCCTGGAAGGTCTTTGCTGCTGTCTCCGCCGTCAGGTCCTTGACGGGGGCGACCACCAGGAACCTAGAGTAGTGATCCACCATGGTCAGGGCGTAGGAGTACCCTGACCTGCTGGGTGACAACTTGACATGGTCCAGGGCCACGATCTCCAGGGGTCGAATCGTCTTGATGGGTTGCAGGGGTGCCTTCTGGCTGCTGTAGTCTTTTCTTCTGAGGCCACAGGGTCCACAGTCTTGGCACCACCGCTCAATGGAGCTGCGCATTACTACCCAGTAGAATCGACACTTCAGCAGGGTCTCTAGCTTTTTCCAGCCAAAGTGTCCCGCCTAATCGTGGTAGGCCTCCAACACCATTTCTTGCGGCCCGCCCGGTATTTAATTGTAAATTGGTAATTTGGCAGCTGAGCCATCCATCGTTGTTCCAGTGCTCCTAGCTTGGCTGTTTCAAGATGGGTCAAAGGGTTGTTATCAGTGAAGGCAGTGAACTTGCTGGAGGCCAGGTAGTGCTTAAATCTTTCAGTGATGGCCCAGACCAAGGCCAGGAACTCCAAATTGAAGCTGCTATAGTTCTCTGGGTTCCTCTCGGTCGGGCGGAGCTTCCTGCTTGCGTATGCGATTAACTTCTCCTGGCCATTCTGCTTCTGACTTAAGACAGCTCCCAGCCCTTCGTTGCTGGCATCTGTATACAGCAGGAACGGTTGGCTGTAGTCAGGGTAGGCTAGGATCTCATCGCCTGTCAGGATCTCCTTCATCTCCTGAAATGACTCGACTTGCTCCTTACCCCAGTGGAATGGGGGATTTCTGCCTTTGGGGGACTGCCCTACCAGGAGGTCTTGCAGAGGGGCTGCTTTCTTAGTATAGTCTTTTACAAACCTCTGGTAGTATCCTACTAGTCCCAGGAACTGATGCACCTCCTTGAGGTTCTTCGGCTCCGGCCACTTCTGGATGGCAGCGATCTTCTCCGGGTCTGGTGCTACCCCTTCCGGACTGACAATGTGCCCCAGGTACTGTACCTTTCTCTTGAGCAGGTGGCACTTTGAGGGCTTCAGCTTCATCCCATACCGGGACAGTGAATCAAATACCTCTGCCAGGTGTTTCAAGTGGTCCTCGTACGTTCTGGAGTACACTATCACGTCATCCAGGTATAGTAACACAGTCTCGAAGTTGCGGTGTCCCAGGCAGCACTCCATCAATCTCTGGAACGTTCCAGGGGCATTGCAGAATCCAAACGGCATACTGTTGAACTCGCAGAGTCCCATCGGGGTTGTAAAGGCCGTCTTCTCCCGATCCTCCTCAGCCACAGCTACTTGCCAGTACCCACTAGTGAGGTCAAGGGTGGAAAAGTAATTTGCAGACTTTAAGGCAGCTAGGGACTCCTCTATGTGTGGTAAAGGGTATGCATCTTTATGTGTAATGCGATTTACTTGTCGGTAATCTACACACATTCTCATGCTCCCATCCTTTTTCCTAACTAGCACTAGGGGAGCTGCCCAGGGACTACAACTATCCCTTATTACCCCCGCCTTTCTCATGTCGTGCCACATTTCCTTAGCCTTCTGGTAGTGAGCTGGTGGTATAGGCCTGTAACGTTCATTGATTGGGGCATGGTCGCCTGTGGGGATATGATGTTGAACCCCCTTAATCCTCCCGAAGTCAAGTGGATGTTTACTGAACACCTGCGAGTATTCTTGAACCACCCGGTGTACACCCTGTTTTTGATGGGCAGAAGTGGTGTCTGTCCCAACATGGAGCTGTTGACACCAATCCTCCACCTGGGTTGCAGGGTCATTATCCTCCACTTCATCTGGTGAGGCTAAGGACTCCGCCTTGTGAATACAATTGTTATTTACAGCATGTAATTTGGCAACAGTGGCATAACGTGGCAATCTGACCTCATCTTCCCCACAGTTGAGAAGACGGACGGGCACCCTCCCATTGCGTACATCTACCACTCCTCTGGTGGTTAAGAGCGTGGGTCTGTGCTCGGAGCAAAGGGGTTCTACTACCGCCTGGTAGCTCTGTCCTCTAAGACCTATAGCAGCTCTACACCAGATGAGCAATTCACTCATTGGGGGGACGACAATGGGTGTGGGGTCCGTTACACGCACATTACCAATTTCACCTTCCGCTAACCTTACTTGCTGTTGGTACATCAGGACTCGGATCTCCTTCTGCAGCGCCCTCCTCTGTCCTGGTCTGGCAGTGTCAGCTATCTGTTGGAGCAAGAACACAACCTCTCCCAAACAGTTACCAACAATGTTTGCTTCGGGGTGAGCTAGTTAAGCTCCTCTGCCCCCTATGTACTAACTTCTCCACTCGCCTTCTGCCTTCTCGGGCCCTCACTAGGCTATACACACTAACGGCAGCTTGCCGCGCTTCACCGATCTTATGGAGCCGTCACACCTAAGCTCACTATTCAGAGCTACAACTGAGTCTGGACTGTGCTCCACTGCAGGAACTCTCTCAACAGACTTGACTAGGCTGAGCTCAACTCTGTATTCAGGTCTGTACTTGCTGAACTCTCCAGAGGAACTGAACTGCCTGGCTCCACCTTCCCTTTTTATATCCCTAACGGGCTCCCTCTGCTGGTCTGAGGTGGAAGGTGGAGATGTGTGAATGTTTATGGGGGCCTCTTGTGGAGGATTCCATCAATGCACTCTTCCAGGATCTGTGATACCAAGCGCAGCTGGGCGTCACATAAGAACTCTGTACCCCTTGCTTAATCCACATCCAATATTGATCTTGTGTTTCTGGACACACTCATCACCTACGTCAGGCCTAGCTACCACAGGTGACTTGTTACAAGTCGGGGCGACGACTGACTTCCTGGCCTGACCCCTGTGGCTTTTGTATTTTTCTGCTGCAGATCACATGTCCCCTGTGTACCTAGCTCTGCTTTCCTCTCATTCAGCCTGCCTTCTGTCCTTTGGTTCCAATACCCTTTCAGGGTCCTACACCTATATTCCTGATCACTACATGGCAGCATCTGCCCACAAATACCTTACAGCTCATTTCTATTATATGAATCACTCACTCTCCTTACATTCCTCCTCTCTTTAAGCTCATCAGTACTTGGATGAGAAAGGTTACTTATGCTCTAGATGCTCCTTGGCGGTGGTCTCAGAGTCACCAATATCCAAACACACTCCTGTGTCTGCTGTATTACATACTGCCATATGAAATCATCTTCCGCATACCTCCTGGGTGAAACACCAGTGTTGGTACATTCAGATCTGTGAGGTCCCTCCTGACCTGTCTCTTCTGGGACACTGAGGCCCTGAAACACTCTTCCTGTGATTTTGACCTCTACCCTACCCTCTAAGCTAGCCCCGGTCATTCTCTCTTCATCAGACACACATATCGGTAGCATGTAAGGGTGCCGCACTCTCTCTGGTGCGACGTCTTCTCCTTTCGGGGTGTACTCTCCTTGTCACTCGATGAGGAACAGCCTCCGATGCGTAGTCCAATTTTCCCCAAGGGTGCTTCACTTGAACCAAAACTCGATTCCCCAGCTGTAATGGTGCCTCCTGCACAGGAGTTACTACAGGATGCCTTTTCCCCTGGGGCTTCTGTACAATCTTAAGTCTCAGTGTTTCTAACCGATGTTGGTGTTCCCACACCAAAGTTGTGGTGTTTATCTACGTACTATCTTCCTCTGGATCAAGCTCTAGCTCAGTAACCTTACGGCTGTTACGTCCAAACAGCAACGTGTAAGGCGTGTACCCTGTCGTAGCATGAACCCGGTTACTGTACACCCAGAGCAGTTCTGATACAAATTCAGGCCATTTCATTTTCCTGTGTCACGGTGTAGGGGAATGCTGGTGAGGAAATAGCAGATACGGGCTGGGTGAGCAGGGAAAACTAATCTGTCCCTAGACTGGGAACCCTGAATAGCCCTGACCCCAAAAGTATCTCTGATGGTGAGAAGGTTCGGGTCTCCACCCTAAGCCCTAACTCCTCCACAAGCCCTGCGCTAATTCCCCAAACCTCCCTCCGCAGAACAAAGGTACAGCAATCTCAAAGGAAAGGACTTCAGCAGCACAAACGAACAGCACTGCACAGCACGGCTTCCAGGTATAGAGTGAAACTCTATCAGCTGCACCACCTGGTGGAAGGCGAGGCTACTTAAAGGCTAAGGGGAGGAGACACACAGAAACTCACATCCACCAGGACATGGCAATAGAATTGGCATGAACCCATGCAGTACAAGAGGGAATTTCACAGTTTAAGTTACAGTGGCATCTAGAATAGACCGCAGACACACAGCGCTAGACAGCGTGTGACATCCTGTCATCTTCCTGTTGTCCTCCACAATTCTCAGAATGTAGATAAAGTTCTGTTGAAACGTTCACAGTCCCCATTTCTCTATGGGTGGTAGGGTGTAGTTCTGGAATTCTCAATGTTGTACAGTTGGTGCAATTCATCCATGACTTTTCCATGAAAACAGGCTCCGATCCCAGAGTGAATTCATTTTGGACACCCGTATACGCAGATGAAGTCATGACAGATGGCACAGGCTGCTGACTCGGCTTTTTGATTCCCGGTGGGAGTCATGACTGCTAACTTATTAAAATGATCCATCATCACCAGACAGTACAGACAACCATTATCGGAGTGGCTGATCTTGAGATAGTCCACCATCAGCACTTCCAAAGGGAAAGAAAACCTCTTCACCTATATAGATGCTCTGTGTTTAGGGGGTTTAGTCATCTCACCCTGATGGGATTTCCGGTAATCTTCTTTCACCACTCGATTTACTTGTGGCCAATACAGAAGCCGTTGTAGCCAGTGGAAAGTTCTCTCTGTTCTGAAATGGGTATCACTCTCATGGACTTCCTTCTTCACTATGGGCTTCATTCCTTGTGAAATCATTAGCAGATTACAATGAGGCAATCTGGGCTACCGCCTAGGGCCAAAGGCACCGGGGGTCCTTTGGCCATATTGTCCTCATTATAATGGTTTTTTTCACCACTGTCGGCAGTGGACATCTCCGGAGAGGGAGCTTTCCTAAAGCTCAGCTGCCAGCAACTCACAATGGTTTGCTGGCATCTACAAGGCTATGTGTGTATGTGCTCTTAGGAATAACAGAAGCTTTGGTCCTCTCCTCCACTTTTGGCTGAGATTTAGAGGATTAATCGGAGACATAGAACCGCTGTTCTCCACTTTGGAATCCAACCCTTCAGATATATGGTATATGATGTATAGTATTGATATACCAAAAATATCAGTAATAATCAATTAAATTCTAAAAGACATTAATCAATTTAAAATTTGTATTTATTTAGTTTAATTAAATCTGGCATGGAAGGATGAAGACGTGTTCTTGGAGAAGCCTTCAACTTTAGCAGGTGTTTCTTGCTGGTCAGGAGGCCACGAGTAGATGGTTCAAATCCTTCCATACAGGTACAGCATTGATGGTAGACATGCTGTAGTTTCTTCAGGGCGCTAGATGTGGGGGTTTTCTGTCCTCGAGATGTCTAAGGTGCCCTGGTGACAGCAGGCAAAAATGCAGCTTCCTCTGACAGTGCGAGCAGCCCTGGATAATCCACGCCGGCAGAATGATATCATCCGGCAGAAGATGGAACCTATGAGAAAAGATGTAAAACTAATGTAAGTAATGGGACTCCATATTAGAGGGTACTACTGTGGTGTCACTGTGGGAGAACATTAGAGGAATCTCATCACACAGAGGGCAGGGATCATTGTCAGTCATCATACATGTGACAATCCCACCACTGACAGATAACATCTGCTCCACATGACTTCTTCTCACTGACATCATACAACAGGGAGATTATTGTCACACTTACCTCGCCTACTTTCCCCCTCTTCTACTTTCTCTGTTTTTTCTTGTCTTCTCAGTTTTTGAAAATATTTTCTTTTCTTCTGAACTGGAGATTCTAATCAAAAAGTCAGAAAAAAATATTAATTATAAACTTCTAAAATATTTTCTTTGTATCTATATAGAGTTATGCAATTGATTAATATGCACCTGTAGCATTTCTGTGTGCCGCCATGTGGTGACTCCCCAAGGAAATATGTCCCCTTATTATCATGACATACTTGCAGCAAGCCACTGTGTTATCATATAATCAGTTAGATTAAACTTCAGTGTAACTTTCAAGAGCACCCATCACCAGATCAAAAGTTTCTGAGATTCACTCTTATCTTATGTCTGCTGCTCCCCTGAGTATTCTGATATTTGTTTTGCTAAAATCCACCCTATGGTTTTTTCCATGAGGGTGTGGCTCACAATTTTATATTGCAGAGCAACCTAAAGACACGCCCCAGAGGATCCTGTGAGCACCGCCCTCTTGGAAAAGACCATAAACATTAGCACTAAATAAGACCCATAACTCAAAAAACTGAATACTCAGGGGAGCAACGGGAATAAAGTAAGTAATTTTTGAAGCCTTCATGTGCTGATTCACATTATAATTTTGGATTATAGGCTATAATTGGATGGCCTATAAACCTGTACATACCTGACAATGAGGACGAGGATGACTCGTTGTTTTTAGCAGTGAAACACTGATTGTCTCCATTAGTTTTGGAAGAAGAAGACTCTTTCTGCCTGTTTGGTAGAAGAAAGACCAGTAAATTAAAAGTAAAAACAATAGAAAAAATGAAGAACACCTGTTTGTGAGGCCAATTAGGACAACATAGAGGGGATACCCTGCCCACGGCCTCAACTAGTAATATTGGCCTGTCATGAGCTGGAAATGAATGGCTGGTCACAATGATCAGCTGTTATTGCAGTGTTATCACAAGCCAGACGCACAGAGATCAGCAATCATGGGGTGGTGGATGCTGGATTTAGATTTGTGTTACTCGTGTCTTGTATTTGGTTCTGAACATACATCAAAACTAAATCTCATAATAATAATAATCTACTCACATGTCTGAGTGTTTTTCACTGTTCTCTTGGGAACACTGTGGAGGTGACATAGGCTCTACATTGGTCATCATCCCGGTATTGGTGATATTTAGCTAAAACACACAGAGAAAAATAAATTGATTTATTTTTAAGCATTTTTGTAATTATAGGTTTTAGACATACTATTAGCCACATACTTACTTTACAAAACCTTTGATAAGATGATACAAAGTTTTTTATTTCTGGCCAGTCATTGTCCTCTCTTGTGTCCGCCTCATCTGAATTCATGTGTCTGCTACAACGAGCTACAAAGTACAAGTGTTATCAGAGATAATTAGTATAAGACCCGGTCAGACATTCACCCTGTTATCACTAATAATGATGAGAACTTATCTTCACATAAAATGAAAGACAAGACACACAGCAGTTTTCTGCAGATGACGTCTCATTTTACTTACTGATAAAGTAGCGGGTGTCCTCATCTGACTTTAGGTCAGGAACGAACAGGGGCTTCTGACTTAGAATGTTGTCAAAGTCTAAGTGATGCAGAAATGGATGCATTTTGATCTCATTTGCTCCTCCTGGAAAAGGAAGACAAGAAAGAATGTGATAGAGTCATTTTTAGAGAAACTGCTCCATATCGGTACAGTTTATGTTAACCTGAACTGAAGATGTAACAGCAGACATGAAGGAAATGTACTGAAAGTCACAGCATGAAAAATGGGGAATGGATAAGTAGGTAGATTACTGAACCTCATGGACACAACCATTTGTCTGGTCACAGACGTGTAATAAGTCATAATACTATTATAATATTACCTGTCCCAAGTCTATCTGCTGGATCTTTTCTGAGCAGCTGAGTGATGATGTCCCGAGCATCAGGTGGAGTAGAGTATTTATGATATGTCAAAATTAATTTATCTGTTATATAGAAACAAATATTACAGGAAATGAAACGTTTTCATTTATTTTTATAAAAAATGTCCTTAATAAGGCTAGAAATTAAACCAGAAAACCAATGAAACCAAATAACAGTGACATCACAAGCATTCAGATTATTTTACTTACCCTCAAGGACACTGCGTAAAATATCTCTTTTTAAAGCCCCTTTAAATGGTGTACATCCATAAAGAAATTTATGTAGAGTGATCCCTACTGACCACCAATCAATGGGCCTTCCATAGCCTTTCCTTTGGATAATTTCTGGGGCCATGTAACTAGGGGTGCCAAAAGTCTGGAAACCAACAGAAGAATGAGATGATAATCAATAAATATAATTGCGTCAAATAACATCAGTGCAAATGTTTTATAGAGAAATTGTCAGAGAAAGAGAAAGAGATGAAATCTGTAAAGTACAAGACCTTGTAAGTAAAGCCTACCTCTTCATCAAGGAACTCGCTGGTGATGTCCTCAGTTGAAGCCTTGTAGATATCTGAGCTTGGTCTCATGAGGCCGAGTTTTGAAACCCCAAAATCGGTGACCTTAATATGTCCTGTTGATGATATCAGGAGGCTGTGAAAGAAATAAATGGTGTCAGACCCAAGTAATTACCCATAGACTGTATAAAAACTATAATTTTTTTTCACCTTTATTATACTACTGGGGTCACTTACTTGCCAGGCTTCAGGTCTCTGTGCACCACACCATAACTGTGCAGGTATTCCACAGCAAGTACCGTTTCCGCAATGTACATACGGGCCAGGGGGATTGGTAAAGGACCCCTGCGCTTTATAAGACTGGCACAGTCTCCTCCTATCGGAGAAAGCAAATATGAGAGGTGAGGGTTTGTTTCAATGTAAATTACACATGATGAGGGTGAATATGAAATAAGTGGAAATATTGGGACAAGATGGCCTATATAGAGATATACTGTGTAATGTAGAGCGTATACTGTATACTATATGTTGCCATCCATGTGGGCACATTATGGTCATATATAGGTGCTAGGACTAAACAGACGTGGGCTGGATATAGATACAATGGATGTGTCCTACCTGGTACATACTCCATGACCATACACAGATGAAGTTTAGTAGGGAAAGAGCAGAACATGGAGGCCACAAAGGGACAATCAGCGAATGCTGAGATGTCCCTCTCCAGAAAGGCCAATTCAAGTCTCTTTGGCTTTTTCAGGTTCTCCTTGTCCATTGTCTTCATAGCACAAATCTGGTTTGTGTCTTTATGGCGCACTAAGTGGACGGCCCTGGAGAGGAAGAAAATCCATGATTTATTACAAATTCTTATTAACAGTCCATCTATAGACCTCATCAAATGATCTCCTGTACTAATGGTTAATACTAGATGTGAGGCCATCACTATAAATCCATGTCTAGAAATGCATAAAATAATACTCCATAAATGATTATCAATGGAGGGTCCACATCCACGTCACATCCTAACTGACCTGACAGATAGATGTGGACAGTGATGTGGTCTCCTAATTTCTCTATGGGAATATTACATGGGCAGGACACCGAGGCATCATCATAAGGAGCCCTGGGAAATAAATATTATACCAAAGTAAAGCTCACCCAAAGGCTCCACTGCTGATTAGTTTGATCTGTTTATAGTCGCTCTTACAAGGATTTCTCTCTGGGTTCAATGATCCGATCAAGGCCTAAAAAGGAATAAGAAATGACATTAAGACAGAAAATGCAGGAGAATAAAAGCTCAAGATGCAGGAACGTCTCCCTTCTATATTATGTCCCCACTGATTACACTGTAGAGAACGTAATACAAGCCGGACCCACCACAGACCCCATTATATTATAAAGGGAAATCCCCCATACACATAAATCAATACTGCAGGGAAGGATAAGGGACATCACACAGAGGGGGCAGGAAGAATAACGCCATTATCACACATAATATGTCTGATCTACATGACGAACAGTGATATCCCATTGTCATATGGGATATAATATGGGATGTATAATTCACACCCGTCATCTAATGATATACAGACGTCCCTCTGATACTTACACTGGCAGATTCCTGGATGATTTCTGGTGTCTCACATATTCCACCATCAGTATTTGCCGGCACAGTTATTCCTAAAATAATGAAGAAACGTTATTTATTAAATGTCTATATCAGCACTTAATAACCAAAAGAAAAGGAAGTAAAAAAGTCAAATATCAAAAAAACATAACAAATTTTATTGATTAATCAGAACAATTCATGATAAAAAAAATAATAAGAGAATGTCAGACACAGAGAACACTCTCTCTTTCAAACCAAGAACAACTGATCAAAATCACTTCAAAACCTATTCATAATGGTATTCATACAAGTTTGTGTCTGTTTAGAATGTAGAAGATATAGGAACAATCTGTAGTCCTCAAAATTAATAAGACAAATAAAAAAGAGAAACCTGCACAGTCTGGGAGGGTGGGAAGCAAGACCCCGACATGTGTTTCGCATAGGCTTCTTCCAAGGGGTATTGAAGAAGTTTTGCGTAGGCTTCTTCCAGCGGGTGTGTAAGAAGCCTACATGAAACGCGCATCAGGGGCTCACTCCCCACCCTCCCAGACCATGCAGGTTTCTCCTATTTATTTGTTTATTTATTTATACAGAGGATGAAGAATAAATCAAAATATTCTTTGCCGTTCTCAATAACGAAATATTTGAATGTAAAATATTAGATGATCGTCTTACCTTCTATCAGATCGGAGTTTGGCCCTGGCTGACTATTATCAGGGTCAGCAACATTTAGGTTTTGCCCCTCTGCGGAGTCGCCTTTTGATGTTTCCTGATGGATATAAGATATACAATTAATATAACATTTCTCAAACACTAGATTACCATATATATAAAGCAGGAAGGATTAAACCTGGATTTACTTGACAAGTTCAGTATTGGACGGACAATTCACGGCCGCTCTATCAAGTAAATTTACATTAATATTTAAGCGACTTGTATCTACAACTGTTCTCTAATAACTTCTATCAGAACTGCAGCATTTACAAGGAGGAAGATTGTGATGATCGAGTGAGACAGAGGTAGAAATACAAGCTCCGCACCGCTGAGTACAGACTGTCACCACAGAGGATGGAGCCGCAGAGACAGGCTGCCATAAAATATCCTGTGTCTGCCTGGAGCGGAGAGAGGAAGGCCTCTACCATCATAAATCTGACCTTCTGCTATATGACTGGTAATCTGGAGAAGATCAGACAACAAGGACATGAGATGTAGAAGATGATGGATCCTTACCAGGCGCTCCAGTGAGTAGGCCGGATACTCCAGTACAAGCAGGACATTTTGGGCCAGCTGTTTGAAAAAGGCCAATTCTCCACTTTGGGATTTTTCTTCAGCCTATAAAGATGAAAATAAACAAGAAATGAAAATAATCAATAAAATTCATGAACATATATGGTATTGCCACGTTTGTTAAAGTCTGATCTGTTAAGATAGGTGTTTATTAATTGTGTTAATTAATTCCCTAACACCGAGAAAAAAAATCAAAACGCTAGATTTACAGGTTTTTTTGCTCACCTCACTTCACTAAAAAAAGTAATAATAAGTAATTAAAGCACCGTATGTACACAAAAATTATATCAATAAAAACCTGAGTTCACTGCGCAAAAAAGGCTTTACTTAGTTATATCAACAGAAAAATTACAATGTTATGGGTCTCTGAATATAGTGACACAAAGAACCATTTCATCTCAATTGGAATTTTTTTCACCTTGTTTCAATACAATGTATGGTAAATAGGATGGAGCCATTGAAAGCTGCAATTCATCCCAAAAAAACAAGCCCTCACATGTCTATGCCAATGGAGAAATAACAAAGTTATGGCTCTTGAAAGAAAGTGAGGAAAAAATGAGAGCAGAAAAATGAAAAATTCTGTGGTCCATAAAGGGTTAACCAATCCTATTCCCTCCTCCCCCCGCATCCAGGACCTTCCCACCCCTAATTCAACTAACCCTTTAGATCCCACCCTCTCCTTTGTCATGTAGCCTGATTGCCCTGTTTTGACTCCAGGCTATTCTTATCTGGGTATTTGGCACAGGTTAAACTTAAACTTGTATTCCATTATTATTTTCCATTATTATTATATATAATTTGTGCAGATTGTCTGCTACTTACCTGGTGTACTAATGTCCAGATGTTCTGCTGTAAATGCTCAAGATATTCTGAGCTTATACAACCTTGGTGGTATTTGGTCAGGCAATCTCTCACAAGCTCCATAACCAGCCGGTAAGTGAAGCTGAGGACGCCATCGGGTAGTGGTAGCACAAAGTCAGGGTCATAGGTGGTAAGAATCCCCTGGAGTAGTGCTAACACCTGAAGTCTGTCTGGAGGAATTCCAGACATTTCAAGTAATCCAAGCGCGGTTAGTATATGACTAGCTATATGGCTTATCACACCAACAGCAATGACACCGGAATGTCAAAGTGACAACAGGAGTGTAAACACTTGTAGAAGTAGTGATGGTTAATTGTGATGTCATAATGGAATCTTGTGTTCTAATCTTAAAGGGGCATCTTACCTTATAAGGAAGTTGCCTTGCAACCCTTAAGTAGGGAAAAATATAGGCTCAGCATCAGTATCTGTTATACACAATAAAAATTATAGCATTTTGTATCAATAAGAAATTCCGATTCCAGCGCTAACAGAAATATCTTTCTGTGGGAACAGGGCATGTGGGGCTGGGGCTGCATCCAACCCTGGCATATGAAGCACGCTGGCCCATGTTGCTCTGCCACAACCACTTCCAAAGATGGGGGTCTTTATTACAAATATGACCCTGCCTACCAATGGAGAAAATCAAAATTTACTACTCCCAATAATTCCAGTTTTTAAAGTTGGCAAAATAGGTCTCTTTATAATATTAATAGTAACCTCTTGACCCTCCTTATAATAATAATAGCACCCATCTGGTTCTCCTGATAATATTAAAGGGAATCTGACAGTGGCATCAACCCTCATAAGCCATCTATATGGGCATTTATGTCATAGAACGTTGAAGAAACCGATACCTTGATATCTGCCATCTGATGTCTTATTCCACAGAAATCCACATTTTCTTTTATATGTAAATGAGCTGTTAAGATCTATGGGCCGGACATAGATCTCCCTGAGAATCTGCATCCAGAGATTATTTTCAATGGAACAGGTAGTTATCAGTGGGAGACATGTACATCAGGAGAGTAGACGGTCAGTCATTACATGTGTCACACTGGAAATGACTCTTTTCATTTATAATAAGCCCTGGATGCAGATTCTCAGGGAGATCTATGTCCGGCCCATAGATCTTAACAGCTCATTTACATATTAAGAAAAAAAGTAAATTTCTCTGGATTAAGACATTCATCAAATAGTGGCTATCAAGGCATCACTCTATTCAACTTTCTCTGACCTGCATCTTTATGTAGACGGCTTATGAGGGTTGATCTTACTGACAGTTTCCCTTTAATAGTGTGGCTCGGACCTCCTTATAATAATAGTGCCCCTTATGGGCCTCCTTATAATAATGATAATAATGGTGACTACCTGTTCTTTTTTATTAAATTAAAAATAATAATGCTCCCTCAGGCCTCTTTATAATAGTAATATTAATGATAAAAATATTAGATGACCCCACACGGTTTAGGGAAAGTGTCACTGAATGCAGAAGCCGGGTCTAAGCTCCTAATAAACACTACCCACCTCCTGCCCTGCTGTGTTATCACAGGCTTTATTCCCCTTCAAGCCTAAGCAGCAGAATGCCGGTATCTCCTCTTACTGCTCCATTTCACCTGCTGTCAGTAATGCAAAGTGCCTGGGCCCTGTTTTAAAGCCTCTTGCTAACCCCCTCCCACCATGTATCTAGTGGTAGTGTCACGCTGTCTCTGTATACTGGAGGTAGGGGGCCTAAGCTTACCCTAAGCTGGGGCCCTGACTAATCCCTCAACCTGGAGGTACTGTTAAAGGTACAGAGGTCCAGGCCGCCAGCGTAACCCCTACCTCCTGAGGATCCCTGCACCTAAGTAATCTAGTCCTGAGAAGGACCCCGATCACAACAAAAGAGGACAAGTAATAATATGCCCACACACAGTACTTAGACGAACGAGACAGTACAAGGGAAAAACCAAAACCACCTTGCATACAAAAACTACACAACTACAACAGAGGGAACACCAACGGGAAAGGAGATAAATGATAAAGCGAGGAAGGGAAAAAACACTCCAAATACACTTATCTCAGAAACTCCAAATACCACGATCCGCTCTGTAAGTCTGTATGAAATGCTTTCACCGACACTTCCCAAACAGACCAGCAGGCATTTGAAGGAGACTCACTACAGCAGCATTGATTGCAGCTGGGCGAGGCTGGACCTCGTCTAGCACAGAGAGAGAGAGAATTAACTCCCTCACTGCCGAAAACACAAAGCACCAAAAAGTCAGCTGCGAGAAGTCAGGCTGTGTAATCGTGACGATCTTCGTGGCGACACACCCGTGACAGGTAGACCCCATATTAATATAAGTCCCCTACATACCTTGAGCTGCCCCTCTCCAGCTGTCTTTTCTGGAGCTGATCCCAGCAGGTATGGCTGACAAGAGGCTGCAGCTGGAGGCCTTGTGCTTCAAGCAGCATTGTGGGGAGGAAGGATAGCTGTCCTGACTTCTGGCAAGGCTTGCAAGTCTCCTTCACGGCTGGACTGGGCATCTGGCAATTCTGTCAAATTCTGGCTTGGCCGGTCTGGCAGTGGGCTGCATCGATCCGCAACACTATTAACTGTTAACAATTATAGTGAAGCAGAGAGCCATCAGCTCCCTGCTCTGCCACTTAACTAAGGCAAGCCACAGATTGCTTCCAGCCACAGGCAGGGACTGCAAGGGATCGGTACCACGTAATGGACGTCAGGCAATGAGATGACATCAGAGACTGTAGTGAGGAGGAGCACATCACCACTCGGCATGGGAGTGTCGTGAGGAAAATATGAGTTTATTTCTATTTTTTTGCAGTCACTGCAGGGTACTAATATTATTACAAGATAAGATACCTAGGGGGGCACTAATGTCTCATAAAGAGGCCAAGGAGGGTGACATTGTTATTACAGGTTGTCCCATGGGGCTCTTTTATTATCACTATGGAGGAGGCCTAGAGGGGCTCTGTTATTATTATAAGGAAGCCCGGGGATATTAATATTATTGTAAGAAATCCCGGGGCGCTATAAATATTATAAGGAAGCCCAGGGTCCATTATTATTATTATTATTATTATTATTATTTTAAGCAGGCCCAGGGGGTCTCTATTATTATTGGGGCAATATTATTGTAAGAAGCCCTGAGTGCACCATTATTATTAGGTACAGATGGGGGCATTATTACTCTGTAGTGGCACAGAGGGGACACTGTTACTGTGTGGGATACAAAAGCAGGAAGCTCTTTCTATGCAGGGTACAGAGGGGGCATTATTACTACGACAGGGGTGGGCAATTAATTTTCCAGAGAGGAAACAAGAGAGACTGTGACTGTTGTGGAGGGTCAAACCAATAGGCTGAATTTAATTCTGCTCATCATTAATATTACCAAAAATAATTACAATTATTATTTTATAATAATAGTATCACTTAATATTAAGTAGAATTAAGTATGCTGACATCCCCCTATATACCGTACGAGCCCGCAAACAGCCTCCAATATACAGTATGAGCCCCTACACAGCCCCTTACATACAGTATGAGCCCCCAAATAGCCCCTCTATATACAGTGAGCCCCCACATAGCCTCTCTGTATATAATATGAGCCCTCACATAGCCTCCTATATATAGTATGAGCCTTCACATATTTCCTATATACAGTATTTGCCCCATAAACAGTATTAGCCCCCCATAGCCCCTCTATATGCAGTGTGAACCTCACATGGCCTCCTATATACAGTATATATACTCCTATGTGAGCCCTCACAAAGTTTCATAGTTTTAAAGTTGAAGATAGACTTAACACCATCAAGTTCAACCTATAGTCTAAAATGTTGATCCAGAGGAAGGCAAAAAACCCATGGGGCAGAGATTAATAGCTCCATATTAGGGGAAAAATTCCTTTCCGATTCCATAAGACAATCAGACTAGCTCCCTGGATCAACGCCCCATCACAGAATCTAGTGCCCATATCATGTAATGTTATATTTCTGGAAATTGCAGTTGGAACCAGCTCAACACACCGGAGTAATTAAAAATTTGCAAACTCTTTATTGGAAATCCTTTAAATATGAAATTGATAAAAAATTGGGCATCTTAGACAACAAAGAGGGGTGTAACAGGAATCAATCCATACGCGTTTCTAGCTACATGGCTCTTAAACACAGTGTTCAAGAGCCATGTAGCTCGAAATGTGTATGGATTGATTCCTGTTACACACACCACCCCTCTTTATTGCTTTGTTGTCTGAGATGCCCAATTTATTATCAATTTCATTCTTAAAGGATTTCCAATAAAGATTTTGTGAATTTTTAATTACTCCGGTGTGTTGATCTGGTTCCAACTCCAATTTCCTCAACTACCTCCAGCGCTGTGCAGCAGCGGGGACGCCGTGCTCCTCCCGGACTGGAACAGCATCTCAGGGGTGAGCTGAATTTTTTATTATTTAATGTTATATTTCTCAAGAAAAGCATCCAGACTCTTCTTCAATTTTTGTAGTGAATCACTCATTACAAACATCATCTGGCAGAGAGTTCCACAGTCTCACTGCTCTTACAGTAAAGAATCCGCGTCTGTGGTAATGATTAAACCTTCTTTCCTCTAGACGTAGAGGATCCCCTTTTGTCCCCATCGCAGGCCTAAGTAAAAAAGCTCATTATACACATCTCTGTATTGTCCCCTCATATATTTGTACATTGCAGCAGGATCGCCCCTAAGCCTTCGTTTTTCCAAACCGAAAAACCCCAAGTTTGATAATCTGTCTTGGTATTGCAGTCCACCCATTCCCTTAATAACCTTGGTTGTTCTTCTCTGTACTCACTCTAGTTCAGTTATGTCCTTCTTATACACTGGAGACCAAAATTGTACAGAGTATTCTAAGTGGGGTAGCAATGGTGACTTGTATGGTGGCAAAACCAATGTTCTTGCCATGAGTGTCTATGCCTCTTTTAATGCATCCCATCATTTTCTTTGCCTTGACAGCAGCTGCCTGACACTGGTCACTAAAGTGAAGTTTGCCGTCCACCCATACACCCAAGTCTTACTCAGTGACTGTTTTACCCAGTGTTTTACGATTTAGTTCATAATTATTTATTTTATTTCCTCTGCTCAAGTGGAAAGTGGTGACTACCTGTTCTTTTTTATTAAATTAAAAATAATAATGCTCCCTCAGGCCTCTTTATAATAGTAATATTAAAGATAAAAATATTAGATGACCCCACACGGTTTAGGGAAAGTGTCACTGAATGCAGAAGCCGGGTCTAAGCTCCTAATAAACACTACCCACCTCCTGCCCTGCTGTGTTATCACAGGCTTTATTCCCCTTCAAGCCTAAGCAGCAGAATGCCGGTATCTCCTCTTCCTGCTCCATTTCACCTGCTGTCAGTAATGCAAAGTACCTGGGCCCTGTTTTAAAGCCTCTTGTTAACCCCCTCCCACCATGTATCTATAGCATCGGCGTCTCTGCCCCCTGCTGGCGTAGCGTACATGTACATACCGTATCATACGTGTACGTTACGGTAAGCTCGGACCAATGAGAGGAAGCATCCGGCGCTCAGAGGAAGTATCCGGCACCCAATCAGAGGGACAGCTGTAACATCATGTGCCAACGTTAGCTGCTGGTCTGAGATTGGCTGGCGGCTGCTTCCTGTGATTGGGCGGAGCTTACAGTAATGTACGGGACGCTACATGTAGGGTACAGCAGCGGAGAGAGACCGGCGGTCGGGCGGAATCCAGCGTGGAGCCACAGAGCACCGATGAGTGTGTGTGTTCTGGCGGGTCTGGCAGTGGCATGGGGTTATTTGGTGGTGGCAGCGTGTTTGGTGGATCCAGCGGCGACCCCAGGAGCGGCTCTGACAACGGCGGCGTCTCTGGCGGTGTGTCCGGCTGTGCTTGGAGCAGCGTTTGCAGTGGCGGGTGCAGCCAGGGTGTCCTGTGCCATCTTGGGACACTCATGTGCTTCCTGCCGGGCACGGCCGCGGTGCCTTATGGGATTCGTTCACTTCGCAAACTGCCAATTATGTAAGTACATAGCCTCCCATTGCTTAGTGTTCTTGATTGTCTTTGTGGGCACACTCTCCTCCGTAGTGTAAAAACAAGGCAGCAGCGCAAGTGCGAATGCTCGCTGGGTTATGTCATCATCTTTGCCAGTGATGGTGAATCGGAGACCAGAGCTGTGGAGTCAAAGTCGGAGTCGTGGAGCCTGAGTCGGTGCCAATTTTGGTGGAGTCGGTATAAAAAGGACTGACTCAGACTCCAAAAATATATAATAAATTGGGTACGGTAGTGCAATGCAATATTTGCAAATTATTATGTTCTACATATCTTGATTATTATAGCAATGATTAAAAGGCTTATGTTCACATGATGCTACAATAAATGTATCACCTAAACATCAGCAATGTACGAAGGAGTCAGAGTCATGGAGTCGGAGTCAGGGAAATTGAGGAGTCAGTGGTTTGGCTTACCGACTCCACAGCCCTGGAGACAGCCAGGCAAGTGTCGCTGCTGCAGTTGTGTGTGCCTTTCCCAGAATTTCGCGCAGTATCCTAGATGCCAAATTGCAGCATCTGTATCCAGGATCGTGCATCTACCTAATAATGCATGTTGCAGCAGCCTCCAAGATGCATTATCAGTAGGAATAGATATATTCAGATGCTGAATATGGACAAATATTTTCAATTAACACTACCCCACCACTATACTAGAGAAGCAAACAAAACCATCTCAAACTTTTATTTAAAACATTTTATTTACTGGAAAAAGTAATGAGGCAGAGGGCAAAAACATTTAATACAAAAAAAAATAAATTCATATATGTACTCTTTTAAAAACAAAGGAAAGAAATTCTGCATTAATGAGCCTTGTCATTTATTCATAACTCTGTCAATCTTGCACCAATGCCATCCAGACATGACATCCACATTTGGAAATCTCAATCCCCTTTTTTTGCCAAGAAACATCTAAAGGAGTTATTCAAGTCTCCAACGCTTGGTTACCTAAATAGAAAAAAATAAATAATATAATATATATATATATTAGATGGTGGCCCGCTTCTAACGCATCGGGTATTCTAGAATATATATGTAGGCTGCTGGGGTGTATATAGAGGCTGCTGGAGTATATATAGAGGCTGCTGGGGTGTATATAGCGGCTGCTGCTGCTGGGGTGTACTGACCAGAAAATGTGACTGCCTCAGCCAATCACAGGCCATAGTTAACCGGATTTACCCAAAGTCCATTTTCCCTAATATGGGTAAATCCAGTTAATTTGTAGCATATAGCGCAGTGGGTAACCGAAGTCCATTTTTCCCTAATCTGGTGAACAACTGCAGTATATGATACTACTTAACCGTTTTTACTCAAAATGAAGGGACTTTGTCGTTTTTTAGACCCTGGGTCACTGCCCCCCCGTGCTGGATCTGCCCCCGCAGTGTTCGCTTTCTACCCTCCATCCCACGTGCTGGCTCTTATGCAGCGGGTGAGAGCGGGCAGAGTAGGCGTGAGTGGGTAGAGCAGAGTGAGGGTAGTAGCAGAGAGCGGGACAGCGGGGGGACAGTGGGAGACAGGAGAACACAAAGGGAGACAGTAGAGCACAATGGGGTCAGTGGAACACAGCGGCGGAGAGCAGAGAAGGGGTCAGTGGAGCATAGCAAGCAAAGCAGGGTACAGCGGAGTACAGCAGGGGACATTAGAGCAGAGAAGGGGTCAGCGGAGCAGAGTGGGGGACAGCAAAACAGAGAAGGTCAGTAGAGCAGAGAAGGGGTGTGTGTGTGTGTATATACACATGCGGTGTGTGTATATGTGTTCCCTCGCCCGACATCGCCGCAGCGCTGCCTGCACCCACCTCCGTGTAGCCACAGCCTCTAGGAAAGACCGCGGCTTGCGGCCTGTGCACGGAGGTGGCTGCAGGCAGCGCAGTGGCGATGTCGGGCGAAGGGGAATGGGGGAAGGGTCCCAGCGACAGCGGGTCCAGGCGGCGGGTGGGTTCCACTTCCGGTGAGCGTGGTTCAATTCTCGCGGCAACTCGCGGCTGGACTGCGCCTGTCCCTGATTGGTTCTGGCCGGCCGGGATTGGTTCAGCGACGCGGGATTTCGGTTACGGAAGTGGAACCACAAGGCAATTATATAGTGAACACACATTTCACATACAGTGACAGAACTACCCAACTCTGAGACCTTATTGTTCCCACACAGCCTGTCCTTGGGTGGCTCCGTCTGAGATAAGGTGTTATATTCAGCTAGGATGCATTTTAAAAAGATTTCTCTCTCCAGTCAGGGTGATGAAGGACTGTATCCCTTATCTGCATTATACACCACAGGGAACCCTGGTTTTACAGATTTCTGCTGCCTTCACCATAGCCCATAGGAGACATAATATATTACCTTATTGTATGATTAGACACTAACATGTCCCTGTGGACATTACAGCTGTGTTAAAAAAACAAACAAAAAAATGAGATAAGGCGACACTCTCACCCTTCCTGGGGATGGATGGCACAGTGAGCACCATTTATGGCCTCCCTCCAGGCAGGAGCAGAACCTGCAGGGGGGGCGAGTATAGGAGCAGTGAAAAAAGAAAAAAAACATCACATGGACTGTGAATGCCAGTTTGAAAAAAGAAATATGAAGCATTTCCCACCTTTGGTCCCTAGAGGGAGGGCTTACAATGTTTCTAGTTTGAAAGAAAAAAAAATGTGATGCTTCTCCCCTTTTGGTCTTTAGAGGGGGGCTTGCAATGTTAAAAATTTATAGCACACCCCCTGTAACTGATGAACTATAAATTCAGTGGCCTGAACACAGAGCATTGTCAGAAGGTTCCGGTAAATCCAGGTAACTGCTAGCATAGTGCACAGCAAGGCAATCTGATAAACCACTATCCACTAGAGAATGAAATCCACCCAATGTACAGAGTCACTGCTGCCCCAAGAAAGATTGAAGAAAACAACCAGCGTGTATTTGTTGTTTTAGGAAATAGGCTGTGAGACTTTTTTTTTTTTTTTACAGGCTAGGTTTTATTTTTACATGGTGTTTTTTAATACAGATCCCATGGTGTTGTGGATCCGCCGGCTGCTGGGCGTAAGTATGTACCTTACCTACCAGTGTCTTACATCTGCCAATATGTATAACATTTTTTATTCACTTCTGGGTGTCTATGGGTAAATTACCTTACTTGATGCAATACGCAGTCACACTGTGACAGTGATACCACATGGAACGGTGTGAAGTCTACCATTTTGTCATGTCTGCAGCTTTTTGAGCGCTTTATGAATGTGTAAGGCCGTATTCCCTTTGACAGTAGTTGCACGGTGCATCACCAGTCTTATACTGCTTTTTTTAGAACATATACCACGAGGACATACCTGACCTGCCCAGTTTGCTCTAAAGTATTAGAGCGACTGGACAAACATCTACACGGAGTGTGCATGACCCAGAATTCTGCCGAGGAGAGGAAAGCCGCTACTGCTGATGCAAGGGCCAGAGTTAGAAAATCACATCCAAAGGGACAAGCATAGACGAGGAGGACATTATGTCTCTTCAAACATTGGCCAACGTAATCCCTTTCCTTGAGGATAGAGGGTTCCTCATAGTCCGGAAGCCAACTGCGGCCAGGTAGGCTCCACTTTTTCCTATCAATCTTTTGGCTATATCACATGACTTTGTATGTTTAATATATTAGTGTTGAATGATCTGATCGGCCCAACTTCAGGATGGATCAGGCGCTTTTTTGGCTGACTGGGTTTAAGGTTAGGGCCGATCACCGATTGTCGGTCAGATTGGGTCGATGCTTTTGACCCCATCTAACCCAGGATGGCTCATCACCATTTGATATGCATGTCCGTTAATCAGGTGGCTTTTTATAAATTTACAGTACTGTCCAATGTGAGGAGCAGACTGCAGGTGCCAGCAGCACTGCCCCTGCGGTGGAATATGAAGTGGTCCAGGAGAGCGAGATGTCCGAGAGTGTGTAAGTGTCTGCCAGTCAGCCAGTCTGTGTCAGTCAGTCTGCGTCAGTCAGTCTGTCTGTCTGTCTAACTCACACATAATGCTTTCTTTCCTCGCAGTGCCAGTGCCGTGCATCCCTCTGCTCAGTCAACTCAAGAATCTCCTTCAAGAGAAGAAGACTACCAGAGATCGCCTGTACAGTGAGTTTATTGCTTAGTCTTTTCATTAGGATACACCCAGCATTCAGTTATCCGGTGAACCACTGCACCATATGCTACTACTTAACCGGAATTACTCAAAATGAAGGGACTTTGTCGTTTTTTAGACCCAGGGTCACTCCCACTGTCAGAGGTGCGGGCATTCAGGTGTCTGATGCCCGTCCCAGCTGACCAGGGGAGATACCACCACCAGCAGCCGCGTCCCAGCTGGCCAGGGGGGGGACACCACCACCAGCAGCCGCGTCCCAGCTGGCCAGGGGAGATACCACCACCAGCAGCCGCGTCCCAGCTGGCCAGGGGGGACACCACCACTAGCAGCCGCGTCCCAGCTGGCCGGGGGGGAAACCACCACCAGCAGCCGCGTCCCAGTTGGCCATGGGGGGACACCACCACCAGCAGCCGCGTCCCAGCTGGCCAGGGGGGGGGGGGGGGGACACCACCACCAGCAGCCGAGTCCCAGCTGGCCAGTGGGGGACACCACCACCAGCAGCCACGTCCCAGCTGGCCAGGGGGGGACACCACCACCAGCAGCCGCGTCCCAGCTGGCCAGGGGGGGGAAACCACCACCAGCAGCCGCATCCCAGCTGGCCAGGGGGGGAAACCACCACCAGCAGCCGCATCCCAGCTGGCCAGGGGGGGACACCACCACCAGCAGCCGCATCCCAGCTGGCCAGGGGGGGACACCACCACCAGCAGCCGCATCCCAGCTGGCCAGGGGGGGGGAACCACCACCAGCAGCCGCATCCCAGCTGGCCAGGGGGGGGGAACCACCACCAGCAGCCGCGTCCCAGCTGGCCAGGGGGGGACACCACCACCAGCAGCCGCGTCCCAGCTGGCAAGGGAGGGACACCACCATCAGCAGCCGCGTCCCAGCTGGCCAGGGGGGAGACGGCCTTTGCTGGCTCACGCCATACACACATATACATATATACTCAAACCAAGGAAGAAGAGGATAGCCGGGTTGCGTTATCATGGAGGCTGGAGAGCCGCGTCTCCACAATGCTTCATTATCTAACTGAAGAAAAAAAAAAAAGGGAAATTAATTTGCAATAATATATATAAATATATAATATATTATGATACAATATATAATATATATATAAGACCACCAGCAGCCGCGTCCCAGCTGGCCAGGGGGGACACCACCACCAGCAGCCGCGTCCCAGCTGGCCAGGGGGGGGGGGGGGGGGGACACCACCACCAGCAGCCGCGTCCCAGCTGGCCAGTTGGGACATACACATAAAGAAACACACATACACAGGGAGTAAGGCACACAGGAGGAAGACAGCACACAAGTGGGAAGAGCTCCTATCGGAACGTTACCCCCCTCCCGATGCGATTGCATCGGGCTTCCAACTAGTATAATATATATATATATATATATATACACACACTAGATGGTTGACCGATTCTAACGCATCGGGTATTCTAGAATATGTATGCGGTACACCGGGCGCAATCAGCACAGCAGTTTTTACATTTGGCGCCAATATCGCTGATTGCTCCCGGCCGCGACCAATCAGCACAGAGGTTTTTAAATTTGGCGCCAATATAGCTGATTGGTCGCTGCCGACGGCCGCGGCGCTGCTTGTGCGGGTACTTCCGCTGCGAGCAGCTGGGAGATGACCGGCTGCTCGCAGCAGAAGCATCCCGAATGGTGGCGCCGCTGCCCGGTCCTCCCTTCACTCTTACAGTCGGGAGATCAGCGGTCCTAGCCGCTGATCTCCCAACGGTAGCCGCATGGAGGTCAGCGGCGCCGCCGGTCGGGGTAGTTCTGCTGCGATCAGCCGGTCATCTCCCGGCTGCATAGCCGCTGACCTCCGTGCGGCAGATGAGCCGCTAACGGCCGCCATCTTTTTTCTGAAATCCCGCGTCGCTTATTGGCTGCGGCCGGACCAATCAGCGACGCGGGATTTCCTGGACAGACAATTATATATATTAGATTTTATTTATGAAGATTTAGGAATAATGCAATACATGCGGGCGGGCGTGCGGCGGTGTAGGTGTGCAGTGGTGTGTATGAGCGGTGGCTGTGTGCCCCGATGGCTGTGTCACCCTGTGGCTGTGTCACCTTGTGGCTTTGTACTCCTGTAGCTATGTCCTTCTGTCTCTGGCTGTCCCCCATGTCCCCCTGTCTCTGGCTGTCCCCCATGTCCCCTTGTCTCTGGCTGTCCCCCATGTCCCCCAGTGTATCTGGCAGTCCCCCTGTCTCTGGCTGTCCCCCAGTGTCTGGCTGTCCCCCATATCCCCCTGTCTCTGGCTGTCCCCCATGTCCCCCTGTGTCTCTGGCTGTCCCCCATGTCCCCCTGTGTCTGGCTGTCCTCCATATCCCCCTGTCTCTGGCTGTCCCCCATATCCCCCTGTCTCTGGCTGTCCCCCATGTCCCCCTGTCTCTGGCTGTCCCCCATGTCCCCCTGTCTCTGGCTGTCCCCCATGTCCCCCTATCTCTGGCTGTCCCCCATGTCCCCCTGTCTCTGGCTGTCCCCCATGTCCCCCTGTGTCTCTGGCTGTCCCCCATGTCCCCCTGTCTCTGGCTGTCCCCCTGTGTCTCTGGCTGTCCCCCATGTCCCCCTGTCTCTGGCTGTCCCCCATGTCCCCCTGTGTCTCTGGCTGTCCCCCATGTCCCCCTGTCTCTGGCTGTCCCCCATGTCCCCCTGTGTCTCTGGCTGTCCCCCATGTCCCCCTGTCTCTGGCTGTCCCCCATGTCCCCCTGTCTCTGGCTGTCCCCCATGTCCCCCTGTGTGTCCCCCTGTGGCTCTGCTGCAGGCACCACCCCCTGTCCTCTGCTCCTGTCCTGTGTGGCCCTGTGTCCCCCTGTTCTGGTCCTTTGCCCCAGTCCTGTTGGGACATAGGATCGTTGAGTGTACCTCAGTTAAGGATGACAGCAGCCGGCGGGCATCCTCTGCTCTTTGAAGAAAATGGCAGACACGGCACTAGAGACAGCCTCCGCCTCTCCGGGAAGGGAGAGTTCTGTTCTCCCGCGGAGGCTCTTGGGAGTTGTAGTTCTCCAGGCGCTGTCACTGCCTCTTCTGGCCTGGGCGTGGACTATATCTCCCAGCATGCTGTGCGGCGTCGGCCTCAGACAGACAGCTGGCTTCCCAGCAGCGTCACGTCCCCCCGCCCCCCAGCCATTCACACAGGGACGGGGAAAGGAGGAAACAGAGCAGGCTGGAACATTGAGCCCGCGCCTCCCTCTCCCCCTCCCCCCACGGCCATTCTACATTGTGCTCCGGACGGGGCCACAAGCAGATCACCCTGTCCCTGCCTCTGATGCCACACTGTACACTGCCCCCCACATTGAGCCCGCAGCCCGTGCGCGTCCCCTACCGGCCGTTAACATTGTACATTGCACAATGAGTGACAAGCCAGCCGGCTCCGAGTCAAACACCCTGACTCCGCCCCCGCCGTGCAACATCCCCGTTTTACGCGATTTGAGGGTCTTTTGAAGTATTTTTTTTGCGGCGGCCATCATCCGGGGGAGGGGCTGATGATACCACACGCACTTAAAATTCAATCTGCAACAAAAAAGTCACTGACCCCGTTTTTCACATGAAATTTGCAAAATAAAAATAAGCGTACGTGCGGACGCGCCTCCGTTCAGCGCAGCGTCCGTTATCACGCTCATCGCATGAATTACGGAAAAAAAACGTAAACTTTCTTTTTTTGGGCGCACTTTTTTTTCCACCCTATTGGGCTAGCTAAAGGCGAAACTGTCCATGGACAGCCCGCCACCTGCTGCTCGTTCACCGCATTGCATCTCCTAACCCAGATAATGGTGTTTGAGGGTTCCGTGGTCTGCTGCACCACCTGCCTGGGGTCGGCAGATCGCATGGCCCTAATCCGGTTAATTTGTGCACTTTGTGATTTTGGGGTGATCTTTTTCGTGCAAATAGGGCGTAGTCGCAGAGGCGCGGGAGAGGCGGCATATCGTTCGGCCGGTCTCGGCGGTGGGGCACGCACCGGTCTCGCGACCGCCGGGGCGACGGAACGGCCGCAGCGGCCCAAAGAAGCGCCACGGCGAGGGGGAAAAAAAATCCGCAAAAGCGGAGATGCTGCCCTCCCGGGCGTCGCCCCAGGGCCCGGCGTACCGATTTTCGAGGCAATCCGCCAAAATTTCCGTTTTTCCAGAGTCAGGCTGTAACCCTTCAGGTGGGAATGCTGCACTCGGAGAGGATCTCCTTTCATGTGCTATCCGGACTCTCTCACTCCCTTTTGCTAGGTCTTGCCTGGCTACAGAGACATGAACCCATCCTGAATTGGTGATCTGGTGAGGTGCTCCGTTGGGGGCAGGATTGTCATGAGACTTGCCTGGTTCCGGTTCGTCTGGCTCGACCTCCGTCTACTCCGGCTAATCTACCTGGTCTGCCGGCACACTACTGGTCCTATGCGGACGTCTTCGACAAGAAGGAAGCTGAGACACTACCACCTCATAGGCTGTATGATTGCCCTATCGACCTGGTACCCGTTGCTTCTCCTCCCCGCGGGCGTATCTACCCCTTGTCGCTGGCTGAGACCCGGGCCATGACTGAGTACATCGAGGAGAATCTTGCTAGGGGATTCATCCAGAAATCTACTTCCCCGGCTGGAGCAGGATTCTTCTTCATTAAAAAGAAAGACGGCTCGCTTCGGCCGTGTATTGAATACAGGGGTCTTAACCAGATTAACATCAAGAATATGTACCCCCTGCCTCTAATCTCGGAACTGTTCGAGTGCCTTAAAGGCGCAAGGGTCATCACCAGGCTCGATCTTCGTGGGGCATACAATTTGGTCCGGATCCGCCAGGAAGACGAGTGGAAGACGGCATTCAACACCCGGGACGGTCACTATGAATACCGCGTGATGCCCTTTGGTCTCTGTAATGCCCCAGCCGTCTTCCAGGAGCTGGTTAACGACATCTTCCGTGATCTCTTGTATTCTTGCGTAGTGGTGTACCTGGATGATATCTTGGTCTTCTCTCCGGATCTGCCCACACACCGGAGGAATGTTCGTCAGGTTCTGCTAAGGCTCCGGCAGAATCGTCTCTACGCAAGACTTGAGAAATGTCTCTTCGAACAGACTTCCCTTCCGTTCCTGGGATATATTATCTCCGAGACTGGTCTTCGGATGGACCCCGAGAAGTTTTCTGCCGTCTTAAAATGGCCCCGACCGGAGGCGTTGAAGGCGATTCAGCGATTCCTGGGCTTCGCAAATTATTATCGCCTCTTCATCCCTCATTTCTCCTTTCGGACTGCTCCCATCTCCACGCTCACCCGTAAGGGAGCAAATCCCAAGGAATGGACTTCCGAAGCGGAGGAGGCCTTCGTCTCCCTAAAACAAGCTTTCTCCTCCGCCCCTGTGCTGCACCGTCCGGATTGCAACAAGCAGTTCTTCCTGGAGGTTGATGGTTCCTCCTCCGGAGCCGGAGCGGTGCTCACCCAGAAATCCCCATCCGGGAGAATGGTAACCTGTGACTTCTTCTCCAAGCTCTTCTCCTCATCGAGCGCAACTACTCCATAGGAGATCGTGAGCTGCTTGCCATCAAATTGGCGCTGGAGGAGTGGCGCTACCTGCTGGAAGGGGCTCTGCACCCGGTGATCATCTACACAGATCACAAAAACCTGGCCTCTTTACAAAACGCCCAGAGACTCAATCCGCGTCAGGCCCGGTGGTCTCTGTTCTTTGCCAGTAAGTGTAGGGATAGTCCAGGTGGAAAGGAAAATAAAGTGGCAAATCTACTGTATTACTGAAGCTAGAAACGGAGGGTGCTGTGCCTGATACTGCGTGTGCCAATCGGATGTCCTTGAACTGTCCAGTAAACTTTTGTTGGTTAAAATGAATTGGATGTGCACTGAGTTGTGTACGGCTGTTCCTAAATATGTATTTAGTGCCCCAAAGTCGTAGTCTATATGCCTTTAAGATGTAGCAGAGCCAGCAGCTGCCTGATTATGTTTGCACAATGTTAATATTTTAGTTTGCAGATAATGTACACGAGAATTCAGTACATACACACGTGGTCAAAATTGTTGATACTCCTCATTTAATGAAAGAAAAACCCACAATGGTCACAGAAATAACTTGAATCTGACAAAAATAATAATAAATTAAAAATCTATGAAAATGAACAAAATGAAAGTCAGTCATTGCTTTTTAACCCTGCTTCCACAGAATTTAAAAAAAAATGAAACTCATGAAATAGACCTGGACAGAAATGATGGTACCCCTGAAAATAATGTGACAAAAGGGACATGATAAATCAAGTTGTGTCCACTAATTAGCATCACATGTGTCTACAATTGTAACGGGTCTGGGAGGCGGAACCTCTGAGCTACTATACAAGGGGGCGGACCTTGTAAGGGAGCGGGTGGCAACCAGGGATGACGGGCAGGCAGTCACAGCAGGTGACCGGGACAGTCTCTGAGAGAACGGGCTGGAGGTCACGGCAAGTGACCGGGCAGTCTCTAGATGAACGGGCAGGGGGTCACGGCAAGTGATCGGGGCAGTCTCTGGAAGAACGGGCAGGGAGTTACGGCAAGCGACCGGGGCAGTCTCTGGGTAAAGGGTAGGTACGACCTGTGATGGCAGAGCCTCCGGGTAGGCTAGCAGGCAGGTGGTAGATGTGTGCTCCCAGGTGAGCAAGCGAGAGTCTCTGGAATGGTAGGTGGTCACAACACGTGACGGCGAAGCCTCCAGGTAGGCTAGCAGGCAGGTAACAGGTGGGCGCTCCCAGGTGAGCGGGCAGGAGTCTCTGGAAAGGCAGATGGTCACAGCACGTGACGGCGGAGCCTCCAGGTAGGCAAGCAGGCAGGTAACTGATGTGCGCTCCCAGGTCAGCGGGCAAGCTGGTCCATAGACAGACTGACAGGAGTTGGAAGGCAGACCGTCGGACCTCAGGCTAGCAGGCAGGTAGCAGACGTGCGCTCCCGGGTGAGCGGGCAAGCTGGTCCTTAGACAGACTGACTGGAGTTGGAAGGCAGACCGTCGGACCTCAGGCTGGCAGGCAGGTGACTGGATATCAGGCAGGACAAAGACAGCAAGCTGGCAGGAATCTGGCAGGTAACTGGCAACGGGACCTGAGGGCTGAAGCACAGGTGAGACACAGTGCAAACAACATTGCTCGGGCACCTCCATTTTGGAGGAGGTGCCTTTTATATGGGAGGTCCTCCGGCAATTGGCCGGGGACTCCTTAGGACGGCGCGCGCGGTCCCTTTAAGAGAGGGGGAGCGCGCGCGCGCGCGCCCTAAGCACACTGCCGGGGAAGGAGCGCGCGCCGGAAGCAGCGGGGAGAGCGGCGCTGGAGGACGCCGTGCCAGGAGCGGGGAGGTGAGAGGGACGGCGTCTCTGCCTAGAACGGGGCAGAGACGCCGATGCTACAACAATCTTGTAATCAGTTAGTGGGCCTCTATATAGGGCTACAGATACTCACTGTGCTGTTTGGTGACATGGTGTGTACCACACTCAACATGGACCAGAGGAAGCAAAGGAAAGAGTTGTCTCAGGAGATTAGAAACAAAATTAGAGACAAGCATGTTAAGGGTAAAGGTTATAAGACCATCTCCAAGCAGCTTGATGTTCCTGTGACTACAGTTGCACATATTATTCAGAAATGTAAGATCCATGGGAGTGTAGCCAACCTCCCTGGACATAGCCGCAGGAGGAAAATTGATGACAAATCAAAGAGACGGATAATACGAATGGTAACAAAAGAGCCCAGGATAACTTCTAAAGAGATTAAAGGTGAACTTCAAGCTCAAGGAACATCAGTGTCAGATCGCACCATCCGTCGTTGTTTGATCCAAAGTGGACTTCATGGGAGACGACCAAGGAGAACACCATTGTTGAAAAAAAGTCATAAAAAAGCCAGACTGGAATTTCCCAAACTACATGTTGTCAAGCCACAAAGCCTCTGGGAGAATGTCCTATGGAATGATGAGACAAAAATGGAAGTTTTTGGCAAGGCACATCAGCCATGTTCACAGACGGAAAAATGAAGCATATCAAGAAAAGAACACTGTCCCTACTGTGAAACATGGAGGAGGCTCTGTTATGTTCTGGGGATGGTTTGCTGCATTTGGCACAGGGTGTCTTGAATCTGTGCAGGGTACAATGAAATCTCAAGACTATCAAGGGATTCTAGAGAGAAATTTGCTGCTCAGTGTCAGAAAGCTTGGTCTCAGTCGCAGGTCATGGGTCTTACAACAGGATAATGACCCAAAACACACAGCTAAAAACACCCAAGAATGGCTAAGAGGAAAACATTGGACTATTCTGAAGTGGCCTTCTATGAGCCCTGACCTAAATCCTATTGAGCATCTTTGGAAAGAGCTGAAACACGCCGTCTGGAAAAGGCAACCTTCAAACACGAGACAACTGGAGCAGTTTGCTCATGAGGAGTGGGCCAAAATACCTGTCGAGAGGTACAGAAGTCTCATTGACAGTTACAGGAATCGTTTGATTGCAGTGATTGCCTCAAAAGGTTGTTCAACAAAATATTAAGTTAAGAAGAACCATCATTTCTGTCCAGGCCGATTTCATGAGTTTATTTTTTTTTTAATTCTGTGGAAGCAGAGTTGGAAAGCAATGTCTGACTTTCATTTGTTCATTTCAAAGATTTTAGTTTATTATTACTAATAACTGACTAATTTCAATCTGTCTTGGAGTTTCCTATAGCTTGTAACATGTCATAGATATAATTACATATATCTTTTCCCCCATGCACTTGCACTTTAGTCTATTTACATGTACGCACATTCCATATACTTGTTGTGTATTACAGTATTTGGCATTATATGGATATACTATGTATACTGTATATCCATTTGATGTATCGTCACTCATTTTATTATTCCTGCACTTTCTTTACTTTTCTATCATTAATAAATAGGTTTTCCTATAATTCAGTCTCACTCCTGTGCACTTATTGTTTATTATACTTAATTTTTTATTAATTATTTTTTCACTTTCAATATGGGACTTCTAGCACTTATATATCAATATGGTGATCTAATATTTTTATTTGTGTATTCTTCTGAGTGTACATCCTCCTTTTTCCCCTCATTAATAGTATAATTGCCAGACCTGAAATACCAAGCACTTTCCACCTATTGTGTCCCCCATTTCCTTGTAGATTGTAAGCTTGCGAGCAGGGACCTCACTCCTGATGTAACTGTTTAAACTGTCTTACCTTGTATTGAATTTATTGTTTGTATATGTCCCCGCTTAATTGTAAAGTGCTGCGGAATATGTTGGCGCTATATAAATAAAAATTATTATTATTATTATTATTATGTCCACTTTATCACTGGGGTTCTGTTTATATAATATAACTTCTATTTTTTTATCCCCAGTTGGTTATTAATTATCTAATGATTTGCACTGTTTTCATTCTCATACACCTTTCTATGATTATATCAAGGGACGACCATCATGACACTTCCTTGCTTCCTTTATGACTGAAGTATTGATTAATGGCTCTATGCTGGGGAGATCTTATGATGTGCTTATCCTTACTTGGATTTGGTGCATCTCTTTCCATACTGCGATAAGCTTTCCCGTGGTGTGCGCTTTCGGTTGCAGGCCGAATTAGGTTGCCGTGATGACGTGTCCTCCAACGTCACTTCTCCCCTCCTCCCGGGCTGACGCGTCGGCCGGTGGGCGGGGCCTGGTGACATGGTACGCTGCTGCTGCGGCTTCTGGAAGCGCCGATGCAGCCACACGTGAGTACACTGAGCACGGCCCAATATAAGGGAGCTTCCCTGCCCCCTATGTATCCTTCCCCCCGAAGAAGCGGCACGTAAAACGCGCGTTGGGGTTGTCCTTTTTCTCACAGTCACCAGGTTGTATTGCTTCTTCCCTCCACTCCCTATATACCTGCCGTGTTATGATGTCTTATGTTTGCTTTATGCTGAATGGATCTCTCTTGACACTACAGTCTATATTGCATTTTAATCAGAACTCAGCTATATGTCTTCTCGTCATAACTCCTGGTCTTCCTAGGGTTTTTGTGGAAGTGTTACCATATTGAGTTTTAATTTTTTTTGCTTCAAGGTTATATACAGCACTATCTGTGGACTCTGTTTCCTCATATATATTGCATGCAACACTTTATAGCCTCTACTGATAGTTTATTCTCTTGACAGGTTTTCATACCGTTGAGTTTATTTGTGTGACTCTATACCTTGGGTCCTCACTATCACTAATTGCTATATTATTATTATTTTTTCTATTTCATGTGACACTTTACAGATTTTTTCTGATTGATTGGATAGGCCTTCTATGCCTTTATATTATCCTTGTATGTGCTGATACCTATTACCTCGCTCATACTCTCGGTCATACTCCCAACCTACAGACTGTGGGATCCTTCTATTTACTTCTCCTTTTTTAGTACTGTGTTTTTTACTGACTGTTTTAATGAATTGAAATAAATATTGATTTTATTGGCATCTATTCTTCATTTATTTTGATTGGATTGCTTTAAGACTGAAGTATTGCATTTAATAGGCCCCTTTACGCCTTTGGATTAAAATGTGATATGTTGCAGTTGTGCAAAGTACTTATGCAAAAGACATGTAAATTATACTTGTGACGAATGCAAACAGTAAATTTAGCACCGTGAACCTTATTTACCATTTTATATAGAAAAACTGAACTTTTTATTTATTTATTTTTTTTTTTTTTTAAATATATTTACATACAGTTTGATGTGACTAGTAATAGTTTACAGTTATATAAAGATTATTTTTTATGTGCAAAGGTGCAATATGCATGAATATTGCAATAAGGTCATGTAACATTTTTTGATACAATAAAAATTAAGTTTTGATTTCATTTTTCATTTGTTTATGAACAACCATGTTCACATACAGTATAATAATGCAACAGGTATTCAAATAAAACACTTAAATTAGCTAAAAATCAAGACTTTAATATGTCCGGTCAAAAATGACCGGAACATTATAAGTGTATAGTAGACCCGAACAGAACAGCAGGGTTAAGTCAAAACAATTTGAGCAACTCGGAATTTGTTTTACATTTTTTAGACTTTTTAAGTTTGTGGAAGCAGTGGCACAGAGAACGCGGACTCAGTGGTACAATAAAACAAGTGGTTTATTAACTATTTACAAAATTATTAAATTATATATCAATGGCAATACAGACAGTGTAGAGCGCTCTCTGCGCTCTCTCTCTGTCTCTTGCTTGTGGTCACCGTCTGGCCCTGTTTCTGGGCCTGTTTATCTGAACGATGCCCTATAAAATATCAAACGTAGCGCTACAGCACTAACAAGTATGACACCAATAGCTTAGCTGTCGACTAGATATCCTTGATTTTCCCTGACACAGGTAACCACTGTCTGTTACGCTCACTAAACCTTGCGTGGCTCAGTTATACTCCTACTGAGCTTCACACCAAGAACATGTGCTGAGTACAATTACCACTGTAACATCAATATTCACATAAAGTATATGCAACATACATCATTGTACAGGGTCGGACTGGGGTGTCTGGGGCCCACAGGGAGAACTGACTCTAGGGGCCCACCTACAGCCATATGCAAATATCTGTTATCCGCTATCCCTGTTATAGTGGAGCATTGACTGGCGGCTCCTGCACATCTACTGTGCGACACTAACTGGGATGTAGAATTACGGTAGTTTGCATTAAAGGGGTTCTTTGGTTAAAACAAGTTATCACCGATCCATGGGATCCACAGGATCGGTGATCACTTATTGATCGTTTGGGTCCGAACATTGGAAAACGCGCCTATCAGAAGAATGGGGAAGTTTCATCCCTGACAGGACACTTATCCCCATTTTAAAATGCAGCTTCCAAAAAAGAGCAGCGCTCACAGTCCCTGAGGAAATGAATGGATCAGTGGTCACATCTCACCACTGACATTATACACAGGAGCTCTGTATATAGTGCACAGGTAATACAGTGGTCACCAGTGACATTATACACAGGAGCTCTGTATATAGTGTACAGATAATACAGTGGTCACCAGTGACATTATACACAGGAGCTCTGTATATAGTGTACAGGTAATACAGTGGTCACCAGTGACATTATACACAGGAGCTCTGTATATAGTGTATAGTGTACAGGTAATACAGGGATCACCAGTGACATTATACACAGGAGCTCTGTATATAGTGTACAGTGTACAGGTAATACAGTGACCACCAGTGACATTATACACTGGAGCTCAGTATATAGTGTCAGTGTACAGGTAATACAGGGTTCACCAGTGACATTATACACAGGAGTTCCGTATATAGTGTCAGTGTACAGGTAATACAGTGATCACCAGTGACATTATACACTGGAGCTCTGTATTTAGTGTACAGGTATTACAGTGGTCACCAGTGACATTATACACAGGAGCTCTGTATATAGTGTACAAGTAATACAGTGGTCACCGGTGACATTATACACAGGAGCTCTGTATATAGTGTACAGGTAATACAGTGATCACCAGTGATATTATACACAGGAGCTCAGTATATAGTGTACAAGTAATACAGTGGTCACCAGTGACATTATACACAGGAGCTCTGTATATAGTGTACAGGTAATACAGTGGTCACCAGTGACATTATACACAGGAGCTCTGTATATAGTGTACAGATAATACAGTGGTCACCAGTGACATTATACACAGGAGCTCTGTATATAGTGTACAGGTAATACAGTGGTCACCAGTGGCATTATGCACAGGAGCTCTGTACATAGTGTATAGTGTACAGGTAATACAGTTGTCACCAGTGACATTATACACAGGAGCTCTGTATATAGTGTACAGGTAATACAGTGGTCACCAGTGACATTATACACAGGAGCTCTGTACATAGTGTATAGTGTAAGGTAATACAGTGATCACCAGTGACATTATACACAGGAGCTCTGTATATAGTGCACAGGTAATACAGTGGTCACCAGTGACATTATACACAGGAGCTCTGTATATAGTGTACAGATAATACAGTGGTCACCAGTGACATTATACACAGGAGCTCTGTATATAGTGTACAGGTAATACAGTGGTCACCAGTGACATTATACACAGGAGCTCTGTATATAGTGTATAGTGTACAGGTAATACAGGGATCACCAGTGACATTATACACAGGAGCTCTGTATATAGTGTCAGTGTACAGGTAATACAGTGGTCACCAGTGACATACACAGAAGCTCTGTATATTGTGTATACATAATACAGTGATCACCAGTGACATACACAGGAGTTCTGTATATACTATACACACACATGGTCAGAATTGTTGGTACCCCTCATTTAATGAAAGAAAAACCCACAATGGTCACAGAAATAACTTGAATCTGACAAAAGTAATAATAAATTAAAAATGTATGAAAATGAACAAATGAAAGTCAGACATTGCTTTTCTGCTTCCACTGAATTTTAAAAAAAATTAAACTCATGAAATAGGCCTGGACAGAAATGATGGTACCCCTGAAAATAATGTGACAAAAGGGACATGTTAAGTCAAGTTGTGTCCACTAATTAGCATCACAGGTGTCTACAATCTTGTAATCAGTCAGTGGGCTTGTATATAGGGCTACAGATACTCACTGTGTTGTTTGGTGACATGGTGTGTACCACACTCAACATGGACCAGAGGAAGCAAAGGAAAGAGTTGTTTCAGGAGATTAGAAAGAAAATTATAGAAAAGCATGTTAAAAGGTAAAGGTTATAAGACCATCTCCAAGCAGCTTGATGTTCCTGTGACTACAGGTGCACATATTATTCAGAAATTTAAGATCCATGGGACTGTAGCCAACCTCCCTGGACGTGGCCGCAGGAGGAAAATTGATGACAAATCAAAGAGACGGATAATATGAATGGTAACAAAAGAGTCCAGGAAAACTTCTAAAGAGATTAAAGGTGAACTTCAAGCTCAAGGAACATCAGTGTCAGATCGTACTATCCACCGTTGTTTGATCCAAAGTGAACTTCATGTAAGACGACCAAGGAGAACACCATTGTTGAAAAAAAAAATAATAAAAAAGCCAGACTGGAATTTGCCAAACTACATGTTGACAAGCCACAAAGCTTCTGGGAGAATGTACTATGGACAGGTGAGACAAAAATGGAAGTTTTTGGCAAGGCACATCAGCTCTATGTTCACAGATGGAAAAATGAAGCATATCAAGAAAAGAACACTGTCCCTACTGTGAAACATGGGGGAGGCTGTTATGTTCTGGGGCTGCTTTGCTGCATCTGGCACTACCAAAGGGATTCTATAGAGAAATGTGCTGCCCAGTGTCAGAAAGCTTGGTCTCAGTCGCAGGTCATGGGTCTTGCAACAGGATAATGACCCAAAACACACAGCTAAAAACACCCAAGAATGGCTAAGAGGAAAACATTGGACTATTCTGAAGTGGCCTTCTATGAGCCCTGACCTAAATCCTATGGAGCATCTTTGGAAAGAGCTGAAACACGCCGTCTGGAGAAGGCAACCTTCACACACAAGACAACTGGAGCAGTTTGCTCATGAGGAGTGGGCCAAAATAGCTGTCGAGAGGTGCAGAAGTCTCATTGACAGTTACAGGAATGGTTTGATTGCAGTGATTGCCTCAAAAGGTTGTTCAACAAAATATTAAGTTAAGAAGAACCATCATTTCTGTCCAGGCCTATTTCATGAGTTTATTTTTTTTAAAATTCTGTGGAAGCAGAAAAGCAATGTCTGACTTTGATTTGTTCATTTTCAAAAATTAGTAATTTATCAGATTCAAGTTATTTCTGTGACCATTGTGGGTTTTTCTTTCATTAAACGAGGGGTACCAACAATTTTGACCACGTGTGTAGTGTAAGTGTACATGTAATACACTGACTCACCAGTGATGTCTCTAGGTGAAGTCCTTCATCTTCGCTTTTCTTCTTCATCTGGCACAGACAGCCATCACTTCTTCCAGCCAGGAATCATCTCTGCAGAAAATAACACACAGTTATCAATAACTGATCTCTTCTAGAGAATATTCCCACTTTTCCCCCCGACTTCTACACTACACCAGTTGAAGAAAAAAAGCAACATAGTGCCGTCCTGCACAGTAACAGGACCCCTCTTTTGTCCCATCCCATGGAAAACAATTTCCTAAAAAGTAAATTATATTACAGAAGTAATAATGTAATAATAATAATTGGAATCTAAAGTAATAATGTTCCCCACTGGTCACCATAAACTAATAAAGTATGTTCCTCAATCTGGCTCCCAAACAGTAATTAAGTCCCTTGTCTAGCCAGGCACCCCCATATGTCCCTTCTGGCCACCATTTGTCTAGTGTGACCCCTCCATATATTTATCCTAGCACACGTGTATCGAGCCTGCCCCCTCTTATATACCCATCCTAGCCCCCCCATGTGGCCAGTCTGCCCTCCCCACATATCCATCCTTGCCTCCATATTTCCAGCCTGCGCCCCCATATATCCCACCCATATATAATCCATGTGTCCAGCCTGCTCTCTACATACACATCCTGGCCTCCATGTGTCCAGCCTCCCCCCCTCATAAATCCATACTGCCCTTACCCCCTGCATATATCCATCCTGACACCCCCCATATATCCAGCGTGCCCCTCCATATATTTATGCTAGCCCATGTGTATCGAGCCCGCCCCCCCCCACGTATTCATCCTAGCTCCCCATGTGTCCAGTCTGTCCCCCCCCATATATCCATCCTGGCCTCCATGTTTTCAGCCTGCCCCCCCATATATCCATCCTGGCCTCCATGAGTCCAGCCTGCCCCCCCCATATATCCTTCCTGGCCTCCATGAGTCCAGCCTGCCCCCCCATATATCCATCCTGCCCCCCATATATCCATCCTGGCCTCCATGGGTCCAGCCTGCCCACCCCCCTTTGCCTGGGTCCAGCCAGGGTTCCCCCTTGTGTGTCCAGCCAGGGCCCCCCCTTGTGTGTCCAGCCAGGGCTCCCCCTTGTGTGTCCAGCCAGGGCTCCCCCTTGTGTGTCCAGCCAGGACTCCCCCCCTTGAGAGTCCAGCCAGGGCTCCCCCCTTGTGTGTCCAGCCGGGACCCCCCTTGCGTGTCCAGCCAGGGTTCCCCCTTGTGTGTCCAGCCAGGGACCCCGTTGCGTATCCAGCCAGGGCTCCCCCCTCCTGTGTCCAGCTTGGCCCCCCCCTCATGTGTCCAGCTTGGCCCCCCTCGTGTGTCCAGCCAGGGTTCCCCCTTGTGTGTCCAGCCAAGGCCCCCCCTCGTGTGTCCAGCCAGGGTTCCCCCCTCTTGTGTCCCACCAGGGTTCCCCCCTTGTGTGTCCCGCCAGGGTTCCCCCCTTGTGTGTCCAGCCAGGGTTCCCCCCTTGTGTGTCCAGTCAGCTACCCCCTTGTGTGTCCAGCCAGGCTACCCCCTTGTGTGTCCAGCCAGGGTTCCCCCCTTGTGTGTCCATCCTGGACCACCGCTTTTGTGTCCACTTGGCTCCCCCCTTGTGTGTCCAGCCAGCCTACCCCCTTGTATGTCCAGCTGGGCTCGCCTTGTGTGTCCAGCCAGGGTTGCCCCTTGTGTGTCCAGGGAGGGTTCCCCCCCTGTGTGTCCAGCCAGGCTACCCCCTTGTGTGTCTGTCCAGCTGGGCTCCCCCTTGTGTGTCTGTCCAGCTGGGCCCCCCCTTGTGTGTCTGTCCAGCTGGGCCCCCCCTTGTGTGTCCAGCTGGGCCCCCCCTTGTGTGTCCAGCTGGCCCCCCGCCTTGTGTGTCCAGCCAGTGGGTCCAGACCATTACACACACACACACACACACACACACACACCTCTTACCTTCCTGAGCTCCCGTGCGGTGTCCTCCTTCTCCTGAGTTGCGCGCCTCCTTCACAGCAGGCGCATGACGATGACGTCATACACCTACCGGCGAAGGGAGACACGCAGCTTCAGCTGCTTTACTGGGACGTGCGCCGCGGTGGTTCAGGTAATGAACGCTGCGTGCGCGCGTCCCTGCATACACTGTGCCTGCGCTTTTAAAGGGCCCGTGCCCCTTAAAACCGCAGGATTTTTTTTTGTTCTCTTCTCCCCCCTCTACTCTGCAGCAGGGGGCGGGGCCCACCGGGAAATTTCCCGGTATCCCGCCAGCCCAGACCGACCCTGTCGTTGTATGAATATTGGTATAAATGCACACTAATCTATAATAGTTAAAGATAGACTGGACTGTCAGCCAATGGTGTCTGGGTCGAATCAGTATGGGTCTCCGTCAACCTGCTCTATTTTCCCATGGCAGTCGCCGCACCAGACCCTAACAGGAGCCCACACTACACTTTCCTGCAAGGATGAAAGTCTCACACTGTGGGCCATAGTCAATTTCTTCTACCACAGACCTTCTGTCCTTGCCTCCAATTTCCAGAGAGAGACAACTCATGCTCCCTTCTGCTCACATAACCGAATTTCTGTCCTTCCAATTGGGTCTACGCTCACACGACCGAATTTCCATTTCTGCAATCGGGTCTGTGCTATCTGCTATCTTTAGCCTCGACAATCAGGATCTCCTAGCCTCTGTAAGTGACTCGCCCAGGGTGATGGGGATGACTCGGTACCCGGGCTTTTCGCCTGACCTTCGGGATGTCACGGTGGTTGGCTCCCGGGCCCGTACTCTGCGGTCAGCTTTTAAAAAGGGATTGGTTTGTTTATTAGTTTTATTAAAATTTGTGACGCCACCTGTGGTTTCTGGTGAGATTCACCAGCGCTGCGGCAGTCCACTGAGGCCGGTGATAAGGCAGCTTAGATGGTATCGCTTCCCACAGGTGGAGCAGGGCCTCAGGGCAGCGTAGGAGGGGGGATGCAGGGCAGGCGAGACAAATCCAGGTCAGAGCAAGAACAGGGACGGACACGATAGTCACTTCAGTACCTTTTACTGGTGGAAATTCAGACACATCCCAGAGCACTGTAGGGTGAAGGGTGCATATCAGAATCCTCCCCAATGAGCGGGTGTAGGGCCTCCTGTTTCTTGCCTCTGCGTAGTAAGTTTATGACCTGCCTGGAGCTAGGCCTAACTTTGTCTCTGTCCTGCGCTGGCTGACCTTGTGGTAGGGCCTTTTCTTGGAATACACGCTCCCAGCTTACGGGGCCTATGTGTCTCCTGGCTCTGTTACGTATCAGCACTTTAGCGATCCTGGGACCTGTAGTTCTCCAGGGATTCCGGTTATACCTTACTGGGTCATAGAGATCCCGGTAAGCTCAGATCCGGTGTCCGGTAATGCTTCGGGGTGAGCTAGTTAAGCTCCTTTGCCCCCTATGTACTAACTTCTCCACTCGCCTTCGGCCTTCTCGGGCCCTCACTAGGCTATACACACTAACGGCAGCTTGCCACGCTTCACCGATCTTATGGCGCCGGCACACCTAAGCTCACTATTCAGAGCTACAACTGAGTCTGGACTGTGCTCCACTGCAGGAACTCTCTCAACAGACTTGACTAGGCTGAGCTCAACTCTGTATTCAGGTCTGTGCTTGCTGAACTCTCCAGAGGAACTGAACTGCCTGACTCCACCTTCCCTTTTTATATCCGTAACGGGCTCCCTCTGCTGGTCTGAGGTGGAAGGTGGAGATGTGTGAATGTTTATGGGGGCCTCTTGTGGAGGATTCCATCAATGCACTCTTCCAGGATCTGTGATACCAAGCGCAGCTGGGCGTCACATTCCCCCCTAGCAAAGCTTAGCACTCCCGGTACATTTTATAACAATAAGAAACATTAACAATCTTCCCTTTATGGGAGGCACCAAGCTTAAACGTTGCATAATAATATCAACAAATACAAAGTGTCCTCAGAATTCAAGTCTCTTGTGGTGAGGTTCCCAAACAGGATGTCCATCTCACAGAGTAGAGTACTTGGTGGTTTGAGGGACCTGTCCCAAACCCTCAACGTAGGCCCTGGGGTGGCTGCAGGGCATGGAGATCCCAAGTTGGACCTCCAATAGAGCCACTCCAGACAGGTTTTCATTCGGTGGTCACCTAAAGGGGCACTCCTGGGAGCCCAATTATATACAATAAATAGTTTTTGGGCTGCACACAGTCCTCAGCCACGAAGTTCTTTATGCAAACAATAAAGGAATTAATCAGGTAAAGTGTCCATGTCACTTGAACTGTTCAATAATAAAGCAAAGCACAAAATAATATACATTAGTACAGTACATTACAATTTAATACCCCAGGGGTAACTATCTACATTTGTCAGAGGTTAGCTATCTTACTGCTTGTACCTGAGAGGGGGTTTACCTCGCGTGCTACGTGTTGATCTGCGTAGTGCGGTGGTCTGTGAGGTATCAATGTCTGTACTATCAATTACCCTACCAGTTCTACGTGTGACTATGTTGTAAAACTGCCTTAACCTCTCTCTGGAACTGGTAAGTCTACCATTGGCTGGGCCTTCTTGCTCTACTCCTGCCGGGGATCCTTCGTCCGGGGATTCTTCTTGAGCTGGCTCTTCTGCGGCACTAGGCTCTTCTGCAGCACTTACAGGTTCAACTTGCTGTGGAGGGTCTTCTGGTTGTTGAAAGAATTGGAGTATTGGAAAGATTACTGCTCCTCCTAGTTGGGGCCAATCTGCTGGGAAGTCTCCTAAGTCAGTATGGATTACTGCTTCTTTAGGCTCCTCCTGGATAATGAAAGGCACTTCTTCTTGGGGTTTCAGTAGATTTGGACATAACTTTAGATGGTCCCTGGATACTGTGGCAGTTGTCCTTCCTCCATCTCGACTAATTATGCAGGTCTTCTTATTATCAAATCTTGACTTCAGCACAGTGTAGGGTTCTTTCTCTCACTGGTCATCAAGTTTGTGGTTCCTTCTTTTCCTTTTCAATACTATTTCACCAGGTGTGAAAGGCTCTGCGGGTGAACGTTTATTGTAGTGCGCCTCTTGCTTATCCCTCACCCAGGTGAGACTGTCCTCGACACAGGCTTGTACCCTTCTGTACTGCTCTTGTCTGGTCATGTCCCAGTCCTCAGTGGTCACATCCGCTTCTGGTTCTACTACACCAAGCTCCAGATCCATAGGCAACTTCCCAGGTCTTGCACGCATAAGATATGCCGGAGTACAATTGGTGGAACTCACGGGTATGTGGTTGTACAGATCCACTAGGTCAGGTAGTAGGTCTGGCCACTGATTTCTCTCCTCAAGTGGTATGATCTTCAGCAGGTCGATGATGATGTTGTTCATCTTTTCACAGAAACCGTTGGTTTGTGGGTGGTACGGTGTAGTTCTTATCTTTTTACACCCGTACAGATGGCACAACTCCTTAAACAATTCAGCCTCAAAGGCCGGGCCTTGGTCCATCAGCACCTGCTCAGGGTATCCATGGAGTCCGCAGAAACACGCCTGGAAGGTCTTTGCTGCTGTCTCCGCCGTCAGGTCCTTGACGGGGGCGACCACCAGGAACCTAGAGTAGTGATCCACCATGGTCAGGGCGTAGGAGTACCCTGACCTGCTGGGTGACAACTTGACATGGTCCAGGGCCACGATCTCCAGGGGTCGAATCGTCTTGATGGGTTGCAGGGGTGCCTTCTGGCTGCTGTAGTCTTTTCTTCTGAGGCCACAGGGTCCACAGTCTTGGCACCACCGCTCAATGGAGCTGCGCATTACTACCCAGTAGAATCGACACTTCAGCAGGGTCTCTAGCTTTTTCCAGCCAAAGTGTCCCGCCTAATCGTGGTAGGCCTCCAACACCATTTCTTGCGGCCCGCCCGGTATTTAATTGTAAATTGGTAATTTGGCAGCTGAGCCATCCATCGTTGTTCCAGTGCTCCTAGCTTGGCTGTTTCAAGATGGGTCAAAGGGTTGTTATCAGTGAAGGCAGTGAACTTGCTGGAGGCCAGGTAGTGCTTAAATCTTTCAGTGATGGCCCAGACCAAGGCCAGGAACTCCAAATTGAAGCTGCTATAGTTCTCTGGGTTCCTCTCGGTCGGGCGGAGCTTCCTGCTTGCGTATGCGATTAACTTCTCCTGGCCATTCTGCTTCTGACTTAAGACAGCTCCCAGCCCTTCGTTGCTGGCATCTGTATACAGCAGGAACGGTTGGCTGTAGTCAGGGTAGGCTAGGATCTCATCGCCTGTCAGGATCTCCTTCATCTCCTGAAATGACTCGACTTGCTCCTTACCCCAGTGGAATGGGGGATTTCTGCCTTTGGGGGACTGCCCTACCAGGAGGTCTTGCAGAGGGGCTGCTTTCTTAGTATAGTCTTTTACAAACCTCTGGTAGTATCCTACTAGTCCCAGGAACTGATGCACCTCCTTGAGGTTCTTCGGCTCCGGCCACTTCTGGATGGCAGCGATCTTCTCCGGGTCTGGTGCTACCCCTTCCGGACTGACAATGTGCCCCAGGTACTGTACCTTTCTCTTGAGCAGGTGGCACTTTGAGGGCTTCAGCTTCATCCCATACCGGGACAGTGAATCAAATACCTCTGCCAGGTGTTTCAAGTGGTCCTCGTACGTTCTGGAGTACACTATCACGTCATCCAGGTATAGTAACACAGTCTCGAAGTTGCGGTGTCCCAGGCAGCACTCCATCAATCTCTGGAACGTTCCAGGGGCATTGCAGAATCCAAACGGCATACTGTTGAACTCGCAGAGTCCCATCGGGGTTGTAAAGGCCGTCTTCTCCCGATCCTCCTCAGCCACAGCTACTTGCCAGTACCCACTAGTGAGGTCAAGGGTGGAAAAGTAATTTGCAGACTTTAAGGCAGCTAGGGACTCCTCTATGTGTGGTAAAGGGTATGCATCTTTATGTGTAATGCGATTTACTTGTCGGTAATCTACACACATTCTCATGCTCCCATCCTTTTTCCTAACTAGCACTAGGGGAGCTGCCCAGGGACTACAACTATCCCTTATTACCCCCGCCTTTCTCATGTCGTGCCACATTTCCTTAGCCTTCTGGTAGTGAGCTGGTGGTATAGGCCTGTAACGTTCATTGATTGGGGCATGGTCGCCTGTGGGGATATGATGTTGAACCCCCTTAATCCTCCCGAAGTCAAATGGATGTTTACTGAACACCTGCGAGTATTCTTGAACCACCCGGTGTACACCCTGTTTTTGATGGGCAGAAGTGGTGTCTGTCCCAACATGGAGCTGTTGACACCAATCCTCCACCTGGGTTGCAGGGTCATTATCCTCCACTTCATCTGGTGAGGCTAAGGACTCCACCTTGTGAATACAATTGTTATTTACAGCATGTAATTTGGCAACAGTGGCATAACGTGGCAATCTGACCTCATCTTCCCCACAGTTGAGAAGACGGACGGGCACCCTCCCATTGCGTACATCTACCACTCCTCTGGTGGTTAAGAGCGTGGGTCTGTGCTCGGAGCAAAGGGGTTCTACTACCGCCTGGTAGCTCTGTCCTCTAAGACCTATAGCAGCTCTACACCAGATGAGCATTTCACTCATTGGGGGGACGACAATGGGTGTGGGGTCCGTTACACGCACATTACCAATTTCACCTTCCGCTAACCTTACTTGCTGTTGGTACATCAGGACTCGGATCTCCTTCTGCAGCGCCCTCCTCTGTCCTGGTCTGGCAGTGTCAGCTATCTGTTGGAGCAAGAACACAACCTCTCCCAAACAGTTACCAACAATGTTTGCTTCGGGGTGAGCTAGTTAAGCTCCTCTGCCCCCTATGTACTAACTTCTCCACTCGCCTTCTGCCTTCTCGGGCCCTCACTAGGCTATACACACTAACGGCAGCTTGCCGCGCTTCACCGATCTTATGGCGCCGGCACACCTAAGCTCACTATTCAGAGCTACAACTGAGTCTGGACTGTGCTCCACTGCAGGAACTCTCTCAACAGACTTGACTAGGCTGAGCTCAACTCTGTATTCAGGTCTGTACTTGCTGAACTCTCCAGAGGAACTGAACTGCCTGGCTCCACCTTCCCTTTTTATATCCCTAACGGGCTCCCTCTGCTGGTCTGAGGTGGAAGGTGGAGATGTGTGAATGTTTATGGGGGCCTCTTGTGGAGGATTCCATCAATGCACTCTTCCAGGATCTGTGATACCAAGCGCAGCTGGGCGTCACATAAGGACTCTGCACCCCTTGCTTAATCCACATCCAATATTGATCTTGTGTTTCTGGACACACTCATCACCTACGTCAGGCCTAGCTACCACAGGTGACTTGTTACAAGTCGGGGCGACGACTGACTTCCTGGCCTGACCCCTGTGGCTTTTGTATTTTTCTGCTGCAGATCACATGTCCCCTGTGTACCTAGCTCTGCTTTCCTCTCATTCAGCCTGCCTTCTGTCCTTTGGTTCCAATACCCTTTCAGGGTCCTACACCTATATTCCTGATCACTACATGGCAGCATCTGCCCACAAATACCTTACAGCTCATTTCTATTATATGAATCACTCACTCTCCTTACATTCCTCCTCTCTTTAAGCTCATCAGTACTTGGATGAGAAAGGTTACTTATGCTCTAGATGCTCCTTGGCGGTGGTCTCAGAGTCACCAATATCCAAACACACTCCTGTGTCTGCTGTATTACATTCTGCCATATGAAATCATCTTCCGCATACCTCCTCGGTGAAACACCAGTGTTGGTACATTCAGATCTGTGAGGTCCCTCCTGACCTGTCTCTTCTGGGACACTGAGGCCCTGAAACACTCTTCCTGTGATTTTGACCTCTACCCTACCCTCTAAGCTAGCCCCGGTCATTCTCTCTTCATCAGACACACATATCGGTAGCATGTAAGGGTGCCGCACTCTCTCTGGTGCGACGTCTTCTCCTTTCGGGGTGTACTCTCCTTGTCACTCGATGAGGAACAGCCTCCGATGCGTAGTCCAATTTTCCCCAATGGTGCTTCACTTGAACCAAAACTCGATTCCCCAGCTGTAATGGTGCCTCCTGCACAGGAGTTACTACAGGATGCCTTTTCCCCTGGGGCTTCTGTACAATCTTAAGTCTCAGTGTTTCTAACCGATGTTGGTGTTCCCACACCAAAGTTGTGGTGTTTATCTACGTACTATCTTCCTCTGGATCAAGCTCTAGCTCAGTAACCTTACGGCTGTTACGTCCAAACAGCAACGTGTAAGGCGTGTACCCTGTCGTAGCATGAACCCGGTTACTGTACACCCAGACCAGTTCTGGTACAAATTCAGGCCATTTCATTTTCCTGTGTCACGGTGTAGGGGAATGCTGGTGAGGAAATAGCAGATACGGGCTGGGTGAGCAGGGAAAACTAATCTGTCCCTAGACTGGGAACCCTGAATAGCCCTGACCCCAAAAGTATCTCTGATGGTGAGAAGGTTCGGGTCTCCACCCTAAGCCCTAACTCCTCCACAAGCCCTGCGCTAATTCCCCAAACCTCCCTCCGCAGAACAAAGGTACAGCAATCTCAAAGGAAAGGACTTCAGCAGCACAAACGAACAGCACTGCACAGCACGGCTTCCAGGTATAGAGTGAAACTCTATCAGCTGCACCACCTGGTGGAAGGCGAGGCTACTTAAAGGCTAAGGGGAGGAGACACACAGAAACTCACATCCACCAGGACATGGCAATAGAATTGGCATGAACCCATGCAGTACAAGAGGGAATTTCACAGTTTAAGTTACAGCGGCATCTAGAATAGACCGCAGACACACAGCGCTAGACAGCGTGTGACATCCTGTCATCTTCCTGTTGTCCTCCACAATTCTCAGAATGTAGATAAAGTTCTGTTGAAACGTTCACAGTCCCCATTTCTCTATGGGTGGTAGGGTGTAGTTCTGGAATTCTCAATGTTGTACAGTTGGTGCAATTCATCCATGACTTTTCCATGAAAACAGGCTCCCATCTCAGAGTGAATTCTTTTTGGACACCCGTATACGCAGATGAAGTCATGACAGATGGCACAGGCTGCTGACTCGGCTTTTTGATTCCCGGTGGGAGTCATGACTGCTAACTTATTAAAATGATCCATCATCACCAGACAGTACAGACAACCATTATCGGAGTGGCTGATCTTGAGATAGTCCACCATCAGCACTTCCAAAGGGAAAGAAAACCTCTTCACCTATATAGATGCTCTGTGTTTAGGGGGTTTAGTCATCTCACCCTGATGGGATTTCCGGTAATCTTCTTTCACCACTCGATTTACTTGTGGCCAATACAGAAGCCGTTGTAGCCAGTGGAAAGTTCTCTCTGTTCTGAAATGGGTATCAGTCTCATGGACTTCCTTCTTCACTATGGGCTTCATTCCTTGTGAAATCATTAGCAGATTACAATGAGGCAATCTGGGCTACCGCCTAGGGCCAAAGGCACCGGGGGTCCTTTGGCCATATTGTCCTCATTATAATGGTTTTTTTCACCACTGTCGGCAGTGGACATCTCCGGAGAGGGAGCTTTCCTAAAGCTCAGCTGCCAGCAACTCACAATGGTTTGCTGGCATCTACAAGGCTATGTGTGTATGTGCTCTTAGGAATAACAGAAGCTTTGGTCCTCTCCTCCACTTTTGGCTGAGATTTAGAGGATTAATCGGAGACATAGAACCGCTGTTCTCCACTTTGGAATCCAACCCTTCAGATATATGGTATATGATGTATAGTATTGATATACCAAAAATATCAGTAATAATCAATTAAATTCTAAAAGACATTAATCAATTTAAAATTTGTATTTATTTAGTTTAATTAAATCTGGCATGGAAGGATGAAGACGTGTTCTTGGAGAAGCCTTCAACTTTAGCAGGTGTTTCTTGCTGGTCAGGAGGCCACGAGTAGATGGTTCAAATCCTTCCATACGGGTACAGCATTGATGGTGGACATGCTGTAGTTTCTTCAGGGCGCTAGATGTGGGGGTTTTCTGTCCTCGAGATGTCTAAGGTGCCCTGGTGACAGCAGGCAAAAATGCAGCTTCCTCTGACAGTGCGAGCAGCCCTGGATAATCCACGCCGGCAGAATGATATCATCCGGCGGAAGATGGAACCTATGAGAAAAGATGTAAAACTAATGTAAGTAATGGGACTCCATATTAGAGGGTACTACTGTGGTGTCACTGTGGGAGAACATTAGAGGAATCTCATCACACAGAGGGCAGGGATCATTGTCAGTCATCATACATGTGACAATCCCACCACTGACAGATAACATCTGCTCCACATGACTTCTTCTCACTGACATCATACAACAGGGAGATTATTGTCACACTTACCTCGCCTACTTTCCCCCTCTTCTACTTTCTCTGTTTTTTCTTGTCTTCTCAGTTTTAGAAAATATTTTCTTTTCTTCTGAACTGGAGATTCTAATCAAAAAGTCAGAAAAAAATATTAATTATAAACTTCTAAAATATTTTCTTTGTATCTATATAGAGTTATGCAATTGATTAATATGCACCTGTAGCATTTCTGTGTGCCGCCATGTGGTGACTCCCCAAGGAAATATGTCCCCTTATTATCATGACATACTTGCAGCAAGCCACTGTGTTATCATATAATCAGTTAGATTAAACTTCAGTGTAACTTTCAAGAGCACCCATCACCAGATCAAAAGTTTCTGAGATTCACTCTTATCTTATGTCTGCTGCTCCCCTGAGTATTCTGATATTTGTTTTGCTAAAATCCACCCTATGGTTTTTTCCATGAGGGTGTGGCTCACAATTTTATATTGCAGAGCAACCTAAAGACACGCCCCAGAGGATCCTGTGAGCACCGCCCTCTTGGAAAAGACCATAAACATTAGCACTAAATAAGACCCATAACTCAAAAAACTGAATACTCAGGGGAGCAACGGGAATAAAGTAAGTAATTTTTGAAGCCTTCATGTGCTGATTCACATTATAATTTTGGATTATAGGCTATAGTTGGATGGCCTATAAACCTGTACATACCTGACAATGAGGACGAGGATGACTCGTTTTTAGCAGTGAAACACTGATTGTCTCCATTAGTTTTGGAAGAGGAAGACTCTTTCTGCCTGTTTGGTAGAAGAAAGACCAGTAAATTAAAAGTAAAAACAATAGAAAAAATGAAGAACACCTGTTTGTGAGGCCAATTAGGACAACATAGAGGGGATACCCTGCCCACGGCCTCAACTAGTAATATTGGCCTGTCATGAGCTGGAAATGAATGGCTGGTCACAATGATCAGCTGTTATTGCAGTGTTATCACAAGCCAGACGCACAGAGATCAGCAATCATGGGGTGGTGGATGCTGGATTTAGATTTGTGTTACTCGTGTCTTGTATTTGGTTCTGAACATACATCAAAACTAAATCTCATAATAATAATAATCTACTCACATGTCTGAGTGTTTTTCACTGTTTTCTTGGGAACACTGTGGAGGTGACATAGGCTCTACATTGGTCATCATCCCGGTATTGGTGATATTTAGCTAAAACACACAGAGAAAAATAAATTGATTTATTTTTAAGCATTTTTGTAATTATAGGTTTTAGACATACTATTAGCCACATACTTACTTTACAAAACCTTTGATAAGATGATACAAAGTTTTTTATTTCTGGCCAGTCATTGTCCTCTCTTGTGTCCGCCTCATCTGAATTCATGTGTCTGCTACAACGAGCTACAAAGTACAAGTGTTATCAGAGATAATTAGTATAAGACCCGGTCAGACATTCACCCTGTTATCACTAATAATGATGAGAACTTATCTTCACATAAAATGAAAGACAAGACACACAGCAGTTTTCTGCAGATGACGTCTCATTTTACTTACTGATAAAGTAGCGGGTGTCCTCATCTGACTTTAGCTCAGGAACGAACAGGGGCTTCTGACTTAGAAGGTTGTCAAAGTCTAAGTGATGCAGAAATGGATGCATTTTGATCTCATTTGCTCCTCCTGGAAAAGGAAGACAAGAAAGAATGTGATAGAGTCATTTTTAGAGAAACTGCTCCATATCGGTACAGTTTATGTTAACCTGAACTGAAGATGTAACAGCAGACATGAAGGAAATGTACTGAAAGTCACAGCATGAAAAATGGGGAATGGATAAGTAGGTAGATTGCTGAACCTCATGGACACAACCATTTGTCTGGTCACAGACGTGTAATAAGTCATAATACTATTATAATATTACCTGTCCCAAGTCTATCTGCTGGATCTTTTCTGAGCAGCTGAGTGATGATGTCCCGAGCATCAGGTGGAGTAGAGTATTTATGATATGTCAAAATTAATTTATCTGTTATATAGAAACAAATATTACAGGAAATGAAACGTTTTCATTTATTTTTATAAAAAATGTCCTTAATAAGGCTAGAAATTAAACCAGAAAACCAATGAAACCAAATAACAGTGACATCACAAGCATTCAGATTATTTTACTTACCCTCAAGGACACTGCGTAAAATATCTCTTTTTAAAGCCCCTTTAAATGGTGTACATCCATAAAGAAATTTATGTAGAGTGATCCCTACTGACCACCAATCAACGGGCCTTCCATAGCCTTTCCTTTGGATAATTTCTGGGGCCATGTAACTAGGGGTGCCAAAAGTCTGGAAACCAACAGAAGAATGAGATGATAATCAATAAATATAATTGCGTCAAATAACATCAGTGCAAACGTTTTATAGAGAAATTGTCAGAGAAAGAGAAAGAGATGAAATCTGTAAAGTACAAGACCTTGTAAGTAAAGCCTACCTCTTCATCAAGGAACTCGCTGGTGATGTCCTCAGTTGAAGCCTTGTAGATATCTGAGCTTGGTCTCATGAGGCCGAGTTTTGAAACCCCAAAATCGGTGACCTTAATATGTCCTGTTGATGATATCAGGAGGCTGTGAAAGAAAGAAATGGTGTCAGACCCAAGTAATTACCCATAGACTGTATAAAAACTATAATTTTTTTTCCCCTTTATTATACTACTGGGGTCACTTACTTGCCAGGCTTCAGGTCTCTGTGCACCACACCATAACTGTGCAGGTATTCCACAGCAAGTACCGTTTCCGCAATGTACATACGGGCCAGGGGGACTGGTAAAGGACCCCTGCGCTTTATAAGACTGGCACAGTCTCCTCCTATCGGAGAAAGCAAATATGAGAGGTGAGGGTTTGTTTCAATGTAAATTACACATGATGAGGGTGAATATGAAATAAGTGGAAATATTGGGACAAGATGGCCTATATAGAGATATACTGTGTAATGTAGAGCGTATACTGTATACTATATGTTGCCATCCATGTGGGCACATTATGGTCATATATAGGTGCTAGGACAAAACAGACGTGGGCTGGATATAGATACAATGGATGTGTCCTACCTGGTACATACTCCATGACCATACACAGATGAAGTTTAGTAGGGAAAGAGCAGAACATGGAGGCCACAAAGGGACAATCAGCGAATGCTGAGATGTCCCTCTCCAGAAAGGCCAATTCAAGTCTCTTTGGCTTTTTCAGGTTCTCCTTGTCCATTGTCTTCATAGCACAAATCTGGTTTGTGTCTTTATGGCGCACTAAGTGGACGGCCCTGGAGAGGAAGAAAATCCATGATTTATTACAAATTCTTATTAACAGTCCATCTATAGACCTCATCAAATGATCTCCTGTACTAATGGTTAATACTAGATGTGAGGCCATCACTATAAATCCATGTCTAGAAATGCATAAAATAATACTCCATAAATGATTATCAATGGAGGGTCCACATCCACGTCACATCCTAACTGACCTGACAGATAGATGTGGACAGTGATGTGGTCTTCTAATTTCTCTATGGGAATATTACATGGGCAGGACACCGAGGCATCATCATAAGGAGCCCTGGGAAATAAATATTATACCAAAGTAAAGCTCACCCAAAGGCTCCACTGCTGATCAGTTTGATCTGTTTATAGTCGCTCTTACAAGGATTTCTCTCTGGGTTCAATGATCCGATCAAGGCCTAAAAAGGAATAAGAAATGACATTAAGACAGAAAATGCAGGAGAATAAAAGCTCAAGATGCAGGAACGTCTCCCTTCTATATTATGTCCCCACTGATTACACTGTAGAGAACGTAATACAAGCCGGACCCACCACAGACCCCATTATATTATAAAGGGAAATCCCCCATACACATAAATCAATACTGCAGGGAAGGATAAGGGACATCACACAGAGGGGGCAGGAAGAATAACGCCATTATCACACATAATATGTCTGATCTACATGACGAACAGTGATATCCCATTGTCATATGGGATATAATATGGGATGTATAATTCACACCCGTCATCTAATGATATACAGACGTCCCTCTGATACTTACACTGGCAGATTCCTGGATGATTTCTGGTGTCTCACATATTCCACCATCAGTATTTGCCGGCACAGTTATTCCTAAAATAATGAAGAAACGTTATTTATTAAATGTCTATATCAGCACTTAATAACCAAAAGAAAAGGAACTAAAAAAGTCAAATATCAAAAAACATAACAAATTTTATTGATTAATCAGAACAATTCATGATAAAAAAAATAATAAGAGAATGTCAGACACAGAGAACGCTCTCTCTTTCAAACCAAGAACAACTGATCAAAATCACTTCAAAACCTATTCATAATGGTATTCATACAAGTTTGTGTCTGTTTAGAATGTAGAAGATATAGGAACAATCTGTAGTCCTCAAAATTAATAAGACAAATAAAAAAGAGAAACCTGCACAGTCTGGGAGGGTGGGAAGCAAGACCCCGACATGTGTTTCGCATAGGCTTCTTCCAAGGGGTATTGAAGAAGTTTTGCGTAGGCTTCTTCCAGCAGGTGTGTAAGAAGCCTACATGAAACGCTCATCAGGGGCTCACTCCCCACCCTCCCAGACCATGCAGGTTTCTCCTATTTATTTGTTTATTTATTTATACAGAGGATGAAGAATAAATCAACATATTCTTTGCCGTTCTCAATAACGAAATATTTGAATGTAAAATATTAGATGATCGTCTTACCTTCTATCAGATCGGAGTTTGGCCCTGGCTGACTATTATCAGGGTCAGCAAGATTTAGGTTTTGCCCCTCTGCGGAGTCGCCTTTTGATGTTTCCTGATGGATATAAGATATACAATTAATATAACATTTCTCAAACACTAGATTATCATATATATAAAGCAGGAAGGATTAAACCTGGATTTACTTGACAAGTTCAGTATTGGACGGACAATTCACGGCCGCTCTATCAAGTAAATTTACATTAATATTTAAGCGACTTGTATCTACAACTGTTCTCTAATAACTTCTATCAGAACTGCAGCATTTACAAGGAGGAAGATTGTGATGATCGAGTGAGACAGAGGTAGAAATACAAGCTCCGCACCGCTGAGTACAGACTGTCACCACAGAGGATGGAGCCGCAGAGACAGGCTGCCATAAAATATCCTGTGTCTGCCTGGAGCGGAGAGAGGAAGGCCTCTACCATCATAAATCTGACCTTCTGCTATATGACTGGTAATCTGGAGAAGATCAGACAACAAGGACATGAGATGTAGAAGATGATGGATCCTTACCAGGCGCTCCAGTGAGTAGGCCGGATACTCCAGTACAAGCAGGACATTTTGGGCCAGCTGTTTGAAAAAGGCCAATTCTCCACTTTGGGATTTTTCTTCAGCCTATAAAGATGAAAATAAACAAGAAATGAAAATAATCAATAAAATTCATGAACATATATGGTATTGCCACGTTTGTTAAAGTCTGATCTGTTAAGATAGGTGTTTATTAATTGTGTTAATTAATTCCCTAACACCGAGAAAAAAAATCAAAACGCTAGATTTACAGGTTTTTTTGCTCACCTCACTTCACTAAAAAAAGTAATAATAAGTAATTAAAGCACCGTATGTACACAAAAATTATATCAATAAAAACCTGAGTTCACTGCGCAAAAAAGGCTTTACTTAGTTATATCAACAGAAAAATTACAATGTTATGGGTCTCTGAATATAGTGACACAAAGAACCATTTCATCTCAATTGGAATTTTTTTCACCTTGTTTCAATACAATGTATGGTAAATAGGATGGAGCCATTGAAAGCTGCAATTCATCCCAAAAAAACAAGCCCTCACATGTCTATGCCAATGGAGAAATAACAAAGTTATGGCTCTTGAAAGAAAGTGAGGAAAAAATGAGAGCAGAAAAATGAAAAATTCTGTGGTCCATAAAGGGTTAACCAATCCTATTCCCTCCTCCCCCCGCATCCAGGACCTTCCCACCCCTAATTCAACTAACCCTTTAGATCCCACCCTCTCCTTTGTCATGTAGCCTGATTGCCCTGTTTTGACTCCAGGCTATTCTTATCTGGGTATTTGGCACAGGTTAAACTTAAACTTGTATTCCATTATTATTTTCCATTATTATTATATATAATTTGTGCAGATTGTCTGCTACTTACCTGGTGTACTAATGTCCAGATGTTCTGCTGTAAATGCTCAAGATATTCTGAGCTTATACAACCTTGGTGGTATTTGGTCAGGCAATCTCTCACAAGCTCCATAACCAGCCGGTAAGTGAAGCTGAGGACGCCATCGGGTAGTGGTAGCACAAAGTCAGGGTCATAGGTGGTAAGAATCCCCTGGAGTAGTGCTAACACCTGAAGTCTGTCTGGAGGAATTCCAGACATTTCAAGTAATCCAAGCGCGGTTAGTATATGACTAGCTATATGGCTTATCACACCAACAGCAATGACACCGGAATGTCAAAGTGACAACAGGAGTGTAAACACTTGTAGAAGTAGTGATGGTTAATTGTGATGTCATAATGGAATCTTGTGTTCTAATCTTAAAGGGGCATCTTACCTTATAAGGAAGTTGCCTTGCAACCCTTAAGTAGGGAAAAATATAGGCTCAGCATCAGTATCTGTTATACACAATAAAAATTATAGCGTTTTGTATCAATAAGAAATTCCGATTCCAGCGCTAACAGAAATATCTTTCTGTGGGAACAGGGCATGTGGGGCTGGGGCTGCATCCAACCCTGGCATATGAAGCACGCTGGCCCATGTTGCTCTGCCACAACCACTTCCAAAGATGGGGGTCTTTATTACAAATATGACCCTGCCTACCAATGGAGAAAATCAAAATTTACTACTCCCAATAATTCCAGTTTTTAAAGTTGGTAAAATAGGTCTCTTTATAATATTAATAGTAACCTCTTGACCCTCCTTATAATAATAATAGCGCCCATCTGGTTCTCCTGATAATATTAAAGGGAATCTGACAGTGGCATCAACCCTCATAAGCCATCTATATGGGCATTTAGGTCATAGAACGTTGAAGAAACCGATACCTTGATATCTGCCATCTGATGTCTTATTCCACAGAAATCCACATTTTCTTTTATATGTAAATGAGCTGTTAAGATCTATGGGCCGGACATAGATCTCCCTGAGAATCTGCATCCAGAGATTATTTTCAATGGAACAGGTAGTTATCAGTGGGAGACATGTACATCAGGAGAGTAGACGGTCAGTCATTACATGTGTCACACTGGAAATGACTCTTTTCATTTATAATAAGCCCTGGATGCAGATTCTCAGGGAGATCTATGTCCGGCCCATAGATCTTAACAGCTCATTTACATATTAAGAAAAAAAGTAAATTTCTCTGGATTAAGACATCAAATAGTGGCTATCAAGGCATCACTCTATTCAACTTTCTCTGACCTGCATCTTTATGTAGACGGCTTATGAGGGTTGATCTTACTGACAGTTTCCCTTTAATAGTGTGGCTCGGACCTCCTTATAATAATAGTGCCCCTTATGGGCCTCCTTATAATAATGATAATAATGGTGACTACCTGTTCTTTTTTATTAAATTAAAAATAATAATGCTCCGTCAGGCCTCTTTATAATAGTAATATTAATGATAAAAATATTAGATGACCCCACACGGTTTAGGGAAAGTGTCACTGAATGCAGAAGCCGGGTCTAAGCTCCTAATAAACACTACCCACCTCCTGCCCTGCTGTGTTATCACAGGCTTTATTCCCCTTCAAGCCTAAGCAGCAGAATGCCGGTATCTCCTCTTACTGCTCCATTTCACCTGCTGTCAGTAATGCAAAGTGCCTGAGCCCTGTTTTAAAGCCTCTTGCTAACCCCCTCCCACCATGTATCTAGTGGTAGACCCCATATTAATATAAGCCCCCTACATACCTTGAGCTGCCCCTCTCCAGCTGTCTTTTCTGGAGCTGATCCCAGCAGGTATGGCTGACAAGAGGCTGCAGCTGGAGGCCTTGTGCTTCAAGCAGCATTGTGGGGAGGAAGGATAGCTGTCCTGACTTCTGGCAAGTCTTGCAAGTCTCCTTCACGGCTGGACTGGGCATCTGGCAATTCTGTCAAATTCTGGCTTGGCCGGTCTGGCAGTGGGCTGCATCGATCCGCAACACTATTAACTGTTAACAATTATAGTGAAGCAGAGAGCCATCAGCTCCCTGCTCTGCCACTTAACTAAGGCAAGCCACAGATTGCTTCCGGCCACAGGCAGGGACTGCAAGGGATCGGTACCACGTAATGGACGTCAGGCAATGAGATGACATCAGAGACTGTAGTGAGGAGGAGCACATCACCACTCGGCATGGGAGTGTCGTGAGGAAAATATGAGTTTATTTCTATTTTTTTGCAGTCACTGCAGGGTACTAATATTATTACAAGATAAGATACCTAGGGGGGCACTAATGTCTCATAAAGAGGCCAAGGAGGGTGACATTGTTATTACAGGTTGTCCCATGGGGCTCTTTTATTATCACTATGGAGGAGGCCTAGAGGGGCTCTGTTATTATTATAAGGAAGCCCGGGGATATTAATATTATTGTAAGAAATCCCGGGGCGTTATAAATATTATAAGGAAGCCCAGGGTCCATTATTATTATTATTATTATTATTTTAAGCAGGCCCAGGGGGTCTCTATTATTATTGGGGCAATATTATTGTAAGAAGCCCTGAGTGCACCATTATTATTAGGTACAGATGGGGGCATTATTACTCTGTAGTGGCACAGAGGGGACACTGTTACTGTGTGGGATACAAAAGCAGGAAGCTCTTTCTATGCAGGGTACAGAGGGGGCATTATTACTACGACAGGGGTGGGCAATTAATTTTCCAGAGAGGAAACAAGAGAGACTGTGACTGTTGTGGAGGGTCAAACCAATAGGCTGAATTTAATTCTGCTCATCATTAATATTACCAAAAATAATTACAATTATTATTTTATAATAATAGTATCACTTAATATTAAGTAGAATTAAGTATGCTGACATCCCCCTATATACCGTATGAGCCCGCAAACAGCCTCCAATATACAGTATGAGCCCCTACACAGCCCCTTACATACAGTATGAGCCCCCAAATAGCCCCTCTATATACAGTGAGCCCCCACATAGCCTCTCTGTATATAATATGAGCCCTCACATAGCCTCCTATATATAGTATGAGCCTTCACATATTTCCTATATACAGTATTTGCCCCATAAACAGTATTAGCCCCCCATAGCCCCTCTATATGCAGTGTGAACCTCACATGGCCTCCTATATACAGTATGAGCCCTCACAAAGTTTCATAGTTTTAAAGTTGAAGATAGACTTAACACCATCAAGTTCAACCTATAGTCTAAAATGTTGATCCAGAGGAAGGCAAAAAACCCATGGGGCAGAGATTAATAGCTCCATATTAGGGGAAAAATTCCTTTCCGATTCCATAAGACAATCAGACTAGCTCCCTGGATCAACGCCCCATCACAGAATCTAGTGCCCATATCATGTAATGTTATATTTCTGGAAATTGCAGTTGGAACCAGCTCAACACACCGGAGTAATTAAAAATTTGCAAACTCTTTATTGGAAATCCTTTAAAAATGAAATTGATAAAAAATTGGGCATCTTAGACAACAAAGAGGGGTGTAACAGGAATCAATCCATACGCGTTTCTAGCTACATGGCTCTTAAACACAGTGTTCAAGAGCCATGTAGCTCGAAATGTGTATGGATTGATTCCTGTTACACACACCACCCCTCTTTATTGCTTTGTTGTCTGAGATGCCCAATTTATTATCAATTTCATTCTTAAAGGATTTCCAATAAAGATTTTGTGAATTTTTAATTACTCCGGTGTGTTGATCTGGTTCCAACTCCAATTTCCTCAACTACCTCCAGCGCTGTGCAGCAGCGGGGACGCCGTGCTCCTCCCGGACTGGAACAGCATCTCAGGGGTGAGCTGAATTTTTTCTTATTTAATGTTATATTTCTCAAGAAAAGCATCCAGACTCTTCTTCAATTTTTGTAGTGAATCACTCATTACAAACATCATCTGGCAGAGAGTTCCACAGTCTCACTGCTCTTACAGTAAAGAATCCGCGTCTGTGGTAATGATTAAACCTTCTTTCCTCTAGACGTAGAGGATCCCCTTTTGTCCCCATCGCAGGCCTAAGTAAAAAAAAGCTCATTATACACATCTCTGTATTGTCCCCTCATATATTTGTACATTGCAGCAGGATCGCCCCTAAGCCTTCGTTTTTCCAAACCGAAAAACCCCAAGTTTGATAATCTGTCTTGGTATTGCAGTCCACCCATTCCCTTAATAACCTTGGTTGTTCTTCTCTGTACTCACTCTAGTTCAGTTATGTCCTTCTTATGCACTGGAGACCAAAATTGTACAGAGTATTCTAAGTGGGGTAGCAATGGTGACTTGTATGGTGGCAAAACCAATGTTCTTGCCATGAGTGTCTATGCCTCTTTTAATGCATCCCATCATTTTCTTTGCCTTGACAGCAGCTGCCTGACACTGGTCACTAAAGTGAAGTTTGCCGTCCACCCATACACCCAAGTCTTACTCGGTGACTGTTTTACCCAGTGTTTTACGATTTAGTTCATAATTATTTATTTTATTTCCTCTGCTCAAGTGGAAAGTGGTGACTACCTGTTCTTTTTTATTAAATTAAAAATAATAATGCTCCCTCAGGCCTCTTTATAATAGTAATATTAATGATAAAAATATTAGATGACCCCACACGGTTTAGGGAAAGTGTCACTGAATGCAGAAGCCGGGTCTAAGCTCCTAATAAACACTACCCACCTCCTGCCCTGCTGTGTTATTACAGGCTTTATTCCCCTTCAAGCCTAAGCAGCAGAATGCCGGTATCTCCTCTTCCTGCTCCATTTCACCTGCTGTCAGTAATGCAAAGTACCTGGGCCCTGTTTTAAAGCCTCTTGTTAACCCCCTCCCACCATGTATCTATAGCATCGGCGTCTCTGCCCCCTGCTGGCGTAGCGTACATGTACATACCGTATCATACGTGTACGTTACGGTAAGCTCGGACCAATGAGAGGAAGCATCCGGCGCTCAGAGGAAGTATCCGGCACCCAATCAGAGGGACAGCTGTAACATCACGTGCCAACGTTAGCTGCTGGTCTGAGATTGGCTGGCGGCTGCTTCCTGTGATTAGACGGAGCTTACAGTAATGTACGGGACGCTACATGTAGGGTACAGCAGCGGAGAGAGACCGGCGGTCGGGCGGAATCCAGCGTGGAACCACAGAGCACCGATGAGTGTGTGTGTTCTGGCGGGTCTGGCAGTGGCATGGGGTTATTTGGTGGTGGCAGCGTGTTTGGTGGATCCAGCGGCGACCCCAGGAGCGGCTCTGACAACGGCGGCGTCTCTGGCGGTGTGTCCGGCTGTGCTTGGAGCAGCGTTTGCAGTGGCGGGTGCAGCCAGGGTGTCCTGTGCCATCTTGGGACACTCATGTGCTTCCTGCCGGGCACGGCCGCGGTGCCTTATGGGATTCGTTCACTTCGCAAACTGCCAATTATGTAAGTACATAGCCTCCCATTGCTTAGTGTTCTTGATTGTCTTTGTGGGCACACTCTCCTCCGTAGTGTAAAAACAAGGCAGCAGCGCAAGTGCGAATGCTCGCTGGGTTATGTCATCATCTTTGCCAGTGATGGTGCATCGGAGACCAGAGCTGTGGAGTCAAAGTCGGAGTCGTGGAGCCTGAGTCGGTGCCAATTTTGGTGGAGTCGGTATAAAAAGGACTGACTCAGACTCCAAAAATATATAATAAATTGGGTACGGTAGTGCAATGCAATATTTGCAAATTATTATGTTCTACATATCTTGATTATTATAGCAATGATTAAAAGGCTTATGTTCACATGATGCTACAATAAATGTATCACCTAAACATCAGCAATGTACGAAGGAGTCAGAGTCATGGAGTCGGAGTCAGGGAAATTGAGGAGTCAGTGGTTTGGCTTACCGACTCCACAGCCCTGGAGACAGCCAGGCAAGTGTCGCTGCTGCAGTTGTGTGTGCCTTTCCCAGAATTTCACGCAGTATCCTAGATGCCAAATTGCAGCATCTGTATCCAGGATCGTGCATCTACCTAATAATGCATGTTGCAGCAGCCTCCAAGATGCATTATCAGTAGGAATAGATATATTCAGATGCTGAATATGGACAAATATTTTCAATTAACACTACCCCACCACTATACTAGAGAAGCAAACAAAACCATCTCAAACTTTTATTTAAAACATTTTATTTACTGGAAAAAGTAATGAGGCAGAGGGCAAAAACATTTAATACAAAAAAAATAAATTCATATATGTACTCTTTTAAAAACAAAGGAAAGAAATTCTGCATTAATGAGCCTTGTCATTTATTCATAACTCTGTCAATCTTGCACCAATGCCATCCAGACATGACATCCACATTTGGAAATCTCAATCCCCTTTTTTTGCCAAGAAACATCTAAAGGAGTTATTCAAGTCTCCAACGCTTGGTTACCTAAATAGAAAAAAATAAATAATATAATATATATATATATTAGATGGTGGCCCGCTTCTAACGCATCGGGTATTCTAGAATATATATGTAGGCTGCTGGGGTGTATATAGAGGCTGCTGGAGTATATATAGAGGATGCTGCTGCTGGGCTGTATATAGAGGCTGCTGCTGCTGGGGTGTACTGACCAGAAAATGTGACTGCCTCAGCCAATCACAGGCCATAGTTAACCGGATTTACCCAAAGTCCATTTTCCCTAATATGGGTAAATCCAGTTAATTTGTAGCATATAGCACAGTGGGTAACCGAAGTCCATTTTTCCCTAATCTGGTGAACAACTGCAGTATATGATACTACTTAACCGTTTTTACTCAAAATGAAGGGACTTTGTCGTTTTTTAGACCCTGGGTCACTGCCCCCCCGTGCTGGATCTGCCCCCGCAGTGTTCGCTTTCTACCCTCCATCCCACGTGCTGGCTCTTATGCAGCGGGTGAGAGCGGGCAGAGTAGGCGTGAGTGGGTAGAGCAGAGTGAGGATAGTAGCAGAGAGCGGGACAGCGGGGGGACAGTGGGAGACAGGAGAACACAAAGGGAGACAGTAGAGCACAATGGGGTCAGTGGAACACAGCGGCGGAGAGCAGAGAAGGGGTCAGTGGAGCATAGCAAGCAAAGCAGGGTACAGCGGAGTACAGCAGGGGACATTAGAGCAGAGAAGGGGTCAGCGGAGCAGAGTGGGGGACAGCAAAACAGAGAAGGGTTCAGCAGAGCTCAGCGGGGGTTAGCAGAGAAGGGTCAGTGGAGCACAGCGGGGGACTGCAGAGCAGAGAAGGGGTAAGCAGAGCATAATGGGAGACAGCAGAGCACAGTGGGGGACAGCAGAGTAGAGAAGGGGTCAGTGGAGCACAGCGGGGGACACCAGAGGAGGGGTTAGCAGACCACAGAGGGGGACAGCGGAGCAGAAAAGGGGTCAGCGGAGCATAGCTGGGGACAGCGCAGCACAGTGGGAGATAGCGAAGCAGAGAAGGGTCAGTGGAGCACAGTAGGAACAGAGAAGGTCAGTAGAGCAGAGAAGGGGTGTGTGTGTGTGTATATACACATGCGGTGTGTGTATATGTGTTCCCTCGCCCGACATCGCCGCAGCGCTGCCTGCACCTACCTCCGTGTAGCCACAGCCTCTAGGAAAGACCGCGGCTTGCGGCCTGTGCACGGAGGTGGCTGCAGGCAGCGCAGTGGCGATGTCGGGTGAAGGGGAATGGGGGAAGGGTCCCAGCGACGGCGGGTCCAGGCGGCGGGTGGGTTCCACTTCCGGTGAGCGTGGTTCAATTCTCGCGGCTGGACTGCGCCCGTCCCTGATTGGTTCTGGCCGGCCGGGATTGGTTCAGCGACGCGGGATTTCGGTTACGGAAGTGGAACCACAAGGCAATTATATAGTGAACACACATTTCACATACAGTGACAGAACTACCCAACTCTGAGACCTTATTGTTCCCACACAGCCTGTCCTTGGGTGGCTCCGTCTGAGATAAGGTGTTATATTCAGCTAGGATGCATTTTAAAAAGATTTCTCTCTCCAGTCAGGGTGATGAAGGACTGTATCCCTTATCTGCATTATACACCACAGGGAACCCTGGTTTTACAGATTTCTGCTGCCTTCACCATAGCCCATAGGAGACATAATATATTACCTTATTGTATGATTAGACACTAACATGTCCCTGTGGACATTACAGCTGTGTTAAAAAAACAAACAAAAAAATGAGATAAGGCGACACTCTCACCCTTCCTGGGGATGGATGGCACAGTGAGCACCATTTATGGCCTCCCTCCAGGCAGGAGCAGAACCTGCAGGAGGGGCGAGTATAGGAGCAGTGAAAAGAGAAAAAAACATCACATGGACTGTGAATGCCAGTTTGAAAAAAGAAATATGAAGCATTTCCCACCTTTGGTCCCTAGAGGGAGGGCTTACAATGTTTCTAGTTTGAAAGAAAAAAAAATGTGATGCTTCTCCCCTTTTGGTCTTTAGAGGGGGGCTTGCAATGTTAAAAATTTATAGCACACCCCCTGTAACTGATGAACTATAAATTCAGTGGCCTGAACACAGAGCATTGTCAGAAGGTTCCGGTAAATCCAGGTAACTGCTAGCATAGTGCACAGCAAGGCAATCTGATAAACCACTATCCACTAGAGAATGAAATCCACCCAATGTACAGAGTCACTGCTGCCCCAAGAAAGATTGAAGAAAACAACCAGCGTGTATTTGTTGTTTTAGGAAATAGGCTGTGAGACTTTTTTTTTTTTTTTACAGGCTAGGTTTTATTTTTACATGGTGTTTTTTAATACAGATCCCATGGTGTTGTGGATCCGCCGGCTGCTGGGCGTAAGTATGTACCTTACCTACCAGTGTCTTACATCTGCCAATATGTATAACATTTTTTATTCACTTCTGGGTGTCTATGGGTAAATTACCTTACTTGATGCAATACGCAGTCACACTGTGACAGTGATACCACATGGAACGGTGTGAAGTCTACCATTTTGTCATGTCTGCAGCTTTTTGAGCGCTTTATGAATGTGTAAGGCCGTATTCCCTTTGACAGTAGTTGCACGGTGCATCACCAGTCTTATACTGCTTTTTTTAGAACATATACCACGAGGACATACCTGACCTGCCCAGTTTGCTCTAAAGTATCAGAGCGACTGGACAAACATCTACACGGAGTGTGCATGACCCAGAATTCTGCCGAGGAGAGGAAAGCCGCTACTGCTGATGCAAGGGCCAGAGTTAGAAAATCACATCCAAAGGGACAAGCATAGACGAGGAGGACATTATGTCTCTTCAAACATTGGCCAACGTAATCCCTTTCCTTGAGGATAGAGGGTTCCTCATAGTCCGGAAGCCAACTGCGGCCAGGTAGGCTCCACTTTTTCCTATCAATCTTTTGGCTATATCACATGACTTTGTATGTTTAATATATTAGTGTTGAATGATCTGATCGGCCCAACTTCAGGATGGATCAGGCGCTTTTTTGGCTGACTGGGTTTAAGGTTAGGGCCGATCACCGATTGTCGGTCAGATTGGGTCGATGCTTTTGACCCCATCTAACCCAGGATGGCTCATCACCATTTGATATGCATGTCCGTTAATCAGGTGGCTTTTTATAAATTTACAGTACTGTCCAATGTGAGGAGCAGACTGCAGGTGCCAGCAGCACTGCCCCTGCGGTGGAATATGAAGTGGTCCAGGAGAGCGAGATGTCCGAGAGTGTGTAAGTGTCTGCCAGTCAGCCAGTCTGTGTCAGTCAGTCTGCGTCAGTCAGTCTGTCTGTCTGTCTAACTCACACATAATGCTTTCTTTCCTCGCAGTGCCAGTGCCGTGCATCCCTCTGCTCAGTCAACTCAAGAATCTCCTTCAAGAGAAGAAGACTACCAGAGATCGCCTGTACAGTGAGTTTATTGCTTAGTCTTTTCATTAGGATACACCCAGCATTCAGTTATCCGGTGAACCACTGCACCATATGCTACTACTTAACCGGAATTACTCAAAATGAAGGGACTTTGTCGTTTTTTAGACCCAGGGTCACTCCCACTGTCAGAGGTGCGGGCATTCAGATGTCTGATGCCCGTCCCAGCTGGCCAGGGGAGATACCACCACCAGCAGCCGCGTCCCAGCTGGCCAGGGGGGGACACCACCACCAGCAGCCGCGTCCCAGCTGGCCAGGGGAGATACCACCACCAGCAGCCGCGTCCCAGCTGGCCAGGGGGGACACTACCACCAGCAGCCGCGTCCCAGCTGGCCAGGGGGGACACTACCACCAGCAGCCGCGTCCCAGTTGGCCATGGGGGGACACCACCACCAGCAGCCACGTCCCAGCTGGCCAGGGGGGGGGGACGGGACACCACCACCAGCAGCCGCGTCCCAGCTGGCCAGTTGGGACATACACATAAAGAAACACACATACACAGGGAGTAAGGCACACAGGAGGAAGACAGCACACAAGGGGGAAGAGCTCCTATCGGAACGTCACCCCCCTCCCGATGCGATAGCATCGGGCTTCCAACTAGTATAATATATATATATATATATATAAATATATATATATAAATATATATACACACACACTAGATGGTTGACTGATTCTAACGCATCGGGTATTCTAGAATATGTATGCGGTACACCGGGCGCAATCAGCACAGCAGTTTTTACATTTGGCGCCAATATCGCTGATTACTCCCGGCCGCGACCAATCAGCACAGAGGTTTTTAAATTTGGCGCCAATATAGCTGATTGGTCGCTGCCGACGGCCGCGGCGCTGCTTGTGCGGGTACTTCCGCTGCGAGCAGCTGGGAGATGACCGGCTGCTCGCAGCAGAAGCATCCCGAATGGTGGCGCCGCTGCCCGGTCCTCCCTTCAGCTGGCCAGGGGGGGAAACCACCACCAGCAGCCGCATCCCAGCTGGCCAGGGGGGGACACCACCACCAGCAGCCGCATCCCAGCTGGTCAGGGGGGGAAACCACCACCAGCAGCCGCATCCCAGCTGGCCAGGGGGGGGAAACCACCACCAGCAGCCGCGTCCCAGCTGGCCAGGGGGGGGGACACCACCACCAGCAGCCGCGTCCCAGCTGGCAAGGGAGGGACACCACCAACAGTAGCCGCGTCCCAGCTGGCCAGGGGGGAGACGGCCTTTGCTGGCTCACGCCATACACACATATACATATATACTCAAACCAAGGAAGAAGAGGATAGCCGGGTTGTGTTATCATGGAGGCTGGAGAGCCGCGTCTCCACAATGCTTCATTATCTAACTGAAGAAAAAAAAAAAAGGGAAATTAATTTGCAATAATATAAATAAATATATAATATATTATGATACAATATATAATATATATATAAGACCACCAGCAGCCGCGTCCCAGCTGGCCAGGGGGGACACCACCACCAGCAGCCGCGTCCCAGCTGGCCGGAGGGGGGGGGGGGGGGGACACCACCGCCAGCAGCCGCGTCCCAGCTGGCCAGTTGGGACATACACATAAAGAAACACACATACACAGGGAGTAAGGCACACAGGAGGAAGACAGCACACAAGGGGGAAGAGCTCCTATCGGAACGTCACCCCCCTCCCGATGCGATAGCATCGGGCTTCCAACTAGTATAATATATATATATATATATATATATATATATATATACACACACTAGATGGTTGACCGATTCTAACGCATCGGGTATTCTAGAATATGTATGCGGTACACCGGGCGCAATCAGCACAGCAGTTTTTACATTTGGCGCCAATATCGCTGATTGCTCCCGGCCGCGACCATTCAGAACAGAGGTTTTTAAATTTGGCGCCAATATAGCTGATTGGTCGCTGCCGACGGCCGCGGCGCTGCTTGTGCGGGTACTTCCGCTGCGAGCAGCTGGGAGATGACCGGCTGCTCGCAGCAGAAGCATCCCGAATGGTGGCGCCGCTGCCCGGTCCTCCCTTCACTCTTACAGTCGGGAGATCAGCGGTCCTAGCCGCTGATCTCCCAACGGTAGCCGCATGGAGGTCAGCGGCGCCGCCGGTCGGGGTAGTTCTGCTGCAATCAGCCGGTCATCTCCCGGCTGCATAGCCGCTGACCTCCGTGTGGCAGATGAGCCGCTAACGGCCGCCATCTTTTTTCTGAAATCCCGCGTCGCTTATTGGCTGCGGCCGGACCAATCAGCGACGCGGGATTTCCTGGACAGACAATTATATATATTAGATTTTATTTATGAAAATTTAGGAATAATGCAATACATGCGGGCGGGCGTGCGGCGGTGTAGGTGTGCAGTGGTGTGTATGAGCGGCGGCTGTGTCACCCTGTGGCTTTGTACTCCTGTAGCTATGTCCTTCTGTCTCTGGCTGTCTCCCCCGTGTGCGCTCTCTGTCTGAGCCTGTCCCCCTGTCTCTGGCTGTCCCCCTGTCTCTGGCTGTCCCCCATGTCCCCCTGTGTATCTGGCTGTCCCCCATGTCCCCCTGTGTATCTGGCTGTCCCCCTGTCTCTGACTGTCCCCCATGTCCCCCTGTCTCTGGCTGTCCCCCATGTCCCCCAGTGTCTGGCTGCCCCCCTGTCTCTGGCTGTCCCCCATGTCCCCCTGTCTCTGGCTGTCCACCATGTCCCCCTGTCTCTGGCTGTCCCCCATGTCCCTCTGTCTCTGGCTGTCCCCCATGTCCCCCTGTGTCTGGCTGTCCCCCATGTCCCCCTGTGTCTGGCTGTCCCCTATGTCCCCCTGTGTCTCTGGCTGTCCCCCATATCCCCCTATATCTGGCTGTCCCCCATGTCCCCCTGTCTCTGGCTGTCCCCCTGTCTCTGGCTGTCCCCCATGTCCCCCTGTGTCTCTGGCTGTCTCCCATGTCCCCCTGTCTCTGGCTGTCCCCCATGTCCCCCTGTGTCTCTGGCTGTCTCCCATGTCCCCCTGTGTCTCTGGCTGTCCCCCATGTCCCCCTGTGTCTCTGGCTGTCCCCCATGTCCCCCTGTCTCTGGCTGTCCCCCATGTCCCCCTGTGTCTCTGGCTGTCTCCCATGTCCCCCTGTGTCTCTGGCTGTCCCCCATGTCCCCCTGTGTCTCTGGCTGTCTCCCATGTCCCCCTGTGTCTCTGGCTGTCTCCCATGTCCCCCTGTGTCTCTGGCTGTCCCCCATGTCCCCCTGTGTCTCTGGCTGTCCCCCATGTCCCCCTGTGTCTCTGGCTGTCCCCCATGTCCCCCTGTCTCTGGCTGTCCCCCATGTCCCCCTGTCTCTGGTTGTCCCCCATGTCCTCCTGTCCCTGGCTGTTCCCCATGTCCCCCTGTCTCTGGCTGCCCCCCATGTCCCCCTGTCTCTGGCTGTCCCCCATGTCCCTCTGTCTCTGGCTGTCCCCCATGTCCCCCTGTCTCTGGCTGCCCCCCATGTCCCCCTGTGTCTCTGGCTGTCCCCCATGTCCCCCTGTCTCTGGCTGTCCCCCATGTCCCCCTGTGTGTCCCCCTGTGGCTCTGCTGCAGGCACCACCCCCTGTCCTCTGCTCCTGTCCTGTGTGGCCCTGTGTCCCCCTGTTCTGGTCCTTTGCCCCAGTCCTGTTGGGACATAGGATCGTTGAGTGTACCTCAGTTAAGGATGACAGCAGCCGGCGGGCATCCTCTGCTCTTTGAAGAAAATGGCAGACACGGCACTAGAGACAGCCTCCGCCTCTCCGGGAAGGGAGAGTTCTGTTCTCCCGCGGAGGCTCTTGGGAGTTGTAGTTCTCCAGGCGCTGTCACTGCCTCTTCTGGCCTGGGCGTGGACTACATCTCCCAGCATGCTGTGCGGCTTCGGCCTCAGACAGACAGCTGGCTTCCCAGCAGCGTCACGTCCCCCCGCCCCCCAGCCATTCACACAGGGACGGGGAAAGGAGGAAACAGAGCAGGCTGGAACATTGAGCCCGCGCCTCCCTCTCCCCCTCCCCCCACGGCCATTCTACATTGTGCTCCGGACGGGGCCACAAGCAGATCACCCTGTCCCTGCCTCTGATGCCACACTGTACACTGCCCCCCACATTGAGCCCGCAGCCCGTGCGCGTCCCCTACCGGCCGTTAACATTGTACATTGCACAATGAGTGACAAGCCGGCCGGCTCCGAGTCAAACACCCTGACTCCGCCCCCGCCGTGCAACATCCCCGTTTTACGCGATTTGAGGGTCTTTTGAAGTATTTTTTTTGCGGCGGCCATCATCCGGGGGAGGGGCTGATGATACCACACGCACTTAAAATTCAATCTGCAACAAAAAAGTCACTGACCCCGTTTTTCACATGAAATTTGCAAAATAAAAATAAGCGTACGTGCGGACGCGCCTCCGTTCAGCGCAGCGTCCGTTATCACGCTCATCGCATGAATTACGGAAAAAAAACGTAAACTTTCTCTTTTTTTGGGCGCACTTTTTTTTCCACCCTATTGGGCTAGCTAAAGGCGAAACTGTCCATGGACAGCCCGCCACCTGCTGCTCGTTCACCGCATTGCATCTCCTAACCCAGATAATGGTGTTTGAGGGTTCCGTGGTCTGCTGCACCACCTGCCTGGGGTCGGCAGATCGCATGGCCCTAATCCGGTTAATTTGTGCACTTTGTGATTTTGGGGTGATCTTTTTCGTGCAAATAGGGCGTAGTCGCAGAGGCGCGGGAGAGGCGGCATATCGTTCGGCCGGTCTCGGCGGTGGGGCACGCACCGGTCTCGCGACCGCCGGGGCAACGGAACGGCCGCAGCGGCCCAAAGAAGCGCCACGGCGAGGGGGAAAAAAAATCCGGAAAAGCGGAGATGCTGCCCTCCGGGGCTTCGCCCCAGGGCCCGGCGTACCGATTTTCGAGGCAATCCGCCAAAATTTCCGTTTTTCCAGAGTCAGGCTGTAACCCTTCAGGTGGGAATGCTGCACTCAGAGAGGATCTCCTTTCATGTGCTATCCGGACTCTCTCCCTTTTGCTAGGTCTTGCCTGGCTACAGAGACATGAACCCATCCTGAATTGGTGATCTGGTGAGGTGCTCCGTTGGGGGCAGGATTGTCATGAGACTTGCCTGGTTCCGGTTCGTCTGGCTCGACCTCCGTCTACTCCGGCTAATCTACCTGGTCTGCCGGCACACTACTGGTCCTATGCGGACGTCTTCGACAAGAAGGAAGCTGAGACACTACCACCTCATAGGCTGTATGATTGCCCTATCGACCTGGTACCCGTTGCTTCTCCTCCCCGCGGGCGTATCTACCCCTTGTCGCTGGCTGAGACCCGGGCCATGACTGAGTACATCGAGGAGAATCTTGCTAGGGGATTCATCCAGAAATCTACTTCCCCGGCTGGAGCAGGATTCTTCTTCATTAAAAAGAAAGACGGCTCGCTTCGGCCGTGTATTGAATACAGGGGTCTTAACCAGATTAACATCAAGAATATGTACCCCCTGCCTCTAATCTTGGAGCTGTTCGAGTGCCTTAAAGGCGCAAGGGTCATCACCAGGCTCGATCTTCGTGGGGCATACAATTTGGTCCGGATCCGCCAGGAAGACGAGTGGAAGACGGCATTCAACACCCGGGACGGTCACTATGAATACCGCGTGATGCCCTTTGGTCTCTGTAATGCCCCAGCCGTCTTCCAGGAGCTGGTTAACGACATCTTCCGTGATCTCTTGTATTCTTGCGTAGTGGTGTACCTGGATGATATCTTGGTCTTCTCTCCGGATCTGCCCACACACCGGAGGAATGTTCGTCAGGTTCTGCTAAGGCTCCGGCAGAATCGTCTCTACGCAAGACTTGAGAAATGTCTCTTCGAACAGACTTCCCTTCCGTTCCTGGGATATATTATCTCCGAGACTGGTCTTCGGATGGACCCCGAGAAGTTTTCTGCCGTCTTAAAATGGCCCCGACCGGAGGCGTTGAAGGCGATTCAGCGATTCCTGGGCTTCGCAAATTATTACCGCCTCTTCATCCCTCATTTCTCCTTTCGGACTGCTCCCATCTCCACGCTCACCCGTAAGGGAGCAAATCCCAAGGAATGGACTTCCGAAGCGGAGGAGGCCTTCGTCTCCCTAAAACAAGCTTTCTCCTCCGCCCCTGTGCTGCACCGTCCGGATTGCAACAAGCAGTTCTTCCTGGAGGTTGATGGTTCCTCCTCCGGAGCCGGAGCGGTGCTCACCCAGAAATCCCCATCCGGGAGAATGGTAACCTGTGGCTTCTTCTCCAAGCTCTTCTCCTCATCGAGCGCAACTACTCCATAGGAGATCGTGAGCTGCTTGCCATCAAATTGGCGCTGGAGGAGTGGCGCTACCTGCTGGAAGGGGCTCTGCACCCGGTGATCATCTACACAGATCACAAAAACCTGGCCTCTTTACAAAACGCCCAGAGACTCAATCCGCGTCAGGCCCGGTGGTCTCTGTTCTTTGCCAGTAAGTGTAGGGATAGTCCAGGCGGAAAGGAAAATAAAGTGGCAAATCTACTGTATTACTGAAGCTAGAAACGGAGGGTGCTGTGCCTGATACTGCGTGTGCCAATCGGATGTCCTTGAACTGTCCAGTAAACTTTTGTTGGTTAAAATGAATTGGATGTGCACTGAGTTGTGTACGGCTGTTCCTAAATATGTATTTAGTGCCCCAAAGTCGTAGTCTATATGCCTTTAAGATGTAGCAGAGCCAGCAGCTGCCTGATTATGTTTGCACAATGTTAATATTTTAGTTTGCAGATAATGTACACGAGAATTCAGTACATACACACGTGGTCAAAATTGTTGATACTCCTCATTTAATGAAAGAAAAACCCACAATGGTCACAGAAATAACTTGAATCTGACAAAAATAATAATAAATTAAAAATCTATGAAAATGAACAAAATGAAAGTCAGTCATTGCTTTTTAACCCTGCTTCCACAGAATTTTAAAAAAAATGAAACTCATGAAATAGACCTGGACAGAAATGATGGTACCCCTGAAAATAATGTGACAAAAGGGACATGATAAATCAAGTTGTGTCCACTAATTAGCATCACATGTGTCTACAATCTTGTAATCAGTTAGTGGGCCTGTATATAGGGCTACAGATACTCACTGTGCTGTTTGGTGACATGGTGTGTACCACACTCAACATGGACCAGAGGAAGCAAAGGAAAGAGTTGTCTCAGGAGATTAGAAACAAAATTAGAGACAAGCATGTTAAGGGTAAAGGTTATAAGACCATCTCCATGCAGCTTGATGTTCCTGTGACTACAGTTGCACATATTATTCAGAAATGTAAGATCCATGGGAGTGTAGCCAACCTCCCTGGACATAGCCGCAGGAGGAAAATTGATGACAAATCAAAGAGACGGATAATACGAATGGTAACAAAAGAGCCCAGGATAACTTCTAAAGAGATTAAAGGTGAACTTCAAGCTCAAGGAACATCAGTGTCAGATCGCACCATCCGTCGTTGTTTGATCCAAAGTGGACTTCATGGGAGACGACCAAGGAGAACACCATTGTTGAAAAAAAGTCATAAAAAAGCCAGACTGGAATTTCCCAAACTACATGTTGTCAAGCCACAAAGCCTCTGGGAGAATGTCCTATGGAATGATGAGACAAAAATGGAAGTTTTTGGCAAGGCACATCAGCCATGTTCACAGACGGAAAAATGAAGTGTGACACCCCAGGGGTCTGGTTGTCACAGTGATAGAGATATTACGTCTGAGAGCAGGTGGGAGGTCCTTTGGTCAGGGATCCTGTGCATGCCACACCTCCTGCCCAGCCTTGGGAGGGGAAGAACTTCCCCTGTATAAACCCGGGGCTGAGGCAGGGTTAGTGAGTCCAGGAAGAGTAGAGACAAGAGCAGCATAGGAAGCAGCAGAGTCACAAGGAGTCAGGGGCTGGCAGCTAAAGAGCTCGCCCTGACTAAGAAGATTCTTTACCGGACCCGGAGTCCGAGGCTGTGGGGACTAACTTCTACCCAGCAGCAGAATCCGTCAGGCAGGGGATTTCAGGTCCCCTGGCCCAGAAGCCCGAAGGCCCGGTCACACGCGTGGGACCAGCACCGCCATCGTGGAGCGGAAGCCATTAGAAGGCCCCGAGTCACCGGCCATACGGGTGAGCACCACACGGTACACTCAGGGACGTGGGCTACTTACATCAGCTTCTAGCAAGGTAGCCAGAAGAGTACAGTCAGCTTGGGAGGCCTACAACTACGCCTGGCCAGGGGAGATCCCATCTGCTCAAGGACTGACCAGGCCCCGTTCGCTAGCAAGTACTCCGGGAGGGTCTATCGTTGTTACCAGTAAAGACCCTGAACGCTACCATACCGTCTCTGAGTGGTTCCTGCTACCCCCATCATCCACGTCGGCTGCCCTGAGGCCATACCCCTCCCGTTGGGGGTTATACTATCACGCTGCACCATCCTTCCACCGCCTTCAGCGGTCTGCCCTGCAGCAGCAGCCCCCTGGCTGCATTCAACGGGTGGCGTAGTCATCAACCATTTTCTACCGCTAACAGACTGCCGTCCAGTTTGACTCCCTGGGCACGGACCGGGTCACCGCCACGAGACTACAACCCTAAACAGATCCGGCTCCGGGTAAGCTCCCGCGTGCGCAACGCAGCGCGACACAGGCCCAGGGGCGCGTCAACTTTGGCGTAGTCGGCAGGATTTCGTGCCCGCAACCACCGGGTACTGCGTGCCTGAAAAGCAAAGACTGTTCAAACTTACCAGTGGTGAAGATTCCCGCTATCCGTGGAGGTTTCCCGCCATCCGGCGCCATCTTCTACCTTCTTCCCGCCATCCGCGAAGTTTTCCCGCCATCCAGCGCCATCTTCGACCTTCTTCCCGCCATCCGTGGAGTTTTCCCGCCATTGGACGCCATCTTGAGGACGCCGCGCGGGAAGAAGAGGGGCGTGGACTCCGAAAGCGCGCGAGAACTGAAGCCCCGCCTCACGTCCGGACGTTGCGTAAGGTCCTGGAAGGAGCCCAGCAGACGCCGACGTCACAGGAGCGCGACGGAAGGTCCTCAACCCTGACGATCCACTGCGGAGCCGCGGCCTACGGAAGAGGATCATCGCAAGGTAGGCCACGGTCCACTAGGGGGGAGGAAGATGTCGGATACGGAGGAGAGCTTCACTGCCTCAACCCCCGCCAGCGCTACCGCTGTTGCAGTTATGCCCTTCACCATGCCCTATATCCCGGGAGCAGCTTGGCTACCCCAGTACTCAGGGGAGTCACATACCCTGCATGACTTTAGAGAAAAGCTGGATAGCCTCTTCCAGGTGTACCCCCTCACAGAAGAGCAAAAAGTGAGCATCCTGGTGGCCCAACTAACTGGGGCAGCCAAAAGGGAAGTAAAATCCTGGCCACCTGGGAGGAAGACTGTCGCAGGGATACTAACCCGGCTGAAGGACACCTTTGATACCCGCACCTCAGCCGAGATTAAACTTAGATTCTACGGGTGCAAGCAGCGAGCGCATGAGAGTATAAGGGACTATGCACTCAACCTACAAGAGGCCCTGAGGGCCATTAAGCAGACCGACCCTAATGGAGTGGGAAACGAGGACAGGCTGTTGACCGAACAATTTATAGAGGGTTTATATTGCAATGCCCACCGCACCCAGTTGCGGGCAATGGCCTTACAGGACCCTCATCTAGAATTTGCACAGTTCAAGGACAGAGCCATCCGGGTGCTCCGAGAACCGGCACCAGGTGGCGTTGTGACCCACAGACGCCCCACTACCACTTACTACCAGGAGGCGGCGCCCTTGTCAGCAGGGCCTGTGGGAGCTGATGCGCAGGCTTTGGACAATGACCCGGCTCCAGACCTACACCATCAGGTCCAAGAGCTAGCTAAAAGCGTTGCTGCGCTAACCCGAACTGTGCAGTCTTTACAGGTTTCCACTCCAGGGAAGATCCAGCTGGCATCCGGACCGGAGGACATCCCGTGGCGTCGACCAAGGAGGACCCCACCGGCCAGAGGAAGACCCAGTGACCGATACAGCGAGGACGGACGACCCATCTGCCGCCGCTGCAATCAACCCGGACATATGGAAAGGTACTGTTCTTTAAACGGGCACAACCTGGGGTAGAGGGCCAACCCCCAGGAAAAAGATCACCAGGCCCATCGAACTGGCGCGACAGATATGTGGGAGGACGTCCAGTCTTGCCTGTGGTACTGGATGGCATTCCCATGAGTGCCCTACTGGACACCGGGTCACAGGTCACCACCATCCCGTACGTGCTCTTCAAGCAGTACTGGAATGACTCGGATATTACCCGCTACCCTGACGACGACTTGAGTATCATCGCCAGCAATGGTCAGCCCGTGCCACAGATCGGATTTAAAGAGGTGACCATCAAAATTGGTAGAGTCGAACTGGCCGCACAGGGACTGATCATTGTAGATATTGACAAACATGAGAGTCACCCAAAAATAACTCTAGGAACTAATGTAATTGAAAATTGTCTTGCAGAGGTGATTTTCCTTTTACAGCAGGTTGCCAAGAATGCCAGCTCCGGCGAGCAGCGGGTGCTCCAGAAAGAGATCCGGGCACTGATGCAACGGCAACAAGTGGAACTCTCCGGCGGTGAGATTGGTAGCGTAAGAATGTGTGACCCTTTTCCTATTGCCATGCCCCCAAAAAGTGAAATGATGATTTGGTGCCGGGCAGCTATTGGTCTGAGAGGTAGAGATTACCAGGCAATGGTAGAACCAGTTTACTCAGACAGTAGGCCCACCATTTTGACAGCACGGGGGGTGGTCAATGTACGCCATGGGAGGGTGCCCGTTCGCATAATAAATATCGGGGAGAGGGAAGTGTACCTGCCCCGGTATGCCACGCTAGCCAAATTATATACCACTAATCAAAATTCTATACAATCTGTGGAACCCTTGCCTCCATCTCACCCGGAGGAAGGTAACGGCTCTAAGAAAGACATGGAGGACTGGTGTCAGCAACTACATCTGGGTACTGACTCCACTCCCTCACACCAGAAACAAGGAGTCTATCGGGTGGTTCAAGAGTATGAGAGAGTGTTTAGTAAACACCCGTTAGACTTCGGGCGAGTCAAGGGGGTAGAACACCGCATCCCCACGGGAGATCATCCTCCCATAAAAGAGAGGTATCGACCCGTACCCCCTGCACATTACCAACACGCCAAGGGGATGCTTAGAGACATGAAGGAGGCTGGGGTAATCCGGGATAGCTGTAGCCCCTGGGCAGCCCCACTAGTTTTAGTCAAAAAGAAAGACAACACCATGAGGATGTGTGTAGATTACCGGAAAATCAACCGTATCACACACAAGGATGCGTACCCCTTACCAAGGATAGAGGAGTCATTGGCTGCTTTAAGATCTGCTAACTTCTTCTCTACCTTGGATCTCACTAGCGGGTACTGGCAGGTTCCTGTAGCAGAGGCGGACCGGGAGAAGACCGCATTCACCACCCCGATGGGACTTAGCGAGTTCACCTGCATGCCGTTCGGACTCTGCAACGCCCCAGGAACCTTCCAACGATTAATGGAGTGCTGTCTGGGCCACAGAAACTTCGAGACGGTCCTGTTGTACCTGGACGATGTCATCGTATACTCCAAAACTTATGAGGACCACCTGAAACACCTGGCGGAGGTGTTCGAAGCTCTGGCGAGTTACGGCCTAAAGGTGAAACCCTCCAAGTGTCACCTCCTGAAACCAAAGGTGCAATACCTGGGACACGTGGTGAGCGCTGACGGAGTGGCTCCCGACCCCGATAAGATCACCGCAATTAAGGGATGGCCAAGCCCCTCCAGCGTAAAAGAAGTGCGGCAGTTCCTAGGGTTGGTAGGCTACTACCGAAGGTTTATTCCCGGTTTCACCAAAAAGGCAGCACCTATGCAGGACCTCCTGATAGGCCAGTCCCGGAAGGCCAAGAACCAGAAGCCGCCCTTCAAATGGGAAAAGCTAGAAGAAGAGTCCTTCCGCCAGCTGAAGATGGCCCTCACGGGGGATGAAATCTTGGCGTACCCGGACTATAGCCAGCCCTTCATCCTCTACACCGACGCCAGTAACATCGGGCTAGGAGCCGTACTGTCCCAGATTCAGCAGGGGAGAGAACGAGTAATCTCCTATGCCAGCCGAAAACTGCGACCCACCGAAAGGAACCCCGAAAATTACAGCTCATTTAAGCTAGAGTTCCTGGCCGTGGTATGGGCAGTCACCGAGCGCTTTAGGCATTACCTCGCTTCTTCCCGGTTCACCGTATACACGGATAACAACCCGTTGACACACCTGGACACGGCAAGACTCGGTGCCCTGGAGCAGAGGTGGATGGCCCGTCTGTCCAACTACGAGTTCACAATCAAATACCGGGCAGGACGCTCCAATACTAACGCGGACGCCCTGTCCAGGATGCCCAACCTGCCGGACGAAGGAGAAGATCCGGAGGGACTGGAAGAAGTTGAACTCCCTGCGTTCCACCGTCATGGGACTATCCAGTATTCCCACCGGGTAAGGGGTAAGCAGGCTGCTACGTTGAACCCCTTACCCCACTACAACTGGGCGGAAACGCAAGACAGCGACCCTGCCGTCCGACTGGTGAAGGAGATGCTGACTCGGCCGGAGGCTCGCCTTGAACCAGACGCTCCGGAGGAAGCCAAACAACTATGGGCGGAGAAGAGTCGACTATTCCTTTACAAGGGGAAGTTGTGCCGCAGAATGGTCAACTCCCGGACGCATGAACTACTCTGGCAAGTAGTGGTGCCCCGAAGAGACGCAGCCATGGTGATGGAGGCATACCACGACGGAGCTGGACACTTCGGGTGGAAAAAGCTGGAGTTCCTGCTGCGCGAGCGGTTCCACTGGGTAGGCATGAGGGGAACCATCGAGAAGTGGTGCAGAGACTGTGGCCCGTGCAATCTGAGAAGGAAGGACCGGGCCAGCCAGAAGACTCCCCTGCAGTCCATCGTCACCCGGCAACCGTTGGAACTGGTAGCCTTGGATCATGTAAAACTGACCCCAAGCAGAAGTGGCTACGTCTACGCGTTAACCATCGTGGATCATTACTCCCGGTTCTTGGTTGTCGTCCCCGTCAAGGACTTAACGGCTCAAACAGCAGCTAGGGCCTTCCAGCAGCACTTCTGCCGTCCACACGGGTACCCGGACCAAGTGCTGACGGACCAGGGACCTGCCTTTGAAGCGGAGGTCTTCCAGGAATTCTGCAATCTGTATGGCTGCCGGAAGATAAGGACGACACCCTACCATCCGCAAACTAATGGACTTTGTGAAAAAATGAACCAGGTGGTAATGGATCTTCTAAAAACATTGCCCCTGGAAGAACGCAGTCTGTGGCCTGAGAAGTTGCCCGATCTGGTGGACCTATACAACCACATCCCGGTAGGTTCCACCAACTGTACCCCGGCTTACCTAATGAGGGCGAGACCTGGTAAGTTACCTGTTGACCTGGAAATGGGAGTCCTGACACCTGAGGACACTTCACCAGAAACAGACTGGAACACAGAGAGGCAGCAGCAGTACCGGAGAGTACAGGAGAGCGTGGAGCGAAGTCTCTGTCAGGCTAGGGAAAGACAAGAGAAGACTTACAACCAGTATGCTCCCGCTGTTCCCCTGGTACCCGGAGAGCAGGTCTTGAAGAGGAAAAGACGGCTCCACAAGTTGGATGACCAGTGGGAGAAGGACCCGTACACCGTACTGCCCTCAAGCCACGAGAACCCGAAGGTCTGTACCATCAGTAAAGACGGAGGGGAAACCACAGCCATTGTATCCCGGGACCACCTGAAGAAGTGTCCCGAACAACTGAGGAACCCTGAAGAGGAACAAGAAGACCATCGACCCGTGGGAGAAAGGGAAGATATGGTTAGTACCGTGCTCGGGGACTTCCCTCGGTCTTGGACTCAAGTCAATGGTGCAGTTGTGGTACCCGTACTCACCTTCCTCCAACCATCATCCCAAGAACCTACGGAGCAACGGGTAGAGCTGGAAGAACAGCCGGTCCAGGAGGCAGAAGACTCCACACAAGTAGAACAGGAGAATCAACCCTCTGCTTATAGTGAGCCTGCCGTACCCCTAGTGAGACAAAGAGCCGGTAGACAGCTGCCCAGTTTACCCTTGACAGCTCCTACACCCTGTAGTTCAGGGCCAGACAGTCAGCTCCGTAGGTCCACTAGGGCCACTAGAGGCCAGTTACCCGCACGTTGGAGGATCTAAATGTTTAAGCTATTTTATAATGTTTACCTGTCTATAGTTGCTTGTGTGTAATTTTGTATTTCTAGTTGTTTTTAGGAATCCTTGGTGGATTTACCGGGAATCCTTGTATATAGTTGGAGCGTAACCCAGGATGGACTAAAGACTGTCAAGGACTCGGGGTAGAACAGACCCCTACCTGGTTACGTCTCCCTGTGTTGGTGAAATGGACACCTTGCTTTCTTCAGAGACTGCACCCGGTTGCGGACACGCCGTAACCATCTTTATGTGTTTTCTTATTGTATTATTAATGTTTTGCCTTGTTATGTTTTCTAAATGTGTTTAGTCCCGGAGTACTAAATTTTACTAGGGGGGAGTGTGACACCCCAGGGGTCTGGTTGTCACAGTGATAGAGATATTACGTCTGAGAGCAGGTGGGAGGTCCTTTGGTCAGGGATCCTGTGCATGCCACACCTCCTGCCCAGCCTTGGGAGGGGAAGAACTTCCCCTGTATAAACCCGGGGCTGAGGCAGGGTTAGTGAGTCCAGGAAGAGTAGAGACAAGAGCAGCATAGGAAGCAGCAGAGTCACAAGGAGTCAGGGGCTGGCAGCTAAAGAGCTCGCCCTGACTAAGAAGATTCTTTACCGGACCCGGAGTCCGAGGCTGTGGGGACTAACTTCTACCCAGCAGCAGAATCCGTCAGGCAGGGGATTTCAGGTCCCCTGGCCCAGAAGCCCGAAGGCCCGGTCACACGCGTGGGACCAGCACCGCCATCGTGGAGCGGAAGCCATTAGAAGGCCCCGAGTCACCGGCCATACGGGTGAGCACCACACGGTACACTCAGGGACGTGGGCTACTTACATCAGCTTCTAGCAAGGTAGCCAGAAGAGTACAGTCAGCTTGGGAGGCCTACAACTACGCCTGGCCAGGGGAGATCCCATCTGCTCAAGGACTGACCAGGCCCCGTTCGCTAGCAAGTACTCCGGGAGGGTCTATCGTTGTTACCAGTAAAGACCCTGAACGCTACCATACCGTCTCTGAGTGGTTCCTGCTACCCCCATCATCCACGTCGGCTGCCCTGAGGCCATACCCCTCCCGTTGGGGGTTATACTATCACGCTGCACCATCCTTCCACCGCCTTCAGCGGTCTGCCCTGCAGCAGCAGCCCCCTGGCTGCATTCAACGGGTGGCGTAGTCATCAACCATTTTCTACCGCTAACAGACTGCCGTCCAGTTTGACTCCCTGGGCACGGACCGGGTCACCGCCACGAGACTACAACCCTAAACAGATCCGGCTCCGGGTAAGCTCCCGCGTGCGCAACGCAGCGCGACACAGGCCCAGGGGCGTGTCAGAAGCATATCAAGAAAAGAACACTGTCCCTACTGTGAAACATGGAGGAGGCTCTGTTATGTTCTGGGGATGGTTTGCTGCATTTGGCACAGGGTGTCTTGAATCTGTGCAGGGTACAATGAAATCTCAAGACTATCAAGGGATTCTAGAGAGAAATTTGCTGCTCAGTGTCAGAAAGCTTGGTCTCAGTCGCAGGTCATGGGTCTTACAACAGGATAATGACCCAAAACACACAGCTAAAAACACCCAAGAATGGCTAAGAGGAAAACATTGGACTATTCTGAAGTGGCCTTCTATGAGCCCTGACCTAAATCCTATTGAGCATCTTTGGAAAGAGCTGAAACACGCCGTCTGGAAAAGGCAACCTTCAAACACGAGACAACTGGAGCAGTTTGCTCATGAGGAGTGGGCCAAAATACCTGTCGAGAGGTACAGAAGTCTCATTGACAGTTACAGGAATCGTTTGATTGCAGTGATTGCCTCAAAAGGTTGTTCAACAAAATATTAAGTTAAGAAGAACCATCATTTCTGTCCAGGCCGATTTCATGAGTTTATTTTTTTTTAAATTCTGTGGAAGCAGAGTTGGAAAGCAATGTCTGACTTTCATTTGTTCATTTCAAAGATTTTAGTTTATTATTACTAATAACTGACTAATTTCAATCTGTCTTGGAGTTTCCTATAGCTTGTAACATGTCATAGATATAATTACATATATCTTTTCCCCCATGCACTTGCACTTTAGTCTATTTACATGTACGCACGTTCCATATACTTGTTGTGTATTACAGTATTTGGCATTATATGGATATACTATGTATACTGTATATCCATTTGATGTATCGTCACTCATTTTATTATTCCTGCACTTTCTTTACTTTTCTATCATTAATAAATAGGTTTTCCTATAATTCAGTCTCACTCCTGTGCACTTATTTTTTATTATACTTTATTTTTTATTAATTATTTTTTCACTTTCAATATGGGACTTCTAGCACTTATATATCAATATGGTGATCTAATATTTTTATTTGTGTATTCTTCTGAGTGTACATCCTCCTTTTTCCCCTCATTAATAGTATAATTGCCAGACCTGAAATACCAAGCACTTTCCACCTATTGTGTCCCCCATTTCCTTGTAGATTGTAAGCTTGCGAGCAGGGACCTCACTCCTGATGTAACTGTTTAAACTGTCTTACCTTGTATTGAATTTATTGTTTGTATATGTCCCCGCTTAATTGTAAAGTGCTGCGGAATATGTTGGCGCTATATAAATAAAAATTATTATTATTATTATTATGTCCACTTTATCACTGGGGTTCTGTTTATATAATATAACTTCTATTTTTTTATCCCAAGTTGGTTATTAATTATCTAATGATTTGCACTGTTTTCATTCTCATACACCTTTCTATGATTATATCAAGGGACGACCATCATGACACTTCCTTGCTTCCTTTATGACTGAAGTATTGATTAATGGCTCTATGCTGGGGAGATCTTATGATGTGCTTATCCTTACTTGGATTTGGTGCATCTCTTTCCATACTGCGATAAGCTTTCCCGTGGTGTGCGCTTTCGGTTGCAGGCCGAATTAGGTTGCCGTGATGACGTGTCCTCCAACGTCACTTCTCCCCTCCTCCCGGGCTGACGCGTCGGCCGGTGGGCGGGGCCTGGTGACATGGTACGCTGCTGCTGCGGCTTCTGGAAGCGCCGATGCAGCCACACGTGAGTACACTGAGCACGGCCCAATATAAGGGAGCTTCCCTGCCCCCTATGTATCCTTCCCCCCGAAGAAGCGGCACGTAAAACGCGCGTTGGGGTTGTCCTTTTTCTCACAGTCACCAGGTTGTATTGCTTCTTCCCTCCACTCCCTATATACCTGCCGTGTTATGATGTCTTATGTTTGCTTTATGCTGAATGGATCTCTCTTGACACTACAGTCTATATTGCATTTTAATCAGAACTCAGCTATATGTCTTCTCGTCATAACTCCTGGTCTTCCTAAGGTTTTTGTGGAAGTGTTACCATATTGAGTTTTAATTTTTTTTGCTTCAAGGTTATATACAGCACTATTTGTGGACTCTGTTTCCTCATATATATTGCATGCAACACTTTATAGCCTCTACTGATAGTTTATTCTCTTGACAGGTTTTCATACCGTTGAGTTTATTTGTGTGACTCTATACCTTGGGTCCTCACTATCACTAATTGCTATATTATTATTATTTTTTCTATTTCATGTGACACTTTACAGTTTTTTTCTGATTGATTGGATAGGCCTTCTATGCCTTTATATTATCCTTGTATGTGCTGATACCTATTACCTCGCTCATACTCTCGGTCATACTCCCAACCTACAGACTGTGGGATCCTTCTATTTACTTCTCCTTTTTTAGTACTGTGTTTTTTACTGACTGTTTTAATGAATTGAAATAAATATTGATTTTATTGGCATCTATTCTTCATTTATTTTGATTGGATTGCTTTAAGACTGAAGTATTGCATTTAATAGGCCCCTTTACGCCTTTGGATTAAAATGTGATATGTTGCAGTTGTGCAAAGTACTTATGCAAAAGACATGTAAATTATACTTGTGACGAATGCAAACAGTAAATTTAGCACCGTGAACCTTATTTACCATTTTATATAGAAAAACTGAACTTTTTATTTATTTATTGATTTATTTTTTTAAATATATTTACATACAGTTTGATGTGACTAGTAATAGTTTACAGTTATATAAAGATTATTTTTTATGTGCAAAGGTGCAATATGCATGAATATTGCAATAAGGTCATGTAACATTTTTTGATACAATAAAAATTAAGTTTTGATTTCATTTTTCATTTGTTTATGAACAACCATGTTCACATACAGTATAATAATGCAACAGGTATTCAAATAAAACACTTAAATTAGCTAAAAATCAAGACTTTAATATGTCCGGTCAAAAATGACCGGAACATTATAAGTGTATAGTAGACCCGAACAGAACAGCAGGGTTAAGTCAAAACAATTTGAGCAACTCGGAATTTGTTTTACATTTTTTAGACTTTTTAAGTTTGTGGAAGCAGTGGCACAGAGAACGCGGACTCAGTGGTACAATAAAACAAGTGGTTTATTAACTATTTACAAAATTATTAAATTATATATCAATGACAATACAGACAGTGTAGAGCGATCTCTGCGCTCTCTCTCTGTCTCTTGCTTGTGGTCACCGTCTGGCCCTGTTTCTGGGCCTGTTTATCTGAACGATGCCCTATAAAATATCAAACGTAGCGCTACAGCACTAACAAGTATGACACCAATAGCTTAGCTGTCGACTAGATATCCTTGATTTTCCCTGACACAGGTAACCACTGTCTGTTACGCTCACTAAACCTTGCGTGGCTCAGTTATACTCCTACTGAGCTTCACACCAAGAACATGTGCTGAGTACAATTACCACTGTAACATCAATATTCACATAAAGTATATGCAACATACATCGTTGTACAGGGTCGGACTGGGGTGTCTGGGGCCCACAGCGAGAACTGACTCTAGGGGCCCACCTACAGCCATATGCAAATATCTGTTATCCGCTATCCCTGTTATAGTGGAGCATTGACTGGCGGCTCCTGCACATCTACTGTGCGACACTAACTGGGATGTAGAATTACGGTAGTTTGCATTAAAGGGGTTCTTTGGTTAAAACAAGTTATCACCGATCCATGGGATCCACAGGATCGGTGATCACTTATTGATCGTTTGGGTCCGAACATTGGAAAACGCGCCTATCAGAAGAATGGGGAAGTTTCATCCCTGACAGGACACTTATCCCCATTTTAAAATGCAGCTTCCAAAAAAGAGCAGCGCTCACAGTCACTGAGGGAATGAATGGATCAGTGATCACATCTCACCAGTGACATTATACACAGGAGCTCTGTATATAGTGCACAGGTAATACAGTGGTCACCAGTGACATTATACACAGGAGCTCTGTATATAGTGTACAGATAATACAGTGGTCACCAGTGACATTATACACAGGAGCTCTGTATATAGTGTACAGGTAATACAGTGGTCACCAGTGACATTATACACAGGAGCTCTGTATATAGTGTATAGTGTACAGGTAATACAGGGATCACCAGTGACATTATACACAGGAGCTCTGTATATAGTGTACAGTGTACAGGTAATACAGTGACCACCAGTGACATTATACACTGGAGCTCAGTATATAGTGTCAGTGTACAGGTAATACAGGGTTCACCAGTGACATTATACACAGGAGTTCCGTATATAGTGTCAGTGTACAGGTAATACAGTGATCACCAGTGACATTATACACTGGAGCTCTGTATTTAGTGTACAGGTATTACAGTGGTCACCAGTGACATTATACACAGGAGCTCTGTATATAGTGTACAAGTAATACAGTGGTCACCGGTGACATTATACACAGGAGCTCTGTATATAGTGTACAGGTAATACAGTGATCACCAGTGATATTATACACAGGAGCTCAGTATATAGTGTACAAGTAATACAGTGGTCACCAGTGACATTATACACAGGAGCTCTGTATATAGTGTACAGGTAATACAGTGGTCACCAGTGACATTATACACAGGAGCTCTGTATATAGTGTACAGATAATACAGTGGTCACCAGTGACATTATACACAGGAGCTCTGTATATAGTGTACAGGTAATACAGTGGTCACCAGTGACATTATGCACAGGAGCTCTGTACATAGTGTATAGTGTACAGGTAATACAGTTGTCACCAGTGACATTATACACAGGAGCTCTGTATATAGTGTACAGGTAATACAGTGGTCACCAGTGACATTATACACAGGAGCTCTGTACATAGTGTATAGTGTAAGGTAATACAGTGATCACCAGTGACATTATACACAGAAGTTTTGTATATAGTGTACAGGTAATACAGTGGTCACCAGTGACATTATACACAGGAGCTCTGTATATAGTGTACAGATAATACAGTGGTCACCAGTGACATTATACACAGGAGCTCTGTATATAGTGTACAGGTAATACAGTGGTCACCAGTGACATTATACACAGGAGCTCTGTATATAGTGTATAGTGTACAGGTAATAGAGGGATCACCAGTGACATTATACACAGGAGCTCTGTATATAGTGTCAGTGTACAGGTAATACAGTGGTCACCAGTGACATACACAGAAGCTCTGTATATTGTGTATACATAATACAGTGATCACCAGTGACATACACAGGAGTTCTGTATATACTATACACACACGTGGTCAGAATTGTTGGTACCCCTCATTTAATGAAAGAAAAACCCACAATGGTCACAGAAATAACTTGAATCTGACAAAAGTAATAATAAATTAAAAATCTATGAAAATGAATAAATGAAAGTCAGACATTGCTTTTCTGCTTCCACTGAATTTTAAAAAAAATTAAACTCATGAAATAGGCCTGGACAGAAATGATGGTACCCCTGAAAATAATGTGACAAAAGGGACATGTTAAATCAAGTTGTGTCCACTAATTAGCATCACAGGTGTCTACAATCTTGTAATCAGTCAGTGGGCTTGTATATAGGGCTACAGATACTCACTGTGTTGTTTGGTGACATGGTGTGTACCACACTCAACATGGACCAGAGGAAGCAAAGGAAAGAGTTGTTTCAGGAGATTAGAGAGAAAATTATAGAAAAGCACGTTAAAAGGTAAAGGTTATAAGACCATCTCCATGCAGCTTGATGTTCCTGTGACTACAGGTGCACATATTATTCAGAAATTTAAGATCCATGGGACTGTAGCCAATCTCCCTGGACGTGGCCGCAGGAGGAAAATTGATGACAAATCAAAGAGACGGATAATATGAATGGTAACAAAAGAGTCCAGGAAAACTTCTAAAGAGATTAAAGGTGAACTTCAAGCTCAAGGAACATCAGTGGCAGATCGTACTATCCACCGTTGTTTGATCCAAAGTGAACTTCATGTAAGACGACCAAGGAGAACACCATTGTTGAAAAAAAAAATAATAAAAAAGCCAGACTGGAATTTGCCAAACTACATGTTGACAAGCCACAAAGCTTCTGGGAGAATGTACTATGGACAGATGAGACAAAAATGGAAGTTTTTGGCAAGGCACATCAGCTCTATGTTCACAGATGGAAAAATGAAGCATATCAAGAAAAGAACACTGTCCCTACTGTGAAACATGGGGGAGGCTGTTATGTTCTGGGGCTGCTTTGCTGCATCTGGCACTATCAAAGGGATTCTAGAGAGAAATGTGCTGCCCAGTGTCAGAAAGCTTGGTCTCAGTCGCAGGTCATGGGTCTTGCAACAGGATAATGACCCAAAACACACAGCTAAAAACACCCAAGAATGGCTAAGAGGAAAACATTGGACTATTCTGAAGTGGCCTTCTATGAGCCCTGACCTAAATCCTATGGAGCATCTTTGGAAAGAGCTGAAACACGCCGTCTGGAGAAGGCAACCTTCACACACAAGACAACTGGAGCAGTTTGCTCATGAGGAGTGGGCCAAAATAGCTGTCTAGAGGTGCAGAAGTCTCATTGACAGTTACAGGAATGGTTTGATTGCAGTGATTGCCTCAAAAGGTTGTTCAACAAAATATTAAGTTAAGAAGAACCATCATTTCTGTCCAGGCCTATTTCATGAGGTTAATTTTTTTTTAAATTCTGTGGAAGCAGAAAAGCAATGTCTGACTTTGATTTGTTCATTTTCAAAAATTAGTAATTTATCAGATTCAAGTTATTTCTGTGACCATTGTGGGTTTTTCTTTCATTAAACGAGGGGTACCAACAATTTTGACCACGTGTGTAGTGTAAGTGTACATGTAATACACTGACTCACCAGTGATGTCTCTAGGTGAAGTCCTTCATCTTCGCTTTTCTTCTTCATCTGGCACAGACAGCCATCACTTCTACCAGCCAGGAATCATCTCTGCAGAAAATAACACACAGTTATCAATAACTGATCTCTTCTAGAGAATATTCCCACTTTTCCCCCCGACTTCTACACTACACCAGTTGAAGAAAAAAAGCAACATAGTGCCGTCCTGCACAGTAACAGGACCCCTCTTTTGTCCCATCCCATGGAAAACAATTTCCTAAAAAGTAAATTATATTACAGAAGTAATAATGTAATAATAATAATTGGAATCTAAAGTAATAATGTTCCCCACTGGTCACCATAAACTAATAAAGTATGTTCCTCAATCTGGCTCCCAAACAGTAATTAAGTCCCTTGTCTAGCCAGGCACCCCCATATGTCCCTTCTGGCCACCATTTGTCTAGTGTGACCCATCCATATATTTATCCTAGCACACGTGTATCGAGCCTGCCCCCTCCTATATACCCATCCTAGCCCCCCCATGTGGCCAGTCTGCCCTCCCCACATATCCATCCTTGCCTCCATGTTTTCAGCCTGCGCCCCCATATATCCCACCCATATATCCTCCATGTGTCCAGCCTGCCCTCTACATACACATCCTGGCCTCCATGTGTCCAGCCTCCCCCCCTCATAAATCCATACTGCCCTTACCCCCTGCATATATCCATCCTGACACCCCCCATATATCCAGCGTGCCCCTCCATATATTTATGCTAGCCCATGTGTATCGAGCCCGCCCCCCCACGTATTCATCCTAGCCCCCCATGTGTCCAGTCTGTCCCCCCCCCATATATCCATCCTGGCCTCCATGTTTTCAGCCTGCCCCCCCATATATCCATCCTGGCCTCCATGAGTCCAGCCTGCCCCCCCCATATATCCTTCCTGGCCTCCATGAGTCCAGCCTGCCCCCCATATATCCATCCTGCCCCCCATATATCCATCCTGGCCTCCATGTGTCCAGCCTGCCCACCCCCTTTGCCTGGGTCCAGCCAGGGTTCCCCCTTGTGTGTCCAGCCAGGGCCCCCCCTTGTGTGTCCAGCCAGGGCTCCCCCTTGTGTGTCCAGCAAGGGCTCCCCCTTGTGTGTCCAGCCAGGGCTCCCCACCTTGTGAGTCCAGCCAGGGCTCCCCCCTTGTGTGTCCAGCCGGGCCCCCCCTTGCGTGTCCAGCCAGGGTTCCCCCTTGTGTGTCCAGCCAGGGACCCCGTTGCGTATCCAGCCAGGGCTCCCACCTCCTGTGTCCAGCTTGGCCCCCCCCTCATGTGTCCAGCTTGGCCCCCCCTCGTGTGTCCAGCCAGGGTTCCTCCTTGTGTGTCCAGCCAAGGCCCCCCTCTTGTGTCCAGCCAGGGTTCCCCCCTCTTGTGTCCCGCCAGGGTTCCCCCCTTGTGTGTCCCGCCAGGGTTCCCCCCTTGTGTGTCCCGCCAGGGTTCCCCCTTGTGTGTCCAGCCAGGGTTCCCCCCTTGTGTGTCCAGTCAGCTACCCCCTTGTGTGTCCAGCCAGGCTACCCCCTTGTGTGTCCAGCCAGGGTTCCCCCCTTGTGTGTCCATCCAGGACCACCGCTTTTGTGTCCAGTTGGCTCCCCCCTTGTGTGTCCAGCCAGCCTACCCCCTTGTATGTCCAGCTGGGCTCGCCTTGTGTGTCCAGCCAGGGTTGCCCCTTGTGTGTCCAGGGAGGGTTCCCCCCCCTGTGTGTCCAGCCAGGCTACCCCCTTGTGTGTCTGTCCAGCTGGGCCCCCCCTTGTGTGTCTGTCCAGCTGGGCCCCCCCTTGTGTGTCTGTCCAGCTGGGCCCCCCCTTGTGTGTCCAGCTGGGCCCCCCCTTGTGTGTCCAGCTGGCCCCCGCCTTGTGTGTCCAGCCAGTGGGTCCAGACCATTACACACACACACACACACACACACACCTCTTACCTTCCTGAGCTCCCGTGCGGTGTCCTCCTTCTCCTGAGTTGCGCGCCTCCTTCACAGCAGGCGCATGACGATGACGTCATACACCTACCGGCGAAGGGAGACACGCAGCTTCAGCTGCTTTACTGGGACGTGCGCCGCGGTGGTTCAGGTAATGAACGCTGCGTGCGCGCGTCCCTGCATACACTGTGCCTGCGCTTTTAAAGGGCCCGTGCCCCTTAAAACCGCAGGATTTTTTTTTGTTCTCTTCTCCCCCCTCTACTCTGCAGCAGGGGGCGGGGCCCACCGGGAAATTTCCCGGTATCCCGCCAGCCCAGACCGACCCTGTCGTTGTATGAATATTGGTATAAATGCACACTAATCTATAATAGTTAAAGATAGACTGGACTGTCAGCCAATGGTGTCTGGGTCGAATCAGTATGGGCCTCCGTCAACCTGCTCTATTTTCCCATGGCAGTCGCCGCCCCAGACCCTAACAGGAGCCCACACTACACTTTCCTGCAAGGATGAAAGTCTCACACTGTGGGCCATAGTCAATTTCTTCTACCACAGACCTTCTGTCCTTGCCTCCAATTTCCAGAGAGAGACAACTCATGCTCCCTTCTGCTCACATAACCGAATTTCTGTCCTTCCAATTGGGTCTACGCTCACACGACCGAATTTCCATTTCTTCAATCGGGTCTGTGCTATCTGCTATCTTTAGCCTCGACAATCAGGATCTCCTAGCCTCTGTAAGTGACTCGCCCAGGGTGATGGGGATGACTCGGTACCCGGGCCTTTCGCCTGACCTTCGGGATGTCACGGTGGTCGGCTCCCGGGCCCGTACTCTCGGGTCAGCTTTTAAAAAGGGATTGGTTTGTTTATTAGTTTTATTAAAGTTCGTGACGCCACCTGTGGTTTCTGGTGAGATTCACCAGCGCTGCGGCAGTCCACTGAGGCCGGTGATAAGGCAGCTTAGATGGTATCGCTTCCCACAGGTGGAGCAGGGCCTCAGGGCAGCGTAGGAGGGGGGATGCAGGGCAGGCGAGACAAATCCAGGTCAGAGCAAGAACAGGGACGGACACGATAGTCACTTCAGTACCTTTTACTGGTGGAAATTCAGACACATCCCAGAGCACTGTAGGGTGAAGGGTGCATATCAGAATCCTCCCCAATGAGCGGGTGTAGGGCCTCCTGTTTCTTGCCTCTGCGTAGTAAGTTTCTGACCTGCCTGGAGCTAGGCCTAACTTTGTCTCTGTCCTGCGCTGGCTGACCTTGTGGTAGGGCCTTTTCTTGGAATACACGCTCCCAGCTTACGGGGCCTATGTGTCTCCTGGCTCTGTTACGTATCAGCACTTTAGCGATCCTGGGACCTGTAGTTCTCCAGGGATTCCGGTTATACCTTACTGGGTCATAGAGATCCCGGTAAGCTCGGATCCGGTGTCCGGTAATGCTTCGGGGTGAGCTAGTTAAGCTCCTTTGCCCCCTATGTACTAACTTCTCCACTTGCCTTCGGCCTTCTCGGGCCCTCACTAGGCTATACACACTAACGGCAGCTTGCCACGCTTCACCGATCTTATGGCGCCGGCACACCTAAGCTCACTATTCAGAGCTACAACTGAGTCTGGACTGTGCTCCACTGCAGGAACTCTCTCAACAGACTTGACTAGGCTGAGCTCAACTCTGTATTCAGGTCTGTGCTTGCTGAACTCTCCAGAGGAACTGAACTGCCTGGCTCCACCTTCCCTTTTTATATCCGTAACGGGCTCCCTCTGCTGGTCTGAGGTGGAAGGTGGAGATGTGTGAATGTTTATGGGGGCCTCTTGTGGAGGATTCCATCAATGCACTCTTCCAGGATCTGTGATACCAAGCGCAGCTGGGCGTCACATTCCCCCCTAGCAAAGCTTAGCACTCCCGGTACATTTTATAACAATAAGAAACATTAACAATCTTCCCTTTATGGGAGGCACCAAGCTTAAACGTTGCATAATAATATCAACAAATACAAAGTGTCCTCAGAATTCAAGTCTCTTGTGGTGAGGTTCCCAAACAGGATGTCCATCTCACAGAGTAGAGTACTTGGTGGTTTGAGGGACCTGTCCCAAACCCTCAACGTAGGCCCTGGGGTGGCTGCAGGGCATGGAGATCCCGAGTTGGACCTCCAATAGAGCCACTCCAGACAGGTTTTCCTTCGGTGGTCACCTAAAGGGGCACTCCTGGGAGCGCAATTATATACAATAAATAGTTTTTGGGCTGCACACAGTCCTCAGCCACGAAGTTCTTTATGCAAACAATAAAGGAATTAATCAGGTAAAGTGTCCATGTCACTTGAACTGTTCAATAATAAAGCAAAGCACAAAATAATATACATTAGTACAGTACATTACAATTTAATACCCCAGGGGTAACTATCTACATTTGTCAGAGGTTAGCTATCTTACTGCTTGTACCTGAGAGGGGATTTACTTCGCGTGCTACGTGTTGATCTGCGTAGTGCGGTGGTCTGTGAGGTATCAATGTCTGTACTATCAATTACCCTACCAGTTCTACGTGTGACTATGTTGTAAAACTGCCTTAACCTCTCTCTGGAACTGGTAAGTCTACCATTGGCTGGGCCTTCTTGCTCTACTCCTGCCGGGGATCCTTCGTCCGGGGATTCTTCTTGAGCTGGCTCTTCTGCGGCACTAGGCTCTTCTGCAGCACTTACAGGTTCAACTTGCTGTGGAGGGTCTTCTGGTTGTTGAAAGAATTGGAGTATTGGAAAGATTACTGCTCCTCCTAGTTGGGGCCAATCTGCTGGGAAGTCTCCTAAGTCAGTATGGATTACTGCTTCTTTAGGCTCCTCCTGGATAATGAAAGGCACTTCTTCTTGGGGTTTCAGTAGATTTGGACATAACTTTAGATGGTCCCTGGATACTGTGGCAGTTGTCCTTCCTCCATCTCGACTAATTATGCAGGTCTTCTTATTATCAAATCTTGACTTCAGCACAGTGTAGGGTTCTTTCTCTCACTGGTCATCAAGTTTGTGGTTCCTTCTTTTCCTTTTCAATACTATTTCACCAGGTGTGAAAGGCTCTGCGGGTGCACGTTTATTGTAGTGGGCCTCTTGCTTATCCCTCACCCAGATGAGACTGTCCTCGACACAGGCTTGTACCCTTCTGTACTGCTCTTGTCTGGTCATGTCCCAGTCCTCAGTGGTCACATCCGCTTCTGGTTCTACTACACCAAGCTCCAGATCCATAGGCAACTTCCCAGGTCTTGCACGCATAAGATATGCCGGAGTACAATTGGTGGAACTCACGGGTATGTGGTTGTACAGATCCACTAGGTCAGGTAGTAGGTCTGGCCACTGATTTCTCTCCTCAAGTGGTATGATCTTCAGCAGGTCGATGATGATGTTGTTCATCTTTTCACAGAAACCGTTGGTTTGTGGGTGGTAGGGTGTAGTTCTTATCTTTTTACACCCGTACAGATGGCACAACTCCTTAAACAATTCAGCCTCAAAGGCCGGGCCTTGGTCCATCAGCACCTGCTCAGGGTATCCATGGAGTCCGCAGAAACACGCCTGGAAGGTCTTTGCTGCTGTCTCCGCCGTCAGGTCCTTGACGGGGGCGACCACCAGGAACCTAGAGTAGTGATCCACCATGGTCAGGGCGTAGGAGTACCCTGACCTGCTGGGTGACAACTTGACATGGTCCAGGGCCACGATCTCCAGGGGTCGAATCGTCTTGATGGGTTGCAGGGGTGCCTTCTGGCTGCTGTAGTCTTTTCTTCTGAGGCCACAGAGTCCACAGTCTTTGCACCACCGCTCAATGGAGCTGCGCATTACTACCCAGTAGAATCGACACTTCAGCAGCGTCTCTAGCTTTTTCCAGCCAAAGTGTCCCGCCTAATCGTGGTAGGCCTCCAACACCATTTCTTGCGGCCCGCCCAGTATTTAATTGTAAATTGGTAATTTGGCAGCTGAGCCATCCATCGTTGTTCCAGTGCTCCTAGCTTGGCTGTTTCAAGATGGGTCAAAGGGTTGTTATCAGTGAAGGCAGTGAACTTGCTGGAGGCCAGGTAGTGCTTAAATCTTTCAGTGATGGCCCAGACCAAGGCCAGGAACTCCAAATTGAAGCTGCTATAGTTCTCTGGGTTCCTCTCGGTCGGGCGGAGCTTCCTGCTTGCGTATGCGATTAACTTCTCCTGGCCATTCTGCTTCTGACTTAAGACAGCTCCCAGCCCTTCGTTGCTGGCATCTGTATACAGCAGGAACGGTTGGCTGTAGTCAGGGTAGGCTAGGATCTTGACGCGCCCCTGGGCCTGCTGCTTCGCGCGGCATCGCGCGCACAGGGGAGCTTACCCGGAGCCGGATCTGTTGAGGGTTGTAGTCTCGTGGCGGTGACCCGGTCCGTGCCCAGGGAGTCAGACTAAGTGACGTTGTATTAGCGGTAGATGTTGGACGACTACGCCACCCGTTGAATGCAGCGAAGGAGCTGCCGCTGCAGGGCAGGCCGCTGAGGCCGGTGGTAGGATTGTGCAGCGTGGTAGTATCACCCCCAACGGGAGGGGTATGGCCTCAGGGCAGCCGATGTGGATGATGGGGGTAGCAGGGATCACTCAGAGACGATGCGGTGTAATTCAGGGTCTTTACTGGTGATAAAGATAAACCCTCCCGGAGTACTGGCTAGCGATCGGGGCCTGGTCAGTCCTTGAGCAGATGGGATGTCCCCTGGCCAGGCGGAGTTGTAGGCCTCCCAAACTGACTGTACTCTTCTGGCTACCTTGCTAGAGGCGGGTATAAGTAGCCCACGTCCCTGAGTGTACCGTGTGGTGCTCACCCGTATGGCCGGTGACTCGGGGCCTTCTAGTGGCGTCCGCTCCACGACGGCGGTGCTGGTCCCACGCGTGTGACCGTGCCTTCGGGTTTCTTGGCCAGAGGACCTGAAATCCCCTGCCGGGCGGTTTCTGCTGCTGGGTAAAGATTAGTCCCCACAGCCTCGGACTCCGGGTCCGGTGATAGCTTCTCAGTCAGGGCGAGCTCTGCAGCTGCCAGCCCCTGACTCCTTATAGCACTGCTCCCACAGAGCTCCTGATGTTCTTCTCCTGTATCTGCTGCTCTTCTCTGTCTCTACTTCTTCTCTACTCACTAACCCTGCCTCAGCCCCAGTTTTATATAGGGGAAGTTCTTCCCCTCCCAGGACTGTGCAGGAGGTGTGGCATGCATAGGATTCCTGACCAAGAGACCTCCCACCTGCTCTCAGACGTAATATCTCTATCACTGTGGCAACCAGACCCCTGGGGTGTCACATTCCCCCCTAGTGAAATTTAGTACTCCGGGACTAAACATATTTTTAGAAAAACATAACAAGGTATAAACAATAATAATACAATAAGAAAAACACATAAAGATGGTTACGGCGTGTCCGCAACCGGGTGCAGTTTTGAAGAAAAGCAAGGTGTCCATTTCACCAAAACAGGGAGACGTAACCAGGTAGGGGTCTGTCCTGCCCCGAGTCCTTAACAGTCTTTAGTCCATTCCTAGGTTACGCTCCAACCAATTGTACAAGGATTCCCGGTAAATCCACCAAGGACTCCTAAAAATAACTAGAAACACATAATTATTTACAAGTAACAGACAGGTGACCACAAATAAAACAATTTAAACGCTTCAAATCCTCCAACGTGCGGGTAACTGGCCTCTAGTGGCCCTAGTGGACCTACGGAGCTGACTGTCTGGCCCTGAACTACAGGGTGTAGGAGCTGTCAAGGGTAAACTGGGCAGCTGTTTACGGGCTCTTTGGCTCACTAGGGGTACGGCAGGCTCACTATGAGCAGAGGGTTGATCCTCCTGTTCTGCTTGTGTGGAGTCTGCTGCCTCCTGGACCGGCTGCTCTTCCAGCTCTACCTGTTGCTCCGTAGGCACTTGGGATGCTGGTTGGAGGAACGTGAGGACGGGTACCACAACTGCACCATTGACTTGAGTCCAGGACCGAGGGAAGTCTCCGAGCACAGTACTAACCATATCTTCCCTTTCCTCTACGGGTCGAGGGTCTTCTTGCTCTCCTTCTGGGTTCCGTAGCTGTTCGGGACACTTCTTCAGGTGATCCCGGGATACAATGGCTGTGGTTTCCCCTCCGTCTTTAGTGATGGTACAAACCTTCGGGTTGTCGTGGCTTGAGGGCAGTACGGTGTACGGGTCCTTCTCCCACTGGTCGTCCAACTTGTGGAGCCGTCTCTTCCTCTTCAAGACCTGCTCTCCGGGTACCAGGGGAACAGCGGGAGCATACTGGTTGTAAGTTTTCTCTTGTCTTTCCCTAGCGAGACAGAGACTTCGCTCCACGCTCTCCTGTACTTTCCGGTACTGCTGCTGCCTCTCTGTGTCCCAGTCTGCTTCCGGTGAAGTGTCCTCGGGTGTCAGGACTCCCATCTCCAGGTCAACAGGTAGCTTACCAGGCCTTGCCCTCATTAGGTAAGCCGGGGTACAGTTGGTGGAACCTACAGGGATGTAGTTGTATAGGTCCACCAGGTCGGGCAGCTTCTCAGGCCACAGACTGCGTTCTTCCAGGGGCAACGTTTTTAAAAGATCCATTACCACCTGGTTCATTTTCTCACAAAGTCCATTAGTTTGCGGATGATAGGGTGTCGTCCTTATCATCCGGCAGCCATACAGATTGCAGAATTCCTGGAAGACCTCCGCTTCAAAGGCAGGTCCCTGGTCCGTCAGCACTTGGTCCGGGTACCCGTGTGGACGGCAGAAGTGCTGCTGGAAGGCTCTAGCTGCTGTTTGAGCTGTTAAGTCCTTAACGGGGACGACAACCAAGAACCGGGAGTAATGATCCACAATGGTTAACGCGTAGACGTAGCCACTTCTGCTTGGGGTCAGTTTTACATGATCCAAGGCTACCAGTTCCAACGGCTGCTTGGTGACGATGGACTGAAGGGGGGTCTTCTGGCTGGCACGGTCCTTCCTTCTTAGGTTGCACGAGCCACAGTCTCTGCACCACCTCTCGATGGTTCACCCTCATACCTACCCAGTGGAACCGCCCGCGCAGCAGGAACTCCAGCTTCTTCCATCCGAAGTGTCCAGCCCCGTCGTGGTATGCCTCCATCACCATGGCTGCGTCTCTTCGTGGCACCACTACTTGCCAGATTAGTTCATGCGTCCGGGAGTTAACCATTCTGCGGCACAACTTCCCCTTGTAAAGGAACAGTCGACTCTTCTCAGCCCACAGTTGTTTGGCTTCCTCCGGAGCATCTGGGTCAAGGCGAGCCTCTGGCCGAGTCAGCATCTCCTTCACCAGTCGGACGGCAGGGTCACTGTCTTGCGTTTCCTCCCAGTTGTAGTGAGGCAAGGGGTTAAACGTAGCGGCTTGCTTACTCCTTACCCGATGGGAATACTGGATAGTCCCATGACGGTGGAACGCGGGGAGTTCGACTTCTTCCAGTCCCTCTGGATCTTCTCCTACGTCCGGTAGGTTTGGCATCCTGGACAGGGCGTCCGCGTTGGTATTGGAGCGTCCTGCCCGGTATTTGATTGTGAACTCGTAGTTGGACAGACGGGCCATCCATCTCTGCTCTAGGGCACCGAGTCTTGCCGTGTCCAGGTGTGTCAACGGGTTGTTATCCGTGTACACGGTGAACCGGGAAGAAGCGATGTAGTGCTTAAAGCGTTCGGTGACTGCCCACACCACTGCCAGGAACTCTAGCTTAAATGAGCTGTAATTCTCAGGGTTTCTTTCGGTGGGTCGCAGTTTTCGACTGGCGTAAGCGATTACTCGTTCTTTCCCCTGCTGGATCTGGGACAGTACGGCTCCTAGCCCGATGTTACTTGCGTCGGTGTAGAGGATAAAGGGCTGGCTGTAATCAGGGTACGCCAGGATTTCATCCCCCGTGAGGGCCATCTTCAGCTGGCGGAAGGACTCTTCTTCTAACTTCTCCCATTTGAAGGGCGGCTTCTGGTTCTTGGCCTACCGGGACTGGCCTATCAGGAGGTCCTGCATAGGAGCTGCCTTTTTGGTGAAACCGGGGATGAATCTGCGGTAATAGCCTACCAACCCGAGGAACTGCCGCACTTCCTTTACACTGGAGGGACTTGGCCATTCCTTAATTGCGGTGATCTTATCAGGGTCGGGAGCCACTCCGTCAGCGCTCACCACGTGTCCCAGGTACTGCACCTTTGGTTTTAGGAGGTGACACTTGGAGGGTTTTACCTTTAGGCCGTAGTTTGCCAGAGCTTCGAACACTTCCGCCAAGTGTTTCAGGTGGTCCTCATAAGTCTTGGAATATACGATGACATCGTCCAGGTACAACAGGACCGTCTCGAAGTTTTTGTGGCCCAGACAGCACTCCATTAATCGTTGAAAGGTTCCTGGTGCGTTACAGAGTCCGAACGGCATGCAGGTAAACTCGCTAAGTCCCATCGGGGTGGTGAATGCGGTCTTCTCCCGGTCCGCCTCTGCTACAGGAACCTGCCAGTACCCACTAGTGAGATCCAAGGTAGAGAAGAAGTTAGCAGATCTTAAAGCAGCCAAAGACTCCTCTATCCTTGGTAAGGGGTACGCATCCTTGTGTGTGATACGGTTGATTTTCCGGTAATCTACACACATCCTCATGGTGTTGTCTTTCTTTTTGACTAAGACTAGTGGAGCTGCCCAGGGGCTACAGCTATCCCTGATCACCCCAGCCTCCTTCATGTCCCTAAGCATCCCCTTGGCGTGTTGGTAGTGTGCAGGGGGTACGGGTCGATACCTCTCTTTTATGGGAAGATGGTCTCCCGTGGGGATGCGGTGTTCTACCCCCTTGACTCGCCCGAAGTCTAACGGGTGTTTACTAAACACTCTCTCGTACTCTTGAACCACCCGATAGACTCCCTGTCTCTGGTGTGAGGGAGTGGAGTCAGTACCCAAATGTAGTTGCTGACACCAGTCCCTCATTGTTTCCTTAGAGCCGTTACTTTCCTCCGGGGAAGATGGAGGCAAGGGTTCTACGGACTGTATGGAATTTTGATTGATGGTATACAATTTGGCTAGCGTGGCATACCGGGGCAGGTACACTTCCCTCTTCCCGATATTTATTATGCGAACGGGCACCCTCCCATGGCGTACATTGACCACCCCCCGTGCTGTCAAAATGGTGGGCCTACTGTCTGAGTAAACTGGTTCTACCATTGCCTGGTAATCTCTACCTCTCAGACCAATAGCTGCCCGGCACCAAATCATCATTTCACTTTTTGGGGGCATGGCAATAGGGAAAGGGTCACACATTCTTACGCTACCAATCTCACCACCGGAGAGTTCTATCTGTTGCCGTCGCATCAGTGCCCGGATCTCTTTCTGGAGCACTCGCTGCTGGCCGGAGCTGGCGTTCTTGGCAACCTGCTGTAAAAGGAAAATCACCTCTGCAAGACAATTTTCAATTACATTAGTTCCTAGAGTTATCTTTGGGTGACTCTCGTGCTTGTCAATGTCTACAATGATCAGTCCCTGTGCCGCCAGTTCAACTCTACCGATTTTAATGGTCACCTCTTTAAATCCAATCTGTGGCACGGGCTGACCATTGCTGGCGATGATACTCAAATCGTCGTCAGGGTAGCGGGTGATATCCGAGTCATTCCAGTACTGCTTGAAGAGCACATACGGGATAGTGGTAACCTGTGACCCGGTGTCCAGTAGGGCACTCATAGGGATGCCATCCAGTACCACAGGCAAGACTGGACGTCCTCCCACATATTTGTCGCGCCAGTTCAATGGGCCTGATGATCTTTTTCCTGGGGTTTGGCCCTCTACCCCAGGTTGTGCCAGTTTAAAGGACAGTACCTTGCCATATGTCCGGGTTGATTGCAGCGGCGGCAGATGGGTTGTCCGTCCTCGTTGTATCGGTCGCTGGGTCTTCCTCTGGCCGGTGGGGTCCTCCTTGGTCGACGCCACGGGATGTCCTCCGGTCCGGATGCCAGCTGGATCTTCCCTGGAGTGGAAACCTGTAAAGACTGTACAGTTCGGGTTAGCGTGCCCCTCCATATATTTATGCTAGCCCATGTGTATCGAGCCCGCCCCCCCACGTATTCATCCTAGCCCCCCATGTGTCCAGTCTGTCCCCCCCCCATATATCCATCCTGGCCTCCATGTTTTCAGCCTGCCCCCCCATATATCCATCCTGGCCTCCATGAGTCCAGCCTGCCCCCCCCCATATATCCTTCCTGGCCTCCATGAGTCCAGCCTGCCCCCCATATATCCATCCTGCCCCCCATATATCCATCCTGGCCTCCATGTGTCCAGCCTGCCCACCCCCTTTGCCTGGGTCCAGCCAGGGTTCCCCCTTGTGTGTCCAGCCAGGGCCCCCCCTTGTGTGTCCAGCCAGGGCTCCCCCTTGTGTGTCCAGCAAGGGCTCCCCCTTGTGTGTCCAGCCAGGGCTCCCCACCTTGTGAGTCCAGCCAGGGCTCCCCCCTTGTGTGTCCAGCCGGGCCCCCCCTTGCGTGTCCAGCCAGGGTTCCCCCTTGTGTGTCCAGCCAGGGACCCCGTTGCGTATCCAGCCAGGGCTCCCACCTCCTGTGTCCAGCTTGGCCCCCCCCTCATGTGTCCAGCTTGGCCCCCCCTCGTGTGTCCAGCCAGGGTTCCTCCTTGTGTGTCCAGCCAAGGCCCCCCTCTTGTGTCCAGCCAGGGTTCCCCCCTCTTGTGTCCCGCCAGGGTTCCCCCCTTGTGTGTCCCGCCAGGGTTCCCCCCTTGTGTGTCCCGCCAGGGTTCCCCCTTGTGTGTCCAGCCAGGGTTCCCCCCTTGTGTGTCCAGTCAGCTACCCCCTTGTGTGTCCAGCCAGGCTACCCCCTTGTGTGTCCAGCCAGGGTTCCCCCCTTGTGTGTCCATCCAGGACCACCGCTTTTGTGTCCAGTTGGCTCCCCCCTTGTGTGTCCAGCCAGCCTACCCCCTTGTATGTCCAGCTGGGCTCGCCTTGTGTGTCCAGCCAGGGTTGCCCCTTGTGTGTCCAGGGAGGGTTCCCCCCCCTGTGTGTCCAGCCAGGCTACCCCCTTGTGTGTCTGTCCAGCTGGGCCCCCCCTTGTGTGTCTGTCCAGCTGGGCCCCCCCTTGTGTGTCTGTCCAGCTGGGCCCCCCCTTGTGTGTCCAGCTGGGCCCCCCCTTGTGTGTCCAGCTGGCCCCCGCCTTGTGTGTCCAGCCAGTGGGTCCAGACCATTACACACACACACACACACACACACACCTCTTACCTTCCTGAGCTCCCGTGCGGTGTCCTCCTTCTCCTGAGTTGCGCGCCTCCTTCACAGCAGGCGCATGACGATGACGTCATACACCTACCGGCGAAGGGAGACACGCAGCTTCAGCTGCTTTACTGGGACGTGCGCCGCGGTGGTTCAGGTAATGAACGCTGCGTGCGCGCGTCCCTGCATACACTGTGCCTGCGCTTTTAAAGGGCCCGTGCCCCTTAAAACCGCAGGATTTTTTTTTGTTCTCTTCTCCCCCCTCTACTCTGCAGCAGGGGGCGGGGCCCACCGGGAAATTTCCCGGTATCCCGCCAGCCCAGACCGACCCTGTCGTTGTATGAATATTGGTATAAATGCACACTAATCTATAATAGTTAAAGATAGACTGGACTGTCAGCCAATGGTGTCTGGGTCGAATCAGTATGGGCCTCCGTCAACCTGCTCTATTTTCCCATGGCAGTCGCCGCCCCAGACCCTAACAGGAGCCCACACTACACTTTCCTGCAAGGATGAAAGTCTCACACTGTGGGCCATAGTCAATTTCTTCTACCACAGACCTTCTGTCCTTGCCTCCAATTTCCAGAGAGAGACAACTCATGCTCCCTTCTGCTCACATAACCGAATTTCTGTCCTTCCAATTGGGTCTACGCTCACACGACCGAATTTCCATTTCTTCAATCGGGTCTGTGCTATCTGCTATCTTTAGCCTCGACAATCAGGATCTCCTAGCCTCTGTAAGTGACTCGCCCAGGGTGATGGGGATGACTCGGTACCCGGGCCTTTCGCCTGACCTTCGGGATGTCACGGTGGTCGGCTCCCGGGCCCGTACTCTCGGGTCAGCTTTTAAAAAGGGATTGGTTTGTTTATTAGTTTTATTAAAGTTCGTGACGCCACCTGTGGTTTCTGGTGAGATTCACCAGCGCTGCGGCAGTCCACTGAGGCCGGTGATAAGGCAGCTTAGATGGTATCGCTTCCCACAGGTGGAGCAGGGCCTCAGGGCAGCGTAGGAGGGGGGATGCAGGGCAGGCGAGACAAATCCAGGTCAGAGCAAGAACAGGGACGGACACGATAGTCACTTCAGTACCTTTTACTGGTGGAAATTCAGACACATCCCAGAGCACTGTAGGGTGAAGGGTGCATATCAGAATCCTCCCCAATGAGCGGGTGTAGGGCCTCCTGTTTCTTGCCTCTGCGTAGTAAGTTTCTGACCTGCCTGGAGCTAGGCCTAACTTTGTCTCTGTCCTGCGCTGGCTGACCTTGTGGTAGGGCCTTTTCTTGGAATACACGCTCCCAGCTTACGGGGCCTATGTGTCTCCTGGCTCTGTTACGTATCAGCACTTTAGCGATCCTGGGACCTGTAGTTCTCCAGGGATTCCGGTTATACCTTACTGGGTCATAGAGATCCCGGTAAGCTCGGATCCGGTGTCCGGTAATGCTTCGGGGTGAGCTAGTTAAGCTCCTTTGCCCCCTATGTACTAACTTCTCCACTTGCCTTCGGCCTTCTCGGGCCCTCACTAGGCTATACACACTAACGGCAGCTTGCCACGCTTCACCGATCTTATGGCGCCGGCACACCTAAGCTCACTATTCAGAGCTACAACTGAGTCTGGACTGTGCTCCACTGCAGGAACTCTCTCAACAGACTTGACTAGGCTGAGCTCAACTCTGTATTCAGGTCTGTGCTTGCTGAACTCTCCAGAGGAACTGAACTGCCTGGCTCCACCTTCCCTTTTTATATCCGTAACGGGCTCCCTCTGCTGGTCTGAGGTGGAAGGTGGAGATGTGTGAATGTTTATGGGGGCCTCTTGTGGAGGATTCCATCAATGCACTCTTCCAGGATCTGTGATACCAAGCGCAGCTGGGCGTCACATTCCCCCCTAGCAAAGCTTAGCACTCCCGGTACATTTTATAACAATAAGAAACATTAACAATCTTCCCTTTATGGGAGGCACCAAGCTTAAACGTTGCATAATAATATCAACAAATACAAAGTGTCCTCAGAATTCAAGTCTCTTGTGGTGAGGTTCCCAAACAGGATGTCCATCTCACAGAGTAGAGTACTTGGTGGTTTGAGGGACCTGTCCCAAACCCTCAACGTAGGCCCTGGGGTGGCTGCAGGGCATGGAGATCCCGAGTTGGACCTCCAATAGAGCCACTCCAGACAGGTTTTCCTTCGGTGGTCACCTAAAGGGGCACTCCTGGGAGCGCAATTATATACAATAAATAGTTTTTGGGCTGCACACAGTCCTCAGCCACGAAGTTCTTTATGCAAACAATAAAGGAATTAATCAGGTAAAGTGTCCATGTCACTTGAACTGTTCAATAATAAAGCAAAGCACAAAATAATATACATTAGTACAGTACATTACAATTTAATACCCCAGGGGTAACTATCTACATTTGTCAGAGGTTAGCTATCTTACTGCTTGTACCTGAGAGGGGATTTACTTCGCGTGCTACGTGTTGATCTGCGTAGTGCGGTGGTCTGTGAGGTATCAATGTCTGTACTATCAATTACCCTACCAGTTCTACGTGTGACTATGTTGTAAAACTGCCTTAACCTCTCTCTGGAACTGGTAAGTCTACCATTGGCTGGGCCTTCTTGCTCTACTCCTGCCGGGGATCCTTCGTCCGGGGATTCTTCTTGAGCTGGCTCTTCTGCGGCACTAGGCTCTTCTGCAGCACTTACAGGTTCAACTTGCTGTGGAGGGTCTTCTGGTTGTTGAAAGAATTGGAGTATTGGAAAGATTACTGCTCCTCCTAGTTGGGGCCAATCTGCTGGGAAGTCTCCTAAGTCAGTATGGATTACTGCTTCTTTAGGCTCCTCCTGGATAATGAAAGGCACTTCTTCTTGGGGTTTCAGTAGATTTGGACATAACTTTAGATGGTCCCTGGATACTGTGGCAGTTGTCCTTCCTCCATCTCGACTAATTATGCAGGTCTTCTTATTATCAAATCTTGACTTCAGCACAGTGTAGGGTTCTTTCTCTCACTGGTCATCAAGTTTGTGGTTCCTTCTTTTCCTTTTCAATACTATTTCACCAGGTGTGAAAGGCTCTGCGGGTGCACGTTTATTGTAGTGGGCCTCTTGCTTATCCCTCACCCAGGTGAGACTGTCCTCGACACAGGCTTGTACCCTTCTGTACTGCTCTTGTCTGGTCATGTCCCAGTCCTCAGTGGTCACATCCGCTTCTGGTTCTACTACACCAAGCTCCAGATCCATAGGCAACTTCCCAGGTCTTGCACGCATAAGATATGCCGGAGTACAATTGGTGGAACTCACGGGTATGTGGTTGTACAGATCCACTAGGTCAGGTAGTAGGTCTGGCCACTGATTTCTCTCCTCAAGTGGTATGATCTTCAGCAGGTCGATGATGATGTTGTTCATCTTTTCACAGAAACCGTTGGTTTGTGGGTGGTAGGGTGTAGTTCTTATCTTTTTACACCCGTACAGATGGCACAACTCCTTAAACAATTCAGCCTCAAAGGCCGGGCCTTGGTCCATCAGCACCTGCTCAGGGTATCCATGGAGTCCGCAGAAACACGCCTGGAAGGTCTTTGCTGCTGTCTCCGCCGTCAGGTCCTTGACGGGGGCGACCACCAGGAACCTAGAGTAGTGATCCACCATGGTCAGGGCGTAGGAGTACCCTGACCTGCTGGGTGACAACTTGACATGGTCCAGGGCCACGATCTCCAGGGGTCGAATCGTCTTGATGGGTTGCAGGGGTGCCTTCTGGCTGCTGTAGTCTTTTCTTCTGAGGCCACAGAGTCCACAGTCTTTGCACCACCGCTCAATGGAGCTGCGCATTACTACCCAGTAGAATCGACACTTCAGCAGCGTCTCTAGCTTTTTCCAGCCAAAGTGTCCCGCCTAATCGTGGTAGGCCTCCAACACCATTTCTTGCGGCCCGCCCAGTATTTAATTGTAAATTGGTAATTTGGCAGCTGAGCCATCCATCGTTGTTCCAGTGCTCCTAGCTTGGCTGTTTCAAGATGGGTCAAAGGGTTGTTATCAGTGAAGGCAGTGAACTTGCTGGAGGCCAGGTAGTGCTTAAATCTTTCAGTGATGGCCCAGACCAAGGCCAGGAACTCCAAATTGAAGCTGCTATAGTTCTCTGGGTTCCTCTCGGTCGGGCGGAGCTTCCTGCTTGCGTATGCGATTAACTTCTCCTGGCCATTCTGCTTCTGACTTAAGACAGCTCCCAGCCCTTCGTTGCTGGCATCTGTATACAGCAGGAACGGTTGGCTGTAGTCAGGGTAGGCTAGGATCTTGACGCGCCCCTGGGCCTGCTGCTTCGCGCGGCATCGCGCGCACAGGGGAGCTTACCCGGAGCCGGATCTGTTGAGGGTTGTAGTCTCGTGGCGGTGACCCGGTCCGTGCCCAGGGAGTCAGACTAAGTGACGTTGTATTAGCGGTAGATGTTGGACGACTACGCCACCCGTTGAATGCAGCGAAGGAGCTGCCGCTGCAGGGCAGGCCGCTGAGGCCGGTGGTAGGATTGTGCAGCGTGGTAGTATCACCCCCAACGGGAGGGGTATGGCCTCAGGGCAGCCGATGTGGATGATGGGGGTAGCAGGGATCACTCAGAGACGATGCGGTGTAATTCAGGGTCTTTACTGGTGATAAAGATAAACCCTCCCGGAGTACTGGCTAGCGATCGGGGCCTGGTCAGTCCTTGAGCAGATGGGATGTCCCCTGGCCAGGCGGAGTTGTAGGCCTCCCAAACTGACTGTACTCTTCTGGCTACCTTGCTAGAGGCGGGTATAAGTAGCCCACGTCCCTGAGTGTACCGTGTGGTGCTCACCCGTATGGCCGGTGACTCGGGGCCTTCTAGTGGCGTCCGCTCCACGACGGCGGTGCTGGTCCCACGCGTGTGACCGTGCCTTCGGGTTTCTTGGCCAGAGGACCTGAAATCCCCTGCCGGGCGGTTTCTGCTGCTGGGTAAAGATTAGTCCCCACAGCCTCGGACTCCGGGTCCGGTGATAGCTTCTCAGTCAGGGCGAGCTCTGCAGCTGCCAGCCCCTGACTCCTTATAGCACTGCTCCCACAGAGCTCCTGATGTTCTTCTCCTGTATCTGCTGCTCTTCTCTGTCTCTACTTCTTCTCTACTCACTAACCCTGCCTCAGCCCCAGTTTTATATAGGGGAAGTTCTTCCCCTCCCAGGACTGTGCAGGAGGTGTGGCATGCATAGGATTCCTGACCAAGAGACCTCCCACCTGCTCTCAGACGTAATATCTCTATCACTGTGGCAACCAGACCCCTGGGGTGTCACATTCCCCCCTAGTGAAATTTAGTACTCCGGGACTAAACATATTTTTAGAAAAACATAACAAGGTATAAACAATAATAATACAATAAGAAAAACACATAAAGATGGTTACGGCGTGTCCGCAACCGGGTGCAGTTTTGAAGAAAAGCAAGGTGTCCATTTCACCAAAACAGGGAGACGTAACCAGGTAGGGGTCTGTCCTGCCCCGAGTCCTTAACAGTCTTTAGTCCATTCCTAGGTTACGCTCCAACCAATTGTACAAGGATTCCCGGTAAATCCACCAAGGACTCCTAAAAATAACTAGAAACACATAATTATTTACAAGTAACAGACAGGTGACCACAAATAAAACAATTTAAACGCTTCAAATCCTCCAACGTGCGGGTAACTGGCCTCTAGTGGCCCTAGTGGACCTACGGAGCTGACTGTCTGGCCCTGAACTACAGGGTGTAGGAGCTGTCAAGGGTAAACTGGGCAGCTGTTTACGGGCTCTTTGGCTCACTAGGGGTACGGCAGGCTCACTATGAGCAGAGGGTTGATCCTCCTGTTCTGCTTGTGTGGAGTCTGCTGCCTCCTGGACCGGCTGCTCTTCCAGCTCTACCTGTTGCTCCGTAGGCACTTGGGATGCTGGTTGGAGGAACGTGAGGACGGGTACCACAACTGCACCATTGACTTGAGTCCAGGACCGAGGGAAGTCTCCGAGCACAGTACTAACCATATCTTCCCTTTCCTCTACGGGTCGAGGGTCTTCTTGCTCTCCTTCTGGGTTCCGTAGCTGTTCGGGACACTTCTTCAGGTGATCCCGGGATACAATGGCTGTGGTTTCCCCTCCGTCTTTAGTGATGGTACAAACCTTCGGGTTGTCGTGGCTTGAGGGCAGTACGGTGTACGGGTCCTTCTCCCACTGGTCGTCCAACTTGTGGAGCCGTCTCTTCCTCTTCAAGACCTGCTCTCCGGGTACCAGGGGAACAGCGGGAGCATACTGGTTGTAAGTTTTCTCTTGTCTTTCCCTAGCGAGACAGAGACTTCGCTCCACGCTCTCCTGTACTTTCCGGTACTGCTGCTGCCTCTCTGTGTCCCAGTCTGCTTCCGGTGAAGTGTCCTCGGGTGTCAGGACTCCCATCTCCAGGTCAACAGGTAGCTTACCAGGCCTTGCCCTCATTAGGTAAGCCGGGGTACAGTTGGTGGAACCTACAGGGATGTAGTTGTATAGGTCCACCAGGTCGGGCAGCTTCTCAGGCCACAGACTGCGTTCTTCCAGGGGCAACGTTTTTAAAAGATCCATTACCACCTGGTTCATTTTCTCACAAAGTCCATTAGTTTGCGGATGATAGGGTGTCGTCCTTATCATCCGGCAGCCATACAGATTGCAGAATTCCTGGAAGACCTCCGCTTCAAAGGCAGGTCCCTGGTCCGTCAGCACTTGGTCCGGGTACCCGTGTGGACGGCAGAAGTGCTGCTGGAAGGCTCTAGCTGCTGTTTGAGCTGTTAAGTCCTTAACGGGGACGACAACCAAGAACCGGGAGTAATGATCCACAATGGTTAACGCGTAGACGTAGCCACTTCTGCTTGGGGTCAGTTTTACATGATCCAAGGCTACCAGTTCCAACGGCTGCTTGGTGACGATGGACTGAAGGGGGGTCTTCTGGCTGGCACGGTCCTTCCTTCTTAGGTTGCACGAGCCACAGTCTCTGCACCACCTCTCGATGGTTCACCCTCATACCTACCCAGTGGAACCGCCCGCGCAGCAGGAACTCCAGCTTCTTCCATCCGAAGTGTCCAGCCCCGTCGTGGTATGCCTCCATCACCATGGCTGCGTCTCTTCGTGGCACCACTACTTGCCAGATTAGTTCATGCGTCCGGGAGTTAACCATTCTGCGGCACAACTTCCCCTTGTAAAGGAACAGTCGACTCTTCTCAGCCCACAGTTGTTTGGCTTCCTCCGGAGCATCTGGGTCAAGGCGAGCCTCTGGCCGAGTCAGCATCTCCTTCACCAGTCGGACGGCAGGGTCACTGTCTTGCGTTTCCTCCCAGTTGTAGTGAGGCAAGGGGTTAAACGTAGCGGCTTGCTTACTCCTTACCCGATGGGAATACTGGATAGTCCCATGACGGTGGAACGCGGGGAGTTCGACTTCTTCCAGTCCCTCTGGATCTTCTCCTACGTCCGGTAGGTTTGGCATCCTGGACAGGGCGTCCGCGTTGGTATTGGAGCGTCCTGCCCGGTATTTGATTGTGAACTCGTAGTTGGACAGACGGGCCATCCATCTCTGCTCTAGGGCACCGAGTCTTGCCGTGTCCAGGTGTGTCAACGGGTTGTTATCCGTGTACACGGTGAACCGGGAAGAAGCGATGTAGTGCTTAAAGCGTTCGGTGACTGCCCACACCACTGCCAGGAACTCTAGCTTAAATGAGCTGTAATTCTCAGGGTTTCTTTCGGTGGGTCGCAGTTTTCGACTGGCGTAAGCGATTACTCGTTCTTTCCCCTGCTGGATCTGGGACAGTACGGCTCCTAGCCCGATGTTACTTGCGTCGGTGTAGAGGATAAAGGGCTGGCTGTAATCAGGGTACGCCAGGATTTCATCCCCCGTGAGGGCCATCTTCAGCTGGCGGAAGGACTCTTCTTCTAACTTCTCCCATTTGAAGGGCGGCTTCTGGTTCTTGGCCTACCGGGACTGGCCTATCAGGAGGTCCTGCATAGGAGCTGCCTTTTTGGTGAAACCGGGGATGAATCTGCGGTAATAGCCTACCAACCCGAGGAACTGCCGCACTTCCTTTACACTGGAGGGACTTGGCCATTCCTTAATTGCAGTGATCTTATCAGGGTCGGGAGCCACTCCGTCAGCGCTCACCACGTGTCCCAGGTACTGCACCTTTGGTTTTAGGAGGTGACACTTGGAGGGTTTTACCTTTAGGCCGTAGTTTGCCAGAGCTTCGAACACTTCCGCCAAGTGTTTCAGGTGGTCCTCATAAGTCTTGGAATATACGATGACATCGTCCAGGTACAACAGGACCGTCTCGAAGTTTTTGTGGCCCAGACAGCACTCCATTAATCGTTGAAAGGTTCCTGGTGCGTTACAGAGTCCGAACGGCATGCAGGTAAACTCGCTAAGTCCCATCGGGGTGGTGAATGCGGTCTTCTCCCGGTCCGCCTCTGCTACAGGAACCTGCCAGTACCCACTAGTGAGATCCAAGGTAGAGAAGAAGTTAGCAGATCTTAAAGCAGCCAAAGACTCCTCTATCCTTGGTAAGGGGTACGCATCCTTGTGTGTGATACGGTTGATTTTCCGGTAATCTACACACATCCTCATGGTGTTGTCTTTCTTTTTGACTAAGACTAGTGGAGCTGCCCAGGGGCTACAGCTATCCCTGATCACCCCAGCCTCCTTCATGTCCCTAAGCATCCCCTTGGCGTGTTGGTAGTGTGCAGGGGGTACGGGTCGATACCTCTCTTTTATGGGAAGATGGTCTCCCGTGGGGATGCGGTGTTCTACCCCCTTGACTCGCCCGAAGTCTAACGGGTGTTTACTAAACACTCTCTCGTACTCTTGAACCACCCGATAGACTCCCTGTCTCTGGTGTGAGGGAGTGGAGTCAGTACCCAAATGTAGTTGCTGACACCAGTCCCTCATTGTTTCCTTAGAGCCGTTACTTTCCTCCGGGGAAGATGGAGGCAAGGGTTCTACGGACTGTATGGAATTTTGATTGATGGTATACAATTTGGCTAGCGTGGCATACCGGGGCAGGTACACTTCCCTCTTCCCGATATTTATTATGCGAACGGGCACCCTCCCATGGCGTACATTGACCACCCCCCGTGCTGTCAAAATGGTGGGCCTACTGTCTGAGTAAACTGGTTCTACCATTGCCTGGTAATCTCTACCTCTCAGACCAATAGCTGCCCGGCACCAAATCATCATTTCACTTTTTGGGGGCATGGCAATAGGGAAAGGGTCACACATTCTTACGCTACCAATCTCACCACCGGAGAGTTCTATCTGTTGCCGTCGCATCAGTGCCCGGATCTCTTTCTGGAGCACTCGCTGCTGGCCGGAGCTGGCGTTCTTGGCAACCTGCTGTAAAAGGAAAATCACCTCTGCAAGACAATTTTCAATTACATTAGTTCCTAGAGTTATCTTTGGGTGATTCTCGTGCTTGTCAATGTCTACAATGATCAGTCCCTGTGCCGCCAGTTCAACTCTACCGATTTTAATGGTCACCTCTTTAAATCCAATCTGTGGCACGGGCTGACCATTGCTGGCGATGATACTCAAATCGTCGTCAGGGTAGCGGGTGATATCCGAGTCATTCCAGTACTGCTTGAAGAGCACATACGGGATAGTGGTAACCTGTGACCCGGTGTCCAGTAGGGCACTCATAGGGATGCCATCCAGTACCACAGGCAAGACTGGACGTCCTCCCACATATTTGTCGCGCCAGTTCAATGGGCCTGATGATCTTTTTCCTGGGGTTTGGCCCTCTACCCCAGGTTGTGCCAGTTTAAAGGACAGTACCTTGCCATATGTCCGGGTTGATTGCAGCGGCGGCAGATGGGTTGTCCGTCCTCGTTGTATCGGTCGCTGGGTCTTCCTCTGGCCGGTGGGGTCCTCCTTGGTCGACGCCACGGGATGTCCTCCGGTCCGGATGCCAGCTGGATCTTCCCTGGAGTGGAAACCTGTAAAGACTGTACAGTTCGGGTTAGCGCGGCAACGCTTTTAGCTAGCTCTTGGACCTGATGGTGCAGGTCTGGAGCCGGGTCATTGTTCAAAGCCTGCGCATCAGCTCCCACAGGCCCTGCCGACAAGGGCGCCGCCTCCTGGTGGTAAGTGGTAGTGGGGCGTCTGTGGGTCACAACGCCACCTGGTGCCGGTTCTCGGAGCACCCGGATGGCTCTGTCCTTGAACTGTGCAAATCCCAGATGAGGGTCCTGTAAGGCCATTGCCCGCAACTGGGTTCGGTGGGCATTGCAATATAAACCCTCTATAAATTGTTCAGTCAACAGCCTGTCCTCGTCTCCCACGCCGTCAGGGTCGGTCTGCTTAATGGCTCTCAGGGCCTCTTGTAGGTTCAGGGCATAGTCCCTTATACTCTCGTGTGCTCGCTGCTTGCACCCGTAGAATCTAAGCTTGATCTCGGCTGAGGTGCGGGTATCAAAGGTGTCCCTCAGCCGGGTTAGTATCCCTGCAACAGTCCTCCCCCCAGGTGGCCAGGACTTTACCTCCCTTTGGGCTGCCCCGGTTAATTGGGCCACCAGGATGCTCACTTTTTGCTCTTCTGTGAGGGGGTACACCTGGAAGAGGCTATCCAGCTTTTCTCTAAAGTCATGCAGGGTATGTGACTCCCCTGAGTACTGGGGTAGCCAGGCCGCTCCCGGGATATAGGGCATGGTGAAAGGCATGACTGCAGCAGCGGTGGCGCTGGCGGGGGTTGAGGCAGTGAAGCTCTCCTCCGTATCCGACATCTTCCTCCCCCCTAGTGGACCGTGGCCTACCTTGCGATGATCCTCTTCCGTAGGCCGCGGCTCCGCAGTGGATCGTCAGGGTTGAGGACCTTCCGTCGCGCTCCTGTGACGTCGGCGTCTGCTGGGCTCCTTCCAGGACCTTACGCAACGTCCGGACGTGAGGCGGGGCTTCAGTTCTCGCGCGCTTTCGGAGTCCACGCCCCTCTTCTTCCCGCGCGGCGTCTTCACGGATGGCGGGAAGAAGGCAGAAGATGGCGCCGGATGGCGGGAAAACTTCGCGGATGGCGGGAAGAAGGTAGAAGATGGCGCCGGATGGCGGGAAACCTCCACGGATGGCGGGAATCTTCACCACTGGTAAGTTTGAACAGTCTTTTTCAGGCACGCAGTACCCGGTGGTTGCGGGCACGAGATCCTGCCGACTACGCCAAAAGTTGACGCGCCCCTGGTCCTGCTGCTTCGCGCGGCAACGCGCGCACAGGGGAGCTTACCCGGAGCCGGATCTGTTGAGGGTTGTAGTCTCGTGGCGGTGACCCGGTCTGTGCCCAGGGAGTCAGACTAAGTGGCGTTCTATTAGCGGTAGATGTTGGACGACTACGCCACCCGTTGAATGCAGCGAAGGAGCTGCTGCTGCAGGGCAGACCGCTGAGGCCGGTGGTAGGATTGTGCAGCGTGGTAGTATCACCCCCAACGGGAGGGGTATGGCCTCAGGGCAGCCGACGTGGATGATGGGGGTAGCAGGAATCACTCAGAGACGATGCGGTGTAATTCAGGGTCTTTACTGGTGATAAAGATAGACCCTCCCGGAGTACTGGCTAGCGATCGGGGCCTGGTCAGTCCTTGAGCAGATGGGATCTCCCCTGGCCAGGCGGAGTTGTAGGCCTCCCAAACTGACTGTACTCTTCTGGCTACCTTGCTAGAGGCGGGTATAAGTAGCCCACGTCCCTGAGTGTACCGTGTGGTGCTCACCCGTATGGCCGGTGACTCGGGGCCTTCTAGTGGCGTCCGCTCCACGACGGTGGTGCTGGTCCCACGCGTGTGACCGTGCCTTCGGGTTTCTTGGCCAGAGGACCTGAAATCCCCTGCCGGGCGGTTTCTGCTGCTGGGTAAAGATTAGTCCCCACAGCCTCGGACTCCGGGTCCGGTGATAGCTTCTCAGTCAGGGCGAGCTCTGCAGCTGCCAGCCCCTGACTCCTTATAGCACTGCTCCCACAGAGCTCCTGATGTTCTTCTCCTATATCTGCTGCTCTTCTCTGTCTCTACTTCTTCTCTACTCACTAACCCTGCCTCAGCCCCAGTTTTATATAGGGGAAGTTCTTCCCCTCCCAGGACTGTGCAGGAGGTGTGGCATGCATAGGATTCCTGACCAAGAGACCTCCCACCTGCTCTCAGACGTAATATCTCTATCACTGTGGCAACCAGACCCCTGGGGTGTCACAATCTCATCGCCTGTCAGGATCTCCTTCATCTCCTGAAATGACTCGACTTGCTCCTTACCCCAGTGGAATGGGGGATTTCTGCCTTTGGGGGACTGCCCTACCAGGAGGTCTTGCAGAGGGGCTGCTTTCTTAGTATAGTCTTTTACAAACCTCTGGTAGTATCCTACTAGTCCCAGGAACTGATGCACCTCCTTGAGGTTCTTCGGCTCCGGCCACTTCTGGATGGCAGCGATCTTCTCCGGGTCTGGTGCTACCCCTTCCGGACTGACAATGTGCCCCAGGTACTGTACATTTCTCTTGAGCAGGTGGCACTTTGAGGGCTTCAGCTTCATCCCATACCGGGACAGTGAATCAAATATCTCTGCCAGGTGTTTCAAGTGGTCCTCGTACGTTCTGGAGTACACTATCACGTCATCCAGGTATAGTAACACAGTCTCGAAGTTGCGGTGTCCCAGGCAGCACTCCATCAATCTCTGGAACGTTCCAGGGGCATTGCAGAATCCAAACGGCATACTGTTGAACTCGCAGAGTCCCATCGGGGTTGTAAAGGCCGTCTTCTCCCGATCCTCCTCAGCCACAGCTACTTGCCAGTACCCACTAGTGAGGTCAAGGGTGGAAAAGTAATTTGCAGACTTTAAGGCAGCTAGGGACTCCTCTATGTGTGGTAAAGGGTATGCATCTTTATGTGTAATGCGATTTACTTGTCGGTAATCTACACACATTCTCATGCTCCCATCCTTGTTCCTAACTAGCACTAGGGGAGCTGCCCAGGGACTACAACTATCCCTTATTACCCCCGCCTTTCTCATGTCGTGCCACATTTCCTTAGCCTTCTGGTAGTGAGCTGGTGGTATAGGCCTGTAACGTTCATTGATTGGGGCATGGTCGCCTGTGGGGATATGATGTTGAACCCCCTTAATCCTCCCGAAGTCAAGTGGATGTTTACTGAACACCTGCGAGTATTCTTGAACCACCCGGTGTACACCCTGTTTTTGATGGGCAGAAGTGGTGTCTGTCCCAACATGGAGCTGTTGACACCAATCCTCCACCTGGGTTGCAGGGTCATTATCCTCCACTTCATCTGGTGAGGCTAAGGACTCCGCCTTGTGAATACAATTGTTATTTACAGCATGTAATTTGGCAACAGTGGCATAATGTGGCAATCTGACCTCATCTTCCCCACAGTTGAGAAGACGGACGGGCACCCTCCCATTGCGTACATCTACCACTCCTCTGGTGGTTAAGAGCGTGGGTCTGTGCTCGGAGCAAAGGGGTTCTACTACCGCCTGGTAGCTCTGTCCTCTAAGACCTATAGCAGCTCTACACCAGATGAGCATTTCACTCATTGGGGGGACGACAATGGGTGTGGGGTCCGTTACACGCACATTACCAATTTCACCTTCCGCTAACCTTACTTGCTGTTGGTACATCAGGACTCGGATCTCCTTCTGCAGCACCCTCCTCTGTCCTGGTCTGGCAGTGTCAGCTATCTGTTGGAGCAAGAACACAACCTCTCCCAAACAGTTACCAACAATGTTTGCTTCGGGGTGAGCTAGTTAAGCTCCTCTGCCCCCTATGTACTAACTTCTCCACTCGCCTTCTGCCTTCTCGGGCCCTCACTAGGCTATACACACTAACGGCAGCTTGCCGCGCTTCACCGATCTTATGGCGCCGGCACACCTAAGCTCACTATTCAGAGCTACAACTGAGTCTGGACTGTGCTCCACTGCAGGAACTCTCTCAACAGACTTGACTAGGCTGAGCTCAACTCTGTATTCAGGTCTGTACTTGCTGAACTCTCCAGAGGAACTGAACTGCCTGGCTCCACCTTCCCTTTTTATATCCCTAACGGGCTCCCTCTGCTGGTCTGAGGTGGAAGGTGGAGATGTGTGAATGTTTATGGGGGCCTCTTGTGGAGGATTCCATCAATGCACTCTTCCAGGATCTGTGATACCAAGCGCAGCTGGGCGTCACATAAGGACTCTGCACCCCTTGCTTAATCCACATCCAATATTGATCTTGTGTTTCTGGACACACTCATCACCTACGTCAGGCCTAGCTACCACAGGTGACTTGTTACAAGTCGGGGCGACGACTGACTTCCTGGCCTGACCCCTGTGGCTTTTGTATTTTTCTGCTGCAGATCACATGTCCCCTGTGTACCTAACTCTGCTTTCCTCTCATTCAGCCTGCCTTCTGTCCTTTGGTTCCAATACCCTTTCAGGGTTCTACACCTATATTCCTGATCACTACATGGCAGCATCTGCCCACAAATACCTTACAGCTCATTTCTATTATATGAATCACTCACTCTCCTTACATTCCTCCTCTCTTTAAGCTCATCAGTACTTGGATGAGAAAGGTTACTTATGCTCTAGATGCTCCTTGGCGGTGGTCTCAGAGTCACCAATATCCAAACACACTCCTGTGTCTGCTGTATTACATACTGCCATATGAAATCATCTTCCGCATACCTCCTGGGTGAAACACCAGTGTTGGTACATTCAGATCTGTGAGGTCCCTCCTGACCTGTCTCTTCTGGGACACTGAGGCCCTGAAACACTCTTCCTGTGATTTTGACCTCTACCCTACCCTCTAAGCTAGCCCCGGTCATTCTCTCTTCATCAGACACACATATCGGTAGCATGTAAGGGTGCCGCACTCTCTCTGGTGCGACGTCTTCTCCTTTCGGGGTGTACTCTCCTTGTCACTCGATGAGGAACAGCCTCTGATGCGTAGTCCAATTTTCCCCAAGGGTGCTTCACTTGAACCAAAACTCGATTCCCCAGCTGTAATGGTGCCTCCTGCACAGGAGTTACTACAGGATGCCTTTTCCCCTGGGGCTTCTGTACAATCTTAAGTCTCAGTGTTTCTAACCGATGTTGGTGTTCCCACACCAAAGTTGTGGTGTTTATCTACGTACTATCTTCCTCTGGATCAAGCTCTAGCTCAGTAACCTTACGGCTGTTACGTCCAAACAGCAACGTGTAAGGCGTGTACCCTGTCGTAGCATGAACCCGGTTACTGTACACCCAGACCAGTTCTGGTACAAATTCAGGCCATTTCATTTTCCTGTGTCACGGTGTAGGGGAATGCTGGTGAGGAAATAGCAGATACGGGCTGGGTGAGCAGGGAAAACTAATCTGTCCCTAGACTGGGAACCCTGAATAGCCCTGACCCCAAAAGTATCTCTGATGGTGAGAAGGTTCGGGTCTCCACCCTAAGCCCTAACTCCTCCACAAGCCCTGCGCTAATTCCCCAAACCTCCCTCCGCAGAACAAAGGTACAGCAATCTCAAAGGAAAGGACTTCAGCAGCACAAACGAACAGCACTGCACAGCACGGCTTCCAGGTATAGAGTGAAACTCTATCAGCTGCACCACCTGGTGGAAGGCGAGGCTACTTAAAGGCTAAGGGGAGGAGACACACAGAAACTCACATCCACCAGGACATGGCAATAGAATTGGCATGAACCCATGCAGTACAAGAGGGAATTTCACAGTTTAAGTTACAGCGGCATCTAGAATAGACCGCAGACACACAGCGCTAGACAGCGTGTGACATCCTGTCATCTTCCTGTTGTCCTCCACAATTCTCAGAATGTAGATAAAGTTCTGTTGAAACGTTCACAGTCCCCATTTCTCTATGGGTGGTAGGGTGTAGTTCTGGAATTCTCAATGTTGTACAGTTGGTGCAATTCATCCATGACTTTTCCATGAAAACAGGCTCCCATCTCAGAGTGAATTCTTTTTGGACACCCGTATACGCAGATGAAGTCATGACAGATGGCACAGGCTGCTGACTCGGCTTTTTGATTCCCGGTGGGAGTCATGACTGCTAACTTATTAAAATGATCCATCATCACCAGACAGTACAGACAACCATTATCGGAGTGGCTGATCTTGAGATAGTCCACCATCAGCACTTCCAAAGGGAAAGAAAACCTCTTCACCTATATAGATGCTCTGTGTTTAGGGGGTTTAGTCATCTCACCCTGATGGGATTTCCGGTAATCTTCTTTCACCACTCGATTTACTTGTGGCCAATACAGAAGCCGTTGTAGCCAGTGGAAAGTTCTCTCTGTTCTGAAATGGGTATCACTCTCATGGACTTCCTTCTTCACTATGGGCTTCATTCCTTGTGAAATCATTAGCAGATTACAATGAGGCAATCTGGGCTACCGCCTAGGGCCAAAGGCACCGGGGGTCCTTTGGCCATATTGTCCTCATTATAATGGTTTTTTTCACCACTGTCGGCAGTGGACATCTCCGAAGAGGGAGCTTTCCTAAAGCTCAGCTGCCAGCAACTCACAATGGTTTGCTGGCATCTACAAGGCTATGTGTGTATGTGCTCTTAGGAATAACAGAAGCTTTGGTCCTCTCCTCCACTTTTGGCTGAGATTTAGAGGATTAATCGGAGACATAGAACCGCTGTTCTCCACTTTGGAATCCAACCCTTCAGATATATGGTATATGATGTATAGTATTGATATACCAAAAATATCAGTAATAATCAATTAAATTCTAAAAGACATTAATCAATTTAAAATTTGTATTTATTTAGTTTAATTAAATCTGGCATGGAAGGATGAAGACGTGTTCTTGGAGAAGCCTTCAACTTTAGCAGGTGTTTCTTTCTGGTCAGGAGGCCACGAGTAGATGGTTCAAATCCTTCCATACAGGTACAGCATTGATGGTGGACATGCTGTAGTTTCTTCAGGGCGCTAGATGTGGGGGTTTTCTGTCCTCGAGATGTCTAAGGTGCCCTGGTGACAGCAGGCAAAAATGCAGCTTCCTCTGACAGTGCGAGCAGCCCTGGATAATCCACGCCGGCAGAATGATATCATCCGGCGGAAGATGGAACCTATGAGAAAAGATGTAAAACTAATGTAAGTAATGGGACTCCATATTAGAGGGTACTACTGTGGTGTCACTGTGGGAGAACATTAGAGGAATCTCATCACACAGAGGGCAGGGATCATTGTCAGTCATCATACATGTGACAATCCCACCACTGACAGATAACATCTGCTCCACATGACTTCTTCTCACTGACATCATACAACAGGGAGATTATTGTCACACTTACCTCGCCTACTTTCCCCCTCTTCTACTTTCTCTGTTTTTTCTTGTCTTCTCAGTTTTAGAAAATATTTTCTTTTCTTCTGAACTGGAGATTCTAATCAAAAAGTCAGAAAAAAATATTAATTATAAACTTCTAAAATATTTTCTTTGTATCTATATAGAATTATGCAATTGATTAATATGCACCTGTAGCATTTCTGTGTGCCGCCATGTGGTGACTCCCTAAGGAAATATGTCCCCTTATTATCATGACATACTTGCAGCAAGCCACTGTGTTATCATATAATCAGTTAGATTAAACTTCAGTGTAACTTTCAAGAGCACCCATCACCAGATCAAAAGTTTCTGAGATTCACTCTTATCTTATGTCTGCTGCTCCCCTGAGTATTCTGATATTTGTTTTGCTAAAATCCACCCTATGGTTTTTTCCATGAGGGTGTGGCTCACAATTTTATATTGCAGAGCAACCTAAAGACACGCCCCAGAGGATCCTGTGAGCACCGCCCTCTTGGAAAAGACCATAAACATTAGCACTAAATAAGACCCATAACTCAAAAAACTGAATACTCAGGGGAGCAACGGGAATAAAGTAAGTAATTTTTGAAGCCTTCATGTGCTGATTCACATTATAATTTTGGATTATAGGCTATAGTTGGATGGCCTATAAACCTGTACATACCTGACAATGAGGACGAGGATGACTCGTTGTTTTTAGCAGTGAAACACTGATTGTCTCCATTAGTTTTGGAAGAGGAAGACTCTTTCTGCCTGTTTGGTAGAAGAAAGACCAGTAAATTAAAAGTAAAAACAATAGAAAAAATGAAGAACACCTGTTTGTGAGGCCAATTAGGACAACATAGAGGGGATACCCTGCCCACGGCCTCAACTAGTAATATTGGCCTGTCATGAGCTGGAAATGAATGGCTGGTCACAATGATCAGCTGTTATTGCAGTGTTATCACAAGCCAGACGCACAGAGATCAGCAATCATGGGGTGGTGGATGCTGGATTTAGATTTGTGTTACTCGTGTCTTGTATTTGGTTCTGAACATACATCAAAACTAAATCTCATAATAATAATAATCTACTCACATGTCTGAGTGTTTTTCACTGTTCTCTTGGGAACACTGTGGAGGTGACATAGGCTCTACATTGGTCATCATCCCGGTATTGGTGATATTTAGCTAAAACACACAGAGAAAAATAAATTGATTTATTTTTAAGCATTTTTGTAATTATAGGTTTTAGACATACTATTAGCCACATACTTACTTTACAAAACCTTTGATAAGATGATACAAAGTTTTTTATTTCTGGCCAGTCATTGTCCTCTCTTGTGTCCGCCTCATCTGAATTCATGTGTCTGCTACAACGAGCTACAAAGTACAAGTGTTATCAGAGATAATTAGTATAAGACCCGGTCAGACATTCACCCTGTTATCACTAATAATGATGAGAACTTATCTTCACATAAAATGAAAGACAAGACACACAGCAGTTTTCTGCAGATGACGTCTCATTTTACTTACTGATAAAGTAGCGGGTGTCCTCATCTGACTTTAGCTCAGGAACGAACAGGGGCTTCTGACTTAGAAGGTTGTCAAAGTCTAAGTGATGCAGAAATGGATGCATTTTGATCTCATTTGCTCCTCCTGGAAAAGGAAGACAAGAAAGAATGTGATAGAGTCATTTTTAGAGAAACTGCTCCATATCGGTACAGTTTATGTTAACCTGAACTGAAGATGTAACAGCAGACATGAAGGAAATGTACTGAAAGTCACAGCATGAAAAATGGGGAATGGATAAGTAGGTAGATTACTGAACCTCATGGACACAACCATTTGTCTGCTCACAGACGTGTAATAAGTCATAATACTATTATAATATTACCTGTCCCAAGTCTATCTGCTGGATCTTTTCTGAGCAGCTGAGTGATGATGTCCCGAGCATCAGGTGGAGTAGAGTATTTATGATATGTCAAAATTAATTTATCTGTTATATAGAAACAAATATTACAGGAAATGAAACGTTTTCATTTATTTTTATAAAAAATGTCCTTAATAAGGCTAGAAATTAAACCAGAAAACCAATGAAACCAAATAACAGTGACATCACAAGCATTCAGATTATTTTACTTACCCTCAAGGACACTGCGTAAAATATCTCTTTTTAAAGCCCCTTTAAATGGTGTACATCCATAAAGAAATTTATGTAGAGTGATCCCTACTGACCACCAATCAACGGGCCTTCCATAGCCTTTCCTTTGGATAATTTCTGGGGCCATGTAACTAGGGGTGCCAAAAGTCTGGAAACCAACAGAAGAATGAGATGATAATCAATAAATATAATTGCGTCAAATAACATCAGTGCAAACGTTTTATAGAGAAATTGTCAGAGAAAGAGAAAGAGATGAAATCTGTAAAGTACAAGACCTTGTAAGTAAAGCCTACCTCTTCATCAAGGAACTCGCTGGTGATGTCCTCAGATGAAGCCTTGTAGATATCTGAGCTTGGTCTCATGAGGCCGAGTTTTGAAACCCCAAAATCGGTGACCTTAATATGTCCTGTTGATGATATCAGGAGGCTGTGAAAGAAAGAAATGGTGTCAGACCCAAGTAATAACCCATAGACTGTATAAAAACTATAATTTTTTTTCCCCTTTATTATACTACTGGGGTCACTTACTTGCCAGGCTTCAGGTCTCTGTGCACCACACCATAACTGTGCAGGTATTCCACAGCAAGTACCGTTTCCGCAATGTACATACGGGCCAGGGGGACTGGTAAAGGACCCCTGCGCTTTATAAGACTGGCACAGTCTCCTCCTATCGGAGAAAGCAAATATGAGAGGTGAGGGTTTGTTTCAATGTAAATTACACATGATGAGGGTGAATATGAAATAAGTGGAAATATTGGGACAAGATGGCCTATATAGAGATATACTGTGTAATGTAGAGCGTATACTGTATACTATATGTTGCCATCCATGTGGGCACATTATGGTCATATATAGGTGCTAGGACTAAACAGACGTGGGCTGGATATAGATACAATGGATGTGTCCTACCTGGTACATACTCCATGACCATACACAGATGAAGTTTAGTAGGGAAAGAGCAGAACATGGAGGCCACAAAGGGACAATCAGCGAATGCTGAGATGTCCCTCTCCAGAAAGGCCAATTCAAGTCTCTTTGGCTTTTTCAGGTTCTCCTTGTCCATTGTCTTCATAGCACAAATCTGGTTTGTGTCTTTATGGCGCACTAAGTGGACGGCCCTGGAGAGGAAGAAAATCCATGATTTATTCCAAATTCTTATTAACAGTCCATCTATAGACCTCATCAAATGATCTCCTGTACTAATGGTTAATACTAGATGTGAGGCCATCACTATAAATCCATGTCTAGAAATGCATAAAATAATACTCCATAAATGATTATCAATGGAGGGTCCACATCCACGTCACATCCTAACTGACCTGACAGATAGATGTGGACAGTGATGTGGTCTCCTAATTTCTCTATGGGAATATTACATGGGCAGGACACCGAGGCATCATCATAAGGAGCCCTGGGAAATAAACATTATACCAAAGTAAAGCTCACCCAAAGGCTCCACTGCTGATCAGTTTGATCTGTTTATAGTCGCTCTTACAAGGATTTCTCTCAGGGTTCAATGATCCGATCAAGGCCTAAAAAGGAATAAGAAATGACATTAAGACAGAAAATGCAGGAGAATAAAAGCTCAAGATGCAGGAACGTCTCCCTTCTATATTATGTCCCCACTGATTACACTGTAGAGAACGTAATACAAGCCGGACCCACCACAGACCCCATTATATTATAAAGGGAAATCCCCCATACACATAAATCAATACTGCAGGGAAGGATAAGGGACATCACACAGAGGGGGCAGGAAGAATAACGCCATTATCACACATAATATGTCTGATCTACATGACGAACAGTGATATCCCATTGTCATATGGGATATAATATGGGATGTATAATTCACACCCGTCATCTAATGATATACAGACGTCCCTCTGATACTTACACTGGCAGATTCCTGGATGATTTCTGGTGTTTCACATATTCCACCATCAGTATTTGCCGGCACAGTTATTCCTAAAATAATGAAGAAACGTTATTTATTAAATGTCTATATCAGCACTTAATAACCAAAAGAAAAGGAAGTAAAAAAGTCAAATATCAAAAAACATAACAAATTGTATTGATTAATCAGAACAATTCATGATAAAAAAAATAATAAGAGAATGTCAGACACAGAGAACGCTCTCTCTTTCAAACCAAGAACAACTGATCAAAATCACTTCAAAACCTATTCATAATGGTATTCATACAAGTTTGTGTCTGTTTAGAATGTAGAAGATATAGGAACAATCTGTAGTCCTCAAAATTAATAAGACAAATAAAAAAGAGAAACCTGCACAGTCTGGGAGGGTGGGAAGCAAGACCCCGACATGTGTTTCGCATAGGCTTCTTCCAAGGGGTATTGAAGAAGTTTTGCGTAGGCTTCTTCCAGCGGGTGTGTAAGAAGCCTACATGAAACGCGCATCAGGGGCTCACTCCCCACCCTCCCAGACCATGCAGGTTTCTCCTATTTATTTGTTTATTTATTTATACAGAGGATGAAGAATAAATCAACATATTCTTTGCCGTTCTCAATAACGAAATATTTGAATGTAAAATATTAGATGATCGTCTTACCTTCTATCAGATCGGAGTTTGGCCCTGGCTGACTATTATCTGGGTCAGCAACATTTAGGTTTTGCCCCTCTGCGGAGTCGCCTTTTGATGTTTCCTGATGGATATAAGATATACAATTAATATAACATTTCTCAAACACTAGATTACCATATATATAAAGCAGGAAGGATTAAACCTGGATTTACTTGACAAGTTCAGTATTGGACGGACAATTCACGGCCACTCTATCAAGTAAATTTACATTAATATTTAAGCGACTTGTATCTACAACTGTTCTCTAATAACTTCTATCAGAACTGCAGCATTTACAAGGAGGAAGATTGTGATGATCGAGTGAGACAGAGATAGAAATACAAGCTCCGCACCGCTGAGTACAGACTGTCACCACGGAGGATGGAGCCACAGAGACAGGCTGCCATAAAATATCCTGTGTCTGCCTGGAGCGGAGAGAGGAAGGCCTCTACCATCATAAATCTGACCTTCTGCTATATGACTGGTAATCTGGAGAAGATCAGACAACAAGGACATGAGATGTAGAAGATGACAGATCCTTACCAGGCTCTCCAGTGAGTAGGCCGGATACTCCAGTACAAGCAGGACATTTTGGGCCAGCTGTTTGAAAAAGGCCAATTCTCCACTTTGGGATTTTTCTTCAGCCTATAAAGATGAAAATAAACAAGAAATGAAAATAATCAATAAAATTCATGAACATATATGGTATTGCCACGTTTGTTAAAGTCTGATCTGTTAAGATAGGTGTTTATTAATTGTGTTAATTAATTCCCTAACATCGAGAAAAAAAATCAAAACGCTAGATTTACAGGTTTTTTTGCTCACCTCACTTCACTAAAAAAATGTAATAATAAGTAATTAAAGCACCGTATGTACACAAAAATGATATCAATAAAAACCTGAGTTCACTGCGCAAAAAAAGGCTTTACTTAGTTATATCAACAGAAAAATTACAATGTTATGGGTCTCTGAATATAGTGACACAAAGAACCATTTCATCTCAATTGGATTTATTTTCACCTTGTTTCAATACAATGTATGGTAAATAGGATGGAGCCATTGAAAGTTGCAATTCATCCCAAAAAAACAAGCCCTCACATGTCTATGCCAATGGAGAAATAACAAAGTTATGGCTCTTGAAAGAAAGTGAGGAAAAAATGAGAGCAGAAAAATGAAAAATTCTGTGGTCCATAAAGGGTTAACCAATCCTATTCCCTCCTCCCCCCGCATCCAGGACCTTCCCACCCCTAATTCAACTAACCCTTTAGATCCCACCCTCTCCTTTGTCATGTAGCCTGATTGCCCTGTTTTGACTCCAGGCTATTCTTATCTGGGTATTTGGCACAGGTTAAACTTAAACTTGTATTCCATTATTATTTTCCATTATTATTATATATAATTTGTGCAGATTGTCTGCTACTTACCTGGTGTACTAATGTCCAGATGTTCTGCTGTAAATGCTCAAGATATTCTGAGCTTATACAACCTTGGTGGTATTTGGTCAGGCAATCTCTCACAAGCTCCATAACCAGCCGGTAAGTGAAGCTGAGGACGCCATCGGGTAGTGGTAGCACAAAGTCAGGGTCATAGGTGGTAAGAATCCCCTGGAGTAGTGCTAACACCTGAAGTCTGTCTGGAGGAATTCCAGACATTTCAAGTAATCCAAGCGCGGTTAGTATATGACTAGCTATATGGCTTATCACACCAACAGCAATGACACCGGAATGTCAAAGTGACAACAGGAGTGTAAACACTTGTAGAAGTAGTGATGGTTAATTGTGATGTCATAATGGAATCTTGTGTTCTAATCTTAAAGGGGCATCTTACCTTATAAGGAAGTTGCCTTGCAACCCTTAAGTAGGGAAAAATATAGGCTCAGCATCAGTATCTGTTATACACAATAAAAATTATAGCGTTTTGTATCAATAAGAAATTCCGATCCCAGCGCTAACAGAAATATCTTTCTGTGGGAACAGGGCATGTGGGGCTGGGGCTGCATCCAACCCTGGCATATGAAGCACGCTGGCCCATGTTGCTCTGCCACAACCACTTCCAAAGATGGGGGTCTTTATTACAAATATGACCCTGCCTACCAATGGAGAAAATCAAAATTTACTACTCCCAATAATTCCAGTTTTTAAAGTTGGCAAAATAGGTCTCTTTATAATATTAATAGTAACCTCTTGACCCTCCTTATAATAATAATAGCGCCCATCTGGTTCTCCTGATAATATTAAAGGGAATCTGACAGTGGCATCAACCCTCATAAGCCATCTATATGGGCATTTAGGTCATAGAACGTTGAAGAAACCGATACCTTGATATCTGCCATCTGATGTCTTATTCCACAGAAATCCACATTTTCTTTTATATGTAAATGAGCTGTTAAGATCTATGGGCCGGACATAGATCTCCCTGAGAATCTGCATCCAGAGATTATTTTCAATGGAACAGGTAGTTATCAGTGGGAGACATGTACATCAGGAGAGTAGACGGTCAGTCATTACATGTGTCACACTGGAAATGACTCTTTTCATTTATAATAAGCCCTGGATGCAGATTCTCAGGGAGATCTATGTCCGGCCCATAGATCTTAACAGCTCATTTACATATTAAGAAAAAAAGTCAATTTCTCTGGATTAAGACATTCATCAAATAGTGGCTATCAAGGCATCACTCTATTCAACTTTCTCTGACCTGCATCTTTATGTAGACGGCTTATGAGGGTTGATCTTACTGACAGTTTCCCTTTAATAGTGTGGCTCGGACCTCCTTATAATAATAGTGCCCCTTATGGGCCTCCTTATAATAATGATAATAATGGTGACTACCTGTTCTTTTTTATTAAATTAAAAATAATAATGCTCCGTCAGGCCTCTTTATAATAGTAATATTAATGATAAAAATATTAGATGACCCCACACGGTTTAGGGAAAGTGTCACTGAATGCAGAAGCCGGGTCTAAGCTCCTAATAAACACTACCCACCTCCTGCCCTGCTGTGTTATTACAGGCTTTATTCCCCTTCAAGCCTAAGCAGCAGAATGCCGGTATCTCCTCTTACTGCTCCATTTCACCTGCTGTCAGTAATGCAAAGTACCTGGGCCCTGTTTTAAAGCCTCTTGCTAACCCCCTCCCACCATGTATCTAGTGGTAGACCCCATATTAATATAAGCCCCCTACATACCTTGAGCTGCCACTCTCCAGCTGTCTTTTCTGGAGCTGATCCCAGCAGGTATGGCTGACAAGAGGCTGCAGCTGGAGGCCTTGTGCTTCAAGCAGCATTGTGGGGAGGAAGGATAGCTGTCCTGACTTCTGGCAAGGCTTGCAAGTCTCCTTCACGGCTGGACTGGGCATCTGGCAATTCTGTCAAATTCTGGCTTGGCCGGTCTGGCAGTGGGCTGCATCGATCCGCAACACTATTAACTGTTAACAATTATAGTGAAGCAGAGAGCCATCAGCTCCCTGCTCTGCCACTTAACTAAGGCAAGCCACAGATTGCTTCCGGCCACAGGCAGGGACTGCAAGGGATCGGTACCACGTAATGGACGTCAGGCAATGAGATGACATCAGAGACTGTAGTGAGGAGGAGCACATCACCACTCGGCATGGGAGTGTCGTGAGGAAAATATGAGTTTATTTCTATTTTTTTGCAGTCACTGCAGGGTACGAATATTATTACAAGATAAGATACCTAGGGGGGCACTAATGTCTCATAAAGAGGCCAAGGAGGGTGACATTGTTATTACAGGTTGTCCCATGGGGCTCTTTTATTATCACTATGGAGGAGGCCTAGAGGGGCTCTGTTATTATTATAAGGAAGCCCGGGGATATTAATATTATTGTAAGAAATCCCGGGGCGCTATAAATATTATAAGGAAGCCCAGGGTCCATTATTATTATTATTATTATTATTATTTTAAGCAGGCCCAGGGGGTCTCTATTATTATTGGGGCAATATTATTGTAAGAAGCCCTGAGTGCACCATTATTATTAGGTACAGATGGGGGCATTATTACTCTGTAGTGGCACAGAGGGGACACTGTTACTGTGTGGGATACAAAAGCAGGAAGCTCTTTCTATGCAGGGTACAGAGGGGGCATTATTACTACGACAGGGGTGGGCAATTAATTTTCCAGAGAGGAAACAAGAGCGACTGTGACTGTTGTGGAGGGTCAAACCAATAGGCTGAATTTAATTCTGCTCATCATTAATATTACCAAAAATAATTACAATTATTATTTTATAATAATAGTATCACTTAATATTAAGAAGAATTAAGTATGCTGACATCCCCCTATATACCGTACGAGCCCGCAAACAGCCTCCAATATACAGTATGAGCCCCTACACAGCCCCTTACATACAGTATGAGCCCCCAAATAGCCCCTCTATATACAGTGAGCCCCCACATAGCCTCTCTGTATATAATATGAGCCCTCACATAGCCTCCTATATATAGTATGAGCCTTCACATATTTCCTATATACAGTATTTGCCCCATAAACAGTATTAGCCCCCCATAGCCCCTCTATATGCAGTGTGAACCTCACATGGCCTCCTATATACAGTATGAGCCCTCACAAAGTTTCATAGTTTTAAAGTTGAAGATAGACTTAACACCATCAAGTTCAACCTATAGTCTAAAATGTTGATCCAGAGGAAGGCAAAAAACCCATGGGGCAGAGATTAATAGCTCCATATTAGGGGAAAAATTCCTTTCCGATTCCATAAGACAATCAGACTAGCTCCCTGGATCAACGCCCCATCACAGAATCTAGTGCCCATATCATGTAATGTTATATTTCTGGAAATTGCAGTTGGAACCAGCTCAACACACCGGAGTAATTAAAAATTTGCAAACTCTTTATTGGAAATCCTTTAAAAATGAAATTGATAAAAAATTGGGCATCTTAGACAACAAAGAGGGGTGTAACAGGAATCAATCCATACGCGTTTCTAGCTACATGGCTCTTAAACACAGTGTTCAAGAGCCATGTAGCTCGAAATGTGTATGGATTGATTCCTGTTACACACACCACCCCTCTTTATTGCTTTGTTGTCTGAGATGCCCAATTTATTATCAATTTCATTCTTAAAGGATTTCCAATAAAGATTTTGTGAATTTTTAATTACTCCGGTGTGTTGATCTGGTTCCAACTCCAATTTCCTCAACTACCTCCAGCGCTGTGCAGCAGCGGGGACGCCGTGCTCCTCCCGGACTGGAACAGCATCTCAGGGGTGAGCTGAATTTTTTCTTATTTAATGTTATATTTCTCAAGAAAAGCATCCAGACTCTTCTTCAATTTTTGTAGTGAATCACTCATTACAAACATCATCTGGCAGAGAGTTCCACAGTCTCACTGCTCTTACAGTAAAGAATCCGCGTCTGTGGTAATGATTAAACCTTCTTTCCTCTAGACGTAGAGGATCCCCTTTTGTCCCCATCGCAGGCCTAAGTAAAAAAGCTCATTATACACATCTCTGTATTGTCCCCTCATATATTTGTACATTGCAGCAGGATCGCCCCTAAGCCTTCGTTTTTCCAAACCGAAAAACCCCAAGTTTGATAATCTGTCTTGGTATTGCAGTCCACCCATTCCCTTAATAACCTTGGTTGTTCTTCTCTGTACTCACTCTAGTTCAGTTATGTCCTTCTTATACACTGGAGACCAAAATTGTACAGAGTATTCTAAGTGGGGTAGCAATGGTGACTTGTATGGTGGCAAAACCAATGTTCTTGCCATGAGTGTCTATGCCTCTTTTAATGCATCCCATCATTTTCTTTGCCTTGACAGCAGCTGCCTGACACTGGTCACTAAAGTGAAGTTTGCCGTCCACCCATACACCCAAGTCTTACTCAGTGACTGTTTTACCCAGTGTTTTACGATTTAGTTCATAATTATTTATTTTATTTCCTCTGCTCAAGTGGAAAGTGGTGACTACCTGTTCTTTTTTATTAAATTAAAAATAATAATGCTCCCTCAGGCCTCTTTATAATAGTAATATTAATGATAAAAATATTAGATGACCCCACACGGTTTAGGGAAAGTGTCACTGAATGCAGAAGCCGGGTCTAAGCTCCTAATAAACACTACCCACCTCCTGCCCTGCTGTGTTATTACAGGCTTTATTCCCCTTCAAGCCTAAGCAGCAGAATGCCGGTATCTCCTCTTCCTGCTCCATTTCACCTGCTGTCAGTAATGCAAAGTACCTGGGCCCTGTTTTAAAGCCTCTTGTTAACCCCCTCCCACCATGTATCTATAGCATCGGCGTCTCTGCCCCCTGCTGGCGTAGCGTACATGTACATACCGTATCATACGTGTACGTTACGGTAAGCTCGGACCAATGAGAGGAAGCATCCGGCGCTCAATCAGAGGAAGTATCCGGCACCCAATCAGAGGGACAGCTGTAACATCACGTGCCAACGTTAGCTGCTGGTCTGAGATTGGCTGGCGGCTGCTTCCTGTGATTGGGCGGAGCTTACAGTAATGTACGGGACGCTACATGTAGGGTACAGCAGCGGAGAGAGACCGGCGGTCGGGCGGAATCCAGCGTGGAGCCACAGAGCACCGATGAGTGTGTGTGTTCTGGCGGGTCTGGCAGTGGCATGGGGTTATTTGGTGGTGGCAGCGTGTTTGGTGGATCCAGCGGCGACCCCAGGAGCGGCTCTGACAACGGCGGCGTCTCTGGCGGTGTGTCCGGCTGTGCTTGGAGCAGCGTTTGCAGTGGCGGGTGCAGCCAGGGTGTCCTGTGCCATCTTCGGACACTCATGTGCTTCCTGCCGGGCACGGCCGCGGTGCCTTATGGGATTCGTTCACTTCGCAAACTGCCAATTATGTAAGTACATAGCCTCCCATTGCTTAGTGTTCTTGATTGTCTTTGTGGGCACACTCTCCTCCGTAGTGTAAAAACAAGGCAGCAGCGCAAGTGCGAATGCTCGCTGGGTTATGTCATCATCTTTGCCAGTGATGGTGCATCGGAGACCAGAGCTGTGGAGTCAAAGTCGGAGTCGTGGAGCCTGAGTCGGTGCCAATTTTGGTGGAGTCGGTATAAAAAGGACTGACTCAGACTCCAAAAATATATAATAAATTGGGTACGGTAGTGCAATGCAATATTTGCAAATTATTATGTTCTACATATCTTGATTATTATAGCAATGATTAAAAGGCTTATGTTCACATGATGCTACAATAAATGTATCACCTAAACATCAGCAATGTACGAAGGAGTCAGAGTCATGGAGTCGGAGTCAGGGAAATTGAGGAGTCAGTGGTTTGGCTTACAGACTCCACAGCCCTGGAGACAGCCAGGCAAGTGTCGCTGCTGCAGTTGTGTGTGCCTTTCCCAGAATTTCGCGCAGTATCCTAGATGCCAAATTGCAGCATCTGTATCCAGGATCGTGCATCTACCTAATAATGCATGTTGCAGCAGCCTCCAAGATGCATTATCAGTAGGAATAGATATATTCAGATGCTGAATATGGACAAATATTTTCAATTAACACTACCCCACCACTATACTAGAGAAGCAAACAAAACCATCTCAAACTTTTATTTAAAACATTTTATTTACTGGAAAAAGTAATGAGGCAGAGGGCAAAAACATTTAATACAAAAAAAAATAAATTCATATATGTACTCTTTTAAAAACAAAGGAAAGAAATTCTGCATTAATGAGCCTTGTCATTTATTCATAACTCTGTCAATCTTGCACCAATGCCATCCAGACATGACATCCACATTTGGAAATCTCAATCCCCTTTTTTTGCCAAGAAACATCTAAAGGAGTTATTCAAGTCTCCAACGCTTGGTTACCTAAATAGAAAAAAATAAATAATATAATATATATTAGATGGTGGCCCGCTTCTAACGCATCGGGTATTCTAGAATATATATGTAGGCTGCTGGGGTGTATATAGAGGCTGCTGGAGTATATATAGAGGCGGCTGCTGCTGGGCTGTATATAGAGGCTGCTGGGGTGTATATAGCGGCTGCTGGGCTGTATATAGAGGCTGCTGCTGCTGGGGTGTACTGACCAGAAAATGTGACTGCCTCAGCCAATCACAGGCCATAGTTAACCGGATTTACCCAAAGTCCATTTTCCCTAATATGGGTAAATCCAGTTAATTTGTAGCATATAGCACAGTGGGTAACCGAAGTCCATTTTTCCCTAATCTGGTGAACAACTGCAGTATATGATACTACTTAACCGTTTTTACTCAAAATGAAGGGACTTTGTCGTTTTTTAGACCCTGGGTCACTGCCCCCCCGTGCTGGATCTGCCCCCGCAGTGTTCGCTTTCTACCCTCCATCCCACGTGCTGGCTCTTATGCAGCGGGTGAGAGCGGGCAGAGTAGGCGTGAGTGGGTAGAGCAGAGTGAGGGTAGTAGCAGAGAGCGGGACAGCGGGGGGACAGTGGGAGACAGGAGAACACAAAGGGAGACAGTAGAGCACAATGGGGTCAGTGGAACACAGCGGCGGAGAGCAGAGAAGGGGTCAGTGGAGCATAGCAAGCAAAGCAGGGTACAGCGGAGTACAGCAGGGGACATTAGAGCAGAGAAGGGGTCAGCGGAGCAGAGTGGGGGACAGCAAAACAGAGAAGGGTTCAGCAGAGCTCAGCGGGGGTTAGCAGAGAAGGGTCAGTGGAGCACAGCGGGGGACTGCAGAGCAGAGAAGGGGTAAGCAGAGCATAATGGGAGACAGCAGAGCACAGTGGGGGACAGCAGAGTAGAGAAGGGGTCAGTGAAGCACAGCGGGGAAAAAGCGGAGCAGAGAAGGGTCAGTGGAGCACAGCGGGGGACACCAGAGGAGGGGTTAGCAGACCACAGAGGGGGACAGCGGAGCAGAAAAGGGGTCAGCGGAGCATAGCTGGGGACAGCGCAGCACAGTGGGGGATAGCGAAGCAGAGAAGGGTCAGTGGAGCACAGTAGGAACAGAGAAGGTCAGTAGAGCAGAGAAGGGGTGTGTGTGTGTGTGTATATACACATGCGGTGTGTGTATATGTGTTCCCTCGCCCGACATCGCCGCAGCGCTGCCTGCACCCACCTCCGTGTAGCCACAGCCTCTAGGAAAGACCGCGGCTTGCGGCCTGTGCACGGAGGTGGCTGCAGGCAGCGCAGTGGCGATGTCGGGCGAAGGGGAATGGGGGAAGGGTCCCAGCGACGGCGGGTCCAGGCGGCGGGTGGGTTCCACTTCCGGTGAGCGTGGTTCAATTCTCGCGGCAACTCGCGGCTGGACTGCGCCTGTCCCTGATTGGTTCTGGCCGGCCGGGATTGGTTCAGCGACGCGGGATTTCGGTTACGGAAGTGGAACCACAAGGCAATTATATAGTGAACACACATTTCACATACAGTGACAGAACTACCCAACTCTGAGACCTTATTTTTCCCACACAGCCTGTCCTTGGGTGGCTCCGTCTGAGATAAGGTGTTATATTCAGCTAGGATGCATTTTAAAAAGATTTCTCTCTCCAGTCAGGGTGATGAAGGACTGTATCCCTTATCTGCATTATACACCACAGGGAACTCTGGTTTTACAGATTTCTGCTGCCTTCACCATAGCCCATAGGAGACATAATATATTACCTTATTGTATGATTAGACACTAACATGTCCCTGTGGACATTACAGCTGTGTTAAATAAACAAACAAAAAAATGAGATAAGGCGACACTCTCACCCTTCCTGGGGATGGATGGCACAGTGAGCACCATTTATGGCCTCCCTCCAGGCAGGAGCAGAACCTGCAGGGGGGGCGAGTATAGGAGCAGTGAAAAAAGAAAAAAAACATCACATGGACTGTGAATGCCAGTTTGAAAAAAGAAATATGAAGCATTTCCCACCTTTGGTCCCTAGAGGGAGGGCTTACAATGTTTCTAGTTTGAAAGAAAAAAAATGTGATGCTTCTCCCCTTTTGGTCTTTAGAGGGGGGCTTGCAATGTTAAAAATTTATAGCACACCCCCTGTAACTGATGAACTATAAATTCAGTGGCCTGAACACAGAGCATTGTCAGAAGGTTCCAGTAAATCCAGGTAACTGCTAGCATAGTGCACAGCAAGGCAATCTGATAAACCACTATCCACTAGAGAATGAAATCCACCCAATGTACAGAGTCACTGCTGCCCCAAGAAAGATTGAAGAAAACAACCAGCGTGTATTTGTTGTTTTAGGAAATAGGCTGTGAGACTTTTTTTTTTTTTTACAGGCTAGGTTTTATTTTTACATGGTGTTTTTTAATACAGATCCCATGGTGTTGTGGATCCGCCGGCTGCTGGGCGTAAGTATGTACCTTACCTACCAGTGTCTTACATCTGCCAATATGTATAACATTTTTTATTCACTTCTGGGTGTCTATGGGTAAATTACCTTACTTGATGCAATACGCAGTCACACTGTGACAGTGATACCACATGGAACGGTGTGAAGTCTACCATTTTGTCATGTCTGCAGCTTTTTGAGCGCTTTATGAATGTGTAAGGCCGTATTCCCTTTGACAGTAGTTGCACGGTGCATCACCAGTCTTATACTGCTTTTTTTAGAACATATACCACGAGGACATACCTGACCTGCCCAGTTTGCTCTAAAGTATCAGAGCGACTGGACAAACATCTACACGGAGTGTGCATGACCCAGAATTCTGCCGAGGAGAGGAAAGCCGCTACTGCTGATGCAAGGGCCAGAGTTAGAAAATCACATCCAAAGGGACAAGCATAGACGAGGAGGACATTATGTCTCTTCAAACATTGGCCAACGTAATCCCTTTCCTTGAGGATAGAGGGTTCCTCATAGTCCGGAAGCCAACTGCGGCCAGGTAGGCTCCACTTTTTCCTATCAATCTTTTGGCTATATCACATGACTTTGTATGTTTAATATATTAGTGTTGAATGATCTGATCGGCCCAACTTCAGGATGGATCAGGCGCTTTTTTGGCTGACTGGGTTTAAGGTTAGGGCCGATCACCGATTGTCGGTCAGATTGGGTCGATGCTTTTGACCCCATCTAACCCAGGATGGCTCATCACCATTTGATATGCATGTCTGTTAATCAGGTGGCTTTTTATAAATTTACAGTACTGTCCAATGTGAGGAGCAGACTGCAGGTGCCAGCAGCACTGCCCCTGCGGTGGAATATGAAGTGGTCGAGGAGAGCGAGATGTCCAAGAGTGTGTAAGTGTCTGCCAGTCAGCCAGTCTGTGTCAGTCAGTCTGTCTGTCTGTCTAACTCACACATAATGCTTTCTTTCCTCGCAGTGCCAGTGCCGTGCATCCCTTTGCTCAGTCAACTCAAGAATCTCCTTCAAGAGAAGAAGAAGACTACCAGAGATCGCCTGTACAGTGAGTTTATTGCTTAGTCTTTTCATTAGGATACACCCAGCATTCAGTTATCCGGTGAACCACTGCACCATATGCTACTACTTAACCGGAATTACTCAAAATGAAGGGACTTTGTCGTTTTTTAGACCCAGGGTCACTCCCACTGTCAGAGGTGCGGGCATTCAGGTGTCTGATGCCCGTCCCAGCTGGCCAGGGGAGATACCACCACCAGCAGCTGCGTCCCAGCTGGCCAGGGGGGACACCACCACCAGCAGCCGCGTCCCAGCTGGCCGGGGGGGAAACCACCACCAGCAGCCGCGTCCCAGTTGGCCATGGGGGGACACCACCACCAGCAGCCGCGTCCCAGCTGGCCAGGGGGGGGGGGGGGGGACACCACCACCAGCAGCCGAGTCCCAGCTGGCCAGTGGGGGACACCACCACCAGCAGCCACGTCCCAGCTGGCCAGGGGGGGACACCACCACCAGCAGCCGCGTCCCAGCTGGCCAGGGGGGGACACCACCACCAGCAGCCGCGTCCCAGCTGGCCAGGGGGGGACACCACCACCAGCAGCCGCGTCCCAGCTGGCCAGGGGGGGGGGGGAAACCACCACCAGCAGACGCGTCCCAGCTGGCCAGGGGGGGAAACCACCACCAGCAGCCGCGTCCCAGCTGGCCAGGGGGGGAAACCACCACCAGCAGCCGCATCCCAGCTGGCCAGGGGGGGAAACCACCACCAGCAGCCGCGTCCCAGCTGGCCAGGGGGGGAAACCACCACCAGCAGCCGCGTCCCAGCTGGCCAGGGGGGGACACCACCACCAGCAGCCGCATCCCAGCTGGCCAGGGGGGGAAACCACCACCAGCAGCCGCATCCCAGCTGGCCAGGGGGGGGAAACCACCACCAGCAGCCGCGTCCCAGCTGGCCAGGGGGGGACACCACCACCAGCAGCCGCGTCCCAGCTGGCAAGGGAGGGACACCACCACCAGCAGCCGCGTCCCAGCTGGCCAGGGGGGAGACGGCGTTTGCTGGCTCACGCCATACACACATATACATATATACTCAAACCAAGGAAGAAGAGGATAGCCGGGTTGCGTTATCATGGAGGCTGGAGAGCCGCGTCTCCACAATGCTTCATTATCTAACTGAAGAAAAAAAAAAAAGGGAAATTAATTTGCAATAATATAAATAAATATATAATATATTATGATACAATATATAATATATATATAAGACCACCAGCAGCCGCGTCCCAGCTGGCCAGGGGGGACACCACCACCAGCAGCCGCATCCCAGCTGGCCAGTGGGGGGGGGGGGGGACACCACCACCAGCAGCCGCGTCCCAGCTGGCCAGGGGGGACACCACCACCAGCAGCCGCGTCCCAGCTGGCCAGGGGGGGGGGGGGACACCACCACCAGCAGCCGCGTCCCAGCTGGCCAGTTGGGACATACACATAAAGAAACACACATACACAGGGAGTAAGGCACACAGGAGGAAGACAGCACACAAGGGGGAAGAGCTCCTATCGGAACGTCACCCCCCTCCCGATGCGATAGCATCGGGCTTCCAACTAGTATAATATATATATATATATATATGACGCGCCCCTGGGCCTGTGTCGCGCTGCGTTGCGCACGCGGGAGCTTACCCGGAGCCGGATCTCTTGAGGGTTGTAGTCTCGTGGCGGTGACCCGGTCCGTGCCCAGGGAGTCAAACTGAGCGGCGATGTAACAGCGGTAGATGTAGGACGACTACGCCACCCGTTGAATGCAGCTATGGAGCTGCCGCTGCAGGACAGTCCGCTGAGGCCGGTGGATGGATGGTGCAGCGTAGATGGTATAACCCCCAACGGGAGGGGTATGGCCTCAGGGCAGCAGATGTGGATGATGGGGGTAGCAGGAACCACTCAGAGACGGTGCGGTGTAATTCAGGGTCTTTACTGGTAACAACTATAGACCCTCCCGGAGTACTTGCTAGTGAACGGGGCCTGGTCAGTCCTTGAGCAGATGGGATCTCCCCTGGCCAGGCGGAGTTGTAGGCCTCCCAAACTGACTGTACTCTTCTGGCTACCTTGCTAGAAGCGGATATAAGTAGCCCACGTCCCTGAGTGTACCGTGTGGTGCTCACCCGTATGGCCGGTGACTCGGGGCCTTCTAATGGCTTCCGCTCCACGATGGCGGTGCTGGTCCCACGCGTGTGACCGTGCCTTCGGGTTTCTGGGCCTGAGGACCTGAAATCCCCTGCCGGTCGGCTTCTGCTGCTGGGTAAGAGTTAGTCCCCACAGCCTCGGACGCCGGGTCCGGTAAGAAAGCTTCTCAGTCAGGGCGAGCTCTGCAGCTGCCAGCCCCTGACTCGTAGTAGTATTGCTTCTGCTGTTTCTTGTCTCTACTCTCCTTGACTGACTAACCCTGCCTCAGCCCAGGGTTTATACAGGGGAAGTTCTTCCCCTCCCAAGACTGGGCAGGAGGTGTGGCATGCACAGGATCCCTGACCAAAGGACCTCCCACCTGCTCTCAGACATAACATTACATTACTGTGGAAAACCAGACCCCTGGGGTGCCACATTCCCCCCTAGTGAAATTTAGTACTCCGGGACTAAACATATTTTAGAAAAAACATAACAAGATATAACAACAATAATAGTACAATAAGAAGAAACACATAAAGGTGGTCACGGCATGTCCGTAACCGGGTGTAGTCTTTGAAGAAAGCAAGGTGTCCATTTCACCAAAACAGGGAGACGTAACCAGGTAGGGGTCTGTCCTACCCAGAGTCCTTAACAGTCTCTAGTCCATCCTGGGTTACGCTCCAACTATGTACAAGGATTCCCGGTAAATCCACCAAGGATTCCTAAAAATAACTGGAAACACAAAATTATACACAAGCAACAATACACAGATAAATATAAATAAAACAATTTATACACTTCAAATCCTCCAGCGTGCGGGTAACTGGCCTCTAGTGGCCCTAGTGGACCTACAGAGCTGACTGTCTGGCCCTGAACTACAGGGTGTAGGAGCTGTCAAGGGTAAACTGGGCAGCTGTCTACCGGCTCTTTGTCTCACTAGGGGTACGGCAGGCTCACTATAAGCAGAGGGTTGATCCTCCTGTTCTGCTTGTGTGGAGTCTTCTGCCTCCTGGACCGGCTGTTCTTCCAGCTCTACCTGTTGCTCCGTAGGTGCTTGGGATGCTGGTTGGAGGAAGGTGAGTACGGGTACCACAACTGCACCATTGACTTGAGTCCAAGACCGAGGGAAGTCCCCGAGCACAGTACTAACCAGATCTTCCCTTTCCTCTACGGGTCGATGGTCTTCTTGTTCCTCTTCAGGGTTCCTCAGTTGTTCGGGACACTTCTTCAGGTGGTCCCGGGATACAATGGCTGTGGTTTCCCCTCCGTTTTTACTGATGGTACAAACCTTCGGGTTCTCGTGGCTTGAGGGCAGTACGGTGTACGGGTCCTTCTCCCACTGGTCATCCAACTTGTGGAGCCGTCTCTTCCTCTTCAAGACCTGCTCTCCGGGTACCAGGGGAACAGCGGGAGCATACTGGTTGTAAGTTTTCTCTTGTCTTTCCCTAGCCTGACAGAGACTTCGCTCCACGCTCTCCTGTACTCTCCGGTACTGCTGCTGCCTCTCTGTGTCCCAGTCTGTTTCTGGTGAAGTGTCCTCGGGTGTCAGGACTCCCATTTCCAGGTCAACAGGTAACTTACCAGGTCTTGCCCTCATTAGGTAAGCCGGGGTACAGTTGGTGGAACCTACCGGGATGTGGTTGTATAGGTCCACCAGATCGGGCAACTTCTCAGGCCACAGACTGCGTTCTTCCAGGGGCAACGTTTTTAGAAGATCCATTACCACCTGGTTCATTTTCTCACAAAGTCCATTAGTTTGCGGATGGTAGGGTGTCGTCCTTATCTTCCGGCAGCCATACAGATTGCAGAATTCCTGGAAGACCTCCGCTTCAAAGGCAGGTCCCTGGTCCGTCAGCACTTGGTCCGGGTACCCGTGTGGACGGCAAAAGTGCTGCTGGAAGGCTCTAGCTGCTGTTTGAGCCGTTAAGTCCTTGACGGGGACGACAACCAGAAACCGGGAGTAATGATCCACGATGGTTAACGCGTAGACGTAGCCACTTCTGCTTGGGGTCAGTTTTACATGATCCAAGGCTACCAGTTCCAACGGTTGCCGGGTGACGATGGACTGCAGGGGAGTCTTCTGGCTGGCACGGTCCTTCCTTCTCAGGTTGCACGGGCCACAGTCTCTGCACCACTTCTCGATGGTTCCCCTCATGCCTACCCAGTGGAACCGCTCGCGCAGCAGGAACTCCAGCTTCTTCCACCCGAAGTGTCCAGCTCCGTCGTGGTATGCCTCCATCACCATGGCTGCGTCTCTTCGTGGCACCACTACTTGCCAGAGTAATTCATGCGTCCGGGAGTTAACCATTCTGCGGCACAACTTCCCTTTGTAAAGGAACAGTCGACTCTTCTCTGCCCATAGTTGTTTGGCTTCCTCCGGAGCGTCTGGTTCAAGGCGAGCCTCCGGCCGAGTCAGCATCTCCTTCACCAGTCGGACGGCAGGGTCGCTGTCTTGCGTTTCCGCCCAGTTGTAGTGGGGTAAGGGGTTCAACGTAGCAGCCTGCTTACTCCTTACCCGGTGGGAATACTGGATAGTCCCATGACGGTGGAATGCAGGGAGTTCAACTTCTTCCAGTCCCTCCGGATCTTCTACTCCGTCCGGCAGGTTGGGCATCCTGGACAGGGCGTCCGCGTTGGTATTGGAGCGTCCTGCCCGGTATTTGATTGTGAACTCGTAGTTGGACAGACGGGCCATCCACCTCTGCTCCAGGGCACCGAGTCTTGCCGTGTCCAGGTGTGTCAACGGGTTGTTATCCGTGTACACGGTGAACCGGGAAGAAGCGAGGTAATGCTTAAAGCGCTCGGTGACTGCCCATACTACGGCCAGGAACTCTAACTTAAATGAGCTGTAATTCTCGGGGTTCCTTTCGGTGGGTCGCAGTTTTCGGCTGGCGTAGGCAATTACTCGTTCCTTCCCCTGCTGGATCTGGGACAGTACGGCTCCTAGCCCGATGTTACTGGCGTCGGTGTAGAGGATAAAGGGCTGGCTATAATCCGGGTACGCCAGGATTTCGTCCCCCGTGAGGGCCATCTTCAGCTGGCGGAAGGACTCTTCTTCCAGCTCCTCCCATTTGAAGGGCGGCTTCTGGTTCTTGGCCTTCCGGGACTGGCCTATCAGGAGGTCCTGCATAGGTGCTGCCTTTTTGGTGAAACCGGGAATAAACCTTCGGTAGTAGCCTACCAACCCGAGGAACTGCCGCACTTCTTTTACGCTGGAGGGGCTTGGCCATTCCTTAATTGCGGTGATCTTATCAGGGTCGGGAGCCACTCCGTCAGCGCTCACCACGTGTCCCAGGTACTGCACCTTTGGTTTCAGGAGGTGACACTTGGAGGGTTTCACCTTTAGGCCGTAACTTGCCAGAGCTTCGAACACTTCCGCCAGGTGTTTCAGGTGGTCCTCATACGTCTTGGAATATACGATGACGTCGTCCAGGTACAACAGGACCGTCTCGAAGTTTCTGTGGCCCAGACAACACTCCATTAGTCGTTGGAAGGTTCCCGGTGCGTTGCAGAGTCCGAATGGCATGCAGGTGAACTCGCTAAGTCCCATCGGGGTGGTGAATGCGGTCTTCTCCCGGTCCGCCTCTGCTACAGGAACCTGCCAGTACCCGCTAGTGAGATCCAAGGTAGAGAAGAAGTTAGCAGATCTTAAAGCAGCCAATGACTCCTCTATCCTTGGTAAGGGGTACGCATCCTTGTGTGTGATACGATTGATTTTCCGGTAATCTACACACATCCTCATGGTGTTGTCTTTCTTTCGGACTAAGACTAGTGGAGCTGCCCAGGGGCTACAGCTATCCCTGATCACCCCAGCCTCCTTCATGTCTCTAAGCATCCCCTTGGCGTGTTGGTAGTGGGCAGGGGGTACGGGTCGATACCTCTCTTTTATAGGAGGATGGTCTCCCGTGGGGATGTGGTGTTCTACCCCCTTGACTCGCCCGAAGTCTAACGGGTGTTTACTGAACACTCTCTCGTACTCCTGAACCACCCGATAGACTCCTTGTTTCTGGTGTGCGGGAGTGGAGTCAGTACCCAGATGTAGTTGCTGACACCAGTCCTCCATGTTTTTCTTAGAGCCGTTACCTTCCTCCGGGTGAGATGGAGGCAAGGGTTCCACAGATTGTATAGAATTTTGGTTAATGGTATATAATTTGGCTAGCGTGGCATACCGGGGCAGGTACACTTCCCTCTCCCCGATATTTATTATGCGAACGGGCACCCTCCCATGGCGTACATCAACCACCCCCCGTGCTGTCAAAATGGTGGGCCTACTGTCCGAGTAAACTGGTTCTACCATTGCCTGGTAATCTCTACCTCTCAGACCAATAGCTGCCCGGCACCAAATCATCATTTCACTTTTTGGGGGCATGGCAATAGGAAAAGGGTCACACATTCTTACGCTACCAATCTCACCGCCGGAGAGTTCCACCTGTTGCCGTCGCATCAGTGCCCGGATCTCTTTCTGGAGCACCCGCTGCTCGCCGGAGCTGGCGTTCTTGGCAACCTGCTGTAAAAGGAAAATCACCTCTGCAAGACAATTTTCAATTACATTAGTTCCTAGAGTTATTTTTGGGTGACTCTCATGTTTGTCAATATCTACAATGATCAGTCCCTGTGCTGCCAGTTCGACTCTACCGATTTTGATGGTCACCTCTTTAAATCCGATCTGTGGCAGGGGCTGGCCATTGCTGGCGATGATACTCAAGTCGTCGTCAGGGTAGCGGGTAATATCCGAGTCATTCCAGTACTGCTTAAAGAGCACGTACGGGATGGTGGTGACCTGTGACCCGGTGTCCAGTAGGGCACTCATGGGAATGCCATCCAGTACCACAGGCAAGACTGGACGTCCTCCCACATATCTGTCGCGCCAGTTCGATGGGCCTGGTGATCTTTTTCCTGGGGGTTGGCCCTCTACCCCAGGTTGTGCCCGTTTAAAGAACAGTACCTTGCCATATGTCCAGGTTGATTGCAGCGGCGGCAGATGGGTCGTCCGTCCTCGCTGTATCGGTCACTGGGTCTTCCTCTGGCCGGTGGGGTCCTCCTTGGTCGACGCCACGGGATGTCCTCCGGTCCGGATGCCAGCTGGATCTTCCCTGGGGTGGAAGCCTGTAAAGACTGCACAGTTCGGGTTAGCGCAGCAACGCTCTTAGCTAGCTCTTGGACCTGATGGTGTAGGTCTGGAGCCGGGTCATTGTCCAAAGCCTGCGCATCAGCTCCCACAGGCCCTGCCGACAAGGGCGCCGCCTCCTGGTGGTAAGTGATAGCAGGGCGCTTGTGGGTCACAACGCCACCCGGTGCCGGTTCTCGGAGCACCCGGATGGCTCTGTCCTTGAACTGTGCAAAGCCCAGATGGGGATCCTGTAAGGCCATTGCCCGCAACTGGGTTCGGTGGGTATTACAATACAGTCCCTCTATAAACTGTTCGGTCAACAGCCTGTCCTCGTTTCCCACTCCATCAGGGTCGGTCTGCTTAATGGCCCTCAGGGCCTCTTGTAGGTTTAGTGCATAGTCCCTTATACTCTCATGCGCTCGCTGCTTGCACCCGTAGAATCTAAGCTTAATCTCGGCTGAGGTGCGGGTATCAAAGGTGTCCTTCAGCCGGGTTAGTATCCCTGCGACAGTCTTCCTCCCAGGTGGCCAGGATTTTACTTCCCTTTTGGCTGCCCCAGTTAGTTGGGCCACCAGGATGCTCACTTTTTGCTCTTCTGTGAGGGGGTACACCTGGAAGAGGCTATCCAGCTTTTCTCTAAAGTCATGCAGGGTATGTGACTCCCCTGAGTACTGGGGTAGCCAAGCTGCTCCCGGGATATAGGGCATGGCGAAGGGCATAACTGCAGCAGCGGTAGCGCTGGCGGGGGTTGAGGCAGTGAAGCTCTCCTCCGTGTCCGACATCTTCCTCCCCCCTAGTGGACCGTGGCCTACCTTGCGATGATCCTGTTCCGTAGGCCGCGGCTCCGCAGTGGATCGTCAGGGTTGAGGACCTTCCGTCGCGCTCCTGTGACGTCGGCGTCTGCTGGGCTCCTTCCAGGACCTTACGCAACGTCCGGACGTGAGGCGGGGCTTCAGTTCTCGCGCGCTTTCGGAGTCCACGCCCCTCTTCTTCCCGCGCGGCGTCCTCAAGATGGCGTCCAATGGCGGGAAAACTCCACGGATGGCGGGAAGAAGGCAGAAGATGGCGCCGGATGGCGGGAAACTTCACCGATGGCGGGAAGAAGGCTGAAGATGGCGGGAATCTTCACCACAGGTAAGTTTGAAAAGTCTCTTTTTCAGGCACGCAGTACCCGGTGGTTGCGGGCACGAAATCCTGCCGACTACGCCAAAGTTGACGCGCCCCTGGGCCTGTGTCGCGCTGCGTTGCGCACGCGGGAGCTTACCCGGAGCCGGATCTCTTGAGGGTTGTAGTCTCGTGGCGGTGACCCGGTCCGTGCCCAGGGAGTCAAACTGAGCGGCGATGTAACAGCGGTAGATGTAGGACGACTACGCCACCCGTTGAATGCAGCTATGGAGCTGCCGCTGCAGGACAGTCCGCTGAGGCCGGTGGATGGATGGTGCAGCGTAGATGGTATAACCCCCAACGGGAGGGGTATGGCCTCAGGGTAGCAGATGTGGATGATGGGGGTAGCAGGAACCACTCAGAGACGGTGCGGTGTAATTCAGGGTCTTTACTGGTAACAACGATAGACCCTCCCGGAGTACTTGCTAGTGAACGGGGCCTGGTCAGTCCTTGAGCAGATGGGATCTCCCCTGGCCAGGCGGAGTTGTAGGCCTCCCAAACTGACTGTACTCTTCTGGCTACCTTGCTAGAAGCGGATATAAGTAGCCCACGTCCCTGAGTGTACCGTGTGGTGCTCACCCGTATGGCCGGTGACTCGGGGCCTTCTAATGGCTTCCGCTCCACGATGGCGGTGCTGGTCCCACGCGTGTGACCGTGCCTTCGGGTTTCTGGGCCTGAGGACCTGAAATCCCCTGCCGGTCGGCTTCTGCTGCTGGGTAAGAGTTAGTCCCCACAGCCTCGGACGCCGGGTCCGGTAAGAAAGCTTCTCAGTCAGGGCGAGCTCTGCAGCTGCCAGCCCCTGACTCGTAGTAGTATTGCTTCTGCTGTTTCTTGTCTCTACTCTCCTTGACTGACTAACCCTGCCTCAGCCCAGGGTTTATACAGGGGAAGTTCTTCCCCTCCCAAGACTGGGCAGGAGGTGTGGCATGCACAGGATCCCTGACCAAAGGACCTCCCACCTGCTCTCAGACATAACATTACATTACTGTGGAAAACCAGACCCCTGGGGTGCCACATATACACACTAGATGGTTGACCGATTCTAACGCATCGGGTATTCTAGAATATGTATGCGGTACACCGGGCGCAATCAGCACAGCAGTTTTTACATTTGGCGCCAATATCGCTGATTGCTCCCGGCCGCGACCAATCAGCACAGAGGTTTTTAAATTTGGCGCCAATATAGCTGATTGGTCGCTGCCGACGGCCGCGGCGCTGCTTGTGCGGGTACTTCCGCTGCGAGCAGCTGGGAGATGACCGGCTGCTCGCAGCAGAAGCATCCCGAATGGTGGCGCCGCTGCCCGGTCCTCCCTTCACTCTTACAGTCGGGAGATCAGCGGTCCTAGCCGCTGATCTCCCAACGGTAGCCGCATGGAGGTCAGCGGCGCCGCCGGTCGGGGTAGTTCTGCTGCGATCAGCCGGTCATCTCCCGGCTGCATAGCCGCTGACCTCCGTGCGGCAGATGAGCCGCTAACGGCCGCCATCTTTTTTCTGAAATCCCGCGTCGCTTATTGGCTGCGGCCGGACCAATCAGCGACGCGGGATTTCCTGGACAGACAATTATATATATTAGATTTTATTTATGAAGATTTAGGAATAATGCAATACATGCGGGCGGGCGTGCGGCGGTGTAGGTGTGCAGTGGTGTGTATGAGCGGCGGCTGTGTGCCCTGATGGCTGTGTCACCTTGTGGCTTTGTACTCCTGTAGCTATGTCCTTCTGTCTCTGGCTGTCTCCCCCGTGTGCGCTCTCTGTCTGTGCCTGTCCCCCTGTCTCTGGCTGTCCCCCATGTCCCCTTGTCTCTGGCTGTCCCCCATGTCCCCCTGTCTCTGGCTGTCCCCCATGTCCCCTCGTGTCTCTGGCTGTCTCCCATGTCCCCCTGTGTCTCTGGCTGTTCCCCATGTCCCCCTGTGTCTCTGGCTGTCCCCCATGTCCCTCTGTCTCTGGCTGTCCCCCATGTCCCCCTGTGTCTCTGGCTGTCCCCCATGTCCCTCTGTCTCTGGCTGTCCCCCATGTCCCCCTGTCTCTGGCTGTCCCCCATGTCCCCCTGTCTCTGGCTGTCCCCCATGTCCCCCTGTGTCTCTGGCTGTCCCCCATGTCCCCCTGTCTCTGGTTGTCCTCCATGTCCCCCTGTCTCTGGCTGTCCCCCATGTCCCCCTGTCTCTGGTTGTCCTCCATGTCCCCCTGTCTCTGGCTGTCCCCTATGTCCCCCTGTGTCTCTGGCTGTCCCCCATATCCCCCTATATCTGGCTGTCCCCCATGTCCCCCTGTCTCTGGCTGTCCCCCATGTCCCCCTGTCTCTGGCTGTCCCCCTGTCTCTGGCTGTCCCCCATGTCCCCTTGTGTCTCTGGCTGTCTCCCATGTCCCCCTGTGTCTCTGGCTGTCCCCCATGTCCCCCTGTGTCTCTGGCTGTCCCCCATGTCCCCCTGTCTCTGGCTGTCCCCCATGTCCTCCTGTCCCTGGCTGTTCCCCATGTCCCCCTGTCTCTGGCTGTCCCCCATGTCCCCCTGTCTCTGGCTGTCCCCCATGTCCCCCTGTCTCTGGCTGTCCTCCATGTCCCCCTGTGTCTCTGGCTGTCCCCCATGTCCCCCTGTGTGTCCCCCTGTGGCTCTGCTGCAGGCATCACCCCCTGTCCTCTGCTCCTGTCCTGTGTGGCCCTGTGTCCCCCTGTTCTGGTCCTTTGCCCCAGTCCTGTTGGGACATAGGATCGTTGAGTGTACCTCAGTTAAGGATGACAGCAGCCGGCGGGCATCCTCTGCTCTTTGAAGAAAATGGCAGACACGGCACTAGAGACAGCCTCCGCCTCTCCGGGAAGGGAGAGTTCTGTTCTCCCGCGGAGGCTCTTGGGAGTTGTAGTTCTCCAGGCGCTGTCACTGCCTTTTCTGGCCTGGGCGTGGACTACATCTCCCAGCATGCTGTGCGGCTTCGGCCTCAGACAGACAGCTGGCTTCCCAGCAGCGTCACGTCCCCCCGCCCCCCAGCCATTCACACAGGGACGGGGAAAGGAGGAAACAGAGCAGGCTGGAACATTGAGCCCGCGCCTCCCTCTCCCCCTCCCCCCACGGCCATTCTACATTGTGCTCCGGACGGGGCCACAAGCAGATCACCCTGTCCCTGCCTCTGATGCCACACTGTACACTGCCCCCCACATTGAGCCCGCAGCCCGTGCGCGTCCCCTACCGGCCGTTAACATTGTACATTGCACAATGAGTGACAAGCCAGCCGGCTCCGAGTCAAACACCCTGACTCCGCCCCCGCCGTGCAACATCCCCGTTTTACGCGATTTGAGGGTCTTTTGAAGTATTTTTTTTGCGGCGGCCATCATCCGGGGGAGGGGCCGATGATACCACACGCACTTAAAATTCAATCTGCAACAAAAAAGTCACTGACCCCGTTTTTCACATGAAATTCGCAAAATAAAAATAAGCGTACGTGCGGACGCGCCTCCGTTCAGCGCAGCGTCCGTTATCACGCTCATCGCATGAATTACGGAAAAAAAACGTAAACTTTCTCTTTTTTTGGGCGCACTTTTTTTTCCACCCTATTGGGCTAGCTAAAGGCGAAACTGTCCATGGACAGCCCGCCACCTGCTGCTCGTTCACCGCATTGCATCTCCTAACCCAGATAATGGTGTTTGAGGGTTCCGTGGTCTGCTGCACCACCTGCCTGGGGTCGGCAGATCGCATGGCCCTAATCCGGTTAATTTGTGCACTTTGTGATTTTGGGGTGATCTTTTTCGTGCAAATAGGGCGTAGTCGCAGAGGCGCGGGAGAGGCGGCATATCGTTCAGCCGGTCTCGGCGGTGGGGCACGCACCGGTCTCGCGACCGCCGGGGCGACGGAACGGCCGCAGCGGCCCAAAGAAGCGCCACGGCGAGGGGGGAAAAAAATCCGCAAAAGCGGAGATGCTGTCCTCCGGGGCGTCGCCCCAGGGCCCGGCGTACCGATTTTCGAGGCAATCCGCCAAAATTTCCGTTTTTACAGAGTCAGGCTGTAACCCTTCAGGTGGGAATGCTGCACTCAGAGAGGATCTCCTTTCATGTGCTATCCGGACTCTCTCACTCCCTTTTGCTAGGTCTTGCCTGGCTACAGAGACATGAACCCATCCTGAATTGGTGATCTGGTGAGGTGCTCCGTTGGGGGCAGGATTGTCATGAGACTTGCCTGGTTCCGGTTCGTCTGGCTCGACCTCCGTCTACTACGGCTAATCTACCTGGTCTGCCGGCACACTACTGGTCCTATGCGGACGTCTTCAACAAGAAGGAAGCTGAGACACTACCACCTTATAGGCTGTATGATTGCCCTATCGACCTGGTACCCGTTGCTTCTCCTCCCCGCGGGCGTATCTACCCCTTGTCGCTGGCTGAGACCCGGGCCATGACTGAGTACATCGAGGAGAATCTTGCTAGGGGATTCATCCAGAAATCTACTTCCCCGGCTGGAGCAGGATTCTTCTTCATTAAAAAGAAAGACGGCTCGCTTCGGCCGTGTATTGAATACAGGGGTCTTAACCAGATTAACATCAAGAATATGTACCCCCTGCCTCTAATCTCGGAGCTGTTCGAGTGCCTTAAAGGCGCAAGGGTCATCACCAGGCTCGATCTTCGTGGGGCATACAATTTGGTCCGGATCCGCCAGGAAGACGAGTGGAAGACAGCATTCAACACCCGGGACGGTCACTATGAATACCGCGTGATGCCCTTTGGTCTCTGTAATGCCCCAGCCGTCTTCCAGGAGCTGGTTAACGACATCTTCCGTGATCTCTTGTATTCTTGCGTAGTGGTGTACCTGGATGATATCTTGGTCTTCTCTCCGGATCTGCCCACACACCGGAGGAATGTTCGTCAGGTTCTGCTAAGGCTCCGGCAGAATCGTCTCTACGCAAGACTTGAGAAATGTCTCTTCGAACAGACTTCCCTTCCGTTCCTGGGATATATTATCTCCGAGACTGGTCTTCGGATGGACCCCGAGAAGTTTTCTGCCGTCTTAAAATGGCCCCGACCGGAGGCGTTGAAGGCGATTCAGCGATTCCTGGGCTTCGCAAATTATTACCGCCTCTTCATCCCTCATTTCTCCTTTCGGACTGCTCCCATCTCCACGCTCACCCGTAAGGGAGCAAATCCCAAGGAATGGACTTCCGAAGCGGAGGAGGCCTTCGTCTCCCTAAAACAAGCTTTCTCCTCCGCCCCTGTGCTGCACCGTCCGGATTGCAACAAGCAGTTCTTCCTGGAGGTTGATGGTTCCTCCTCCGGAGCCGGAGCGGTGCTCACCCAGAAATCCCCATCCGGGAGAATGGTAACCTGTGGCTTCTTCTCCAAGCTCTTCTCCTCATCGAGCGCAACTACTCCATAGGAGATCGTGAGCTGCTTGCCATCAAATTGGCGCTGGAGGAGTGGCGCTACCTGCTGGAAGGGGCTCTGCACCCGGTGATCATCTACACAGATCACAAAAACCTGGCCTCTTTACAAAACGCCCAGAGACTCAATCCGCGTCAGGCCCGGTGGTCTCTGTTCTTTGCCAGTAAGTGTAGGGATAGTCCAAGTGGAAAGGAAAATAAAGTGGCAAATCTACTGTATTACTGAAGCTAGAAACGGAGGGTGCTGTGCCTGATACTGCGTGTGCCAATCGGATGTCCTTGAACTGTCCAGTAAACTTTTGTTGGTTAAAATGAATTGGATGTGCACTGAGTTGTGTACGGCTGTTCCTAAATATGTATTTAGTGCCCCAAAGTCGTAGTCTATATGCCTTTAAGATGTAGCAGAGCCAGCAGCTGCCTGATTATGTTTGCACAATGTTAATATTTTAGTTTGCAGATAATGTACATGAGAATTCAGTACATACACACGTGGTCAAAATTGTTGATACTCCTCATTTAATGAAAGAAAAACCCACAATGGTCACAGAAATAACTTGAATCTGACAAAAATAATAATAAATTAAAAATCTATGAAAATGAACAAAATGAAAGTCAGTCATTGCTTTTTAACCCTGCTTCCACAGAATTTTAAAAAAAATGAAACTCATCAAATAGACCTGGACAGAAATGATGGTACCCCTGAAAATAATGTGACAAAAGGGACATGATAAATCAAGTTGTGTCCACTAATTAGCATCACATGTGTCTACAATCTTGTAATCAGTTAGTGGGCCTGTATATAGGGCTACAGATACTCACTGTGCTGTTTGGTGACATGGTGTGTACCACACTCAACATGGACCAGAGGAAGCAAAGGAAAGAGTTGTCTCAGGAGATTAGAAACAAAATTAGAGACAAGCATGTTAAGGGTAAAGGTTATAAGACCATCTCCAAGCAGCTTGATGTTCCTGTGACTACAGTTGCACATATTATTCAGAAATGTAAGATCCATGGGAGTGTAGCCAACCTCCCTGGACATAGCCGCAGGAGGAAAATTGATGACAAATCAAAGAGACGGATAATACGAATGGTAACAAAAGAGCCCAGGATAACTTCTAAAGAGAGTAAAGGTGAACTTCAAGCTCAAGGAACATCAGTGTCAGATCGCACCATCCGTCGTTGTTTGATCCAAAGTGGACTTCATGGGAGACGACCAAGGAGAACACCATTGTTGAAAAAAAGTCATAAAAAAGCCAGACTGGAATTTCCCAAACTACATGTTGTCAAGCCACAAAGCCTCTGGGAGAATGTCCTATGGAATGATGAGACAAAAATGGAAGTTTTTGGCAAGGCACATCAGCCATGTTCACAGACGGAAAAATGAAGCATATCAAGAAAAGAACACTGTCCCTACTGTGAAACATGGAGGAGGCTCTGTTATGTTCTGGGGATGGTTTGCTGCATTTGGCACAGGGTGTCTTGATTCTGTGCAGGGTACAATGAAATCTCAAGACTATCAAGGGATTCTAGAGAGAAATTTGCTGCTCAGTGTCAGAAAGCTTGGTCTCAGTCGCAGGTCATGGGTCTTACAACAGGATAATGACCCAAAACACACAGCTAAAAACACCCAAGAATGGCTAAGAGGAAAACATTGGACTATTCTGAAGTGGCCTTCTATGAGCCCTGACCTAAATCCTATTGAGCATCTTTGGAAAGAGCTGAAACACGCCGTCTGGAAAAGGCAACCTTCAAACACGAGACAACTGGAGCAGTTTGCTCATGAGGAGTGGGCCAAAATACCTGTCGAGAGGTACAGAAGTCTCATTGACAGTTACAGGAATCGTTTGATTGCAGTGATTGCCTCAAAAGGTTGTTCAACAAAATATTAAGTTAAGAAGAACCATCATTTCTGTCCAGGCCGATTTCATGAGTTTATTTTTTTTTAAATTCTGTGGAAGCAGAGTTGGAAAGCAATGTCTGACTTTCATTTGTTCATTTCAAAGATTTTAGTTTATTATTACTAATAACTGACTAATTTCAATCTGTCTTGGAGTTTCCTATAGCTTGTAACATGTCATAGATATAATTACATATATCTTTTCCCCCATGCACTTGCACTTTAGTCTATTTACATGTACGCACGTTCCATATACTTGTTGTGTATTACAGTATTTGGCATTATATGGATATACTATGTATACTGTATATCCATTTGATGTATCGTCACTCATTTTATTATTCCTGCACTTTCTTTACTTTTCTATCATTAATAAATAGGTTTTCCTATAATTCAGTCTCACTCCTGTGCACTTATTTTTTATTATACTTTATTTTTTATTAATTATTTTTTCACTTTCAATATGGGACTTCTAGCACTTATATATCAATATGGTGATCTAATATTTTTATTTGTGTATTCTTCTGAGTGTACATCCTCCTTTTTCCCCTCATTAATAGTATAATTGCCAGACCTGAAATACCAAGCACTTTCCACCTATTGTGTCCCCCATTTCCTTGTAGATTGTAAGCTTGCGAGCAGGGACCTCACTCCTGATGTAACTGTTTAAACTGTCTTACCTTGTATTGAATTTATTGTTTGTATATGTCCCCGCTTAATTGTAAAGTGCTGCGGAATATGTTGGCGCTATATAAATAAAAATTATTATTATTATTATTATGTCCACTTTATCACTGGGGTTCTGTTTATATAATATAACTTCTATTTTTTTATCCCCAGTTGGTTATTAATTATCTAATGATTTGCACTGTTTTCATTCTCATACACCTTTCTATGATTATATCAAGGGACGACCATCATGACACTTCCTTGCTTCCTTTATGACTGAAGTATTGATTAATGGCTCTATGCTGGGGAGATCTTATGATGTGCTTATCCTTACTTGGATTTGGTGCATCTCTTTCCATACTGCGATAAGCTTTCCCGTGGTGTGCGCTTTCGGTTGCAGGCCGAATTAGGTTGCCGTGATGACGTGTCCTCCAACGTCACTTCTCCCCTCCTCCCGGGCTGACGCGTTGGCCGGTGGGCGGGGCCTGGTGACATGGTACGCTGCTGCTGCGGCTTCTGGAAGCGCCGATGCAGCCACACGTGAGTACACTGAGCACGGCCCAATATAAGGGAGCTTCCCTGCCCCCTATGTATCCTTCCCCCCGAAGAAGCGGCACGTAAAACGCGCGTTGGGGTTGTCCTTTTTCTCACAGTCACCAGGTTGTATTGCTTCTTCCCTCCACTCCCTATATACCTGCCGTGTTATGATGTCTTATGTTTGCTTTATGCTGAATGGATCTCTCTTGACACTACAGTCTATATTGCATTTTAATCAGAACTCAGCTATATGTCTTCTCGTCATAACTCCTGGTCTTCCTAGGGTTTTTGTGGAAGTGTTACCATATTGAGTTTTAATTTTTTTTGCTTCAAGGTTATATACAGCACTATCTGTGGACTCTGTTTCCTCATATATATTGCATGCAACACTTTATAGCCTCTACTGATAGTTTATTCTCTTGACAGGTTTTCATACCGTTGAGTTTATTTGTGTGACTCTATACCTTGGGTCCTCACTATCACTAATTGCTATATTATTATTATTTTTTCTATTTCATGTGACACTTTACAGATTTTTTCTGATTGATTGGATAGGCCTTCTATGCCTTTATATTATCCTTGTATGTGCTGATACCTATTACCTCGCTCATACTCTCGGTCATACTCCCAACCTACAGACTGTGGGATCCTTCTGTTTACTTCTCCTTTTTTAGTACTGTGTTTTTTACTGACTGTTTTAATGAATTGAAATAAATATTGATTTTATTGGCATCTATTCTTCATTTATTTTGATTGGATTGCTTTAAGACTGAAGTATTGCATTTAATAGGCCCCTTTACGCCTTTGGATTAAATTGTGATATGTTGCAGTTGTGCAAAGTACTTATGCAAAAGACATGTAAATTATACTTGTGACGAATGCAAACAGTAAATTTAGCACCGTGAACCTTATTTGCCATTTTATATAGAAAAACTGAACTTTTTATTTATTTATTGATTTATTTTTTTAAATATATTTACATACAGTTTGATGTGACTAGTAATAGTTTACAGTTATATAAAGATTATTTTTTATGTGCAAAGGTGCAATATGCATGAATATTGCAATAAGGTCATGTAACATTTTTTGATACAATAAAAATTAAGTTTTGATTTCATTTTTCATTTGTTTATGAACAACCATGTTCACATACAGTATAATAATGCAACAGGTATTCAAATAAAACACTTAAATTAGCTAAAAATCAAGACTTTAATATGTCCGGTCAAAAATGACCGGAACATTATAAGTAGTGTTGAGCATTCCGATACTGTAATATCGGGTATCGGCCGATATTCGCGGTATCGGAATTCCGATACTTAATTCCGATACTTTTACAATATCGGATACCGGAATCGGAAGTTCCCATAATGCCTGCGCTCTGCAGTGTCTGTGAGGGATGACAAGCTGGATGGCAGCGCTCAGCTGAGATCCAGCCTGTCATCAGAATGCCATCCCAGCGGGGGAGAATTCTCCTGATTGTTTAAAAGCCGGCGCGCGGTAAAAACCGCCGGCTTTTAAACAATCACACAGCCCCATACTGCTTCCCCGCAGCCTCCCACCCCGATCCTCCGCTCCCCTCGCCACCTCCAATCCCAATCGTAAATTAGGACCGGGCGGGTGTTATGCACACGCCCGGGCTAAGCGGCGTGTGCGTGTGATTGGTAGTGATTCCACTGGACCGTGCCGGAGAGTGAATGCCTGGAGGGGCGTGACTAAGTATTCACCCGATCCGACCAGGGTCGCACGACGGCATACGACGCCAGTGCACCAAGGAGGAACCGAGCAGAGGGACCAGGTGCTACTCCAGGACAGACCCCGGACACGGCTGTTGACCCACACAGGGGAATACAGGAACAGGCTGGTAGGCTGGCACACAGACTGGTGGGTATAGGCAGGCACGACTGGTATGCAGGCAGGCGGGTATGCAGGCAGGGGGGTAAAGGCAAGCACAGCTAGAGTGCAGACAGGGAGGCACTAGCAGGTAGGAACACAGGCGGGATAGGACCCAGTACACACCGGGACTCAGGAACAATACAGGCAGAGGGGTACAGGCAAGCACAGCTAGAGTGCAGACAAGGCTGAGCAGGGAGGACAGGGCTCTGTTCACACGGAACAGACAGGAAGGGAAAGACAGAGCCAGATACTCACACAGTACTTGCAGAGACAACAAGCAGGAGTTAGGTACGAGTTCAGACTCTGCAGAAAAAGGAAGGGAACGGACATAGAGGCAAAACAGGTAAAGGACAGGAGAGAGTTCAGACTGGAACTGAGAGTACGGAGGAGACCGACACTGCAGAGGGATACAGGAGCGGGTCTGGGAATACGGCCCCCAGAGAGGCGGAACGAACAGGCAAGGAGCGTGTTCAGACAGGACAGACCAGACACAGGAGCGGGTCTAGGAAATCGGCCACTAAAAGGCGGAACGAACAGGCAAGGAGCGTGTTCAGACAGGACAGACAAGATACAGGAACGGGTCTAGGTAATCGGCCCCTAGAAGGCAGGAGGAACAGGCTAGGAGCGTGTTCAGACAGGACAGACAAGAGAACACAGAAAGGACTCAGTTCAGACACGGGAGCTGATACCGCAAAGCAGGAGACATACAGGACTCAGTTCAGACACGGGAACTGATACAAAAAGCAGGAGACAAGAGACGGGACCTGGCACCTTCAGAGTGCAAGCACACACTGAAGGAAACACTATGCTCAGGCAGGGATAGAAGGGAGCTGCTGAGCTATATACCAAGTGACAGACAGCAATAGGCTGAGGACGCACAAGGGGTGTGACCCACAGCAGGTACAAAAGGCAGGAAGTGATCGGGCGCCGCCCTTAAGCAGCAGAAACAGACACAAACAGACAGCATGGAGGGAAGCCAGAGAGACATTCTGGACAGGAGATCAAGTGCGCCCTCTTGCACAGTGGGAGATGGACCACCATGCAAGGACGCCGCCAGGTATGTTACAGTACCTCCCCCCTTACGCCCCCTCTTCTTCAGGCCTGCCAGAATCTTCCGCAGGGAATTCGAGGGCCAGTCGTTCACTGGGTTGGAGGGGGACAGAGACTTAAGGGTAATCTCTGCTTCGAGGTACATCTTGTCAAGCTCACAGGAAGAAATAGACGGGTTATCAGGTACATAATGAGGAAAAGTCACTGTCTCTTTGTTATCTGGTGGTATCCCGGAGGATTCAGGAAACAACTGGAGGTCCTCCGCCGGGTCAGAAGAGTGCAGAGGCTCAGAGAAAACAACTGCTTCAGAGTACACTAGGTCGGACTCACTGGAGGAAGCAGGCGAGGTATCGGGTACCGAGTATAGGAAAGTCTCTGTCCATTCACCACCAGGTGGCACCCCGAAGGGTTCTGGAGACAGATGGCGGTCCTCCGCCTGGTCAGAGGGGTGTAGAGACTCACGGGTAACCTCTGCTTCAGAGTACACTAGGTCGGACTCACTGGAGGAAGCAGGCGAGGTATCGGGTACCGAGTATAGGAAAGTCTCTGTCCATTCACCACCAGGTGGCACCCCGAAGGGTTCTGGAGACAGCTGGCGGTCCTCCGCCTGGTCAGAGGGGTGTAGAGACTCACGGGTAACCTCTGCTTCAGAGTACACTAGGTCGGACTCACTGGAGGAAGCAGGCGAGGTATCGGGTACCGAGTATAGGAAAGTCTCTGTCCATTCACCACCAGGTGGCACCCCGAAGGGTTCTGGAGACAGCTGGCGGTCCTCCGCCTGGTCGGAGGGGTGTAGAGACTCAGGAGTAACCTCTGCTTCGGAGTACACTAAGTTGGACTCACTGGACGAAGCGAGCGAGGTATCAGGTACAGAGTATAGGAGAGTCTCTGTCCTTTCGCTACCAGGTAGCACCCCGAAGGGTTCAGGAGACAACTGGAGATCCTCCGCCTGGTCGGAGGGGTGTAGAGACTCGGAGGTAACTACCACTTTGGGGTACCCATTGTCAGGCTCACAGGACGAAGCGGACAAAGTATTGAGTACCGGGTGTAGAGAAGTCTCTCTCCATTTGTCATCGAGTGGTATCCCGGAGGGTTCAGGAGGCAACAGGGGATCCTCCGCCAGGTAGTAGAGGTGCACAGACTCTGAGGTAACCACAGCTTTGGAGCATCCTTGGACATGCACACCGGTTAAAGAGAAAGAAGCATCTGATGCCGGGTGCAGGAAGTTCTCCTGTGTGGAGTCTGGATGGGCAGAAGTCTCTTCGGCCAGGAGAACTGGTGCACTACCCACGCACATTACCCATTGGGGTTTCTCCGGGATACAGGGAGATGAAGCTTCAGTAGGGACTTCAAGGTTGGGGTCAGGAGGTCTCAGGGAGGACAGACCCTGGCGTGACGGCTTGCCTCTAAGTCTAGCACGTCTGGACTGCCTCTTGAGGTTGAGAGAAGTATTCCGGAAAGCGTAGTCACCCTGTGAGGATTCTGGGTGGGCAGTAGTCTCATTGGGCTGGAGGACTATTGCGCTACCCACACACATTACCCGTCGGGGCTGCTCCGGGATATTGGGAAGTGAAGCTTCAGCAGGGGCTTCAGAGTTAGGGTCCTCAAAGACCATACGAAAGGCCACCAGGAAGGCCTGCAGGTCAAGGATGACAGGATCCCATGCTTCCCATAGGGGGGTGACCCATTTCAAGGCATCACCCGCTAGGTAGTCAATCATAAAGGCCACTTTAGCCCAATCGGAAGGAAAATAGAGAGGGTAGGCCTTAAAGTGTAGCATGCATTGCTCCACAAATGCACGACACTGTCTTGGATCCCCATAGTAACGTGGCGGATCCGCAGGAACGAGAGCTGATAGATCCATCTGGACGGATGCGTAATTCGCCTGGAACTCAGCTAAAGGGGGGAAAAAAAATTTATTTATTTTATTTTAATGCATGTATTCGCTGGAAAAACTTCTCAAAGAGCGAAGGCCGTGGGGCTCAACGGGAACCATGGCCTGAGCATGCTGTTATGCACACGCCCGGGCTAAGCGGCGTGTGCGTGTGATTGGTAGTGATTCCACTGGACCGTGCCGGAGAGTGAATGCCTGGAGGGGCGTGACTAAGTATTCACCCGATCCGACCAGGGTCGCACGACGGCATACGACGCCAGTGCACCAAGGAGGAACCGAGCAGAGGGACCAGGTGCTACTCCAGGACAGACCCCGGACACGGCTGTTGACCCACACAGGGGAATACAGGAACAGGCTGGTAGGCTGGCACACAGACTGGTGGGTATAGGCAGGCACGACTGGTATGCAGGCAGGCGGGTATGCAGGCAGGGGGGTAAAGGCAAGCACAGCTAGAGTGCAGACAGGGAGGCACTAGCAGGTAGGAACACAGGTGGGATAGGACCCAGTACACACCGGGACTCAGGAACAATACAGGCAGAGGGGTACAGGCAAGCACAGCTAGAGTGCAGACAAGGCTGAGCAGGGAGGACAGGGCTCTGTTCACACGGAACAGACAGGAAGGGAAAGACAGAGCCAGATACTCACACAGTACTTGCAGAGACAACAAGCAGGAGTTAGGTACGAGTTCAGACTCTGCAGAAAAAGGAAGGGAACGGACATAGAGGCAAAACAGGTAAAGGACAGGAGAGAGTTCAGACTGGAACTGAGAGTACGGAGGAGACCGACACTGCAGAGGGATACAGGAGCGGGTCTGGGAATACGGCCCCCAGAGAGGCGGAACGAACAGGCAAGGAGCGTGTTCAGACAGGACAGACCAGACACAGGAGCGGGTCTAGGAAATCGGCCACTAAAAGGCGGAACGAACAGGCAAGGAGCGTGTTCAGACAGGACAGACAAGATACAGGAACGGGTCTAGGTAATCGGCCCCTAGAAGGCAGGAGGAACAGGCTAGGAGCGTGTTCAGACAGGACAGACAAGAGAACACAGAAAGGACTCAGTTCAGACACGGGAGCTGATACCGCAAAGCAGGAGACATACAGGACTCAGTTCAGACACGGGAACTGATACAAAAAGCAGGAGACAAGAGACGGGACCTGGCACCTTCAGAGTGCAAGCACACACTGAAGGAAACACTATGCTCAGGCAGGGATAGAAGGGAGCTGCTGAGCTATATACCAAGTGACAGACAGCAATAGGCTGAGGACGCACAAGGGGTGTGACCCACAGCAGGTACAAAAGGCAGGAAGTGATCGGGCGCCGCCCTTAAGCAGCAGAAACAGACACAAACAGACAGCATGGAGGGAAGCCAGAGAGACATTCTGGACAGGAGATCAAGTGCGCCCTCTTGCACAGTGGGAGATGGACCACCATGCAAGGACGCCGCCAGGTATGTTACAGCGGGGAGCGCAGCACCAAGGAGCGAAGGACCCGGGCGGGGAAGCCGGCAGTGAAAAGACTTCACCGCCGGCTTTCCCGTTCTGTGCTGCGCTTTCCCACCGGTTATTTCAAATGAACAGCTGAGGTATCAGGTGATGCCGATCAGCTGTTCATTTGAAGTCGCCCTCAGAGGGTTCATGTGAGTTCATGCTTGACTGCATGAACTCACATGAACTTTCCCACGGCCGCACAGGTCAGCCTCACCTCTCAGACCCGTCATGATTAGTGTGTGTGCGGGGTGTGTGTGCGGGGTGTGTGTGCGGGGTGTGTGTGCGGGGTGTGTGTGCGGGTGTGTGCGGTGTCTGTGCGATGTGTGCGGGGTGTGTGTGCGGGGTGTCTGTGCGATGTGTGCGGGGTGTGTGTGCGGGGTGTCTGTGCGATGTTTGTGCGGGTGTGCGCGGTGTCTGTGCGGGTGTGCGGGGTGTGTGTGCGGGTGTGCGCGGTGTCTGTGCTGGTGTGCGGGGTGTGTGTGCGGGTGTGCGCGGTGTCTGTGCGGGGTGTGTGTGCGGGTGTGCGCGGTGTCTGTGCGGGTGTGCGCGGTGTCTGTGCGTGCAGGCAGACATAGGCCAATGTGACACTACTACTCCCATCGGCCTATGTCTGTCCCCCGTCCACTCCTGCCAGCAGGATCAGCTCGATGGGAGCAGTAGTTCCCATCAGCCTGATCCTGCTATATAAATTGCCCTACTGTGTCCCCAATAAATGTTAAATACATGTCATTGGTGGCCAGTGGTTACCTAAAAGAAATTAGTTCATACATTACCTGTCCCCGCCGATCGCCACCTAAAATAAAGTAAAAAATAAAAAACTACACCTATACTCACCTAGACACCTAATTCCCCGAAGCCATCGATCTCCTGTAATAAAATATAAAATAATAAACCACAACCTTATCCTTACCCCTCCGGAGTAGTCCACGAGTGTCCCACGAAGATCTCCAGTTCAGAGCAGCCACATAGAATGTGACCGCTCTGAACCGCTGCCGCCGCTAGAATGACGGGGCCGTAAGGGTTCACCGGAGTTCAGGCAGCGCTGCTCCGGTTAGCTCCTTTACGGCCCTGCTGTATCGTGAGAAATTCCCACGGTACAGCAGTGCCGTAAAGGAGGTCTCCGGAGCTGCGCTGCCTGAATGCACTCCGGTGACCTCAGTCAGTGGCTCCCGCTGCCAGGAGCGGACGTGTTCCCGGCAGCGTGAGCTTACAGCAGCCATGCACAGCTGTCACCATCTCCAGATGTGACAGCTGTGCATGGGAGATCAGCGCAGGAACGTGGACAGGTAACTATTATTTTTAGTAAACTAAGAATTAAATAAAATTGTGTGTTTTATTTCAAATAAATTATTTTTTTCTGAGTGTAGTGTGTGTTTTTTCTTTTTAACACTTTGTAGGTTAGTAATGGGGGTGTCTTATAGACGCCCATCATTACTAACCTGGGCTTCATGGCAGCTGGCGCTGACATGAACCCCACCACTATTACCCCCTGCCACCGCACCAGGGCAGCGTGGAAGAGCGAGGCTAAGTGCCAGAATTGGCGCATCCTATGGATGCGCCATTTCTGGGGCGGCTGACGGCTGGTGTTTCTAGCCTGGGAGGGGGCCATTATTCATGGCACCCTTCCTGGGCTATTAATATCAGCCCCCAGCTGTCTGCCTAGCCTTTGCTAGCTATTAAAATAGGGGGGACCCCACGTCATTTTTTTTGGGGGGGTCCCCCATTTTAATAGCTAGTAAAGGCTAGGTATTCAGCTGGGGGCTGATATTAGTAGCCTGGGAAGCTCCGTGGGTTTTACCCCCTTCCCAGGCTTCAAACATCTGCCCCAGCCGTCTGCTTAACCTCCGCTAGAGACTAAAATTATGGGGGATCCCACGCCATTTTTTTTTAAAATAAATCCTTTATTTTAACACTAAATGACATTTGAGGAGTTAATAAAGATGCAGTCCCTAAATTATTATTTATTTTTTAATTAATTTTTCCCAAAACTTTTGACGTGGGCTTCGCCATATTTTTGTATGCCAGCCAGGTACAGCATCCAGCTTCTATGAACGCGCCATTTTCCGGGGCGGCTGCAGACTGCAATTTTCAGCGGGGGGGCAGAAAGCTTGGGCCTCCCTGCGCTGCAGATTCCATCCCCCAGCTGTCTAGTTGTACCTGGCTGGAGACAAAAATAGGGAGAAGCTCCACGTTTTTTTTTTTTTAATTATTTCATGAAATTCATGGAATAATTAAGAAAAAAAGGGCTTCCCTATATTGTTGTGTCCAACCAGGTACAAATAGGCAGCTGGTGGTTGGGGGCAGCCCGTTCCTGCCTGCTGTACCTGGCTGGACACAAACATAGTGCAAAGCCCCACGTCAATTTTTTTTTAATTATTTCAGGAAATTCATGAAATAATTAAAAAAAAATTATGTGGGGCTTCGCCCTATATTTGTGTCCAGTCAGGTACAGCAGGCAGGAACGGGCTGCCCCCAACCACCAGCTGCCTATTTGTACCTAGCCGGACACAACAATATAGGGAAGCCCTTTTTTTCTTAATTATTCCATGAATTTCATGAAATAATTAAAAAAAAAAATGCGTGGGGCTTCGCCCTATTTTTGTGCCCAGCCAGATACAACTAGGCAGCTGGGGGCTGGAATCCGCAGCGCAGGGAGACCCAAGCTTTCTGGCCCCCCCCCCCCGCTGCAAATTGCAGTCCGCAGCCGCCCCAGAAAATGGCGCGTCCATAGAAGCGCCATCTTCTGGCGCTGTACCCAACTCATCCAGGGCCCTGGTGCGGTGGCTCACTGGGTAATAAAGGGGTTAAGGCCAGCTTGGCATTATCAGCTGGCCCTAAGCCCGAAATTCATGGGGTCACGCCAATATTAGACATGACCACCATGAATTTCTAGTAAAGTATTTAAAAAAACACAACACCCAGAATAAAGTCCTTTAATTGAAATAAACACACAATTCTTTATTGTTCTAAATTAAACCATACTTACCATCACGCCCATTCCAGCTGAAGCCAACGATCTCCTGCAATAAAAGTAAAATAATAAAGCAACCTCATCCTTACCTTTCCATGGCTCCCACGACAGCTTCAGCTCTGCTACATCGAGATGACAGGCTGGACCGCAGCAGAACGCTGCCATCCATCCTGTCATCCCGCAGACACTGAGAAGCGCAGGCATACTTCCACTCCTCAGTGTCTGGCTGTGACGGCATCCAGATGAGCCGAGGTCATGTCCAATGAACTCAGCTCACCTCATGTACGTCACTGACAGCGTGGGAAAATTCTCCTGCACTCAGCACTTCAGCGTGAGAATTTTCCCACGCTGTCAGTGACGTGCATGAGGTGAGCTGAGTTCATTGGACATGACCTCACCTCATGTATGTCACTGACAGCGTGGGAGAATTCTCACGCTGAAGCGCTGAGTGCAGGAGAATTTTCCCACGCTGTCAGTGACGTGCATGAGGTGAGCTGAGTTCATTGGACATGAACTCGGCTCATCTGGATGACGTCACAGAGAGACACTGAGGAGCGCAAGCATGCCTGCGCTTCTCAGTGTCTGCGGGATGACAGGCTGGATGGCAGCGTTCTGCTGCGGTCCAGCCTGTCATCTCGATGTAGCAGAGCTGGAGCTGTCCTGGGAACCATTGAAAGGTAAGGATGATGTTGCTTTATTATTTTTCTTTTATTGCAGGAGATCGTTGGCTTCAGCTGGAATGGGCGTGATGGTAAGTATGGTTTAATTTAGAACAATAAAGAATTGTGTGTTTATTTCAATTAAAGGACTTTATTCTGGGTGTTTGTGTTTTTCTTTAACTTTGACTATGGGGTTAGTAATGGGGGTGTCTTATAGACGCCTCTCCATTACTAACCTGGGCTTGATGTCATCTGGCATTATAAGCTGACATCAACCCCAGCCCTATTACCCCCTGCCACCGCACCAGGGCAGCGTGGAAGAGCGAGGCTAAGTGCCAGAATTGGCGCATCCTATGAATGCGCCATTTCTGGGGCGGCTGACGGCTGGTGTTTCTAGCCTGGGAGGGGGCCAATATTCATGGCACCCTTCCTGGGCTATTAATATCAGCCCCCAGCTGTCTGCCTAGCCTGTGCTAGCTATTAAATTAGGGGGGACCCCACGTTATTTTTTTTGGGGGGTTCCCCCATTTTAATAGCTAGTAAAGGCTAGGTATTCAGCTGGGGGCTGATATTAGTAGCCTGGGAAGCTCCGTGGGTATTACCCCCTTCCCAGGCTTCAAACATTTGCCCCAGCTGTCTGCTTAACCTCCGCTAGAGCCTAAAATTAAGGGGAACCCCACGCCATTTTTTTTTTAAATAAATCCTTTATTTTAACACTAAATGACAAGTACAGTAAGCAACACTGTCACTGTACTTCATATATATGTGACTGACATGTTTCTATCTATCTAATCTATGTGTGAAGCTCTATTCTGTCTATTATAAATTGTCGGGTACAGATGCTGAATTGCCGGCCGGCTTTCTTAAAGAGACGGTGCACGAAAACACTAATATTTTTTTAAATAAATCCTTTACACTAAATGACAAGTACAGTAAGTAACACTGTCACAGTACTTCATATATATGTGACTGACATGGTTCTATCTATCTAATCTATGTGTGAAGCTCTATTCTTTCTGTTGTAAATTGTCGGGTACCGGTGAATGCCGCTGATGAATTGCCGGCTTTTCATGTCATTCTACATTATTCTTAGTTGTTTTACTTCATGTAGAATTAACCTACAAGGAAAGAAAGGGTTTATTTTCATTCCGATATTTGTGTCCCATTGACTTGCATTGGTTTCCGGTATCGGAATCGGCGATATCCGATACTTTTTGGGTATCGGCCCGATCCAATCCGATACGATATTTCCTGATATCGGAAGGTATCGCTCAACACTAATTATAAGTGTATAGTAGACCCGAACAGAACAGCAGGGTTAAGTCAAAACAATTTGAGCAACTCGGAATTTGTTTTACATTCTTTAGACTTTTTAAGTTTGTGGAAGCAGTGGCACAGAGAACGCGGACTCAGTGGTACAATAAAACAAGTTGTTTATTAACTATTTACAAAATTATTAAATTATATATCAATGACAATACAGACAGTGTAGAGCGATCTCTGCGCTCTCTCTCTGTCTCTTGCTTGTGGTCACCGTCTGGCCCTGTTTCTGGGCCTGTTTATCTGAACGATGCCCTATAAAATATCAAACGTAGCGCTACAGCACTAACAAGTATGACACCAATAGCTTAGCTGTCGACTAGATATCCTTGATTTTCCCTGACACAGGTAACCACTGTCTGTTACGCTCACTAAACCTTGCGTGGCTCAGTTATACTCCTACTGAGCTTCACACCAAGAACATGTGCTGAGTACAATTACCACTGTAACATCAATATTCACATAAAGTATATGCAACATACATCGTTGTACAGGGTCGGACTGGGGTGTCTGGGGCCCACAGGGAGAACTGACTCTAGGGGCCCACCTACAGCCATATGCAAATATCTGTTATCCGCTATCCCTGTTATAGTGAAGCATTGACTGGCGGCTCCTGCACATCTACTGTGCGACACTAACTGGGATGTAGAATTACGGTAGTTTGCATTAAAGGGGTTCTTTGGTTAAAACAAGTTATCACCGATCCATGGGATCCACAGGATCGGTGATCACTTATTGATCGTTTGGGTCCGAACATTGGAAAACGCGCCTATCAGAAGAATGGGGAAGTTTCATCCCTGACAGGACACTTATCCCCATTTTAAAATGCAGCTTCCAAAAAAGAGCAGCGCTCACAGTCACTGAGGGAATGAATGGATCAGTGGTCACATCTCACCAGTGACATTATACACAGGAGCTCTGTATATAGTGCACAGGTAATACAGTGGTCACCAGTGACATTATACACAGGAGCTCTGTATATAGTGTACAGATAATACAGTGGTCACCAGTGACATTATACACAGGAGCTCTGTATATAGTGTACAGGTAATACAGTGGTCACCAGTGACATTATACACAGGAGCTCTGTATATAGTGTATAGTGTACAGGTAATACAGGGATCACCAGTGACATTATACACAGGAGCTCTGTATATAGTGTACAGTGTACAGGTAATACAGTGACCACGAGTGACATTATACACTGGAGCTCAGTATATAGTGTCAGTGTACAGGTAATACAGGGTTCACCAGTGACATTATACACAGGAGTTCCGTATATAGTGTCAGTGTACAGGTAATACAGTGATCACCAGTGACATTATACACTGGAGCTCTGTATTTAGTGTACAGGTATTACAGTGGTCACCAGTGACATTATACACAGGAGCTCTGTATATAGTGTACAAGTAATACAGTGGTCACCGGTGACATTATACACAGGAGCTCTGTATATAGTGTACAGGTAATACAGTGATCACCAGTGATATTATACACAGGAGCTCAGTATATAGTGTACAAGTAATACAGTGGTCACCAGTGACATTATACACAGGAGCTCTGTATATAGTGTACAGGTAATACAGTGGTCACCAGTGACATTATACACAGGAGCTCTGTATATAGTGTACAGATAATACAGTGGTCACCAGTGACATTATACACAGGAGCTCTGTATATAGTGTACAGGTAATACAGTGGTCACCAGTGACATTATGCACAGGAGCTCTGTACATAGTGTATAGTGTACAGGTAATACAGTTGTCACCAGTGACATTATACACAGGAGCTCTGTATATAGTGTACAGGTAATACAGTGGTCACCAGTGACATTATACACAGAAGCTCTGTACATAGTGTATAGTGTAAGGTAATACAGTGATCACCAGTGACATTATACACAGGAGCTCTGTATATAGTGCACAGGTAATACAGTGGTCACCAGTGACATTATACACAGGAGCTCTGTATATAGTGTACAGATAATACAGTGGTCACCAGTGACATTATACACAGGAGCTCTGTATATAGTGTACAGGTAATACAGTGGTCACCAGTGACATTATACACAGGAGCTCTGTATATAGTGTATAGTGTACAGGTAATACAGGGATCACCAGTGACATTATACACAGGAGCTCTGTATATAGTGTCAGTGTACAGGTAATACAGTGGTCACCAGTGACATACACAGAAGCTCTGTATATTGTGTATACATAATACAGTGATCACCAGTGACATACACAGGAGTTCTGTATATACTATACACACACGTGGTCAGAATTGTTGGTACCCCTCATTTAACGAAAGAAAAACCCACAATGGTCACAGAAATAACTTGAATCTGACAAAAGTAATAATAAATTAAAAATCTATGAAAATGAACAAATGAAAGTCAGACATTGCTTTTCTGCTTCCACTGAATTTTAAAAAAAATTAAACTCATGAAATAGGCCTGGACAGAAATGATGGTACCCCTGAAAATAATGTGACAAAAGGGACATGTTAAATCAAGTTGTGTCCACTAATTAGCATCACAGGTGTCTACAATCTTGTAATCAGTCAGTGGGCTTGTATATAGGGCTACAGATACTCACTGTGTTGTTTGGTGACATGGTGTGTACCACACTCAACATGGACCAGAGGAAGCAAAGGAAAGAGTTGTTTCAGGAGATTAGAAAGAAAATTATAGAAAAGCACGCTAAAAGGTAAAGGTTATAAGACCATCTCCAAGCAGCTTGATGTTCCTGTGACTACAGGTGCACATATTATTCAGAAATTTAAGATCCATGGGACTGTAGCCAACCTCCCTGGACGTGGCCGCAGGAGGAAAATTGATGACAAATCAAAGAGACGGATAATATGAATGGTAACAAAAGAGTCCAGGAAAACTTCTAAAGAGATTAAAGGTGAACTTCAAGCTCAAGGAACATCAGTGTCAGATCGTACTATCCACCGTTGTTTGATCCAAAGTGAACTTCATGTAAGACGACCAAGGAGAACACCATTGTTGAAAAAAAAAATAATAAAAAAGCCAGACTAGAATTTGCCAAACTACATGTTGACAAGCCACAAAGCTTCTGGGAGAATGTACTATGGACAGATGAGACAAAAATGGAAGTTTTTGGCAAGGCACATCAGCTCTATGTTCACAGATGGAAAAATGAAGCATATCAAGAAAAGAACACTGTCCCTACTGTGAAACATGGGGGAGGCTGTTATGTTCTGGGGCTGCTTTGCTGCATCTGGCACTATCAAAGGGATTCTAGAGAGAAATGTGCTGCCCAGTGTCAGAAAGCTTGGTCTCAGTCGCAGGTCATGGGTCTTGCAACAGGATAATGACCCAAAACACACAGCTAAAAACACCCAAGAATGGCTAAGAGGAAAACATTGGACTATTCTGAAGTGGCCTTCTATGAGCCCTGACCTAAATCCTATGGAGCATCTTTGGAAAGAGCTGAAACATGCCGTCTGGAGAAGGCAACCTTCACACACAAGACAACTGGAGCAGTTTGCTCATGAGGAGTGGGCCAAAATAGCTGTCGAGAGGTGCAGAAGTCTCATTGACAGTTACAGGAATGGTTTGATTGCAGTGATTGCCTCAAAAGGTTGTTCAACAAAATATTAAGTTAAGAAGAACCATCATTTCTGTCCAGGCCTATTTCATGAGGTTAATTTTTTTTTAAATTCTGTGGAAGCAGAAAAGCAATGTCTGACTTTGATTTGTTCATTTTCAAAAATTAGTAATTTATCAGATTCAAGTTATTTCTGTGACCATTGTGGGTTTTTCTTTCATTAAACGAGGGGTACCAACAATTTTGACCACGTGTGTAGTGTAAGTGTACATGTAATACACTGACTCACCAGTGATGTCTCTAGGTGAAGTCCTTCATCTTCGCTTTTCTTCTTCATCTGGCACAGACAGCCATCACTTCTTCCAGCCAGGAATCATCTCTGCAGAAAATAACACACAGTTATCAATAACTGATCTCTTCTAGAGAATATTCCCACTTTTCCCCCCGACTTCTACACTACACCAGTTGAAGAAAAAAAGCAACATAGTGCCGTCCTGCACAGTAACAGGACCCCTCTTTTGTCCCATCCCATGGAAAACAATTTCCTAAAAAGTAAATTATATTACAGAAGTAATAATGTAATAATAATAATTGGAATCTAAAGTAATAATGTTCCCCACTGGTCACCATAAACTAATAAAGTATGTTCCTCAATCTGGCTCCCAAACAGTAATTAAGTCCCTTGTCTAGCCAGGCACCCCCATATGTCCCTTCTGGCCACCATTTGTCTAGTGTGACCCCTCCATATATTTATCCTAGCACACGTGTATCGAGCCTGCCCCCTCCTATATACCCATCCTAGCCCCCCCATGTGGCCAGTCTGCCCTCCCCACATATCCATCCTTGCCTCCATGTTTCCAACCTGCGCCCCCATATATCCCACCCATATATCCTCCATGTGTCCAGCCTGCCCTCTACATACACATCCTGGCCTCCATGTGTCCAGCCTCCCCCCCTCATAAATCCATACTGCCCTTACCCCCTGCATATATCCATCCTGACACCCCCCATATATCCAGCGTGCCCTCCATATATTTATGCTAGCCCATGTGTATCGAGCCCGCCCCCCCCACGTATTCATCCTAGCCCCCCATGTGTCCAGTCTGTCCCCCCCCCCATATATCCATCCTGGCCTCCATGTTTTCAGCCTGCCCCCCCATATATCCATCCTGGCCTCCATGAGTCCAGCCTGCCCCCCCCATATATCCTTCCTGGCCTCCATGAGTCCAGCCTGCCCCCCCATATATCCATCCTGCCCCCATATATCCATCCTGGCCTCCATGTGTCCAGCCTGCCCACCCCCCTTTGCCTGGATCCAGCCAGGGTTCCTCCTTGTGTGTCCAGCCAGGGCCCCCCCTTGTGTGTCCAGCCAGGGCTCCCCCTTGTGTGTCCAGCCAGGGCTCCCCCTTGTGTGTCCAGCCAGGGCTCCCCCCCTTGTGAGTCCAGCCAGGACTCCCCCCCTTGTGTGTCCAGCTGGGCCCCCCCTTGCGTGTCCAGCCAGGGTTCCCCCTTGTGTGTCCAGCCAGGGACCCCGTTGCGTATCCAGCCAGGGCTCCCCCCTCCTGTGTCCAGCTTGGCCCCCCCTCATGTGTCCAGCTTGGCCCCCCCTAGTGTGTCCAGCCAGGGATCCCCCTTGTGTGTCCAGCCAAGGCCCCCCCTCGTGTGTCCAGCCAGGGTTCCCCCCTCTTGTGTCCCGCCAGGGTTCCCCCCTTGTGTGTCCCGCCAGGGTTCCCCCCTTGTGTGTCCCGCCAGGGTTCCCTCTTGTGTGTCCAGCCAGGGTTCCCCCCTTGTGTGTCCAGTCAGCTACCCCCTTGTGTGTCCAGCCAGGCTACCCCCTTGTGTGTCCAGCCAGGGTTCCCCCCTTGTGTGTCCATCCAGGACCACCGCTTTTGTGTCCAGTTGGCTCCCCCCTTGTGTGTCCAGCCAGCCTACCCCCTTGTATGCCCAGCTGGGCTCGCCTTGTGTGTCCAGCCAGGGTTGCCCCTTGTGTGTCCAGGGAGGGTTCCCCCCTGTGTGTCCAGCCAGGCTACCCCCTTGTGTGTCTGTCCAGCTGGGCCCCCCCTTGTGTGTCTGTCCAGCTGGGCCCCCCCTTGTGTGTCTGTCCAGCTGGGCCCCCCCTTGTGTGTCCAGCTGGGCCCCCCCTTGTGTGTCCAGCTGGCCCCCGCCTTGTGTGTCCAGCCAGTGGGTCCAGACCATTACACACACACACACACACACACACACACACCTCTTACCTTCCTGAGCTCCCGTGCGGTGTCCTCCTTCTCCTGAGTTGCGCGCCTCCTTCACAGCAGGCGCATGACGATGACGTCATACACCTACCGGCGAAGGGAGACACGCAGCTTCAGCTGCTTCACTGGGACGTGCGCCGCGGTGGTTCAGGTAATGAACGCTGCGTGCGCGCGTCCCTGCATACACTGTGCCTGCGCTTTTAAAGGGCCCGTGCCCCTTAAAACCGCAGGATTTTTTTTTGTTCTCTTCTCCCCCCTCTACTCTGCAGCAGGGGGCGGGGCCCACCGGGAAATTTCCCGGTATCCCGCCAGCCCAGACCGACCCTGTCCTTGTATGAATATTGGTATAAATGCACACTAATCTATAATAGTTAAAGATAGACTGGACTGTCAGCCAATGGTGTCTGGGTCGAATCAGTATGGGCCTCCGTCAACCTGCTCTATTTTCCCATGGCAGTCGCCGCCCCAGACCCTAACAGGAGCCCACACTACACTTTCCTGCAAGGATGAAAGTCTCACACTGTGGGCCATAGTCAATTTCTTCTACCACAGACCTTCTGTCCTTGCCTCCAATTTCCAGAGAGAGACAACTCATGCTCCCTTCTGCTCACATAACCGAATTTCTGTCCTTCCAATTGGGTCTACGCTCACACGACCGAATTTCCATTTCTGCAATCGGGTCTGTGCTATCTGCTATCTTTAGCCTCGACAATCAGGATCTCCTAGCCTCTGTAAGTGACTCGCCCAGGGTGATGGGGATGACTCGGTACCCGGGCCTTTCGCCTGACCTTCGGGATGTCACGGTGGTCGGCTCCCGGGCCCGTACTCTGGGGTCAGCTTTTAAAAAGGGATTGGTTTGTTTATTAGTTTTATTAAAGTTCGTGACGCCACCTGTGGTTTCTGGTGAGATTCACCAGCGCTGCGGCAGTCCACTGAGGCCGGTGATAAGGCAGCTTAGATGGTATCGCTTCCCACAGGTGGAGCAGGGCCTCAGGGCAGCGTAGGAGGGGGGATGCAGGGCAGGCGAGACAAATCCAGGTCAGAGCAAGAACAGGGACGGACACGATAGTCACTTCAGTACCTTTTACTGGTGGAAATTCAGACACATCCCAGAGCACTGTAGGGTGAAGGGTGCATATAAGAATCCTCCCCAATGAGCGGGTGTAGGGCCTCCTGTTTCTTGCCTCTACGTAGTAAGTTTCTGACCTGCCTGGAGCTAGGCCTAACTTTGTCTCTGTCCTGCGCTGGCTGACCTTGTGGTAGGGCCTTTTCTTGGAATACACGCTCCCAGCTTACGGGGCCTATGTGTCTCCTGGCTCTGTTACGTATCAGCACTTTAGCGATCCTGGGACCTGTAGTTCTCCAGGGATTCCGGTTATACCTTACTGGGTCATAGAGATCCCGGTAAGCTCGGATCCGGTGTCCGGTAATGCTTCGGGGTGAGCTAGTTAAGCTCCTTTGCCCCCTATGTACTAACTTCTCCACTTGCCTTCGGCCTTCTCGGGCCCTCACTAGGCTATACACACTAACGGCAGCTTGCCACGCTTCACCGATCTTATGGCGCCGGCACACCTAAGCTCACTATTCAGAGCTACAACTGAGTCTGGACTGTGCTCCACTGCAGGAACTCTCTCAACAGACTTGACTAGGCTGAGCTCAACTCAGTATTCAGGTCTGTGCTTGCTGAACTCTCCAGAGGAACTGAACTGCCTGGCTCCACCTTCCCTTTTTATATCCGTAACGGGCTCCCTCTGCTGGTCTGAGGTGGAAGGTGGAGATGTGTGAATGTTTATGGGGGCCTCTTGTGGAGGATTCCATCAATGCACTCTTCCAGGATCTGTGATACCAAGCGCAGCTGGGCGTCACATTCCCCCCTAGCAAAGCTTAGCACTCCCGGTACATTTTATAACAATAAGAAACATTAACAATCTTCCCTTTATGGGAGGCACCAAGCTTAAACGTTGCATAATAATATCAACAAATACAAAGTGTCCTCAGAATTCAAGTCTCTTGTGGTGAGGTTCCCAAACAGGATGTCCATCTCACAGAGTAGAGTAGTTGGTGGTTTGAGGGACCTGTCCCAAACCCTCAACGTAGGCCCTGGGGTGGCTGCAGGGCATGGAGATCCCGAGTTGGACCTCCAATAGAGCCACTCCAGACAGGTTTTCCTTCGGTGGTCACCTAAAGGGGCACTCCTGGGAGCGCAATTATATACAATAAATAGTTTTTGGGCTGCACACAGTCCTCAGCCACGAAGTTCTTTATGCAAATGTGACACCCCAGGGGTCTGGTTGCCACAGTGATAGAGATGTTATGTCTGAGAGCAGGTGGGAGGTCCTTTGGTCAGGGATCCTGTGCATGCCACACCTCCTGCCCAGTCTTGGGAGGGGAAGAACTTCCCCTATATAAACCCGGGGCTGAAGCAGGGTTAGGAGTCAAGGAGAGTAGAGACAAGAGACAGTCATAGGAAGAAACAGCTGGAGCTCAGTGGGAGCAATACTACTACGAGTCAGGGGCTGGCAGCTGCAGAGCTCGCCCTGACTGAGAAGCTTTCTTACCGGACCCGGAGTCCGAGGCTGTGGGGACTAATCTTTACCCAGCAGCAGAAGCCGACCGGCAGGGGATTTCAGGTCCTCAGGCCCAGAAACCCGAAGGCACGGTCACACGTGTGGGACCAGCACCGCCATCGTGGAGCGGAAGCCAATAGAAGGCCCCGAGTCACCGGCCATACGGGTGAGCACCACACAGTACACTCAGGGACGTGGGCTACTTATATCCGCTTCTAGCAAGGTAGCCAGAAGAGTACAGTCAGTTTGGGAGGCCTACAACTCCGCCTGGCCAGGGGAGATCCCATCTGCTCAAGGACTGACCAGGCCCCGTTCGCTAGCAAGTACTCCGGGAGGGTCTATCGTTGTTACCAGTAAAGACCCTGAATTACACCGCACCGTCTCTGAGTGGTTCCTGCTACCCCTATCTTCCACGTCGGCTGCCCTGAGGCCATACCCCTCCCGTTGGGGGTTATACTATCACGCTGCACAATTCTACACCGGCCTCAGCGGTCTGCCCTGCAGCGGCAGCTCCATAGCTGCAAATCAACGGGTGGCGTAGTCGACACTCAAATAACATCTATCAAGACTGCCACACACTGAGTCTGACTCCCTGGGCACGGACCGGGTCCCCGCCACTCGGAGACTACAACCCTCATCTGATCCGGTTCCGGGTAAGCCCCCGTGCGCGAGACGCTGCGCGACACAGCAGGCCCAGGGGCGCGTCAACTTTGGCGTAGTCGGCAGGATTTCGTGCCCGCAACCACCGGGTACTGCGTGCCTGAAAAGACTGTTCAAACTTACCAGTGGTGAGGTTTCCCGCCATCCGGCGCCATCTTCTGCCTTCTTCCCGCCATCCGCGAAGTTTTCCCGCCATCCGGCGCCATCTTCGGCCTTCTTCCCGCCATCCGTGGAGTTTTCCCGCCATTGGACGCCATCTTGAGGACGCCGCGCGGGAAGAAGAGGGGCGTGGACTTCGAAAGCGCGCGAGAACTGAAGCCCCGCCTCACGTCTGGACGTTGCGTAAGGTCCTGGAAGGAGCCCAGCAGACGCCGACGTCACCGGAGCGCGACGGAAGGTCCTCAACCCTGACGATCTACTGCGGAGCCGCGGCCTACGGAACAGGATCATCGCAAGGTAGGCCACGGTCCACTAGGGGGGAGGAAGATGTCGGATACGGAGGAGAGCTTCACTGCCTCAACCCCCGCCAGCGCCACCGCTGCTGCAGTTATGCCCTTCACCATGCCCTATATCCCGGGAGCCGCTTGGCTACCCCAGTACTCAGGGGAGTCACATACCCTGCATGACTTTAGAGAAAAGCTGGATAGCCTCTTCCAGGTGTACCCCCTCACAGAAGAGCAAAAAGTGAGCATCCTGGTGGCCCAACTAACCGGGGCAGCCAAAAGGGAAGTAAAATCCTGGCCACCTGGGAGGAAGACTGTCGCAGGGATACTAACCCGGCTGAAGGATACCTTTGATACCCGCACCTCAGCCGAGATTAAGCTTAGATTCTACGGGTGCAAGCAGCGAGCGCATGAGAGTATAAGGGACTATGCACTAAACCTACAAGAGGCCCTGAGGGCCATTAAGCAGACCGACCCTGATGGAGTGGGAAACGAGGACAGGCTGTTGACCGAACAATTTATAGAGGGACTGTATTGTAATGCCCACCGAACTCAGTTGCGGGCGATGGCCTTACAGGATCCCCATCTGGGCTTTGCACAGTTCAAGGACAGAGCCATCCGGGTGCTCCGAGAACCGGCACCGGGTGGCGTTATGACCCACAGGCGCCCAGCTATTACTTACCACCAGGAGGCGGCGCCCTTGTCGGCAGGGCCTGTGGGAGCTGATGCGCAGGCTTTGGACAATGACCCGGCTCCAGACCTACAACATCAGGTCCAAGAGCTAGCTAAGAGCGTTGCTGCGCTAACCCGAACTGTGCAGTCTTTACAGGTTTCCACCCCAGGGAAGATCCAGCTGGCATCCGGACCGGAGGACATCCCGTGGCGTCGACCAAGGAGGACCCCACCGGCCAGAGGAAGACCCAGTGACCGATACAGCGAGGACGGACGACCCATCTGCCGCCGCTGCAATCAACCCGGACATATGGCAAGGTACTGTTCTTTAAACGGGCACAACCTGGGGTAGAGGGCCAACCCCCAGGAAAAAGATCACCAGGCCCATCGAACTGGCGCGACAGATATGTGGGAGGACGTCCAGTCTTGCCTGTGGTACTGGATGGCATTCCCATGAGTGCCCTACTGGACACCGGGTCACAGGTCACCACCATCCCGTACGTGCTCTTTAAGCAGTACTGGAATGACTCGGATATTACCCGCTACCCTGACGACGACTTGAGTATCATCGCCAGCAATGGCCAGCCCGTGCCACAGATCGGATTTAAAGAGGTGACCATCAAAATCGGTAGAGTCGAACTGGCAGCACAGGGACTGATCATTGTAGATATTGACAAACATGAGAGTCACCCAAAAATAACTCTAGGAACTAATGTAATTGAAAATTGTCTTGCAGAGGTGATTTTCCTTTTACAGCAGGTTGCCAAGAACGCCAGCTCCGGCGAGCAGCGGGTGCTCCAGAAAGAGATCCGGGCACTGATGCGACGGCAACAGGTGGAACTCTCCGGCGGTGAGATTGGTAGCGTAAGAATGTGTGACCCTTTTCCTATTGCCATGCCCCCAAAAAGTGAAATGATGATTTGGTGCCGGGCAGCTATTGGTCTGAGAGGTAGGGATTACCAGGCAATGGTAGAACCAGTTTACTCGGACAGTAGGCCCACCATTTTGACAGCACGGGGGGTGGTTGATGTACGCCATGGGAGGGTGCCCGTTCGCATAATAAATATCGGGGAGAGGGAAGTGTATCTGCCCCGGTATGCCACGCTAGCTAAATTATATACCATTAACCAAAATTCTATACAATCTGTGGAACCCTTGCCTCCATCTCACCCGGAGGAAGGTAACGGCTCTAAGAAAAACATGGAGGACTGGTGTCAGCAACTACATCTGGGTACTGACTCCACTCCCGCACACCAGAAACAAGGAGTCTATCGGGTGGTTCAAGAGTACGAGAGAGTGTTCAGTAAACACCCGTTAGACTTCGGGCGAGTCAAGGGGGTAGAACACCACATCCCCACGGGAGACCATCCTCCTATAAAAGAGAGGTATCGACCCGTACCCCCTGCCCACTACCAACACGCCAAGGGGATGCTTAGAGACATGAAGGAGGCTGGGGTGATCAGGGATAGCTGTAGCCCCTGGGCAGCTCCACTAGTCTTAGTCAGAAAAAAAGACAACACCATGAGGATGTGTGTAGATTACCGGAAAATCAACCGTATCACACACAAGGATGCGTACCCCTTACCAAGTGTAGCGCTGGCGTCCCTGCCCTCTGCTAGGCAGGGACGCTGCTCCCCTCACCGCTCTGTTCCGTGCCCGGCGTCCTCTCCCCGCTCTGCTGTCAGCGCGCGCTCCTTCCCGGCGTTCTCCTCCCGCTCTGCTCTCAGCGCGCGCTCCTTCCCGGCCCCTGTGCTTAGGGCGCGCGCGCGCTCCCCTCCTCTTAAAGGGGCCGCGCGCGCCGTCCTAAGGAGTCCCCGGCCAATGGCCGGAGGACTTCATCATATATAAGGCACCTCCTCCAAAATGGAGGGGCCCGAGCAATGTTGTTTGCACCTGTGTCTCACCTGTGCTTCAGCCCTCAGGTCCCGTTGCCAGTTACCTGCCAGTTACCTGCCAGTTTCCTGCCAGTTTCCTGCTAGTTACCTGCCTGATTCCTGCCCGAATACTTGTTACCTGCCTGCCTGCCTGAGGTCCGACGGTCTGCCTTACAACTCCGGTCAGTCTGTCTAAGGACCAACTTGTCCGCTTACCTGGGAGCGCACATCAGCTACCTGCCTGCTTGCCTGAGGTCCGACGGTCTGCCTTACAACTCCGGTCAGTCTGTCTATGGACCAGCTTGCCCGCTCACCTGGGAGCGCTTCTCCGCTACCTGCCTGCTTGCCAGCCTGGAGGCTCCGTTGTCACGTGCTGTGACCACCAGCTTTCTCAGAGACTCTTGCCCGCTCACCTGGGAGCGCTTCTCCGTTACCTACCTGCCTGCCAGCCCGGAGGTTCCGCCGTCACGTGCCGTGACCACCTGCTATTCCAGAGACTCTCGCTTGCTCACCTGGGAGCACACGTCTACCATCTGCCTGCTAGCCTACCCGGAGGTTCTGCCATCACAGGTCGTACCTACCCCTTACCCAGAGACTGCCCTGATCACTTGCCGTAACTCCCTGTCCGTTCACCCGGAGACTGCCACCCGCTCCCTTACAAGGGCCGCCCCCTTGTATAGTAGCTCAGAGGTTCCGCCTCCCGGACCCGTTACAGTTTGCTCGGGCCATGGAACCCGGTGGCACCCAAGCTCCCTCGCTCTCGGACCTCTGTCTTGAACTGTCCCGTCAGAGGTCCCAACAGGAGGCCATCCTGGGTCACCTGCGGAATGTTAATACTCGCCTGAACACTCTGTCTGATCCACCAACAACCTCCGCCAGTGCCATATCTTGCAAACCGGCAGCTCCGCTGCCCACTAATACTATGGTATCCTACCCCGGACCCCGGCTCTCTGCACCTCCTCGCTTCGGAGGCGACCCCGTCCAGGCTCGGGGCTTCATAAATCAGTGCACCCTGCACTTTGAACTTTTGTCCCATCAGTTTAATTCCGACCGGGCCAAAATTGCCTTTATCATGTCCCATCTCACCGGGGAGGCCCTGGCCTGGCTAAATCCTCTATGGGAGAGAGGAGACCCCCTGGTGTCCAACTTGCCTGCTTTTCTCTCGGCTTTCCGGAAAGTCTTCGACGAACCCGGACGGAAGACCTCATCCGCATCCTCTCTGCTACGCCTCCGTCAGGAGGGTCTCACCGTGGGCCAATATGCCATACGGTTCCACACCCTTGCCTCGGAGCTGGCCTGGGATAACGACGCTCTGGTATCCGTCTTCTGGGAGGGTCTGTCCGGTCGTATTAAAGATGAACTTGCTGGTCGGGACATTCCTACCTCTCTCGATGATCTAATAACCCTTGCCACCCGGATTGACCTACGGTTCCAGGAGCGTGCCAAAGAGGTCACCCGTGAGAGAAGGATTCCACGTTTAGCTCCTACTCTCCAGAAACCCGTCATTCCCTCCATCTCTCCCCAGGTACACTCTCCTGAGCCTATGCAGGTCGACCAGACCAAGATGGTCAAAACCCGTCAGGACTCACGCCGTGCCGAGGGGAGCTGCTTCTACTGTGGCAGTAAGGAGCACCGGATCCGTGCCTGCCCGGAGAGGTCGGGAAACGCCTGTGTCTAGGTTCGCTCAGAGAGGTCCACCTAGACAAGAATAAATCCTCTCCATCCCTGCTGTTGTCAGTTTCGATCATCTACGGGGAGAACCGTTATTTCGAACTAGCCCAACTTGACTCTGGAGCAGCTGGGAACCTTATTTCACAGTCCCTGGTTGAGAAATACCGCATCCCCACCAAACCTCTGGCTGTACCCTTGTCTGTCGCTGCCGTGGGTGGGGGCCTCTTACCTCGCCCCATTCAACTCATCACCGAATCCATTACCCTGCAGGTGGGAATGCTGCATTCTGAAAGTATCTCCTTTCATGTTCTGCCTGGACTCTCTCACGCCCTCTTGCTAGGTCTGCCCTGGCTCCAGAGACATGCACCCGTGCTAGACTGGCAAACCGGAGAGGTCCTTCGCTGGGGACAAGACTGTCATAAAACCTGCCTGGTTCCCGTCCATCCCGTCCGTCCCTCTCCTACCCCAGCTAATCTACCTGGACTTCCGATTCCTTATTGGTCTTATGCAGATGTCTTTAATAAAAAGGAGGCAGAGACATTACCACCACATAGACCATACGACTGTCCCATCGATCTGCTACCCGGTACTACTCCTCCCCGTGGGCGTATCTATCCTTTATCCGCTGCTGAGACCCGGTCAATGTCCGAATATATTGAGGAGAATCTGGCCAGAGGATTCATCCGGAAATCTACCTCCCCGGCGGGAGCAGGCTTCTTTTTCGTCAAAAAGAAGGACGGCTCTCTCCGTCCCTGTATAGACTATAGAGGCCTAAACCTGATCACGGTGAAGAATAAGTACCCCCTTCCGCTCATTCCAGAATTATTTGATCGCCTGAGGGGGGCTAGGATCTTCACCAAACTGGACCTTCGTGGGGCGTACAACCTGGTTCGTATTCGTCAGGGGGATGAATGGAAGACGGCATTCAACACCCGGGACGGCCACTATGAATACCTGGTAATGCCCTTTGGTCTCTGTAACGCTCCTGCCGTCTTTCAAGAGTTGGTCAATGACATCTTCCGGGACCTTCTCTACTCCTGCGTAGTAGTGTACCTGGACGACATCTTGGTCTTCTCTCCGGATCTCCAGACTCACCGGAGGGACGTTCGTCAGGTCCTGCTCAGGCTAAGGCAGAACCATCTCTACGCTAAATTTGAGAAGTGCCTCTTTGAGCAGACCTCGCTTCCGTTTCTGGGCTACATTATCTCTCAGACCGGCCTACAAATGGATCCTGAGAAACTGTCTGCCATCGAGAAATGGCCCCGACCGGAGGGGTTGAAGGCCATTCAGCGATTCCTGGGCTTCGCCAACTACTACCGCCTCTTCATACCACACTTCTCTTCCCGGACGGCTCCAATTTCTGCGCTCACCCGTAAAGGTACTAATCCCAAAGAGTGGCCACCCGAAGCAGAGGAGGCCTTTCTTTCCCTTAAACAGGCCTTCTCTTCCGCCTCGGTGCTGCATCGCCCAGATGGCAACAAACAGTTCTTCCTGGAGGTTGACGCCTCCTCCTCTGGAGCCGGAGCGGTACTTACTCAAAAATCATCTTCCGGGAGGATGGTAACTTGTGGCTTCTTCTCTAAACTCTTCTCCTCCTCTGAGCGCAACTATTCCATAGGAGACCGAGAGTTATTGGCCATCAAACTGGCATTGGAGGAGTGGCGTTACCTGCTCGAGGGGGCTCTTCACCCGGTAATAATTTACACTGACCACAAGAACTTGGCTTACCTCCAGCATGCCCAGAGACTTAACCCGCGCCAAGCCCGGTGGTCCTTGTTTTTTGCTCGTTTTGATTTTGTCCTTCATTTTCGCCCGGCTGACAAAAACGTCAAGGCGGACGCCTTGTCTCGGTCCTTTCTGGTGTCTGATCTCGAGGAGGATCCGAAACATATCATCGATCCCGCCAGAGTAATGCAGGTGGCTCCCGTGAGTCTAAATCGTCTTCCTCCTGGTAAGACGTTCGTACCTGTACCTGATCGGGAGAAGATCCTACACTGGGGTCATTCGTCTAAACTGGCTGGCCACGCCGGTCAGAAAAAGACCCTCCAGCTTATTACCCGGCACTACTGGTGGCCTAACCTGCACAAGGATGTAATAGACTTTGTTTCTGCCTGTGTGTCCTGCGCCCGCAACAAAGTTCCGAGACACCTGCCGGCCGGCCGCCTCCTACCTCTGCCAGTACCTGCTGCCCCCTGGCAGCATATAGCGATGGACTTCATTACTGATCTACCCGTCTCTGCCGGTTGTACGGTCATTTGGGTGGTCGCTGACTGCTTCTCCAAGATGGCTCACTTCATTCCACTGCCAGGTCTTCCGTCTGCACCCGAGCTGGCTAAAGACTTTATCCGCCACATCTTCCGTCTTCATGGCCTGCCCCGTCACATCGTGTCGGATCGTGGGGTACAGTTCACTTCCCGTTTCTGGAGAGCCACTTGTAAATTGCTGGACGTCACCCTGGACTTCTCCTCCGCTTACCACCCACAGTCTAATGGTCAAGTGGAGCGGATCAATCAGAACCTGACCAGTTACCTTCGGCACTTCGTTAATGCCCACCATTCTGACTGGGTGGATCTCCTGCCATGGGCCGAATTCTCGTACAACAATCACGAGAGCGAGTCTTCCTCCAAATCCCCGTTTTTTGTAGTCTACGGTCAGCATCCTCGGATCCCGTTTCCCGTCTCCACCTCGGCGGACAATCCGGCTGCGGAATCTCTTGTTAACAAATTTTCCTCCATATGGGAGAGTACCCGGTCCGCACTCCTTCTGTCTTCCGAGCGTATGAAAAGACACGCTGACAAAAAACGTCTGGACCCTCCTCAATTCCGCCCTGGGGATAAAGTCTGGCTCTCGTCCAAATATGTCCGGCTCAAGATCCCTTCCTATAAGTTAGGGCCTCGGTTCATCGGCCCACTGGAGGTCATCAGTCAGATCAACCCGGTGGCCTATAAATTGAAACTCCCGGCCAACTTACGGATCCCTAACTCCTTCCATGTGTCTCTCCTCAAACCTGTGGTGCTTAACTCTTTTTCCAAGTCTACAGGTACGCCTCCTGCTCCGGTTTCTGCTGAGGACGAGTTTGAGGTAGAGAACATTCTTGCCACCAAAAGGGTAAGAGGAAAGACCTTTTTTCTAGTAGATTGGAAGGGGTTTGGTCCTGAGGAGAGAACGTGGGAGCCCCGGGAGAACATCCATGCCCCTCTCATCCTAGCTAAATTTCTGTCTGGCCTAAAAAAGGGGGGGCCTAAAGGGGGGGGTACTGTAGCGCTGGCGTCCCTGCCCTCTGCTAGGCAGGGACGCTGCTCCCCTCACCGCTCTGTTCCGTGCCCGGCGTCCTCTCCCCGCTCTGCTGTCAGCGCGCGCTCCTTCCCGGCGTTCTCCTCCCGCTCTGCTCTCAGCGCGCGCTCCTTCCCGGCCCCTGTGCATAGGGCGCGCGCGCTCCCCTCCTCTTAAAGGGGCCGCGCGCGCCGTCCTAAGGAGTCCCCGGCCAATGGCCGGAGGACTTCATCATATATAAGGCACCTCCTCCAAAATGGAGGGGCCCGAGCAATGTTGTTTGCACCTGTGTCTCACCTGTGCTTCAGCCCTCAGGTCCCGTTGCCAGTTACCTGCCAGTTACCTGCCAGTTTCCTGCCAGTTTCCTGCTAGTTACCTGCCTGATTCCTGCCTGAATACTTGTTACCTGCCTGCCTGCCTGAGGTCCGACGGTCTGCCTTACAACTCCGGTCAGTCTGTCTAAGGACCAACTTGTCCGCTCACCTGGGAGCGCACATCAGCTACCTGCCTGCTTGCCTGAGGTCCGACGGTCTGCCTTACAACTCCGGTCAGTCTGTCTATGGACCAGCTTGCCCGCTCACCTGGGAGCGCTTCTCCGCTACCTGCCTGCTTGCCAGCCTGGAGGCTCCGTTGTCACGTGCTGTGACCACCAGCTTTCTCAGAGACTCTTGCCCGCTCACCTGGGAGCGCTTCTCCGTTACCTACCTGCCTGCCAGCCCGGAGGTTCCGCCGTCACGTGCCGTGACCACCTGCTATTCCAGAGACTCTCGCTTGCTCACCTGGGAGCACACGTCTACCATCTGCCTGCTAGCCTACCCGGAGGTTCTGCCATCACAGGTCGTACCTACCCCTTACCCAGAGACTGCCCTGATCACTTGCCGTAACTCCCTGTCCGTTCACCCGGAGACTGCCACCCGCTCCCTTACAAGGGCCGCCCCCTTGTATAGTAGCTCAGAGGTTCCGCCTCCCGGACCCGTTACACCAAGGATAGAGGAGTCATTGGCTGCTTTAAGATCTGCTAACTTCTTCTCTACCTTGGATCTCACTAGCGGGTACTGGCAGGTTCCTGTAGCAGAGGCGGACCGGGAGAAGACCGCATTCACCACCCCGATGGGACTTAGCGAGTTCACCTGCATGCCGTTCGGACTCTGCAACGCACCAGGAACCTTCCAACGACTAATGGAGTGTTGTCTGGGCCACAGAAACTTCGAGACGGTCTTGTTGTACCTGGACGATGTCATCGTATATTCCAAGACGTATGAGGACCACCTGAAACACCTGGCGGAAGTGTTCGAAGCTCTGGCGAGTTACGGCCTAAAGGTGAAACCCTCCAAGTGTCACCTCCTGAAACCAAAGGTACATTACCTGGGACACGTGGTGAGCGCTGACGGAGTGGCTCCCGACCCTGATAAGATCACCGCAATTAAGGAATGGCCAAGCCCCTCCAGCGTAAAAGAAGTGCGGCAGTTCCTCGGGTTGGTAGGCTACTACCGAAGGTTTATTCCCGGTTTCACCAAAAAGGCAGCACCTATGCAGGACCTCCTGATAGGCCAGTCCCGGAAGGCCAAGAACCAGAAGCCGCCCTTCAAATGGGAGGAGCTGGAAGAAGAGTCCTTCCGCCAGCTGAAGATGGCCCTCACGGGGGACGAAATCCTGGCGTACCCGGATTATAGCCAGCCCTTTATCCTCTACACCGACGCCAGTAACATCGGGCTAGGAGCCGTACTGTCCCAGATCCAGCAGGGGAAGGAACGAGTAATCGCCTACGCCAGCCGAAAACTGCGACCCACCGAAAGGAACCCTGAGAATTACAGCTCATTTAAGCTAGAGTTCCTGGCCGTAGTATGGGCAGTCACCGAGCGCTTTAAGCATTACCTCGCTTCTTCCCGGTTCACCGTGTACACGGATAACAACCCGTTGACACACCTGGACACGGCAAGACTCGGTGCCCTGGAGCAGAGGTGGATGGCCCGTCTGTCCAACTACGAGTTCACAATCAAATACCGGGCCGGACGCTCCAATACTAACGCGGATGCCCTGTCCAGGATGCCCAACCTGCCGGACGAAGGAGAAGATCCGGAGGGACTGGAAGAAGTTGAACTCCCTGCGTTCCACCGTCATGGGACTATCCAGTATTCCCACCGGGTAAGGAGTAAGCAGGCTGCTACGTTGAACCCCTTACCTCACTACAACTGGGCGGAAACGCAAGACAGCGACCCTGCCGTCCGACTGGTGAAGGAGATGCTGACTCGCCCGGAGGCTTGCCTTGAACCAGACGCTCCGGAGGAAGCCAAACAACTATGGGCAGAGAAGAGTCGACTGTTCCTTTACAAGGGGAAGTTGTGCCGCAGAATGGTTAACTCCCGGACGCATGAACTACTCTGGCAAGTAGTGGTGCCACGAAGAGACGCAGCCATGGTGATGGAGGCATACCACGACGGAGCTGGACACTTCGGGTGGAAGAAGCTGGAGTTCCTGCTGCGCGAGCGATTCCACTGGGTAGGCATGAGGGGAACCATTGAGAAGTGGTGCAGAGACTGTGGCCCGTGCAACCTGAGAAGGAAGGACCGTGCCAGCCAGAAGACTCCCCTGCAGTCCATCGTCACCCGGCAACCGTTGGAACTGGTAGCCTTGGATCATGTAAAACTGACCCCAAGCAGAAGTGGCTACGTCTACGCGTTAACCATCGTGGATCATTACTCCCGGTTCTTGGTTGTCGTCCCCGTCAAGGACTTAACGGCTCAAACAGCAGCTAGAGCCTTCCAGCAGCACTTTTGCCGTCCACACGGGTACCCGGACCAAGTGCTGACGGACCAGGGACCTGCCTTTGAAGCGGAGGTCTTCCAGGAATTCTGCAATCTGTATGGCTGCCGGAAGATAAGGACGACACCCTACCATCCGCAAACTAATGGACTTTGTGAGAAAATGAACCAGGTGGTAATGGATCTTTTAAAAACGTTGCCCCTGGAAGAACGCAGTCTGTGGCCTGAGAAGTTGACCGATCTGGTGGACCTATACAACCACATCCCGGTAGGTTCCACCAACTGTACCCCGGCTTACCTAATGAGGGCAAGACCTGGTAAGTTACCTGTTGACCTGGAAATGGGAGTCCTGACACCCGAGGACACTTCACCAGAAACAGACTGGGACACGGAGAGGCAGCAGCAGTACCGGAGAGTACAGGAGAGCGTGGAGCGAAGTCTCTGTCAGGCTAGGGAAAGACAAGAGAAAACTTACAACCAGTATGCTCCCGCTGTTCCCCTGGTACCCGGAGAGCAGGTCTTGAAGAGGAAGAGACGGCTCCACAAGTTGGACGACCAGTGGGAAAAGGACCCGTACACCGTACTGCCCTCAAGCCACGAGAACCCGAAGGTTTGTACCATCAGTAAAGACGGAGGGGAAACCACAGCTATTGTATCCCGGGACCACCTGAAGAAGTGTCCCGAACAACTGAGGAACCCTGAAGAGGAACAAGAAGACCATCGACCTGTAGAGGAAAGGGAAGATATGGTTAGTACTGTGCTCGGGGACTTCCCTCGGTCTTGGACTCAAGTCAATGGTGCAGTTGTGGTACCCGTACTCACCTTCCTCCAACCAGCATCCCAAGCACCTACGGAGCAACAGGTAGAGCTGGAAGAACAGCCGGTCCAGGAGGCAGAAGACCCCACACCCGCAGACCAGGAGGATCAACCCTCTGCTTGCAGTGAGCCTGCCATATCCCTAGTGAGCCAAAGAGCCGGTAGACAGCTGCCCAGTTTACCCTTGACAGCTCCTACACCCTGTAGTTCAGGGCTAGGCAGTCAGCTCCGTAGGTCCACTAGGGCCACTAGAGGCCAGTTACCCGCACGGTGGAGTATTTGAAGTGTATAAATTGTTTTATTTATGTTTACCTGTGTATTATTGCTTGTGTATAATTTTGTGTTTCTAGTTATTTGTAGGAGTCCTTGGTGGATTTACCGGGAATCCTTGTACATAGTTGGAGCGTAACCCAGGACGGACTAAAGACTGTTAAGGACTCGGGGTAGGACAAACCCCTACCTGGTTACGTCTCCCTGTTTTGGTGAAATGGACACCTTGCTTTTCTTCAAAGACTGCACCCGGTTACGGACATGCCGTAACCATCTTTATATGTTTTTCTTATTGTATTATTATTGTTTTTATCTTGTTATGTTTTTCTAAAATATGTTTAGTCCCGGAGTACTAAATTTCACTAGGGGGGAATGTGACACCCCAGGGGTCTGGTTGCCACAGTGATAGAGATGTTATGTCTGAGAGCAGGTGGGAGGTCCTTTGGTCAGGGATCCTGTGCATGCCACACCTCCTGCCCAGTCTTGGGAGGGGAAGAACTTCCCCTATATAAACCCGGGGCTGAAGCAGGGTTAGGAGTCAAGGAGAGTAGAGACAAGAGACAGTCATAGGAAGAGCTGGAGCTCAGTGGGAGCAATACTACTACGAGTCAGGGGCTGGCAGCTGCAGAGCTCGCCCTGACTGAGAAGCTTTCTTACCGGACCCGGAGTCCGAGGCTGTGGGGACTAATCTTTACCCAGCAGCAGAAGCCGACCGGCAGGGGATTTCAGGTCCTCAGGCCCAGAAACCCGAAGGCACGGTCACACGTGTGGGACCAGCACCGCCATCGTGGAGCGGAAGCCAATAGAAGGCCCCGAGTCACCGGCCATATGGGTGAGCACCACACAGTACACTCAGGGACGTGGGCTACTTATATCCGCTTCTAGCAAGGTAGCCAGAAGAGTACAGTCAGTTTGGGAGGCCTACAACTCCGCCTGGCCAGGGGAGATCCCATCTGCTCAAGGACTGACCAGGCCCCGTTCGCTAGCAAGTACTCCGGGAGGGTCTATCGTTGTTACCAGTAAAGACCCTGAATTACACCGCACCGTCTCTGAGTGGTTCCTGCTACCCCCATCTTCCACGTCGGCTGCCCTGAGGCCATACCCCTCCCGTTGGGGGTTATACTATCACGCTGCACAATTCTACACCGGCCTCAGCGGTCTGCCCTGCAGCGGCAGCTCCATAGCTGCAAATCAACGGGTGGCGTAGTCGACACTCAAATAACATCTATCAAGACTGCCACACACTGAGTCTGACTCCCTGGGCACGGACCGGGTCCCCGCCACTCGGAGACTACAACCCTCATCTGATCCGGTTCCGGGTAAGCCCCCGTGCGCGAGACGCTGCGCGACACAGCAGGCCCAGGGGCGCGTCACAAACAATAAAGGAATTAATCAGGTAAAGTGTCCATGTCACTTGAACTGTTCAATAATAAAGCAAAGCACAAAATAATATACATTAGTACAGTACATTACAATTTAATACCCCAGGGGTAACTATCTACATTTGTCAGAGGTTAGCTATCTTACTGCTTGTACCTGAGAGGGGGTTTACCTCGCGTGCTACGTGTTGATCTGCGTAGTGCGGTGGTCTGTGAGGTATCAATGTCTGTACTATCAATTACCCTACCAGTTCTACGTGTGACTATGTTGTAAAACTGCCTTAACCTCTCTCTGGAACTGGTAAGTCTACCATTGGCTGGGCCTTCTTGCTCTACTCCTGCCGGGGATCCTTCGTCCGGGGATTCTTCTTGAGCTGGCTCTTCTGCGGCACTAGGCTCTTCTGCAGCACTTACAGGTTCAACTTGCTGTGGAGGGTCTTCTGGTTGTTGAAAGAATTGGAGTATTGGAAAGATTACTGCTCCTCCTAGTTGGGGCCAATCTGCTGGGAAGTCTCCTAAGTCAGTATGGATTACTGCTTCTTTAGGCTCCTCCTGGATAATGAAAGGCACTTCTTCTTGGGGTTTCAGTAGATTTGGACATAACTTTAGATGGTCCCTGGATACTGTGGCAGTTGTCCTTCCTCCATCTCGACTAATTATGCAGGTCTTCTTATTATCAAATCTTGACTTCAGCACAGTGTAGGGTTCTTTCTCTCACTGGTCATCAAGTTTGTGGTTCCTTCTTTTCCTTTTCAATACTATTTCACCAGGTGTGAAAGGCTCTGCGGGTGCACGTTTATTGTAGTGGGCCTCTTGCTTATCCCTCACCCAGGTGAGACTGTCCTCGACACAGGCTTGTACCCTTCTGTACTGCTCTTGTCTGGTCATGTCCCAGTCCTCAGTGGTCACATCCGCTTCTGGTTCTACTACACCAAGCTCCAGATCCATAGGCAACTTCCCAGGTCTTGCACGCATAAGATATGCCGGAGTACAATTGGTGGAACTCACGGGTATGTGGTTGTACAGATCCACTAGGTCAGGTAGTAGGTCTGGCCACTGATTTCTCTCCTCAAAAGGTATGATCTTCAGCAGGTCGATGATGATGTTGTTCATCTTTTCACAGAAACCGTTGGTTTGTGGGTGGTACGGTGTAGTTCTTATCTTTTTACACCCGTACAGATGGCACAACTCCTTAAACAATTCAGCCTCAAAGGCCGGGCCTTGGTCCATCAGCACCTGCTCAGGGTATCCATGGAGTCCGCAGAAACACGCCTGGAAGGTCTTTGCTGCTGTCTCCGCCGTCAGGTCCTTGACGGGGGCGACCACCAGGAACCTAGAGTAGTGATCCACCATGGTCAGGGCGTAGGAGTACCCTGACCTGCTGGGTGACAACTTGACATGGTCCAGGGCCACGATCTCCAGGGGTCGAATCGTCTTGATGGGTTGCAGGGGTGCCTTCTGGCTGCTGTAGTCTTTTCTTCTGAGGCCACAGGGTCCACAGTCTTGGCACCACCGCTCAATGGAGCTGCACATTACTACCCAGTAGAATCGACACTTCAGTAGGGTCTCTAGCTTTTTCCAGCCAAAGTGTCCCGCCTAATCGTGGTAGGCCTCCAACACCATTTCTTGCGGCCCGCCCGGTATTTAATTGTAAATTGTTAATTTGGCAGCTGAGCCATCCATCGTTGTTCCAGTGCTCCTAGCTTGGCTGTTTCAAGATGGGTCAAAGGGTTGTTATCAGTGAAGGCAGTGAACTTGCTGGAGGCCAGGTAGTGCTTAAATCTTTCAGTGATGGCCCAGACCAAGGCCAGGAACTCCAAATTGAAGCTGCTATAGTTCTCTGGGTTCCTCTCGGTCGGGCGGAGCTTCCTGCTTGCGTATGCGATTAACTTCTCCTGGCCATTCTGCTTCTGACTTAAGACAGCTCCCAGCCCTTCGTTGCTGGCATCTGTATACAGCAGGAACGGTTGGCTGTAGTCAGGGTAGGCTAGGATCTCATCGCCTGTCAGGATCTCCTTCATCTCCTGAAATGACTCGACTTGCTCCTTACCCCAGTGGAATGGGGGATTTCTGCCTTTGGGGGACTGCCCTACCAGGAGATCTTGCAGAGGGGCTGCTTTCTTAGTATAGTCTTTTACAAACCTCTGGTAGTATCCTACTAGTCCCAGGAACTGATGCACCTCCTTGAGGTTCTTCGGCTCCGGCCACTTCTGGATGGCAGCGATCTTCTCCGGGTCTGGTGCTACCCCTTCCGGACTGACAATGTGCCCCAGGTACTGTACCTTTCTCTTGAGCAGGTGGCACTTTGAGGGCTTCAGCTTCATCCCATACCGGGACAGTGAATCAAATACCTCTGCCAGGTGTTTCAAGTGGTCCTCGTACGTTCTGGAGTACACTATCACGTCATCCAGGTATAGTAACACAGTCTCGAAGTTGCGGTGTCCCAGGCAGCACTCCATCAATCTCTGGAACGTTCTAGGGGCATTGCAGAATCCAAACGGCATACTGTTGAACTCGCAGAGTCCCATCGGGGTTGTAAAGGCCGTCTTCTCCCGATCCTCCTCAGCCACAGCTACTTGCCAGTACCCACTAGTGAGGTCAAGGGTGGAAAAGTAATTTGCAGACTTTAAGGCAGCTAGGGACTCCTCTATGTGTGGTAAAGGGTATGCATCTTTATGTGTAATGCGATTTACTTGTCGGTAATCTACACACATTCTCATGCTCCCATCCTTTTTCCTAACTAGCACTAGGGGAGCTGCCCAGGGACTACAACTATCCCTTATTACCCCCGCCTTTCTCATGTCGTGCCACATTTCCTTAGCCTTCTGGTAGTGAGCTGGTGGTATAGGCCTGTAACGTTCATTGATTGGGGCATGGTCGCCTGTGGGGATATGATGTTGAACCCCCTTAATCCTCCCGAAGTCAAGTGGATGTTTACTGAACACCTGCGAGTATTCTTGAACCACCCGGTGTACACCCTGTTTTTGATGGGCAGAAGTGGTGTCTGTCCCAACATGGAGCTGTTGACACCAATCCTCCACCTGGGTTGCAGGGTCATTATCCTCCACTTCATCTGGTGAGGCTAAGGACTCCGCCTTGTGAATACAATTGTTATTTACAGCATGTAATTTGGCAACAGTGGCATAACGTGGCAATCTGACCTCATCTTCCCCACAGTTGAGAAGACGGACGGGCACCCTCCCATTGCGTACATCTACCACTCCTCTGGTGGTTAAGAGCGTGGGTCTGTGCTCGGAGCAAAGGGGTTCTACTACCGCCTGGTAGCTCTGTCCTCTAAGACCTATAGCAGCTCTACACCAGATGAGCATTTCACTCATTGGGGGGACGACAATGGGTGTGGGGTCCGTTACACGCACATTACCAATTTCACCTTCCGCTAACCTTACTTGCTGTTGGTACATCAGGACTCGGATCTCCTTCTGCAGCGCCCTCCTCTGTCCTGGTCTGGCAGTGTCAGTTGGAGCAAGAACAACCTCTCCCAAACAGTTACCAACAATGTTTGCTTCGGGGTGAGCTAGTTAAGCTCCTCTGCCCCCTATTTACTAACTTCTCCACTCGCCTTCTGCCTTCTCGGGCCCTCACTAGGCTATACACATTAACGGCAGCTTGCCGCGCTTCACCGATCTTATGGCGCCGGCACACCTAAGCTCACTATTCAGAGCTACAACTGAGTCTGGACTGTGCTCCACTGCAGGAACTCTCTCAACAGACTTGACTAGGCTGAGCTCAACTCTGTATTCAGGTCTGTACTTGCTGAACTCTCCAGAGGAACTGAACTGCCTGGCTCCACCTTCCCTTTTTATATCCCTAACGGGCTCCCTCTGCTGGTCTGAGGTGGAAGGTGGAGATGTGTGAATGTTTATGGGGGCCTCTTGTGGAGGATTCCATCAATGCACTCTTCCAGGATCTGTGATACCAAGCGCAGCTGCGCGTCACATAAGGACTCTGCACCCCTTGCTTAATCCACATCCAATATTGATCTTGTGTTTCTGGACACACTCATCACCTACGTCAGGCCTAGCTACCACAGGTGACTTGTTACAAGTCGGGGCGACGACTGACTTCCTGGCCTGACCCCTGTGGCTTTTGTATTTTTCTGCTGCAGATCACATGTCCCCTGTGTACCTAGCTCTGCTTTCCTCTCATTCGGCCTGCCTTTTGTCCTTTGGTTCCAATACCCTTTCAGGGTCCTACACCTATATTCCTGATCACTACATGGCAGCATCTGCCCACAAATACCTTACAGCTCATTTCTATTATATGAATCACTCACTCTCCTTACATTCCTCCTCTCTTTAAGCTCATCAGTACTTGGATGAGAAAGGTTACTTATGCTCTAGATGCTCCTTGGCGGTGGTCTCAGAGTCACCAATATCCAAACACACTCCTGTGTCTGCTGTATTACATACTGCCATATGAAATCATCTTCCGCATACCTCCTGGGTGAAACACCAGTGTTGGTACATTCAGATCTGTGAGGTCCCTCCTGACCTGTCTCTTCTGGGACACTGAGGCCCTGAAACACTCTTCCTGTGATTTTGACCTCTACCCTACCCTCTAAGCTAGCCCCGGTCATTCTCTCTTCATCAGACACACATATCGGTAGCATGTAAGGGTGCCGCACTCTCTCTGGTGCGACGTCTTCTCCTTTCGGGGTGTACTCTCCTTGTCACTCGATGAGGAACAGCCTCCGATGCGTAGTCCAATTTTCCCCAAGGGTGCTTCACTTGAACCAAAACTCGATTCCCCAGCTGTAATGGTGCCTCCTGCACAGGAGTTACTACAGGATGCCTTTTCCCCTGGGGCTTCTGTACAATCTTAAGTCTCAGTGTTTCTAACCGATGTTGGTGTTCCCACACCAAAGTTGTGGTGTTTATCTACGTACTATCTTCCTCTGAATCAAGCTCTAGCTCAGTAACCTTACGGCTGTTACGTCCAAACAGCAACGTGTAAGGCGTGTACCCTGTCGTAGCATGAACCCGGTTACTGTACACCCAGACCAGTTCTGGTACAAATTCAGGCCATTTCATTTTCCTGTGTCACGGTGTAGGGGAATGCTGGTGAGGAAATAGCAGATACGGGCTGGGTGAGCAGGGAAAACTAATCTGTCCCTAGACTGGGAACCCTGAATAGCCCTGACCCCAAAAGTATCTCTGATGGTGAGAAGGTTCGGGTCTCCACCCTAAGCCCTAACTCCTCCACAAGCCCTGCGCTAATTCCCCAAACCTCCCTCCGCAGAACAAAGGTACAGCAATCTCAAAGGAAAGGACTTCAGCAGCACAAACGAACAGCACTGCACAGCACGGCTTCCAGGTATAGAGTGAAACTCTATCAGCTGCACCACCTGGTGGAAGGCGAGGCTACTTAAAGGCTAAGGGGAGGAGACACACAGAAACTCACATCCACCAGGACATGGCAATAGAATTGGCATGAACCCATGCAGTACAAGAGGGAATTTCACAGTTTAAGTTACAGCGGCATCTAGAATAGACCGCAGACACACAGCGCTAGACAGCGTGTGACATCCTGTCATCTTCCTGTTGTCCTCCACAATTCTCAGAATGTAGATAAAGTTCTGTTGAAACGTTCACAGTCCCCATTTCTCTATGGGTGGTAGGGTGTAGTTCTGGAATTCTCAATGTTGTACAGTTGGTGCAATTCATCCATGACTTTTCCATGAAAACAGGCTCCCATCTCAGAGTGAATTCTTTTTGGACACCCGTATACGCAGATGAAGTCATGACAGATGGCACAGGCTGCTGACTCGGCTTTTTGATTCCCGGTGGGAGTCATGACTGCTAACTTATTAAAATGATCCATCATCACCAGACAGTACAGACAACCATTATCGGAGTGGCTGATCTTGAGATAGTCCACCATCAGCACTTCCAAAGGGAAAGAAAACCTCTTCACCTATATAGATGCTCTGTGTTTAGGGGGTTTAGTCATCTCACCCTGATGGGATTTCCGGTAATCTTCTTTCACCACTCGATTTACTTGTGGCCAATACAGAAGCCGTTGTAGCCAGTGGAAAGTTCTCTCTGTTCTGAAATGGGTATCACTCTCATGGACTTCCTTCTTCACTATGGGCTTCATTCCTTGTGAAATCATTAGCAGATTACAATGAGGCAATCTGGGCTACCGCCTAGGGCCAAAGGCACCGGGGGTCCTTTGGCCATATTGTCCTCATTATAATGTTTTTTTTCACCACTGTCGGCAGTGGACATCTCCGGAGAGGGAGCTTTCCTAAAGCTCAGCTGCCAGCAACTCACAATGGTTTGCTGGCATCTACAAGGCTATGTGTGTATGTGCTCTTAGGAATAACAGAAGCTTTGGTCCTCTCCTCCACTTTTGGCTGAGATTTAGAGGATTAATCGGAGACATAGAACCGCTGTTCTCCACTTTGGAATCCAACCCTTCAGATATATGGTATATGATGTATAGTATTGATATACCAAAAATATCAGTAATAATCAATTAAATTCTAAAAGACATTAATCAATTTAAAATTTGTATTTATTTAGTTTAATTAAATCTGGCATGGAAGGATGAAGACGTGTTCTTGGAGAAGCCTTCAACTTTAGCAGGTGTTTCTTGCTGGTCAGGAGGCCACGAGTAGATGGTTCAAATCCTTCCATACGGGTACAGCATTGATGGTGGACATGCTGTAGTTTCTTCAGGGCGCTAGATGTGGGGGTTTTCTGTCCTCGAGATGTCTAAGGTGCCCTGGTGACAGCAGGCAAAAATGCAGCTTCCTCTGACAGTGCGAGCAGCCCTGGATAATCCACGCCGGCAGAATGATATCATCCGGCGGAAGATGGAACCTATGAGAAAAGATGTAAAACTAATGTAAGTAATGGGACTCCATATTAGAGGGTACTACTGTGGTGTCACTGTGGGAGAACATTAGAGGAATCTCATCACACAGAGGGCAGGGATCATTGTCAGTCATCATACATGTGACAATCCCACCACTGACAGATAACATCTGCTCCACATGACTTCTTCTCACTGACATCATACAACAGGGAGATTATTGTCACACTTACCTCGCCTACTTTCCCCCTCTTCTACTTTCTCTGTTTTTTCTTGTCTTCTCAGTTTTAGAAAATATTTTCTTTTCTTCTGAACTGGAGATTCTAATCAAAAAGTCAGAAAAAAATATTAATTATAAACTTCTAAAATATTTTCTTTGTATCTATATAGAGTTATGCAATTGATTAATATGCACCTGTAGCATTTCTGTGTGCCGCCATGTGGTGACTCCCCAAGGAAATATGTCCCCTTATTATCATGACATACTTGCAGCAAGCCACTGTGTTATCATATAATCAGTTAGATTAAACTTCAGTGTAACTTTCAAGAGCACCCATCACCAGATCAAAAGTTTCTGAGATTCACTCTTATCTTATGTCTGCTGCTCCCCTGAGTATTCTGATATTTGTTTTGCTAAAATCCACCCTATGGTTTTTTCCATGAGGGTGTGGCTCACAATTTTATATTGCAGAGCAACCTAAAGACACGCCCCAGAGGATCCTGTGAGCACCGCCCTCTTGGAAAAGACCATAAACATTAGCACTAAATAAGACCCATAACTCAAAAAACTGAATACTCAGGGGAGCAACGGGAATAAAGTAAGTAATTTTTGAAGCCTTCATGTGCTGATTCACATTATAATTTTGGATTATAGGCTATAGTTGGATGGCCTATAAACCTGTACATACCTGACAATGAGGACGAGGATGACTCGTTGTTTTTAGCAGTGAAACACTGATTGTCTCCATTAGTTTTGGAAGAGGAAGACTCTTTCTGCCTGTTTGGTAGAAGAAAGACCAGTAAATTAAAAGTAAAAACAATAGAAAAAATGAAGAACACCTGTTTGTGAGGCCAATTAGGACAACATAGAGGGGATACCCTGCCCACGGCCTCAACTAGTAATATTGGCCTGTCATGAGCTGGAAATGAATGGCTGGTCACAATGATCAGCTGTTATTGCAGTGTTATCACAAGCCAGACGCACAGAGATCAGCAATCATGGGGTGGTGGATGCTGGATTTAGATTTGTGTTACTCGTGTCTTGTATTTGGTTCTGAACATACATCAAAACTAAATCTCATAATAATAATAATAATCTACTCACATGTCTGAGTGTTTTTCACTGTTCTCTTGGGAACACTGTGGAGGTGACATAGGCTCTACATTGGTCATCATCCCGGTATTGGTGATATTTAGCTAAAACACACAGAGAAAAATAAATTGATTTATTTTTAAGCATTTTTGTAATTATAGGTTTTAGACATACTATTAGCCACATACTTACTTTACAAAACCTTTGATAAGATGATACAAAGTTTTTTATTTCTGGCCAGTCATTGTCCTCTCTTGTGTCCGCCTCATCTGAATTCATGTGTCTGCTACAACGAGCTACAAAGTACAAGTGTTATCAGAGATAATTAGTATAAGACCCGGTCAGACATTCACCCTGTTATCACTAATAATGATGAGAACTTATCTTCACATAAAATGAAAGACAAGACACACAGCAGTTTTCTGCAGATGACGTCTCATTTTACTTACTGATAAAGTAGCGGGTGTCCTCATCTGACTTTAGCTCAGGAACGAACAGGGGCTTCTGACTTAGAAGGTTGTCAAAGTCTAAGTGATGCAGAAATGGATGCATTTTGATCTCATTTGCTCCTCCTGGAAAAGGAAGACAAGAAAGAATGTGATAGAGTCATTTTTAGAGAAACTGCTCCATATCGGTACAGTTTATGTTAACCTGAACTGAAGATGTAACAGCAGACATGAAGGAAATGTACTGAAAGTCACAGCATGAAAAATGGGGAATGGATAAGTAGGTAGATTACTGAACCTCATGGACACAACCATTTGTCTGGTCACAGACGTGTAATAAGTCATAATACTATTATAATATTACCTGTCCCAAGTCTATCTGCTGGATCTTTTCTGAGCAGCTGAGTGATGATGTCCCGAGCATCAGGTGGAGTAGAGTATTTATGATATGTCAAAATTAATTTATCTGTTATATAGAAACAAATATTACAGGAAATGAAACATTTTCATTTATTTTTATAAAAAATGTCCTTAATAAGGCTAGAAATTAAACCAGAAAACCAATGAAACCAAATAACAGTGATATCACAAGCATTCAGATTATTTTACTTACCCTCAAGGACACTGCGTAAAATATCTCTTTTTAAAGCCCCTTTAAATGGTGTACATCCATAAAGAAATTTATGTAGAGTGATCCCTACTGACCACCAATCAACGGGCCTTCCATAGCCTTTCCTTTGGATAATTTCTGGGGCCATGTAACTAGGGGTGCCAAAAGTCTGGAAACCAACAGAAGAATGAGATGATAATCAATAAATATAATTGCGTCAAATAACATCAGTGCAAACGTTTTATAGAGAAATTGTCAGAGAAAGAGAAAGAGATGAAATCTGTAAAGTACAAGACCTTGTAAGTAAAGCCTACCTCTTCATCAAGGAACTCGCTGGTGATGTCCTCAGTTGAAGCCTTGTAGATATCTGAGCTTGGTCTCATGAGGCCGAGTTTTGAAACCCCAAAATCGGTGACCTTAATATGTCCTGTTGATGATATCAGGAGGCTGTGAAAGAAAGAAATGGTGTCAGACCCAAGTAATTACCCATAGACTGTATAAAAACTATAATTTTTTTTCCCCTTTATTATACTACTGGGGTCACTTACTTGCCAGGCTTCAGGTCTCTGTGCACCACACCATAACTGTGCAGGTATTCCACAGCAAGTACCGTTTCCGCAATGTACATACGGGCCAGGGGGACTGGTAAAGGACCCCTGCGCTTTATAAGACTGGCACAGTCTCCTCCTATCGGAGAAAGCAAATATGAGAGGTGAGGGTTTGTTTCAATGTAAATTACACATGATGAGGGTGAATATGAAATAAGTGGAAATATTGGGACAAGATGGCCTATATAGAGATATACTGTGTAATGTAGAGCGTATACTGTATACTATATGTTGCCATCCATGTGGGCACATTATGGTCATATATAGGTGCTAGGACAAAACAGACGTGGGCTGGATATAGATACAATGGATGTGTCCTACCTGGTACATACTCCATGACCATACACAGATGAAGTTTAGTAGGGAAAGAGCAGAACATGGAGGCCACAAAGGGACAATCAGCGAATGCTGAGATGTCCCTCTCCAGAAAGGCCAATTCAAGTCTCTTTGGCTTTTTCAGGTTCTCCTTGTCCATTGTCTTCATAGCACAAATCTGGTTTGTGTCTTTATGGCGCACTAAGTGGACGGCCCTGGAGAGGAAGAAAATCCATGATTTATTACAAATTCTTATTAACAGTCCATCTATAGACCTCATCAAATGATCTCCTGTACTAATGGTTAATACTAGATGTGAGGCCATCACTATAAATCCATGTCTAGAAATGCATAAAATAATACTCCATAAATGATTATCAATGGAGGGTCCACATCCACGTCACATCCTAACTGACCTGACAGATAGATGTGGACAGTGATGTGGTCTCCTAATTTCTCTATGGGAATATTACATGGGCAGGACACCGAGGCATCATCATAAGGAGCCCTGGGAAATAAATATTATACCAAAGTAAAGCTCACCCAAAGGCTCCACTGCTGATCAGTTTGATCTGTTTATAGTCGCTCTTACAAGGATTTATCTCTGGGTTCAATGATCCGATCAAGGCCTAAAAAGGAATAAGAAATGACATTAAGACAGAAAATGCAGGAGAATAAAAGCTCAAGATGCAGGAACGTCTCCCTTCTATATTATGTCCCCACTGATTACACTGTAGAGAACGTAATACAAGCCGGACCCACCACAGACCCCATTATATTATAAAGGGAAATCCCCCATACACATAAATCAATACTGCAGGGAAGGATAAGGGACATCACACAGAGGGGGCAGGAAGAATAACGCCATTATCACACATAATATGTCTGATCTACATGACGAACAGTGATATCCCATTGTCATATGGGATATAATATGGGATGTATAATTCACACCCGTCATCTAATGATATACAGACGTCCCTCTGATACTTACACTGGCAGATTCCTGGATGATTTCTGGTGTCTCACATATTCCACCATCAGTATTTGCCGGCACAGTTATTCCTAAAATAATGAAGAAACGTTATTTATTAAATGTCTATATCAGCACTTAATAACCAAAAGAAAAGGAAGTAAAAAAGTCAAATATCAAAAAACATAACAAATTTTATTGATTAATCAGAACAAATCATGATAAAAAAAATAATAAGAGAATGTCAGACACAGAGAACGCTCTCTCTTTCAAACCAAGAACAACTGATCAAAATCACTTCAAAACCTATTCATAATGGTATTCATACAAGTTTGTGTCTGTTTAGAATGTAGAAGATATAGGAACAATCTGTAGTCCTCAAAATTAATAAGACAAATAAAAAAGAGAAACCTGCACAGTCTGGGAGGGTGGGAAGCAAGACCCCGACATGTGTTTCGCATAGGCTTCTTCCAAGGGGTATTGAAGAAGTTTTGCGTAGGCTTCTTCCAGCGGGTGTGTAAGAAGCCTACATGAAACGCGCATCAGGGGCTCACTCCCCACCCTCCCAGACCATGCAGGTTTCTCCTATTTATTTGTTTATTTATTTATACAGAGGATGAAGAATAAATCAACATATTCTTTGCCGTTCTCAATAACGAAATATTTGAATGTAAAATATTAGATGATCGTCTTACCTTCTATCAGATCGGAGTTTGGCCCTGGCTGACTATTATCAGGGTCAGCAACATTTAGGTTTTGCCCCTCTGCGGAGTCGCCTTTTGATGTTTCCTGATGGATATAAGATATACAATTAATATAACATTTCTCAAACACTAAATTACCATATATATAAAGCAGGAAGGATTAAACCTGGATTTACTTGACAAGTTCAGTATTGGACGGACAATTCACGGCCGCTCTATCAAGTAAATTTACATTAATATTTAAGCGACTTGTATCTACAACTGTTCTCTAATAACTTCTATCAGAACTGCAGCATTTACAAGGAGGAAGATTGTGATGATGGAGTGAGACAGAGGTAGAAATACAAGCTCCGCACCGCTGAGTACAGACTGTCACCACAGAGGATGGAGCCGCAGAGACAGGCTGCCATAAAATATCCTGTGTCTGCCTGGAGCGGAGAGAGGAAGGCCTCTACCATCATAAATCTGACCTTCTGCTATATGACTGGTAATCTGGAGAAGATCAGACAACAAGGACATGAGATGTAGAAGATGATGGATCCTTACCAGACGCTCCAGTGAGTAGGCCGGATACCCCAGTACAAGCAGGACATTTTGGGCCAGCTGTTTGAAAAAGGCCAATTCTCCACTTTGGGATTTTTCTTCAGCCTATAAAGATGAAAATAAACAAGAAATGAAAATAATCAATAAAATTCATGAACATATATGGTATTGCCACGTTTGTTAAAGTCTGATCTGTTAAGATAGGTGTTTATTAATTGTGTTAATTAATTCCCTAACATCGAGAAAAAAAATCAAAACGCTAGATTTACAGGTTTTTTTGCTCACCTCACTTCACTAAAAAAATGTAATAATAAGTAATTAAAGCACCGTATGTACACAAAAATGATATCAATAAAAACCTGAGTTCACTGCGCAAAAAAGCCTTTACTTAGTTATATCAACAGAAAAATTACAATGTTATGGGTCTCTGAATATAGTGACACAAAGAACCATTTCATCTCAATTGGAATTTTTTTCACCTTGTTTCAATACAATGTATGGTAAATAGGATGGAGCCATTGAAAGCTGCAATTCATCCCAAAAAAACAAGCCCTCACATGTCTATGCCAATGGAGAAATAACAAAGTTATGGCTCTTGAAAGAAAGTGAGGAAAAAATGAGAGCAGAAAAATGAAAAATTCTGTGGTCCATAAAGGGTTAACCAATCCTATTCCCTCCTCCCCCCGCATCCAGGACCTTCCCACCCCTAATTCAACTAACCCTTTAGATCCCACCCTCTCCTTTGTCATGTAGCCTGATTGCCCTGTTTTGACTCCAGGCTATTCTTATCTGGGTATTTGGCACAGGTTAAACTTAAACTTGTATTCCATTATTATTTTCCATTATTATTATATATAATTTGTGCAGATTGTCTGCTACTTACCTGGTGTACTAATGTCCAGATGTTCTGCTGTAAATGCTCAAGATATTCTGAGCTTATACAACCTTGGTGGTATTTGGTCAGGCAATCTCTCACAAGCTCCATAACCAGCCGGTAAGTGAAGCTGAGGACGCCATCGGGTAGTGGTAGCACAAAGTCAGGGTCATAGGTGGTAAGAATCCCCTGGAGTAGTGCTAACACCTGAAGTCTGTCTGGAGGAATTCCAGACATTTCAAGTAATCCAAGCGCGGTTAGTATATGACTAGCTATATGGCTTATCACACCAACAGCAATGACACCGGAATGTCAAAGTGACAACAGGAGTGTAAACACTTGTAGAAGTAGTGATGGTTAATTGTGATGTCATAATGGAATCTTGTGTTCTAATCTTAAAGGGGCATCTTACCTTATAAGGAAGTTGCCTTGCAACCCTTAAGTAGGGAAAAATATAGGCTCAGCATCAGTATCTGTTATACACAATAAAAATTATAGCGTTTTGTATCAATAAGAAATTCCGATTCCAGCGCTAACAGAAATATCTTTCTGTGGGAACAGGGCATGTGGGGCTGGGGCTGCATCCAACCCTGGCATATGAAGCACGCTGGCCCATGTTGCTCTGCCACAACCACTTCCAAAGATGGGGGTCTTTATTACAAATATGACCCTGCCTACCAATGGAGAAAATCAAAATTTACTACTCCCAATAATTCCAGTTTTTAAAGTTGGCAAAATAGGTCTCTTTATAATATTAATAGTAACCTCTTGACCCTCCTTATAATAATAATAGCGCCCATGTGGTTCTCCTGATAATATTAAAGGGAATCTGACAGTGGCATCAACCCTCATAAGCCATCTATATGGGCATTTAGGTCATAGAACGTTGAAGAAACCGATACCTTGATATCTGCCATCTGATGTCTTATTCCACAGAAATCCACATTTTCTTTTATATGTAAATGAGCTGTTAAGATCTATGGGCCGGACATAGATCTCCCTGAGAATCTGCATCCAGAGATTATTTTCAATGGAACAGGTAGTTATCAGTGGGAGACATGTACATCAGGAGAGTAGACGGTCAGTCATTACATGTGTCACACTGGAAATGACTCTTTTCATTTATAATAAGCCCTGGATGCAGATTCTCAGGGAGATCTATGTCCGGCCCATAGATCTTAACAGCTCATTTACATATTAAGAAAAAAAGTAAATTTCTCTGGATTAAGACATTCATCAAATAGTGGCTATCAAGGCATCACTCTATTCAACTTTCTCTGACCTCCATCTTTATGTAGACGGCTTATGAGGGTTGATCTTACTGACAGTTTCCCTTTAATAGTGTGGCTCGGACCTCCTTATAATAATAGTGCCCCTTATGGGCCTCCTTATAATAATGATAATAATGGTGACTACCTGTTCTTTTTTATTAAATTAAAAATAATAATGCTCCGTCAGGCCTCTTTATAATAGTAATATTAATGATAAAAATATTAGATGACCCCACACGGTTTAGGGAAAGTGTCACTGAATGCAGAAGCCGGGTCTAAGCTCCTAATAAACACTACCCACCTCCTGCCCTGCTGTGTTATCACAGGCTTTATTCCCCTTCAAGCCTAAGCAGCAGAATGCCGGTATCTCCTCTTACTGCTCCATTTCACCTGCTGTCAGTAATGCAAAGTGCCTGGGCCCTGTTTTAAAGCCTCTTGCTAACCCCCTCCCACCATGTATCTAGTGGTAGACCCCATATTAATATAAGCCCCCTACATACCTTGAGCTGCCCCTCTCCAGCTGTCTTTTCTGGAGCTGATCCCAGCAGGTATGGCTGACAAGAGGCTGCAGCTGGAGGCCTTGTGCTTCAAGCAGCATTGTGGGGAGGAAGGATAGCTGCCTGACTTCTGGCAAGGCTTGCAAGTCTCCTTCACGGCTGGACTGGGCATCTGGCAATTCTGTCAAATTCTGGCTTGGCCGGTCTGGCAGTGGGCTGCATCGATCCGCAACACTATTAACTGTTAACAATTATAGTGAAGCAGAGAGCCATCAGCTCCCTGCTCTGCCACTTAACTAAGGCAAGCCACAGATTGCTTCCGGCCACAGGCAGGGACTGCAGGGACTGCAAGGGATCGGTACCACGTAATGGACGTCAGGCAATGAGATGACATCAGAGACTGTAGTGAGGAGGAGCACATCACCACTCGGCATGGGAGTGTCGTGAGGAAAATATGAGTTTATTTCTATTTTTTTGCAGTCACTGCAGGGTACTAATATTATTACAAGATAAGATACCTAGGGGGGCACTAATGTCTCATAAAGAGGCCAAGGAGGGTGACATTGTTATTACAGGTTGTCCCATGGGGCTCTTTTATTATCACTATGGAGGAGGCCTAGAGGGGCTCTGTTATTATTATAAGGAAGCCCGGGGATATTAATATTATTGTAAGAAATCCCGGGGCGCTATAAATATTATAAGGAAGCCCAGGGTCCATTATTATTATTATTATTATTATTTTAAGCAGGCCCAGGGGGTCTCTATTATTATTGGGGCAATATTATTGTAAGAAGCCCTGAGTGCACCATTATTATTAGGTACAGATGGGGGCATTATTACTCTGTAGTGGCACAGAGGGGACACTGTTACTGTGTGGGATACAAAAGCAGGAAGCTCTTTCTATGCAGGGTACAGAGGGGGCATTATTACTACGACAGGGGTGGGCAATTAATTTTCCAGAGAGGAAACAAGAGAGACTGTGACTGTTGTGGAGGGTCAAACCAATAGGCTGAATTTAATTCTGCTCATCATTAATATTACCAAAAATAATTACAATTATTATTTTATAATAATAGTATCACTTAATATTAAGTAGAATTAAGTATGCTGACATCCCCCTATATACCGTACGAGCCCGCAAACAGCCTCCAATATACAGTATGAGCCCCTACACAGCCCCTTACATACAGTATGAGCCCCCAAATAGCCCCTCTATATACAGTGAGCCCCCACATAGCCTCTCTGTATATAATATGAGCCCTCACATAGCCTCCTATATATAGTATGAGCCTTCACATATTTCCTATATACAGTATTTGCCCCATAAACAGTATTAGCCCCCCATAGCCCCTCTATATGCAGTGTGAACCTCACATGGCCTCCTATATACAGTATATATACTCCTATGTGAGCCCTCACAAAGTTTCATAGTTTTAAAGTTGAAGATAGACTTAACACCATCAAGTTCAACCTATAGTCTAAAATGTTGATCCAGAGGAAGGCAAAAAACCCATGGGGCAGAGATTAATAGCTCCATATTAGGGGAAAAATTCCTTTCCGATTCCATAAGACAATCAGACTAGCTCCCTGGATCAACGCCCCATCACAGAATCTAGTGCCCATATCATGTAATGTTATATTTCTGGAAATTGCAGTTGGAACCAGCTCAACACACCGGAGTAATTAAAAATTTGCAAACTCTTTATTGGAAATCCTTTAAAATTGAAATTGATAAAAAATTGGGCATCTTAGACAACAAAGAGGGGTGTAACAGGAATCAATCCATACGCGTTTCTAGCTACATGGCTCTTAAACACAGTGTTCAAGAGCCATGTAGCTCGAAATGTGTATGGATTGATTCCTGTTACACACACCACCCCTCTTTATTGCTTTGTTGTCTGAGATGCCCAATTTATTATCAATTTCATTCTTAAAGGATTTCCAATAAAGATTTTGTGAATTTTTAATTACTCCGGTGTGTTGATCTGGTTCCAACTCCAATTTCCTCAACTACCTCCAGCGCTGTGCAGCAGCGGGGACGCCGTGCTCCTCCCGGACTGGAACAGCATCTCAGGGGTGAGCTGAATTTTTTCTTATTTAATGTTATATTTCTCAAGAAAAGCATCCAGACTCTTCTTCAATTTTTGTAGTGAATCACTCATTACAAACATCATCTGGCAGAGAGTTCCACAGTCTCACTGCTCTTACAGTAAAGAATCCGCGTCTGTGGTAATGATTAAACCTTCTTTCCTCTAGACGTAGAGGATCCCCTTTTGTCCCCATCGCAGGCCTAAGTAAAAAAAGCTCATTATACACATCTCTGTATTGTCCCCTCATATATTTGTACATTGCAGCAGGATCGCCCCTAAGCCTTCGTTTTTCCAAACCGAAAAACCCCAAGTTTGATAATCTGTCTTGGTATTGCAGTCCACCCATTCCCTTAATAACCTTGGTTGTTCTTCTCTGTACTCACTCTAGTTCAGTTATGTCCTTCTTATACACTGGAGACCAAAATTGTACAGAGTATTCTAAGTGGGGTAGCAATGGTGACTTGTATGGTGGCAAAACCAATGTTCTTGCCATGAGTGTCTATGCCTCTTTTAATGCATCCCATCATTTTCTTTGCCTTGACAGCAGCTGCCTGACACTGGTCACTAAAGTGAAGTTTGCTGTCCACCCATACACCCAAGTCTTACTCAGTGACTGTTTTACCCAGTGTTTTACGATTTAGTTCATAATTATTTATTTTATTTCCTCTGCTCAAGTGGAAAGTGGTGACTACCTGTTCTTTTTTATTAAATTAAAAATAATAATGCTCCCTCAGGCCTCTTTATAATAGTAATATTAATGATAAAAATATTAGATGACCCCACACGGTTTAGGGAAAGTGTCACTGAATGCAGAAGCCGGGTCTAAGCTCCTAATAAACACTACCCACCTCCTGCCCTGCTGTGTTATTACAGGCTTTATTCCCCTTCAAGCCTAAGCAGCAGAATGCCGGTATCTCCTCTTCCTGCTCCATTTCACCTGCTGTCAGTAATGCAAAGTACCTGGGCCCTGTTTTAAAGCCTCTTGTTAACCCCCTCCCACCATGTATCTATAGCATCGGCGTCTCTGCCCCCTGCTGGCGTAGCGTACATGTACATACCGTATCATACGTGTACGTTACGGTAAGCTCGGACCAATGAGAGGAAGTATCCGGCGCTCATCAGAGGAAGTATCCGGCACCCAATCAGAGGGACAGCTGTAACATCACGTGCCAACGTTAGCTGCTGGTCTGAGATTGGCTGGTGGCTGCTTCCTGTGATTGGGCGGAGCTTACAGTAATGTACGGGACGCTACATGTAGGGTACAGCAGTGGAGAGAGACCGGCGGTCGGGCGGAATCCAGCGTGGAGCCACAGAGCACCGATGAGTGTGTGTGTTCTGGCGGGTCTGCAGTGGCATGGGGTTATTTGGTGGTGGCAGCGTGTTTGGTGGATCCAGCGGCGACCCCAGGAGCGGCTCTGACAACGGCGGCGTCTCTGGCGGTGTGTCCGGCTGTGCTTGGAGCGTTTGCAGTGGCGGGTGCAGCCAGGGTGTCCTGTGCCATCTTGGGACACTCATGTGCTTCCTGCCGGGCACGGCCGCGGTGCCTTATGGGATTCGTTCACTTCGCAAACTGCCAATTATGTAAGTACATAGCCTCCCATTGCTTAGTGTTCTTGATTGTCTTTGTGGGCACACTCTCCTCCGTAGTGTAAAAACAAGGCAGCAGCGCAAGTGCGAATGCTCGCTGGGTTATGTCATCATCTTTGCCAGTGATGGTGCATCGGAGACCAGAGCTGTGGAGTCAAAGTCGGAGTCGTGGAGCCTGAGTCGGTGCCAATTTTGGTGGAGTCGGTATAAAAAGGACTGACTCAGACTCCAAAAATATATAATAAATTGGGTACGGTAGTGCAATGCAATATTTGCAAATTATTATGTTCTACATATCTTGATTATTATAGCAATGATTAAAAGGCTTATGTTCACATGATGCTACAATAAATGTATCACCTAAACATCAGCAATGTACGAAGGAGTCAGAGTCATGGAGTCGGAGTCAGGGAAATTGAGGAGTCAGTGGTTTGGCTTACCGACTCCTGGAGACAGCCAGGCAAGTGTCGCTGCTGCAGTTGTGTGTGCCTTTCCCAGAATTTCGCGCAGTATCCTAGATGCCAAATTGCAGCATCTGTATCCAGGATCGTGCATCTACCTAATAATGCATGTTGCAGCAGCCTCCAAGATGCATTATCAGTAGGAATAGATATATTCAGATGCTGAATATGGACAAATATTTTCAATTAACACTACCCCACCACTATACTAGAGAAGCAAACAAAACCATCTCAAACTTTTATTTAAAACATTTTATTTACTGGAAAAAGTAATGAGGCAGAGGGCAAAAACATTTAATACAAAAAAAAATAAATTCATATATGTACTCTTTTAAAAACAAAGGAAAGAAATTCTGCATTAATGAGCCTGGTCATTTATTCATAACTCTGTCAATCTTGCACCAATGCCATCCAGACATGACATCCACATTTGGAAATCTCAATCCCCTTTTTTTGCCAAGAAACATCTAAAGGAGTTATTCAAGTCTCCAACGCTTGGTTACCTAAATAGAAAAAAATAAATAATATAATATATATATATATTAGATGGTGGCCCGCTTCTAACGCATCGGGTATTCTAGAATATATATGTAGGCTGCTGGGGTGTATATAGAGGCTGCTGGAGTATATATAGAGGCTGCTGCTGCTGGGCTGTATATAGAGGCTGCTGGGGTGTATATAGCGGCTGCTGGGCTGTATATAGAGGCTGCTGCTGCTGGGGTGTACTGACCAGAAAATGTGACTGCCTCAGCCAATCACAGGCCATAGTTAACCGGATTTACCCAAAGTCCATTTTCCCTAATATGGGTAAATCCAGTTAATTTGTAGCATATAGCACAGTGGGTAACCGAAGTCCATTTTTCCCTAATCTGGTGAACAACTGCAGTATATGATACTACTTAACCGTTTTTACTCAAAATGAAGGGACTTTGTCGTTTTTTAGACCCTGGGTCACTGCCCCCCCGTGCTGGATCTGCCCCCGCAGTGTTCGCTTTCTACCCTCCATCCCACGTGCTGGCTCTTATGCAGCGGGTGAGAGCGGGCAGAGTAGGCGTGAGTGGGTAGAGCAGAGTGAGGGTAGTAGCAGAGAGCGGGACAGCGGGGGGACAGTGGGAGACAGGAGAACACAAAGGGAGACAGTAGAGCACAATGGGGTCAGTGGAACACAGCGGCGGAGAGCAGAGAAGGGGTCAGTGGAGCATAGCAAGCAAAGCAGGGTACAGCGGAGTACAGCAGGGGACATTAGAGCAGAGAAGGGGTCAGCGGAGCAGAGTGGGGGACAGCAAAACAGAGAAGGGTTCAGCAGAGCTCAGCGGGGGTTAGCAGAGAAGGGTCAGTGGAGCACAGCGGGGGACTGCAGAGCAGAGAAGGGGTAAGCAGAGCATAATGGGAGACAGCAGAGCACAGTGGGGGACAGCAGAGTAGAGAAGGGGTCAATGGAGCACAGCGGGGAAAAAGCGGAGCAGAGAAGGGTCAGTGGAGCACAGCGGGGGACACCAGAGGAGGGGTTAGCAGACCACAGAGGGGGACAGCGGAGCAGAAAAGGGGTCAGCGGAGCATAGCTGGGGACAGCGCAGCACAGTGGGGGATAGCGAAGCAGAGAAGAGTCAGTGGAGCACAGTAGGAACAGAGAAGGTCAGTAGAGCAGAGAAGGGGTGTGTGTGTGTGTATATACACATGCGGTGTGTGTATATGTGTTCCCTCGCCCGACATCGCCGCAGCGCTGCCTGCACCCACCTCCGTGTAGCCACAGCCTCTAGGAAAGACCGCGGCTTGCGGCCTGTGCACGGAGGTGGCTGCAGGCAGCGCAGTGGCGATGTCGGGCGAAGGGGAATGGGGGAAGGGTCCCAGCGACGGCGGGTCCAGGCGGCGGGTGGGTTCCACTTCCGGTGAGCGTGGTTCAATTCTCGCGGCAACTCGCGGCTGGACTGCGCCTGTCCCTGATTGGTTCTGGCCGGCCGGGATTGGTTCAGCGACGCGGGATTTCGGTTACGGAAGTGGAACCACAAGGCAATTATATAGTGAACACACATTTCACATACAGTGACAGAACTACCCAACTCTGAGACCTTATTGTTCCCACACAGCCTGTCCTTGGGTGGCTCCGTCTGAGATAAGGTGTTATATTCAGCTAGGATGCATTTTAAAAAGATTTCTCTCTCCAGTCAGGGTGATGAAGGACTGTATCCCTTATCCGCATTATACACCACAGGGAACCCTGGTTTTACAGATTTCTGCTGCCTTCACCATAGCCCATAGGAGACATAATATATTACCTTATTGTATGATTAGACACTAACATGTCCCTGTGGACATTACAGCTGTGTTAAAAAAACAAACAAAAAAATGAGATAAGGCGACACTCTCACCCTTCCTGGGGATGGATGGCACAGTGAGCACCATTTATGGCCTCCCTCCAGGCAGGAGCAGAACCTGCAGGGGTGGCGAGTATAGGAGCAGTGAAAAGAGAAAAAAACATCACATGGACTGTGAATGCCAGTTTGAAAAAAGAAATATGAAGCATTTCCCACCTTTGGTCCCTAGAGGGAGGGCTTACAATGTTTCTAGTTTGAAAGAAAAAAAAATGTGATGCTTCTCCCCTTTTGGTCTTTAGAGGGGGGCTTGCAATGTTAAAAATTTATAGCACACCCCCTGTAACTGATGAACTATAAATTCAGTGGCCTGAACACAGAGCATTGTCAGAAGGTTCCGGTAAATCCAGGTAACTGCTAGCATAGTGCACAGCAAGGCAATCTGATAAACCACTATCCACTAGAGAATGAAATCCACCCAATGTACAGAGTCACTGCTGCCCCAAGAAAGATTGAAGAAAACAACCAGCGTGTATTTGTTGTTTTAGGAAATAGGCTGTGAGACTTTTTTTTTTTTTTTACAGGCTAGGTTTTATTTTTACATGGTGTTTTTTAATACAGATCCCATGGTGTTGTGGATCCGCCGGCTGCTGGGCGTAAGTATGTACCTTACCTACCAGTGTCTTACATCTGCCAATATGTATAACATTTTTTATTCACTTCTGGGTGTCTATGGGTAAATTACCTTACTTGATGCAATACGCAGTCACACTGTGACAGTGATACCACATGGAACGGTGTGAAGTCTACCATTTTGTCATGTCTGCAGCTTTTTGAGCGCTTTATGAATGTGTAAGGCCGTATTCCCTTTGACAGTAGTTGCACGGTGCATCACCAGTCTTATACTGCTTTTTTTAGAACATATACCACGAGGACATACCTGACCTGCCCAGTTTGCTCTAAAGTATCAGAGCGACTGGACAAACATCTACACGGAGTATGCATGACCCAGAATTCTGCCGAGGAGAGGAAAGCCGCTACTGCTGATGCAAGGGCCAGAGTTAGAAAAATCACATCCAAAGGGACAAGCATAGACGAGGAGGACATTATGTCTCTTCAAACATTGGCCAACGTAATCCCTTTCCTTGAGGATAGAGGGTTCCTCATAGTCCGGAAGCCAACTGCGGCCAGGTAGGCTCCACTTTTTCCTATCAATCTTTTGGCTATATCACATGACTTTGTATGTTTAATATATTAGTGTTGAATGATCTGATCGGCCCAACTTCAGGATGGATCAGGCGCTTTTTTGGCTGACTGGGTTTAAGGTTAGGGCCGATCACCGATTGTCGGTCAGATTGGGTCGATGCTTTTGACCCCATCTAACCCAGGATGGCTCATCACCATTTGATATGCATGTCCGTTAATCAGGTGGCTTTTTATAAATTTACAGTACTGTCCAATGTGAGGAGCAGACTGCAGGTGCCAGCAGCACTGCCCCTGCGGTGGAATATGAAGTGGTCCAGGAGAGCGAGATGTCCGAGAGTGTGTAAGTGTCTGCCAGTCAGCCAGTCTGTGTCAGTCAGTCTGCGTCAGTCAGTCTGTCTGTCTGTCTAACTCACACATAATGCTTTCTTTCCTCGCAGTGCCAGTGCCGTGCATCCCTCTGCTCAGTCAACTCAAGAATCTCCTTCAAGAGAAGAAGACTACCAGAGATCGCCTGTACAGTGAGTTTATTGCTTAGTCTTTTCATTAGGATACACCCAGCATTCAGTTATCCGGTGAACCACTGCACCATATGCTACTACTTAACCGGAATTACTCAAAATGAAGGGACTTTGTCGTTTTTTAGACCCAGGGTCACTCCCACTGTCAGAGGTGCGGGCATTCAGGTGTCTGATACCCGTCCCAGCTGGCCAGGGGAGATACCACCACCAGCAACCGCGTCCCAGCTGGCCAGGGGGGGGACACCACCACCAGCAGCCACGTCCCAGCTGGCCAGGGGAGATACCACCACCAGCAGCCGCGTCCCAGTTGGCCATGGGGGGACACCACCACCAGCAGCCACGTCCCAGCTGGGAAACCACCACCAGCAGCCGCGTCCCAGTTGGCCATGGGGGGACACCACCACCAGCAGCCACGTCCCAGCTGGCCAGGGGGGGAAACCACCACCAGCAGCCGCGTCCCAGCTGGCCAGGGGGGGGGAAACCACCACCAGCAGCCGCATCCCAGCTGGCCAGGGGGGGGAAACCATTACCAGCAGCCGCATCCCAACTGGCCAGGGGGGGGAAACCACCACCAGCAGCCGCATCCCAGCTGGCCAGGGGGGGGGAAACCACCACCAGCAGCCGCATCCCAGCTGGCCAGGGGGGGAAACCACCACCAGCAGCCGCGTCCCAGCTGGCCAGGGGGGGAAACCACCACCAGCAGCCGCATCCCAGCTGGCCAGGGTGGGACACCACCACCAGCAGCCGCATCCCAGCTGGCCAGGGGGGGAAACCACCACCAGCAGCAGCATCCCAGCTGGCCAGGGGGGGGAAACCACCACCAGCAGCCGCGTCCTAGCTGGCCAGGGGGGGACACCACCACCAGCAGCCGCGTCCCAGCTGGCTAGGGGGGGACACCACCACCAGCAGCCGCGTCCCAGCTGGCCAGGGGGGAGACGGCCTTTGCTGGCTCACGCCATACACACATATACATATATACTCAAACCAAGGAAGAAGAGGATAGCCGGGTTGCGTTATCATGGAGGCTGGAGAGCCGCGTCTCCACAATGCTTCATTATCTAACTGAAGAAAAAAAAAAAAGGGAAATTAATTTGCAATAATATAAATAAATATATAATATATTATGATACAATATATAATATATATATAAGACCACCAGCAGCCGCGTCCCAGCTGGCCAGGGGGGACACCACCACCAGCAGCCGCGTCCCAGCTGGCCAGGGGGGGGGGGGGGGACACCACCACCAGCAGCCGCGTCCCAGCTGGCCAGTTGGGACATACACATAAAGAAACACACATACACAGGGAGTAAGGCACACAGGAGGAAGACAGCACACAAGGGGGAAGAGCTCCTATCGGAACGTCACCCCCCTCCCGATTGTATATATATATATATATATATATATATATATATATATATATATACAAACTAGATGGTTGACCGATTCTAACGCATCGGGTATTCTAGAATATGTATGCGGTACACCGGGCGCAATCAGCACAGCAGTTTTTACATTTGGCGCCAATATCGCTGATTGCTCCCGGCCGCGACCAATCAGCACAGAGGTTTTTAAATTTGGCGCCAATATAGCTGATTGGTCGCTGCCGACGGCCGCGGCGCTGCTTGTGCGGGTACTTCCGCTGCGAGCAGCTGGGAGATGACCGGCTGCTCGCAGCAGAAGCATCCCGAATGGTGGCGCCGCTGCCCGGTCCTCCCTTCACTCTTACAGTCGGGAGATCAGCGGTCCTAGCCGCTGATCTCCCAACGGTAGCCGCATGGAGGTCAGCGGCGCCGCCGGTCGGGGTAGTTCTGCTGCGATCAGCCGGTCATCTCCCGGCTGCATAGCCGCTGACCTCCGTGCGGCAGATGAGCCGCTAACGGCCGCCATCTTTTTTCTGAAATCCCGCGTCGCTTATTGGCTGCGGCCGGACCAATCAGCGACGCGGGATTTCCTGGACAGACAATTATATATATTAGATTTTATTTATGAAGATTTAGGAATAATGCAATACATGCGGGCGGGCGTGCGGCGGTGTAGGTGTGCAGTGGTGTGTATGAGCGGTGGCTGTGTGCCCCGATGGCTGTGTCACCCTGTGGCTGTGTCACCTTGTGGCTTTGTACTCCTGTAGCTATGTCCTTCTGTCTCTGGCTGTCTCCCCCGTGTGCGCTCTCTGTCTGTGCCTGTCCCCGTCTCTGGCTGTCCCCCTGTCTCTGGCTGTCCCCCATGTCCCCCTGTGTCTCTGGCTGTCTCCCATGTCCCCCTGTCTCTGGCTGTCCCCCATGTCCCCCTGTCTCTGGCTGTCCCCCATGTCCCCCTGTCTCTGGCTGTCCCCCATGTCCCCCTGTCTCTGGCTGTCCCCCATGTCCCCCAGTGTCTGGCTGTCCCCCATGTCCCCCAGTGTCTGGCTGTCCCCCATGTCCCCCAGTGTCTGGCTGTCCCCCATGTCCCCCTGTCTCTGGCTGTCCCCCATATCCCCCTGTCTCTGGCTGTCCTCCATGTCCCCCTGTCTCTGGCTGTCCTCCATGTCCCCCTGTCTCTGGCTGTCCCCCATGTCCCCCTGTGTGTCCCCCTGTGTGTCCCCCTGTGGCTCTGCTGCAGGCACCACCCCCTGTCCTCTGCTCCTGTCCTGTGTGGCCCTGTGTCCCCCTGTTCTGGTCCTTTGCCCCAGTCCTGTTGGGACATAGGATCGTTGAGTGTACCTCAGTTAAGGATGACAGCAGCCGGCGGGCATCCTCTGCTCTTTGAAGAAAATGGCAGACACGGCACTAGAGACAGCCTCCGCCTCTCCGGGAAGGGAGAGTTCTGTTCTCCTGCGGAGGCTCTTGGGAGTTGTAGTTCTCCAGGCGCTGTCACTGCCTCTTCTGGTTTGGGCGTGGACTACATCTCCCAGCATGCTGTGCGGCTTCGGCCTCAGACAGACAGCTGGCTTCCCAGCAGCGTCACGTCCCCCCGCCCCTCAGCCATTCACACAGGGACGGGGAAAGGAGGAAACAGAGCAGGCTGGAACATTGAGCCCGCGCCTCCCTCTCCCCCTCCCCCCACGGCCATTCTACATTGTGCTCCGGACGGGGCCACAAGCAGATCACCCTGTCCCTGCCTCTGATGCCACACTGTACACTGCCCCCCACATTGAGCCCGCAGCCCGTGCGCGTCCCCTACCGGCCGTTAACATTGTACATTGCACAATGAGTGACAAGCCAGCCGGCTCCGAGTCAAACACCCTGACTCCGCCCCCGCCGTGCAACATCCCCGTTTTACGCGATTTGAGGGTCTTTTGAAGTATTTTTTTTGCGGCGGCCATCATCCGGGGGAGGGGCTGATGATACCACACGCACTTAAAATTCAATCTGCAGCAAAAAAGTCACTGACCCCGTTTTTCACATGAAATTCGCAAAATAAAAATAAGCGTACGTGCGGACGCGCCTCCGTTCAGCGCAGCGTCCGTTATCACGCTCATCGCATGAATTACGGAAAAAAAATGTAAACTTTCTCTTTTTTTGGGCGCACTTTTTTTTCCACCCTATTGGGCTAGCTAAAGGCGAAACTGTCCATGGACAGCCCGCCACCTGCTGCTCGTTCACCGCATTGCATCTCCTAACCCAGATAATGGTGTTTGAGGGTTCCGTGGTCTGCTGCACCACCTGCCTGGGGTCGGCAGATCGCATGGCCCTAATCCGGTTAATTTGTGCACTTTGTGATTTTGGGGTGATCTTTTTCGTGCAAATAGGGCGTAGTCGCAGAGGCGCGGGAGAGGCGGCATATCGTTCGGCCGGTCTCGGCGGTGGGGCACGCACCGGTCTCGCGACCGCCGGGGCGACGGAACGGCCGCAGCGGCCCAAAGAAGCGCCACGGCGAGGGGGAAAAAAAATCCGCAAAAGCGGAGATGCTGCCCTCCGGGGCGTCGCCCCAGGGCCCGGCGTACCGATTTTCGAGGCAATCCGCCAAAATTTCCGTTTTTCCAGAGTCAGGCTGTAACCCTTCAGGTGGGAATGCTGCACTTGGAGAGGATCTCCTTTCATGTGCTATCCGGACTCTCTCACTCCCTTTTGCTAGGTCTTGCCTGGCTACAGAGACATGAACCCATCCTGAATTGGTGATCTGGTGAGGTGCTCCGTTGGGGGCAGGATTGTCATGAGACTTGCCTGGTTCCGGTTCGTCTGGCTCGACCTCCGTCTACTCCGGCTAATCTACCTGGTCTGCTGGCACACTACTGGTCCTATGCGGACGTCTTCGACAAGAAGGAAGCTGAGACACTACCACCTCATAGGCTGTATGATTGCCCTATCGACCTGGTACCCGTTGCTTCTCCTCCCCGCGGGCGTATCTACCCCTTGTCGCTGGCTGAGACCCGGGCCATGACTGAGTACATCAAGGAGAATCTTGCTAGGGGATTCATCCAGAAATCTACTTCCCCGGCTGGAGCAGGATTCTTCTTCATTAAAAAGAAAGACGGCTCGCTTCGGCCGTGTATTGAATACAGGGGTCTTAACCAGATTAACATCAAGAATATGTACCCCCTGCCTCTAATCTCGGAGCTGTTCGAGTGCCTTAAAGGCGCAAGGGTCATCACCAGGCTCGATCTTCGTGGGGCATACAATTTGGTCCGGATCCGCCAGGAAGACGAGTGGAAGACGGCATTCAACACCCGGGACGGTCACTATGAATACCGCGTGATGCCCTTTGGTCTCTGTAATGCCCCAGCCGTCTTCCAGGAGCTGGTTAACGACATCTTCCGTGATCTCTTGTATTCTTGCGTAGTGGTGTACCTGGATGATATCTTGGTCTTCTCTCCGGATCTGCCCACACACCGGAGGAATGTTCGTCAGGTTCTGCTAAGGCTCCGGCAGAATCGTCTCTACGCAAGACTTGAGAAATGTCTCTTCGAACAGACTTCCCTTCCGTTCCTGGGATATATTATCTCCGAGACTGGTCTTCGGATGGACCCCGAGAAGTTTTCTGCCGTCTTAAAATGGCCCCGACCGGAGGCGTTGAAGGCGATTCAGCGATTCCTGGGCTTCGCAAATTATTACCGCCTCTTCATCCCTCATTTCTCCTTTCGGACTGCTCCCATCTCCACGCTCACCCGTAAGGGAGCAAATCCCAAGGAATGGACTTCCGAAGCGGAGGAGGCCTTCGTCTCCCTAAAACAAGCTTTCTCCTCCGCCCCTGTGCTGCACCGTCCGGATTGCAACAAGCAGTTCTTCCTGGAGGTTGATGGTTCCTCCTCCGGAGCCGGAGCGGTGCTCACCCAGAAATCCCCATCCGGGAGAATGGTAACCTGTGGCTTCTTCTCCAAGCTCTTCTCCTCATCGAGCGCAACTACTCCATAGGAGATCGTGAGCTGCTTGCCATCAAATTGGCGCTGGAGGAGTGGCGCTACCTGCTGGAAGGGGCTCTGCACCCGGTGATCATCTACACAGATCACAAAAACCTGGCCTCTTTACAAAACGCCCAGAGACTCAATCCGCGTCAGGCCCGGTGGTCTCTGTTCTTTGCCAGTAAGTGTAGGGATAGTCCAGGCGGAAAGGAAAATAAAGTGGCAAATCTACTGTATTACTGAAGCTAGAAACGGAGGGTGCTGTGCCTGATACTGCGTGTGCCAATCGGATGTCCTTGAACTGTCCAGTAAACTTTTGTTGGTTAAAATGAATTGGATGTGCACTGAGTTGTGTACGGCTGTTCCTAAATATGTATTTAGTGCCCCAAAGTCGTAGTCTATATGCCTTTAAGATGTAGCAGAGCCAGCAGCTGCCTGATTATGTTTGCACAATGTTAATATTTTAGTTTGCAGATAATGTACACGAGAATTCAGTACATACACACGTGGTCAAAATTGTTGATACTCCTCATTTAATGAAAGAAAAACCCACAATGGTCACAGAAATAACTTGAATCTGACAAAAATAATAATAAATTAAAAATCTATGAAAATGAACAAAATGAAAGTCAGTCATTGCTTTTTAACCCTGCTTCCACAGAATTTTAAAAAAAATGAAACTCATGAAATAGACCTGGACAGAAATGATGGTACCCCTGAAAATAATGTGACAAAAGGGACATGATAAATCAAGTTGTGTCCACTAATTAGCATCACATGTGTCTACAATCTTGTAATCAGTTAGTGGGCCTGTATATAGGGCTACAGATACTCACTGTGCTGTTTGGTGACATGGTGTGTACCACACTCAACATGGACCAGAGGAAGCAAAGGAAAGAGTTGTCTCAGGAGATTAGAAACAAAATTAGAGACAAGCATGTTAAGGGTAAAGGTTATAAGACCATCTCCAAGCAGCTTGATGTTCCTGTGACTACAGTTGCACATATTATTCAGAAATGTAAGATCCATGTGAGTGTAGCCAACCTCCCTGGACATAGCCGCAGGAGGAAAATTGATGACAAATCAAAGAGACGGATAATACGAATGGTAACAAAAGAGCCCAGGATAACTTCTAAAGAGATTAAAGGTGAACTTCAAGCTCAAGGAACATCAGTGTCAGATCGCACCATCCGTCGTTGTTTGATCCAAAGTGGACTTCATGGGAGACGACCAAGGAGAACACCATTGTTGAAAAAAAGTCATAAAAAAGCCAGACTGGAATTTCCCAAACTACATGTTGTCAAGCCACAAAGCCTCTGGGAGAATGTCCTATGGAATGATGAGACAAAAATGGAAGTTTTTGGCAAGGCACATCAGCCATGTTCACAGACGGAAAAATGAAGCATATCAAGAAAAGAACACTGTCCCTACTGTGAAACATGGAGGAGGCTCTGTTATGTTCTGGGGATGGTTTGCTGCATTTGGCACAGGGTGTCTTGAATCTGTGCAGGGTACAATGAAATCTCAAGACTATCAAGGGATTCTAGAGAGAAATTTGCTGCTCAGTGTCAGAAAGCTTGGTCTCAGTCGCAGGTCATGGGTCTTACAACAGGATAATGACCCAAAACACACAGCTAAAAACACCCAAGAATGGCTAAGAGGAAAACATTGGACTATTCTGAAGTGGCCTTCTATGAGCCCTGACCTAAATCCTATTGAGCATCTTTGGAAAGAGCTGAAACACGCCGTCTGGAAAAGGCAACCTTCAAACACGAGACAACTGGAGCAGTTTGCTCATGAGGAGTGGGCCAAAATACCTGTCGAGAGGTACAGAAGTCTCATTGACAGTTACGGGAATCGTTTGATTGCAGTGATTGCCTCAAAAGGTTGTTCAACAAAATATTAAGTTAAGAAGAACCATCATTTCTGTCCAGGCCGATTTCATGAGTTTATTTTTTTTTAAATTCTGTGGAAGCAGAGTTGGAAAGCAATGTCTGACTTTCATTTGTTCATTTCAAAGATTTTAGTTTATTATTACTAATAACTGACTAATTTCAATCTGTCTTGGAGTTTCCTATAGCTTGTAACATGTCATAGATATAATTACATATATCTTTTCCCCCATGCACTTGCACTTTAGTCTATTTACATGTACGCACGTTCCATATACTTGTTGTGTATTACAGTATTTGGCATTATATGGATATACTATGTATACTGTATATCCATTTGATGTATCGTCACTCATTTTATTATTCCTGCACTTTCTTTACTTTTCTATCATTAATAAATAGGTTTTCCTATAATTCAGTCTCACTCCTGTGCACTTATTTTTTATTATACTTTATTTTTTATTAATTATTTTTTCACTTTCAATATGGGACTTCTAGCACTTATATATCAATATGGTGATCTAATATTTTTATTTGTGTATTCTTCTGAGTGTACATCCTCCTTTTTCCCCTCATTAATAGTATAATTGCCAGACCTGAAATACCAAGCACTTTCCACCTATTGTGTCCCCCATTTCCTTGTAGATTGTAAGCTTGCGAGCAGGGATCTCACTCCTGATGTAACTGTTTAAACTGTCTTACCTTGTATTGAATTTATTGTTTGTATATGTCCCCGCTTAATTGTAAAGTGCTGCGGAATATGTTGGCGCTATATAAATAAAAATTATTATTATTATTATTATTATTATGTCCACTTTATCACTGGGGTTCTGTTTATATAATATAACTTCTATTTTTTTATCCCCAGTTGGTTATTAATTATCTAATGATTTGCACTGTTTTCATTCTCATACACTTTTCTATGATTATATCAAGGGACGACCATCATGACACTTCCTTGCTTCCTTTATGACTGAAGTATTGATTAATGGCTCTATGCTGGGGAGATCTTATGATGTGCTTATCCTTACTTGGATTTGGTGCATCTCTTTCCATACTGCGATAAGCTTTCCCGTGGTGTGCGCTTTCGGTTGCAGGCCGAATTAGGTTGCCGTGATGACGTGTCCTCCATCGTCACTTCTCCCCTCCTCCCGGGCTGACGCGTCGGCCGGTGGGCGGGGCCTGGTGACATGGTACGCTGCTGCTGCGGCTTCTGGAAGCGCCGATGCAGCCACACGTGAGTACACTGAGCACGGCCCAATATAAGGGAGCTTCCCTGCCCCCTATGTATCCTTCCCCCCGAAGAAGCGGCACGTAAAACGCGCGTTGGGGTTGTCCTTTTTCTCACAGTCACCAGGTTGTATTGCTTCTTCCCTCCACTCCCTATATACCTGCCGTGTTATGATGTCTTATGTTTGCTTTATGCTGAATGGATCTCTCTTGACACTACAGTCTATATTGCATTTTAATCAGAACTCAGCTATATGTCTTCTCGTCATAACTCCTGGTCTTCCTAGGGTTTTTGTGGAAGTGTTACCATATTGAGTTTTAATTTTTTTTGCTTCAAGGTTATATACAGCACTATCTGTGGACTCTGTTTCCTCATATATATTGCATGCAACACTTTATAGCCTCTACTGATAGTTTATTCTCTTGACAGGTTTTCATACCGTTGAGTTTATTTGTGTGACTCTATACCTTGGGTCCTCACTATCACTAATTGCTATATTATTATTATTTTTTCTATTTCATGTGACACTTTACAGATTTTTTCTGATTGATTGGATAGGCCTTCTATGCCTTTATATTATCCTTGTATGTGCTGATACCTATTACCTCGCTCATACTCTCGGTCATATTCCCAACCTACAGACTGTGGGATCCTTCTATTTACTTCTCCTTTTTTAGTACTGTGTTTTTTACTGACTGTTTTAATGAATTGAAATAAATATTGATTTTATTGGCATCTATTCTTCATTTATTTTGATTGGATTGCTTTAAGACTGAAGTATTGCATTTAATAGGCCCCTTTACGCCTTTGGATTAAAATGTGATATGTTGCAGTTGTGCAAAGTACTTATGCAAAAGACATGTAAATTATACTTGTGACGAATGCAAACAGTAAATTTAGCACCGTGAACCTTATTTACCATTTTATATAGAAAAACTGAACTTTTTATTTATTTATTATATTTTTTTTTTAAATATATTTACATACAGTTTGATGTGACTAGTAATAGTTTACAGTTATATAAAGATTATTTTTTATGTGCAAAGGTGCAATATGCATGAATATTGCAATAAGGTCATGTAACATTTTTTGATACAATAAAAATTAAGTTTTGATTTCATTTTTCATTTGTTTATGAACAACCATGTTCACATACAGTATAATAATGCAACAGGTATTCAAATAAAACACTTAAATTAGCTAAAAATCAAGACTTTAATATGTCCGGTCAAAAATGACCGGAACATTATAAGTGTATAGTAGACCCGAACAGAACAGCAGGGTTAAGTCAAAACAATTTGAGCAACTCGGAATTTGTTTTACATTTTTTAGACTTTTTAAGTTTGTGGAAGCAGTGGCACAGAGAACGCGGACTCAGTGGTACAATAAAACAAGTGGTTTATTAACTATTTACAAAATTATTAAATTATATATCAATGACAATACAGACAGTGTAGAGCGATCTCTGCGCTCTCTCTCTGTCTCTTGCTTGTGGTCACCGTCTGGCCCTGTTTCTGGGCCTGTTTATCTGAACGATGCCCTATAAAATATCAAACGTAGCGCTACAGCACTAACAAGTATGACACCAATAGCTTAGCTGTCGACTAGATATCCTTGATTTTCCCTGACACAGGTAACCACTGTCTGTTACGCTCACTAAACCTTGCGTGGCTCAGTTATACTCCTACTGAGCTTCACACCAAGAACATGTGCTGAGTACAATTACCACTGTAACATCAATATTCACATAAAGTATATGCAACATACATCGTTGTACAGGGTCGGACTGGGGTGTCTGGGGCCCACAGGGAGAACTGACTCTAGGGGCCCACCTACAGCCATATGCAAATATCTGTTATCCGCTATCCCTGTTATAGTGGAGCATTGACTGGCGGCTCCTGCACATCTACTGTGCGACACTAACTGGGATGTAGAATTACGGTAGTTTGCATTAAAGGGGTTCTTTGGTTAAAACAAGTTATCACCGATCCATGGGATCCACAGGATCGGTGATCACTTATTGATCGTTTGGGTCCGAACATTGGAAAACGCGCCTATCAGAAGAATGGGGAAGTTTCATCCCTGACAGGACACTTATCCCCATTTTAAAATGCAGCTTCCAAAAAAGAGCAGCGCTCACAGTCACTGAGGGAATGAATGGATCAGTGGTCACATCTCACCAGTGACATTATACACAGGAGCTCTGTATATAGTGCACAGGTAATACAGTGGTCACCAGTGACATTATACACAGGAGCTCTGTATATAGTGTACAGATAATACAGTGGTCACCAGTGACATTATACACAGGAGCTCTGTATATAGTGTACAGGTAATACAGTGGTCACCAGTGACATTATACACAGGAGCTCTGTATATAGTGTATAGTGTACAGGTAATACAGGGATCACCAGTGACATTATACACAGGAGCTCTGTATATAGTGTACAGTGTACAGGTAATACAGTGACCACCAGTGACATTATACACTGGAGCTCAGTATACAGTGTCAGTGTACAGGTAATACAGGGTTCACCAGTGACATTATACACAGGAGTTCCGTATATAGTGTCAGTGTACAGGTAATACAGTGATCACCAGTGACATTATACACTGGAGCTCTGTATTTAGTGTACAGGTATTACAGTGGTCACCAGTGACATTATACACAGGAGCTCTGTATATAGTGTACAAGTAATACAGTGGTCACCAGTGACATTATACACAGGAGCTCTGTATATAGTGTACAGGTAATACAGTGATCACCAGTGATATTATACACAGGAGCTCAGTATATAGTGTACAAGTAATACAGTGGTCACCAGTGACATTATACACAGGAGCTCTGTATATAGTGTACAGGTAATACAGTGGTCACCAGTGACATTATAAACAGGAGCTCTGTATATAGTGTACAGATAATACAGTGGTCACCAGTGACATTATACACAGGAGCTCTGTATATAGTGTACAGGTAATACAGTGGTCACCAGTGACATTATGCACAGGAGCTCTGTACATAGTGTACAAGTAATACAGTGGTCACCAGTGACATTATACACAGGAGCTCTGTATATAGTGTACAGGTAATACAGTGGTCACCAGTGACATTATACACAGGAGCTCTGTATATAGTGTACAGATAATACAGTGGTCACCAGTGACATTATACACAGGAGCTCTGTATATAGTGTACAGGTAATACAGTGGTCACCAGTGACATTATGTACAGGAGCTCTGTACATAGTGTATAGTAGTACAGGTAATACAGTTGTCACCAGTGACATTATACACAGGAGCTCTGTATATAGTGTACAGGTAATACAGTGGTCACCAGTGACATTATACACAGGAGCTCTGTACATAGTGTATAGTGCACAGGTAATACAGTGGTCACCAGTGACATTATACACAGGAGCTCTGTATATAGTGTACAGATAATACAGTGGTCACCAGTGACATTATACACAGGAGCTCTGTATATAGTGTACAGGTAATACAGTGGTCACCGGTGACATTATACACAGGAGCTCTGTATATAGTGTATAGTGTACAGGTAATACAGGGATCACCAGTGACATTATACACAGGAGTGCTGTATATAGTGTCAGTGTACAGGTAATACAGTGGTCACCAGTGACATACACAGAAGCTCTGTATATTGTGTATACATAATACAGTGATCACCAGTGACATACACAGGAGTTATGTATATACTATACACACACGTGGTCAGAATTGTTGGTACCCCTCATTTAATGAAAGAAAAACCCACAATGGTCACAGAAATAACTTGAATCTGACAAAAGTAATAATAAATTAAAAATCTATGAAAATGAACAAATGAAAGTCAGACATTGCTTTTCTGCTTCCACTGAATTTTAAAAAAAATTAAACTCATGAAATAGGCCTGGACAGAAATTATGGTACCCCTGAAAATAATGTGACAAAAGGGACATGTTAAATCAAGTTGTGTCCACTAATTAGTATCACAGGTGTCTACAATCTTGTAATCAGTCAGTGGGCTTGTATATAGGGCTACAGATACTCACTGTGTTGTTTGGTGACATGGTGTGTACCACACTCAACATGGACCAGAGGAAGCAAAGGAAAGAGTTGTTTCAGGAGATTAGAAAGAAAATTATAGAAAAGCATGTTAAAAGGTAAAGGTTATAAGACCATCTCCAAGCAGCTTGATGTTCCTGTGACTACAGGTGCACATATTATTCAGAAATTTAAGATCCATGGGACTGTAGCCAACCTCCCTGGACGTGGCCGCAGGAGGAAAATTGATGACAAATCAAAGAGACGGATAATATGAATGGTAACAAAAGAGTCCAGGAAAACTTCTAAAGAGATTAAAGGTGAACTTCAAGCTCAAGGAACATCAGTGTCAGATCGTACTATCCACCGTTGTTTGATCCAAAGTGAACTTCATGTAAGACGACCAAGGAGAACACCATTGTTGAAAAAAAAAATAATAAAAAAGCCAGACTGGAATTTGCCAAACTACATGTTGACAAGCCACAAAGCTTCTGGGAGAATGTACTATGGACAGATGAGACAAAAATGGAAGTTTTTGGCAAGGCACATCAGCTCTATGTTCACAGATGGAAAAATGAAGCATATCAAGAAAAGAACACTGTCCCTACTGTGAAACATGGGGGAGGCTGTTATGTTCTGGGGCTGCTTTGCTGCATCTGGCACTATCAAAGGGATTCTAGAGAGAAATGTGCTGCCCAGTGTCAGAAAGCTTGGTCTCAGTCGCAGGTCATGGGTCTTGCAACAGGATAATGACCCAAAACACACAGCTAAAAACACCCAAGAATGGCTAAGAGGAAAACATTGGACTATTCTGAAGTGGCCTTCTATGAGCCCTGACCTAAATCCTATGGAGCATCTTTGGAAAGAGCTGAAACATGCTGTCTGGAGAAGGCAACCTTCACACACAAGACAACTGGAGCAGTTTGCTCATGAGGAGTGGGCCAAAATAGCTGTCGAGAGGTGCAGAAGTCTCATTGACAGTTACAGGAATGGTTTGATTGCAGTGATTGCCTCAAAAGGTTGTTCAACAAAATATTAAGTTAAGAAGAACCATCATTTCTGTCCAGGCCTATTTCATGAGGTTAATTTTTTTTAAATTCTGTGGAAGCAGAAAAGCAATGTCTGACTTTGATTTGTTCATTTTCAAAAATTAGTAATTTATCAGATTCAAGTTATTTCTGTGACCATTGTGGGTTTTTCTTTCATTAAACGAGGGGTACCAACAATTTTGACCACGTGTGTAGTGTAAGTGTACATGTAATACACTGACTCACCAGTGATGTCTCTAGGTGAAGTCCTTCATCTTCGCTTTTCTTCTTCATCTGGCACAGACAGCCATCACGTCTTCCAGCCAGGAATCATCTCTGCAGAAAATAACACACAGTTATCAATAACTGATCTCTTCTAGAGAATATTCCCACTTTTCCCCCCGACTTCTACACTACACCAGTTGAAGAAAAAAAGCAACATAGTGCCGTCCTGCACAGTAACAGGACCCCTCTTTTGTCCCATCCCATGGAAAACAATTTCCTAAAAAGTAAATTATATTACAGAAGTAATAATGTAATAATAATAATTGGAATCTAAAGTAATAATGTTCCCCACTGGTCACCATAAACTAATAAAGTATGTTCCTCAATCTGGCTCCCAAACAGTAATTAAGTCCCTTGTCTAGCCAGGCACCCCCATATGTCCCTTCTGGCCACCATTTGTCTAGTGTGACCCCTCCATATATTTATCCTAGCACACGTGTATCGAGCCTGCCCCCTCCTATATACCCATCCTAGCCCCCCCATGTGGCCAGTCTGCCCTCCCCACATATCCATCCTTGCCTCCATGTTTCCAGCCTGCGCCCCCATATATCCCACCCATATATCCTCCATGTGACCAGCCTGCCCTCTACATACACATCCTGGCCTCCATGTGTCCAGCCTCCCCCCCTCATAAATCCATACTGCCCTTACCCCCTGCATATATCCATCCTGACACCCCCCATATATCCAGCGTGCCCCTCCATATATTTATGCTAGCCCATGTGTATCGAGCCCGCCCCCCCCACGTATTCATCCTAGCCCCCCATGTGTCCAGACTGTCCCCCCACCCATATATCCATCCTGGCCTCCATGTTTTCAGCCTGCCCCCCCCATATATCCATCCTGGCCTCCATGAGTCCAGCCTGCCCCCCCCATATATCCTTCCTGGCCTCCATGAGTCCAGCCTGCCCCCCCATATATCCATCCTGCCCCCCATATATCCATCCTGGCCTCCATGTGTCCAGCCTGCCCACCCCCCTTTGCCTGGGTCCAGCCAGGGTTCCCCCTTGTGTGTCCAGCCAGGGCCCCCCCTTGTGTGTCCAGCCAGGGCTCCCCCTTGTGTGTCCAGCCAGGGCTCCCCCCCTTGTGAGTCCAGCCAGGGCTCCCCCCCTTGTGTGTCCAGCCGGGCCCCCCCTTGCGTGTCCAGCCAGGATTCCCCCTTGTGTGTCCAGCCAGGGACCCCGTTGCGTATCCAGCCAGGGCTCCCCCCTCCTGTGTCCAGCTTGGCCCCCCCCTCATGTGTCCAGCTTGGCCCCCCCTCGTGTGTCCAGCCAGGGTTCCCCCTTGTGTGTCCAGCCAAGGCCCCCCCTCGTGTGTCCAGCCAGGGTTCCCCCCTCTTGTGTCCCGCCAGGGTTCCCCCCTTGTGTGTCCCGCCAGGGTTCCCCCCTTGTGTGTCCCGCCAGGGTTCCCCCTTGTGTGTCCAGCCAGGGTTCCCCCCTTGTGTGTCCAGTCAGCTACCCCCTTGTGTGTCCAGCCAGGCTACCCCCTTGTGTGTCCAGCCAGGGTTCCCCCCTTGTGTGTCCATCCAGGACCACCGCTTTTGTGTCCAGTTGGCTCCCCCCTTGTGTGTCCAGCCAGCCTACCCCCTTGTATGTCCAGCTGGGCTCGCCTTGTGTGTCCAGCCAGGGTTGCCCCTTGTGTGTCCAGGGAGGGTTCCCCCCCTGTGTGTCCAGCCAGGCTACCCCCTTGTGTGTCTGTCCAGCTGGGCCCCCCCTTGTGTGTCTGTCCAGCTGGGCCCCCCCTTGTGTGTCTGTCCAGCTGGGCCCCCCCTTGTGTGTCCAGCTGGGCCCCCCTTTGTGTGTCCAGCTGGCCCCCGCCTTGTGTGTCCAGCCAGTGGGTCCAGACCATTACACACACACACACACACACCTCTTACCTTCCTGAGCTCCCGTGCGGTGTCCTCCTTCTCCTGAGTTGCGCGCCTCCTTCACAGCAGGCGCATGACGATGACGTCATACACCTACCGGCGAAGGGAGACACGCAGCTTCAGCTGCTTCACTGGGACGTGCGCCGCGGTGGTTCAGGTAATGAACGCTGCGTGCGCGCGTCCCTGCATACACTGTGCCTGCGCTTTTAAAGGGCCCGTGCCCCTTAAAACCGCAGGATTTTTTTTGTTCTCTTCTCCCCCCTCTACTCTGCAGCAGGGGGCGGGGCCCACCGGGAAATTTCCCGGTATCCCGCCAGCCCAGACCGACCCTGTCGTTGTATGAATATTGGTATAAATGCACACTAATCTATAATAGTTAAAGATAGACTGGACTGTCAGCCAATGGTGTCTGGGTCGAATCAGTATGGGCCTCCGTCAACCTGCTCTATTTTCCCATGGCAGTCGCCGCCCCAGACCCTAACAGGAGCCCACACTACACTTTCCTGCAAGGATGAAAGTCTCACACTGTGGGCCATAGTCAATTTCTTCTACCACAGACCTTCTGTCCTTGCCTCCAATTTCCAGAGAGAGACAACTCATGCTCCCTTCTGCTCACATAACCGAATTTCTGTCCTTCCAATTGGGTCTACGCTCACACGACCGAATTTCCATTTCTGCAATCGGGTCTGTGCTATCTGCTATCTTTAGCCTCGACAATCAGGATCTCCTAGCCTCTGTAAGTGACTCGCCCAGGTTGATGGGGATGACTCGGTACCCGGGCCTTTCGCCTGACCTTCGGGATGTCACGGTGGTCGGCTCCCGGGCCCGTACTCTGGGGTCAGCTTTTAAAAAGGGATTGGTTTGTTTATTAGTTTTATTAAAGTTTGTGACGCCACCTGCGGTTTCTGGTGAGATTCACCAGCGCTGCGGCAGTCCACTGAGGCCGGTGATAAGGCAGCTTAGATGGTATCGCTTCCCACAGGTGGAGCAGGGCCTCAGGGCAGCGTAGGAGGGGGGATGCAGGGCAGGCGAGACAAATCCAGGTCAGAGCAAGAACAGGGACGGACACGATAGTCACTTCAGTACCTTTTACTGGTGGAAATTCAGACACATCCCAGAGCACTGTAGGGTGAAGGGTGCATATCAGAATCCTCCCCAATGAGCGGGTGTAGGGCCTCCTGTTTTTTGCCTCTGCGTAGTAAGTTTCTGACCTGCCTGGAGCCAGGCCTAACTTTGTCTCTGTCCTGCGCTGGCTGACCTTGTGGTAGGGCCTTTTCTTGGAATACACGCTCCCAGCTTACGGGGCCTATGTGTCTCCTGGCTCTGTTACGTATCAGCACTTTAGCGATCCTGGGACCTGTAGTTCTCCAGGGATTCCGGTTATAACTTACTGGGTCATAGAGATCCCGGTAAGCTCGGATCCGGTGTCCGGTAATGCTTCGGGGTGAGCTAGTTAAGCTCCTTTGCCCCCTATGTACTAACTTCTCCACTTGCCTTCAGCCTTCTCGGGCCCTCACTAGGCTATACACACTAACGGCAGCTTGCCACGCTTCACCGATCTTATGGCGCCGGCACACCTAAGCTCACTATTCAGAGCTACAACTGAGTCTGGACTGTGCTCCACTGCAGGAACTCTCTCAACAGACTTGACTAGGCTGAGCTCAACTCTGTATTCAGGTCTGTGCTTGCTGAACTCTCCAGAGGAACTGAACTGCCTGGCTCCACCTTCCCTTTTTATATCCGTAACGGGCTCCCTCTGCTGGTCTGAGGTGGAAGGTGGAGATGTGTGATTGTTTATGGGGGCCTCTTGTGGAGGATTCCATCAATGCACTCTTCCAGGATCTGTGATACCAAGCGCAGCTGGGCGTCACATTCCCCCCTAGCAAAGCTTAGCACTCCCGGTACATTTTATAACAATAAGAAACATTAACAATCTTCCCTTTATGGGAGGCACCAAGCTTAAACGTTGCATAATAATATCAACAAATACAAAGTGTCCTCAGAATTCAAGTCTCTTGTGGTGAGGTTCCCAAACAGGATGTCCATCTCACAGAGTAGAGTACTTGGTGGTTTGAGGGACCTGTCCCAAACCCTCATCGTAGGCCCTGGGGTGGCTGCAGGGCATGGAGATCCCGAGTTGAACCTCCAATAGAGCCACTCCAGACAGGTTTTCCTTCGGTGGTCACCTAAAGGGGCACTCCTGGGAGCGCAATTATATACAATAAATAGTTTTTGGGCTGCACACAGTCCTCAGCCACGAAGTTCTTTATGCAAACAATAAAGGAATTAATCAGGTAAAGTGTCCATGTCACTTGAACTGTTCAATAATAAAGCAAAGCACAAAATAATATACATTAGTACAGTACATTACAATTTAATACCCCAGGGGTAACTATCTACATTTGTCAGAGGTTAGCTATCTTACTGCTTGTACCTGAGAGGGGGTTTACCTCGCGTGCTACGTGTTGATCTGCGTAGTGCGGTGGTCTGTGAGGTATCAATGTCTGTACTATCAATTACCCTACCAGTTCTACGTGTGACTATGTTGTAAAACTGCCTTAACCTCTCTCTGGAACTGGTAAGTCTACCATTGGCTGGGCCTTCTTGCTCTACTCCTGCCGGGGATCCTTCGTCCGGGGATTCTTCTTGAGCTGGCTCTTCTGCGGCACTAGGCTCTTCTGCAGCACTTACAGGTTCAACTTGCTGTGGAGGGTCTTCTGGTTGTTGAAAGAATTGGAGTATTGGAAAGATTACTGCTCCTCCTAGTTGGGGCCAATCTGCTGGGAAGTCTCCTAAGTCAGTATGGATTACTGCTTCTTTAGGCTCCTCCTGGATAATGAAAGGCACTTCTTCTTGGGGTTTCAGTAGATTTGGACATAACTTTAGATGGTCCCTGGATACTGTGGCAGTTGTCCTTCCTCCATCTCGACTAATTATGCAGGTCTTCTTATTATCAAATCTTGACTTCAGCACAGTGTAGGGTTCTTTCTCTCACTGGTCATCAAGTTTGTGGTTCCTTCTTTTCCTTTTCAATACTATTTCACCAGGTGTGAAAGGCTCTGCGGGTGCACGTTTATTGTAGTGGGCCTCTTGCTTATCCCTCACCCAGGTGAGACTGTCCTCGACACAGGCTTGTACCCTTCTGTACTGCTCTTGTCTGGTCATGTCCCAGTCCTCAGTGGTCACATCCGCTTCTGGTTCTACTACACCAAGCTCCAGATCCATAGGCAACTTCCCAGGTCTTGCACGCATAAGATATGCCGGAGTACAATTGGTGGAACTCACGGGTATGTGGTTGTACAGATCCACTAGGTCAGGTAGTAGGTCTGGCCACTGATTTCTCTCCTCAAGTGGTATGATCTTCAGCAGGTCGATGATGATGTTGTTCATCTTTTCACAGAAACCGTTGGTTTGTGGGTGGTACGGTGTAGTTCTTATCTTTTTACACCCGTACAGATGGCACAACTCCTTAAACAATTCAGCCTCAAAGGCCGGGCCTTGGTCCATCAGCACCTGCTCAGGGTATCCATGGAGTCCGCAGAAACACGCCTGGAAGGTCTTTGCTGCTGTCTCCGCCGTCAGGTCCTTGACGGGGGCGACCACCAGGAACCTAGAGTAGTGATCCACCATGGTCAGGGCGTAGGAGTACCCTGACCTGCTGGGTGACAACTTGACATGGTCCAGGGCCACGATCTCCAGGGGTCGAATCGTCTTGATGGGTTGCAGGGGTGCCTTCTGGCTGCTGTAGTCTTTTCTTCTGAGGCCACAGGGTCCACAGTCTTGGCACCATCGCTCAATGGAGCTGCACATTACTACCCAGTAGAATCGACACTTCAGCAGGGTCTCTAGCTTTTTCCAGCCAAAGTGTCCCGCCTAATCGTGGTAGGCCTCCAACACCATTTCTTGCGGCCCGCCCGGTATTTAATTGTAAATTGGTAATTTGGCAGCTGAGCCATCCATCGTTGTTCCAGTGCTCCTAGCTTGGCTGTTTCAAGATGGGTCAAAGGGTTGTTATCAGTGAAGGCAGTGAACTTGCTGGAGGCCAGGTAGTGCTTAAATCTTTCAGTGATGGCCCAGACCAAGGCCAGGAACTCCAAATTGAAGCTGCTATAGTTCTCTGGGTTCCTCTCGGTCGGGCGGAGCTTCCTGCTTGCGTATGCGATTAACTTCTCCTGGCCATTCTGCTTCTGACTTAAGACAGCTCCCAGCCCTTCGTTGCTGGCATCTGTATACAGCAGGAACGGTTGGCTGTAGTCAGGGTAGGCTAGGATCTCATCGCCTGTCAGGATCTCCTTCATCTCCTGAAATGACTCGACTTGCTCCTTACCCCAGTGGAATGGGGGATTTCTGCCTTTGGGGGACTGCCCTACCAGGAGGTCTTGCAGAGGGGCTGCTTTCTTAGTATAGTCTTTTACAAACCTCTGGTAGTATCCTACTAGTCCCAGGAACTGATGCACCTCCTTGAGGTTCTTCGGCTCCGGCCACTTCTGGATGGCAGCGATCTTCTCCGGGTCTGGTGCTACCCCTTCCGGACTGACAATGTGCCCCAGGTACTGTACCTTTCTCTTGAGCAGGTGGCACTTTGAGGGCTTCAGCTTCATCCCATACCGGGACAGTGAATCAAATACCTCTGCCAGGTGTTTCAAGTGGTCCTCGTACGTTCTGGAGTACACTATCACGTCATCCAGGTATAGTAACACAGTCTCGAAGTTGCGGTGTCCCAGGCAGCACTCCATCAATCTCTGGAACGTTCCAGGGGCATTGCAGAATCCAAACGGCATACTGTTGAACTCGCATTGTCCCATCGGGGTTGTAAAGGCCGTCTTCTCCCGATCCTCCTCAGCCACAGCTACTTGCCAGTACCCACTAGTGAGGTCAAGGGTGGAAAAGTAATTTGCAGACTTTAAGGCAGCTAGGGACTCCTCTATGTGTGGTAAAGGGTATGCATCTTTATGTGTAATGCGATTTACTTGTCGGTAATCTACACACATTCTCATGCTCCCATCCTTTTTCCTAACTAGCACTAGGGGAGCTGCCCAGGGACTACAACTATCCCTTATTACCCCCGCCTTTCTCATGTCGTGCCACATTTCCTTAGCCTTCTGGTAGTGAGCTGGTGGTATAGGCCTGTAACGTTCATTGATTGGGGCATGGTCGCCTGTGGGGATATGATGTTGAACCCCCTTAATCCTCCCGAAGTCAAGTGGATGTTTACTGAACACCTGCGAGTATTCTTGAACCACCCGGTGTACACCCTGTTTTTGATGGGCAGAAGTGGTGTCTGTCCCAACATGGAGCTGTTGACACCAATCCTCCACCTGGGTTGCAGGGTCATTATCCTCCACTTCATCTGGTGAGGCTAAGGACTCCGCCTTGTGAATACAATTGTTATTTACAGCATGTAATTTGGCAACAGTGGCATAACGTGGCAATCTGACCTCATCTTCCCCACAGTTGAGAAGACGGACGGGCACCCTCCCATTGCGTACATCTACCACTCCTCTGGTGGTTAAGAGCGTGGGTCTGTGCTCGGAGCAAAGGGGTTCTACTACCGCCTGGTAGCTCTGTCCTCTAAGACCTATAGCAGCTCTACACCAGATGAGCATTTCACTCATTGGGGGGACGACAATGGGTGTGGGGTCCGTTACACGCACATTACCAATTTCACCTTCCGCTAACCTTACTTGCTGTTGGTACATCAGGACTCGGATCTCCTTCTGCAGCACCCTCCTCTGTCCTGGTCTGGCAGTGTCAGCTATCTGTTGGAGCAAGAACACAACCTCTCCCAAACAGTTACCAACAATGTTTGCTTCGGGGTGAGCTAGTTAAGCTCCTCTGCCCCCTATGTACTAACTTCTCCACTCGCCTTCTGCCTTCTCGGGCCCTCACTAGGCTATACACACTAACGGCAGCTTGCCGCGCTTCACCGATCTTATGGCGCCGGCACACCTAAGCTCACTATTCAGAGCTACAACTGAGTCTGGACTGTGCTCCACTGCAGGAACTCTCTCAACAGACTTGACTAGGCTGAGCTCAACTCTGTATTCAGGTCTGTACTTGCTGAACTCTCCAGAGGAACTGAACTGCCTGGCTCCACCTTCCCTTTTTATATCCCTAACGGGCTCCCTCTGCTGGTCTGAGGTGGAAGGTGGAGATGTGTGAATGTTTATGGGGGCCTCTTGTGGAGGATTCCATCAATGCACTCTTCCAGGATCTGTGATACCAAGCGCAGCTGGGTGTCACATAAGGACTCTGCACCCCTTGCTTAATCCACATCCAATATTGATCTTGTGTTTCTGGACACACTCATCACCTACGTCAGGCCTAGCTACCACAGGTGACTTGTTACAAGTCGGGGCGACGACTGACTTCCTGGCCTGACCCCTGTGGCTTTTGTATTTTTCTGCTGCAGATCACATGTCCCCTGTGTACCTAGCTCTGCTTTCCTCTCATTCAGCCTGCCTTCTGTCCTTTGGTTCCAATACCCTTTCAGGGTCCTACACCTATATTCCTGATCACTACATGGCAGCATCTGCCCACAAATACCTTACAGCTCATTTCTATTATATGAATCACTCACTCTCCTTACATTCCTCCTCTCTTTAAGCTCATCAGTACTTGGATGAGAAAGGTTACTTATGCTCTAGATGCTCCTTGGCGGTGGTCTCAGAGTCACCAATATCCAAACACACTCCTGTGTCTGCTGTATTACATACTGCCATATGAAATCATCTTCCGCATACCTCCTGGGTGAAACACCAGTGTTGGTACATTCAGATCTGTGAGGTCCCTCCTGACCTGTCTCTTCTGGGACACTGAGGCCCTGAAACACTCTTCCTGTGATTTTGACCTCTACCCTACCCTCTAAGCTAGCCCCGGTCATTCTCTCTTCATCAGACACACATATCGGTAGCATGTAAGGGTGCCGCACTCTCTCTGGTGCGACGTCTTCTCCTTTCGGGGTGTACTCTCCTTGTCACTCGATGAGGAACAGCCTCCGATGCGTAGTCCAATTTTCCCCAAGGGTGCTTCACTTGAACCAAAACTCGATTCCCCAGCTGTAATGGTGCCTCCTGCACAGGAGTTACTACAGGATGCCTTTTCCCCTGGGGCTTCTGTACAATCTTAAGTCTCAGTGTTTCTAACCGATGTTGGTGTTCCCACACCAAAGTTGTGGTGTTTATCTACGTACTATCTTCCTCTGGATCAAGCTCTAGCTCAGTAACCTTACGGCTGTTACGTCCAAACAGCAACGTGTAAGGCGTGTACCCTGTCGTAGCATGAACTCGGTTACTGTACACCCAGACCAGTTCTGGTACAAATTCAGGCCATTTCATTTTCCTGTGTCACGGTGTAGGGGAATGCTGGTGAGGAAATAGCAGATACGGGCTGGGTGAGCAGGGAAAACTAATCTGTCCCTAGACTGGGAACCCTGAATAGCCCTGACCCCAAAAGTATCTCTGATGGTGAGAAGGTTCGGGTCTCCACCCTAAGCCCTAACTCCTCCACAAGCCCTGCGCTAATTCCCCAAACCTTCCTCCGCAGAACAAAGGTACAGCAATCTCAAAGGAAAGGACTTCAGCAGCACAAACGAACAGCACTGCACAGCACGGCTTCCAGGTATAGAGTGAAACTCTATCAGCTGCACCACCTGGTGGAAGGCGAGGCTACTTAAAGGCTAAGGGGAGGAGACACACAGAAACTCACATCCACCAGGACATGGCAATAGAATTGGCATGAACCCATGCAGTACAAGAGGGAATTTCACAGTTTAAGTTACAGCAGCATCTAGAATAGACCGCAGACACACAGCGCTAGACAGCGTGTGACATCCTGTCATCTTCCTGTTGTCCTCCACAATTCTCAGAATGTAGATAAAGTTCTGTTGAAACGTTCACAGTCCCCATTTCTCTATGGGTGGTAGGGTGTAGTTCTGGAATTCTCAATGTTGTACAGTTGGTGCAATTCATCCATGACTTTTCCATGAAAACAGGCTCCCATCTCAGAGTGAATTCTTTTTGGACACCCGTATACGCAGATGAAGTCATGACAGATGGCACAGGCTGCTGACTCGGCTTTTTGATTCCCGGTGGGAGTCATGACTGCTAACTTATTAAAATGATCCATCATCACCAGACAGTACAGACAACCATTATCGGAGTGGCTGATCTTGAGATAGTCCACCATCAGCACTTCCAAAGGGAAAGAAAACCTCTTCACCTATATAGATGCTCTGTGTTTAGGGGGTTTAGTCATCTCACCCTGATGGGATTTCCGGTAATCTTCTTTCACCACTCGATTTACTTGTAGCCAATACAGAAGCCGTTGTAGCCAGTGGAAAGTTCTCTCTGTTCTGAAATGGGTATCACTCTCATGGACTTCCTTCTTCACTATGGGCTTCATTTCTTGTGAAATCATTAGCAGATTACAATGAGGCAATCTGGGCTACCGCCTAGGGCCAAAGGCATCGGGGGTCCTTTGGCCATATTGTCCTCATTATAATGGTTTTTTTCACCACTGTCGGCAGTGGACATCTCCGGAGAGGGAGCTTTCCTAAAGCTCAGCTGCCAGCAACTCACAATGGTTTGCTGGCATCTACAAGGCTATGTGTGTATGTGCTCTTAGGAATAACAGAAGCTTTGGTCCTCTCCTCCACTTTTGGCTGAGATTTAGAGGATTAATCGGAGACATAGAACCGCTGTTCTCCACTTTGGAATCCAACTCTTCAGATATATGGTATATGATGTATAGTATTGATATACCAAAAATATCAGTAATAATCAATTAAATTCTAAAAGACATTAATCAATTTAAAATTTGTATTTATTTAGTTTAATTAAATCTGGCATGGAAGGATGAAGACGTGTTCTTGGAGAAGCCTTCAACTTTAGCAGGTGTTTCTTGCTGGTCAGGAGGCCACGAGTAGATGGTTCAAATCCTTCCATACAGGTAGAGCATTGATGGTGGACATGCTGTAGTTTCTTCAGGGCGCTAGATGTGGGGGTTTTCTGTCCTCGAGATGTCTAAGGTGCCCTGGTGACAGCAGGCAAAAATGCAGCTTCCTCTGACAGTGCGAGCAGCCCTGGATAATCCACGCCGGCAGAATGATATCATCCGGCGGAAGATGGAACCTATGAGAAAAGATGTAAAACTAATGTAAGTAATGGGACTCCATATTAGAGGGTACTACTGTGGTGTCACTGTGGGAGAACATTAGAGGAATCTCATCACACAGAGGGCAGGGATCATTGTCAGTCATCATACATGTGACAATCCCACCACTGACAGATAACATCTGCTCCACATGACTTCTTCTCACTGACATCACACAACAGGGAGATTATTGTCACACTTACCTCGCCTACTTTCCCCCTCTTCTACTTTCTCTGTTTTTTCTTGTCTTCTCAGTTTTAGAAAATATTTTCTTTTCTTCTGAACTGGAGATTCTAATCAAAAAGTCAGAAAAAAATATTAATTATAAACTTCTAAAATATTTTCTTTGTATCTATATAGAGTTATGCAATTGATTAATATGCACCTGTAGCATTTCTGTGTGCCGCCATGTGGTGACTCCCCAAGGAAATATGTCCCCTTATTATCATGACATACTTGCAGCAAGCCACTGTGTTATCATATAATCAGTTAGATTAAACTTCAGTGTAACTTTCAAGAGCACCCATCACCAGATCAAAAGTTTCTGAGATTCACTCTTATCTTATGTCTGCTGCTCCCCTGAGTATTCTGATATTTGTTTTGCTAAAATCCACCCTATGGTTTTTTCCATGAGGGTGTGGCTCACAATTTTATATTGCAGAGCAACCTAAAGACACGCCCCAGAGGATCCTGTGAGCACCGCCCTCTTGGAAAAGACCATAAACATTAGCACTAAATAAGACCCATAACTCAAAAAACTGAATACTCAGGGGCGCAACGGGAATAAAGTAAGTAATTTTTGAAGCCTTCATGTGCTGATTCACATTATAATTTTGGATTATAGGCTATAGTTGGATGGCCTATAAACCTGTACATACCTGACAATGAGGACGAGGATGACTCGTTGTTTTTAGCAGTGAAACACTGATTGTCTCCATTAGTTTTGGAAGAGGAAGACTCTTTCTGCATGTTTGGTAGAAGAAAGACCAGTAAATTAAAAGTAAAAACAATAGAAAAAATGAAGAACACCTGTTTGTGAGGCCAATTAGGACAACATAGAGGGGATACCCTGCCCACGGCCTCAACTAGTAATATTGGCCTGTCATGAGCTGGAAATGAATGGCTGGTCACAATGATCAGCTGTTATTGCAGTGTTATCACAAGCCAGACGCACAGAGATCAGCAATCATGGGGTGGTGGATGCTGGATTTAGATTTGTGTTACTCGTGTCTTGTATTTGGTTCTGAACATACATCAAAACTAAATCTCATAATAATAATAATCTACTCACATGTCTGAGTGTTTTTCACTGTTCTCTTGGGAACACTGTGGAGGTGACATAGGCTCTACATTGGTCATCATCCCGGTATTGGTGATATTTAGCTAAAACACACAGAGAAAAATAAATTGATTTATTTTTAAGCATTTTTGTAATTATAGGTTTTAGACATACTATTAGCCACATACTTACTTTACAAAACCTTTGATAAGATGATACAAAGTTTTTTATTTCTGGCCAGTCATTGTCCTCTCTTGTGTCTGCCTCATCTGAATTCATGTGTCTGCTACAACGAGCTACAAAGTACAAGTGTTATCAGAGATAATTAGTATAAGACCCGGTCAGACATTCACCCTGTTATCACTAATAATGATGAGAACTTATCTTCACATAAAATGAAAGACAAGACACACAGCAGTTTTCTGCAGATGACGTCTCATTTTACTTACTGATAAAGTAGCGGGTGTCCTCATCTGACTTTAGCTCAGGAACGAACAGGGGCTTCTGACTTAGAAGGTTGTCAAAGTCTAAGCGATGCAGAAATGGATGCATTTTGATCTCATTTGCTCCTCCTGGAAAAGGAAGACAAGAAAGAATGTGATAGAGTCATTTTTAGAGAAACTGCTCCATATCGGTACAGTTTATGTTAACCTGAACTGAAGATGTAACAGCAGACATGAAGGAAATGTACTGAAAGTCACAGTATGAAAAATGGGGAATGGATAAGTAGGTAGATTACTGAACCTCATGGACACAACCATTTGTCTGGTCACAGACGTGTAATAAGTCATAATACTATTATAATATTACCTGTCCCAAGTCTATCTGCTGGATCTTTTCTGAGCAGCTGAGTGATGATGTCCCGAGCATCAGGTGGAGTAGAGTATTTATGATATGTCAAAATTAATTTATCTGTTATATAGAAACAAATATTACAGGAAATGAAACATTTTCATTTATTTTTATAAAAAATGTCCTTAATAAGGCTAGAAATTAAACCAGAAAACCAATGAAACCAAATAACAGTGACATCACAAGCATTCAGATTATTTTACTTACCCTCAAGGACACTGCGTAAAATATCTCTTTTTAAAGCCCCTTTAAATGGTGTACATCCATAAAGAAATTTATGTAGAGTGATCCCTACTGACCACCAATCAACGGGCCTTCCATAGCCTTTCCTTTGGATAATTTCTGGGGCCATGTAACTAGGGGTGCCAAAAGTCTGGAAACCAACAGAAGAATGAGATGATAATCAATAAATATAATTGCGTCAAATAACATCAGTGCAAACGTTTTATAGAGAAATTGTCAGAGAAAGAGAAAGAGATGAAATCTGTAAAGTACAAGACCTTGTAAGTAAAGCCTACCTCTTCATCAAGGAACTCGCTGGTGATGTCCTCAGTTGAAGCCTTGTAGATATCTGAGCTTGGTCTCATGAGGCCGAGTTTTGAAACCCCAAAATCGGTGACCTTAATATGTCCTGTTGATGATATCAGGAGGCTGTGAAAGAAAGAAATGGTGTCAGACCCAAGTAATTACCCATAGACTGTATAAAAACTATAATTTTTTTTCCCCTTTATTATACTACTGGGGTCACTTACTTGCCAGGCTTCAGGTCTCTGTGCACCACACCATAACTGTGCAGGTATTCCACAGCAAGTACCGTTTCCGCAATGTACATACGGGCCAGGGGGACTGGTAAAGAACCCCTGCGCTTTATAAGACTGGCACAGTCTCCTCCTATCGGAGAAAGCAAATATGAGAGGTGAGGGTTTGTTTCAATGTAAATTACACATGATGAGGGTGAATATGAAATAAGTGGAAATATTGGGACAAGATGGCCTATATAGAGATATACTGTGTAATGTAGAGCGTATACTGTATACTATATGTTGCCATCCATGTGGGCACATTATGGTCTTATATAGGTGCTAGGACAAAACAGACGTGGGCTGGATATAGATACAATGGATGTGTCCTACCTGGTACATACTCCATGACCATACACAGATGAAGTTTAGTAGGGAAAGAGCAGAACATGGAGGCCACAAAGGGACAATCAGCGAATGCTGAGATGTCCCTCTCCAGAAAGGCCAATTCAAGTCTCTTTGGCTTTTTCAGGTTCTCCTTGTCCATTGTCTTCATAGCACAAATCTGGTTTGTGTCTTTATGGCGCACTAAGTGGACGGCCCTGGAGAGGAAGAAAATCCATGATTTATTACAAATTCTTATTAACAGTCCATCTATAGACCTCATCAAATGATCTCCTGTACTAATGGTTAATACTAGATGTGAGGCCATCACTATAAATCCATGTCTAGAAATGCATAAAATAATACTCCATAAATGATTATCAATGGAGGGTCCACATCCACGTCACATCCTAACTGACCTGACAGATAGATGTGGACAGTGATGTGGTCTCCTAATTTCTCTATGGGAATATTACATGGGCAGGACACCGAGGCATCATCATAAGGAGCCCTGGGAAATAAATATTATACCAAAGTAAAGCTCACCCAAAGGCTCCACTGCTGATCAGTTTGATCTGTTTATAGTCGCTCTTACAAGGATTTCTCTCTGGGTTCAATGATCCGATCAAGGCCTAAAAAGGAATAAGAAATGACATTAAGACAGAAAATGCAGGAGAATAAAAGCTCAAGATGCAGGAACGTCTCCCTTCTATATTATGTCCCCACTGATTACACTGTAGAGAACGTAATACAAGCCGGACCCACCACAGACCCCATTATATTATAAAGGGAAATCCCCCATACACATAAATCAATACTGCAGGGAAGGATAAGGGACATCACACAGAGGGGGCAGGAAGAATAACGCCATTATCACAAATAATATGTCTGATCTACATGACGAACAGTGATATCCCATTGTCATATGGGATATAATATGGGATGTATAATTCACACCCGTCATCTAATGATATACAGACGTCCCTCTGATACTTACACTGGCAGATTCCTGGATGATTTCTGGTGTCTCACATATTCCACCATCAGTATTTGCCGGCACAGTTATTCCTAAAATAATGAAGAAACGTTATTTATTAAATGTCTATATCAGCACTTAATAACCAAAAGAAAAGGAAGTAAAAAAGTCAAATATCAAAAAACATAACAAATTTTATTGATTAATCAGAACAATTCATGATAAAAAAAATAATAAGAGAATGTCAGACACACAGAACGCTCTCTCTTTCAAACCAAGAACAACTGATCAAAATCACTTCAAAACCTATTCATAATGGTATTCATACAAATTTGTGTCTGTTTAGAATGTAGAAGATATAGGAACAATCTGTAGTCCTCAAAATTAATAAGACAAATAAAAAAGAGAAACCTGCACAGTCTGGGAGGGTGGGAAGCAAGACCCCGACATGTGTTTCGCATAGGCTTCTTCCAAGGGGTATTGAAGAAGTTTTGCGTAGGCTTCTTCCAGCGGGTGTGTAAGAAGCCTACATGAAACGCGCATCAGGGGCTCACTCCCCACCCTCCCAGACCATGCAGGTTTCTCCTATTTATTTGTTTATTTATTTATACAGAGGATGAAGAATAAATCAACATATTCTTTGCCGTTCTCAATAACGAAATATTTGAATGTAAAATATTAGATGATCGTCTTACCTTCTATCAGATCGGAGTTTGGCCCTGGCTGACTATTATCAGGGTCAGCAACATTTAGGTTTTGCCCCTCTGCGGAGTCGCCTTTTGATGTTTCCTGATGGATATAAGATATACAATTAATATAACATTTCTCAAACACTAAATTACCATATATATAAAGCAGGAAGGATTAAACCTGGATTTACTTGACAAGTTCAGTATTGGACGGACAATTCACGGCCGCTCTATCAAGTAAATTTACATTAATATTTAAGCGACTTGTATCTACAACTGTTCTCTAATAACTTCTATCAGAACTGCAGCATTTACAAGGAGGAAGATTGTGATGATCGAGTGAGACAGAGGTAGAAATACAAGCTCCGCACCGCTGAGTACAGACTGTCACCACAGAGGATGGAGCCGCAGAGACAGGCTGCCATAAAATATCCTGTGTCTGCCTGGAGCGGAGAGAGGAAGGCCTCTACCATCATAAATCTGACCTTCTGCTATATGACTGGTAATCTGGAGAAGATCAGACAACAAGGACATGAGATGTAGAAGATGATGGATCCTTACCAGACGCTCCAGTGAGTAGGCCGGATACTCCAGTACAAGCAGGACATTTTGGGCCAGCTGTTTGAAAAAGGCCAATTCTCCACTTTGGGATTTTTCTTCAGCCTATAAAGATGAAAATAAACAAGAAATGAAAATAATCAATAAAATTCATGAACATATATGGTATTGCCACGTTTGTTAAAGTCTGATCTGTTAAGATAGGTGTTTATTAATTGTGTTAATTAATTCCCTAACATCGAGAAAAAAAATCAAAACGCTAGATTTACAGGTTTTTTTGCTCACCTCACTTCACTAAAAAAATGTAATAATAAGTAATTAAAGCACTGTATGTACACAAAAATTATATCAATAAAAACCTGAGTTCACTGCGCAAAAAAAGGCTTTACTTAGTTATATCAACAGAAAAATTACAATGTTATGGGTCTCTGAATATAGTGACACAAAGAACCATTTCATCTCAATTGGAATTTTTTTCACCTTGTTTCAATACAATGTATGGTAAATAGGATGGAGCCATTGAAAGCTGCAATTCATCCCAAAAAAACAAGCCCTCACATGTCTATGCCAATGGAGAAATAACAAAGTTATGGCTCTTGAAAGAAAGTGAGGAAAAAATGAGAGCAGAAAAATGAAAAATTCTGTGGTCCATAAAGGGTTAACCAATCCTATTCCCTCCTCCCCCCGCATCCAGGACCTTCCCACCCCTAATTCAACTAACCCTTTAGATCCCACCCTCTCCTTTGTCATGTAGCCTGATTGCCCTGTTTTGACTCCAGGCTATTCTTATCTGGGTATTTGGCACAGGTTAAACTTAAACTTGTATTCCATTATTATTTTCCATTATTATTATATATAATTTGTGCAGATTGTCTGCTACTTACCTGGTGTACTAATGTCCAGATGTTCTGCTGTAAATGCTCAAGATATTCTGAGCTTATACAACCTTGGTGGTATTTGGTCAGGCAATCTCTCACAAGCTCCATAACCAGCCGGTAAGTGAAGCTGAGGACGCCATCGGGTAGTGGTAGCACAAAGTCAGGGTCATAGGTGGTAAGAATCCCCTGGAGTAGTGCTAACACCTGAAGTCTGTCTGGAGGAATTCCAGACATTTCAAGTAATCCAAGCGCGGTTAGTATATGACTAGCTATATGGCTTATCACACCAACAGCAATGACACCGGAATGTCAAAGTGACAACAGGAGTGTAAACACTTGTAGAAGTAGTGATGGTTAATTGTGATGTCATAATGGAATCTTGTGTTCTAATCTTAAAGGGGCATCTTACCTTATAAGGAAGTTGCCTTGCAACCCTTAAGTAGGGAAAAATATAGGCTCAGCATCAGTATCTGTTATACACAATAAAAATTATAGCGTTTTGTATCAATAAGAAATTCCGATTCCAGCGCTAACAGAAATATCTTTCTGTGGGAACAGGGCATGTGGGGCTGGGGCTGCATCCAACCCTGGCATATGAAGCACGCTGGCCCATGTTGCTCTGCCACAACCACTTCCAAAGATGGGGGTCTTTATTACAAATATGACCCTGCCTACCAATGGAGAAAATCAAAATTTACTACTCCCAATAATTCCAGTTTTTAAAGTTGGCAAAATAGGTCTCTTTATAATATTAATAGTAACCTCTTGACCCTCCTTGTAATAATAATAGCGCCCATGTGGTTCTCCTGATAATATTAAAGGGAATCTGACAGTGGCATCAACCCTCATAAGCCATCTATATGGGCATTTAGGTCATAGAACGTTGAAGAAACCAATACCTTGATATCTGCCATCTGATGTCTTATTCCACAGAAATCCACATTTTCTTTTATATGTAAATGAGCTGTTAAGATCTATGGGCCGGACATAGATCTCCCTGAGAATCTGTATCCAGAGATTATTTTCAATGGAACAGGTAGTTATCAGTGGGAGACATGTACATCAGGAGAGTAGACGGTCAGTCATTACATGTGTCACACTGGAAATGACTCTTTTCATTTATAATAAGCCCTGGATGCAGATTCTCAGGGAGATCTATGTCCGGCCCATAGATCTTAACAGCTCATTTACATATTAAGAAAAAAAGTAAATTTCTCTGGATTAAGACATTCATCAAATAGTGGCTATCAAGGCATCACTCTATTCAACTTTCTCTGACCTGCATCTTTATGTAGACGGCTTATGAGGGTTGATCTTACTGACAGTTTCCCTTTAATAGTGTGGCTCGGACCTCCTTATAATAATAGTGCCCCTTATGGGCCTCCTTATAATAATGATAATAATGGTGACTACCTGTTCTTTTTTATTAAATTAAAAATAATAATGCTCCGTCAGGCCTCTTTATAATAGTAATATTAATGATAAAAATATTAGATGACCCCACACGGTTTAGGGAAAGTGTCACTGAATGCAGAAGCCGGGTCTAAGCTCCTAATAAACACTACCCACCTCCTGCCCTGCTGTGTTATCACAGGCTTTATTCCCCTTCAAGCCTAAGCAGCAGAATTCCGGTATCTCCTCTTACTGCTCCATTTCACCTGCTGTCAGTAATGCAAAGTGCCTGGGCCCTGTTTTAAAGCCTCTTGCTAACCCCCTCCCACCATGTATCTAGTGGTAGACCCCATATTAATATAAGCCCCCTACATACCTTGAGCTGCCCCTCTCCAGCTGTCTTTTCTGGAGCTGATCCCAGCAGGTATGGCTGACAAGAGGCTGCAGCTGGAGGCCTTGTGCTTCAAGCAGCATTGTGGGGAGGAAGGATAGCTGTCCTCACTTCTGGCAAGGCTTGCAAGTCTCCTTCACGGCTGGACTGGGCATCTGGCAATTCTGTCAAATTCTGGCTTGGCCGGTCTGGCAGTGGGCTGCATCGATCTGCAACACTATTAACTGTTAACAATTATAGTGAAGCAGAGAGCCATCAGCTCCCTGCTCTGCCACTTAACTAAGGCAAGCCACAGATTGCTTCCGGCCACAGGCAGGGACTGCAAGGGATCGGTACCACGTAATGGACGTCAGGCAATGAGATGACATCAGAGACTGTAGTGAGGAGGAGCACATCACCACTCGGCATGGGAGTGTCGTGAGGAAAATATGAGTTTATTTCTATTTTTTTGCAGTCACTGCAGGGTACGAATATTATTACAAGATAAGATACCTAGGGGGGCACTAATGTCTCATAAAGAGGCCAAGGAGGGTGACATTGTTATTACAGGTTGTCCCATGGGGCTCTTTTATTATCACTATGGAGGAGGCCTAGAGGGGATCTGTTATTATTATAAGGAAGCCCGGGGATATTAATATTATTGTAAGAAATCCCGGGGCGCTATAAATATTATAAGGAAGCCCAGGGTCCATTATTATTATTATTATTATTATTTTAAGCAGGCCCAGGGGGTCTCTATTATTATTGGGGCAATATTATTGTAAGAAGCCCTGAGTGCACCATTATTATTAGGTACAGATGGGGGCATTATTACTCTGTAGTGGCACAGAGGGGACACTGTTACTGTGTGGGATACAAAAGCAGGAAGCTCTTTCTATGCAGGGTACAGAGGGTGCATTATTACTACGACAGGGGTGGGCAATTAATTTTCCAGAGAGGAAACAAGAGAGACTGTGACTGTTGTGGAGGGTCAAACCAATAGGCTGAATTTAATTCTGCTCATCATTAATATTACCAAAAATAATTACAATTATTATTTTATAATAATAGTATCACTTAATATTAAGTAGAATTAAGTATGCTGACATCCCCCTATATACCGTACGAGCCCGCAAACAGCCTCCAATATACAGTATGAGCCCCTACACAGCCCCTTACATACAGTATGAGCCCCCAAATAGTCCCTCTATATACAGTGAGCCCCCACATAGCCTCTCTGTATATAATATGAGCCCTCACATAGCCTCCTATATATAGTATGAGCCTTCACATATTTCCTATATACAGTTGTGACACCCCAGGGGTCTGGTTGCCACAGTGATAGAGATGTTATGTCTGAGAGCAGGTGGGAGGTCCTTTGGTCAGGGATCATGTGCATGCCACACCTCCTGCCCAGTCTTGGGAGGGGAAGAACTTCCCCTATATAAACCCGGGGCTGAAGCAGGGTTAGGAGTCAAGGAGAGTAGAGACAAGAAACAGTCACAGGAAGAAACAGCAGAAGCTCAGTGGGAGCAATACTACTACAAGTCAGGGGCTGGCAGCTGCAGAGCTCGCCCTGACTGAGAAGCTTTCTTACCGGACCCGGCGTCCGAGGCTGTGGGGACTAACTCTTACCCAGCAGCAGAAGCCGACCGGCAGGGGATTTCAGGTCCTCAGGCCCAGAAACCCGAAGGCACGGTCACACGCGTGGGACCAGCGCCGCCATCGTGGAGCGGAATCCTTTAGAAGGCCCCGAGTCACCGGCCATACGGGTGAGCACCACACGGTACACTCAGGGACGTGGGCTACTTATATCCGCTTCTAGCAAGGTAGCCAGAAGAGTACAGTCAGTTTGGGAGGCCTACAACTCCGCCTGGCCAGGGGAGATCCCATCTGCTCAAGGACTGACCAGGCCCCGTTCGCTAGCAAGTACTCCGGGAGGGTCTATCGTTGTTACCAGTAAAGACCCTGAATTACACCGCACCGTCTCTGAGTGGTTCCTGCTACCCTCATCTTCCACGTCGGCTGCCCTGAGGCCATACCCCTCCCGTTGGGGGTTATACTATCACGCTGCACAATTCTACACCGGCCTCAGCGGTCTGCCCTGCAGCGGCAGCTCCATAGCTGCAAATCAACGGGTGGCGTAGTCGACACTCAAATAACATCTATCAAGACTGCCACACACTGAGTTGACTCCCTGGGCACGGACCGGGTCCCCGCCACTCGGAGACTGCAACCCTCATCTGATCCGGTTCCGGGTAAGCCCCCGTGCGCGAGACGCTGCGCGACACAGCAGGCCCAGGGGCGCGTCACAGTATTTGCCCCATAAACAGTATTAGCCCCCCATAGTCCCTCTATATGCAGTGTGAACCTCACATGGCCTCCTATATACAGTATATATACTCCTATGTGAGCCCTCACAAAGTTTCATAGTTTTAAAGTTGAAGATAGACTTAACACCATCAAGTTCAACCTATAGTCTAAAATGTTGATCCAGAGGAAGGCAAAAAACCCATGGGGCAGAGATTAATAGCTCCATATTAGGGGAAAAATTCCTTTCCGATTCCATAAGACAATCAGACTAGCTCCCTGGATCAACGCCCCATCACAGAATCTAGTGCCCATATCATGTAATGTTATATTTCTGGAAATTGCAGTTGGAACCAGCTCAACACACCGGAGTAATTAAAAATTTGCAAACTCTTTATTGGAAATCCTTTAAAATTGAAATTGATAAAAAATTGGGCATCTTAGACAACAAAGAGGGGTGTAACAGGAATCAATCCATACGCGTTTCTAGCTACATGGCTCTTAAACACAGTGTTCAAGAGCCATGAAGCTCGAAATGTGTATGGATTGATTCCTGTTACACACACCACCCCTCTTTATTGCTTTGTTGTCTGAGATGCCCAATTTATTATCAATTTCATTCTTAAAGGATTTCCAATAAAGATTTTGTGAATTTTTAATTACTCCGGTGTGTTGATCTGGTTCCAACTCCAATTTCCTCAACTACCTCCAGCGCTGTGCAGCAGCGGGGACGCCGTGCTCCTCCCGGACTGGAACAGCATCTCAGGGGTGAGCTGAATTTTTTCTTATTTAATGTTATATTTCTCAAGAAAAGCATCCAGACTCTTCTTCAATTTTTGTAGTGAATCACTCATTACAAACATCATCTGGCAGAGAGTTCCACAGTCTCACTGCTCTTACAGTAAAGAATCCGCGTCTGTGGTAATGATTAAACCTTCTTTCCTCTAGACGTAGAGGATCCCCTTTTGTCCCCATCGCAGGCCTAAGTAAAAAAAGCTCATTATACACATCTCTGTATTGTCCCCTCATATATTTGTACATTGCAGCAGGATCGCCCCTAAGCCTTCGTTTTTCCAAACCGAAAAACCCCAAGTTTGATAATCTGTCTTGGTATTGCAGTCCACCCATTCCCTTAATAACCTTGGTTGTTCTTCTCTGTACTCACTCTAGTTCAGTTATGTCCTTCTTATACACTGGAGACCAAAATTGTACAGAGTATTCTAAGTGGGGTAGCAATGGTGACTTGTATGGTGGCAAAACCAATGTTCTTGCCATGAGTGTCTATGCCTCTTTTAATGCATCCCATCATTTTCTTTGCCTTGACAGCAGCTGCCTGACACTGGTCACTAAAGTGAAGTTTGCCGTCCACCCATACACCCAAGTCTTACTCAGTGACTGTTTTACCCAGTGTTTTACGATTTAGTTCATAATTATTTATTTTATTTCCTCTGCTCAAGTGGAAAGTGGTGACTACCTGTTCTTTTTTATTAAATTAAAAATAATAATGCTCCCTCAGGCCTCTTTATAATAGTAATATTAATGATAAAAATATTAGATGACCCCACACGGTTTAGGGAAAGTGTCACTGAATGCAGAAGCCGGGTCTAAGCTCCTAATAAACACTACCCACCTCCTGCCCTGCTGTGTTATTACAGGCTTTATTCCCCTTCAAGCCTAAGCAGCAGAATGCCGGTATCTCCTCTTCCTGCTCCATTTCACCTGCTGTCAGTAATGCAAAGTACCTGGGCCCTGTTTTAAAGCCTCTTGTTAACCCCCTCCCACCATGTATCTATAGCATCGGCGTCTCTGCCCCCTGCTGGCGTAGCGTACATGTACATACCGTATCATACGTGTACGTTACGGTAAGCTCGGACCAATGAGAGGAAGCATCCGGCGCTCAATCAGAGGAAGTATCCGGCACCCAATCAGAGGGACAGCTGTAACATCACGTGCCAACGTTAGCTGCTGGTCTGAGATTGGCTGGCGGCTGCTTCCTGTGATTGGGCGGAGCTTACAGTAATGTACGGGACGCTACATGTAGGGTACAGCAGCAGAGAGAGACCGGCGGTCGGGCGGAATCCAGCGTGGAGCCACAGAGCACCGATGAGTGTGTGTGTTCTGGCGGGTCTGGCAGTGGCATGGGGTTATTTGGTGGTGGCAGCGTGTTTGGTGGATCCAGCGGCGACCCCAGGAGCGGCTCTGACAACGGCGGCGTCTCTGGCGGTGTGTCCGGCTGTGCTTGGAGCAGCGTTTGCAGTGGCGGGTGCAGCCAGGGTGTCCTGTGCCATCTTGGGACACTCATGTGCTTCCTGCCGGGCACGGCCGCGGTGCCTTATGGGATTCGTTCACTTCGCAAACTGCCAATTATGTAAGTACATAGCCTCCCATTGCTTAGTGTTCTTGATTGTCTTTGTGGGCACACTCTCCTCCGTAGTGTAAAAACAAGGCAGCAGCGCAAGTGCGAATGCTCGCTGGGTTATGTCATCATCTTTGCCAGTGATGGTGCATCGGAGACCAGAGCTGTGGAGTCAAAGTCGGAGTCGTGGAGCCTGAGTCGGTGCCAATTTTGGTGGAGTCGGTATAAAAAGGACTGACTCAGACTCCAAAAATATATAATAAATTGGGTACGGTAGTGCAATGCAATATTTGCAAATTATTATGTTCTACATATCTTGATTATTATAGCAATGATTAAAAGGCTTATGTTCACATGATGCTACAATAAATGTATCACCTAAACATCAGCAATGTACGAAGGAGTCAGAGTCATGGAGTCGGAGTCAGGGAAATTGAGGAGTCAGTGGTTTGGCTTACCGACTCCACAGCCCTGGAGACAGCCAGGCAAGTGTCGCTGCTGCAGTTGAGTGTGCCTTTCCCAGAATTTCGCGCAGTATCCTAGATGCCAAATTGAAGCATCTGTATCCAGGATCGTGCATCTACCTAATAATGCATGTTGCAGCAGCCTCCAAGATGCATTATCAGTAGGAATAGATATATTCAGATGCTGAATATGGACAAATATTTTCAATTAACACTACCCCACCACTATACTAGAGAAGCAAACAATACCATCTCAAACTTTTATTTAAAACATTTTATTTACTGGAAAAAGTAATGAGGCAGAGGGCAAAAACATTTAATACAAAAAAAAAATAAATTCATATATGTACTCTTTTAAAAACAAAGGAAAGAAATTCTGCATTAATGAGCCTTGTCATTTATTCATAACTCTGTCAATCTTGCACCAATGCCATCCAGACATGACATCCACATTTGGAAATCTCAATCCCCTTTTTTTGCCAAGAAACATCTAAAGGAGTTATTCAAGTCTCCAACGCTTGGTTACCTAAATAGAAAAAAATAAATAATATAATATATATATATATTAGATGGTGGCCCGCTTCTAACGCATCGAGTATTCTAGAATATATATGTAGGCTGCTGGGGTTTATATAGAGGCTGCTGGAGTATATATAGAGGCTGCTGCTGCTGGGCTGTATATAGAGGCTGCTGGGGTGTATATAGCGGCTGCTGGGCTGTATATAGAGGCTGCTGCTGCTGGGGTGTACTGACCAGAAAATGTGACTGCCTCAGCCAATCACAGGCCATAGTTAACCGGATTTACCCAAAGTCCATTTTCCCTAATATGGGTAAATCCAGTTAATTTGTAGCATATAGCACAGTGGGTAACCGAAGTCCATTTTTCCCTAATCTGGTGAACAACTGCAGTATATGATACTACTTAACCGTTTTTACTCAAAATGAAGGGACTTTGTCGTTTTTTAGACCCTGGGTCACTGCCCCCCCGTGCTGGATCTGCCCCCGCAGTGTTCGCTTTCTACCCTCCATCCCACGTGCTGGCTCTTATGCAGCGGGTGAGAGCGGGCAGAGTAGGCGTGAGTGGGTAGAGCAGAGTGAGGGTAGTAGCAGAGAGCGGGACAGCGGGGGGACAGTGGGAGACAGGAGAACACAAAGGGAGACAGTAGAGCACAATGGGGTCAGTGGAACACAGCGGCGGAGAGCAGAGAAGGGGTCAGTGGAGCATAGCAAGCAAAGCAGGGTACAGCGGAGTACAGCAGGGGACATTAGAGCAGAGAAGGGGTCAGCGGAGCAGAGTGGGGGACAGCAAAACAGAGAAGGGTTCAGCAGAGCTCAGCGGGGGTTAGCAGAGAAGGGTCAGTGGAGCACAGCGGGGGACTGCAGAGCAGAGAAGGGGTAAGCAGAGCATAATGGGAGACAGCAGAGCACAGTGGGGGACAGCAGAGTAGAGAAGGGGTCAGTGGAGCACAGCGGGGAAAAAGCGGAGCAGAGAAGGGTCAGTGGAGCACAGCGGGGGACACCAGAGGAGGGGTTAGCAGACCACAGAGGGGGACAGCGGAGCAGAAAAGGGGTCAGCGGAGCATAGCTGGGGACAGCGCAGCACAGTGGGGGATAGCGAAGCAGAGAAGGGTCAGTGGAGCACAGTAGGAACAGAGAAGGTCAGTAGAGCAGAGAAGGGGTGTGTGTGTATATACACATGCGGTGTGTGTATATGTGTTCCCTCGCCCGACATCGCCGCAGCGCTGCCTGCACCCACCTCCGTGTAGCCACAGCCTCTAGGTGGCTGCAGGCAGCGCAGTGGCGATGTCGGGCGAAGGGGAATGGGGGAAGGGTCCCAGCGACGGCGGGTCCAGGCGGCGGGTGGGTTCCACTTCCGGTGAGCGTGGTTCAATTCTCGCGGCAACTCGCGGCTGGACTGCGCCTGTCCCTGATTGGTTCTGGCCGGCCGGGATTGGTTCAGCGACGCGGGATTTCGGTTACGGAAGTGGAACCACAAGGCAATTATATAGTGAACACACATTTCACATACAGTGACAGAACTACCCAACTCTGAGACCTTATTGTTCCCACACAGCCTGTCCTTGGGTGGCTCCGTCTGAGATAAGGTGTTATATTCAGCTAGGATGCATTTTAAAAAGATTTCTCTCTCCAGTCAGGGTGATGAAGGACTGTATCCCTTATCTGCATTATACACCACAGGGAACCCTGGTTTTACAGATTTCTGCTGCCTTCACCATAGCCCATAGGAGACATAATATATTACCTTATTGTATGATTAGACACTAACATGTCCCTGTGGACATTACAGCTGTGTTAAAAAAACAAACAAAAAAATGAGATAAGGCGACACTCTCACCCTTCCTGGGGATGGATGGCACAGTGAGCACCATTTATGGCCTCCCTCCAGGCAGGAGCAGAACCTGCAGGGGGGGCGAGTATAGGAGCAGTGAAAAAAGAAAAAAAACATCACATGGACTGTGAATGCCAGTTTGAAAAAAGAAATATGAAGCATTTCCCACCTTTGGTCCCTAGAGGGAGGGCTTACAATGTTTCTAGTTTGAAAGAAAAAAAAATGTGATGCTTCTCCCCTTTTGGTCTTTAGAGGGGGGCTTGCAATGTTAAAAATTTATAGCACACCCCCTGTAACTGATGAACTATAAATTCAGTGGCCTGAACACAGAGCATTGTCAGAAGGTTCCGGTAAATCCAGGTAACTGCTAGCATAGTGCACAGCAAGACAATCTGATAAACCACTATCCACTAGAGAATGAAATCCACCCAATGTACAGAGTCACTGCTGCCCCAAGAAAGATTAAAGAAAACAACCAGCGTGTATTTGTTGTTTTAGGAAATAGGCTGTGAGACTTTTTTTTTTTTTTTTACAGGCTAGGTTTTATTTTTACATGGTGTTTTTTAATACAGATCCCATGGTGTTGTGGATCCGCCGGCTGCTGGGCGTAAGTATGTACCTTACCTACCAGTGTCTTACATCTGCCAATATGTATAACATTTTTTATTCACTTCTGGGTGTCTATGGGTAAATTACCTTACTTGATGCAATACGCAGTCACACTGTGACAGTGATACCACATGGAACGGTGTGAAGTCTACCATTTTGTCATGTCTGCAGCTTTTTGAGCGCTTTATGAATGTGTAAGGCCGTATTCCCTTTGACAGTAGTTGCACGGTGCATCACCAGTCTTATACTGCTTTTTTTAGAACATATACCACGAGGACATACCTGACCTGCCCAGTTTGCTCTAAAGTATCAGAGCGACTGGACAAACATCTACACGGAGTGTGCATGACCCAGAATTCTGCCGAGGAGAGGAAAGCCGCTACTGCTGATGCAAGGGCCAGAGTTAGAAAATCACATCCAAAGGGACAAGCATAGACGAGGAGGACATTATGTCTCTTCAAACATTGGCCAACGTAATCCCTTTCCTTGAGGATAGAGGGTTCCTCATAGTCCGGAAGCCAACTGCGGCCAGGTAGGCTCCACTTTTTCCTATCAATCTTTTGGCTATATCACATGACTTTGTATGTTTAATATATTAGTGTTGAATGATCTGATCGGCCCAACTTCAGGATGGATCAGGCGCTTTTTTGGCTGACTGGGTTTAAGGTTAGGGCCGATCACCGATTGTCGGTCAGATTGGGTCGATGCTTTTGACCCCATCTAACCCAGGATGGCTCATCACCATTTGATATGCATGTCCGTTAATCAGGTGGCTTTTTATAAATTTACAGTACTGTCCAATGTGAGGAGCAGACTGCAGGTGCCAGCAGCACTGCCCCTGCGGTGGAATATGAAGTGGTCCAGGAGAGCGAGATGTCCGAGAGTGTGTAAGTGTCTGCCAGTCAGCCAGTCTGTGTCAGTCAGTCTGCGTCAGTCAGTCTGTCTGTCTGTCTGTCTGTCTAACTCACACATAATGCTTTCTTTCCTCGCAGTGCCAGTGCCGTGCATCCCTCTGCTCAGTCAACTCAAGAATCTCCTTCAAGAGAAGAAGAAGACTACCAGAGATCGCCTGTACAGTGAGTTTATTGCTTAGTCTTTTCATTAGGATACACCCAGCATTCAGTTATCCGGTGAACCACTGCACCATATGCTACTACTTAACCGGAATTACTCAAAATGAAGGGACTTTGTCGTTTTTTAGACCCAGGGTCACTCCCACTGTCAGAGGTGCGGGCATTCAGGTGTCTGATGCCCGTCCCAGCTGGCCAGGGGGGATACCACCACCAGCAGCCGCGTCCCAGCTGGCCAGGGGGGGGACACCACCACCAGCAGCCGCGTCCCAGCTGGCCAGGGGAGATACCACCACCAGCAGCCGCGTCCCAGCTGGCCAGGGGGGACACCACCACCAGCAGCCGCGTCCCAGCTGGCCGGGGGGGAAACCACCACCAGCAGCCGCGTCACAGTTGGCCATGGGGGGACACCACCACCAGCAGCCGCATCCCAGCTGGCCAAGGGGGGGGGACACCACCACCAGCAGCCGAGTCCCAGCTGGCCAGTGGGGGACACCACCACCAGCAGCCACGTCCCAGCTGGCCAGGGGGGGACACCACCACCAGCAGCCGCGTCCCAGCTGGCCAGGGGGGGGGAAACACCACCAGCAGCCGCATCCCAGCTGGCCAGGGGGGGAAACCACCACCAGCAGCCGCGTCCCAGCTGGCCAGGGGGGGAAACCACCACCAGCAGCCGCATCCCAGCTGGCCAGGGGGGGACACCACCACCAGCAGCCGCATCCCAGCTGGCCAGGGGGGGAAACCACCACCAGCAGCCGCATCCCAGCTGGCCAGGGGGGGGAAACCACCACCAGCAGCCGCGTCCCAGCTGGCCAGGGGGGGGACACCACCACCAGCAGCCGCGTCCCAGCTGGCAAGGGAGGGACACCACCACCAGCAGACGCGTCCCAGCTGGCCAGGGGGGAGACGGCCTTTGCTGGCTCACGCCATACACACATATACATATATACTCAAACCAAGGAAGAAGAGGATAGCCGGGTTGCGTTATCATGGAGGCTGGAGAGCCGCGTCTCCACAATGCTTCATTATCTAACTGAAGAAAAAAAAAAAAGGGAAATTAATTTGCAATAATATAAATAAATATATAATATATTATGATACAATATATAATATATATATAAGACCACCAGCAGCCGCGTCCCAGCTGGCCAGGGGGGACACCACCTCCAGCAGCCGCGTCCCAGCTGGCCAGTTGGGACATACACATAAAGAAACACACATACACAGGGAGTAAGGCACACAGGAGGAAGACAGCACACAAGGGGGAAGAGCTCCTATCGGAACGTCACCCCCCTCCCGATGCGATAGCATCGGGCTTCCAACTAGTATAATATATATATATACACACTAGATGGTTGACCGATTCTAACGCATCGGGTATTCTAGAATATGTATGCGGTACACCGGGCGCAATCAGCACAGCAGTTTTTACATTTGGCGCCAATATCGCTGATTGCTCCCGGCCGCGACCAATCAGCACAGAGGTTTTTAAATTTGGCGCCAATATAGCTGATTGGTCGCTGCCGACGGCCGCGGCGCTGCTTGTGCGGGTACTTCCGCTGCGAGCAGCTGGGAGATGACCGGCTGCTCGCAGCAGAAGCATCCCGAATGGTGGCGCCGCTGCCCGGTCCTCCCTTCACTCTTACAGTCGGGAGATCAGCGGTCCTAGCCGCTGATCTCCCAACGGTAGCCGCATGGAGGTCAGCGGCGCCGCCGGTCGGGGTAGTTCTGCTGCGATCAGCCGGTCATCTCCCGGCTGCATAGCCGCTGACCTCCGTGCGGCAGATGAGCCGCTAACGGCCGCCATCTTTTTTCTGAAATCCCGCGTCGCTTATTGGCTGCGGCCGGACCAATCAGCGACGCGGGATTTCCTGGACAGACAATTATATATATTAGATTTTATTTATGAAGATTTAGGAATAATGCAATACATGCGGGCGGGCGGGCGGCGGTGTAGGTCTGCAGTGGTGTGTATGAGCGGCGGCTGTGTGCCCCGATGGCTGTGTCACCCTGTGGCTGTGTCACCTTGTGGCTTTGTACTCCTGTAGCTATGTCCTTCTGTCTCTGGCTGTCTCCCCCGTGTGCGCTCTGTCTGTGCCTGTCCCCCTGTCTCTGGCTGTCCCTCATGTCCCCCTGTCTCTGGCTGTCCCCCATGTCCCCCTGTCTCTGGCTGTCCCCCATGTCCCCCATGTCCCCCTGTCTCTGGCTGTCCCCCATGTCCCCCTGTGTATCTGGCTGTCCCCCATGTCCCCCTGTGTATCTGGCTGTCCCCCTGTCTCTGGCTGTCCCCCTGTCTCTGGCTGTCCCCCATGTCCCCCTGTCTCTGGCTGTCCTCCATGTCCCCCTGTGTCTCTGGCTGTCCCCCATGTCCCCCTGTGTCTCTGGCTGTCCCCTATGTCCCCCTGTGTCTCTGGCTGTCCCCCATATCCCCCTATATCTGGCTGTCCCCCATGTCCCCCTGTCTCTGGCTGTCCCCCTGTCTCTGGCTGTCCCCCATGTCCCCCTGTCTCTGGCTGTCCCCCTGTCTCTGGCTGTCCCCCATGTCCCCCTGTGTCTCTGGCTGTCTCCCTGTCTCTGGCTGTCCCCCATGTCCCCCTGTGTCTCTGGCTGTCTCCCATGTCCCCCTGTGTCTCTGGCTGTCCCCCATGTCCCCCTGTCTCTGGCTGTCCCCCATGTCCCCCTGTCTCTGGCTGTCCCCCATGTCCCCCTGTCTCTGGCTGTCCCCCATGTCCCCCTGTCTCTGGCTGTCCCCCAGTCTCTGGCTGTCCTCCATGTCCCCCTGTGTCTCTGGCTGTCCCCCATGTCCCCCTGTCTCTGGCTGTCCCCCATGTCCCCCTGTGTGTCCCCCTGTGGCTCTGCTGCAGGCACCACCCCCTGTCCTCTGCTCCTGTCCTGTGTGGCCCTGTGTCCCCCTGTCTCTGGCTGTCCCCCATGTCCCCCTGTCTCTGGCTGTCCCCCTGTCTCTGGCTGTCCCCCATGTCCCCCTGTCTCTGGCTGTCCCCCTGTCTCTGGCTGTCCCCCATGTCCCCCTGTGTCTCTGGCTGTCTCCCATGTCCCCCTGTGTCTCTGGCTGTCCCCCATGTCCCCCTGTGTCTCTGGCTGTCCCCCATGTCCCCCTGTGTCTCTGGCTGTTCCCCATGTCCCCCTGTGTCTCTGGCTGTCCCCCATGTCCCTCTGTCTCTGGCTGTCCCCCATGTCCCCCTGTGTCTCTGGCTGTCCCCCATGTCCCCCTGTGTCTGGCTGTCCTCCATGTCCCCCTGTGTCTCTGGCTGTCCCCCATGTCCCCCTGTCTCTAGCTGTCCCCTTGTCTCTGGCTGTCCCCCATGTCCCCTTGTCTCTGGCTGTCCCCCATGTCCCCCTGTCTCTGGCTGTCCCCCATGTCCCTCTGTCTCTGGCTGTCCCCCATGTCCCCCTGTCTCTGGCTGTCCCCCAGTCTCTGGCTGTCCTCCATGTCCCCCTGTGTCTCTGGCTGTCCTCCATGTCCCCCTGTGTCTCTGGCTGTCCCCCATGTCCCCCTGTGTGTCCCCCTGTGGCTCTGCTGCAGGCACCACCCCCTGTCCTCTGCTCCTGTCCTGTGTGGCCCTGTGTCCCCCTGTTCTGGTCCTTTGCCCCAGTCCTGTTGGGACATAGGATCGTTGAGTGTACCTCAGTTAAGGATGACAGCAGCCGGCGGGCATCCTCTGCTCTTTGAAGAAAATGGCAGACACGGCACTAGAGACAGCCTCCGCCTCTCCGGGAAGGGAGAGTTCTGTTCTCCCGCGGAGGCTCTTGGGAGTTGTAGTTCTCCAGGCGCTGTCACTGCCTCTTCTGGCCTGGGCGTCGACTACATCTCCCAGCATGCTGTGCGGCTTCGGCCTCAGACAGACAGCTGGCTTCCCAGCAGCGTCACGTCCCCCCGCCCCCCAGCCATTCACACAGGGACGGGGAAAGGAGGAAACAGAGCAGGCTGGAACATTGAGCCCGCGCCTCCCTCTCCCCCTCCCCCCACGGCCATTCTACATTGTGCTCCGGACGGGGCCACAAGCAGATCACCCTGTCCCTGCCTCTGATGCCACACTGTACACTGCCCCCCACATTGAGCCCGCAGCCCGTGCGCGTCCCCTACCGGCCGTTAACATTGTACATTGCACAATGAGTGACAAGCCAGCCGGCTCCGAGTCAAACACCCTGACTCCGCCCCCGCCGTGCAACATCCCCGTTTTACGCGATTTGAGGGTCTTTTGAAGTATTTTTTTTGCGGCGGCCATCATCCGGGGGAGGGGCTGATGATACCACACGCACTTAAAATTCAATCTGCAGCAAAAAAGTCACTGACCCCGTTTTTCACATGAAATTCGCAAAATAAAAATAAGCGTACGTGCGGACGCGCCTCCGTTCAGCGCAGCGTCCGTTATCACGCTCATCGCATGAATTACGGAAAAAAAACGTAAACTTTCTCTTTTTTTGGGCGCACTTTTTTTTCCACCCTATTGGGCTAGCTAAAGGCGAAACTGTCCATGGACAGCCCGCCACCTGCTGCTCGTTCACCGCATTGCATCTCCTAACCCAGATAATGGTGTTTGAGGGTTCCGTGGTCTGCTGCACCACCTGCCTGGGGTCGGCAGATCGCATGGCCCTAATCCGGTTAATTTGTGCACTTTGTGATTTTGGGGTGATCTTTTTCGTGCAAATAGGGCGTAGTCGCAGAGGCGCGGGAGAGGCGGCATATCGTTCGGCCGGTCTCGGCGGTGGGGCACGCACCGGTCTCGCGACCGCCAGGGCGACGGAACGGCCGCAGCGGCCCAAGAAGCGCCACGGCGAGGGGAAAAAAAAATCCGCAAAAGCGGAGATGCTGCCCTCCCGGGCGTTGCCACAGGGCCCGGCGTACCGATTTTCGAGGCGATCCGCCAAAATTTCCGTTTTTCCTGAGTCAGGCTGTAAACCTTCAGGTGGGAATGCTGCACTCGGAGAGGATCTCCTTTCATGTGCTATCCGGACTCTCTCACTCCCTTTTGCTAGGTCTTGCCTGGCTACAGAGACATGAACCCATCCTGAATTGGGGATCTGGTGACGTGATCCGTTGGGGACAGGATTGTCATGAGACTTGCCTGGTTCCGGTTCGTCTGGCTCGACCTCCGTCTACTCCGGCTAATCTACCTGGTCTGCCGGCACACTACTGGTCCTATGCGGACGTCTTCGACAAGAAGGAAGCTGAGACACTACCACCTCATAGGCTGTATGATTGCCCTATTGACCTGGTACCCGTTGCTTCTCCTCCCCGCGGGCGTATCTACCCCTTGTCGCTGGCTGAGACCCGGGCCATGACTGAGTACATCGAGGAGAATCTTGCTAGGGGATTCATCCAGAAATCTACTTCCCCGGCTGGAGCAGGATTCTTCTTCATTAAAAAGAAAGACGGCTCGCTTCGGCCGTGTATTGAATACAGGGGTCTTAACCAGATTAACATCAAGAATATGTACCCCCTGCCTCTAATCTCGGAGCTGTTCGAGTGCCTTAAAGGCGCAAGGGTCATCACCAGGCTCGATCTTCGTGGGGCATACAATTTGGTCCGGATCCGCCAGGAAGACGAGTGGAAGACGGCATTCAACACCCGGGACGGTCACTATGAATACCGCGTGATGCCCTTTGGTCTCTGTAATGCCCCAGCCGTCTTCCAGGAGCTGGTTAACGACATCTTCCGTGATCTCTTGTATTCTTGCGTAGTGGTGTACCTGGATGATATCTTGGTCTTCTCTCCGGATCTGCCCACACACCGGAGGAATGTTCGTCAGGTTCTGCTAAGGCTCCGGCAGAATCGTCTCTACGCAAGACTTGAGAAATGTCTCTTCGAACAGACTTCCCTTCCGTTCCTGGGATATATTATCTCCGAGACTGGTCTTCGGATGGACCCCGAGAAGTTTTCTGCCGTCTTAAAATGGCCCCGACCGGAGGCGTTGAAGGCGATTCAGCGATTCCTGGGCTTCGCAAATTATTACCGCCTCTTCATCCCTCATTTCTCCTTTCGGACTGCTCCCATCTCCACGCTCACCCGTAAGGGAGCAAATCCCAAGGAATGGACTTCCGAAGCGGAGGAGGCCTTCGTCTCCCTAAAACAAGCTTTCTCCTCCGCCCCTGTGCTGCACCGTCTGGATTGCAACAAGCAGTTCTTCCTGGAGGTTGATGGTTCCTCCTCCGGAGCCGGAGCGGTGCTCACCCAGAAATCCCCATCCGGGAGAATGGTAACCTGTGGCTTCTTCTCCAAGCTCTTCTCCTCATCGAGCGCAACTACTCCATAGGAGATCGTGAGCTGCTTGCCATCAAATTGGCGCTGGAGGAGTGGCGCTACCTGCTGGAAGGGGCTCTGCACCCGGTGATCATCTACACAGATCACAAAAACCTGGCCTCTTTACAAAACGCCCAGAGACTCAATCCGCGTCAGGCCCGGTGGTCTCTGTTCTTTGCCAGTAAGTGTAGGGATAGTCCAGGCGGAAAGGAAAATAAAGTGGCAAATCTACTGTATTACTGAAGCTAGAAACGGAGGGTGCTGTGCCTGATACTGCGTGTGCCAATCGGATGTCCTTGAACTGTCCAGTAAACTTTTGTTGGTTAAAATGAATTGGATGTGCACTGAGTTGTGTACGGCTGTTCCTAAATATGTATTTAGTGCCCCAAAGTCGTAGTCTATATGCCTTTAAGATGTAGCAGAGCCAGCAGCTGCCTGATTGTGCAAACATAATGTTAATATTTTAGTTTGCAGATAATGTACACGAGAATTCAGTACATACACACGTGGTCAAAATTGTTGATACTCCTCATTTAATGAAAGAAAAACCCACAATGGTCACAGAAATAACTTGAATCTGACAAAAATAATAATAAATTAAAAATCTATGAAAATGAACAAAATGAAAGTCAGTCATTGATTTTTAACCCTGCTTCCACAGAATTTTAAAAAAAATGAAACTCATGAAATAGACCTGGACAGAAATGATGGTACCCCTGAAAATAATGTGACAAAAGGGACATGATAAATCAAGTTGTGTCCACTAATTAGCATCACATGTGTCTACAATCTTGTAATCAGTTAGTGGGCCTGTATATAGGGCTACAGATACTCACTGTGCTGTTTGGTGACATGGTGTGTACCACACTCAACATGGACCAGAGGAAGCAAAGGAAAGAGTTGTCTCAGGAGATTAGAAACAAAATTAGAGACAAGCATGTTAAGGGTAAAGGTTATAAGACCATCTCCAAGCAGCTTGATGTTCCTGTGACTACAGTTGCACATATTATTCAGAAATGTAAGATCCATGGGAGTGTAGCCAACCTCCCTGGACATAGCCGCAGGAGGAAAATTGATGACAAATCAAAGAGACGGATAATACGAATGGTAACAAAAGAGCCCAGGATAACTTCTAAAGAGATTAAAGGTGAACTTCAAGCTCAAGGAACATCAGTGTCAGATCGCACCATCCGTCGTTGTTTGATCCAAAGTGGACTTCATGGGAGACGACCAAGGAGAACACCATTGTTGAAAAAAATGTCATAAAAAAGCCAGACTGGAATTTCCCAAACTACATGTTGTCAAGCCACAAAGCCTCTGGGAGAATGTCCTATGGAATGATGAGACAAAAATGGAAGTTTTTGGCAAGGCACATCAGCCATGTTCACAGACGGAAAAATGAAGCATATCAAGAAAAGAACACTGTCCCTACTGTGAAACATGGAGGAGGCTCTGTTATGTTCTGGGGATGGTTTGCTGCATTTGGCACAGGGTGTCTTGAATCTGTGCAGGGTACAATGAAATCTCAAGACTATCAAGGGATTCTAGAGAGAAATTTGCTGCTCAGTGTCAGAAAGCTTGGTCTCAGTCGCAGGTCATGGGTCTTACAACAGGATAATGACCCAAAACACACAGCTAAAAACACCCAAGAATGGCTAAGAGGAAAACATTGGACTATTCTGAAGTGGCCTTCTATGAGCCCTGACCTAAATCCTATTGAGCATCTTTGGAAAGAGCTGAAACACGCCGTCTGGAAAAGGCAACCTTCAAACACGAGACAACTGGAGCAGTTTGCTCATGAGGAGTGGGCCAAAATACCTGTCGAGAGGTACAGAAGTCTCATTGACAGTTACAGGAATGGTTTGATTGCAGTGATTGCCTCAAAAGGTTGTTCAACAAAATATTAAGTTAAGAAGAACCATCATTTCTGTCCAGGCCGATTTCATGAGTTTATTTTTTTTTAAATTCTGTGGAAGCAGAGTTGGAAAGCAATGTCTGACTTTCATTTGTTCATTTCAAAGATTTTAGTTTATTATTACTAATAACTGACTAATTTCAATCTGTCTTGGAGTTTCCTATAGCTTGTAACATGTCATAGATATAATTACATATATCTTTTCCCCCATGCACTTGCACTTTAGTCTATTTACATGTACGCACGTTCCATATACTTGTTGTGTATTACAGTATTTGGCATTATATGGATATACTATGTATACTGTATATCCATTTGATGTATCGTCACTCATTTTATTATTCCTGCACTTTCTTTACTTTTCTATCATTAATAAATAGGTTTTCCTATAATTCAGTCTCACTCCTGTGCACTTATTTTTTATTATACTTTATTTTTTATTAATTATTTTTTCACTTTCAATATGGGACTTCTAGCACTTATATATCAATATGGTGATCTAATATTTTTATTTGTGTATTCTTCTGAGTGTACATCCTCCTTTTTCCCCTCATTAATAGTATAATTGCCAGACCTGAAATACCAAGCACTTTCCACCTATTGTGTCCCCCATTTCCTTGTAGATTGTAAGCTTGCGAGCAGGGACCTCACTCCTGATGTAACTGTTTAAACTGTCTTACCTTGTATTGAATTTATTGTTTGTATATGTCCCCGCTTAATTGTAAAGTGCTGCGGAATATGTTGGCGCTATATAAATAAAAATTATTATTATTATGTCCACTTTATCACTGGGGTTCTGTTTATATAATATAACTTCTATTTTTTTATCCCCAGTTGGTTATTAATTATCTAATGAATGATTTGCACTGTTTTCATTCTCATACACCTTTCTATGATTATATCAAGGGACGACCATCATGACACTTCCTTGCTTCCTTTATGACTGAAGTATTGATTAATGGCTCTATGCTGGGGAGATCTTATGATGTGCTTATCCTTACTTGGATTTGGTGCATCTCTTTCCATACTGCGATAAGCTTTCCCGTGGTGTGCGCTTTCGGTTGCAGGCCGAATTAGGTTGCCGTGATGACGTGTCCTCCAACGTCACTTCTCCCCTCCTCCCGGGCTGACGCGTCGGCCGGTGAGCGGGGCCTGGTGACATGGTACGCTGATGCTGCGGCTTCTGGAAGCGCCGATGCAGCCACACGTGCGTACACTGAGCACGGCCCAATATAAGGGAGCTTCCCTGCCCCCTATGTATCCTTCCCCCCGAAGAAGCGGCACGTAAAACGCGCGTTGGGGTTGTCCTTTTTCTCACAGTCACCAGGTTGTATTGCTTCTTCCCTCCACTCCCTATATACCTGCCGTGTTATGATGTCTTATGTTTGCTTTATGCTGAATGGATCTCTCTTGACACTACAGTCTATATTGCATTTTAATCAGAACTCAGCTATATGTCTTCTCGTCATAACTCCTGGTCTTCCTAGGGTTTTTGTGGAAGTGTTACCATATTGAGTTTTAATTTTTTTTGCTTCAAGGTTATATACAGCACTATCTGTGGACTCTGTTTCCTCATATATATTGCATGCAACACTTTATAGCCTCTACTGATAGTTTATTCTCTTGACAGGTTTTCATACCGTTGAGTTTATTTGTGTGACTCTATACCTTGGGTCCTCACTATCACTAATTGCTATATTATTATTATTTTTTCTATTTCATGTGACACTTTACAGATTTTTTCTGATTGATTGGATAGGCCTTCTATGCCTTTATATTATCCTTGTATGTGCTGATACCTATTACCTCGCTCATACTCTCGGTCATACTCCCAACCTACAGACTGTGGGATCCTTCTATTTACTTCTCCTTTTTTAGTACTGTGTTTTTTACTGACTGTTTTAATGAATTGAAATAAATATTGATTTTATTGGCATCTATTCTTCATTTATTTTGATTGGATTGCTTTAAGACTGAAGTATTGCATTTAATAGGCCCCTTTACGCCTTTGGATTAAAATGTGATATGTTGCAGTTGTGCAAAGTACTTATGCAAAAGACATGTAAATTATACTTGTGACGAATGCAAACAGTAAATTTAGCACCGTGAACCTTATTTACCATTTTATATAGAAAAACTGAACTTTTTATTTATTTATTTATTTATATTTTTAAATATATTTACATACAGTTTGATGTGACTAGTAATAGTTTACAGTTATATAAAGATTATTTTTTATGTGCAAAGGTGCAATATGCATGAATATTGCAATAAGGTCATGTAACATTTTTTGATACAATAAAAATTAAGTTTTGATTTCATTTTTCATTTGTTTATGAACAACCATGTTCACATACAGTATAATAATGCAACAGGTATTCAAATAAAACACTTAAATTAGCTAAAAATCAAGACTTTAATATGTCCGGTCAAAAATGACCGGAACATTATAAGTGTATAGTAGACCCGAACAGAACAGCAGGGTTAAGTCAAAACAATTTGAGCAACTCGGAATTTGTTTTACATTTTTTAGACTTTTTAAGTTTGTGGAAGCAGTGGCACAGAGAACGCGGACTCAGTGGTACAATAAAACAAGTGGTTTATTAACTATTTACAAAATTATTAAATTATATATCAATGACAATACAGACAGTGTAGAGCGATCTCTGCGCTCTCTCTCTGTCTCTTGCTTGTGGTCACCGTCTGGCCCTGTTTCTGGGCCTGTTTATCTGAACAATGCCCTATAAAATATCAAACGTAGCGCTACAGCACTAACAAGTATGACACCAATAGCTTAGCTGTCGACTAGATATCCTTGATTTTCCCTGATACAGGTAACCACTGTCTGTTACGCTCACTAAACCTTGCGTGGCTCAGTTATACTCCTACTGAGCTTCACACCAAGAACATGTGCTGAGTACAATTACCACTGTAACATCAATATTCACATAAAGTATATGCAACATACATCGTTGTACAGGGTCGGACTGGGGTGTCTGGGGCCCACAGGGAGAACTGACTCTAGGGGCCCACCTACAGCCATATGCAAATATCTGTTATCCGCTATCCCTGTTATAGTGGAGCATTGACTGGCGGCTCCTGCACATCTACTGTGCGACACTAACTGGGATGTAGAATTACGGTAGTTTGCATTAAAGGGGTTCTTTGGTTAAAACAAGTTATCACCGATCCATGGGATCCACAGGATCGGTGATCACTTATTGATCGTTTGGGTCCGAACATTGGAAAACGCGCCTATCAGAAGAATGGGGAAGTTTCATCCCTGACAGGACACTTATCCCCATTTTAAAATGCAGCTTCCAAAAAAGAGCAGCGCTCACAGTCACTGAGGGAATGAATGGATCAGTGGTCACATCTCACCAGTGACATTATACACAGGAGCTCTGTATATAGTGCACAGGTAATACAGTGGTCACCAGTAACATTATACACAGGAGCTCTGTATATAGTGTACAGATAATACAGTGGTCACCAGTGACATTATACACAGGAGCTCTGTATATAGTGTACAGGTAATACAGTGGTCACCAGTGACATTATACACAGGAGCTCTGTATATAGTGTATAGTGTACAGGTAATACAGGGATCACCAGTGACATTATACACAGGAGCTCTGTATATAGTGTACAGTGTACAGGTAATACAGTGACCACCAGTGACATTATACACTGGAGCTCAGTATATAGTGTCAGTGTACAGGTAATACAGGGTTCACCAGTGACATTATACACAGGAGTTCCGTATATAGTGTCAGTGTACAGGTAATACAGTGATCACCAGTGACATTATACACTGGAGCTCTGTATTTAGTGTACAGGTATTACAGTGGTCACCAGTGACATTATACACAGGAGCTCTGTATATAGTGTACAAGTAATACAGTGGTCACCGGTGACATTATACACAGGAGCTCTGTATATAGTGTACAGGTAATACAGTGATCACCAGTGATATTATACACAGGAGCTCAGTATATAGTGTACAAGTAATACAGTGGTCACCAGTGACATTATACACAGGAGCTCTGTATATAGTGTACAGGTAATACAGTGGTCACCAGTGACATTATACACAGGAGCTCTGTATATAGTGTACAGATAATACACTGGTCACCAGTGACATTATACACAGGAGCTCTGTATATAGTGTACAGGTAATACAGTGGTCACCAGTGACATTACGCACAGGAGCTCTGTACATAGTGTATAGTGTACAGGTAATACAGTTGTCACCAGTGACATTATACACAGGAGCTCTGTATATAGTGTACAGGTAATACAGTGGTCACCAGTGACATTATACACAGGAGCTCTGTACATAGTGTATAGTGTAAGGTAATACAGTGATCACCAGTGACATTATACACAGGAGCTCTGTATATAGTGCACAGGTAATACAGTGGTCACCAGTGACATTATACACAGGAGCTCTGTATATAGTGTACAGATAATACAGTGGTCACCAGTGACATTATACACAGGAGCTCTGTATATAGTGTACAGGTAATACAGTGGTCACCAGTGACATTATACACAGAAGCTCTGTATATAGTGTATAGTGTACAGGTAATACAGGGATCACCAGTGACATTATACACAGGAGCTCTGTATATAGTGTCAGTGTACAGGTAATACAGTGGTCACCAGTGACATACACAGAAGCTCTGTATATTGTGTATACATAATACAGTGATCACCAGTGACATACACAGGAGTTCTGTATATACTATACACACACGTGGTCAGAATTGTTGGTACCCCTCATTTAATGAAAGAAAAACCCACAATGGTCACAGAAATAACTTGAATCTGACAAAAGTAATAATAAATTAAAAATCTATGAAAATGAACAAATGAAAGTCAGACATTGCTTTTCTGCTTCCACTGAATTTAAAAAAAAATTAAACTCATGAAATAGGCCTGGACAGAAATGATGGTACCCCTGAAAATAATGTGACAAAAGGGACATGTTAAATCAAGTTGTGTCCACTAATTAGCATCACAGGTGTCTACAATCTTGTAATCAGTCAGTGGGCTTGTATATAGGGCTACAGATACTCACTGTGTTGTTTGGTGACATGGTGTGTACCACACTCAACATGGACCAGAGGAAGCAAAGGAAAGAGTTGTTTCAGGAGATTAGAAAGAAAATTATAAAAAAGCATGTTAAAAGGTAAAGGTTATAAGACCATCTCCAAGCAGCTTGATGTTCCTGTGACTACAGGTGCACATATTATTCAGAAATTTAAGATCCATGGGACTGTAGCCAACCTCCCTGGACATAGCCGCAGGAGGAAAATTGATGACAAATCAAAGAGACGGATAATATGAATGGTAACAAAAGAGTCCAGGAAAACTTCTAAAGAGATTAAAGGTGAACTTCAAGCTCAAGGAACATCAGTGTCAGATCGTACTATCCACCGTTGTTTGATCCAAAGTGAACTTCATGTAAGACGACCAAGGAGAACACCATTGTTGAAAAAAAAAATAATAAAAAAGCCAGACTGGAATTTGCCAAACTACATGTTGACAAGCCACAATGCTTCTGGGAGAATGTACTATGGACAGATGAGACAAAAATGGAAGTTTTTGGCAAGGCACATCAGCTCTATGTTCACAGATGGAAAAATGAAGCATATCAAGAAAAGAACACTGTCCCTACTGTGAAACATGGGGGAGGCTGTTATGTTCTGGGGCTGCTTTGCTGCATCTGGCACTACCAAAGGGATTCTATAGAGAAATGTGCTGCCCAGTGTCAGAAAGCTTGGTCTCAGTCGCAGGTCATGGGTCTTGCAACAGGATAATGACCGAAAACACACAGCTAAAAACACCCAAGAATGGCTAAGAGGAAAACATTGGACTATTCTGAAGTGGCCTTCTATGAGCCCTGACCTAAATCCTATGGAGCATCTTTGGAAAGAGCTGAAACATGCCGTCTGGAGAAGGCAACCTTCACACACAAGACAACTGGAGCAGTTTGCTCATGAGGAGTGGGCCAAAATAGCTGTCGAGAGGTGCAGAAGTCTCATTGACAGTTACAGGAATGGTTTGATTGCAGTGATTGCCTCAAAAGGTTGTTCAACAAAATATTAAGTTAAGAAGAACCATCATTTCTGTCCAGGCCGATTTCATGAGGTTAATTTTTTTTTAAATTCTGTGGAAGCAGAAAAGCAATGTCTGACTTTGATTTGTTCATTTTCAAAAATTAGTAATTTATCAGATTCAAGTTATTTCTGTGACCATTGTGGGTTTTTCTTTCATTAAACGAGGGGTACCAACAATTTTGACCACGTGTGTAGTGTAAGTGTATATGTAATACACTGACTCACCAGTGATGTCTCTAGGTGAAGTCCTTCATCTTCGCTTTTCTTCTTCATCTGGCACAGACAGCCATCACTTCTTCCAGCCAGGAATCATCTCTGCAGAAAATAACACACAGTTATCAATAACTGATCTCTTCTAGAGAATATTCCCACTTTTCCCCCCGACTTCTACACTACACCAGTTGAAGAAAAAAAGCAACATAGTGCCGTCCTGCACAGTAACAGGATCCCTCTTTTATCCCATCCCATGGAAAACAATTTCCTAAAAAGTAAATTATATTACAGAAGTAATAATGTAATAATAATAATTGGAATCTAAAGTAATAATGTTCCCCACTGGTCACCATAAACTAATAAAGTATGTTCCTCAATCTGGCTCCCAAACAGTAATTAAGTCCCTTGTCTAGCCAGGCACCCCCATATGTCCCTTCTGGCCACCATTTGTCTAGTGTGACCCCTCCATATATTTATCCTAGCACACGTGTATCGAGCCTGCCCCCTCCTATATACCCATCCTAGCCCCCCCATGTGGCCAGTCTGCCCTCCCCACATATCCATCCTTGCCTCCATGTTTCCAGCCTGCGCCCCCATATATCCCACCCATATATCCTCCATGTGTCCAGCCTGCCCTCTACATACACATCCTGGCCTCCATGTGTCCAGCCTCCCCCCCTCATAAATCCATACTGCCCTTACCCCCTGCATATATCTATCCTGACACCCCCCATATATCCAGCGTGCCCCTCCATATATTTATGCTAGCCCATGTGTATCGAGCCCGCCCCCCCCACGTATTCATCCTAGCCCCCCATGTGTACAGTCTGTCCCCCCCCCATATATCCATCCTGGCCTCCATGTTTTCAGCCTGCCCCCCCATATATCCATCCTGGCCTCCATGAGTCCAGCCTGCCCCCCCCATATATCCTTCCTGGCCTCCATGAGTCCAGCCTGCCCCCCCATATATCCATCCTGCCCCCCATATATCCATCCTGGCCTCCATGTGTCCAGCCTGCCCACCCCCCTTTGCCTGGGTCCAGCCAGGGTTCCCCCTTGTGTGTCCAGCCAGGGCCCCCCCTTGTGTGTCCAGCCAGGGCTCCCCCTTGTGTGTCCAGCCAGGGCTCCCCCTTGTGTGTCCAGCCAGGGCTCCCCCCCTTGTGAGTCCAGCCAGGGCTCCCCCCCTTGTGTGTCCAGCCGGGCCCCCCCTTGCATGTCCAGCCAGGGTTCCCCCTTGTGTGTCCAGCCAGGGACCCCGTTGCGTATCCAGCCAGGGCTCCCCCCTCCTGTGTCCAGCTTGGCCCCCCCTCATGTGTCCAGCTTGGCCCCCCCTCGTGTGTCCAGCCAGGGTTCCCCCTTGTGTGTCCAGCCAAGGCCCCCCCTCGTGTGTCCAGCCAGGGTTCCCCCCTCTTGTGTCCCGCCAGGGTTCCCCCCTTGTGTGTCCCGCCAGGGTTCCCCCCTTGTGTGTCCCGCCAGGGTTCCCCCTTGTGTGTCCAGCCAGGGTTCCCCCCTTGTGTGTCCAGTCAGCTACCCCCTTGTGTGTCCAGCCAGGCTACCCCCTTGTGTGTCCAGCCAGGGTTCCCCCCTTGTGTGTCCATCCAGGACCACCGCTTTTGTGTCCAGTTGGCTCCCCCCTTGTGTGTCCAGCCAGCCTACCCCCTTGTATGTCCAGCTGGGCTCGCCTTGTGTGTCCAGCCAGGGTTGCCCATTGTGTGTCCAGGGAGGGTTCCCCCCCCAGTGTGTCCAGCCAGGCTACCCCCTTGTGTGTCTGTCCAGCTGGGCCCCCCCTTGTGTGTCTGTCCAGCTGGGCCCCCCCTTGTGTGTCTGACCAGCTGGGCCCCCCTTGTGTGTCCAGCTGGGCCCCCCCTTGTGTGTCCAGCTGGCCCCCGCCTTGTGTGTCCAGCCAGTGGGTCCAGACCATTACACACACACACACACACACACACACCTCTTACCTTCCTGAGCTCCCGTGCGGTGTCCTCCTTTTCCTGAGTTGCGCGCCTCCTTCACAGCAGGCGCATGACGATGACGTCATACACCTACCGGCGAAGGGAGACACGCAGCTTCAGCTGCTTCACTGGGACGTGCGCCGCGGTGGTTCAGGTAATGAACGCTGCGTGCGCGCGTCCCTGCATACACTGTGCCTGCGCTTTTAAAGGGCCCGTGCCCCTTAAAACCGCAGGATTTTTTTTTGTTCTCTTCTCCCCCCTCTACTCTGCAGCAGGGGGCGGGGCCCACCGGGAAATTTCCCGGTATCCCGCCAGCCCAGACCGACCCTGTCGTTGTATGAATATTGGTATAAATGCACACTAATCTATAATAGTTAAAGATAGACTGGACTGTCAGCCAATGGTGTCTGGGTCGAATCAGTATGGGCCTCCGTCAACCTGCTCTATTTTCCCATGGCAGTCGCCGCCCCAGACCCTAACAGGAGCCCACACTACACTTTCCTGCAAGGATGAAAGTCTCACACTGTGGGCCATAGTCAATTTCTTCTACCACAGACCTTCTGTCCTTGCCTCCAATTTCCAGAGAGAGACAACTCATGCTCCCTTCTGCTCACATAACCGAATTTCTGTTCTTCCAATTGGGTCTACGCTCACACGACCGAATTTCCATTTCTGCAATCGGGTCTGTGCTATCTGCTATCTTTAGCCTCGACAATCAGGATCTCCTAGCCTCTGTAAGTGACTCGCCCAGGGTGATGGGGATGACTCGGTACCCGGGCCTTTCGCCTGACCTTCGGGATGTCACGGTGGTCGGCTCCCGGGCCCGTACTCTGGGGTCAGCTTTTAAAAAGGGATTGGTTTGTTTATTAGTTTTATTAAAGTTCGTGACGCCACCTGTGGTTTCTGGTGAGATTCACCAGCGCTGCGGCAGTCCACTGAGGCCGGTGATAAGGCAGCTTAGATGATATCGCTTCCCACAGGTGGAGCAGGGCCTCAGGGCAGCGTAGGAGGGGGGATGCAGGGCAGGCGAGACAAATCCAGGTCAGAGCAAGAACAGGGACGGACACGATAGTCACTTCAGTACCTTTTACTGGTGGAAATTCAGACACATCCCAGAGCACTGTAGGGTGAAGGGTGCATATCAGAATCCTCCCCAATGAGCGGGTGTAGGGCCTCCTGTTTCTTGCCTCTGCGTAGTAAGTTTCTGACCTGCCTGGAGCTAGGCCTAACTTTGTCTCTGTCCTGCGCTGGCTGACCTTGTGGTAGGGCCTTTTCTTGGAATACACGCTCCCAGCTTACGGGGCCTATGTGTCTCCTGGCTCTGTTACGTATCAGCACTTTAGCGATCCTGGGACCTGTAGTTCTCCAGGGATTCCGGTTATACCTTACTGGGTCATAGAGATCCCGGTAAGCTCGGATCCGGTGTCCGGTAATGCTTCGGGGTGAGCTAGTTAAGCTCCTTTGCCCCCTATGTACTAACTTCTCCACTTGCCTTCGGCCTTCTCGGGCCCTCACTAGGCTATACACACTAACAGCAGCTTGCCACGCTTCACCGATCTTATGGCGCCGGCACACCTAAGCTCACTATTCAGAGCTACAACTGAGTCTGGACTGTGCTCCACTGCAGGAACTCTCTCAACAGACTTGACTAGGCTGAGCTCAACTCTGTATTCAGGTCTGTGCTTGCTGAACTCTCCAGAGGAACTGAACTGCCTGGCTCCACCTTCCCTTTTTATATCCGTAACGGGCTCCCTCTGCTGGTCTGAGGTGGAAGGTGGAGATGTGTGAATGTTTATGGGGGCCTCTTGTGGAGGATTCCATCAATGCACTCTTCCAGGATCTGTGATACCAAGCGCAGCTGGGCGTCACATTCCCCCCTAGCAAAGCTTAGCACTCCCGGTACATTTTATAACAATAAGAAACATTAACAATCTTCCCTTTATGGGAGGCACCAAGCTTAAACGTTGCATAATAATATCAACAAATACAAAGTGTCCTCAGAATTCAAGTCTCTTGTGGTGAGGTTCCCAAACAGGATGTCCATCTCACAGAGTAGAGTACTTGGTGGTTTGAGGGACCTGTCCCAAACCCTCAACGTAGGCCCTGGGGTGGCTGCAGGGCATGGAGATCCCAAGTTGGACCTCCAATAGAGCCACTCCAGACAGGTTTTCCTTCGGTGGTCATCTAAAGGGGCACTCCTGGGAGCGCAATTATATACAATAAATAGTTTTTGGGCTGCACACAGTCCTCAGCCACGAAGTTCTTTATGCAAACAATAAAGGAATTAATCAGGTAAAGTGTCCATGTCACTTGAACTGTTCAATAATAAAGCAAAGCACAAAATAATATACATTAGTACAGTACATTACAATTTAATACCCCAGGGGTAACTATCTACATTTGTCAGAGGTTAGCTATCTTACTGCTTGTACCTGAGAGGGGGTTTACCTCGCGTGCTACGTGTTGATCTGCGTAGTGCGGTGGTCTGTGAGGTATCAATGTCTGTACTATCAATTACCCTACCAGTTCTACGTGTGACTATGTTGTAAAACTGCCTTAACCTCTCTCTGGAACTGGTAAGTCTACCATTGGCTGGGCCTTCTTGCTCTACTCCTGCCGGGGATCCTTCGTCCGGGGATTCTTCTTGAGCTGGCTCTTCTGCGGCACTAGGCTCTTCTGCAGCACTTACAGGTTCAACTTGCTGTGGAGGGTCTTCTGGTTGTTGAAAGAATTGGAGTATTGGAAAGATTACTGCTCCTCCTAGTTGGGGCCAATCTGCTGGGAAGTCTCCTAAGTCAGTATGGATTACTGCTTCTTTAGGCTCCTCCTGGATAATGAAAGGCACTTCTTCTTGGGGTTTCAGTAGATTTGGACATAACTTTAGATGGTCCCTGGATACTGTGGCAGTTGTCCTTCCTCCATCTCGACTAATTATGCAGGTCTTCTTATTATCAAATCTTGACTTCAGCACAGTGTAGGGTTCTTTCTCTCACTGGTCATCAAGTTTGTGGTTCCTTCTTTTCCTTTTCAATACTATTTCACCAGGTGTGAAAGGCTCTGCGGGTGCACGTTTATTGTAGTGGGCCTCTTGCTTATCCCTCACCCAGGTGAGACTGTCCTCGACACAGGCTTGTACCCTTCTGTACTGCTCTTGTCTGGTCATGTCCCAGTCCTCAGTGGTCACATCCGCTTCTGGTTCTACTACACCAAGCTCCAGATCCATAGGCAACTTCCCAGGTCTTGCACGCATAAGATATGCCGGAGTACAATTGGTGGAACTCACGGTTGTACAGATCCACTAGGTCAGGTAGTAGGTCTGGCCACTGATTTCTCTCCTCAAGTGGTATGATCTTCAGCAGGTCGATGATGATGTTGTTCATCTTTTCACAGAAACCGTTGGTTTGTGGGTGGTACGGTGTAGTTCTTATCTTTTTACACCCGTACAGATGGCACAACTCCTTAAACAATTCAGCCTCAAAGGCCGGGCCTTGGTCCATCAGCACCTGCTCAGGGTATCCATGGAGTCCGCAGAAACACGCCTGGAAGGTCTTTGCTGCTGTCTCCGCCGTCAGGTCCTTGACGGGGGCGACCACCAGGAACCTAGAGTAGTGATCCACCATGGTCAGGGCGTAGGAGTACCCTGACCTGCTGGGTGACAACTTGACATGGTCCAGGGCCACGATCTCCAGGGGTCGAATCGTCTTGATGGGTTGCAGGGGTGCCTTCTGGCTGCTGTAGTCTTTTCTTCTGAGGCCACAGGGTCCACAGTCTTGGCACCACCGCTCAATGGAGCTGCGCATTACTACCCAGTAGAATCGACACTTCAGCAGGGTCTCTAGCTTTTTCCAGCCAAAGTGTCCCGCCTAATCGTGGTAGGCCTCCAACACCATTTCTTGCGGCCCGCCCGGTATTTAATTGTAAATTGGTAATTTGGCAGCTGAGCCATCCATCGTTGTTCCAGTGCTCCTAGCTTGGCTGTTTCAAGATGGGTCAAAGGGTTGTTATCAGTGAAGGCAGTGAACTTGCTGGAGGCCAGGTAGTGCTTAAATCTTTCAGTGATGGCCCAGACCAAGGCCAGGAACTCCAAATTGAAGCTGCTATAGTTCTCTGGGTTCCTCTCGGTCGGGCGGAGCTTCCTGCTTGCGTATGCGATTAACTTCTCCTGGCCATTCTGCTTCTGACTTAAGACAGCTCCCAGCCCTTCGTTGCTGGCATCTGTATACAGCAGGAACGGTTGGCTGTAGTCAGGGTAGGCTAGGATCTCATCGCCTGTCAGGATCTCCTTCATCTCCTGAAATGACTCGACTTGCTCCTTACCCCAGTGGAATGGGGGATTTCTGCCTTTGGGGGACTGCCCTACCAGGAGGTCTTGCAGAGGGGCTGCTTTCTTAGTATAGTCTTTTACAAACCTCTGGTAGTATCCTACTAGTCCCAGGAACTGATGCACCTCCTTGAGGTTCTTCGGCTCCGGCCACTTCTGGATGGCAGCGATCTTCTCCGGGTCTGGTGCTACCCCTTCCGGACTGACAATGTGCCCCAGGTACTGTACCTTTCTCTTGAGCAGGTGGCACTTTGAGGGCTTCAGCTTCATCCCATACCGGGACAGTGAATCAAATACCTCTGCCAGGTGTTTCAAGTGGTCCTCGTACGTTCTGGAGTACACTATCACGTCATCCAGGTATAGTAACACAGTCTCGAAGTTGCGGTGTCCCAGGCAGCACTCCATCAATTTCTGGAACATTCCAGGGGCATTGCAGAATCCAAACGGCATACTGTTGAACTGCAGAGTCCCATCGGGGTTGTAAAGGCCGTCTTCTCCCGATCCTCCTCAGCCACAGCTACTTGCCAGTACCCACTAGTGAGGTCAAGGGTGGAAAAGTAATTTGCAGACTTTAAGGCAGCTAGGGACTCCTCTATGTGTGGTAAAGGGTATGCATCTTTATGTGTAATGCGATTTACTTGTCGGTAATCTACACACATTCTCATGCTCCCATCCTTGTTCCTAACTAGCACTAGGGGAGCTGCCCAGGGACTACAACTATCCCTTATTACCCCCGCCTTTCTCATGTCGTGCCACATTTCCTTAGCCTTCTGGTAGTGAGCTGGTGGTATAGGCCTGTAACGTTCATTGATTGGGGCATGGTCGCCTGTGGGGATATGATGTTGAACCCCCTTAATCCTCCCGAAGTCAAGTGGATATTTACTGAACACCTGCGAGTATTCTTGAACCACCTGGTGTACACCCTGTTTTTGATGGGCAGAAGTGGTGTCTGTCCCAACATGGAGCTGTTGACACCAATCCTCCACCTGGGTTGCAGGGTCATTATCCTCCACTTCATCTGGTGAGGCTAAGGACTCTGCCTTGTGAATACAATTGTTATTTACAGCATGTAATTTGGCAACAGTGGGATAACGTGGCATCTTCCCCACAGTTGAGAAGACGGACGGGCACCCTCCCATTGCGTACATCTACCACTCCTCTGGTGGTTAAGAGCGTGGCTCTGTGCTCGGAGCAAAGGGGTTCTACTACCGCCTGGTAGCTCTGTCCTCTAAGACCTATAGCAGCTCTACACCAGATGAGCATTTCACTCATTGGGGGGACGACAATGGGTGTGGGGTCCGTTACACGCACATTACCAATTTCACCTTCCGCTAACCTTACTTGCTGTTGGTACATCAGGACGCGGATCTCCTTCTGCAGCGCCCTCCTCTGTCCTGGTCTGGCAGTGTCAGCTATCTGTTGGAGCAAGAACACAACCTCTCCCAAACAGTTACCAACAATGTTTGCTTCGGGGTGAGCTAGTTAAGCTCCTCTGCCCCCTATGTACTAACTTCTCCACTCGCCTTCTGCCTTCTCGGGCCCTCACTAGGCTATACACACTAACGGCAGCTTGCCGCGCTTCACCGATCTTATGGCGCCGGCACACCTAAGCTCACTATTCAGAGCTACAACTGAGTCTGGACTGTGCTCCACTGCAGGAACTCTCTCAACAGACTTGACTAGGCTGAGCTCAACTCTGTATTCAGGTCTGTACTTGCTGAACTCTCCAGAGGAACTGAACTGCCTGGCTCCACCTTCCCTTTTTATATCCCTAACGGGCTCCCTCTGCTGGTCTGAGGTGGAAGGTGGAGATGTGTGAATGTTTATGGGGGCCTCTTGTGGAGGATTCCATCAATGCACTCTTCCAGGATCTGTGATACCAAGCGCAACTGGGCGTCACATAAGGACTCTGCACCCCTTGCTTAATCCACATCCAATATTGATCTTGTGTTTCTGGACACACTCATCACCTACGTCAGGCCTAGCTACCACAGGTGACTTGTTACAAGTCGGGGCAACGACTGACTTCCTGGCCTGACCCCTGTGGCTTTTGTATTTTTCTGCTGCAGATCACATGTCCCCTGTGTACCTAGCTCTGCTTTCCTCTCATTCAGCCTGCCTTCTGTCCTTTGGTTCCAATACCCTTTCAGGGTCCTACACCTATATTCCTGATCACTACATGGCAGCATCTGCCCACAAATACCTTACAGCTCATTTCTATTATATGAATCACTCACTCTCCTTACATTCCTCCTCTCTTTAAGCTCATCAGTACTTGGATGAGAAAGGTTACTTATGCTCTAGATGCTCCTTGGCGGTGGTCTCAGAGTCACCAATATCCAAACACACTCCTGTGTCTGCTGTATTACATACTGCCATATGAAATCATCTTCCGCATACCTCCTGGGTGAAACACCAGTGTTGGTACATTCAGATCTGTGAGGTCCCTCCTGACCTGTCTCTTCTGGGACACTGAGGCCCTGAAACACTCTTCCTGTGATTTTGACCTCTACCCTACCCTCTAAGCTAGCCCCGGTCATTCTCTCTTCATCAGACACACATATCGGTAGCATGTAAGGGTGCCGCACTCTCTCTGGTGCGACGTCTTCTCCTTTCGGGGTGTACTCTCCTTGTCACTCGATGAGGAACAGCCTCCGATGCGTAGTCCAATTTTCCCCAAGGGTGCTTCACTTGAACCAAAACTCGATTCCCCAGCTGTAATGGTGCCTCCTGCACAGGAGTTACTACAGGATGCCTTTTCCCCTGGGGCTTCTGTACAATCTTAAGTCTCAGTGTTTCTAACCGATGTTGGTGTTCCCACACCAAAGTTGTGGTGTTTATCTACGTACTATCTTCCTCTGGATCAAGCTCTAGCTCAGTAACCTTACGGCTGTTACGTCCAAACAGCAACGTGTAAGGCGTGTACCCTGTCGTAGCATGAACCCGGTTACTGTACACCCAGACCAGTTCTGGTACAAATTCAGGCCATTTCATTTTCCTGTGTCACGGTGTAGGGGAATGCTGGTGAGGAAATAGCAGATACGGGCTGGGTGAGCAGGGAAAACTAATCTGTCCCTAGACTGGGAACCCTGAATAGCCCTGACCCCAAAAGTATCTCTGATGGTGAGAAGGTTCGGGTCTCCACCCTAAGCCCTAACTCCTCCACAAGACCTGCGCTAATTCCCCAAACCTCCCTCCGCAGAACAAAGGTACAGCAATCTCAAAGGAAAGGACTTCAGCAGCACAAACGAACAGCACTGCACAGCACGACTTCCAGGTATAGAGTGAAACTCTATCAGCTGCACCACCTGGTGGAAGGCGAGGCTACTTAAAGGCTAAGGGGAGGAGACACACAGAAACTCACATCCACCAGGACATGGCAATAGAATTGGCATGAACCCATGCAGTACAAGAGGGAATTTCACAGTTTAAGTTACAGCGGCATCTAGAATAGACCGCAGACACACAGCGCTAGACAGCGTGTGACATCCTGTCATCTTCCTGTTGTCCTCCACAATTCTCAGAATGTAGATAAAGTTCTGTTGAAACGTTCACAGTCCCCATTTCTCTATGGGTGGTAGGGTGTAGTTCTGGAATTCTCAATGTTGTACAGTTGGTGCAATTCATCCATGACTTTTCCATGAAAACAGGCTCCCATCTCAGAGTGAATTCTTTTTGGACACCCGTATACGCAGATGAAGTCATGACAGATGGCACAGGCTGCTGACTCGGCTTTTTGATTCCTGGTGGGAGTCATGACTGCTAACTTATTAAAATGATCCATCATCACCAGACAGTACAGACAACCATTATCGGAGTGGCTGATCTTGAGATAGTCCACCATCAGCACTTCCAAAGGGAAAGAAAACCTCTTCACCTATATAGATGCTCTGTGTTTAGGGGGTTTAGTCATCTCACCCTGATGGGATTTCCGGTAATCTTCTTTCACCACTCGATTTACTTGTGGCCAATACAGAAGCCGTTGTAGCCAGTGGAAAGTTCTCTCTGTTCTGAAATGGGTATCACTCTCATTGACTTCCTTCTTCACTATGGGCTTCATTCCTTGTGAAATCATTAGCAGATTACAATGAGGCAATCTGGGCTACCGCCTAGGGCCAAAGGCACCGGGGGTCCTTTGGCCATATTGTCCTCATTATAATGGTTTTTTTCACCACTGTCGGCAGTGGACATCTCCGGAGAGGGAGCTTTCCTAAAGCTCAGCTGCCAGCAACTCACAATGGTTTGCTGGCATCTACAAGGCTATGTGTGTATGTGCTCTTAGGAATAACAGAAGCTTTGGTCCTTTCCTCCACTTTTGGCTGAGATTTAGAGGATTAATCAGAGACATAGAACCGCTGTTCTCCACTTTGGAATCCAACCCTTCAGATATATGGTATATGATGTATAGTATTGATATACCAAAAATATCAGTAATAATCAATTAAATTCTAAAAGACATTAATCAATTTAAAATTTGTATTTATTTAGTTTAATTAAATCTGGCATGGAAGGATGAAGACGTGTTCTTGGAGAAGCCTTCAACTTTAGCAGGTGTTTCTTGCTGGTCAGGAGGCCACGAGTAGATGGTTCAAATCCTTCCATACAGGTACAGCATTGATGGTGGACATGCTGTAGTTTCTTCAGGGCGCTAGATGTGGGGGTTTTCTGTCCTCGAGATGTCTAAGGTGCCCTGGTGACAGCAGGCAAAAATGCAGCTTCCTCTGACAGTGCGAGCAGCCCTGGATAATCCACGCCGGCAGAATGATATCATCCGGCGGAAGATGGAACCTATGAGAAAAGATGTAAAACTAATGTAAGTAATGGGACTCCATATTAGAGGGTACTACTGTGGTGTCACTGTGGGAGAACATTAGAGGAATCTCATCACACAGAGGGCAGGGATCATTGTCAGTCATCATACATGTGACAATCCCACCACTGACAGATAACATCTGCTCCACATGACTTCTTCTCACTGACATCATACAACAGGGAGATTATTGTCACACTTACCTCGCCTACTTTCCCCCTCTTCTACTTTCTCTGTTTTTTCTTGTCTTCTCAGTTTTAGAAAATATTTTCTTTTCTTCTGAACTGGAGATTCTAATCAAAAAGTCAGAAAAAAATATTAATTATAAACTTCTAAAATATTTTCTTTGTATCTATATAGAGTTATGCAATTGATTAATATGCACCTGTAGCATTTCTGTGTTCCGCCATGTGGTGACTCCCCAAGGAAATATGTCCCCTTATTATCATGACATACTTTCAGCAAGCCACTGTGTTATCATATAATCAGTTAGATTAAACTTCAGTGTAACTTTCAAGAGCACCCATCACCAGATCAAAAGTTTCTGAGATTCACTCTTATCTTATGTCTGCTGCTCCCCTGAGTATTCTGATATTTGTTTTGCTAAAATCCACCCTATGGTTTTTTCCATGAGGGTGTGGCTCACAATTTTATATTGCAGAGCAACCTAAAGACACGCCCCAGAGGATCCTGTGAGCACCGCCCTCTTGGAAAAGACCATAAACATTAGCACTAAATAAGACCCATAACTCAAAAAACTGAATACTCAGGGGAGCAACGGGAATAAAGTAAGTAATTTTTGAAGCCTTCATGTGCTGATTCACATTATAATTTTGGATTATAGGCTATAATTGGATGGCCTATAAACCTGTACATACCTGACAATGAGGACGAGGATGACTCGTTGTTTTTAGCAGTGAAACACTGATTGTCTCCATTAGTTTTGGAAGAGGAAGACTCTTTCTGCCTGTTTGGTAGAAGAAAGACCAGTAAATTAAAAGTAAAAACAATAGAAAAAATGAAGAACACCTGTTTGTGAGGCCAATTAGGACAACATAGAGGGGATACCCTGCCCACGGCCTCAACTAATAATATTGGCCTGTCATGAGCTGGAAATGAATGGCTGGTCACAATGATCAGCTGTTATTGCAGTGTTATCACAAGCCAGACGCACAGAGATCAGCAATCATGGGGTGGTGGATGCTGGATTTAGATTTGTGTTACTCGTGTCTTGTATTTGGTTCTGAACATACATCAAAACTAAATCTCATAATAATAATAATCTACTCACATGTCTGAGTGTTTTTCACTGTTCTCTTGGGAACACTGTGGAGGTGACATAGGCTCTACATTGGTCATCATCCCGGTATTGGTGATATTTAGCTAAAACACACAGAGAAAAATAAATTGATTTATTTTTAAGCATTTTTGTAATTATAGGTTTTAGACATACTATTAGCCACATACTTACTTTAGAAAACCTTTGATAAGATGATACAAAGTTTTTTATTTCTGGCCAGTCATTGTCCTCTCTTGTGTCCGCCTCATCTGAATTCATGTGTCTGCTACAACGAGCTACAAAGTACAAGTGTTATCAGAGATAATTAGTATAAGACCCGGTCAGACATTCACCCTGTTATCACTAATAATGATGAGAACTTATCTTCACATAAAATGAAAGACAAGACACACAGCAGTTTTCTGCAGATGACGTCTCATTTTACTTACTGATAAAGTAGCGGGTGTCCTCATCTGACTTTAGCTCAGGAACGAACAGGGGCTTCTGACTTAGAAGGTTGTCAAAGTCTAAGTGATGCAGAAATGGATGCATTTTGATCTCATTTGCTCCTCCTGGAAAAGGAAGACAAGAAAGAATGTGATAGAGTCATTTTTAGAGAAACTGCTCCATATCGGTACAGTTTATGTTAACCTGAACTGAAGATGTAACAGCAGACATGAAGGAAATGTACTGAAAGTCACAGCATGAAAAATGGGGAATGGATAAGTAGGTAGATTACTGAACCTCATGGACACAACCATTTGTCTGGTCACAGACGTGTAATAAGTCATAATACTATTATAATATTACCTGTCCCAAGTCTATCTGCTGGATCTTTTCTGAGCAGCTGAGTGATGATGTCCCGAGCATCAGGTGGAGTAGAGTATTTATGATATGTCAAAATTAATTTATCTGTTATATAGAAACAAATATTACAGGAAATGAAACGTTTTCATTTATTTTTATAAAAAATGTCCTTAATAAGGCTAGAAATTAAACCAGAAAACCAATGAAACCAAATAACAGTGACATCACAAGCATTCAGATTATTTTACTTACCCTCAAGGACACTGCGTAAAATATCTCTTTTTAAAGCCCCTTTAAATGGTGTACATCCATAAAGAAATTTATGTAGAGTGATCCCTACCGACCACCAATCAACGGGCCTTCCATAGCCTTTCCTTTGGATAATTTCTGGGGCCATGTAACTAGGGGTGCCAAAAGTCTGGAAACCAACAGAAGAATGAGATGATAATCAATAAATATAATTGCGTCAAATAACATCAGTGCAAACGTTTTATAGAGAAATTGTCAGAGAAAGAGAAAGAGATGAAATCTGTAAAGTACAAGACCTTGTAAGTAAAGCCTACCTCTTCATCAAGGAACTCGCTGGTGATGTCCTCAGTTGAAGCCTTGTAGATATCTGAGCTTGGTCTCATGAGGCCGAGTTTTGAAACCCCAAAATCGGTGACCTTAATATGTCCTGTTGATGATATCAGGAGGCTGTGAAAGAAAGAAATGGTGTCAGACCCAAGTAATTACCCATAGACTGTATAAAAACTATAATTTTTTTCCCCTTTATTATACTACTGGGGTCACTTACTTGCCAGGCTTCAGGTCTCTGTGCACCACACCATAACTGTGCAGGTATTCCACAGCAAGTACCGTTTCCGCAATGTACATACTGGCCAGGGGGATTGGTAAAGGACCCCTGCGCTTTATAAGACTGGCACAGTCTCCTCCTATCGGAGAAAGCAAATATGAGAGGTGAGGGTTTGTTTCAATGTAAATTACACATGATGAGGGTGAATATGAAATAAGTGGAAATATTGGGACAAGATGGCCTATATAGAGATATACTGTGTAATGTAGAGCGTATACTGTATACTATATGTTGCCATCCATGTGGGCACATTATGGTCATATATAGGTGCTAGGACTAAACAGACGTGGGCTGGATATAGATACAATGGATGTGTCCTACCTGGTACATACTCCATGACCATACACAGATGAAGTTTAGTAGGGAAAGAGCAGAACATGGAGGCCACAAAGGGACAATCAGCGAATGCTGAGATGTCCCTCTCCAGAAAGGCCAATTCAAGTCTCTTTGGCTTTTTCAGGTTCTCCTTGTCCATTGTCTTCATAGCACAAATCTGGTTTGTGTCTTTATGGCGCACTAAGTGGACGGCCCTGGAGAGGAAGAAAATCCATGATTTATTACAAATTCTTATTAACAGTCCATCTATAGACCTCATCAAATGATCTCCTGTACTAATGGTTAATACTAGATGTGAGGCCATCACTATAAATCCATGTCTAGAAATGCATAAAATAATACTCCATAAATGATTATCAATGGAGGGTCCACATCCACGTCACATCCTAACTGACCTGACAGATAGATGTGGACAGTGATGTGGTCTCCTAATTTCTCTATGGGAATATTACATGGGCAGGACACCGAGGCATCATCATAAGGAGCCCTGGGAAATAAATATTATACCAAAGTAAAGCTCACCCAAAGGCTCCACTGCTGATCAGTTTGATCTGTTTATAGTCGCTCTTACAAGGATTTCTCTCTGGGTTCAATGATCCGATCAAGGCCTAAAAAGGAATAAGAAATGACATTAAGACAGAAAATGCAGGAGAATAAAAGCTCAAGATGCAGGAACGTCTCCCTTCTATATTATGTCCCCACTGATTACACTGTAGAGAACGTAATACAAGCCGGACCCACCACAGACCCCATTATATTATAAAGGGAAATCCCCCATACACATAAATCAATACTGCAGGGAAGGATAAGGGACATCACACAGAGGGGGCAGGAAGAATAACGCCATTATCACACATAATATGTCTGATCTACATGACGAACAGTGATATCCCATTGTCATATGGGATATAATATGGGATGTATAATTCACACCCGTCATCTAATGATATACAGACGTCCCTCTGATACTTACACTGGCAGATTCCTGGATGATTTCTGGTGTCTCACATATTCCACCATCAGTATTTGCCGGCACAGTTATTCCTAAAATAATGAAGAAACGTTATTTATTAAATGTCTATATCAGCACTTAATAACCAAAAGAAAAGGAAGTAAAAAAGTCAAATATCAAAAAACATAACAAATTTTATTGATTAATCAGAACAATTCATGATAAAAAAAATAATAAGAGAATGTCAGACACAGAGAACGCTCTCTCTTTCAAACCAAGAACAACTGATCAAAATCACTTCAAAACCTATTCATAATGGTATTCATACAAGTTTGTGTCTGTTTAGAATGTAGAAGATATAGGAACAATCTGTAGTCCTCAAAATTAATAAGACAAATAAAAAAGAGAAACCTGCACAGTCTGGGAGGGTGGGAAGCAAGACCCCGACATGTGTTTCGCATAGGCTTCTTCCAAGGGGTATTGAAGAAGTTTTGCGTAGGCTTCTTCCAGCGGGTGTGTAAGAAGCCTACATGAAACGCGCATCAGGGGCTCACTCCCCACCCTCCCAGACCATGCAGGTTTCTCCTATTTATTTGTTTATTTATTTATACAGAGGATGAAGAATAAATCAACATATTCTTTGCCGTTCTCAATAACGAAATATTTGAATAAAATATTAGATGATCGTCTTACCTTCTATCAGATCGGAGTTTGGCCCTGGCTGACTATTATCAGGGTCAGCAACATTTAGGTTTTGCCCCTCTGCGGAGTCGCCTTTTGATGTTTCCTGATGGATATAAGATATACAATTAATATAACATTTCTCAAACACTAGATTACCATATATATAAAGCAGGAAGGATTAAACCTGGATTTACTTGACAAGTTCAGTATTGGACGGACAATTCACGGCCGCTCTATCAAGTAAATTTACATTAATATTTAAGCGACTTGTATCTACAACTGTTCTCTAATAACTTCTATCAGAACTGCAGCATTTACAAGGAGGAAGATTGTGATGATGGAGTGAGACAGAGGTAGAAATACAAGCTCCGCACCGCTGAGTACAGACTGTCACCACAGAGGATGGAGCCGCAGAGACAGGCTGCCATAAAATATCCTGTGTCTGCCTGGAGCGGAGAGAGGAAGGCCTCTACCATCATAAATCTGACCTTCTGCTATATGACTGGTAATCTGGAGAAGATCAGACAACAAGGACATGAGATGTAGAAGATGATGGATCCTTACCAGACGCTCCAGTGAGTAGGCCGGATACTCCAGTACAAGCAGGACATTTTGGGCCAGCTGTTTGAAAAAGGCCAATTCTCCACTTTGGGATTTTTCTTCAGCCTATAAAGATGAAAATAAACAAGAAATGAAAATAATCAATAAAATTCATGAACATATATGGTATTGCCACGTTTGTTAAAGTCTGATCTGTTAAGATAGGTGTTTATTAATTGTGTTAATTAATTCTCTAACACCGAGAAAAAAAATCAAAACGCTAGATTTACAGGTTTTTTTGCTCACCTCACTTCACTAAAAAAATGTAATAATAAGTAATTAAAGCACCGTATGTACACAAAAATGATATCAATAAAAACCTGAGTTCACTGCGCAAAAAAAGGCTTTACTTAGTTATATCAACAGAAAAATTACAATGTTATGGGTCTCTGAATATAGTGACACAAAGAACCATTTCATCTCAATTGGAATTTTTTTCACCTTGTTTCAATACAATGTATGGTAAATAGGATGGAGCCATTGAAAGCTGCAATTCATCCCAAAAAAACAAGCCCTCACATGTCTATGCCAATGGAGAAATAACAAAGTTATGGCTCTTGAAAGAAAGTGAGGAAAAAATGAGAGCAGAAAAATGAAAAATTCTGTGGTCCATAAAGGGTTAACCAATCCTATTCCCTCCTCCCCCCGCATCCAGGACCTTCCCACCCTAATTCAACTAACCCTTTAGATCCCACCCTCTCCTTTGTCATGTAGCCTGATTGCCCTGTTTTGACTCCAGGCTATTCTTATCTGGGTATTTGGCACAGGTTAAACTTAAACTTGTATTCCATTATTATTTTCCATTATTATTATATATAATTTGTGCAGATTGTCTGCTACTTACCTGGTGTACTAATGTCCAGATGTTCTGCTGTAAATGCTCAAGATATTCTGAGCTTATACAACCTTGGTGGTATTTGGTCAGGCAATCTCTCACAAGCTCCATAACCAGCCGGTAAGTGAAGCTGAGGACGCCATCGGGTAGTGGTAGCACAAAGTCAGGGTCATAGGTGGTAAGAATCCCCTGGAGTAGTGCTAACACCTGAAGTCTGTCTGGAGGAATTCCAGACATTTCAAGTAATCCAAGCGCGGTTAGTATATGACTAGCTATATGGCTTATCACACCAACAGCAATGACACCGGAATGTCAAAGTGACAACAGGAGTGTAAACACTTGTAGAAGTAGTGATGGTTAATTGTGATGTCATAATGGAATCTTGTGTTCTAATCTTAAAGGGGCATCTTACCTTATAAGGAAGTTGCCTTGCAACCCTTAAGTAGGGAAAAATATAGGCTCAGCATCAGTATCTGTTATACACAATAAAAATTATAGCGTTTTGTATCAATAAGAAATTCCGATTCCAGCGCTAACAGAAATATCTTTCTGTGGGAACAGGGCATGTGGGGCTGGGGCTGCATCCAACCCTGGCATATGAAGCACGCTGGCCCATGTTGCTCTGCCACAACCACTTCCAAAGATGGGGGTCTTTATTACAAATATGACCCTGCCTACCAATGGAGAAAATCAAAATTTACTACTCCCAATAATTCCAGTTTTTAAAGTTGGCAAAATAGGTCTCTTTATAATATTAATAGTAACCTCTTGACCCTCCTTATAATAATAATAGCGCCCATCTGGTTCTCCTGATAATATTAAAGGGAATCTGACAGTGGCATCAACCCTCATAAGCCATCTATATGGGCATTTAGGTCATAGAACGTTGAAGAAACCGATACCTTGATATCTGCCATCTGATGTCTTATTCCACAGAAATCCACATTTTCTTTTATATGTAAATGAGCTGTTAAGATCTATGGGCCGGACATAGATCTCCTTGAGAATCTGCATCCAGAGATTATTTTCAATGGAACAGGTAGTTATCAGTGGGAGACATGTACATCAGGAGAGTAGACGGTCAGTCATTACATGTGTCACACTGGAAATGACTCTTTTCATTTATAATAAGCCCTGGATGCAGATTCTCAGGGAGATCTATGTCCGGCCCATAGATCTTAACAGCTCATTTACATATTAAGATAAAAAGTAAATTTCTCTGGATTAAGACATTCATCAAATAGTGGCTATCAAGGCATCACTCTATTCAACTTTCTCTGACCTGCATCTTTATGTAGACGGCTTATGAGGGTTGATCTTACTGACAGTTTCCCTTTAATAGTGTGGCTCGGACCTCCTTATAATAATAGTGCCCCTTATGGGCCTCCTTATAATAATGATAATAATGGTGACTACCTGTTCTTTTTTATTAAATTAAAAATAATAATGCTCCGTCAGGCCTCTTTATAATAGTAATATTAATGATAAAAATATTAGATGACCCCACACGGTTTAGGGAAAGTGTCACTGAATGCAGAAGCCGGGTCTAAGCTCCTAATAAACACTACCCACCTCCTGCCCTGCTGTGTTATTACAGGCTTTATTCCCCTTCAAGCCTAAGCAGCAGAATGCCGGTATCTCCTCTTCCTGCTCCATTTCACCTGCTGTCAGTAATGCAAAGTACCTGGGCCCTGTTTTAAAGCCTCTTGTTAACCCCCTCCCACCATGTATCTATAGCATCGGCGTCTCTGTCCCCTGCTGGCGTAGCGTACATGTACATACCGTATCATACGTGTACGTTACGGTAAGCTCGGACCAATGAGAGGAAGCATCCGGCGCTCAATCAGAGGAAGTATCCGGCACCCAATCAGAGGGACAGCTGTAACATCACGTGCCAACGTTAGCTGCTGGTCTGAGATTGGCTGGCGGCTGCTTCCTGTGATTGGGCGGAGCTTACAGTAATGTACGGGACGCTACATGTAGGGTACAGCAGCGGAGAGAGACCGGCGGTCGGGCGGAATCCAGCGTGGAGCCACAGAGCACCGATGAGTGTGTGTGTTCTGGCGGGTCTGGCAGTGGCATGGGGTTATTTGGTGGTGGCAGCGTGTTTGGTGGATCCAGCGGCGACCCCAGGAGCGGCTCTGACAACGGCGGCGTCTCTGGCGGTGTGTCCGGCTGTGCTTGGAGCAGCGTTTGCAGTGGCGGGTGCAGCCAGGGTGTCCTGTGCCATCTTGGGACACTCATGTGCTTCCTGCCGGGCACGGCCGCGGTGCCTTATGGGATTCGTTCACTTCGCAAACTGCCAATTATGTAAGTACATAGCCTCCCATTGCTTAGTGTTGATTGTCTTTGTGGGCACACTCTCCTCCGTAGTGTAAAAACAAGGCAGCAGCGCAAGTGCGAATGCTCGCTGGGTTATGTCATCATCTTTGCCAGTGATGGTGCATCGGAGACCAGAGCTGTGGAGTCAAAGTCGGAGTCGTGGAGCCTGAGTCGGTGCCAATTTTGGTGGAGTCGGTATAAAAAGGACTGACTCAGACTCCAAAAATATATAATAAATTGGGTACGGTAGTGCAATGCAATATTTGCAAATTATTATGTTCTACATATCTTGATTATTATAGCAATGATTAAAAGGCTTATGTTCACATGATGCTACAATAAATGTATCACCTAAACATCAGCAATGTACGAAGGAGTCAGAGTCATGGAGTCGGAGTCAGGGAAATTGAGGAGTCAGTGGTTTGGCTTACCGACTCCTGGAGACAGCCAGGCAAGTGTCGCTGCTGCAGTTGTGTGTGCCTTTCCCAGAATTTCGCGCAGTATCCTAGATGCCAAATTGCAGCATCTGTATCCAGGATCGTGCATCTACCTAATAATGCATGTTGCAGCAGCCTCCAAGATGCATTATCAGTAGGAATAGATATATTCAGATGCTGAATATGGACAAATATTTTCAATTAACACTACCCCACCACTATACTAGAGAAGCAAACAAAACCATCTCAAACTTTTATTTAAAACATTTTATTTACTGGAAAAAGTAATGAGGCAGAGGGCAAAAACATTTAATACAAAAAAAAATAAATTCATATATGTACTCTTTTAAAAACAAAGGAAAGAAATTCTGCATTAATGAGCCTTGTCATTTATTCATAACTCTGTCAATCTTGCACCAATGCCATCCAGACATGACATCCACATTTGGAAATCTCAATCCCCTTTTTTTGCCAAGAAACATCTAAAGGAGTTATTCAAGTCTCCAACGCTTGGTTACCTAAATAGAAAAAAATAAATAATATAATATATATATATATTAGATGGTGGCCCGCTTCTAACGCATCGGGTATTCTAGAATATATATGTAGGCTGCTGGGGTGTATATAGAGGCTGCTGGAGTATATATAGAGGCTGCTGCTGCTGGGCTGTATATAGAGGCTGCTGGGGTGTATATAGCGGCTGCTGGGCTGTATATAGAGGCTGCTGCTGCTGGGGTGTACTGACCAGAAAATGTGGCTGCCTCAGCCAATCACAGGCCATAGTTAACCGGATTTACCCAAAGTCCATTTTCCCTAATATGGGTAAATCCAGTTAATTTGTAGCATATAGCGCAGTGGGTAACCGAAGTCCATTTTTCCCTAATCTGGTGAACAACTGCAGTATATGATACTACTTAACCGTTTTTACTCAAAATGAAGTGACTTTGTCGTTTTTTAGACCCTGGGTCACTGCCCCCCCGTGCTGGATCTGCCCCCGCAGTGTTCGCTTTCTACCCTCCATCCCACGTGCTGGCTCTTATGCAGCGGGTGAGAGCGGGCAGAGTAGGCGTGAGTGGGTAGAGCAGAGTGAGGGTAGTAGCAGAGAGCGGGACAGCGGGGGGACAGTGGGAGACAGGAGAACACAAAGGGAGACAGTAGAGCACAATGGGGTCAGTGGAACACAGCGGCGGAGAGCAGAGAAGGGGTCAGTGGAGCATAGCAAGCAAAGCAGGGTACAGCGGAGTACAGCAGGGGACATTAGAGCAGAGAAGGGGTCAGCGGAGCAGAGTGGGGGACAGCAAAACAGAGAAGGGTTCAGCGGAGCTCAGCGGGGGTTAGCAGAGAAGGGTCAGTGGAGCACAGCGGGGGACTGCAGAGCAGAGAAAGGGTAAGCAGAGCATAATGGGAGACAGCAGAGCACAGTGGGGGACAGCAGAGTAGAGAAGGGGTCAGTGGAGCACAGCGGGGAAAAAGCGGAGCAGAGAAGGGTCAGTGGAGCACAGCGGGGGACACCAGAGGAGGGGTTAGCAGACCACAGAGGGGGACAGCGGAGCAGAAAAGGGGTCAGCGGAGCATAGCTGGGGACAGCGCAGCACAGTGGGGGATAGCGAAGCAGAGAAGAGTCAGTGGAGCACAGTAGGAACAGAGAAGGTCAGTAGAGCAGAGAAGGGGTGTGTGTGTGTGTATATACACATGCGGTGTGTGTATATGTGTTCCCTCGCCCGACATCGCCGCCTGCACCCACCTCCGTGTAGCCACAGCCTCTAGGAAAGACCGCGGCTTGCGGCCTGTGCACGGAGGTGGCTGCAGGCAGCGCAGTGGCGATGTCGGGCGAAGGGGAATGGGGGAAGGGTCCCAGCGACGGCGGGTCCAGGCGGCGGGTGGGTTCCACTTCCGGTGAGCGTGGTTCAATTCTCGCGGCAACTCGCGGCTGGACTGCGCCTGTCCCTGATTGGTTCTGGCCGGCCGGGATTGGTTCAGCGACGCGGGATTTCGGTTACGGAAGTGGAACCACAAGGCAATTATATAGTGAACACACATTTCACATACAGTGACAGAACTACCCAACTCTGAGACCTTATTGTTCCCACACAGCCTGTCCTTGGGTGGCTCCGTCTGAGATAAGGTGTTATATTCAGCTAGGATGCATTTTAAAAAGATTTCTCTCTCCAGTCAGGGTGATGAAGGACTGTATCCCTTATCTGCATTATACACCACAGGGAACCCTGGTTTTACAGATTTCTGCTGCCTTCACCATAGCCCATAGGAGACATAATATATTACCTTATTGTATGATTAGACACTAACATGTCCCTGTGGACATTACAGCTGTGTTAAAAAAACAAACAAAAAAATGAGATAAGGCGACACTCTCACCCTTCCTGGGGATGGATGGCACAGTGAGCACCATTTATGGCCTCCCTCCAGGCAGGAGCAGAACCTGCAGGGGGGGCGAGTATAGGAGCAGTGAAAAGAGAAAAAAAACATCACATGGACTGTGAATGCCAGTTTGAAAAAAGAAATATGAAGCATTTCCCACCTTTGGTCCCTAGAGGGAGGGCTTACAATGTTTCTAGTTTGAAAGAAAAAAAAATGTGATGCTTCTCCCCTTTTGGTCTTTAGAGGGGGGCTTGCAATGTTAAAAATTTATAGCACACCCCCTGTAACTGATGAACTATAAATTCAGTGGCCTCAACACAGAGCATTGTCAGAAGGTTCCGGTAAATCCAGGTAACTGCTAGCATAGTGCACAGCAAGGCAATCTGATAAACCACTATCCACTAGAGAATGAAATCCACCCAATGTACAGAGTCACTGCTGCCCCAAGAAAGATTGAAGAAAACAACCAGCGTGTATTTGTTGTTTTAGGAAATAGGCTGTGAGACTTTTTTTTTTTTTTTTTTTACAGGCTAGGTTTTATTTTTACATGGTGTTTTTTAATACAGATCCCATGGTGTTGTGGATCCGCCGGCTGCTGGGCGTAAGTATGTACCTTACCTACCAGTGTCTTACATCTGCCAATATGTATAACATTTTTTATTCACTTCTGGGTGTCTATGGGTAAATTACCTTACTTGATGCAATACGCAGTCACACTGTGACAGTGATACCACATGGAACGGTGTGAAGTCTACCATTTTGTCATGTCTGCAGCTTTTTGAGCGCTTTATGAATGTGTAAGGCCGTATTCCCTTTGACAGTAGTTGCACGGTGCATCACCAGTCTTATACTGCTTTTTTTAGAACATATACCACGAGGACATACCTGACCTGCCCAGTTTGCTCTAAAGTATCAGAGCGACTGGACAAACATCTACACGGAGTGTGCATGACCCAGAATTCTGCCGAGGAGAGGAAAGCCGCTACTGCTGATGCAAGGGCCAGAGTTAGAAAAATCACATCCAAAGGGACAAGCATAGACGAGGAGGACATTATGTCTCTTCAAACATTGGCCAACGTAATCCCTTTCCTTGAGGATAGAGGGTTCCTCATAGTCCGGAAGCCAACTGCGGCCAGGTAGGCTCCACTTTTTCCTATCAATCTTTTGGCTATATCACATGACTTTGTATGTTTAATATATTAGTGTTGAATGATCTGATCGGCCCAACTTCAGGATGGATCAGGCGCTTTTTTGGCTGACTGGGTTTAAGGTTAGGGCCGATCACCGATTGTCGGTCAGATTGGGTCGATGCTTTTGACCCCATCTAACCCAGGATGGCTCATCACCATTTGATATGCATGTCCGTTAATCAGGTGGCTTTTTATAAATTTACAGTACTGTCCAATGTGAGGAGCAGACTGCAGGTGCCAGCAGCACTGCCCCTGCGGTGGAATATGAAGTGGTCCAGGAGAGCGAGATGTCCGAGAGTAAGTGTCTGCCAGTCAGCCAGTCTGTGTCAGTCAGTCTGCGTCAGTCTGTCTGTCTGTCTGTCTGTCTAACTCACACATAATGCTTTCTTTCCTCGCAGTGCCAGTGCCGTGCATCCCTCTGCTCAGTCAACTCAAGAATCTCCTTCAAGAGAAGAAGACTACCAGAGATCGCCTGTACAGTGAGTTTATTGCTTAGTCTTTTCATTAGGATACACCCAGCATTCAGTTATCCAGTGAACCACTGCACCATATGCTACTACTTAACCGGAATTACTCAAAATGAAGGGACTTTGTCGTTTTTTAGACCCAGGGTCACTCCCACTGTCAGAGGTGCGGGCATTCAGGTGTCTGATGCCCGTCCCAGCTGGCCAGGGGAGATACCACCACCAGCAGCCGCGTCCCAGCTGGCCAGGGGGGGGACACCACCACCAGCAGCCGCGTCCCAGCTGGCCAGGGGAGATACCACCACCAGCAGCCGCGTCCCAGCTGGCCAGGGGGGACACCACCACCAGCAGCCGCGTCCCAGCTGGCCGGGGGGGAAACCACCACCAGCAGCCGCGTCCCAGTTGGCCATGGGGGGACACCACCACCAGCAGCCGCGTCCCAGCTGGCCAAGGGGGGGGGACACCACCACCAGCAGCCGAGTCCCAGCTGGCCAGTGGGGGACACCACCACCACCAGCCACGTCCCAGCTGGCCAGGGGGGGGAAACCACCACCAGCAGCCGCATCCCAGCTGGCCAGGGGGGGAAACCACCACCAGCAGCCGCATCTCAGCTGCCCAGGGGGGGACACCACCACCAGCAGCCGCATCCCAGCTGCCCAGGGGGGGAAACCACCACCAGCAGCCGCATCCCAGCTGGCCAGGGGGGGGAAACCACCACCAGCAGCCGCGTCCCAGCTGGCCAGGGGGGGACACCACCACCAGCAGCCGCGTCCCAGCTGGCAAGGGAGGGACACCACCACCAGCAGCCGCGTCCCAGCTGGCCAGGGGGGAGACGGCCTTTGCTGGCTCACGCCATACACACATATACATATATACTCAAACCAAGGAAGAAGAGGATAGCCGGGTTGCGTTATCATGGAGGCTGGAGAGCCGCGTCTCCACAATGCTTCATTATCTAACTGTAGAAAAAAAAAAAAGGGAAATTAATTTGCAATAATATAGATAAATATATAATATATTATGATACAATATATAATATATATATAAGACCACCAGCAGCCGCGTCCCAGCTGGCCAGGGGGGGACACCACCACCAGCAGCCGCGTCCCAGCTGGCCAGGGGGGGGGGACACCACCACCAGCAGCCGAGTCCCAGCTGGCCAGTTGGGGACACCACCACCAGCAGCCACGTCCCAGCTGGCCAGGGGGGGACACCACCACCAGCAGCCGCGTCCCAGCTGGCCAGGGGGGGGAAACCACCACCAGCAGTCGCATCCCAGCTGGCCAGGGGGGGAAACCACCACCAGCAGCCGCGTCCCAGCTGGCCAGGGGGGGAAACCACCACCAGCAGCCGCATCCCAGCTTGCCAGGGGGGGACACCACCACCAGCAGCCGCATCCCAGCTGGCCAGGGGGGGAAACCACCACCAGCAGCCGCATCCCAGCTGGCCAGGGGGGGGGGAAACCACCACCAGCAGCCGCGTCCCAGCTGGCCAGGGGGGGACACCACCACCAGCAGCCGCGTCCCAGCTGGCAAGGGAGGGACACCACCACCAGCAGCCGCGTCCCAGCTGGCCAGGGGGGAGACGGCCTTTGCTGGCTCACGCCATACACACATATACATATATACTCAAACCAAGGAAGAAGAGGATAGCCGGGTTGCGTTATCATGGAGGCTGGAGAGCCGCGTCTCCACAATGCTTCATTATCTAACTGAAGAAAAAAAAAAAAGGGAAATTAATTTGCAATAATATAAATAAATATATAATATATTATGATACAATATATAATATATATATAAGACCACCAGCAGCCGCGTCCCAGCTGGCCAGGGGGGGACACCACCACCAGCAGCCGCGTCCCAGCTGGCCAGGGGGGGGGGGACACCACCACCAGCAGCCGAGTCCCAGCTGGCCAGTTGGGGACACCACCACCAGCAGCCACGTCCCAGCTGGCCAGGGGGGGACACCACCACCAGCAGCCGCGTCCCAGCTGGCCAGGGGGGGGGAAACCACCACCAGCAGTCGCATCCCAGCTGGCCAGGGGGGGAAACCACCACCAGCAGCCGCGTCCCAGCTGGCCAGGGGGGGAAACCACCACCAGCAGCCGCATCCCAGCTTGCCAGGGGGGGACACCACCACCAGCAGCCGCATCCCAGCTTGCCAGGGGGGGACACCACCACCAGCAGCCGCATCCCAGCTGGCTAGGGGGGGAAACCACCACCAGCAGCCGCATCCCAGCTGGCCAGGGGGGGGGAAACCACCACCAGCAGCCGCGTCCCAGCTGGCCAGGGGGGGACACCACCACCAGCAGCCGCGTCCCAGCTGGCAAGGGAGGGACACCACCACCAGCAGCCGCGTCCCAGCTGGCCAGGGGGGAGACGGCCTTTGCTGGCTCACGCCATACACACATATACATATATACTCAAACCAAGGAAGAAGAGGATAGCCGGGTTGCGTTATCATGGAGGCTGGAGAGCCGCGTCTCCACAATGCTTCATTATCTAACTGAAGAAAAAAAAAAAAGGGAAATTAATTTGCAATAATATAAATAAATATATAATATATTATGATACAATATATAATATATATATAAGACCACCAGCAGCCGCGTCCCAGCTGGCCAGGGGGGGACACCACCACCAGCAGCCGCGTCCCAGCTGGCCAGGGGGGGGGGACACCACCACCAGCAGCCGCGTCCCAGCTGGCCAGGGGGGACACCACCACCAGCAGCCGCGTCCCAGCTGGCCAGGGGGGGGGGGACACTATCACCAGCAGCCGCGTCCCAGCTGGCCAGTTGGGACATACACATAAAGAAACACACATACACAGGGAGTAAGGCACACAGGAGGAAGACAGCACACAAGGGGGAAGAGCTCCTATCGGAACGTCACCCCCCTCCCGATGCGATAGCATCGGGCTTCCAACTAGTATAATATATATATATATATATATATATATATATATATATATATATATATATATACATACACACTAGATGGTTGACCGATTCTAACGCATCGGGTATTCTAGAATATGTATGCGGTACACCGGGCGCAATCAGCACAGCAGTTTTTACATTTGGCGCCAATATCGCTGATTGCTCCCGGCCGCGACCAATCAGCATAGAGGTTTTTAAATTTGGCGCCAATATAGCTGATTGGTCGCTGCCGACGGCCGCGGCGCTGCTTGTGCGGGTACTTCTGCTGCGAGCAGCTGGGAGATGACCGGCTGCTCGCAGCAGAAGCATCCCGAATGGTGGCGCCGCTGCCCGGTCCTCCCTTCACTCTTACAGTCGGGAGATCAGCGGTCCTAGCCGCTGATCTCCCAACGGTAGCCGCATGGAGCTCAGCGGCGCCGCCGGTCGGGGTAGTTCTGCTGCGATCAGCCGGTCATCTCCCGGCTGCATAGCCGCTGACCTCCGTGCGGCAGATGAGCAGCTAACGGCCGCCATCTTTTTTCTGAAATCCCGCGTCGCTTATTGGCTGCGGCCGGACCAATCAGCGACGCGGGATTTCCTGGACAGACAATTATATATATTAGATTTTATTTATGAAGATTTAGGAATAATGCAATACATGCGGGCGGGCGTGCGGCGGTGTAGGTGTGCAGTGGTGTGTATGAGCGGCGGCTGTGTGCCCCGATGGCTGTGTCACCCTGTGGCTGTGTCACCCTGTGGCTTTGTACTCCTGTAGCTATGTCCTTCTGTCTCTGGCTGTCTCCCCCGTGTGCGCTCTCTGTCTGTGCCTGTCCCCCTGTCTCTGGCTGTCCCCCATGTCCCCATGTCCCCTTGTCTCTGGCTGTCCCCCTGTCTCTGGCTGTCCCCCATGTCCCCCAGTGTCTGGCTGTCCCCCATGTCCCCCTGTCTCTGGCTGTCCCCCATGTCCCCCTGTCTCTGGCTGTCCTCCATGTCCCCCTGTGTCTGGCTGTCCCCCATGTCCCCCTGTCTCTGGCTGTCCCCCATGTCCCCCTGTGTCTCTGGCTGTCCCCCATGTCCCCCTGTGTCTGGCTGTCCTCCATGTTCCCCTGTCTCTGGCTGTCCCCCATGTCCCCCTGTCTCTGGCTGTCCCCCAGTGTCTGGCTGTCCCCCATATCCCCCTGTCTCTGGCTGTCCCCCATATCCCCCTGTCTCTGGCTGTCCCCCTGTCTCTGGCTGTCCCCCATGTCCCCCTGTCTCTGGCTGTCCCCCATGTCCCCCTGTGTCTCTGGCTGTCCCCCATGTCCCCCTGTGTCTCTGGCTGTCCCCCATGTCCCCCTGTGTCTCTGGCTGTCCCCCATGTCCCCCTGTGTCTGGCTGTCCTCCATGTCCCCCTGTCTCTGGCTGTCCCCTATGTCCCCCTGTGTCTCTGGCTGTCCCCCATATCCCCCTATATCTGGCTGTCCCCCATGTCCCCCTGTGTCTCTGGCTGTCTCCCATGTCCCCCTGTGTCTCTGGCTGTCCCCCATGTCCCCCTGTGTCTCTGGCTGTCCCCCATGTCCCCCTGTGTCTCTGGCTGTCCCCCATGTCCCTCTGTCTCTGGCTGTCCCCCATGTCCCCCTGTCTCTGGCTGTCCCCCAGTCTCTGGCTGTCCTCCATGTCCCCCTGTCTCTGGCTGTCCCCCATGTCCCCCTGTCTCTGGCTGTCCCCCATGTCCCTCTGTCTCTGGCTGTCCCCCATGTCCCCCTGTCTCTGGCTGTCCCCCATGTCCCCCTGTCTCTGGCTGTCCCCCATGTCCCCCTGTCTCTGGCTGTCCTCCATGTCCCCCTGTGTCTGGCTGTCCCCCATGTCCCCCTGTCTCTGGCTGTCCCCCAGTCTCTGGCTGTCTCCCATGTCCCCCTGTGTCTCTGGCTGTCCCCCATGTCCCTCTGTCTCTGGCTGTCCCCCATGTCCCTCTGTCTCTGGCTGTCCTCCATGTCCCCCTGTCTCTGGCTGTCCCCCAGTCTCTGGCTGTCTCCCATGTCCCCCTGTGTCTCTGGCTGTCCCCCATGTCCCTCTGTCTCTGGCTGTCCCCCATGTCCCCCTGTCTCTGGCTGTCCCCCATGTCCCCCTGTCTCTGGCTGTCCCCCATGTCCCCCTGTCTCTGGCTGTCCTCCATGTCCCCCTGTGTCTGGCTGTCCCCCATGTCCCCCTGTCTCTGGCTGTCCCCCAGTCTCTGGCTGTCTCCCATGTCCCCCTGTGTCTCTGGCTGTCCCCCATGTCCCTCTGTCTCTGGCTGTCCCCCATGTCCCTCTGTCTCTGGCTGTCCCCCATGTCCCTCTGTCTCTGGCTGTCCCCCATGTCCCCCTGTGTCTCTGGCTGTCCCCCTGTGTGTCCCCCTGTGGCTCTGCTGCAGGCACCACCCCCTGTCCTCTGCTCCTGTCCTGTGTGGCCCTGTGTCCCCCTGTTCTGGTCCTTTGCCCCAGTCCTGTTGGGACATAGGATCGTTGAGTGTACCTCAGTTAAGGATGACAGCAGCCGGCGGGCATCCTCTGCTCTTTGAAGAAAATGGCAGACACGGCACTAGAGACAGCCTCCGCCTCTCCGGGAAGGGAGAGTTCTGTTCTCCTGCGGAGGCTCTTGGGAGTTGTAGTTCTCCAGGCGCTGTCACTGCCTCTTCTGGCCTGGGCGTGGACTACATCTCCCAGCATGCTGTGCGGCTTCGGCCTCAGACAGACAGCTGGCTTCCCAGCAGCGTCACGTCCCCCCGCCCCCCAGCCATTCACACAGGGACGGGGAAAGGAGGAAACAGAGCAGGCTGGAACATTGAGCCCGCGCCTCCCTCTCCCCCTCCCCCCACGGCCATTCTACATTGTGCTCCGGACGGGGCCACAAGCAGATCACCCTGTCCCTGCCTCTGATGCCACACTGTACACTGCCCCCCACATTGAGCCCGCAGCCCGTGCGCGTCCCCTACCGGCCGTTAACATTGTACATTGCACAATGAGTGACAAGCCGGCCGGCTCCGAGTCAAACACCCTGACTCCGCCCCCGCCGTGCAACATCCCCGTTTTACGCGATTTGAGGGTCTTTTGAAGTATTTTTTTTGCGGCGGCCATCATCCGGGGGAGGGGCTGATGATACCACACGCACTTAAAATTCAATCTGCAACAAAAAAGTCACTGACCCCGTTTTTCACATGAAATTTGCAAAATAAAAATAAGCGTACGTGCGGACGCGCCTCCGTTCAGCGCAGCGTCCGTTATCACGCTCATCGCATGAATTACGGAAAAAAAACGTAAACTTTCTCTTTTTTTGGGCGCACTTTTTTTTCCACCCTATTGGGCTAGCTAAAGGCGAAACTGTCCATGGACAGCCCGCCACCTGCTGCTCGTTCACCGCATTGCATCTCCTAACCCAGATAATGGTGTTTGAGGGTTCCGTGGTCTGCTGCACCACCTGCCTGGGGTCGGCAGATCGCATGGCCCTAATCCGGTTAATTTGTGCACTTTGTGATTTTGGGGTGATCTTTTTCGTGCAAATAGGGCGTAGTCGCAGAGGCGCGGGAGAGGCGGCATATCGTTCGGCCGGTCTCGGCGGTGGGGCACGCACCAGTCTCGCGACCGCCGGGGCGACGGAACGGCCGCAGCGGCCCAAAGAAGCGCCACGGCGAGGGGGAAAAAAATTCCGCAAAAGCGGAGATGCTGCCCTCCGGGGCGTCGCCCCAGGGCCCGGCGTACCGATTTTCGAGGCGATCCGCCAAAATTTCCGTTTTTCCAGAGTCAGGCTGTAACCCTTCAGGTGGGAATGCTGCACTCGGAGAGGATCTCCTTTCATGTGCTATCCGGACTCTCTCACTCCCTTTTGCTAGGTCTTGCCTGGCTACAGAGACATGAACCCATCCTGAATTGGTGATCTGGTGAGGTGCTCCGTTGGGGGCAGGATTGTCATGAGACTTGCCTGGTTCCGGTTCGTCTGGCTCGACCTCCGTCTACTCCGGCTAATCTACCTGGTCTGCCGGCACACTACTGGTCCTATGCGGACGTCTTCGACAAGAAGGAAGCTGAGACACTACCACCTCATAGGCTGTATGATTGCCCTATCGACCTGGTACCCGTTATACACAGGAGCTCTGTATATAGTGCACCGATCCATGGGATCCACAGGATCGGTGATCACTTATTGATCGTTTGGGTCCGAACATTGGAAAACGCGCCTATCAGAAGAATGGGGAAGTTTCATCCCTGACAGGACACTTATCCCCATTTTAAAATGCAGCTTCCAAAAAAGAGCAGCGCTCACAGTCACTGAGGGAATGAATGGATCAGTGGTCACATCTCACCAGTGACATTATACACAGGAGCTCTGTATATAGTGCACAGGTAATACAGTGGTCACCAGTGACATTATACACAGGAGCTCTGTATATAGTGTACAGATAATACAGTGGTCACCAGTGACATTATACACAGGAGCTCTGTATATAGTGTACAGGTAATACAGTGGTCACCAGTGACAATATACACAGGAGCTCTGTATATAGTGTATAGTGTACAGGTAATACAGGGATCACCAGTGACATTATACACAGGAGCTCTGTATATAGTGTACAGTGTACAGGTAATACAGTGACCACCAGTGACATTATACACTGGAGCTCAGTATATAGTGTCAGTGTACAGGTAATACAGGGTTCACCAGTGACATTATACACAGGAGTTCCGTATATAGTGTCAGTGTACAGGTAATACAGTGATCACCAGTGACATTATACACTGGAGCTCTGTATTTAGTGTACAGGTACTACAGTGGTCACCAGTGACATTATACACAGGAGCTCTGTATATAGTGTACAAGTAATACAGTGGTCACCGGTGACATTATACACAGGAGCTCTGTATATAGTGTACAGGTAATACAGTGATCACCAGTGATATTATACACAGGAGCTCAGTATATAGTGTACAAGTAATACAGTGGTCACCAGTGACATTATACACAGGAGCTCTGTATATAGTGTACAGGTAATACAGTGGTCACCAGTGACATTATACACAGGAGCTCTGTATATAGTGTACAGATAATACAGTGGTCACCAGTGACATTATACACAGGAGCTCTGTATATAGTGTACAGGTAATACAGTGGTCACCAGTGACATTATGCACAGGAGCTTTGTACATAGTGTATAGTGTACAGGTAATACAGTTGTCACCAGTGACATTATGCACAGGAGCTCTGTATATAGTGTACAGGTAATACAGTGGTCACCAGTGACATTATACACAGGAGCTCTATACATAGTGTATAGTGTAAGGTAATACAGTGATCACCAGTGACATTATACACAGGAGCTCTGTATATAGTGCACAGGTAATACAGTGGTCACCAGTGACATTATACACAGGAGCTCTGTATATAGTGTACAGGTAATACAGTGGTCACCAGTGACATTATGCACAGGAGCTCTGTACATAGTGTATAGTGTACAGGTAATACAGTTGTCACCAGTGACATTATACACAGGAGCTCTGTATATAGTGTACAGGTAATACAGTGGTCACCAGTGACATTATACACAGGAGCTCTATACATAGTGTATAGTGTAAGGTAATACAGTGATCACCAGTGACATTATACACAGGAGCTCTGTATATAGTGCACAGGTAATACAGTGGTCACCAGTGACATTATACACAGGAGCTCTGTATATAGTGTACAGATAATACAGTGGTCACCAGTGACATTATACTGTCACGCTGTCTCTGTATACTGGAGGTAGGGGGCCTAAGCTGACCCTAAGCTGGGGCCCTGACTAATCCCTCAACCTGGAGGTACTGTTAAAGGTACAGAGGTCCAGGCCGCCAGCGTAACCCCTACCTCCTGAGGATCCCTGCACCTAAGTAATCTAGTCCTGAGAAGGACCCCGATCACAACAAAAGAGGACAAGTAATAATATGCCCACACACAGTACTTAGACGAACGAGACAGTACAAGGGAAAAACCAAAACCACCTTGCATACAAAAACTACACAACTACAACAGAGGGAACACCAACGGGAAAGGAGATAAATGATAAAGCGAGGAAGGGAAAAAACACTCCAAATACACTTATCTCAGAAACTCCAAATACCACGATCCGCTCTGTTAGTCTGTATGAAATGCTTTCACCGACACTTCCCAAACAGACCAGCAGGCATTTGAAGGAGTCTCACTACAGCAGCATTGATTGCAGCTGGGCGAGGCTGGACCTCGTCTAGCACAGAGAGAGAGAGAATTAACTCCCTCACTGCCGAAAACACAAAGCACCAAAAAGTCAGCTGCGAGAAGTCAGGCTGTGTAATCGTGACGATCTTCGTGGCGACACACCCGTGACAGTACCCCCCCTTCTACGAGGGGCCTCCAGACCCTCAGGGCCAGGTTTATCCGGGTGAGTCGTGTGGAAGGCCCGAACTAATCGGTCTGCGTTAATATCCGACGCAGGAACCCACATCCTCTCCTCAGGACCATACCCTTTCCAATGAACCAGGTACTGAAGGGACCGGCGATTAAAACGTGAATCGATGACCCTTGATACCTGGAACTCCAAGTTACCATTGACCACCACTGGAGGGGGAGGTAAAGGTGACGGTACCACCGGCGCCACATACCTCTTAAGCAACGATCTGTGGAACACGTTGTGAATTTTAAACGTAGGGGGGAGGTCAAGACGGAATGCCACCGGATTAATTATAGAACTGATGCTGTATGGCCCGATGAACCTGGGACCCAGTTTCCAGGAGGGAACCTTAAGTTTAATATTCCTGGTAGACAACCATACCCGATTGTTCACACTTAGGTCCGGACCAGACACTCTCCTCCTATCAGCCATACGTTTGTATCGGTTCCCCATAGTATTCAGATTCTTCAGCACCCATCTCCATACTGAAGCGAGTGATGAGGAAAATCGTTCCTCCTCAGGAACCCCCGAAGAGCCCCCCCTACTGAAAGTACAAAACTGGGGGTGAAAACCATATGCCCCAAAAAACAGGGACTTACCAGTGGACTCGCTCCGCCTATTATTAAGAGCAAACTCTGCCAGAGGTAAGAAAGAAGCCCAGTCCTCCTGGTTCTCTGACACAAAACACCGGAGATATGTCTCCAAGCTCTGGTTCATACGTTCCGTCTGACCATTGGTCTGAGGGTGAAAAGCCGATGAGAATGACAAATGCATCCCCCGCCGTGCACAAAACGCCTTCCAGAACTTGGACACAAACTGAGACCCCCGATCAGACACCACATCGGAGGGTACCCCGTGAAGCCTCACAATCTCCCCAATGAACACCTGCGCAAGAGTTTTAGCATTAGGGAGAGCCGGAAGAGCGATAAAATGTGCCATCTTGCTGAACCTGTCCACTACAACGAGTATGACCGTTTTACCCGAAGACGGAGGGAGGTCCGTAATAAAGTCCATAGACAGATGAGTCCAAGGACGCTCCGGGATCTTCAAAGGTAAGAGGGCCCCAGACGGACGGGTATGTGAGGTCTTAGAGCGCGCACAAACCCCACAGGACGCGACAAAAGTTACCACCTCCTTATGTAAGTTAGGCCACCAAAACCGACGCGAGAGGAGATCCACAGTTGCTTTACTCCCCGGGTGTCCTGCCAAAACTGAGTTATGGTGTGCCTCGATCACCTTTTGTCGCAACTGATCTGGAACAAACAGTCTCCCCGGAGGTCCAACAGGGGCGTCCCCCTGAGCCTCCAATACCTCCTCCTCCAGCTCAGAGCATACTGCCGAAACCACCACCCCCTCCTGAAGGATAGGAATCGGGTCGTCCGTATTCCCGGCCCCAGGGAAACTACGAGATAAGGCATCCGCCTTTACATTTTTTGACCCAGGACGATATGTAACGACAAAATTAAACCTGGTAAAAAACAATGACCACCTAGCTTGTCTGGGATTCAGACGTTTCGCGGACTCCAGATATAGCAGGTTCTTGTGATCGGTGATGACGGTGACCGGATGGACTGCCCCCTCCAAAAAATGGCGCCACTCCTCAAAAGCTAACTTAATGGCCAAGAGTTCCCTATTGCCGACATCGTAATTCCTCTCAGCGGACGACAATTTTTTAGAGAAAAAGGCGCACGGATGCCACTTACCAGGGGACGAACCCTGTGACAATACTGCTCCCACCCCTACCTCGGAAGCGTCTACCTCTACAATGAATGGCTGTGACGCATCAGGTTGAATGAGTATGGGTGCCGAGGCAAAACATTTTTTCAAGGAGGAGAATGCTTGACAAGCCTTGTCAGACCACCTAGAAAAATCCGTCCCCTTTTTAGTCATGTCTGTGAGAGGCTTAACCATGGACGAGAAATTACGAATGAACTTCCGGTAATAATTAGCAAACCCCAGGAAACGTTGTAGTGCCTTAAGATTCTCTGGCCGATCCCACTCAAGAACTGCCCGCACTTTCCCAGGGTCCATACGAAAACCGGACGCTGAAACCAGGAAGCCTAAAAACTGGAGTTCCTGTACGGCGAACACACACTTTTCCCATTTGGCATACAGTTTATTATCCCGCAAGATCTGTAACACCTGCCTAACGTGCTCCTGATGAGACACCAGATCCGGCGAGTAAATTAAGATATCATCCAGATATATGACAACAAACTGTCCCACCAGGCGGCGAAAAATGTCATTAACAAAGTGTTGGAACACCGCCGGGGCATTAGTCAGACCGAATGGCATGACAAGGTTCTCATAATGCCCCTCCGGAGTGTTAAACGCCGTCTTCCACTCATCCCCCTCCTTCATCCTAATCAGATTGTACGCCCCCCTGAGATCCAATTTAGAGAACCATTTGGCGCCCACGATCTGATTAAAGAGATCGGGAATAAGTGGGAGTGGATACGGATCTCGGACCGTAATCCGATTAAGTTCACGGAAATCCAGGCAAGGGCGTAGGCCTCCATCTTTCTTCTTAACAAAGAAGAACCCCGCAGCCACCGGTGAAGATGAAGGTCTAATATGCCCCTTAGCCAGACTTTCTGAAATATAATCCTTCATGGCCTGCCTCTCAGGACCAGAAAGGTTATACAACCTAGCTTTAGGTAACTTGGCCTCAGGGAGCAGTTTTACAGAACAGTCATACTCGCGATGAGGAGGTAGTTCCTGACACCCTTTCTCCGAGAATACATCCTCAAAGTCCGCCAGAAATGGAGGTAAGACCCAAGGAGTAACCGCACCGATGACCGTGTTCATGCAGTTTTTATTACAGAATTTACTCCATTGGCTTATCTCTCTGGTTTGCCAATTAATAACCGGGTTATGCTTAGTTAACCAAGGAAGGCCCAACACTATAGGAGTGGGAAGACCCTCCAACACGTAGCAAGACAACAGTTCTTTATGTATCGCCCCCACTTGAAGTTTTACGTCATGCACAGCTTGCAAAAAACTTCCCTGACCGAGAGGCCTGGCATCGATCGAGAATATGGGGATGGGTTTAGCCAACTCACTCAATCGCATACCTTGAACCCGGGCAAACCGAGCATCAACCAGATTAGCCCCGGCCCCACTATCCAGAAGAACAGATATCCTCTCAGTTCTCGTACCCACCACCACCTCCGCCGGTACGAGAAACTGAGACGAACCTAGGGACGAAATACCTACTCCCAGATTGCCGTCCACCACACAACCTGGGATCAACAGTTTTCCGACGACTCTTCACTCTGCAAGGGACGGGATGGACACCCCCCAATAAAATGTCCCTTTCTCCCGCAGAAGAAACACCTTCCTGCCTTATGGCGCACCACCGGTCCCCTCCCCCGAAATGATGTCCCTCCTAATTGCATAGGCTCCTCTGGACTGACCAGGGGAACCACCATATGAGGGGACCTTGTAGGAGGTGGAGTCATCACAGGGGGTCGAGTTATCCCGCACCTCTCCCGAAGCCGTCTGTCAACGCGAATAGCCAGGGCCATAGCGGCTTCCAGTGACGCGGGAGAGTCATACTGTGCCAACACATCCTGTAATTTGTCGGATAAACCTTGACAAAACTGGCTCCTAAGAGCCGGGTCATTCCACTGGGTGTCCGTGGCCCACCTACGGAACTCCGAACAGAATTCCTCCGCCGGACGATCTCCCTGCTGGATCCTACGTAACTTAGACTCAGCAAGGGAGATCCGATCTGGGTCATCATATACGAGTCCCAGAGCAGCGAAAAACCTATCCACTGACTGGAGAGCCGGGGAGCCCGGGGGAAGAGAGAACGCCCAAGATTGTGGGTCCCCTTGTAGGAGCGAGATGACAATTCCCACCCTTTGTTCTTCACTCCCCGATGACCGAGGCCGCAGCCGAAAGTACAATTTGCATGCCTCCCGGAAAACAAAAAACTTGTCCCGCCCCCCAGTGAACCTGTCAGGGAGAGCTACTTTAGGTTCTGGTCCGGCTTGCTCCTGAGGATGCAAAACCTTGGACCTAACGTCCGCCAGCTCCATGGACAAACTCTGCAACTACCGAGCTAGACCGGCTACTGAATCCATGGTAGCTGGAGAAAAACTAAGTGGGTCGGTGAAAATGTCACGCTGTCTCTGTATACTGGAGGTAGGGGGCCTAAGCTGACCCTAAGCTGGGGCCCTGACTAATCCCTCAACCTGGAGGTACTGTTAAAGGTACAGAGGTCCAGGCCGCCAGCGTAACCCCTACCTCCTGAGGATCCCTGCACCTAAGTAATCTAGTCCTGAGAAGGACCCCGATCACAACAAAAGAGGACAAGTAATAATATGCCCACACACAGTACTTAGACGAACGAGACAGTACAAGGGAAAAAACAAAACCACCTTGCATACAAAAACTACACAACTACAACAGAGGGAACACCAACGGGAAAGGAGATAAATGATAAAGCGAGGAAGGGAAAAAACACTCCAAATACACTTATCTCAGAAACTTCAAATACCACGATCCGCTCTGTTAGTCTGTATGAAATGCTTTCACCGACACTTCCCAAACAGACCAGCAGGCATTTGAAGGAGTCTCACTACAGCAGCATTGATTGCAGCTGGGCGAGGCTGGACCTCGTCTAGCACAGAGAGAGAGAGAATTAACTCCCTCACTGCCGAAAACACAAAGCACCAAAAAGTCAGCTGCGAGAAGTCAGGCTGTGTAATCGTGACGATCTTCGTGGCGACACACCCGTGACATATACACAGGAGCTCTGTATATAGTGTACAGGTAATACAGTGGTCACCAGTGACATTATACACAGGAGCTCTGTATATAGTGTATAGTGTACAGGTAATATAGGGATCACCAGTGACATTATACACAGGAGCTCTGTATATAGTGTCAGTGTACAGGTAATACAGTGGTCACCAGTGACATACACAGAAGCTCTGTATATTGTGTATACATAATACAGTGATCACCAGTGACATACACAGGAGTTCTGTATATACTATACACACACGTGGTCAGAATTGTTGGTACCCCTCATTTAATGAAAGAAAAACCCACAATGGTCACAGAAATAACTTGAATCTGACAAAAGTAATAATAAATTAAAAATCTATGAAAATGAACAAATGAAAGTCAGACATTGCTTTTCTGCTTCCACTGAATTTTAAAAAAAATTAAACTCATGAAATAGGCCTGGACAGAAATGATGGTACCCCTGAAAATAATGTGACAAAAGGGACATGTTAAATCAAGTTGTGTCCACTAATTAGCATCACAGGTGTCTACAATCTTGTAATCAGTCAGTGGGCTTGTATATAGGGCTACAGATACTCACTGTGTTGTTTGGTGACATGGTGTGTACCACACTCAACATGGACCAGAGGAAGCAAAGGAAAGAGTTGTTTCAGGAGATTAGAAAGAAAATTATAGAAAAGCATGTTAAAAGGTAAAGGTTATAAGACCATCTCCAAGCAGCTTGATGTTCCTGTGACTACAGGTGCACATATTATTCAGAAATTTAAGATCCATGGGACTGTAGCCAACCTCCCTGGACGTGGCCGCAGGAGGAAAATTGATGACAAATCAAAGAGACGGATAATATGAATGGTAACAAAAGAGTCCAGGAAAACTTCTAAAGAGATTAAAGGTGAACTTCAAGCTCAAGGAACATCAGTGTCAGATCGTACTATCCACCGTTGTTTGATCCAAAGTGAACTTCATGTAAGACGACCAAGGAGAACACCATTGTTGAAAAAAAAAATAATAAAAAAGCCAGACTGGAATTTGCCAAACTACATGTTGACAAGCCACAAAGCTTCTGGGAGAATGTACTATGGACAGATGAGACAAAAATGGAAGTTTTTGGCAAGGCACATCAGCTCTATGTTCACAGATGGAAAAATGAAGCATATCAAGAAAAGAACACTGTCCCTACTGTGAAACATGGGGGAGGCTGTTATGTTCTGGGGCTGCTTTGCTGCATCTGGCACTATCAAAGGGATTCTAGAGAGAAATGTGCTGCCCAGTGTCAGAAAGCTTGGTCTCAGTCGCAGGTCATGGGTCTTGCAACAGGATAATGACCCAAAACACACAGCTAAAAACACCCAAAAATGGCTAAGAGGAAAACATTGGACTATTCTGAAGTGGCCTTCTATGAGCCCTGACCTAAATCCTATGGAGCATCTTTGGAAAGAGCTGAAACATGCCGTCTGGAGAAGGCAACCTTCACACACAAGACAACTGGAGCAGTTTGCTCATGAGGAGTGGGCCAAAATAGCTGTCGAGAGGTGCAGAAGTCTCATTGACAGTTACAGGAATGGTTTGATTGCAGTGATTGCCTCAAAAGGTTGTTCAACAAAATATTAAGTTAAGAAGAACCATCATTTCTGTCCAGGCCTATTTCATGAGGTTAATTTTTTTTTAAATTCTGTGGAAGCAGAAAAGCAATGTCTGACTTTGATTTGTTCATTTTCAAAAATTAGTAATTTATCAGATTCAAGTTATTTCTGTGACCATTGTGGGTTTTTCTTTCATTAAACGAGGGGTACCAACAATTTTAACCACGTGTGTAGTGTAAGTGTACATGTAATACACTGACTCACCAGTGATGTCTCTAGGTGAAGTACTTCATCTTCGCTTTTCTTCTTCATCTGGCACAGACAGCCATCACTTCTTCCAGCCAGGAATCATCTCTGCAGAAAATAACACACAGTTATCAATAACTGATCTCTTCTAGAGAATATTTCCACTTTTCCCCCCGACTTCTACACTACACCAGTTGAAGAAAAAAAGCAACATAGTGCCGTCCTGCACAGTAACAGGACCCCTCTTTTGTCCCATCCCATGGAAAACAATTTCCTAAAAAGTAAATTATATTACAGAAGTAATAATGTAATAATAATAATTGGAATCTAAAGTAATAATGTTCCCCACTGGTCACCATAAACTAATAAAGTATGTTCCTCAATCTGGCTCCCAAACAGTAATTAAGTCCCTTGTCTAGCCAGGCACCCCCATATGTCCCTTCTGGCCACCATTTGTCTAGTGTGACCCCTCCATATATTTATCCTAGCACACGTGTATCGAGCCTGCCCCCTCCTATATACCCATCCTAGCCCCCCCATGTGGCCAGTCTGCCCTCCCCACATATCCATCCTTGCCTCCATGTTTCCAGCCTGCGCCCCCATATATCCCACCCATATATCCTCCATGTGTCCAGCCTGCCCTCTACATACACATCCTGGCCTCCATGTGTCCAGCCTCCCCCCCTCATAAATCCATACTTCCCTTACCCCCTGCATATATCCATCCTGACACCCCCCATATATCCAGCGTGCCCCTCCATATATTTATGCTAGCCCATGTGTATCGAGCCCGCCCCCCCACGTATTCATCCTAGCCCCCCATGTGTCCAGTCTGTCCCCCCCCCATATATCCATCCTGGCCTCCATGTTTTCAGCCTGCCCCCCCATATATCCATCCTGGCCTCCATGAGTCCAGCCTGCCCCCCCATATATCCTTCCTGGCCTCCATGAGTCCAGCCTGCCCCCCCATATATCCATCCTGCCCCCCATATATCCATCCTGGCCTCCATGTGTCCAGCCTGCCCACCCCCCTTTGCCTAGGTCCAGCCAGGGTTCCCCCTTGTGTGTCCAGCCAGGGCCCCCCCTTGTGTGTCCAGCCAGGGCTCCCCCTTGTGTGTCCAGCAAGGGCTCCCCCTTGTGTGTCCAGCCAGGGCTCCCCCCCTTGTGAGTCCAGCCAGGGCTCCCCCCCTTGTGTGTCCAGCCGGGCCCCCCCTTGCGTGTCCAGCCAGGGTTCCCCCTTGTGTGTCCAGCCAGGGACCCCGTTGCGTATCCAGCCAGGGCTCCCCCCTCCTGTGTCCAGCTTGGCCCCCCCTCATGTGTGCAGCTTGGCCCCCCTCGTGTGTCCAGCCAGGGTTCCCCCTTGTGTGTCCAGCCAAGGCCCCCCCTCGTGTGTCCAGCCAGGGTTCCCCCCTCTTGTGTCCCGCCAGGGTTCCCCCCTTGTGTGTCCCGCCAGGGTTCCCCCCTTGTGTGTCCCGCCAGGGTTCCCCCTTGTGTGTCCAGCCAGGGTTCCCCCCTTGTGTGTCCAGTCAGCTGCCCCCTTGTGTGTCCAGCCAGGCTACCCCCTTGTGTGTCCAGCCAGGGTTCCCCCCTTGTGTGTCCATCCAGGACCACCGCTTTTGTGTCCAGTTGGCTCCCCCCTTGTGTGTCCAGCCAGCCTACCCCCTTGTATGTCCAGCTGGGCTCGCCTTGTGTGTCCAGCCAGGGTTGCCCCTTGTGTGTCCAGAGAGGGTTCCCCCCCTGTGTGTCCAGCCAGGCTACCCCCTTGTGTGTCTGTCCAGCTGGGCCCCCCCTTGTGTGTCTGTCCAGCTGGGCCCCCCCTTGTGTGTCTGTCCAGCTGGGCCCCCCCTTGTGTGTCCAGCTGGGTCCCCCCTTGTGTGTCCAGCTGGCCGCCGCCTTGTGTGTCCAGCCAGTGGGTCCAGACCATTACACACACACACACACACACACACACACCTCTTACCTTCCTGAGCTCCCGTGCGGTGTCCTCCTTCTCCTGAGTTGCGCGCCTCCTTCACAGCAGGCGCATGACGATGACGTCATACACCTACCAGCGAAGGGAGACACGCAGCTTCAGCTGCTTTACTGGGACGTGTGCCGCGGTGGTTCAGGTAATGAACGCTGCGTGCGCGCGTCCCTGCATACACTGTGCCTGCGCTTTTAAAGGGCCCGTGCCCCTTAAAACCGCAGGATTTTTTTTTGTTCTCTTCTCCCCCCTCTACTCTGCAGCAGGGGGCGGGGCCCACCGGGAAATTTCCCGGTATCCCGCCAGCCCAGACCGACCCTGTCGTTGTATGAATATTGGTATAAATGCACACTAATCTATAATAGTTAAAGATAGACTGGACTGTCAGCCAATGGTGTCTGGGTCGAATCAGTATGGGCCTCCGTCAACCTGCTCTATTTTCCCATGGCAGTCGCCGCCCCAGACCCTAACAGGAGCCCACACTACACTTTCCTGCAAGGATGAAAGTCTCACACTGTGGGCCATAGTCAATTTCTTCTACCACAGACCTTCTGTCCTTGCCTCCAATTTCCAGAGAGAGACAACTCATGCTCCCTTCTGCTCACATAACCGAATTTCTGTCCTTCCAATTGGGTCTACGCTCACACGACCGAATTTCCATTTCTGCAATCGGGTCTGTGCTATCTGCTATCTTTAGCCTCGACAATCAGGATCTCCTAGCCTCTGTAAGTGACTCGCCCAGGGTGATGGGGATGACTCGGTACCCGGGCCTTTCGCCTGACCTTCGGGATGTCACGGTGGTCGGCTCCCGGGCCCGTACTCTCGGGTCAGCTTTTAAAAAGGGATTGGTTTGTTTATTAGTTTTATTAAAGTTCGTGACGCCACCTGTGGTTTCTGGTGAGATTCACCAGCGCTGCGGCAGTCCACTGAGGCCGGTGATAAGGCAGCTTAGATGGTATCGCTTCCCACAGGTGGAGCAGGGCCTCAGGGCAGCGTAGGAGGGGGGATGCAGGGCAGGCGAGACAAATCCAGGTCAGAGCAAGAACAGGGACGGACACGATAGTCACTTCAGTACCTTTTACTGGTGGAAATTCAGACACATCCCAGAGCACTGTAGGGTGAAGGGTGCATATCAGAATCCTCCCCAATGAGCGGGTGTAGGGCCTCCTGTTTCTTGCCTCTGCGTAGTAAGTTTCTGACCTGCCTGGAGCTAGGCCTAACTTTGTCTCTGTCCTGCGCTGGCTGACCTTGTGGTAGGGCCTTTTCTTGGAATACACGCTCCCAGCTTACGAGGCCTATGTGTCTCCTGGCTCTGTTACGTATCAGCACTTTAGCGATCCTGGGACCTGTAGTTCTCCAGGGATTCCGGTTATACCTTACTGGGTCATAGAGATCCCGGTAAGCTCGGATCCGGTGTCCGGTAATGCTTCGGGGTGAGCTAGTTAAGCTCCTTTGCCCCCTATGTACTAACTTCTCCACTTGCCTTCGGCCTTCTCGGGCCCTCACTAGGCTATACACACTAACGGCAGCTTGCCACGCTTCACCGATCTTATGGCGCCGGCACACCTAAGTTCACTATTCAGAGCTACAACTGAGTCTGGACTGTGCTCCACTGCAGGAACTCTCTCAACAGACTTGACTAGGCTGAGCTCAACTCTGTATTCAGGTCTGTGCTTGCTGAACTCTCCAGAGGAACTGAACTGCCTGGCTCCACCTTCCCTTTTTATATCCGTAACGGGCTCCCTCTGCTGGTCTGAGGTGGAAGGTGGAGATGTGTGAATGTTTATGGGGGCCTCTTGTGGAGGATTCCATCAATGCACTCTTCCAGGATCTGTGATACAAAGCGCAGCTGGGCGTCACATTCCCCCCTAGCAAAGCTTAGCACTCCCGGTACATTTTATAACAATAAGAAACATTAACAATCTTCCCTTTATGGGAGGCACCAAGCTTAAACGTTGCATAATAATATCAACAAATACAAAGTGTCCTCAGAATTCAAGTCTCTTGTGGTGAGGTTCCCAAACAGGATGTCCATCTCACAGAGTAGAGTACTTGGTGGTTTGAGGGACCTGTCCCAAACCCTCAACGTAGGCCCTGGGGTGGCTGCAGGGCATGGAGATCCCGCGTTGGACCTCCAATAGAGCCACTCCAGACAGGTTTTCCTTCGGTGGTCACCTAAAGGGGCACTCCTGGGAGCGCAATTATATACAATAAATAGTTTTTGGGCTGCACACAGTCCTCAGCCACGAAGTTCTTTATGCAAACAATAGAGGAATTAATCAGGTAAAGTGTCCATGTCACTTGAACTGTTCAATAATAAAGCAAAGCACAAAATAATATACATTAGTACAGTACATTACAATTTAATACCCCAGGGGTAACTATCTACATTTGTCAGAGGTTAGCTATCTTACTGCTTGTACCTGAGAGGGGGTTTACCTCGCGTGCTACGTGTTGATCTGCGTAGTGCGGTGGTCTGTGAGGTATCAATATCTGTACTATCAATTACCCTACCAGTTCTACGTGTGACTATGTTGTAAAACTGCCTTAACCTCTCTCTGGAACTGGTAAGTCTACCATTGGCTGGGCCTTCTTGCTCTACTCCTGCCGGGGATCCTTCGTCCGGGGATTCTTCTTGAGCTGGCTCTTCTGTGGCACTAGGCTCTTCTGCAGCACTTACAGGTTCAACTTGCTGTGGAGGGTCTTCTGGTTGTTGAAAGAATTGGAGTATTGGAAAGATTACTGCTCCTCCTAGTTGGGGCCAATCTGCTGGGAAGTCTCCTAAGTCAGTATGGATTACTGCTTCTTTAGGCTCCTCCTGGATAATGAAAGGCACTTCTTCTTGGGGTTTCAGTAGATTTGGACATAACTTTAGATGGTCCCTGGATACTGTGGCAGTTGTCCTTCCTCCATCTCGACTAATTATGCAGGTCTTCTTATTATCAAATCTTGACTTCAGCACAGTGTAGGGTTCTTTCTCTCACTGGTCATCAAGTTTGTGGTTCCTTCTTTTCCTTTTCAATACTATTTCACCAGGTGTGAAAGGCTCTGCGGGTGCACGTTTATTGTAGTGGGCCTCTTGCTTATCCCTCACCCAGGTGAGACTGTCCTCGACACAGGCTTGTACCCTTCTGTACTGCTCTTGTCTGGTCATGTCCCAGTCCTCAGTGGTCACATCCGCTTCTGGTTCTACTACACCAAGCTCCAGATCCATAGGCAACTTCCCAGGTCTTGCACGCATAAGATATGCCGGAGTACAATTGGTGGAACTCACGGGTATGTGGTTGTACAGATCCACTAGGTCAGGTAGTAGGTCTGGCCACTGATTTCTCTCCTCAAGTGGTATGATCTTCAGCAGGTCGATGATGATGTTGTTCATCTTTTCACAGAAACCGTTGGTTTGTGGGTGGTACGGTGTAGTTCTTATCTTTTTACACCCGTACAGATGGCACAACTCCTTAAACAATTCAGCCTCAAAGGCCGGGCCTTGGTCCATCAGCACCTGCTCAGGGTATCCATGGAGTCCGCAGAAACACGCCTGGAAGGTCTTTGCTGCTGTCTCCGCCGTCAGGTCCTTGACGGGGGCGACCACCAGGAACCTAGAGTAGTGATCCACCATGGTCAGGGCGTAGGAGTACCCTGACCTGCTGGGTGACAACTTGACATGGTCCAGGGCCACGATCTCCAGGGGTCGAATCGTCTTGATGGGTTGCAGGGGTGCCTTCTGGCTGCTGTAGTCTTTTCTTCTGAGGCCACAGGGTCCACAGTCTTGGCACCACCGCTCAATGGAGCTGCGCATTACTACCCAGTAGAATCGACACTTCAGCAGGGTCTCTAGCTTTTTCCAGCCAAAGTGTCCCGCCTAATCGTGGTAGGCCTCCAACACCATTTCTTGCGGCCCGCCCAGTATTTAATTGTAAATTGGTAATTTGGCAGCTGAGCCATCCATCGTTGTTCCAGTGCTCCTAGCTTGGCTGTTTCAAGATGGGTCAAAGGGTTGTTATCAGTGAAGGCAGTGAACTTGCTGGAGGCCAGGTAGTGCTTAAATCTTTCAGTGATGGCCCAGACCAAGGCCAGGAACTCCAAATTGAAGCTGCTATAGTTCTCTGGGTTCCTCTCCGTCGGGCGGAGCTTCCTGCTTGCGTATGCGATTAACTTCTCCTGGCCATTCTGCTTCTGACTTAAGACAGCTCCCAGCCCTTCGTTGCTGGCATCTGTATACAGCAGGAACGGTTGGCTGTAGTCAGGGTAGGCTAGGATCTCATCGCCTGTCAGGATCTCCTTCATCTCCTGAAATGACTCGACTTGCTCCTTACCCCAGTGGAATGGGGGATTTCTGCCTTTGGGGGACTGCCCTACCAGGAGGTCTTGCAGAGGGGCTGCTTTCTTAGTATAGTCTTTTAAAAACCTCTGGTAGTATCCTACTAGTCCCAGGAACTGATGCACCTCCTTGAGGTTCTTCGGCTCCGGCCACTTCTGGATGGCAGCGATCTTCTCCGGGTCTGGTGCTACCCCTTCCGGACTGACAATGTGCCCCAGGTACTGTACCTTTCTCTTGAGCAGGTGGCACTTTGAGGGCTTCAGCTTCATCCCATACCGGGACAGTGAATCAAATACCTCTGCCAGGTGTTTCAAGTGGTCCTCGTACGTTCTGGAGTACACTATCACGTCATCCAGGTATAGTAACACAGTCTCGAAGTTGCGGTGTCCCAGGCAGCACTCCATCAATCTCTGGAACGTTCCAGGGGCATTGCAGAATCCAAACGGCATACTGTTGAACTCGCAGAGTCCCATCGGGGTTGTAAAGGCCGTCTTCTCCCGATCCTCCTCAGCCACAGCTACTTGCCAGTACCCACTAGTGAGGTCAAGGGTGGAAAAGTAATTTGCAGACTTTAAGGCAGCTAGGGACTCCTCTATGTGTGGTAAAGGGTATGCATCTTTATGTGTAATGCGATTTACTTGTCGGTAATCTACACACATTCTCATGCTCCCATCCTTTTTCCTAACTAGCACTAGGGGAGCTGCCCAGGGACTACAACTATCCCTTATTACCCCCGCCTTTCTCATGTCGTGCCACATTTCCTTAGCCTTCTGGTAGTGAGCTGGTGGTATAGGCCTGTAACGTTCATTGATTGGGGCATGGTCGCCTGTGGGGATATGATGTTGAACCCCCTTAATCCTCCCGAAGTCAAGTGGATGTTTACTGAACACCTGCGAGTATTCTTGAACCACCTGGTGTACACCCTGTTTTTGATGGGCAGAAGTGGTGTCTGTCCCAACATGGAGCTGTTGACACCAATCCTCCACCTGGGTTGCAGGGTCATTATCCTCCACTTCATCTGGTGAGGCTAAGGACTCCGCCTTGTGAATACAATTGTTATTTACAGCATGTAATTTGGCAACAGTGGCATAACGTGGCAATCTGACCTCATCTTCCCCACAGTTGAGAAGACGGACGGGCACCCTCCCATTGCGTACATCTACCACTCCTCTGGTGGTTAAGAGCGTGGGTCTGTGCTCGGAGCAAAGGGGTTCTACTACCGCCTGGTAGCTCTGTCCTCTAAGACCTATAGCAGCTCTACACCAGATGAGCATTTCACTCATTGGGGGGACGACAATGGGTGTGGGGTCCGTTACACGCACATTACCAATTTCACCTTCCGCTAACCTTACTTGCTGTTGGTACATCAGGACTCGGATCTCCTTCTGCAGCGCCCTCCTCTGTCCTGGTCTGGCAGTGTCAGCTATCTGTTGGAGCAAGAACACAACCTCTCCCAAACAGTTACCAACAATGTTTGCTTCGGGGTGAGCTAGTTAAGCTCCTCTGCCCCCTATGTACTAACTTCTCCACTCGCCTTCTGCCTTCTCGGGCCCTCACTAGGCTATACACACTAACGGCAGCTTGCCGCGCTTCACCGATCTTATGGCGCCGGCACACCTAAGCTCACTATTCAGAGCTACAACTGAGTCTGGACTGTGCTCCACTGCAGGAACTCTCTCAACAGACTTGACTAGGCTGAGCTCAACTCTGTATTCAGGTCTGTACTTGCTGAACTCTCCAGAGGAACTGAACTGCCTGGCTCCACCTTCCCTTTTTATATCCCTAACGGGCTCCCTCTGCTGGTCTGAGGTGGAAGGTGGAGATGTGTGAATGTTTATGGGGGCCTCTTGTGGAGGATTCCATCAATGCACTCTTCCAGGATCTGTGATACCAAGCGCAGCTGGGCGTCACATAAGGACTCTGCACCCCTTGCTTAATCCACATCCAATATTGATCTTGTGTTTCTGGACACACTCATCACCTACGTCAGGCCTAGCTACCACAGGTGACTTGTTACAAGTCGGGGCGACGACTGACTTCCTGGCCTGACCCCTGTGGCTTTTGTATTTTTCTGCTGCAGATCACATGTCCCCTGTGTACCTAGCTCTGCTTTCCTCTCATTCAGCCTGCCTTCTGTCCTTTGGTTCCAATACCCTTTCAGGGTCCTACACCTATATTCCTGATCACTACATGGCAGCATCTGCCCACAAATACCTTACAGCTCATTTCTATTATATGAATCACTCACTCTCCTTACATTCCTCCTCTCTTTAAGCTCATCAGTACTTGGATGAGAAAGGTTACTTATGCTCTAGATGCTCCTTGGCGGTGGTCTCAGAGTCACCAATATCCAAACACACTCCTGTGTCTGCTGTATTACATACTGCCATATGAAATCATCTTCCGCATACCTCCTGGGTGAAACACCAGTGTTGGTACATTCAGATCTGTGAGGTCCCTCCTGACCTGTCTCTTCTGGGACACTGAGGCCCTGAAACACTCTTCCTGTGATTTTGACCTCTACCCTACCCTCTAAGCTAGCCCCGGTCATTCTCTCTTCATCAGACACACATATCGGTAGCATGTAAGGATGCCGCACTCTCTCTGGTGCGACGTCTTCTCCTTTCGGGGTGTACTCTCCTTGTCACTCGATGAGGAACAGCCTCCGATGCGTAGTCCAATTTTCCCCAAGGGTGCTTCACTTGAACCAAAACTCGATTCCCCAGCTGTAATGGTGCCTCCTGCACAGGAGTTACTACAGGATGCCTTTTCCCCTGGGGCTTCTGTACAATCTTAAGTCTCAGTGTTTCTAACCGATGTTGGTGTTCCCACACCAAAGTTGTGGTGTTTATCTACGTACTATCTTCCTCTGGATCAAGCTCTAGCTCAGTAACCTTACGGCTGTTACGTCCAAACAGCAACGTGTAAGGCGTGTACCCTGTCGTAGCATGAACCCGGTTACTGTACACCCAGACCAGTTCTGGTACAAATTCAGGCCATTTCATTTTCCTGTGTCACGGTGTAGGGGAATGCTGGTGAGGAAATAGCAGATACGGGCTGGGTGAGCAGGGAAAACTAATCTGTCCCTAGACTGGGAACCCTGAATAGCCCTGACCCCAAAAGTATCTCTGATGGTGAGAAGGTTCGGGTCTCCACCCTAAGCCCTAACTCCTCCACAAGACCTGCGCTAATTCCCCAAACCTCCCTCCGCAGAACAAAGGTACAGCAATCTCAAAGGAAAGGACTTCAGCAGCACAAACGAACAGCACTGCACAGCACGGCTTCCAGGTATAGAGTGAAACTCTATCAGCTGCACCACCTGGTGGAAGGCGAGGCTACTTAAAGGCTAAGGGGAGGAGACACACAGAAACTCACATCCACCAGGACATGGCAATAGAATTGGCATGAACCCATGCAGTACAAGAGGGAATTTCACAGTTTAAGTTACAGCGGCATCTAGAATAGACCGCAGACACACAGCGCTAGACAGCGTGTGACATCCTGTCATCTTCCTGTTGTCCTCCACAATTCTCAGAATGTAGATAAAGTTCTGTTGAAACGTTCACAGTCCCCATTTCTCTATGGGTGGTAGGGTGTAGTTCTGGAATTCTCAATGTTGTACAGTTGGTGCAATTCATCCATGACTTTTCCATGAAAACAGGCTCCCATCTCAGAGTGAATTCTTTTTGGACACCCGTATACGCAGATGAAGTCATGACAGATGGCACAGGCTGCTGACTCGGCTTTTTGATTCCCGGTGGGAGTCATGACTGCTAACTTATTAAAATGATCCATCATCACCAGACAGTACAGACAACCATTATCGGAGTGGCTGATCTTGAGATAGTCCACCATCAGCACTTCCAAAGGGAAAGAAAACCTCTTCACCTATATAGATGCTCTGTGTTTAGGGGGTTTAGTCATCTCACCCTGATGGGATTTCCGGTAATCTTCTTTCACCACTCGATTTACTTGTGGCCAATACAGAAGCCGTTGTAGCCAGTGGAAAGTTCTCTCTGTTCTGAAATGGGTATCACTCTCATGGACTTCCTTCTTCACTATGGGCATCATTCCTTGTGAAATCATTAGCAGATTACAATGAGGCAATCTGGGCTACCGCCTAGGGCCAAAGGCACCGGGGGTCCTTTGGCCATATTGTCCTCATTATAATGGTTTTTTTCACCACTGTCGGCAGTGGACATCTCCAGAGAGGGAGCTTTCCTAAAGCTCAGCTGCCAGCAACTCACAATGGTTTGCTGGCATCTACAAGGCTATGTGTGTATGTGCTCTTAGGAATAACAGAAGCTTTGGTCCTCTCCTCCACTTTTGGCTGAGATTTAGAGGATTAATCGGAGACATAGAACCGCTGTTCTCCACTTTGGAATCCAACCCTTCAGATATATGGTATATGATGTATAGTATTGATATACCAAAAATATCAGTAATAATCAATTAAATTCTAAAAGACATTAATCAATTTAAAATTTGTATTTATTTAGTTTAATTAAATCTGGCATGGAAGGATGAAGACGTGTTCTTGGAGAAGCCTTCAACTTTAGCAGGTGTTTCTTGCTGGTCAGGAGGCCACGAGTAGATGGTTCAAATCCTTCCATACGGGTACAGCATTGATGGTGGACATGCTGTAGTTTCTTCAGGGTTCTAGATGTGGGGGTTTTCTGTCCTCGAGATGTCTAAGGTGCCCTGGTGACAGCAGGCAAAAATGCAGCTTCCTCTGACAGTGCGAGCAGCCCTGGATAATCCACGCCGGCAGAATGATATCATCCGGCGGAAGATGGAACCTATGAGAAAAGATGTAAAACTAATGTAAGTAATGGGACTCCATATTAGAGGGTACTACTGTGGTGTCACTGTGGGAGAACATTAGAGGAATCTCATCACACAGAGGGCAGGGATCATTGTCAGTCATCATACATGTGACAATCCCACCACTGACAGATAACATCTGCTCCACATGACTTCTTCTCACTGACATCATACAACAGGGAGATTATTGTCACACTTACCTCGCCTACTTTCCCCCTCTTCTACTTTCTCTGTTTTTTCTTGTCTTCTCAGTTTTAGAAAATATTTTCTTTTCTTCTGAACTGGAGATTCTAATCAAAAAGTCAGAAAAAAATATTAATTATAAACTTCTAAAATATTTTCTTTGTATCTATATAGAGTTATGCAACTGATTAATATGCACCTGTAGCATTTCTGTGTGCCGCCATGTGGTGACTCCCCAAGGAAATATGTCCCCTTATTATCATGACATACTTGCAGCAAGCCACTGTGTTATCATATAATCAGTTAGATTAAACTTCAGTGTAACTTTCAAGAGCACCCATCACCAGATCAAAAGTTTCTGAGATTCACTCTTATCTTATGTCTGCTGCTCCCCTGAGTATTCTGATATTTGTTTTGCTAAAATCCACCCTATGGTTTTTTCCATGAGGGTGTGGCTCACAATTTTATATTGCAGAGTAACCTAAAGACACGCCCCAGAGGATCCTGTGAGCACCGCCCTCTTGGAAAAGACCATAAACATTAGCACTAAATAAGACCCATAACTCAAAAAACTGAATACTCAGGGGCGCAACGGGAATAAAGTAAGTAATTTTTGAAGCCTTCATGTGCTGATTCACATTATAATTTTGGATTATAGGCTATAGTTGGATGGCCTATAAACCTGTACATACCTGACAATGAGGACGAGGATGACTCGTTGTTTTTAGCAGTGAAACACTGATTGTCTCCATTAGTTTTGGAAGAGGAAGACTCTTTCTGCCTGTTTGGTAGAAGAAAGACCAGTAAATTAAAAGTAAAAACAATAGAAAAAATGAAGAACACCTGTTTGTGAGGCCAATTAGGACAACATAGAGGGGATACCCTGCCCACGGCCTCAACTAGTAATATTGGCCTGTCATGAGCTGGAAATGAATGGCTGGTCACAATGATCAGCTGTTATTGCAGTGTTATCACAAGCCAGACGCACAGAGATCAGCAATCATGGGGTGGTGGATGCTGGATTTAGATTTGTGTTACTCGTGTCTTGTATTTGGTTCTGAACATACATCAAAACTAAATCTCATAATAATAATAATCTACTCACATGTCTGAGTGTTTTTCACTGTTCTCTTGGGAACACTGTGGAGGTGACATAGGCTCTACATTGGTCATCATCCCGGTATTGGTGATATTTAGCTAAAACACACAGAGAAAAATAAATTGATTTATTTTTAAGCATTTTTGTAATTATAGGTTTTAGACATACTATTAGCCACATACTTACTTTACAAAACCTTTGATAAGATGATACAAAGTTTTTTATTTCTGGCCAGCCATTGTCCTCTCTTGTGTCCGCCTCATCTGAATTCATGTGTCTGCTACAACGAGCTACAAAGTACAAGTGTTATCAGAGATAATTAGTATAAGACCCGGTCAGACATTCACCCTGTTATCACTAATAATGATGAGAACTTATCTTCACATAAAATGAAAGACAAGACACACAGCAGTTTTCTGCAGATGACGTCTCATTTTACTTACTGATAAAGTAGCGGGTGTCCTCATCTGACTTTAGCTCAGGAACGAACAGGGGCTTCTGACTTAGAAGGTTGTCAAAGTCTAAGTGATGCAGAAATGGATGCATTTTGATCTCATTTGCTCCTCCTGGAAAAGGAAGACAAGAAAGAATGTGATAGAGTCATTTTTAGAGAAACTGCTCCATATCGGTACAGTTTATGTTAACCTGAACTGAAGATGTAACAGCAGACATGAAGGAAATGTACTGAAAGTCACAGTATGAAAAATGGGGAATGGATAAGTAGGTAGATTACTGAACCTCATGGACACAACCATTTGTCTGGTCACAGACGTGTAATAAGTCATAATACTATTATAATATTACCTGTCCCAAGTCTATCTGCTGGATCTTTTCTGAGCAGCTGAGTGATGATGTCCCGAGCATCAGGTGGAGTAGAGTATTTATGATATGTCAAAATTAATTTATCTGTTATATAGAAACAAATATTACAGGAAATGAAACATTTTCATTTATTTTTATAAAAAATGTCCTTAATAAGGCTAGAAATTAAACCAGAAAACCAATGAAACCAAATAACAGTGACATCACAAGCATTCAGATTATTTTACTTACCCTCAAGGACACTGCGTAAAATATCTCTTTTTAAAGCCCCTTTAAATGGTGTACATCCATAAAGAAATTTATGTAGAGTGATCCCTACTGACCACCAATCAACGGGCCTTCCATAGCCTTTCCTTTGGATAATTTCTGGGGCCATGTAACTAGGGGTGCCAAAAGTCTGGAAACCAACAGAAGAATGAGATGATAATCAATAAATATAATTGCGTCAAATAACATCAGTGCAAACGTTTTATAGAGAAATTGTCAGAGAAAGAGAAAGAGATGAAATCTGTAAAGTACAAGACCTTGTAAGTAAAGCCTACCTCTTCATCAAGGAACTCGCTGGTGATGTCCTCAGTTGAAGCCTTGTAGATATCTGAGCTTGGTCTCATGAGGCCGAGTTTTGAAACCCCAAAATCGGTGACCTTAATATGTCCTGTTGATGATATCAGGAGGCTGTGAAAGAAAGAAATGGTGTCAGACCCAAGTAATTACCCATAGACTGTATAAAAACTATAATTTTTTTTCCCCTTTATTATACTACTGGGGTCACTTACTTGCCAGGCTTCAGGTCTCTGTGCACCACACCATAACTGTGCAGGTATTCCACAGCAAGTACCGTTTCCGCAATGTACATACGGGCCAGGGGGACTGGTAAAGGACCCCTGCACTTTATAAGACTGGCACAGTCTCCTCCTATCGGAGAAAGCAAATATGAGAGGTGAGGGTTTGTTTCAATGTAAATTACACATGATGAGGGTGAATATGAAATAAGTGGAAATATTGGGACAAGATGGCCTATATAGAGATATACTGTGTAATGTAGAGCGTATACTGTATACTATATGTTGCCATCCATGTGGGCACATTATGGTCATATATAGGTGCTAGGACAAAACAGATGTGGGCTGGATATAGATACAATGGATGTGTCCTACCTGGTACATACTCCATGACCATACACAGATGAAGTTTAGTAGGGAAAGAGCAGAACATGGAGGCCACAAAGGGACAATCAGCGAATGCTGAGATGTCCCTCTCCAGAAAGGCCAATTCAAGTCTCTTTGGCTTTTTCAGGTTCTCCTTGTCCATTGTCTTCATAGCACAAATCTGGTTTGTGTCTTTATGGCGCACTAAGTGGACGGCCCTGGAGAGGAAGAAAATCCATGATTTATTACAAATTCTTATTAACAGTCCATCTATAGACCTCATCAAATGATCTCCTGTACTAATGGTTAATACTAGATGTGAGGCCATCACTATAAATCCATGTCTAGAAATGCATAAAATAATACTCCATAAATGATTATCAATGGAGGGTCCACAGCCACGTCACATCCTAACTGACCTGACAGATAGATGTGGACAGTGATGTGGTCTCCTAATTTCTCTATGGGAATATTACATGGGCAGGACACCGAGGCATCATCATAAGGAGCCCTGGGAAATAAATATTATACCAAAGTAAAGCTCACCCAAAGGCTCCACTGCTGATCAGTTTGATCTGTTTATAGTCGCTCTTACAAGGATTTCTCTCTGGGTTCAATGATCCGATCAAGGCCTAAAAAGGAATAAGAAATGACATTAAGACAGAAAATGCAGGAGAATAAAAGCTCAAGATGCAGGAACGTCTCCCTTCTATATTATGTCCCCACTGATTACACTGTAGAGAACGTAATACAAGCCGGACCCACCACAGACCCCATTATATTATAAAGGGAAATCCCCCATACACATAAATCAATACTGCAGGGAAGGATAAGGGACATCACACAGAGGGGGCAGGAAGAATAACGCCATTATCACACATAATATGTCTGATCTACATGACGAACAGTGATATCCCATTGTCATATGGGATATAATATGGGATGTATAATTCACACCCGTCATCTAATGATATACAGACGTCCCTCTGATACTTACACTGGCAGATTCCTGGATGATTTCTGGTGTCTCACATATTCCACCATCAGTATTTGCCGGCACAGTTATTCCTAAAATAATGAAGAAACGTTATTTATTAAATGTCTATATCAGCACTTAATAACCAAAAGAAAAGGAAGTAAAAAAGTCAAATATCAAAAAACATAACAAATTGTATTGATTAATCAGAACAATTCATGATAAAAAAAATAATAAGAGAATGTCAGACACAGAGAACGCTCTCTCTTTCAAACCAAGAACAACTGATCAAAATCACTTCAAAACCTATTCATAATGGTATTCATACAAGTTTGTGTCTGTTTAGAATGTAGAAGATATAGGAACAATCTGTAGTCCTCAAAATTAATAAGACAAATAAAAAAGAGAAACCTGCACAGTCTGGGAGGGTGGGAAGCAAGACCCCGACATGTGTTTCGCATAGGCTTCTTCCAAGGGGTATTGAAGAAGTTTTGCGTAGGCTTCTTCCAGCGGGTGTGTAAGAAGCCTACATGAAACGCGCATCAGGGGCTCACTCCCCACCCTCCCAGACCATGCAGGTTTCTCCTATTTATTTGTTTATTTATTTATACAGAGGATGAAGAATAAATCAAAATATTCTTTGCCGTTCTCAATAACGAAATATTTGAATGTAAAATATTAGATGATCGTCTTACCTTCTATCAGATCGGAGTTTGGCCCTGGCTGACTATTATCAGGGTCAGCAACATTTAGGTTTTGCCCCTCTGCGGAGTCGCCTTTTGATGTTTCCTGATGGATATAAGATATACAATTAATATAACATTTCTCAAACACTAGATTACCATATATATAAAGCAGGAAGGATTAAACCTGGATTTACTTGACAAGTTCAGTATTGGACGGACAATTCACGGCCGCTCTATCAAGTAAATTTACATTAATATTTAAGCGACTTGTATCTACAACTGTTCTCTAATAACTTCTATCAGAACTGCAGCATTTACAAGGAGGAAGATTGTGATGATCGAGTGAGACAGAGGTAGAAATACAAGCTCCGCACCGCTGAGTACAGACTGTCACCACAGAGGATGGAGCCGCAGAGACAGGCTGCCATAAAATATCCTGTGTCTGCCTGGAGCGGAGAGAGGAAGGCCTCTACCATCATAAATCTGACCTTCTGCTATATGACTGGTAATCTGGAGAAGATCAGACAACAAGGACATGAGATGTAGAAGATGACAGATCCTTACCAGGCGCTCCAGTGAGTAGGCCGGATACTCCAGTACAAGCAGGACATTTTGGGCCAGCTGTTTGAAAAAGGCCAATTCTCCACTTTGTGATTTTTCTTCAGCCTATAAAGATGAAAATAAACAAGAAATGAAAATAATCAATAAAATTCATGAACATATATGGTATTGCCACGTTTGTTAAAGTCTGATCTCTCAAGATAGGTGTTTATTAATTGTGTTAATTAATTCCCTAACACCGAGAAAAAAAATCAAAACGCTAGATTTACAGGTTTTTTTGCTCACCTCACTTCACTAAAAAAATGTAATAATAAGTAATTAAAGCACCGTATGTACACAAAAATGATATCAATAAAAACCTGAGTTCACTGCGCAAAAAAAGGCTTTACTTAGTCCTATCAACAGAAAAATTACAATGTTATGGGTCTCTGAATATAGTGACACAAAGAACCATTTCATCTCAATTGGAATTTTTTTCACCTTGTTTCAATACAATGTATGGTAAATAGGATGGAGCCATTGAAAGCTGCAATTCATCCCAAAAAAACAAGCCCTCACATGTCTATGCCAATGGAGAAATAACAAAGTTATGGCTCTTGAAAGAAAGTGAGGAAAAAATGAGAGCAGAAAAATGAAAAATTCTGTGGTCCATAAAGGGTTAACCAATCCTATTCCCTCCTCCCCCCGCATCCAGGACCTTCCCACCCCTAATTCAACTAACCCTTTAGATCCCACCCCCTCCTTTGTCATGTAGCCTGATTGCCCTGTTTTGACTCCAGGCTATTCTTATCTGGGTATTTGGCACAGGTTAAACTTAAACTTGTATTCCATTATTATTTTCCATTATTATTATATATAATTTGTGCAGATTGTCTGCTACTTACCTGGTGTACTAATGTCCAGATGTTCTGCTGTAAATGCTCAAGATATTCTGAGCTTATACAACCTTGGTGGTATTTGGTCAGGCAATCTCTCACAAGCTCCATAACCAGCCGGTAAGTGAAGCTGAGGACGCCATCGGGTAGTGGTAGCACAAAGTCAGGGTCATAGGTGGTAAGAATCCCCTGGAGTAGTGCTAACACCTGAAGTCTGTCTGGAGGAATTCCAGACATTTCAAGTAATCCAAGCGCGGTTAGTATATGACTAGCTATATGGCTTATCACACCAACAGCAATGACACCGGAATGTCAAAGTGACAACAGGAGTGTAAACACTTGTAGAAGTAGTGATGGTTAATTGTGATGTCATAATGGAATCTTGTGTTCTAATCTTAAAGGGGCATCTTACCTTATAAGGAAGTTGCCTTGCAACCCTTAAGTAGGGAAAAATATAGGCTCAGCATCAGTATCTGTTATACACAATAAAAATTATAGCGTTTTGTATCAATAAGAAATTCCGATTCCAGCGCTAACAGAAATATCTTTCTGTGGGAACAGGGCATGTGGGGCTGGGGCTGCATCCAACCCTGGCATATGAAGCACGCTGGCCCATGTTGCTCTGCCACAACCACTTCCAAAGATGGGGGTCTTTATTACAAATATGGCCCTGCCTACCAATGGAGAAAATCAAAATTTACTACTCCCAATAATTCCAGTTTTTAAAGTTGGCAAAATAGGTCTCTTTATAATATTAATAGTAACCTCTTGACCCTCCTTATAATAATAATAGCGCCCATCTGGTTCTCCTGATAATATTAAAGGGAATCTGACAGTGGCATCAACCCTCATAAGCTATCTATATGGGCATTTAGGTCATAGAACGTTGAAGAAACCGATACCTTGATATCTGCCATCTGATGTCTTATTCCACAGAAATCCACATTTCTTTTATATGTAAATGAGCTGTTAAGATCTATGGGCCGGACATAGATCTCCCTGAGAATCTGCATCCAGAGATTATTTTCAATGGAACAGGTAGTTATCAGTGGGAGACATGTACATCAGGAGAGTAGACGGTCAGTCATTACATGTGTCACACTGGAAATGACTCTTTTCATTTATAATAAGCCCTGGATGCAGATTCTCAGGGAGATCTATGTCCGGCCCATAGATCTTAACAGCTCATTTACATATTAAGAAAAAAAGTAAATTTCTCTGGATTAAGACATTCATCAAATAGTGGCTATCAAGGCATCACTCTATTCAACTTTCTCTGACCTGCATCTTTATGTAGACGGCTTATGAGGGTTGATCTTACTGACAGTTTCCCTTTAATAGTGTGGCTCGGACCTCCTTATAATAATAGTGCCCCTTATGGGCCTCCTTATAATAATGATAATAATGGTGACTACCTGTTCTTTTTTATTAAATTAAAAATAATAATGCTCCGTCAGGCCTCTTTATAATAGTAATATTAATGATAAAAATATTAGATGACCCCACACGGTTTAGGGAAAGTGTCACTGAATGCAGAAGCCGGGTCTAAGCTCCTAATAAACACTACCCACCTCCTGCCCTGCTGTGTTATCACAGGCTTTATTCCCCTTCAAGCCTAAGCAGCAGAATGCCGGTATCTCCTCTTACTGCTCCATTTCACCTGCTGTCAGTAATGCAAAGTGCCTGAGCCCTGTTTTAAAGCCTCTTGCTAACCCCCTCCCACCATGTATCTAGTGGTAGACCCCATATTAATATAAGCCCCCTACATACCTTGAGCTGCCCCTCTCCAGCTGTCTTTTCTGGAGCTGATCCCAGCAGGTATGGCTGACAAGAGGCTGCAGCTGGAGGCCTTGTGCTTCAAGCAGCATTGTGGGGAGGAAGGATAGCTGTCCTGACTTCTGGCAAGGCTTGCAAGTCTCCTTCACGGCTGGACTGGGCATCTGGCAATTCTGTCAAATTCTGGCTTGGCCGGTCTGGCAGTGGGCTGCATCAATCCGCAACACTATTAACTGTTAACAATTATAGTGAAGCAGAGAGCCATCAGCTCCCTGCTCTGCCACTTAACTAAGGCAAGCCACAGATTGCTTCCGGCCACAGGCAGGGACTGCAAGGGATCGGTACCACGTAATGGACGTCAGGCAATAAGATGACATCAGAGACTGTAGTGAGGAGGAGCACATCACCACTCGGCATGGGAGTGTCGTGAGGAAAATATGAGTTTATTTCTATTTTTTTGCAGTCACTGCAGGGTACTAATATTATTACAAGATAAGATACCTAGGGGGGCACTAATGTCTCATAAAGAGGCCAAGGAGGGTGACATTGTTATTACAGGTTGTCCCATGGGGCTCTTTTATTATCACTATGGAGGAGGCCTAGAGGGGCTCTGTTATTATTATAAGGAAGCCCGGGGATATTAATATTATTGTAAGAAATCCCGGGGCGCTATAAATATTATAAGGAAGCCCAGGGTCCATTATTATTATTATTATTATTATTTTAAGCAGGCCCAGGGGGTCTCTATTATTATTGGGGCAATATTATTGTAAGAAGCCCTGAGTGCACCATTATTATTAGGTACAGATGGGGGCATTATTACTCTGTAGTGGCACAGAGGGGACACTGTTACTGTGTGGGATACAAAAGCAGGAAGCTCTTTCTATGCAGGGTACAGAGGGGGCATTATTACTACGACAGGGGTGGGCAATTAATTTTCCAGAGAGGAAACAAGAGAGACTGTGACTGTTGTGGAGGGTCAAACCAATAGGCTGAATTTAATTCTGCTCATCATTAATATTACCAAAAATAATTACAATTATTATTTTATAATAATAGTATCACTTAATATTAAGTAGAATTAAGTATGCTGACATCCCCCTATATACCGTACGAGCCCGCAAACAGCCTCCAATATACAGTATGAGCCCCTACACAGCCCCTTACATACAGTATGAGCCCCCAAATAGCCCCTCTATATACAGTGAGCCCCCACATAGCCTCTCTGTATATAATATGAGCCCTCACATAGCCTCCTATATATAGTATGAGCCTTCACATATTTCCTATATACAGTATTTGCCCCATAAACAGTATTAGCCCCCCATAGCCCCTCTATATGCAGTGTGAACCTCACATGGCCTCCTATATACAGTATATATACTCCTATGTGAGCCCTCACAAAGTTTCATAGTTTTGAAGTTGAAGATAGACTTAACACCATCAAGTTCAACCTATAGTCTAAAATGTTGATCCAGAGGAAGGCAAAAAACCCATGGGGCAGAGATTAATAGCTCCATATTAGGGGAAAAATTCCTTTCCGATTCCATAAGACAATCAGACTAGCTCCCTGGATCAACGCCCCATCACAGAATCTAGTGCCCATATCATGTAATGTTATATTTCTGGAAATTGCAGTTGGAACCAGCTCAACACACCGGAGTAATTAAAAATTTGCAAACTCTTTATTGGAAATCCTTTAAAAATGAAATTGATAAAAAATTGGGCATCTTAGACAACAAAGAGGGGTGTAACAGGAATCAATCCATACGCGTTTCTAGCTACATGGCTCTTAAACACAGTGTTCAAGAGCCATGTAGCTCGAAATGTGTATGGATTGATTCCTGTTACACACACCACCCCTCTTTATTGCTTTGTTGTCTGAGATGCCCAATTTATTATCAATTTCATTCTTAAAGGATTTCCAATAAAGATTTTGTGAATTTTTAATTACTCCGGTGTGTTGATCTGGTTCCAACTCCAATTTCCTCAACTACCTCCAGCGCTGTGCAGCAGCGGGGACGCCGTGCTCCTCCCGGACTGGAACAGCATCTCAGGGGTGAGCTGAATTTTTTCTTATTTAATGTTATATTTCTCAAGAAAAGCATCCAGACTCTTCTTCAATTTTTGTAGTGAATCACTCATTACAAACATCATCTGGCAGAGAGTTCCACAGTCTCACTGCTCTTACAGTAAAGAATCCGCGTCTGTGGTAATGATTAAACCTTCTTTCCTCTAGACGTAGAGGATCCCCTTTTGTCCCCATCGCAGGCCTAAGTAAAAAAGCTCATTATACACATCTCTGTATTGTCCCCTCATATATTTGTACATTGCAGCAGGATCGCCCCTAAGCCTTCGTTTTTCCAAACCGAAAAACCCCAAGTTTGATAATCTGTCTTGGTATTGCAGTCCACCCATTCCCTTAATAACCTTGGTTGTTCTTCTCTGTACTCACTCTAGTTCAGTTATGTCCTTCTTATACACTGGAGACCAAAATTGTACAGAGTATTCTAAGTGGGGTAGCAATGGTGACTTGTATGGTGGCAAAACCAATGTTCTTGCCATGAGTGTTTATGCCTCTTTTAATGCATCCTATCATTTTCTTTGCCTTGACAGCAGCTGCCTGACACTGGTCACTAAAGTGAAGTTTGCCGTCCACCCATACACCCAAGTCTTACTCAGTGACTGTTTTACCCAGTGTTTTACGATTTAGTTCATAATTATTTATTTTATTTCCTCTGCTCAAGTGGAAAGTGGTGACTACCTGTTCTTTTTTATTAAATTAAAAATAATAATGCTCCCTCAGGCCTCTTTATAATAGTAATATTAATGATAAAAATATTAGATGACCCCACACGGTTTAGGGAAAGTGTCACTGAATGCAGAAGCCGGGTCTAAGCTCCTAATAAACACTACCCACCTCCTGCCCTGCTGTGTTATTACAGGCTTTATTCCCCTTCAAGCCTAAGCAGCAGAATGCCGGTATCTCCTCTTCCTGCTCCATTTCACCTGCTGTCAGTAATGCAAAGTACCTGGGCCCTGTTTTAAAGCCTCTTGTTAACCCCCTCCCACCATGTATCTATAGCATCGGCGTCTCTGCCCCCTGCTGGCGTAGCGTACATGTACATACCATATCATACGTGTACGTTACGGTAAGCTCGGACCAATGAGAGGAAGCATCCGGCGCTCAATCAGAGGAAGTATCCGGCACCCAATCAGAGGGACAGCTGTAACATCACGTGCCAACGTTAGCTGCTGGTCTGAGATTGGCTGGCGGCTGCTTCCTGTGATTGGGCGGAGCTTACAGTAATGTACGGGACGCTACATGTAGGGTACAGCAGCGGAGAGAGACCGGCGGTCGGGCGGAATCCAGCGTGGAGCCACAGAGCACCGATGAGTGTGTGTGTTCTGGCGGGTCTGGCAGTGGCATGGGGTTATTTGGTGGTGGCAGCGTGTTTGGTGGATCCAGCGGCGACCCCAGGAGCGGCTCTGACAACGGCGGCGTCTCTGGCGGTGTGTCCGGCTGTGCTTGGAGCAGCGTTTGCAGTGGCGGGTGCAGCCAGGGTGTCCTGTGCCATCTTGGGACACTCATGTGCTTCCTGCCGGGCACAGCCGCGGTGCCTTATGGGATTCGTTCACTTCGCAAACTGCCAATTATGTAAGTACATAGCCTCCCATTGCTTAGTGTTCTTGATTGTCTTTGTGGGCACACTATCTCCTCCGTAGTGTAAAAACAAGGCAGCAGCGCAAGTGCGAATGCTCGCTGGGTTATGTCATCATCTTTGCCAGTGATGGTGCATCGGAGACCAGAGCTGTGGAGTCAAAGTCGGAGTCGTGGAGCCTGAGTCGGTGCCAATTTTGGTGGAGTCGGTATAAAAAGGACTGACTCAGACTCCAAAAATATATAATAAATTGGGTACGGTAGTGCAATGCAATATTTGCAAATTATTATGTTCTACATATCTTGATTATTATAGCAATGATTAAAAGGCTTATGTTCACATGATGCTACAATAAATGTATCACCTAAACATCAGCAATGTACGAAGGAGTCAGAGTCATGGAGTCGGAGTCAGGGAAATTGAGGAGTCAGTGGTTTGGCTTACCGACTCCACAGCCCTGGAGACAGCCAGGCAAGTGTCGCTGCTGCAGTTGTGTGTGCCTTTCCCAGAATTTCGCGCAGTATCCTAGATGCCAAATTGCAGCATCTGTATCCAGGATCGTGCATCTACCTAATAATGCATGTTGCAGCAGCCTCCAAGATGCATTATCAGTAGGAATAGATATATTCAGATGCTGAATATGGACAAATATTTTCAATTAACACTACCCCACCACTATACTAGAGAAGCAAACAAAACCATCTCAAACTTTTATTTAAAATATTTTATTTACTGGAAAAAGTAATGAGGCAGAGGGCAAAAACATTTAATACAAAAAAAAAATAAATTCATATATGTACTCTTTTAAAAACAAAGGAAAGAAATTCTGCATTAATGAGCCTTGTCATTTATTCATAACTCTGTCAATCTTGCACCAATGCCATCCAGACATGACATCCACATTTGGAAATCTCAATCCCCTTTTTTTGCCAAGAAACATCTAAAGGAGTTATTCAAGTCTCCAACGCTTGGTTACCTAAATAGAAAAAAATAAATAATATAATATATATATATATATTAGATGGTGGCCCGCTTCTAACGCATCGGGTATTCTAGAATATATATGTAGGCTGCTGGGGTGTATATAGAGGCTGCTGGAGTATATATAGAGGCGGCTGCTGCTGGGCTGTATCTAGAGGCGGCTGCTCCTGGGGTGTATATAGCGGCTGCTGGGCTGTATATAGAGGCTGCTGCTGCTGCTGGGGTGTACTGACCAGAAAATGTGACTGCCTCAGCCAATCACAGGCCATAGTTAACCGGATTTACCCAAAGTCCATTTTCCCTAATATGGGTAAATCCAGTTAATTTGTAGCATATAGCACAGTGGGTAACCGAAGTCCATTTTTCCCTAATCTGGTGAACAACTGCAGTATATGATACTACTTAACCGTTTTTACTCAAAATGAAGGGACTTTGTCGTTTTTTAGACCCTGGGTCACTGCCCCCCCGTGCTGGATCTGCCCCCGCAGTGTTCGCTTTCTACCCTCCATCCCACGTGCTGGCTCTTATGCAGCGGGTGAGAGCGGGCAGAGTAGGCGTGAGGGGGTAGAGCAGAGTGAGGGTAGTAGCAGAGAGCGGGACAGCGGGGGGACAGTGGGAGACAGGAGAACACAAAGGGAGACAGTAGAGCACAATGGGGTCAGTGGAACACAGCGGCGGACAGCAGAGAAGGGGTCAGTGGAGCATAGCAAGCAAAGCAGGGTACAGCGGAGTACAGCAGGGGACATTAGAGCAGAGAAGGGGTCAGCGGAGCAGAGTGGGGGACAGCAAAACAGAGAAGGGTTCAGCAGAGCTCAGCGGGGGTTAGCAGAGAAGGGTCAGTGGAGCACAGCGGGGTACTGCAGAGCAGAGAAGGGGTAAGCAGAGCATAATGGGAGACAGCAGAGCACAGTGGGGGACAGCAGAGTAGAGAAGGGGTCAGTGGAGCACAGCGGGGAAAAAGCGGAGCAGAGAAGGGTCAGTGGAGCACAGCGGGGGACACCAGAGGAGGGGTTAGCAGACCACAGAGGGGGACAGCGGAGCAGAAAAGGGGTCAGCGGAGCATAGCTGGGGACAGCGCAGCACAGTGGGGGATAGCGAAGCAGAGAAGGGTCAGTGGAGCACAGTAGGAACAGAGAAGGTCAGTAGAGCAGAGAAGGGGTGTGTGTGTGTGTATATACACATGCGGTGTGTGTATATGTGTTCCCTCGCCCGACATTGCCGCAGCGCTGCCTGCACCCACCTCCGTGTAGCCACAGCCTCTAGGAAAGACCGCGGCTTGCGGCCTGTGCATGGAGGTGGCTGCAGGCAGCGCAGTGGCGATGTCGGGCGAAGGGGAATGGGGGAAGGGTCCCAGCGACGGCGGGTCCAGGCGGCGGGTGGGTTCCACTTCCGGTGAGCGTGGTTCAATTCTCGCGGCAACTCGCGGCTGGACTGCGCCTGTCCCTGATTGGTTCTGGCCGGCCGGGATTGGTTCAGCGACGCGGGATTTCGGTTACGGAAGTGGAACCACAAGGCAATTATATAGTGAACACACATTTCACATACAGTGACAGAACTACCCAACTCTGAGACCTTATTGTTCCCACACAGCCTGTCCTTGGGTGGCTCCGTCTGAGATAAGGTGTTATATTCAGCTAGGATGCATTTTAAAAAGATTTCTCTCTCCAGTCAGGGTGATGAAGGACTGTATCCCTTATCTGCATTATACACCACAGGGAACTCTGGTTTTACAGATTTCTGCTGCCTTCACCATAGCCCATAGGAGACATAATATATTACCTTATTGTATGATTAGACACTAACATGTCCCTGTGGACATTACAGCTGTGTTAAAAAAACAAACAAAAAAATGAGATAAGGCGACACTCTCACCCTTCCTGGGGATGGATGGCACAGTGAGCACCATTTATGGCCTCCCTCCAGGCAGGAGCAGAACCTGCAGGGGGGCGAGTATAGGAGCAGTGAAAAAAGAAAAAAAACATCACATGGACTGTGAATGCCAGTTTGAAAAAAGAAATATGAAGCATTTCCCACCTTTGGTCCCTAGAGGGAGGGCTTACAATGTTTCTAGTTTGAAAGAAAAAAAATGTGATGCTTCTCCCCTTTTGGTCTTTAGAGGGGGGCTTGCAATGTTAAAAATTTATAGCACACCCCCTGTAACTGATGAACTATAAATTCAGTGGCCTGAACACAGAGCATTGTCAGAAGGTTCCGGTAAATCCAGGTAACTGCTAGCATAGTGCACAGCAAGGCAATCTGATAAACCACTATCCACTAGAGAATGAAATCCACCCAATGTACAGAGTCACTGCTGCCCCAAGAAAGATTGAAGAAAACAACCAGCGTGTATTTGTTGTTTTAGGAAATAGGCTGTGAGACTTTTTTTTTTTTTTTACAGGCTAGGTTTTATTTTTACATGGTGTTTTTTAATACAGATCCCATGGTGTTGTGGATCCGCCGGCTGCTGGGCGTAAGTATGTACCTTACCTACCAGTGTCTTACATCTGCCAATATGTATAACATTTTTTATTCACTTCTGGGTGTCTATGGGTAAATTACCTTACTTGATGCAATACGCAGTCACACTGTGACAGTGATACCACATGGAACGGTGTGAAGTCTACCATTTTGTCATGTCTGCAGCTTTTTGAGCGCTTTATGAATGTGTAAGGCCGTATTCCCTTTGACAGTAGTTGCACGGTGCATCACCAGTCTTATACTGCTTTTTTTAGAACATATACCACGAGGACATACCTGACCTGCCCAGTTTGCTCTAAAGTATCAGAGCGACTGGACAAACATCTACACGGAGTGTGCATGACCCAGAATTCTGCCGAGGAGAGGAAAGCCGCTACTGCTGATGCAAGGGCCAGAGTTAGAAAAATCACATCCAAAGGGACAAGCATAGACGAGGAGGACATTATGTCTCTTCAAACATTGGCCAACGTAATCCCTTTCCTTGAGGATAGAGGGTTCCTCATAGTCCGGAAGCCAACTGCGGCCAGGTAGGCTCCACTTTTTCCTATCAATCTTTTGGCTATATCACATGACTTTGTATATTTAATATATTAGTGTTGAATGATCTGATCGGCCCAACTTCAGGATGGATCAGGCGCTTTTTTGGCTGACTGGGTTTAAGGTTAGGGCCGATCACCGATTGTCGGTCAGATTGGGTCGATGCTTTTGACCCCATCTAACCCAGGATGGCTCATCACCATTTGATATGCATGTCCGTTAATCAGGTGGCTTTTTATAAATTTACAGTACTGTCCAATGTGAGGAGCAGACTGCAGGTGCCAGCAGCACTGCCCCTGCGGTGGAATATGAAGTGGTCCAGGAGAGCGAGATGTCCGAGAGTGTGTAAGTGTCTGCCAGTCAGTCAGTCTGCGTCAGTCAGTCTGTCTGTCTGTCTAATTCACACATAATGCTTTCTTTCCTCGCAGTGCCAGTGCCGTGCATCCCTCTGCTCAGTCAACTCAAGAATCTCCTTCAAGAGAAGAAGACTACCAGAGATCGCCTGTACAGTGAGTTTATTGCTTAGTCTTTTCATTAGGATACACCCAGCATTCAGTTATCCGGTGAACCACTGCAACATATGCTACTACTTAACCGGAATTACTCAAAATGAAGGGACTTTGTCGTTTTTTAGACCCAGGGTCACTCCCACTGTCAGAGGTGCGGGCATTCAGGTGTCTGATGCCCGTCCCAGCTGGCCAGGGGAGATACCACCACCAGCAGCCGCGTCCCAGCTGGCCAGGGGGGGGACACCAACACCAGCAGCCGCGTCCCAGCTGGCCAGTTGGGACATACACATAAAGAAACACACATACACAGGGAGTAAGGCACACAGGAGGAAGACAGCACACAAGGGGGAAGAGCTCCTATCGGAACGTCACCCCCCTCCCGATATATATATATATATATATATATATATATACATACACACACTAGATGGTTGACCGATTCTAACGCATCGGGTATTCTAGAATATGTATGCGGTACACCGGGCGCAATCAGCACAGCAGTTTTTACATTTGGCGCCAATATCGCTGATTGCTCCCGGCCGCGACCAATCAGCACAGAGGTTTTTAAATTTGGCGCCAATATAGCTGATTGGTCGCTGCCGACGGCCGCGGCGCTGCTTGTGCGGGTACTTCCGCTGCGAGCAGCTGGGAGATGACCGGCTGCTCGCAGCAGAAGCATCCCGAATGGTGGCGCCGCTGCCCAGTCCTCCCTTCAGTCTTACAGTCGGGAGATCAGCGGTCCTAGCCGCTGATCTCCCAACGGTAGCCGCATGGAGGTCAGCGGCGCCACCGGTCGGGGTAGTTCTGCTGCGATCAGCCAGTCATCTCCCGGCTGCATAGCCGCTGACCTCCGTGCGGCAGATGAGCCGCTAACGGCCGCCATCTTTTTTCTGAAATCCCGCGTCGCTTATTGGCTGCGGCCGGACCAATCAGCGACGCGGGATTTCCTGGACAGACAATTATATATATTAGATTTTATTTATGAAGATTTAGGAATAATGCAATACATGCGGGCGGGCGGGCGGGCGGGCGTGCGGCGGTGTAGGTATGCAGTGGTGTGTATGAGCGGTGGCTGTGTGCCCCGATGGCTGTGTCGCCCTGTGGCTGTGTCACCTTGTGGCTTTGTACTCCTGTAGCTATGTCCTTCTGTCTCTGGCTGTCTCCCCCGTGTGCGCTCTCTGTCTGTGGCTGTCCCCCTGTCTCTGGCTGTCCCCCTGTCTCTGGCTGTCCCCCTGTCTCTGGCTGTCCCCCATGTCCCCCTGTCTCTGGCTGTCCCCCATGTCCCCCTGTCTCTGGCTGTCCCCCATGTCCCCCTGTCTCTGGCTGTCCCCCATGTCCCCCTGTGTATCTGGCTGTCCCCCATGTCCCCCTGTGTATCTGGCTGTCCCCCTGTCTCTGGCTGTCCCCCATGTCCCCCTGTCTCTGGCTGTCTCCCATGTCCCCCTGTCTCTGGCTGTCCTCCATGTCCCCCTGTCTCTGGCTGTCCCCCATGTCCCCCAGTGTCTGGCTGTCCCCCATATCCCCCATTGTCTGGCTGTCCCCCATATCCCCCTGTCTCTGGCTGTCCCCCATGTCCCCCTGTGTCTGGCTGTCCTCCATGTCCCCCTGTGTCTGGCTGTCCCCCATGTCCCCCTGTGTCTGGCTGTCCCCCATGTCCCTCTGTCTCTGGCTGTCCCCCATGTCCCCCTGTGTCTCTGGCTGTCCCCCATGTCCCCCTGTGTCTCTGGCTGTCCCCCATGTCCCCCTGTGTCTCTGGCTGTCCCCCATGTCCCCCTGTGTCTCTGGCTGTTCCCCATGTCCCCCTGTGTCTGGCTGTCCTCCATGTCCCCCTGTGTCTCTGGCTGTCCCCCATGTCCCCCTGTGTCTCTGGCTGTCCCCCATGTCCCCCTGTGTCTGGCTGTCCCCCATGTCCCCCTGTGTCTCTGGCTGTCCCCCATGTCCCCCTGTCTCTGGCTGTCCCCCATGTCCCCCTGTCTCTGGCTGTCCCCCTGTCTCTGGCTGTCCCCCATGTCCCCCTGTCTCTGGCTGTCCCCCTGTCTCTGGCTGTCCCCCATGTCCCTCTGTCTCTGGCTGTCCCCCATGTCCCCCTGTCTCTGGCTGTCTCCCATGTCCCCCTGTGTCTCTGGCTGTCCCCCATGTCCCCCTGTCTCTGGCTGTCCCCCATGTCCCCCTGTCTCTGGCTGTCCCCCTTGTCCCCCTGTCTCTGGCTGTCCCCCTGTCTCTGGCTGTCCCCCATGTCCCTCTGTCTCTGGCTGTCCCCCATGTCCCCCTGTCTCTGGCTGTCTCCCATGTCCCCCTGTGTCTCTGGCTGTCCCCCATGTCCCCCTGTGTCTCTGGCTGTCCCCCATGTCCCCCTGTGTCTCTGGCTGTCCCCCATGTCCCCCTGTGTCTCTGGCTGTCCCCCATGTCCCTCTGTCTCTGGCTGTCCCCCATGTCCCCCTGTCTCTGGCTGTCCCCCATGTCCCCCTGTCTCTGGCTGTCCCCCATGTCCCCCTGTCTCTGGCTGTCCCCCATGTCCCCCTGTCTCTGGCTGTCCCCCTGTCTCTGGCTGTCCCCCATGTCCCCCTGTCTCTGGCTGTCCCCCATGTCCCTCTGTCTCTGGCTGTCCCCCATGTCCCCCTGTCTCTGGCTGTCTCCCATGTCCCCCTGTGTCTCTGGCTGTCCCCCATGTCCCCCTGTCTCTGGCTGTCCCCCATGTCCCCCTGTCTCTGGCTGTCCCCCTGTCTCTGGCTGTCCCCCATGTCCCCCTGTCTCTGGCTGTCCCCCTGTCTCTGGCTGTCCCCCATGTCCCTCTGTCTCTGGCTGTCCCCCATGTCCCCCTGTCTCTGGCTGTCTCCCATGTCCCCCTGTGTCTCTGGCTGTCCCCCATGTCCCCCTGTGTCTCTGGCTGTCCCCCATGTCCCCCTGTGTCTCTGGCTGTCCCCCATGTCCCCCTGTGTCTCTGGCTGTCCCCCATGTCCCCCTGTGTCTCTGGCTGTCCCCCATGTCCCCCTGTCTCTGGCTGTCCCCCATGTCCCCCTGTCTCTGGCTGTCCCCCATGTCCCCCTGTCTCTGGCTGTCCCCCATGTCCCCCTGTCTCTGGCTGTCCCCCATGTCCCCCTCTGTCTCTAGCTGTCCCCCATGTCCCTCTGTCTCTGGCTGTCCCCCATGTCCCCCTGTCTCTGGCTGTCTCCCATGCCCCCCTCTGTCTCTGGCTGTCCCCCATGTCCCTCTGTCTCTGGCTGTCCCCCATGTCCCCCTGTCTCTGGCTGTCCTCCATGTCCCCCTGTGTCTCTGGCTGTCCCCCATGTCCCCCTGTCTCTGGCTGTCCCCCATGTCCCCCTGTCTCTGGCTGTCCCCCATGTCCCCCTGTGTGTCCCCCTGTGGCTCTGCTGCAGGCACCACCCCCTGTCCTCTGCTCCTGTCCTGTGTGGCCCTGTGTCCCCCTGTTCTGGTCCTTTGCCCCAGTCCTGTTGGGACATAGGATCGTTGAGTGTACCTCAGTTAAGGATGACAGCAGCCGGCGGGCATCCTCTGCTCTTTGAAGAAAATGGCAGACACGGCACTAGAGACAGCCTCCGCCTCTCCGGGAAGGGAGAGTTCTGTTCTCCCGCGGAGGCTCTTGGGAGTTGTAGTTCTCCAGGCGCTGTCACTGCCTCTTCTGGCCTGGGCGTGGACTACATCTCCCAGCATGCTGTGCGGCTTCGGCCTCAGACAGACAGCTGGCTTCCCAGCAGCGTCACGTCCCCCCGCCCCCCAGCCATTCACACAGGGACGGGGAAAGGAGGAAACAGAGCAGGCTGGAACATTGAGCCCGCGCCTCCCTCTCCCCCTCCCCCCACGGCCATTCTACATTGTGCTCCGGACGGGGCCACAAGCAGATCACCCTGTCCCTGCCTCTGATGCCACACTGTACACTGCCCCCCACATTGAGCCCGCAGCCCGTGCGCGTCCCCTACCGGCCGTTAACATTGTACATTGCACAATGAGTGACAAGCCAGCCGGCTCCGAGTCAAACACCCTGACTCCGCCCCCGCCGTGCAACATCCCCGTTTTACGCGATTTGAGGGTCTTTTGAAGTATTTTTTTTGCGGCGGCCATCATCCGGGGGAGGGGCTGATGATACCACACGCACTTAAAATTCAATCTGCAGCAAAAAAGTCACTGACCCCGTTTTTCACATGAAATTCGCAAAATAAAAATAAGCGTACGTGCGGACGCGCCTCCGTTCAGCGCAGCGTCCGTTATCACGCTCATCGCATGAATTACGGAAAAAAAACGTAAACTTTCTCTTTTTTTGGGCGCACTTTTTTTTCCACCCTATTGGGCTAGCTAAAGGCGAAACTGTCCATGGACAGCCCGCCACCTGCTGCTCGTTCACCGCATTGCATCTCCTAACCCAGATAATGGTGTTTGAGGGTTCCGTGGTCTGCTGCACCACCTGCCTGGGGTCGGCAGATCGCATGGCCCTAATCCGGTTAATTTGTGCACTTTGTGATTTTGGGGTGATCTTTTTCGTGCAAATAGGGCGTAGTCGCAGAGGCGCGGGAGAGGCAGCATATCGTTCGGCCGGTCTCGGCGGTGGGGCATGCACCGGTCTCGCGACCGCCGGGGCGACGGAACGGCCGCAGCGGCCCAAAGAAGCGCCACGGCGAGGGGGAAAAAAAATCCGCAAAAGCGGAGATGCTGCCCTCCGGGGCGTCGCCCCAGGGCCCGGCGTACCGAATTTCGAGGCAATCCGCCAAAATTTCCGTTTTTCCAGAGTCAGGCTGTAACCCTTCAGGTGGGAATGCTGCACTCGGAGAGGATCTCCTTTCATGTGCTATCCGGACTCTCTCACTCCCTTTTGCTAGGTCTTGTCTGGCTACAGAGACATGAACCCATCCTGAATTGGTGATCTGGTGCGGTGCTCCGTTGGGGACAGGATTGTCATGAGACTTGCCTGGTTCCGGTTCGTCTGGCTCGACCTCCGTCTACTCCGGCTAATCTACCTGGTCTGCCGGCACACTACTGGTCCTATGCGGACGTCTTCGACAAGAAAGAAGCTGAGACACTACCACCTCATAGGCTGTATGATTGCCCTATCGACCTGGTACCCGTTGCTTCTCCTCCCCGCGGGCGTATCTACCCCTTGTCGCTGGCTGCGACCTGGGCCATGACTGAGTACATCGAGGAGAATCTTGCTAGGGGATTCATCCAGAAATCTACTTCCCCGGCTGGAGCAGGATTCTTCTTCATTAAAAAGAAAGACGGCTCGCTTCGGCCGTGTATTGAATACAGGGGTCTTAACCAGATTAACATCAAGAATATGTACCCCCTGCCTCTAATCTCGGAGCTGTTCGAGTGCCTTAAAGGCGCAAGGGTCATCACCAGGCTCGATCTTCGTGGGGCATACAATTTGGTCCGGATCCGCCAGGAAGACGAGTGGAAGACGGCATTCAACACCCGGGACGGTCACTATGAATACCGCGTGATGCCCTTTGGTCTCTGTAATGCCCCAGCCGTCTTCCAGGAGCTGGTTAACGACATCTTCCGTGATCTCTTGTATTCTTGCGTAGTGGTGTACCTGGATGATATCTTGGTCTTCTCTCCGGATCTGCCCACACACCGGAGGAATGTTCGTCAGGTTCTGCTAAGGCTCCGGCAGAATCGTCTCTACGCAAGACTTGAGAAATGTCTCTTCGAACAGACTTCCCTTCCGTTCCTGGGATATATTATCTCCGAGACTGGTCTTCGGATGGACCCCGAGAAGTTTTCTGCCGTCTTAAAATGGCCCCGACCGGAGGCGTTGAAGGCGATTCAGCGATTCCTGGGCTTCGCAAATTATTACCGCCTCTTCATCCCTCATTTCTCCTTTCGGACTGCTCCCATCTCCACGCTCACCCGTAAGGGAGCAAATCCCAAGGAATGGACTTCCGAAGCGGAGGAGGCCTTCGTCTCCCTAAAACAAGCTTTCTCCTCCGCCCCTGTGCTGCACCGTCCGGATTGCAACAAGCAGTTCTTCCTGGAGGTTGATGGTTCCTCCTCCGGAGCCGGAGCGGTGCTCACCCAGAAATCCCCATCCGGGAGAATGGTAACCTGTGGCTTCTTCTCCAAGCTCTTCTCCTCATCGAGCGCAACTACTCCATAGGAGATCGTGAGCTGCTTGCCATCAAATTGGCGCTGGAGGAGTGGCGCTACCTGCTGGAAGGGGCTCTGCACCCGGTGATCATCTACACAGATCACAAAAACCTGGCCTCTTTACAAAACGCCCAGAGACTCAATCCGCGTCAGGCCCGGTGGTCTCTGTTCTTTGCCAGTAAGTGTAGGGATAGTCCAGGCGGAAAGGAAAATAAAGTGGCAAATCTACTGTATTACTGAAGCTAGAAATGGAGGGTGCTGTGCCTGATACTGCGTGTGCCAATCGGATGTCCTTGAACTGTCCAGTAAACTTTTGTTGGTTAAAATGAATTGGATGTGCACTGAGTTGTGTACGGCTGTTCCTAAATATGTATTTAGTGCCCCAAAGTCGTAGTCTATATGCCTTTAAGATGTAGCAGAGCCAGCAGCTGCCTGATTATGTTTGCACAGTGTTAATATTTTAGTTTGCAGATAATGTACACGAGAATTCAGTACATACACACGTGGTCAAAATTGTTGATACTCCTCATTTAATGAAAGAAAAACCCACAATGGTCACAGAAATAACTTGAATCTGACAAAAATAATAATAAATTAAAAATCTATGAAAATGAACAAAATGAAAGTCAGTCATTGCTTTTTAACCCTGCTTCCACAGAATTTTTAAAAAAATGAAACTCATGAAATAGACCTGGACAGAAATGATGGTACCCCTGAAAATAATGTGACAAAAGGGACATGATAAATCAAGTTGTGTCCACTAATTAGCATCACATGTGTCTACAATCTTGTAATCAGTTAGTGGGCCTGTATATAGGGCTACAGATACTCACTGTGCTGTTTGGTGACATGGTGTGTACCACACTCAACATGGACCAGAGGAAGCAAAGGAAAGAGTTGTCTCAGGAGATTAGAAACAAAATTAGAGACAAGCATGTTCAGGGTAAAGGTTATAAGACCATCTCCAAGCAGCTTGATGTTCCTGTGACTACAGTTGCACATATTATTCAGAAATGTAAGATCCATGGGAGTGTAGCCAACCTCCCTGGACATAGCCGCAGGAGGAAAATTGATGACAAATCAAAGAGACGGATAATACGAATGGTAACAAAAGAGCCCAGGATAACTTCTAAAGAGATTAAAGGTGAACTTCAAGCTCAAGGAACATCAGTGTCAGATCGCACCATCCGTCGTTGTTTGATCCAAAGTGGACTTCATGGGAGACGACCAAGGAGAACACCATTGTTGAAAAAAAGTCATAAAAAAGCCAGACTGGAATTTCCCAAACTACATGTTGTCAAGCCACAAAGCCTCTGGGAGAATGTCCTATGGAATGATGAGACAAAAATGGAAGTTTTTGGCAAGGCACATCAGCCATGTTCACAGACGGAAAAATGAAGCATATCAAGAAAAGAACACTGTCCCTACTGTGAAACATGGAGGAGGCTCTGTTATGTTCTGGGGATGGTTTGCTGCATTTGGCACAGGGTGTCTTGAATCTGTGCAGGGTACAATGAAATCTCAAGACTATCAAGGGATTCTAGAGAGAAATTTGCTGCTCAGTGTCAGAAAGCTTGGTCTCAGTCGCAGGTCATGGGTCTTACAACAGGATAATGACCCAAAACACACAGCTAAAAACACCCAAGAATGGCTAAGAGGAAAACATTGGACTATTCTGAAGTGGCCTTCTATGAGCCCTGACCTAAATCCTATTGAGCATCTTTGGAAAGAGCTGAAACACGCCGTCTGGAAAAGGCAACCTTCAAACACGAGACAACTGGAGCAGTTTGCTCATGAGGAGTGGGCCAAAATACCTGTCGAGAGGTACAGAAGTCTCATTGACAGTTACAGGAATCGTTTGATTGCAGTGATTGCCTCAAAAGGTTGTTCAACAAAATATTAAGTTAAGAAGAACCATCATTTCTGTCCAGGCCGATTTCATGAGTTTATTTTTTTTTAAATTCTGTGGAAGCAGAGTTGGAAAGCAATGTCTGACTTTCATTTGTTCATTTCAAAGATTTTAGTTTATTATTACTAATAACTGACTAATTTCAATCTGTCTTGGAGTTTCCTATAGCTTGTAACATGTCATAGATATAATTACATATATCTTTTCCCCCATGCACTTGCACTTTAGTCTATTTACATGTACGCACGTTCCATATACTTGTTGTGTATTACAGTATTTGGCATTATATGGATATACTATGTATACTGTATATCCATTTGATGTATCGTCACTCATTTTATTATTCCTGCACTTTCTTTACTTTTCTATCATTAATAAATAGGTTTTCCTATAATTCAGTCTCACTCCTGTGCACTTATTTTTTATTATACTTTATTTTTTATTAATTATTTTTTCACTTTCAATATGGGACTTCTAGCACTTATATATCAATATGGTGATCTAATATTTTTATTTGTGTATTCTTCTGAGTGTACATCCTCCTTTTTCCCCTCATTAATAGTATAATTGCCAGACCTGAAATACCAAGCACTTTCCACCTATTGTGTCCCCCATTTCCTTGTAGATTGTAAGCTTGCGAGCAGGGACCTCACTCCTGATGTAACTGTTTAAACTGTCTTACCTTGTATTGAATTTATTGTTTGTATATGTCCCCGCTTAATTGTAAAGTGCTGCGGAATATGTTGGCGCTATATAAATAAAAATTATTATTATTATTATTATGTCCACTTTATCACTGGGGTTCTATTTATATAATATAACTTCTATTTTTTTATCCCCAGTTGGTTATTAATTATCTAATGATTTGCACTGTTTTCATTCTCATACATCTTTCTATGATTATATCAAGGGACGACCATCATGACACTTCCTTGCTTCCTTTATGACTGAAGTATTGATTAATGGCTCTATGCTGGGGAGATCTTATGATGTGCTTATCCTTACTTGGATTTGGTGCATCTCTTTCCATACTGCGATAAGCTTTCCCGTGGTGTGCGCTTTCGGTTGCAGGCCGAATTAGGTTGCCGTGATGACGTGTCCTCCAACGTCACTTCTCCCCTCCTCCCGGGCTGACGCGTCGGCCGGTGGGCGGGGCCTGGTGACATGGTACGCTGCTGCTGCGGCTTCTGGAAGCGCCGATGCAGCCACACGTGAGTACACTGAGCACGGCCCAATATAAGGGAGCTTCCCTGCCCCCTATGTATCCTTCCCCCCGAAGAAGCGGCACGTAAAACGCGCGTTGGGGTTGTCCTTTTTCTCACAGTCACCAGGTTGTATTGCTTCTTCCCTCCACTCCCTATATACCTGCCGTGTTATGATGTCTTATGTTTGCTTTATGCTGAATGGATCTCTCTTGACACTACAGTCTATATTGCATTTTAATCAGAACTCAGCTATATGTCTTCTCGTCATAACTCCTGGTCTTCCTAGGGTTTTTGTGGAAGTGTTACCATATTGAGTTTTAATTTTTTTTGCTTCAAGGTTATATACAGCACTATCTGTGGACTCTGTTTCCTCATATATATTGCATGCAACACTTTATAGCCTCTACTGATAGTTTATTCTCTTGACAGGTTTTCATACCGTTGAGTTTATTTGTGTGACTCTATACCTTGGGTCCTCACTATCACTAATTGCTATATTATTATTATTTTTTCTATTTCATGTGACACTTTACAGATTTTTTCTGATTGATTGGATAGGCCTTCTATGCCTTTATATTATCCTTGTATGTGCTGATACCTATTACCTCGCTCATACTCTCGGTCATACTCCCAACCTACAGACTGTGGGATCCTTCTATTTACTTCTCCTTTTTTAGTACTGTGTTTTTTACTGACTGTTTTAATGAATTGAAATAAATATTGATTTTATTGGCATCTATTCTTCATTTATTTTGATTGGATTGCTTTAAGACTGAAGTATTGCATTTAATAGGCCCCTTTACGCCTTTGGATTAAAATGTGATATGTTGCAGTTGTGCAAAGTACTTATGCAAAAGACATGTAAATTATACTTGTGACGAATGCAAACAGTAAATTTAGCACCGTGAACCTTATTTACCATTTTATATAGAAAAACTGAACTTTTTATTTATTTATTTATTTTTTTAAATATATTTACATACAGTTTGATGTGACTAGTAATAGTTTACAGTTATATAAAGATTATTTTTTATGTGCAAAGGTGCAATATGCATGAATATTGCAATAAGGTCATGTAACATTTTTTGATACAATAAAAATTAAGTTTTGATTTCATTTTTCATTTGTTTATGAACAACCATGTTCACATACAGTATAATAATGCAACAGGTATTCAAATAAAACACTTAAATTAGCTAAAAATCAAGACTTTAATATGTCCGGTCAAAAATGACCGGAACATTATAAGTGTATAGTAGACCCGAACAGAACAGCAGGGTTAAGTCAAAACAATTTGAGCAACTCGGAATTTGTTTTACATTCTTTAGACTTTTTAAGTTTGTGGAAGCAGTGGCACAGAGAACGCGGACTCAGTGGTACAATAAAACAAGTTGTTTATTAACTATTTACAAAATTATTAAATTATATATCAATGACAATACAGACAGTGTAGAGCGATCTCTGCGCTCTCTCTCTGTCTCTTGCTTGTGGTCACCGTCTGGCCCTGTTTCTGGGCCTGTTTATCTGAACGATGCCGTATAAAATATCAAACGTAGCGCTACAGCACTAACAAGTATGACACCAATAGCTTAGCTGTCGACTAGATATCCTTGATTTTCCCTGACACAGGTAACCACTGTCTGTTACGCTCACTAAACCTTGCGTGGCTCAGTTATACTCCTACTGAGCTTCACACCAAGAACATGTGCTGAGTACAATTACCACTGTAACATCAATATTCACATAAAGTATATGCAACATACATCGTTGTACAGGGTCGGACTGGGGTGTCTGGGGCCCACAGGAAGAACTGACTCTAGGGGCCCACCTACAGCCATATGCAAATATCTGTTATCCGCTATCCCTGTTATAGTGGAGCATTGACTGGCGGCTCCTGCACATCTACTGTGCGACACTAACTGGGATGTAGAATTACGGTAGTTTGCATTAAAGCGGTTCTTTGGTTAAAACAAGTTATCACCGATCCATGGGATCCACAGGATCGGTGATCACTTATTGATCGTTTGGGTCCGAACATTGGAAAACGCGCCTATCAGAAGAATGGGGAAGTTTCATCCCTGACAGGACACTTATCCCCATTTTAAAATGCAGCTTCCAAAAAAGAGCAGCGCTCACAGTCACTGAGGGAATGAATGGATCAGTGGTTACATCTCACCAGTGACATTATACACAGGAGCTCTGTATATAGTGCACAGGTAATACAGTGGTCACCAGTGACATTATACACAGGAGCTCTGTATATAGTGTACAGATAATACAGTGGTCACCAGTGACATTATACACAGGAGCTCTGTATATAGTGTACAGGTAATACAGTGGTCACCAGTGACATTATACACAGGAGCTCTGTATATAGTGTATAGTGTACAGGTAATATAGTGATCGCCAGTGACATTATACACAGGAGCTCTGTATATAGTGTACAGTGTACAGGTAATACAGTGACCACCAGTGACATTATACACTGGAGCTCAGTATATAGTGTCAGTGTACAGGTAATACAGGGTTCACCAGTGACATTATACACAGGAGTTCCGTATATAGTGTCAGTGTACAGGTAATACAGTGATCACCAGTGACATTATACACTGGAGCTCTGTATTTAGTGTACAGGTATTACAGTGGTCACCAGTGACATTATACACAGGAGCTCTGTATATAGTGTACAAGTAATACAGTGGTCACCGGTGACATTATACACAGGAGCTCTGTATATAATGTACAGGTAATACAGTGATCACCAGTGATATTATACACAGGAGCTCAGTATATAGTGTACAAGTAATACAGTGGTCACCAGTGACATTATACACAGGAGCTCTGTATATAGTGTACAGGTAATACAGTGGTCACCAGTGACATTATACACAGGAGCTCTGTATATAGTGTACAGATAATACAGTGGTCACCAGTGACATTATACACAGGAGCTCTGTATATAGTGTACAGGTAATACAGTGGTCACCAGTGACATTATGCACAGGAGCTCTGTACATAGTGTATAGTGTACAGGTAATACAGTTGTCACCAGTGACATTATACACAGGAGCTCTGTATATAGTGTACAGGTAATACAGTGGTCACCAGTGACATTATACACAGGAGCTCTGTACATAGTGTATAGTGTAAGGTAATACAGTGATCACCAGTGACATTATACACAGGAGCTCTGTATATAGTGTACAGGTAATACAGTGGTCACCAGTGACATTATACACAGGAGCTCTGTATATAGTGTACAGATAATACAATGGTCACCAGTGACATTATACACAGGAGCTCTGTATATAGTGTACAGGTAATACAGTGGTCACCAGTGACATTATACACAGGAGCTCTGTATATAGTGTATAGTGTACAGGTAATACAGGGATCACCAGTGACATTATACACAGGAGCTCTGTATATAGTGTCAGTGTACAGGTAATACAGTGGTCACCAGTGACATACACAGAAGCTCTGTATATTGTGTATACATAATACAGTGATCACCAGTGACATACACAGGAGTTCTGTATATACTATACACACACGTGGTCAGAATTGTTGGTACCCCTCATTTAATGAAAGAAAAACCCACAATGGTCACAGAAATAACTTGAATCTGACAAAAGTAATAATAAATTAAAAATCTATGAAAATGAACAAATGAAAGTCAGACATTGCTTTTCTGCTTCCACTGAATTTAAAAAAAAATTAAACTCATGAAATAGGCCTGGACAGAAATGATGGTACCCCTGAAAATAATGTGACAAAAGGGACATGTTAAATCAAGTTGTGTCCACTAATTAGCATCACAGGTGTCTACAATCTTGTAATCAGTCAGTGGGCTTGTATATAGGGCTACAGATACTCACTGTGTTGTTTGGTAACATGGTGTGTACCACACTCAACATGGACCAGAGGAAGCAAAGGAAAGAGTTGTTTCAGGAGATTAGAAAGAAAATTATAGAAAAGCACGTTAAAAGGTAAAGGTTATAAGACCATCTCCAAGCAGCTTGATGTTCCTGTGACTACAGGTGCACATATTATTCAGAAATTTAAGATCCATGGGACTGTAGCCAACCTCCCTGGACGTGGCCGCAGGAGGAAAATTGATGACAAATCAAAGAGACGGATAATATGAATGGTAACAAAAGAGTCCAGGAAAACTTCTAAAGAGATTAAAGGTGAACTTCAAGCTCAAGGAACATCAGTGTCAGATCGTACTATCCACCGTTGTTTGATCCAAAGTGAACTTCATGTAAGACGACCAAGGAGAACACCATTGTTGAAAAAAAAAATAATAAAAAAGCCAGACTGGAATTTGCCAAACTACATGTTGACAAGCCACAAAGCTTCTGGGAGAATGTACTATGGACAGATGAGACAAAAATGGAAGTTTTTGGCAAGGCACATCAGCTCTATGTTCACAGATGGAAAAATGAAGCATATCAAGAAAAGAACACTGTCCCTACTGTGAAACATGGGGGAGGCTGTTATGTTCTGGGGCTGCTTTGCTGCATCTGGCACTATCAAAGGGATTCTAGAGAGAAATGTGCTGCCCAGTGTCAGAAAGCTTGGTCTCAGTCGCAGATCATGGGTCTTGCAACAGGATAATGACCCAAAACACACAGCTAAAAACACCCAAGAATGGCTAAGAGGAAAACATTGGACTATTCTGAAGTGGCCTTCTATGAGCCCTGACCTAAATCCTATGGAGCATCTTTGGAAAGAGCTGAAACATGCCGTCTGGAGAAGGCAACCTTCACACACAAGACAACTGGAGCAGTTTGCTCATGAGGAGTGGGCCAAAATAGCTGTCGAGAGGTGCAGAAGTCTCATTGACAGTTACAGGAATGGTTTGATTGCAGTGATTGCCTCAAAAGGTTGTTCAACAAAATATTAAGTTAAGAAGAACCATCATTTCTGTCCAGGCCTATTTCATGAGGTTAATTTTTTTTTAAATTCTGTGGAAGCAGAAAAGCAATGTCTGACTTTGATTTGTTCATTTTCAAAAATTAGTAATTTATCAGATTCAAGTTATTTCTGTGACCATTGTGGGTTTTTCTTTCATTAAACGAGGGGTACCAACAATTTTGACCACGTGTGTAGTGTAAGTGTACATGTAATACACTGACTCACCAGTGATGTCTCTAGGTGAAGTCCTTCATCTTCGCTTTTCTTCTTCATCTGGCACAGACAGCCATCACTTCTTCCAGCCAGGAATCATCTCTGCAGAAAATAACACACAGTTATCAATAACTGATCTCTTCTAGAGAATATTCCCACTTTTCCCCCCGACTTCTACACTACACCAGTTGAAGAAAAAAAGCAACATAGTGCCGTCCTGCACAGTAACAGGACCCCTCTTTTGTCCCATCCCATGGAAAACAATTTCCTAAAAAGTAAATTATATTACAGAAGTAATAATGTAATAATAATAATTGGAATCTAAAGTAATAATGTTCCCCACTGGTCACCATAAACTAATAAAGTATGTTCCTCAATCTGGCTCCCAAACAGTAATTAAGTCCCTTGTCTAGCCAGGCACCCCCATATGTCCCTTCTGGCCACCATTTGTCTAGTGTGACCCCTCCATATATTTATCCTAGCACACGTGTATCGAGCCTGCCCCCTCCTATATACCCATCCTAGCCCCCCCATGTGGCCAGTCTGCCCTCCCCACATATCCATCCTTGCCTCCATGTTTCCAGCCTGCGCCCCCATATATCCCACCCATATATCCTCCATGTGTCCAGCCTGCCCTCTACATACACATCCTGGCCTCCATGTGTCCAGCCTCCCCCCCTCATAAATCCATACTGCCCTTACCCCCTGCATATATCCATCCTGACACCCCCCATATATCCAGCGTGCCCCTCCATATATTTATACTAGCCCATGTGTATCGAGCCCGCCCCCCCCACGTATTCATCCTAGCCCCCCATGTGTCCAGTCTGTCCCCCCCCCATATATCCATCCTGGCCTCCATATTTTCAGCCTGCCCCCCCATATATCCATCCTGGCCTCCATGAGTCCAGCCTGCCCCCCCATATATCCTTCCTGGCCTCCATGAGTCCAGCCTGCCCCCCCATATATCCATCCTGCCCCCCATATATCCATCCTGGCCTCCATGTGTCCAGCCTGCCCACCCCCCTTTGCCTGGGTCCAGCCAGGGTTCCCCCTTGTGTGTCCAGCCAGGGCCCCCCCTTGTGTGTCCAGCCAGGGCTCCCCCTTGTGTGTCCAGCCAGTGCTCCCCCTTGTGTGTCCAGCCAGGGCTCCCCCCCTTGTGAGTCCAGCCAGGGCTCCCCCCTTGTGTGTCCAACCGGGCCCCCCCTTGCGTGTCCAGCCAGGGTTCCCCCTTGTGTGTCCAGCTTGGCCCCCCCCTCATGTGTCCAGCTTGGCCCCCCTCGTGTGTCCAGCCAGGGTTCCCCCTTGTGTGTCCAGCCAAGGCCCCCCCTCGTGTGTCCAGCCAGGGTTCCCCCCTCTTGTGTCCCGCCAGGGTTCCCCCCTTGTGTGTCCCGCCAGGGTTCCCCCTTGTGTGTCCAGCCAGGGTTCCCCCCTTGTGTGTCCAGTCAGCTACCCCCTTGTGTGTCCAGCCAGGCTACCCCTTGTGTGTCCAGCCAGGGTTCCCCCCTTGTGTGTCCATCCTGGACCACCGCTTTTGTGTCCAGTTGGCTCCCCCCTTGTGTGTCCAGCCAGCCTACCCCCTTGTATGTCCAGCTGGGCTCGCCTTGTGTGTCCAGCCAGGGTTGCCCCTTGTGTGTCCAGGGAGGGTTCCCCCCCTGTGTGTCCAGCCAGGCTACTCCCTTGTGTGTCTGTCCAGCTGGGCCCCCCCTTGTGTGTCTGTCCAGCTGGGCCCCCCCTTGTGTGTCTGTCCAGCTGGGCCCCCCTTGTGTGTCCAGCTGGGCCCCCCCTTGTGTGTCCAGCTGGCCCCCGCCTTGTGTGTCCAGCCAGTGGGTCCAGACCATTACACACACACACACACACACACACACACACACCTCTTACCTTCCTGAGCTCCCGTGCGGTGTCCTCCTTCTCCTGAGTTGCGCGCCTCCTTCACAGCAGGCGCATGACGATGACGTCATACACCTACCGGCGAAGGGAGACACGCAGCTTCAGCTGCTTCACTGGGACGTGCGCCGCGGTGGTTCAGGTAATGAACGCTGCGTGCGCGCGTCCCTGCATACACTGTGCCTGCGCTTTTAAAGGGCCCGTGCCCCTTAAAACCGCAGGATTTTTTTTTGTTCTCTTCTCCCCCCTCTACTCTGCAGCAGGGGGCGGGGCCCACCGGGAAATTTCCCGGTATCCCGCCAGCCCAGACCGACCCTGTCGTTGTATGAATATTGGTATAAATGCACACTAATCTATAATAGTTAAAGATAGACTGGACTGTCAGCCAATGGTGTCTGGGTCGAATCAGTATGGGCCTCCGTCAACCTGCTCTATTTTCCCATGGCAGTCGCCGCCCCAGACCCTAACAGGAGCCCACACTACACTTTCCTGCAAGGATGAAAGTCTCACACTGTGGGCCATAGTCAATTTCTTCTACCACAGACCTTCTGTCCTTGCCTCCAATTTCCAGAGAGAGACAACTCATGCTCCCTTCTGCTCACATAACCGAATTTCTGTCCTTCCAATTGGGTCTACGCTCACACGACCGAATTTCCATTTCTGCAATCGGGTCTGTGCTATCTGCTATCTTTAGCCTCGACAATCAGGATCTCCTAGCCTCTGTAAGTGACTCGCCCAGGGTGATGGGGATGACTCGGTACCCGGGCCTTTCGCCTGACCTTCGGGATGTCACGGTGGTCGGCTCCCGGGCCCGTACTCTGGGGTCAGCTTTTAAAAAGGGATTGGTTTGTTTATTAGTTTTATTAAAGTTCGTGACGCCACCTGTGGTTTCTGGTGAGATTCACCAGCGCTGCGGCAGTCCACTGAGGCCGGTGATAAGGCAGCTTAGATGGTATCGCTTCCCACAGGTGGAGCAGGGCCTCAGGGCAGCGTAGGAGGGGGGATGCAGGGCAGGCGAGACAAATCCAGGTCAGAGCAAGAACAGGGACGGACACGATAGTCACTTCAGTACCTTTTACTGGTGGAAATTCAGACACATCCCAGAGCACTGTAGGGTGAAGGGTGCATATCAGAATCCTCCCCAATGAGCGGGTGTAGGGCCTCCTGTTTCTTGCCTCTGCGTAGTAAGTTTCTGACCTGCCTGGAGCTAGGCCTAACTTTGTCTCTGTCCTGCGCTGGCTGACCTTGTGGTAGGGCCTTTTCTTGGAATACACGCTCCCAGCTTACGGGGCCTATGTGTCTCCTGGCTCTGTTACGTATCAGCACTTTAGCGATCCTGGGACCTGTAGTTCTCCAGGGATTCCGGTTATACCTTACTGGGTCATAGAGATCCCGGTAAGCTCGGATCCGGTGTCCGGTAATGCTTCGGGGTGAGCTAGTTAAGCTCCTTTGCCCCCTATGTACTAACTTCTCCACTCGCCTTCGGCCTTCTCGGGCCCTCACTAGGCTATACACACTAACGGCAGCTTGCCACGCTTCACCGATCTTATGGCGCCGGCACACCTAAGCTCACTATTCAGAGCTACAACTGAGTCTGGACTGTGCTCCACTGCAGGAACTCTCTCAACAGACTTGACTAGGCTGAGCTCAACTCTGTATTCAGGTCTGTGCTTGCTGAACTCTCCAGAGGAACTGAACTGCCTGGCTCCACCTTCCCTTTTTATATCCGTAACGGGCTCCCTCTGCTGGTCTGAGGTGGAAGGTGGAGATGTGTGAATGTTTATGGGGGCCTCTTGTGGAGGATTCCATCAATGCACTCTTCCAGGATCTGTGATACCAAGCGCAGCTGGGCGTCACATTCCCCCCTAGCAAAGCTTAGCACTCCCGGTACATTTTATAACAATAAGAAACATTAACAATCTTCCCTTTATGGGAGGCACCAAGCTTAAACGTTGCATAATAATATCAACAAATACAAAGTGTCCTCAGAATTCAAGTCTCTTGTGGTGAGGTTCCCAAACAGGATGTCCATCTCACAGAGTAGAGTACTTGGTGGTTTGAGGGACCTGTCCCAAACCCTCAACGTGGGCCCTGGGGTGGCTGCAGGGCATGGAGATCCCGAGTTGGACCTCCAATAGAGCCACTCCAGACAGGTTTTCCTTCGGTGGTCACCTAAAGGGGCACTCCTGGGAGCGCAATTATATACAATAAATAGTTTTTGGGCTGCACACAGTCCTCAGCCACGAAGTTCTTTATGCAAACAATAAAGGAATTAATCAGGTAAAGTGTCCATGTCACTTGAACTGTTCAATAATAAAGCAAAGCACAAAATAATATACATTAGTACAGTACATTACAATTTAATACCCCAGGGGTAACTATCTACATTTGTCAGAGGTTAGCTATCTTACTGCTTGTACCTGAGAGGGGGTTTACCTCGCGTGCTACGTGTTGATCTGCGTAGTGCGGTGGTCTGTGAGGTATCAATGTCTGTACTATCAATTACCCTACCAGTTCTACGTGTGACTATGTTGTAAAACTGCCTTAACCTCTCTCTGGAACTGGTAAGTCTACCATTGGCTGGGCCTTCTTGCTCTACTCCTGCCAGGGATCCTTCGTCCGGGGATTCTTCTTGAGCTGGCTCTTCTGCGGCACTAGGCTCTTCTGCAGCACTTACAGGTTCAACTTGCTGTGGAGGGTCTTCTGGTTGTTGAAAGAATTGGAGTATTGGAAAGATTACTGCTCCTCCTAGTTGGGGCCAATCTGCTGGGAAGTCTCCTAAGTCAGTATGGATTACTGCTTCTTTAGGCTCCTCCTGGATAATGAAAGGCACTTCTTCTTGGGGTTTCAGTAGATTTGGACATAACTTTAGATGGTCCCTGGATACTGTGGCAGTTGTCCTTCCTCCATCTCGACTAATTATGCAGGTCTTCTTATTATCAAATCTTGACTTCAGCACAGTGTAGGGTTCTTTCTCTCACTGGTCATCAAGTTTGTGGTTCCTTCTTTTCCTTTTCAATAATATTTCACCAGGTGTGAAAGGCTCTGCGGGTGCACGTTTATTGTAGTGGGCCTCTTGCTTATCCCTCACCCAGGTGAGACTGTCCTCAACACAGGCTTGTACCCTTCTGTACTGCTCTTGTCTGGTCATGTCCCAGTCCTCAGTGGTCACATCCGCTTCTGGTTCTACTACACCAAGCTCCAGATCCATAGGCAACTTCCCAGGTCTTGCACGCATAAGATATGCCGGAGTACAATTGGTGGAACTCACGGGTATGTGGTTGTACAGATCCACTAGGTCAGGTAGTAGGCCTGGCCACTGATTTCTCTCCTCAAGTGGTATGATCTTCAGCAGGTCGATGATGATGTTGTTCATCTTTTCACAGAAACCGTTGGTTTGTGGGTGGTACGGTGTAGTTCTTATCTTTTTACACCCGTACAGATGGCACAACTCCTTAAACAATTCAGCCTCAAAGGCCGGGCCTTGGTCCATCAGCACCTGCTCAGGGTATCCATGGAGTCCGCAGAAACACGCCTGGAAGGTCTTTGCTGCTGTCTCCGCCGTCAGGTCCTTGACGGGGGCGACCACCAGGAACCTAGAGTAGTGATCCACCATGGTCAGGGCGTAGGAGTACCCTGACCTGCTGGGTGACAACTTGACATGGTCCAGGGCCACGATCTCCAGGGGTCGAATCGTCTTGATGGGTTGCAGGGGTGCCTTCTGGCTGCTGTAGTCTTTTCTTCTGAGGCCACAGGGTCCACAGTCTTGGCACCACCGCTCAATGGAGCTGCTCATTACTACCCAGTAGAATCGACACTTCAGCAGGGTCTCTAGCTTTTTCCAGCCAAAGTGTCCCGCCTAATCGTGGTAGGCCTTCAACACCATTTCTTGCGGCCCGCCCGGTATTTAATTGTAAATTGGTAATTTGGCAGATGAGCCATCCATCGTTGTTCCAGTGCTCCTAGCTTGGCTGTTTCAAGATGGGTCAAAGGGTTGTTATCAGTGAAGGCAGTGAACTTGCTGGAGGCCAGGTAGTGCTTAAATCTTTCAGTGATGGCCCAGACCAAGGCCAGGAACTCCAAATTGAAGCTGCTATAGTTCTCTGGGTTCCTCTCGGTCGGGCGGAGCTTCCTGCTTGCGTATGCGATTAACTTCTCCTGGCCATTCTGCTTCTGACTTAAGACAGCTCCCAGCCCTTCGTTGCTGGCATCTGTATACAGCAGGAACGGTTGGCTGTAGTCAGGGTAGGCTAGGATCTCATCGCCTGTCAGGATCTCCTTCATCTCCTGAAATGACTCGACTTGCTCCTTACCCCAGTGGAATGGGGGATTTCTGCCTTTGGGGGACTGCCCTACCAGGAGGTCTTGCAGAGGGGCTGCTTTCTTAGTATAGTCTTTTACAAACCTCTGGTAGTATCCTACTAGTCCCAGGAACTGATGCACCTCCTTGAGGTTCTTCGGCTCCGGCCACTTCTGGATGGCAGCGATCTTCTCCGGGTCTGGTGCTACCCCTTCCGGACTGACAATGTGCCCCAGGTACTGTACCTTTCTCTTGAGCAGGTGGCACTTTGAGGGCTTCAGCTTCATCCCATACCGGGACAGTGAATCAAATACCTCTGCCAGGTGTTTCAAGTGGTCCTCGTACGTTCTGGAGTACACTATCACGTCATCCAGGTATAGTAACACAGTCTCGAAGTTGCGGTGTCCCAGGCAGCACTCCATCAATCTCTGGAACGTTCCAGGGGCATTGCAGAATCCAAACGGCATACTGTTGAACTCGCAGAGTCCCATCGGGGTTGTAAAGGCCGTCTTCTCCCGATCCTCCTCAGCCACAGCTACTTGCCAGTACCCACTAGTGAGGTCAAGGGTGGAAAAGTAATTTGCAGACTTTAAGGCAGCTAGGGACTCCTCTATGTGTGGTAAAGGGTATGCATCTTTATGTGTAATGCGATTTACTTGTCGGTAATCTACACACATTCTCATGCTCCCATCCTTTTTCCTAACTAGCACTAGGGGAGCTGCCCAGGGACTACAACTATCCCTTATTACCCCCGCCTTTCTCATGTCGTGCCACATTTCCTTAGCCTTCTGGTAGTGAGCTGGTGGTATAGGCCTGTAACGTTCATTGATTGGGGCATGGTCGCCTGTGGGGATATGATGTTGAACCCCCTTAATCCTCCCGAAGTCAAGTGGATGTTTACTGAACACCTGCGAGTATTCTTGAACCACCCGGTGTACACCCTGTTTTTGATGGGCAGAAGTGGTGTCTGTCCCAACATGGAGCTGTTGACACCAATCCTCCACCTGGGTTGCAGGGTCATTATCCTCCACTTCATCTGGTGAGGCTAAGGACTCCGCCTTGTGAATACAATTGTTATTTACAGCATGTAATTTGGCAACAGTGGCATAACGTGGCAATCTGACCTCATCTTCCCCACAGTTGAGAAGACGGACGGGCACCCTCCCATTGCGTACATCTACCACTCCTCTGGTGGTTAAGAGCGTGGGTCTGTGCTCGGCGCAAAGGGGTTCTACTACCGCCTGGTAGCTCTGTCCTCTAAGACCTATAGCAGCTCTACACCAGATGAGCAATTCACTCATTGGGGGGACGACAATGGGTGTGGGGTCTGTTACACGCACATTACCAATTTCACCTTCCGCTAACCTTACTTGCTGTTGGTACATCAGGACTCGGATCTCCTTCTGCAGCGCCCTCCTCTGTCCTGGTCTGGCAGTGTCAGCTATCTGTTGGAGCAAGAACACAACCTCTCCCAAACAGTTACCAACAATGTTTGCTTCGGGGTGAGCTAGTTAAGCTCCTCTGCCCCCTATGTACTAACTTCTCCACTCGCCTTCTGCCTTCTCGGGCCCTCACTAGGCTATACACACTAACGGCAGCTTGCCGCGCTTCACCGATCTTATGGCGCCGTCACACCTAAGCTCACTATTCAGAGCTACAACTGAGTCTGGACTGTGCTCCACTGCAGGAACTCTCTCAACAGACTTGACTAGGCTGAGCTCAACTCTGTATTCAGGTCTGTACTTGCTGAACTCTCCAGAGGAACTGAACTGCCTGGCTCCACCTTCCCTTTTTATATCCCTAACGGGCTCCCTCTGCTGGTCTGAGGTGGAAGGTGGAGATGTGTGAATGTTTATGGGGGCCTCTTGTGGAGGATTCCATCAATGCACTCTTGCAGGATCTGTGATACCAAGCGCAGCTGGGCGTCACATAAGAACTCTGTACCCCTTGCTTAATCCACATCCAATATTGATCTTGTGTTTCTGGACACACTCATCACCTACGTCAGGCCTAGCTACCACAGGTGACTTGTTACAAGTCGGGGCGACGACTGACTTCCTGGCCTGACCCCTGTGGCTTTTGTATTTTTCTGCTGCAGATCACATGTCCCCTGTGTACCTAGCTCTGCTTTCCTCTCATTCAGCCTGCCTTCTGTCCTTTGGTTCCAATACCCTTTCAGGGTCCTACACCTATATTCCTGATCACTACATGGCAGCATCTGCCCACAAATACCTTACAGCTCATTTCTATTATATGAATCACTCACTCTCCTTACATTCCTCCTCTCTTTAAGCTCATCAGTACTTGGATGAGAAAGGTTACTTATGCTCTAGATGCTCCTTGGCGGTGGTCTCAGAGTCACCAATATCCAAACACACTCCTGTGTCTGCTGTATTACATACTGCCATATGAAATCATCTTCCGCATACCTCCTGGGTGAAACACCAGTGTTGGTACATTCAGATCTGTGAGGTCCCTCCTGACCTGTCTCTTCTGGGACACTGAGGCCCTGAAACACTCTTCCTGTGATTTTGACCTCTACCCTACCCTCTAAGCTAGCCCCGGTCATTCTCTCTTCATCAGACACACATATCGGTAGCATGTAAGGGTGCCGCACTCTCTCTGGTGCGACGTCTTCTCCTTTCGGGGTGTACTCTCCTTGTCACTCGATGAGGAACAGCCTCCGATGCGTAGTCCAATTTTCCCCAAGGGTGCTTCACTTGAACCAAAACTCGATTCCCCAGCTGTAATGGTGCCTCCTGCACAGGAGTTACTACAGGATGCCTTTTCCCCTGGGGCTTCTGTACAATCTTAAGTCTCAGTGTTTCTAACCGATGTTGGTGTTCCCACACCAAAGTTGTGGTGTTTATCTACGTACTATCTTCCTCTGGATCAAGCTCTAGCTCAGTAACCTTACGGCTGTTACGTCCAAACAGCAACGTGTAAGGCGTGTACCCTGTCGTAGCATGAACCCGGTTACTGTACACCCAGAGCAGTTCTGATACAAATTCAGGCCATTTCATTTTCCTGTGTCACGGTGTAGGGGAATGCTGGTGAGGAAATAGCAGATACGGGCTGGGTGAGCAGGGAAAACTAATCTGTCCCTAGACTGGGAACCCTGAATAGCCCTGACCCCAAAAGTATCTCTGATGGTGAGAAGGTTCGGGTCTCCACCCTAAGCCCTAACTCCTCCACAAGCCCTGCGCTAATTCCCCAAACCTCCCTCCGCAGAACAAAGGTACAGCAATCTCAAAGGAAAGGACTTCAGCAGCACAAACGAACAGCACTGCACAGCACGGCTTCCAGGTATAGAGTGAAACTCTATCAGCTGCACCACCTGGTGGAAGGCGAGGCTACTTAAAGGCTAAGGGGAGGAGACACACAGAAACTCACATCCACCAGGACATGGCAATAGAATTGGCATGAACCCATGCAGTACAAGAGGGAATTTCACAGTTTAAGTTACAGCGGCATCTAGAATAGACCGCAGACACACAGCGCTAGACAGCGTGTGACATCCTGTCATCTTCCTGTTGTCCTCCACAATTCTCAGAATGTAGATAAAGTTCTGTTGAAACGTTCACAGTCCCCATTTCTCTATGGGTGGTAGGGTGTAGTTCTGGAATTCTCAATGTTGTACAGTTGGTGCAATTCATCCATGACTTTTCCATGAAAACAGGCTCCGATCCCAGAGTGAATTCATTTTGGACACCCGTATACGCAGATGAAGTCATGACAGATGGCACAGGCTGCTGACTCGGCTTTTTGATTCCCGGTGGGAGTCATGACTGCTAACTTATTAAAATGATCCATCATCACCAGACAGTACAGACAACCATTATCGGAGTGGCTGATCTTGAGATAGTCCACCATCAGCACTTCCAAAGGGAAAGAAAACCTCTTCACCTATATAGATGCTCTGTGTTTAGGGGGTTTAGTCATCTCACCCTGATGGGATTTCCGGTAATCTTCTTTCACCACTCGATTTACTTGTGGCCAATACAGAAGCCGTTGTAGCCAGTGGAAAGTTCTCTCTGTTCTGAAATGGGTATCACTCTCATGGACTTCCTTCTTCACTATGGGCTTCATTCCTTGTGAAATCATTAGCAGATTACAATGAGGCAATCTGGGCTACCGCCTAGGGCCAAAGGCACCGGGGGTCCTTTGGCCATATTGTCCTCATTATAATGTTTTTTTTCACCACTGTCGGCAGTGGACATCTCCGGAGAGGGAGCTTTCCTAAAGCTCAGCTGCCAGCAACTCACAATGGTTTGCTGGCATCTACAAGGCTATGTGTGTATGTGCTCTTAGGAATAACAGAAGCTTTGGTCCTCTCCTCCACTTTTGGCTGAGATTTAGAGGATTAATCGGAGACATAGAACCGCTGTTCTCCACTTTGGAATCCAACCCTTCAGATATATGGTATATGATGTATAGTATTGATATACCAAAAATATCAGTAATAATCAATTAAATTCTAAAAGACATTAATCAATTTAAAATTTGTATTTATTTAGTTTAATTAAATCTGGCATGGAAGGATGAAGACGTGTTCTTGGAGAAGCCTTCAACTTTAGCAGGTGTTTCTTGCTGGTCAGGAGGCCACGAGTAGATGGTTCAAATCCTTCCATACAGGTACAGCATTGATGGTAGACATGCTGTAGTTTCTTCAGGGCGCTAGATGTGGGGGTTTTCTGTCCTCGAGATGTCTAAGGTGCCCTGGTGACAGCAGGCAAAAATGCAGCTTCCTCTGACAGTGCGAGCAGCCCTGGATAATCCACGCCGGCAGAATGATATCATCCGGCGGAAGATGGAACCTATGAGAAAAGATGTAAAACTAATGTAAGTAATGGGACTCCATATTAGAGGGTACTACTGTGGTGTCACTGTGGGAGAACATTAGAGGAATCTCATCACACAGAGGGCAGGGATCATTGTCAGTCATCATACATGTGACAATCCCACCACTGACAGATAACATCTGCTCCACATGACTTCTTCTCACTGACATCATACAACAGGGAGATTATTGTCACACTTACCTCGCCTACTTTCCCCCTCTTCTACTTTCTCTGTTTTTTCTTGTCTTCTCAGTTTTTGAAAATATTTTCTTTTCTTCTGAACTGGAGATTCTAATCAAAAAGTCAGAAAAAAATATTAATTATAAACTTCTAAAATATTTTCTTTGTATCTATATAGAGTTATGCAATTGATTAATATGCACCTGTAGCATTTCTGTGTGCCGCCATGTGGTGACTCCCCAAGGAAATATGTCCCCTTATTATCATGACATACTTGCAGCAAGCCACTGTGTTATCATATAATCAGTTAGATTAAACTTCAGTGTAACTTTCAAGAGCACCCATCACCAGATCAAAAGTTTCTGAGATTCACTCTTATCTTATGTCTGCTGCTCCCCTGAGTATTCTGATATTTGTTTTGCTAAAATCCACCCTATGGTTTTTTCCATGAGGGTGTGGCTCACAATTTTATATTGCAGAGCAACCTAAAGACACGCCCCAGAGGATCCTGTGAGCACCGCCCTCTTGGAAAAGACCATAAACATTAGCACTAAATAAGACCCATAACTCAAAAAACTGAATACTCAGGGGAGCAACGGGAATAAAGTAAGTAATTTTTGAAGCCTTCATGTGCTGATTCACATTATAATTTTGGATTATAGGCTATAATTGGATGGCCTATAAACCTGTACATACCTGACAATGAGGACGAGGATGACTCGTTGTTTTTAGCAGTGAAACACTGATTGTCTCCATTAGTTTTGGAAGAAGAAGACTCTTTCTGCCTGTTTGGTAGAAGAAAGACCAGTAAATTAAAAGTAAAAACAATAGAAAAAATGAAGAACACCTGTTTGTGAGGCCAATTAGGACAACATAGAGGGGATACCCTGCCCACGGCCTCAACTAGTAATATTGGCCTGTCATGAGCTGGAAATGAATGGCTGGTCACAATGATCAGCTGTTATTGCAGTGTTATCACAAGCCAGACGCACAGAGATCAGCAATCATGGGGTGGTGGATGCTGGATTTAGATTTGTGTTACTCGTGTCTTGTATTTGGTTCTGAACATACATCAAAACTAAATCTCATAATAATAATAATCTACTCACATGTCTGAGTGTTTTTCACTGTTCTCTTGGGAACACTGTGGAGGTGACATAGGCTCTACATTGGTCATCATCCCGGTATTGGTGATATTTAGCTAAAACACACAGAGAAAAATAAATTGATTTATTTTTAAGCATTTTTGTAATTATAGGTTTTAGACATACTATTAGCCACATACTTACTTTACAAAACCTTTGATAAGATGATACAAAGTTTTTTATTTCTGGCCAGTCATTGTCCTCTCTTGTGTCCGCCTCATCTGAATTCATGTGTCTGCTACAACGAGCTACAAAGTACAAGTGTTATCAGAGATAATTAGTATAAGACCCGGTCAGACATTCACCCTGTTATCACTAATAATGATGAGAACTTATCTTCACATAAAATGAAAGACAAGACACACAGCAGTTTTCTGCAGATGACGTCTCATTTTACTTACTGATAAAGTAGCGGGTGTCCTCATCTGACTTTAGCTCAGGAACGAACAGGGGCTTCTGACTTAGAATGTTGTCAAAGTCTAAGTGATGCAGAAATGGATGCATTTTGATCTCATTTGCTCCTCCTGGAAAAGGAAGACAAGAAAGAATGTGATAGAGTCATTTTTAGAGAAACTGCTCCATATCGGTACAGTTTATGTTAACCTGAACTGAAGATGTAACAGCAGACATGAAGGAAATGTACTGAAAGTCACAGCATGAAAAATGGGGAATGGATAAGTAGGTAGATTACTGAACCTCATGGACACAACCATTTGTCTGGTCACAGACGTGTAATAAGTCATAATACTATTATAATATTACCTGTCCCAAGTCTATCTGCTGGATCTTTTCTGAGCAGCTGAGTGATGATGTCCCGAGCATCAGGTGGAGTAGAGTATTTATGATATGTCAAAATTAATTTATCTGTTATATAGAAACAAATATTACAGGAAATGAAACGTTTTCATTTATTTTTATAAAAAATGTCCTTAATAAGGCTAGAAATTAAACCAGAAAACCAATGAAACCAAATAACAGTGACATCACAAGCATTCAGATTATTTTACTTACCCTCAAGGACACTGCGTAAAATATCTCTTTTTAAAGCCCCTTTAAATGGTGTACATCCATAAAGAAATTTATGTAGAGTGATCCCTACTGACCACCAATCAATGGGCCTTCCATAGCCTTTCCTTTGGATAATTTCTGGGGCCATGTAACTAGGGGTGCCAAAAGTCTGGAAACCAACAGAAGAATGAGATGATAATCAATAAATATAATTGCGTCAAATAACATCAGTGCAAACGTTTTATAGAGAAATTGTCAGAGAAAGAGAAAGAGATGAAATCTGTAAAGTACAAGACCTTGTAAGTAAAGCCTACCTCTTCATCAAGGAACTCGCTGGTGATGTCCTCAGTTGAAGCCTTGTAGATATCTGAGCTTGGTCTCATGAGGCCGAGTTTTGAAACCCCAAAATCGGTGACCTTAATATGTCCTGTTGATGATATCAGGAGGCTGTGAAAGAAATAAATGGTGTCAGACCCAAGTAATTACCCATAGACTGTATAAAAACTATAATTTTTTTTCACCTTTATTATACTACTGGGGTCACTTACTTGCCAGGCTTCAGGTCTCTGTGCACCACACCATAACTGTGCAGGTATTCCACAGCAAGTACCGTTTCCGCAATGTACATACGGGCCAGGGGGATTGGTAAAGGACCCCTGCGCTTTATAAGACTGGCACAGTCTCCTCCTATCGGAGAAAGCAAATATGAGAGGTAAGGGTTTGTTTCAATGTAAATTACACATGATGAGGGTGAATATGAAATAAGTGGAAATATTGGGACAAGATGGCCTATATAGAGATATACTGTGTAATGTAGAGCGTATACTGTATACTATATGTTGCCATCCATGTGGGCACATTATGGTCATATATAGGTGCTAGGACTAAACAGACGTGGGCTGGATATAGATACAATGGATGTGTCCTACCTGGTACATACTCCATGACCATACACAGATGAAGTTTAGTAGGGAAAGAGCAGAACATGGAGGCCACAAAGGGACAATCAGCGAATGCTGAGATGTCCCTCTCCAGAAAGGCCAATTCAAGTCTCTTTGGCTTTTTCAGGTTCTCCTTGTCCATTGTCTTCATAGCACAAATCTGGTTTGTGTCTTTATGGCGCACTAAGTGGACGGCCCTGGAGAGGAAGAAAATCCATGATTTATTACAAATTCTTATTAACAGTCCATCTATAGACCTCATCAAATGATCTCCTGTACTAATGGTTAATACTAGATGTGAGGCCATCACTATAAATCCATGTCTAGAAATGCATAAAATAATACTCCATAAATGATTATCAATGGAGGGTCCACATCCACGTCACATCCTAACTGACCTGACAGATAGATGTGGACAGTGATGTGGTCTCCTAATTTCTCTATGGGAATATTACATGGGCAGGACACCGAGGCATCATCATAAGGAGCCCTGGGAAATAAATATTATACCAAAGTAAAGCTCACCCAAAGGCTCCACTGCTGATCAGTTTGATCTGTTTATAGTCGCTCTTACAAGGATTTCTCTCTGGGTTCAATGATCCGATCAAGGCCTAAAAAGGAATAAGAAATGACATTAAGACAGAAAATGCAGGAGAATAAAAGCTCAAGATGCAGGAACGTCTCCCTTCTATATTATGTCCCCACTGATTACACTGTAGAGAACGTAATACAAGCCGGACCCACCACAGACCCCATTATATTATAAAGGGAAATCCCCCATACACATAAATCAATACTGCAGGGAAGGATAAGGGACATCACACAGAGGGGGCAGGAAGAATAACGCCATTATCACACATAATATGTCTGATCTACATGACGAACAGTGATATCCCATTGTCATATGGGATATAATATGGGATGTATAATTCACACCCGTCATCTAATGATATACAGACGTCCCTCTGATACTTACACTGGCAGATTCCTGGATGATTTCTGGTGTCTCACATATTCCACCATCAGTATTTGCCGGCACAGTTATTCCTAAAATAATGAAGAAACGTTATTTATTAAATGTCTATATCAGCACTTAATAACCAAAAGAAAAGGAAGTAAAAAAGTCAAATATCAAAAAACATAACAAATTTTATTGATTAATCAGAACAATTCATGATAAAAAAAATAATAAGAGAATGTCAGACACAGAGAACACTCTCTCTTTCAAACCAAGAACAACTGATCAAAATCACTTCAAAACCTATTCATAATGGTATTCATACAAGTTTGTGTCTGTTTAGAATGTAGAAGATATAGGAACAATCTGTAGTCCTCAAAATTAATAAGACAAATAAAAAAGAGAAACCTGCACAGTCTGGGAGGGTGGGAAGCAAGACCCCGACATGTGTTTCGCATAGGCTTCTTCCAAGGGGTATTGAAGAAGTTTTGCGTAGGCTTCTTCCAGCGGGTGTGTAAGAAGCCTACATGAAACGCGCATCAGGGGCTCACTCCCCACCCTCCCAGACCATGCAGGTTTCTCCTATTTATTTGTTTATTTATTTATACAGAGGATGAAGAATAAATCAACATATTCTTTGCCGTTCTCAATAACGAAATATTTGAATGTAAAATATTAGATGATCGTCTTACCTTCTATCAGATCGGAGTTTGGCCCTGGCTGACTATTATCAGGGTCAGCAACATTTAGGTTTTGCCCCTCTGCGGAGTCGCCTTTTGATGTTTCCTGATGGATATAAGATATACAATTAATATAACATTTCTCAAACACTAGATTACCATATATATAAAGCAGGAAGGATTAAACCTGGATTTACTTGACAAGTTCAGTATTGGACGGACAATTCACGGCCGCTCTATCAAGTAAATTTACATTAATATTTAAGCGACTTGTATCTACAACTGTTCTCTAATAACTTCTATCAGAACTGCAGCATTTACAAGGAGGAAGATTGTGATGATGGAGTGAGACAGAGGTAGAAATACAAGCTCCGCACCGCTGAGTACAGACTGTCACCACAGAGGATGGAGCCGCAGAGACAGGCTGCCATAAAATATCCTGTGTCTGCCTGGAGCGGAGAGAGGAAGGCCTCTACCATCATAAATCTGACCTTCTGCTATATGACTGGTAATCTGGAGAAGATCAGACAACAAGGACATGAGATGTAGAAGATGACAGATCCTTACCAGACGCTCCAGTGAGTAGGCCGGATACTCCAGTACAAGCAGGACATTTTGGGCCAGCTGTTTGAAAAAGGCCAATTCTCCACTTTGGGATCTTTCTTCAGCCTATAAAGATGAAAATAAACAAGAAATGAAAATAATCAATAAAATTCATGAACATATATGGTATTGCCACGTTTGTTAAAGTCTGATCTGTTAAGATAGGTGTTTATTAATTGTGTTAATTAATTCCCTAACACCGAGAAAAAAAATCAAAACGCTAGATTTACAGGTTTTTTTGCTCACCTCACTTCACTAAAAAAATGTAATAATAAGTAATTAAAGCACCGTATGTACACAAAAATGATATCAATAAAAACCTGAGTTCACTGCGCAAAAAAAGGCTTTACTTAGTTATATCAACAGAAAAATTACAATGTTATGGGTCTCTGAATATAGTGACACAAAGAACCATTTCATCTCAATTGGAATTTTTTTCACCTTGTTTCAATACAATGTATGTTAAATAGGATGGAGCCATTGAAAGCTGCAATTCATCCCAAAAAAACAAGCCCTCACATGTCTATGCCAATGGAGAAATAACAAAGTTATGGCTCTTGAAAGAAAGTGAGGAAAAAATGAGAGCAGAAAAATGAAAAATTCTGTGGTCCATAAAGGGTTAACCAATCCTATTCCCTCCTCCCCCCGCATCCAGGACCTTCCCACCCCTAATTCAACTAACCCTTTAGATCCCACCCTCTCCTTTGTCATGTAGCCTGATTGCCCTGTTTTGACTCCAGGCTATTCTTATCTGGGTATTTGGCACAGGTTAAACTTAAACTTGTATTCCATTATTATTTTCCATTATTATTATATATAATTTGTGCAGATTGTCTGCTACTTACCTGGTGTACTAATGTCCAGATGTTCTGCTGTAAATGCTCAAGATATTCTGAGCTTATACAACCTTGGTGGTATTTGGTCAGGCAATCTCTCACAAGCTCCATAACCAGCCGGTAAGTGAAGCTGAGGACGCCATCGGGTAGTGGTAGCACAAAGTCAGGGTCATAGGTGGTAAGAATCCCCTGGAGTAGTGCTAACACCTGAAGTCTGTCTGGAGGAATTCCAGACATTTCAAGTAATCCAAGCGCGGTTAGTATATGACTAGCTATATGGCTTATCACACCAACAGCAATGACACCGGAATGTCAAAGTGACAACAGGAGTGTAAACACTTGTAGAAGTAGTGATGGTTAATTGTGATGTCATAATGGAATCTTGTGTTCTAATCTTAAAGGGGCATCTTACCTTATAAGGAAGTTGCCTTGCAACCCTTAAGTAGGGAAAAATATAGGCTCAGCATCAGTATCTGTTATACACAATAAAAATTATAGCGTTTTGTATCAATAAGAAATTCCGATTCCAGCGCTAACAGAAATATCTTTCTGTGGGAACAGGGCATGTGGGGCTGGGGCTGCATCCAACCCTGGCATATGAAGCACGCTGGCCCATGTTGCTCTGCCACAACCACTTCCAAAGATGGGGGTCTTTATTACAAATATGACCCTGCCTACCAATGGAGAAAATCAACATTTACTACTCCCAATAATTCCAGTTTTTAAAGTTGGCAAAATAGGTCTCTTTATAATATTAATAGTAACCTCTTGACCCTCCTTATAATAATAATAGCGCCCATCTGGTTCTCCTGATAATATTAAAGGGAATCTGACAGTGGCATCAACCCTCATAAGCTATCTATATGGGCATTTAGGTCATAGAACGTTGAAGAAACCGATACCTTGATATCTGCCATCTGATGTCTTATTCCACAGAAATCCACATTTTCTTTTATATGTAAATGAGCTGTTAAGATCTATGGGCCGGACATAGATCTCCCTGAGAATCTGCATCCAGAGATTATTTTCAATGGAACAGGTAGTTATCAGTGGGAGACATGTACATCAGGAGAGTAGACGGTCAGTCATTACATGTGTCACACTGGAAATGACTCTTTTCATTTATAATAAGCCCTGGATGCAGATTCTCAGGGAGATCTATGTCCGGCCCATAGATCTTAACAGCTCATTTACATATTAAGAAAAAAAGTAAATTTCTCTGGATTAAGACATTCATCAAATAGTGGCTATCAAGGCATCACTCTATTCAACTTTCTCTGACCTGCATCTTTATGTAGACGGCTTATGAGGGTTGATCTTACTGACAGTTTCCCTTTAATAGTGTGGCTCGGACCTCCTTATAATAATAGTGCCCCTTATGGGCCTCCTTATAATAATGATAATAATGGTGACTACCTGTTCTTTTTTATTAAATTAAAAATAATAATGCTCCGTCAGGCCTCTTTATAATAGTAATATTAATGATAAAAATATTAGATGACCCCACACGGTTTAGGGAAAGTGTCACTGAATGCAGAAGCCGGGTCTAAGCTCCTAATAAACACTACCCACCTCCTGCCCTGCTGTGTTATCACAGGCTTTATTCCCCTTCAAGCCTAAGCAGCAGAATGCCGGTATCTCCTCTTACTGCTCCATTTCACCTGCTGTCAGTAATGCAAAGTGCCTGGGCCCTGTTTTAAAGCCTCTTGCTAACCCCCTCCCACCATGTATCTAGTGGTAGACCCCATATTAATATAAGCCCCCTACATACCTTGAGCTGCCCCTCTCCAGCTGTCTTTTCTGGAGCTGATCCCAGCAGGTATGGCTGACAAGAGGCTGCAGCTGGAGGCCTTGTGCTTCAAGCAGCATTGTGGGGAGGAAGGATAGCTGTCCTGACTTCTGGCAAGGCTTGCAAGTCTCCTTCACGGCTGGACTGGGCATCTGGCAATTCTGTCAAATTCTGGCTTGGCCGGTCTGGCAGTGGGCTGCATCGATCCGCAACACTATTAACTGTTAACAATTATAGTGAAGCAGAGAGCCATCAGCTCCCTGCTCTGCCACTTAACTAAGGCAAGCCACAGATTGCTTCCGGCCACAGGCAGGGACTGCAAGGGATCGGTACCACGTAATGGACGTCAGGCAATAAGATAACATCAGAGACTGTAGTGAGGAGGAGCACATCACCACTCGGCATGGGAGTGTCGTGAGGAAAATATGAGTTTATTTCTATTTTTTTGCAGTCACTGCAGGGTACTAATATTATTACAAGATAAGATACCTAGGGGGGCACTAATGTCTCATAAAGAGGCCAAGGAGGGTGACATTGTTATTACAGGTTGTCCCATGGGGCTCTTTTATTATCACTATGGAGGAGGCCTAGAGGGGCTCTGTTATTATTATAAGGAAGCCCGGGGATATTAATATTATTGTAAGAAATCCCGGGGCGCTATAAATATTATAAGGAAGCCCAGGGTCCATTATTATTATTATTATTATTATTATTTTAAGCAGGCCCAGGGGGTCTCTATTATTATTGGGGCAATATTATTGTAAGAAGCCCTGAGTGCACCATTATTATTAGGTACAGATGGGGGCATTATTACTCTGTAGTGGCACAGAGGGGACACTGTTACTGTGTGGGATACAAAAGCAGGAAGCTCTTTCTATGCAGGGTACAGAGGGGGCATTATTACTACGACAGGGGTGGGCAATTAATTTTCCAGAGAGGAAACAAGAGAGACTGTGACTGTTGTGGAGGGTCAAACCAATAGGCTGAATTTAATTCTGCTCATCATTAATATTACCAAAAATAATTACAATTATTATTTTATAATAATAGTATAACTTAATATTAAGTAGAATTAAGTATGCTGACATCCCCCTATATACCGTACGAGCCCGCAAACAGCCTCCAATATACAGTATGAGCCCCTACACAGCCCCTTACATACAGTATGAGCCCCCAAATAGCCCCTCTATATACAGTGAGCCCCCACATAGCCTCTCTGTATATAATATGAGCCCTCACATAGCCTCCTATATATAGTATGAGCCTTCACATATTTCCTATATACAGTATTTGCCCCATAAACAGTATTAGCCCCCCATAGCCCCTCTATATGCAGTGTGAACCTCACATGGCCTCCTATATACAGTATATATACTCCTATGTGAGCCCTCACAAAGTTTCATAGTTTTAAAGTTGAAGATAGACTTAACACCATCAAGTTCAACCTATAGTCTAAAATGTTGATCCAGAGGAAGGCAAAAAACCCATGGGGCAGAGATTAATAGCTCCATATTAGGGGAAAAATTCCTTTCCGATTCCATAAGACAATCAGACTAGCTCCCTGGATCAACGCCCCATCACAGAATCTAGTGCCCATATCATGTAATGTTATATTTCTGGAAATTGCAGTTGGAACCAGCTCAACACACCGGAGTAATTAAAAATTTGCAAACTCTTTATTGGAAATCCTTTAAAAATGAAATTGATAAAAAATTGGGCATCTTAGACAACAAAGAGGGGTGTAACAGGAATCAATCCATACGCGTTTCTAGCTACATGGCTCTTAAACACAGTGTTCAAGAGCCATGTAGCTCGAAATGTGTATGGATTGATTCCTGTTACACACACCACCCCTCTTTATTGCTTTGTTGTCTGAGATGCCCAATTTATTATCAATTTCATTCTTAAAGGATTTCCAATAAAGATTTTGTGAATTTTTAATTACTCCGGTGTGTTGATCTGGTTCCAACTCCAATTTCCTCAACTACCTCCAGCGCTGTGCAGCAGCGGGGACGCCGTGCTCCTCCCGGACTGGAACAGCATCTCAGGGGTGAGCTGAATTTTTTCTTATTTAATGTTATATTTCTCAAGAAAAGCATCCAGACTCTTCTTCAATTTTTGTAGTGAATCACTCATTACAAACATCATCTGGCAGAGAGTTCCACAGTCTCACTGCTCTTACAGTAAAGAATCCGCGTCTGTGGTAATGATTAAACCTTCTTTCCTCTAGACGTAGAGGATCCCCTTTTGTCCCCATCGCAGGCCTAAGTAAAAAAGCTCATTATACACATCTCTGTATTGTCCCCTCATATATTTGTACATTGCAGCAGGATCGCCCCTAAGCCTTCGTTTTTCCAAACCGAAAAACCCCAAGTTTGATAATCTGTCTTGGTATTGCAGTCCACCCATTCCCTTAATAACCTTGGTTGTTCTTCTCTGTACTCACTCTAGTTCAGTTATGTCCTTCTTATACACTGGAGACCAAAATTGTACAGAGTATTCTAAGTGGGGTAGCAATGGTGACTTGTATGGTGGCAAAACCAATGTTCTTGCCATGAGTGTCTATGCCTCTTTTAATGCATCCCATCATTTTCTTTGCCTTGACAGCAGCTGCCTGACACTGGTCACTAAAGTGAAGTTTGCCGTCCACCCATACACCCAAGTCTTACTCAGTGACTGTTTTACCCAGTGTTTTACGATTTAGTTCATAATTATTTATTTTATTTCCTCTGCTCAAGTGGAAAGTGGTGACTACCTGTTCTTTTTTATTAAATTAAAAATAATAATGCTCCCTCAGGCCTCTTTATAATAGTAATATTAATGATAAAAATATTAGATGACCCCACACGGTTTAGGGAAAGTGTCACTGAATGCAGAAGCCGGGTCTAAGCTCCTAATAAACACTACCCACCTCCTGCCCTGCTGTGTTATTACAGGCTTTATTCCCCTGCAAGCCTAAGCAGCAGAATGCCGGTATCTCCTCTTCCTGCTCCATTTCACCTGCTGTCAGTAATGCAAAGTACCTGGGCCCTGTTTTAAAGCCTCTTGTTAACCCCCTCCCACCATGTATCTATAGCATCGGCGTCTCTGCCCCCTGCTGGCGTAGCGTACATTTACATACCGTATCATACGTGTACGTTACGGTAAGCTCGGACCAATGAGAGGAAGCATCCGGCGCTCAGAGGAAGTATCCGGCACCCAATCAGAGGGACAGCTGTAACATCACGTGCCGTTAGCTGCTGGTCTGAGATTGGCTGGCGGCTGCTTCCTGTGATTGGGCGGAGCTTACAGTAATGTACGGGACACTACATGTAGGGTACAGCAGCGGAGAGAGACCGGCGGTCGGGCGGAATCCAGCGTGGAGCCACAGAGCACCGATGAGTGTGTGTGTTCTGGCGGGTCTGGCAGTGGCATGGGGTTATTTGGTGGTGGCAGCGTGTTTGGTGGATCCAGCGGCGACCCCAGGAGCGGCTCTGACAACGGCAGCGTCTCTGGCGGTGTGTCCGGCTGTGCTTGGAGCAGCGTTTGCAGTGGCGGGTGCAGCCAGGGTGTCCTGTGCCATCTTGGGACACTCATGTGCTTCCTGCCGGGCACGGCCGCGGTGCCTTATGGGATTCGTTCACTTCGCAAACTGCCAATTATGTAAGTACATAGCCTCCCATTGCTTAGTGTTCTTGATTGTCTTTGTGGGCACACTCTCCTCCGTAGTGTAAAAACAAGGCAGCAGCGCAAGTGCGAATGCTCGCTGGGTTATGTCATCATCTTTGCCAGTGATGGTGCATCGGAGACCAGAGCTGTGGAGTCAAAGTCGGAGTCGTGGAGCCTGAGTCGGTGCCAATTTTGGTGGAGTCGGTATAAAAGGGACTGACTCAGACTCCAAAAATATATAATAAATTGGGTACGGTAGTGCAATGCAATATTTGCAAATTATTATGTTCTACATATCTTGATTATTATAGCAATGATTAAAAGGCTTATGTTCACATGATGCTACAATAAATGTATCACCTAAACATCAGCAATGTACGAAGGAGTCAGTCATGGAGTCGGAGTCAGGGAAATTGAGGAGTCAGTGGTTTGGCTTACCGACTCCACAGCCCTGGAGACAGCCAGGCAAGTGTCGCTGCTGCAGTTGTGTGTGCCTTTCCCAGAATTTCGCGCAGTATCCTAGATGCCAAATTGCAGCATCTGTATCCAGGATCGTGCATCTACCTAATAATGCATGTTGCAGCAGCCTCCAAGATGCATTATCAGTAGGAATAGATATATTCAGATGCTGAATATGGACAAATATTTTCAATTAACACTACCCCACCACTATACTAGAGAAGCAAACAAAACCATCTCAAACTTTTATTTAAAATATTTTATTTACTGGAAAAAGTAATGAGGCAGAGGGCAAAAACATTTAATACAAAAAAAAATAAATTCATATATGTACTCTTTTAAAAACAAAGGAAAGAAATTCTGCATTAATGAGCCTTGTCATTTATTCATAACTCTGTCAATCTTGCACCAATGCCATCCAGACATGACATCCACATTTGGAAATCTCAATCCCCTTTTTTTGCCAAGAAACATCTAAAGGAGTTATTCAAGTCTCCAACGCTTGGTTACCTAAATAGAAAAAAATAAATAATATAATATATATATATATTAGATGGTGGCCCGCTTCTAACGCATCGGGTATTCTAGAATATATATGTAGGCTGCTGGGGTGTATATAGAGGCTGCTGGAGTATATATAGAGGCTGCTGCTGCTGGGCTGTATATAGAGGCTGCTGGGCTGTATATAGAGGCTGCTGCTGCTGGGGTGTACTGACCAGAAAATGTGACTGCCTCAGCCAATCACAGGCCATAGTTAACCGGATTTACCCAAAGTCCATTTTCCCTAATATGGGTAAATCCAGTTAATTTGTAGCATATAGCACAGTGGGTAACCGAAGTTCATTTTTCCCTAATCTGGTGAACAACTGCAGTATATGATACTACTTAACCGTTTTTACTCAAAATGAAGGGACTTTGTCGTTTTTTAGACCCTGGGTCACTGCCCCCCCGTGCTGGATCTGCCCCCGCAGTGTTCGCTTTCTACCCTCCATCCCACGTGCTGGCTCTTATGCAGTGGGTGAGAGCGGGCAGAGTAGGCGTGAGTGGGTAGAGCAGAGTGAGGGTAGTAGCAGAGAGCGGGACAGCGGGGGGACAGTGGGAGACAGGAGAACACAAAGGGAGACAGTAGAGCACAATGGGGTCAGTGGAACACAGCGGCGAAGAGCAGAGAAGGGGTCAGTGGAGCATAGCAAGCAAAGCAGGGTACAGCGGAGTACAGCAGGGGACATTAGAGCAGAGAAGGGGTCAGCGGAGCAGAGTGGGGGACAGCAAAACAGAGAAGGGTTCAGCAGAGCTCAGCGGGGGTTAGCAGAGAAGGGTCAGTGGAGCACAGCGGGGGACTGCAGAGCAGAGAAGGGGTAAGCAGAGCATAATGGGAGACAGCAGAGCACAGTGGGGGACAGCAGAGTAGAGAAGGGGTCAGTGGAGCACAGCGGGGAAAAAGCGGAGCAGAGAAGGGTCAGTGGAGCACAGCGGGGGACACCAGAGGAGGGGTTAGCAGACCACAGAGGGGGACAGCGGAGCAGAAAAGGGGTCAGCGGAGCATAGCTGGGGACAGCGCAGCACAGTGGGGGATAGCGAAGCAGAGAAGGGTCAGTGGAGCACAGTAGGAACAGAGAAGGTCAGTAGAGCAGAGAAGGGGTGTGTGTGTATATACACATGCGGTGTGTGTATATGTGTTCCCTCGCCCGACATCGCCGCAGCGCTGCCTGCACCCACCTCCGTGTAGCCACAGCCTCTAGGAAAGACCGCGGCTTGCGGCCTGTGCACGGAGGTGGCTGCAGGCAGCGCAGTGGCGATGTCGGGCGAAGGGGAATGGAGGAAGGGTCCCAGCGACGGCGGGTCCAGGCGGCGGGTGGGTTCCACTTCCGGTGAGCGTGGTTCAATTCTCGCGGCAACTCGCGGCTGGACTGCGCCTGTCCCTGATTGGTTCTGGCCGGCCGGGATTGGTTCAGCGACGCGGGATTTCGGTTACGGAAGTGGAACCACAAGGCAATTATATAGTGAACACACATTTCACATACAGTGACAGAACTACCCAACTCTGAGACCTTATTGTTCCCACACAGCCTGTCCTTGGGTGGCTCCGTCTGAGATAAGGTGTTATATTCAGCTAGGATGCATTTTAAAAAGATTTCTCTCTCCAGTCAGGGTGATGAAGGACTGTATCCCTTATCTGCATTATACACCACAGGGAACCCTGGTTTTACAGATTTCTGCTGCCTTCACCATAGCCCATAGGAGACATAATATATTACCTTATTGTATGATTAGACACTAACATGTCCCTGTGGACATTACAGCTGTGTTAAAAAAACAAACAAAAAAATGAGATAAGGCGACACTCTCACCCTTCCTGGGGATGGATGGCACAGTGAGCACCATTTATGGCCTCCCTCCAGGCAGGAGCAGAACCTGCAGGGGGGGCGAGTATAGGAGCAGTGAAAAGAGAAAAAAAACATCACATGGACTGTGAATGCCAGTTTGAAAAAAGAAATATGAAGCATTTCCCACCTTTGGTCCCTAGAGGGAGGGCTTACAATGTTTCTAGTTTGAAAGAAAAAAAAATGTGATGCTTCTCCCCTTTTGGTCTTTAGAGGGGGGCTTGCAATGTTAAAAATTTATAGCACACCCCCTGTAACTGATGAACTATAAATTCAGTGGCCTGAACACAGAGCATTGTCAGAAGGTTCCGGTAAATCCAGGTAACTGCTAGCATAGTGCACAGCAAGGCAATCTGATAAACCACTATCCACTAGAGAATGAAATCCACCCAATGTACAGAGTCACTGCTGCCCCAAGAAAGATTGAAGAAAACAACCAGCGTGTATTTGTTGTTTTAGGAAATAGGCTGTGAGACTTTTTTTTTTTTTTTTTTTTTTTTTTACAGGCTAGGTTTTATTTTTACATGGTGTTTTTTAATACAGATCCCATGGTGTTGTGGATCCGCCGGCTGCTGGGCGTAAGTATGTACCTTACCTACCAGTGTCTTACATCTGCCAATATGTATAACATTTTTTATTCACTTCTGGGTGTCTATGGGTAGATTACCTTACTTGATGCAATACGCAGTCACACTGTGACAGTGATACCACATGGAACGGTGTGAAGTCTACCATTTTGTCATGTCTGCAGCTTTTTGAGCGCTTTATGAATGTGTAAGGCCGTATTCCCTTTGACAGTAGTTGCACGGTGCATCACCAGTCTTATACTGTTTTTTTAGAACATATACCACGAGGACATACCTGACCTGCCCAGTTTGCTCTAAAGTATTAGAGCGACTGGACAAACATCTACACGGAGTGTGCATGACCCAGAATTCTGCCGAGGAGAGGAAAGCCGCTACTGCTGATGCAAGGGCCAGAGTTAGAAAATCACATCCAAAGGGACAAGCATAGACGAGGAGGACATTATGTCTCTTCAAACATTGGCCAACGTAATCCCTTTCCTTGAGGATAGAGGGTTCCTCATAGTCCGGAAGCCAACTGCGGCCAGGTAGGCTCCACTTTTTCCTATCAATCTTTTGGCTATATCACATGACTTTGTATGTTTAATATATTAGTGTTGAATGATCTGATCGGCCCAACTTCAGGATGGATCAGGCGCTTTTTTGGCTGACTGGGTTTAAGGTTAGGGCCGATCACCGATTGTCGGTCAGATTGGGTCGATGCTTTTGACCCCATCTAACCCAGGATGGCTCATCACCATTTGATATGCATGTCCGTTAATCAGGTGGCTTTTTATAAATTTACAGTACTGTCCAATGTGAGGAGCAGACTGCAGGTGCCAGCAGCACTGCCCCTGCGGTGGAATATGAAGTGGTCCAGGAGATCGAGATGTCCGAGAGTGTGTAAGTGTCTGCCAGTCAGCCAGTCTGTGTCAGTCAGTCTGCATCAGTCAGTCTGTCTGTCTGTCTAACTCACACATAATGCTTTCTTTCCTCGCAGTGCCAGTGCCGTGCATCCCTCTGCTCAGTCAACTCAAGAATCTCCTTCAAGAGAAGAAGACTACCAGAGATCGCCTGTACAGTGAGTTTATTGCTTAGTCTTTTCATTAGGATACACCCAGCATTCAGTTATCCGGTGAACCACTGCACCATATGCTACTACTTAACCGGAATTACTTAAAATGAAGGGACTTTGTCGTTTTTTAGACCCAGAGTCACTCCCACTGTCAGAGGTGCGGGCATTCAGGTGTCTGATGCCCGTCCCAGCTGGCCAGGGGAGATACCACCACCAGCAGCCGCGTCCCAGCTGGCCAGGGGGGGGGACACCACCACCAGCAGCCGCGTCCCAGCTGGCCAGGGGAGATACCACCACCAGCAGCCGCGTCCCACCTGGCTAGGGGGGACACCACCACCAGCAGCCGCGTCCCAGCTGGCCGGGGGGGAAACCACCACCAGCAGCCGCGTCCCAGTTGGCCATGGGGGGACACCACCACCAGCAGCCGCGTCCCAGCTGGCCAGGGGGGGGGGGGACACCACCACCAGCAGCTGAGTCCCAGCTGGCCAGTGGGGGACACCACCACCAGCAGCCACGTCCCAGCTGGCCAGGGGGGGACACCACCACCAGCAGCCGCGTCCCAGCTGGCCAGGGGCGGGAAACCACCACCAGCAGCCGCATCCCAGCTGGCCAGGCGGGGGAACCACCACCAGCAGCCGCGTCCCAGCTGGCCAGGGGGGAAACCACCACCAGCAGCCGCATCCCAGCTGGCCAGGGGGGGACACCACCACCAGCAGCCGCATCCCAGCTGGCCAGGGGGGAGAAACCACCACCAGCAGCCGCGTCCCAGCTGGCCAGGGGGGGACACCACCACCAGCAGCCGCGTCCCAGCTGGCAAGGGAGGGACACCACCACCAGCAGCCGCGTCCCAGCTGGCCAGGGGGGAGACGGCCTTTGCTGGCTCACGCCATACACACATATATACTCAAACCAAGGAAGAAGAGGATAGCCGGGTTGCGTTATCATGGAGGCTGGAGAGCCGCGTCTCCACAATGCTTCATTATCTAACTGAAGAAAAAAAAAAAAGGGAAATTAATTTGCAATAATATAAATAAATATATAATATATTATGATACAATATATAATATATATATAAGACCACCAGCAGCCACGTCCCAGCTGGCCAGGTGGGACACCACCACCAGCAGCCGCGTCCCAGCTGGCCAGTTGGGACATACACATAAAGAAACACACATACACAGGGAGTAAGGCACACAGGAGGAAGACAGCACACAAGGGGGAAGAGCTCCTATCGGAACGTCACCCCCCTCCCGATGCGATAGCATCGGGCTTCCAACTAGTATAATATATATATATACACACTAGATGGTTGACCGATTCTAACGCATCGGGTATTCTAGAATATGTATGCGGTACACCGGGCGCAATCAGCACAGCAGTTTTTACATTTGGTGCCAATATCGCTGATTGCTCCCGGCCGCGACCAATCAGCACAGAGGTTTTTAAATTTGGCGCCAATATAGCTGATTGGTCGCTGCCGACGGCCGCGGCGCTGCTTGTGCGGGTACTTCCGCTGCGAGCAGCTGGGAGATGACCGGCTGCTCGCAGCAGAAGCATCCCGAATGGTGGCGCCGCTGCCCGGTCCTCCCTTCACTCTTACAGTCGGGAGATCAGCGGTCCTAGCCGCTGAACTCCCAACGGTAGCCGCATGGAGGTCAGCGGCGCCGCCGGTCGGGGTAGTTCTGCTGCGATCAGCCGGTCATCTCCCGGCTGCATAGCCGCTGACCTCCGTGCGGCAGATGAGCCGCTAACGGCCGCCATCTTTTTTCTGAAATCCCGCGTCGCTTATTGGCTGCGGCCGGACCAATCAGCGACGGGGGATTTCCTGGACAGACAATTATATATATTAGATTTTATTTATGAAGATTTAGGAATAATGCAATACATGCGGGCAGGCGTGCGGCGGTGTAGGTGTGCAGTGGTGTGTATGAGCGGCGGCTGTGTGCCCCGATGGCTGTGTCACCCTGTGGCTGTGTCACCTTGTGGCTTTGTACTCCTGTAGCTATGTCCTTCTGTCTCTGGCTGTCTCCCCCGTGTGCGCTCTCTGTCTGTGCCTGTCCCCCTGTCTCTGGCTGTCCCCCATGTCCCCCTGTCTCTGGCTGTCCCCCATGTTCCCCTGTGTATCTGGCTGTCCCCCTGTCTCTGGCTGTCCCCCATGTCCCTCTGTCTCTGGCTGTCCCCCATGTCCCCCTGTCTCTGGCTGTCCCCCATGTCCCCCTGTGTCTCTGGCTGTCCCCCATGTCCCCCTGTGTCTCTGGCTGTCCCCCATGTCCCCCTGTGTCTCTGGCTGTCCCCCTGTGTCTCTGGCTGTCCCCCATGTCCCCCTGTGTCTCTGGCTGTCCCCCTGTCTCTGGCTGTCCCCCATGTCCCCCTGTGTGTCCCCCTGTGGCTCTGCTGCAGGCACCACCCCCTGTCCTCTGCTCCTGTCCTGTGTGGCCCTGTGTCCCCCTGTTCTGGTCCTTTGCCCCAGTCCTGTTGGGACATAGGATCGTTGAGTGTACCTCAGTTAAGGATGACAGCAGCCGGCGGGCATCCTCTGCTCTTTGAAGAAAATGGCAGACACGGCACTAGAGACAGCCTCCGCCTCTCCGGGAAGGGAGAGTTCTGTTCTCCCGCGGAGGCTCTTTGGAGTTGTAGTTCTCCAGGCGCTGTCACTGCCTCTTCTGGCCTGGGCGTGGACTACATCTCCCAGCATGCTGTGCGGCTTCGGCCTCAGACAGACAGCTGGCTTCCCAGCAGCGTCACGTCCCCCCGCCCCCCAGCCATTCACACAGGGACGGGGAAAGGAGGAAACAGAGCAGGCTGGAACATTGAGCCCGCGCCTCCCTCTCCCCCTCCCCCCACGGCCATTCTACATTGTGCTCCGGACGGGGCCACAAGCAGATCACCCTGTCCCTGCCTCTGATGCCACACTGTACACTGCCCCCCACATTGAGCCCGCAGCCCGTGCGCGTCCCCTACCGGCCGTTAACATTGTACATTGCACAATGAGTGACAAGCCAGCCGGCTCCGAGTCAAACACCCTGACTCCGCCCCCGCCGTGCAACATCCCCGTTTTACGCGATTTGAGGGTCTTTTGAAGTATTTTTTTTGCGGCGGCCATCATCCGGGGGAGGGGCTGATGATACCACACGCACTTAAAATTCAATCTGCAGCAAAAAAGTCACTGACCCCGTTTTTCACATGAAATTTGCAAAATAACAATAAGCGTACGTGCGGACACGCCTCCGTTCAGCGCAGCGTCCGTTATCACGCTCATCGCATGAATTACGGAAAAAAAACGTAAACTTTCTCTTTTTTTGGGCGCACTTTTTTTTCCACCCTATTGGGCTAGCTAAAGGCGAAACTGTCCATGGACAGCCCGCCACCTGCTGCTCGTTCACCGCATTGCATCTCCTAACCCAGATAATGGTGTTTGAGGGTTCCGTGGTCTGCTGCACCACCTGCCTGGGGTCGGCAGATCGCATGGCCCTAATCCGGTTAATTTGTGCACTTTGTGATTTTGGGGTGATCTTTTTCGTGCAAATAGGGCGTAGTCGCAGAGGCGCGGGAGAGGCGGCATATCGTTCGGCCGGTCTCGGCGGTGGGGCACGCACCGGTCTCGCGACCGCCGGGGCGACGGAACGGCTGCAGCGGCCCAAAGAAGCGCCACGGCGAGGGGGAAAAAAATCCGCAAAAGCGGAGATGCTGCCCTCCGGGGCGTCGCCCCAGGGCCCGGCGTACCGATTTTCGAGGCAATCCGCCAAAATTTCCGTTTTTCCAGAGTCAGGCTGTAACCCTTCAGGTGGGAATGCTGCACTCGGAGAGGATCTCCTTTCATGTGCTATCCGGACTCTCTCACTCCCTTTTGCTAGGTCTTGCCTGGCTACAGAGACATGAACCCATCCTGAATTGGTGATCTGGTGAGGTGCTCCGTTGGGGGCAGGATTGTCATGAGACTTGCCTGGTTCCGGTTCGTCTGGCTCGACCTCCGTCTACTCCGGCTAATCTACCTGGTCTGCCGGCACACTACTGGTCCTATGCGGACGTCTTCGACAAGAAGGAAGCTGAGACACTACCACCTCATAGGCTGTATGATTGCCCTATCGACCTGGTACCCGTTGCTTCTCCTCCCCGCGGGCGTATCTACCCCTTGTCGCTGGCTGAGACCCGGGCCATGACTGAGTACATCGAGGAGAATCTTGCTAGGGCATTCATCCAGAAATCTACTTCCCCGGCTGGAGCAGGATTCTTCTTCATTAAAAAGAAAGACGGCTCGCTTCGGCCGTGTATTGAATACAGGGGTCTTAACCAGATTAACATCAAGAATATGTACCCCCTGCCTCTAATCTCGGAGCTGTTCGAGTGCCTTAAAGGCGCAAGGGTCATCACCAGTCTCGATCTTCGTGGGGCATACAATTTGGTCCGGATCCGCCAGGAAGACGAGTGGAAGACGGCATTCAACACCCGGGACGGTCACTATGAATACCGCGTGATGCCCTTTGGTCTCTGTAATGCCCCAGCCGTCTTCCAGGAGCTGGTTAACGACATCTTCCGTGATCTCTTGTATTCTTGCGTAGTGGTGTACCTGGATGATATCTTGGTCTTCTCTCCGGATCTGCCCACACACCGGAGGAATGTTCGTCAGGTTCTGCTAAGGCTCCGGCAGAATCGTCTCTACGCAAGACTTGAGAAATGTCTCTTCGAACAGACTTCCCTTCCGTTCCTGGGATATATTATCTCCGAGACTGGTCTTCGGATGGACCCCGAGAAGTTTTCTGCCGTCTTAAAATGGCCCCGACCGGAGGCGTTGAAGGCGATTCAGCGATTCCTGGGCTTCACAAATTATTACCGCCTCTTCATCCCTCATTTCTCCTTTCGGACTGCTCCCATCTCCACGCTCACCCGTAAGGGAGCAAATCCCAAGGAATGGACTTCCGAAGCGGAGGAGGCCTTCGTCTCCCTAAAACAAGCTTTCTCCTCCGCCCCTGTGCTGCACCGTCCGGATTGCAACAAGCAGTTCTTCCTGGAGGTTGATGGTTCCTCCTCCGGAGCCGGAGCGGTGCTCACCCAGAAATCCCCATCCGGGAGAATGGTAACCTGTGGCTTCTTCTCCAAGCTCTTCTCCTCATCGAGCGCAACTACTCCATAGGAGATCGTGAGCTGCTTGCCATCAAATTGGCGCTGGAGGAGTGGCGCTACCTGCTGGAAGGGGCTCTGCACCCGGTGATCATCTACACAGATCACAAAAACCTGGCCTCTTTACAAAACGCCCAGAGACTCAATCCGCGTCAGGCCCGGTGGTCTCTGTTCTTTGCCAGTAAGTGTAGGGATAGTCCAGGCGGAAAGGAAAATAAAGTGGCAAATCTACTGTATTACTGAAGCTAGAAACGGAGGGTGCTGTGCCTGATACTGCGTGTGCCAATCGGATGTCCTTGAACTGTCCAGTAAACTTTTGTTGGTTAAAGTGAATTGGATGTGCACTGAGTTGTGTACGGCTGTTCCTAAATATGTATTTAGTGCCCCAAAGTCGTAGTCTATATGCCTTTAAGATGTAGCAGAGCCAGCAGCTGCCTGATTATGTTTGCACAATGTTAATATTTTAGTTTGCAGATAATGTACACGAGAATTCAGTACATACACACGTGGTCAAAATTGTTGATACTCCTCATTTAATGAAAGAAAAACCCACAATGGTCACAGAAATAACTTGAATCTGACAAAAATAATAATAAATTAAAAATCTATGAAAATGAACAAAATGAAAGTCAGTCATTGCTTTTTAACCCTGCTTCCACAGAATTTAAAAAAAAATGAAACTCATGAAATAGACCTGGACAGAAATGATGGTACCCCTGAAAATAATGTGACAAAAGGGACATGATAAATCAAGTTGTGTCCACTAATTAGCATCACATGTGTCTACAATCTTGTAATCAGTTAGTGGGCCTGTATATAGGGCTACAGATACTCACTGTGCTGTTTGGTGACATGGTGTGTACCACACTCAACATGGACCAGAGGAAGCAAAGGAAAGAGTTGTCTCAGGAGATTAGAAACAAAATTAGAGACAAGCATGTTAAGGGTAAAGGTTATAAGACCATCTCCAAGCAGCTTGATGTTCCTGTGACTACAGTTGCACATATTATTCAGAAATGTAAGATCCATGGGAGTGTAGCCAACCTCCCTGGACATAGCCGCAGGAGGAAAATTGATGACAAATCAAAGAGACGGATAATACGAATGGTAACAAAAGAGCCCAGGATAACTTCTAAAGAGATTAAAGGTGAACTTCAAGCTCAAGGAACATCAGTGTCAGATCGCACCATCCGTCGTTGTTTGATCCAAAGTGGACTTCATGGGAGACGACCAAGGAGAACACCATTGTTGAAAAAAAGTCATAAAAAAGCCAGACTGGAATTTCCCAAACTACATGTTGTCAAGCCACAAAGCCTCTGGGAGAATGTCCTATGGAATGATGAGACAAAAATGGAAGTTTTTGGCAAGGCACATCAGCCATGTTCACAGACGGAAAAATGAAGCATATCAAGAAAAGAACACTGTCCCTACTGTGAAACATGGAGGAGGCTCTGTTATGTTCTGGGGATGGTTTGCTGCATTTGGCACAGGGTGTCTTGAATCTGTGCAGGGTACAATGAAATCTCAAGACTATCAAGAGATTCTAGAGAGAAATTTGCTGCTCAGTGTCAGAAAGCTTGGTCTCAGTCGCAGGTCATGGGTCTTACAACAGGATAATGACCCAAAACACACAGCTAAAAACACCCAAGAATGGCTAAGAGGAAAACATTGGACTATTCTGAAGTGGCCTTCTATGAGCCCTGACCTAAATCCTATTGAGCATCTTTGGAAAGAGCTGAAACACGCCGTCTGGAAAAGGCAACCTTCAAACACGAGACAACTGGAGCAGTTTGCTCATGAGGAGTGGGCCAAAATACCTGTCGAGAGGTACAGAAGTCTCATTGACAGTTACAGGAATCGTTTGATTGCAGTGATTGCCTCAAAAGGTTGTTCAACAAAATATTAAGTTAAGAAGAACCATCATTTCTGTCCAGGCCGATTTCATGAGTTTATTTTTTTTTAAATTCTGTGGAAGCAGAGTTGGAAAGCAATGTCTGACTTTCATTTGTTCATTTCAAAGATTTTAGTTTATTATTACTAATAACTAACTAATTTCAATCTGTCTTGGAGTTTCCTATAGCTTGTAACATGTCATAGATATAATTACATATATCTTTTCCCCCATGCACTTGCACTTTAGTCTATTTACATGTACGCACGTTCCATATACTTGTTGTGTATTACAGTATTTGGCATTATATGGATATACTATGTATACTGTATATCCATTTGATGTATCGTCACTCATTTTATTATTCCTGCACTTTCTTTACTTTTCTATCATTAATAAATAGGTTTTCCTATAATTCAGTCTCACTCCTGTGCACTTATTTTTTATTATACTTTATTTTTTATTAATTATTTTTTCACTTTCAATATGGGACTTCTAGCACTTATATATCAATATGGTGATCTAATATTTTTATTTGTGTATTCTTCTGAGTGTACATCCTCCTTTTTCCCCTCATTAATAGTATAATTGCCAGACCTGAAATACCAAGCACTTTCCACCTATTGTGTCCCCCATTTCCTTGTAGATTGTAAGCTTGCGAGCAGGGACCTCACTCCTGATGTAACTGTTTAAACTGTCTTACCTTGTATTGAATTTATTGTTTGTATATGTCCCCGCTTAATTGTAAAGTGCTGCGGAATATGTTGGCGCTATATAAATAAAAATTATTATTATTATTATTATGTCCACTTTATCACTGGGGTTCTGTTTATATAATATAACTTCTATTTTTTTATCCCCAGTTGGTTATTAATTATCTAATGATTTGCACTGTTTTCATTCTCATACACCTTTCTATGATTATATCAAGGGACGACCATCATGACACTTCCTTGCTTCCTTTATGACTGAAGTATTGATTAATGGCTCTATGCTGGGGAGATCTTATGATGTGCTTATCCTTACTTGGATTTGGTGCATCTCTTTCCATACTGCGATAAGCTTTCCCGTGGTGTGCGCTTTCGGTTGCAGGCCGAATTAGGTTGCCGTGATGACGTGTCCTCCAACGTCACTTCTCCCCTCCTCCCGGGCTGACGCGTCGGCCGGTGGGCGGGGCCTGGTGACATGGTACGCTGCTGCTGCGGCTTCTGGAAGCGCCGATGCAGCCACACGTGAGTACACTGAGCACGGCCCAATATAAGGGAGCTTCCCTGCCCCCTATGTATCCTTCCCCCCGAAGAAGCGGCACGTAAAACGCGCGTTGGGGTTGTCCTTTTTCTCACAGTCACCAGGTTGTATTGCTTCTTCCCTCCACTCCCTATATACCTGCCGTGTTATGATGTCTTATGTTTGCTTTATGCTGAATGGATCTCTCTTGACACTACAGTCTATATTGCATTTTAATCAGAACTCAGCTATATGTCTTCTCGTCATAACTCCTGGTCTTCCTAGGGTTTTTGTGGAAGTGTTACCATATTGAGTTTTAATTTTTTTTGCTTCAAGGTTATATACAGCACTATCTGTGGACTCTGTTTCCTCATATATATTGCATGCAACACTTTATAGCCTCTACTGATAGTTTATTCTCTTGACAGGTTTTCATACCGTTGAGTTTATTTGTGTGACTCTATACCTTGGGTCCTCACTATCACTAATTGCTATATTATTATTATTTTTTCTATTTCATGTGACACTTTACAGATTTTTTCTGATTGATTGGATAGGCCTTCTATGCCTTTATATTATCCTTGTATGTGCTGATACCTATTACCTCGCTCATACTCTCGGTCATACTCCCAACCTACAGACTGTGGGATCCTTCTATTTACTTCTCCTTTTTTAGTACTGTGTTTTTTACTGACTGTTTTAATGAATTGAAATAAATATTGATTTTATTGGCATCTATTCTTCATTTATTTTGATTGGATTGCTTTAAGACTGAAGTATTGCATTTAATAGGCCCCTTTACGCCTTTGGATTAAAATGTGATATGTTGCAGTTGTGCAAAGTACTTATGCAAAAGACATGTAAATTATACTTGTGACGAATGCAAACAGTAAATTTAGCACCGTGAACCTTATTTACCATTTTATATAGAAAAACTGAACTTTTTATTTATTTATTTATTTTTTTTTTAAATATATTTACATACAGTTTGATGTGACTAGTAATAGTTTACAGTTATATAAAGATTATTTTTTATGTGCAAAGGTGCAATATGCATGAATATTGCAATAAGGTCATGTAACATTTTTTGATACAATAAAAATTAAGTTTTGATTTCATTTTTCATTTGTTTATGAACAACCATGTTCACATACAGTATAATAATGCAACAGGTATTCAAATAAAACACTTAAATTAGCTAAAAATCAAGACTTTAATATGTCCGGTCAAAAATGACGGAACATTATAAGTGTATAGTAGACCCGAACAGAACAGCAGGGTTAAGTCAAAACAATTTGAGCAACTCGGAATTTGTTTTACATTTTTTAGACTTTTTAAGTTTGTGGAAGCAGTGGCACAGAGAACGCGGACTCAGTGGTACAATAAAACAAGTTGTTTATTAACTATTTACAAAATTATTAAATTATATTTCAATGACAATACAGACAGTGTAGAGCGATCTCTGCGCTCTCTCTCTGTCTCTTGCTTGTGGTCACCGTCTGGCCCTGTTTCTGGGCCTGTTTATCTGAACGATGCCCTATAAAATATCAAACGTAGCGCTACAGCACTAACAAGTATGACACCAATAGCTTAGCTGTCGACTAGATATCCTTGATTTTCCCTGACACAGGTAACCACTGTCTGTTACGCTCACTAAACCTTGCGTGGCTCAGTTATACTCCTACTGAGCTTCACACCAAGAACATGTGCTGAGTACAATTACCACTGTAACATCAATATTCACATAAAGTATATGCAACATACATCGTTGTACAGGGTCGGACTGGGGTGTCTGGGGCCCACAGGGAGAACTGACTCTAGGGGCCCACCTACAGCCATATGCAAATATCTGTTATCCGCTATCCCTGTTATAGTGGAGCATTGACTGGCGGCTCCTGCACATCTACTGTGCGACACTAACTGGGATGTAGAATTACGGTAGTTTGCATTAAAGCGGTTCTTTGGTTAAAACAAGTTATCACCGATCCATGGGATCCACAGGATCGGTGATCACTTATTGATCGTTTGGGTCCGAACATTGGAAAACGCGCCTATCAGAAGAATGGGGAAGTTTCATCCCTGACAGGACACTTATCCCCATTTTAAAATGCAGCTTCCAAAAAAGAGCAGCGCTCACAGTCACTGAGGGAATGAATGGATCAGTGGTCACATCTCACCAGTGACATTATACACAGGAGCTCTGTATATAGTGCACAGGTAATACAGTGGTCACCAGTGACATTATACACAGGAGCTCTGTATATAGTGTACAGATAATACAGTGGTCACCAGTGACATTATACACAGGAGCTCTGTATATAGTGTACAGGTAATACAGTGGTCACCAGTGACATTATACACAGGAGCTCTGTATATAGTGTATAGTGTACAGGTAATACAGTGATCGCCAGTGACATTATACACAGGAGCTCTGTATATAGTGTACAGAGTACAGGTAATACAGTGACCACCAGTGACATTATACACTGGAGCTCAGTATATAGTGTCAGTGTACAGGTAATACAGGGTTCACCAGTGACATTATACACAGGAGTTCCGTATATAGTGTCAGTGTACAGGTAATACAGTGATCACCAGTGACATTATACACTGGAGCTCTGTATTTAGTGTACAGGTATTACAGTGGTCACCAGTGACATTATACACAGGAGCTCTGTATATAGTGTACAAGTAATACAGTGGTCACCGGTGACATTATACACAGGAGCTCTGTATATAGTGTACAGGTAATACAGTGGTCACCAGTGACATTATACACAGGAGCTCTGTACATAGTGTATAGTGTAAGGTAATACAGTGATCACCAGTGACATTATACACAGGAGCTCTGTATATAGTGCACAGGTAATACAGTGGTCACCAGTGACATTATACACAGGAGCTCTGTATATAGTGTACAGATAATACAATGGTCACCAGTGACATTATACACAGGAGCTCTGTATATAGTGTACAGGTAATACAGTGGTCACCAGTGACATTATATACAGGAGCTCTGTATATAGTGTATACCGTTGTTTGATCCAAAGTGAACTTCATGTAAGACGACCAAGGAGAACACCATTGTTGAAAAAAAAAATAATAAAAAAGCGAGACTGGAATTTGCCAAACTACATGTTGACAAGCCACAAAGCTTCTGAGAGAATGTACTATGGACAGATGAGACAAAAATGGAAGTTTTTGGCAAGGCACATCAGCTCTATGTTCACAGATGGAAAAATGAAGCATATCAAGAAAAGAACACTGTCCCTACTGTGAAACATGGGGGAGGCTGTTATGTTCTGGGGCTGCTTTGCTGCATCTGGCACTACCAAAGGGATTCTAGAGAGAAATGTGCTGCCCAGTGTCAGAAAGCTTGGTCTCAGTCGCAGGTCATGGGTCTTGCAACAGGATAATGACCCAAAACACACAGCTAAAAACACCCAAGAATGGCTAAGAGGAAAACATTGGACTATTCTGAAGTGGCCTTCTATGAGCCCTGACCTAAATCCTATGGAGCATCTTTGGAAAGAGCTGAAACATGCCGTCTGGAGAAGGCAACCTTCACACACAAGACAACTGGAGCAGTTTGCTCATGAGGAGTGGGCCAAAATAGCTGTCGAGAGGTGCAGAAGTCTCATTGACAGTTACAGGAATGGTTTGATTGCAGTGATTGCCTCAAAAGGTTGTTCAACAAAATATTAAGTTAAGAAGAACCATCATTTCTGTCCAGGCCTATTTCATGAGGTTAATTTTTTTTTAAATTCTGTGGAAGCAGAAAAGCAATGTCTGACTTTGATTTGTTCATTTTCAAAAATTAGTAATTTATCAGATTCAAGTTATTTCTGTGACCATTGTGGGTTTTTCTTTCATTAAACGAGGGGTACCAACAATTTTGACCACGTGTGTAGTGTAAGTGTACATGTAATACACTGACTCACCAGTGATGTCTCTAGGTGAAGTCCTTCATCTTCGCTTTTCTTCTTCATCTGGCACAGACAGCTATCACCTCTTCCAGCCAGGAATCATCTCTGCAGAAAATAACACACAGTTATCAATAACTGATCTCTTCTAGAGAATATTCCCACTTTTCCCCCCGACTTCTACACTACACCAGTTGAAGAAAAAAAGCAACATAGTGCCGTCCTGCACAGTAACAGGACCCCTCTTTTGTCCCATCCCATGGAAAACAATTTCCTAAAAAGTAAATTATATTACAGAAGTAATAATGTAATAATAATAATTGGAATCTAAAGTAATAATGTTCCCCACTGGTCACCATAAACTAATAAAGTATGTTCCTCAATCTGGCTCCCAAACAGTAATTAAGTCCCTTGTCTAGCCAGGCACCCCCATATGTCCCTTCTGGCCACCATTTGTCTAGTGTGACCCCTCCATATATTTATCCCAGCACACGTGTATCGAGCCTGCCCCCTCCTATATACCCATCCTAGCCCCCCCATGTGGCCAGTCTGCCCTCCCCACATATCCATCCTTGCCTCCATGTTTCCAGCCTGCGCCCCCATATATCCCACCCATATATCCTCCATGTGTCCAGCCTGCCCTCTACATACACATCCTGGCCTCCATGTGTCCAGCCTCCCCCCCTCATAAATCCATACTGCCCTTACCCCCTGCATATATCCATCCTGACACCCCCCATATATCCAGCGTGCCCCTCCATATATTTATGCTAGCCCATGTGTATCGAGCCCGCCCCCCCCACGTATTCATCCTAGCCCCCCATGTGTCCAGTCTGTCTCCCCCCCATATATCCATCCTGGCCTCCATGTTTTCAGCCTGCCCCCCCATATATCCATCCTGGCCTCCATGAGTCCAGCCTGCCCCCCCCATATATCCTTCCTGGCCTCCATGAGTCCAGCCTGCCCCCCCATATATCCATCCTGCCCCCCATATATCCATCCTGGCCTCCATGTGTCCAGCCTGCCCACCCCCCTTTGCCTGGGTCCAGCCAGGGTTCCCCCTTGTGTGTCCAGCCAGGGCCCCCCCTTGTGTGTCCAGCCAGGGCTCCCCCTTGTGTGTCCAGCCAGGGCTCCCCCTTGTGTGTCCAGCCAGGGCTCCCCCCCTTGTGAGTCCAGCCAGGGCTCCCCCCTTGTGTGTCCAGCCGGGCCCCCCCTTGCGTGTCCAGCCAGGGTTCCCCCTTGTGTGTCCAGCCAGGGACCCCGTTGCGTATCCAGCCAGGGCTCCCCCCTCCTGTGTCCAGCTTGGCCCCCCCCTCATGTGTCCAGCTTGGCCCCCCCTCGTGTGTCCAGCCAGGGTTCCCCCTTGTGTGTCCAGCCAAGGCCCCCCCTCGTGTGTCCAGCCAGGGTTCCCCCCTCTTGTGTCCCGCCAGGGTTCCCCCCTTGTGTGTCCCGCCAGGGTTCCCCCCTTGTGTGTCCCGCCAGGGTTCCCCCTTGTGTGTCCAGCCAGGGTTCCCCCCTTGTGTGTCCAGTCAGCTACCCCCTTGTGTATCCAGCCAGGCTACCCCCTTGTGTGTCCAGCCAGGGTTCCCCCCTTGTGTGTCCATCCAGGACCACCGCTTTTGTGTCCAGTTGACTCCCCATCTTGTGTGTCCAGCCAGCCTACCCCCTTGTATGTCCAGCTGGGCTCGCCTTGTGTGTCCAGCCAGGGTTGCCCCTTGTGTGTCCAGGGAGGGTTCCCCCCCTGTGTGTCCAGCCAGGCTACCCCCTTGTGTGTCTGTCCAGCTGGGCCCCCCCTTGTGTGTCTGTCCAGCTGGGCCCCCCCTTGTGTGTCTGTCCAGCTGGGCCCCCCCTTGTGTGTCCAGCTGGGCCCCCCCTTGTGTGTCCAGCTGGCCCCCGCCTTGTGTTTTCTAGCCAGTGGGTCCAGACCATTACACACACACACACACACACACACACCTCTTACCTTCCTGAGCTCCCGTGCGGTGTCCTCCTTCTCCTGAGTTGCGCGCCTCCTTCACAGCAGGCGCATGACGATGACGTCATACACCTACCGGCGAAGGGAGACACGCAGCTTCAGCTGCTTCACTGGGACGTGCGCCGCGGTGGTTCAGGTAATGAACGCTGCGTGCGCGCGTCCCTGCATACACTGTGCCTGCGCTTTTAAAGGGCCCGTGCCCCTTAAAACCGCAGGATTTTTTTTTGTTCTCTTCTCCCCCCTCTACTCTGCAGCAGGGGGCGGGGCCCACCGGGAAATTTCCCGGTATCCCGCCAGCCCAGACCGACCCTGTCGTTGTATGAATATTGGTATAAATGCACACTAATCTATAATAGTTAAAGATAGACTGGACTGTCAGCCAATGGTGTCTGGGTCGAATCAGTATGGGCCTCCGTCAACCTGCTCTATTTTCCCATGGCAGTCGCCGCCCCAGACCCTAACAGGAGCCCACACTACACTTTCCTGCAAGGATGAAAGTCTCACACTGTGGGCCATAGTCAATTTCTTCTACCACAGACCTTCTGTCCTTGCCTCCAATTTCCAGAGAGAGACAACTCATGCTCCCTTCTGCTCACATAACCGAATTTCTGTCCTTCCAATTGGGTCTACGCTCACACGACCGAATTTCCATTTCTGCAATCGGGTCTGTGCTATCTGCTATCTTTAGCCTCGACAATCAGGATCTCCTAGCCTCTGTAAGTGACTCGCCCAGGGTGATGGGGATGACTCGGTACCCGGGCCTTTCGCCTGACCTTCGGGATGTCACGGTGGTCGGCTCCCGGGCCCGTACTCTGGGGTCAGCTTTTAAAAAGGGATTGGTTTGTTTATTAGTTTTATTAAAATTCGTGACGCCACCTGTGGTTTCTGGTGAGATTCACCAGCGCTGCGGCAGTCCACTGAGGCCGGTGATAAGGCAGCTTAGATGGTATCGCTTCCCACAGGTGGAGCAGGGCCTCAGGGCAGCGTAGGAGGGGGGATGCAGGGCAGGCGAGACAAATCCAGGTCAGAGCAAGAACAGGGACGGACACGATAGTCACTTCAGTACCTTTTACTGGTGGAAATTCAGACACATCCCAGAGCACTGTAGGGTGAAGGGTGCATATCAGAATCCTCCCCAATGAGCGGGTGTAGGGCCTCCTGTTTCTTGCCTCTGCGTAGTAAGTTTCTGACCTGCCTGGAGCTAGGCCTAACTTTGTCTCTGTCCTGCGCTGGCTGACCTTGTGGTAGGGCCTTTTCTTGGAATACACGCTCCCAGCTTACGGGGCCTATGTGTCTCCTGGCTCTGTTACGTATCAGCACTTTAGCGATCCTGGGACCTGTAGTTCTCCAGGGATTCCGGTTATACCTTACTGGGTCATAGAGATCCCGGTAAGCTCGGATCCGGTGTCCGGTAATGCTTCGGGGTGAGCTAGTTAAGCTCCTTTGCCCCCTATGTACTAACTTCTCCACTTGCCTTCGGCCTTCTCGGGCCCTCACTAGGCTATACACACTAACGGCAGCTTGCCACGCTTCACCGATCTTATGGCGCCGGCACACCTAAGCTCACTATTCAGAGCTACAACTGAGTCTGGACTGTGCTCCACTGCAGGAACTCTCTCAACAGACTTGACTAGGCTGAGCTCAACTCTGTATTCAGGTCTGTGCTTGCTGAACTCTCCAGAGGAACTGAACTGCCTGGCTCCACCTTCCCTTTTTATATCCGTAACGGGCTCCCTCTGCTGGTCTGAGGTGGAAGGTGGAGATGTGTGAATGTTTATGGGGGCCTCTTGTGGAGGATTCCATCAATGCACTCTTCCAGGATCTGTGATACCAAGCGCAGCTGGGCGTCACATTCCCCCCTAGCAAAGCTTAGCACTCCCGGTACATTTTATAACAATAAGAAACATTAACAATCTTCCCTTTATGGGAGGCACCAAGCTTAAACGTTGCATAATAATATCAACAAATACAAAGTGTCCTCAGAATTCAAGTCTCTTGTGGTGAGGTTCCCAAACAGGATGTCCATCTCACAGAGTAGAGTACTTGGTGGTTTGAGGGACCTGTCCCAAACCCTCAACGTAGGCCCTGGGGTGGCTGCAGGGCATGGAGATCCCGAGTTGGACCTCCAATAGAGCCACTCCAGACAGGTTTTCCTTCGGTGGTCACCTAAAGGGGCACTCCTGGGAGCGCAATTATATACAATAAATAGTTTTTGGGCTGCACACAGTCCTCAGCCACGAAGTTCTTTATGCAAACAATAAAGGAATTAATCAGGTAAAGTGTCCATGTCACTTGAACTGTTCAATAATAAAGCAAAGCACAAAATAATATACATTAGTACAGTACATTACAATTTAATACCCCAGGGGTAACTATCTACATTTGTCAGAGGTTAGCTATCTTACTGCTTGTACCTGAGAGGGGGTTTACCTCGCGTGCTACGTGTTGATCTGCGTAGTGCGGTGGTCTGTGAGGTATCAATGTCTGTACTATCAATTACCCTACCAGTTCTACGTGTGACTATGTTGTAAAACTGCCTTAACCTCTCTCTGGAACTGGTAAGTCTACCATTGGCTGGGCCTTCTTGCTCTACTCCTGCCGGGGATCCTTCGTCCGGGGATTCTTCTTGAGCTGGCTCTTCTGCGGCACTAGGCTCTTCTGCAGCACTTACAGGTTCAACTTGCTGTGGAGGGTCTTCTGGTTGTTGAAAGAATTGGAGTATTGGAAAGATTACTGCTCCTCCTAGTTGGGGCCAATCTGCTGGGAAGTCTCCTAAGTCAGTATGGATTACTGCTTTTTAGGCTCCTCCTGGATAATGAAAGGCACTTCTTCTTGGGGTTTCAGTAGATTTGGACATAACTTTAGATGGTCCCTGGATACTGTGGCAGTTGTCCTTCCTCCATCTCGACTAATTATGCAGGTCTTCTTATTATCAAATCTTGACTTCAGCACAGTGTAGGGTTCTTTCTCTCACTGGTCATCAAGTTTGTGGTTCCTTCTTTTCCTTTTCAATACTATTTCACCAGGTGTGAAAGGCTCTGCGGGTGCACGTTTATTGTAGTGGGCCTCTTGCTTATCCCTCACCCAGGTGAGACTGTCCTCGACACAGGCTTGTACCCTTCTGTACTGCTCTTGTCTGGTCATGTCCCAGTCCTCAGTGGTCACATCCGCTTCTGGTTCTACTACACCAAGCTCCAGATCCATAGGCAACTTCCCAGGTCTTGCACGCATAAGATATGCCGGAGTACAATTGGTGGAACTCACGGGTATGTGGTTGTACAGATCCACTAGGTCAGGTAGTAGGTCTGGCCACTGATTTCTCTCCTCAAGTGGTATGATCTTCAGCAGGTCGATGATGATGTTGTTCATCTTTTCACAGAAACCGTTGGTTTGTGGGTGGTACGGTGTAGTTCTTATCTTTTTACACCCGTACAGATGGCACAACTCCTTAAACAATTCAGCCTCAAAGGCCGGGCCTTGGTCCATCAGCACCTGCTCAGGGTATCCATGGAGTCCGCAGAAACACGCCTGGAAGGTCTTTGCTGCTGTCTCCGCCGTCAGGTCCTTGACGGGGGCGACCACCAGGAACCTAGAGTAGTGATCCACCATGGTCAGGGCGTAGGAGTACCCTGACCTGCTGGGTGACAACTTGACATGGTCCAGGGCCACGATCTCCAGGGGTCGAATCGTCTTGATGGGTTGCAGGGGTGCCTTCTGGCTGCTGTAGTCTTTTCTTCTGAGGCCACAGGGTCCACAGTCTTGGCACCACCGCTCAATGGAGCTGCGCATTACTACCCAGTAGAATCGACACTTCAGCAGGGTCTCTAGCTTTTTCCAGCCAAAGTGTCCCGCCTAATCGTGGTAGGCCTCCAACACCATTTCTTGCGGCCCGCCCGGTATTTAATTGTAAATTGGTAATTTGGCAGCTGAGCCATCCATCGTTGTTCCAGTGCTCCTAGCTTGGCTGTTTCAAGATGGGTCAAAGGGTTGTTATCAGTGAAGGCAGTGAACTTGCTGGAGGCCAGGTAGTGCTTAAATCTTTCAGTGATGGCCCAGACCAAGGCCAGGAACTCCAAATTGAAGCTGCTATAGTTCTCTGGGTTCCTCTCGGTCGGGCGGAGCTTCCTGCTTGCGTATGCGATTAACTTCTCCTGGCCATTCTGCTTCTGACTTAAGACAGCTCCCAGCCCTTCGTTGCTGGCATCTGTATACAGCAGGAACGGTTGGCTGTAGTCAGGGTAGGCTAGGATCTCATCGCCTGTCAGGATCTCCTTCATCTCCTGAAATGACTCGACTTGCTCCTTACCCCAGTGGAATGGGGGATTTCTGCCTTTGGGGGACTGCCCTACCAGGAGGTCTTGCAGAGGGGCTGCTTTCTTAGTATAGTCTTTTACAAACCTCTGGTAGTATCCTACTAGTCCCAGGAACTGATGCACCTCCTTGAGGTTCTTCGGCTCCGGCCACTTCTGGATGGCAGCGATCTTCTCCGGGTCTGGTGCTACCCCTTCCGGACTGACAATGTGCCCCAGGTACTGTACCTTTCTCTTGAGCAGGTGGCACTTTGAGGGCTTCAGCTTCATCCCATACCGGGACAGTGAATCAAATACCTCTGCCAGGTGTTTCAAGTGGTCCTCGTACGTTCTGGAGTACACTATCACGTCATCCAGGTATAGTAACACAGTCTCGGAGTTGCGGTGTCCCAGGCAGCACTCCATCAATCTCTGGAGCGTTCCAGGGGCATTGCAGAATCCAAACGGCATACTGTTGAACTCGCAGAGTCCCATCGGGGTTGTAAAGGCCGTCTTCTCCCGATCCTCCTCAGCCACAGCTACTTGCCAGTACCCACTAGTGAGGTCAAGGGTGGAAAAGTAATTTGCAGACTTTAAGGCAGCTAGGGACTCCTCTATGTGTGGTAAAGGGTATGCATCTTTATGTGTAATGCGATTTACTTGTCGGTAATCTACACACATTCTCATGCTCCCATCCTTTTTCCTAACTAGCACTAGGGGAGCTGCCCAGGGACTACAACTATCCCTTATTACCCCCGCCTTTCTCATGTCGTGCCACATTTCCTTAGCCTTCTGGTAGTGAGCTGGTGGTATAGGCCTGTAACGTTCATTGATTGGGGCATGGTCGCCTGTGGGGATATGATGTTGAACCCCCTTAATCCTCCCGAAGTCAAGTGGATGTTTACTGAACACCTGCGAGTATTCTTGAACCACCCGGTGTACACCCTGTTTTTGATGGGCAGAAGTGGTGTCTGTCCCAACATGGAGCTGTTGACACCAATCCTCCACCTGGGTTGCAGGGTCATTATCCTCCACTTCATCTGGTGAGGCTAAGGACTCCGTCTTGTGAATACAATTGTTATTTACAGCATGTAATTTGGCAACAGTGGCATAACGTGGCAATCTGACCTCATCTTCCCCACAGTTGAGAAGACGGACGGGCACCCTCCCATTGCGTACATCTACCACTCCTCTGGTGGTTAAGAGCGTGGGTCTGTGCTCGGAGCAAAGGGGTTCTACTACCGCCTGGTAGCTCTGTCCTCTAAGACCTATAGCAGCTCTACACCAGATGAGCATTTCACTCATTGGGGGGACGACAATGGGTGTGGGGTCCGTTACACGCACATTACCAATTTCACCTTCCGCTAACCTTACTTGCTGTTGGTACATCAGGACTCGGATCTCCTTCTGCAGCGCCCTCCTCTGTCCCGGTCTGGCAGTGTCAGCTATCTGTTGGAGCAAGAACACAACCTCTCCCAAACAGTTACCAACAATGTTTGCTTCGGGGTGAGCTAGTTAAGCTCCTCTGCCCCCTATGTACTAACTTCTCCACTCGCCTTCTGCCTTCTCGGGCCCTCACTAGGCTATACACACTAACGGCAGCTTGCCACGCTTCACTGATCTTATGGCGCCGGCACACCTAAGCTCACTATTCAGAGCTACAACTGAGTCTGGACTGTGCTCCACTGCAGGAACTCTCTCAACAGACTTGACTAGGCTGAGCTCAACTCTGTATTCAGGTCTGTACTTGCTGAACTCTCCAGAGGAACTGAACTGCCTGGCTCCACCTTCCCTTTTTATATCCCTAACGGGCTCCCTCTGCTGGTCTGAGGTGGAAGGTGGAGATGTGTGAATGTTTATGGGGGCCTCTTGTGGAGGATTCCATCAATGCACTCTTCCAGGATCTGTGATACCAAGCGCAGCTGGGCGTCACATAAGGACTCTGCACCCCTTGCTTAATCCACATCCAATATTGATCTTGTGTTTCTGGACACACTCATCACCTACGTCAGGCCTAGCTACCACAGGTGACTTGTTACAAGTCGGGGCGACGACTGACTTCCTGGCCTGACCCCTGTGGCTTTTGTATTTTTCTGCTGCAGATCACATGTCCCCTGTGTACCTAGCTCTGCTTTCCTCTCATTCAGCCTGCCTTCTGTCCTTTGGTTCCAATACCCTTTCAGGGTCCTACACCTATATTCCTGATCACTACATGGCAGCATCTGCCCACAAATACCTTACAGCTCATTTCTATTATATGAATCACTCACTCTCCTTACATTCCTCCTCTCTTTAAGCTCATCAGTACTTGGATGAGAAAGGTTACTTATGCTCTAGATGCTCCTTGGCGGTGGTCTCAGAGTCACCAATATCCAAACACACTCCTGTGTCTGCTGTATTACATACTGCCATATGAAATCATCTTCCGCATACCTCCTGGGTGAAACACCAGTGTTGGTACATTCAGATCTGTGAGGTCCCTCCTGACCTGTCTCTTCTGGGACACTGAGGCCCTGAAACACTCTTCCTGTGATTTTGACCTCTACCCTACCCTCTAAGCTAGCCCCGGTCATTCTCTCTTCATCAGACACACATATCGGTAGCATGTAAGGGTGCCGCACTCTCTCTGGTGCGACGTCTTCTCCTTTCGGGGTGTACTCTCCTTGTCACTCGATGAGGAACAGCCTCCGATGCGTAGTCCAATTTTCCCCAAGGGTGCTTCACTTGAACCAAAACTCGATTCCCCAGCTGTAATGGTGCCTCCTGCACAGGAGTTACTACAGGATGCCTTTTCCCCTGGGGCTTCTGTACAATCTTAAGTCTCAGTGTTTCTAACCGATGTTGGTGTTCCCACACCAAAGTTGTGGTGTTTATCTACGTACTATCTTCCTCTGGATCAAGCTCTAGCTCAGTAACCTTACGGCTGTTACGTCCAAACAGCAACGTGTAAGGCGTGTACCCTGTCGTAGCATGAACCCGGTTACTGTACACCCAGACCAGTTCTGGTACAAATTCAGGCCATTTCATTTTCCTGTGTCACGGTGTAGGGTAATGCTGGTGAGGAAATAGCAGATACGGGCTGGGTGAGCAGGGAAAACTAATCTGTCCCTAGACTGGGAACCCTGAATAGCCCTGACCCCAAAAGTATCTCTGATGGTGAGAAGGTTCGGGTCTCCACCCTAAGCCCTAACTCCTCCACAAGCCCTGCGCTAATTCCCCAAACCTTCCTCCGCAGAACAAAGGTACAGCAATCTCAAAGGAAAGGACTTCAGCAGCACAAACGAACAGCACTGCACAGCACGGCTTCCAGGTATAGAGTGAAACTCTATCAGCTGCACCACCTGGTGGAAGGCGAGGCTACTTAAAGGCTAAGGGGAGGAGACACACAGAAACTCACATCCACCAGGACATGGCAATAGAATTGGCATGAACCCATGCAGTACAAGAGGGAATTTCACAGTTTAAGTTACAGCGGCATCTAGAATAGACCGCAGACACACAGCGCTAGACAGCGTGTGACATCCTGTCATCTTCCTGTTGTCCTCCACAATTCTCAGAATGTAGATAAAGTTCTGTTGAAACGTTCACAGTCCCCATTTCTCTATGGGTGGTAGGGTGTAGTTCTGGAATTCTCAATGTTGTACAGTTGGTGCAATTCATCCATGACTTTTCCATGAAAACAGGCTCCCATCTCAGAGTGAATTCTTTTTGGACACCCGTATACGCAGATGAAGTCATGACAGATGGCACAGGCTGCTGACTCGGCTTTTTGATTCCCGGTGGGAGTCATGACTGCTAACTTATTAAAATGATCCATCATCACCAGACAGTACAGACAACCATTATCGGAGTGGCTGATCTTGAGATAGTCCACCATCAGCACTTCCAAAGGGAAAGAAAACCTCTTCACCTATATAGATGCTCTGTGTTTAGGGGGTTTAGTCATCTCACCCTGATGGGATTTCCGGTAATCTTCTTTCACTACTCGATTTACAATACAATACAGAAGCCGTTGTAGCCAGTGGAAAGTTCTCTCTGTTCTGAAATGGGTATCACTCTCATGGACTTCCTTCTTCACTATGGGCTTCATTCCTTGTGAAATCATTAGCAGATTACAATGAGGCAATCTGGGCTACCGCCTAGGGCCAAAGGCACCGGGGGTCCTTTGGCCATATTGTCCTCATTATAATGTTTTTTTTCACCACTGTCGGCAGTGGACATCTCCGGAGAGGGAGCTTTCCTAAAGCTCAGCTGCCAGCAACTCACAATGGTTTGCTGGCATCTACAAGGCTATGTGTGTATGTGCTCTTAGGAATAACAGAAGCTTTGGTCCTCTCCTCCACTTTTGGCTGAGATTTAGAGGATTAATCGGAGACATAGAACCGCTGTTCTCCACTTTGGAATCCAACCCTTCAGATATATGGTATATGATGTATAGTATTGATATACCAAAAATATCAGTAATAATCAATTAAATTCTAAAAGACATTAATCAATTTAAAATTTGTATTTATTTAGTTTAATTAAATCTGGCATGGAAGGATGAAGACGTGTTCTTGGCGAAGCCTTCAACTTTAGCAGGTGTTTCTTGCTGGTCAGGAGGCCACGAGTAGATGGTTCAAATCCTTCCATACAGGTACAGCATTGATGGTAGACATGCTGTAGTTTCTTCAGGGCGCTAGATGTGGGGGTTTTCTGTCCTCGAGATGTCTAAGGTGCCCTGGTGACAGCAGGCAAAAATGCAGCTTCCTCTGACAGTGCGAGCAGCCCTGGATAATCCACGCCGGCAGAATGATATCATCCGGCGGAAGATGGAACCTATGAGAAAAGATGTAAAACTAATGTAAGTAATGGGACTCCATATTAGAGGGTACTACTGTGGTGTCACTGTGGGAGAACATTAGAGGAATCTCATCACACAGAGGGCAGGGATCATTGTCAGTCATCATACATGTGACAATCCCACCACTGACAGATAACATCTGCTCCACATGACTTCTTCTCACTGACATCATACAACAGGGAGATTATTGTCACACTTACCTCGCCTACTTTCCCCCTCTTCTACTTTCTCTGTTTTTTCTTGTCTTCTCAGTTTTAGAAAATATTTTCTTTTCTTCTGAACTGGAGATTCTAATCAAAAAGTCAGAAAAAAATATTAATTATAAACTTCTAAAATATTTTCTTTGTATCTATATAGAGTTATGCAATTGATTAATATGCACCTGTAGCATTTCTGTGTGCCGTCATGTGGTGACTCCCCAAGGAAATATGTCCCCTTATTATCATGACATACTTGCAGCAAGCCACTGTGTTATCATATAATCAGTTAGATTAAACTTCAGTGTAACTTTCAAGAGCACCCATCACCAGATCAAAAGTTTCTGAGATTCACTCTTATCTTATGTCTGCTGCTCCCCTGAGTATTCTGATATTTGTTTTGCTAAAATCCACCCTATGGTTTTTTCCATGAGGGTGTGGCTCACAATTTTATATTGCAGAGCAACATAAAGACACGCCCCAGAGGATCCTGTGAGCACCACCCTCTTGGAAAAGACCATAAACATTAGCACTAAATAAGACCCATAACTCAAAAAACTGAATACTCAGGGGAGCAACGGGAATAAAGTAAGTAATTTTTGAAGCCTTCATGTGCTGATTCACATTATAATTTTGGATTATAGGCTATAGTTGGATGGCCTATAAACCTGTACATACCTGACAATGAGGACGAGGATGACTCGTTGTTTTTAGCAGTGAAACACTGATTGTCTCCATTAGTTTTGGAAGAGGAAGACTCTTTCTGCCTGTTTGGTAGAAGAAAGACCAGTAAATTAAAAGTAAAAACAATAGAAAAAATGAAGAACACCTGTTTGTGAGGCCAATTAGGACAACATAGAGGGGATACCCTGCCCACGGCCTCAACTAGTAATATTGGCCTGTCATGAGCTGGAAATGAATGGCTGGTCACAATGATCAGCTGTTATTGCAGTGTTATCACAAGCCAGACGCACAGAGATCAGCAATCATGGGGTGGTGGATGCTGGATTTAGATTTGTGTTACTCGTGTCTTGTATTTGGTTCTGAACATACATCAAAACTAAATCTCATAATAATAATAATCTACTCACATGTCTGAGTGTTTTTCACTGTTCTCTTGGGAACACTGTGGAGGTGACATAGGCTCTACATTGGTCATCATCCCGGTATTGGTGATATTTAGCTAAAACACACAGAGAAAAATAAATTGATTTATTTTTAAGCATTTTTGTAATTATAGGTTTTAGACATACTATTAGCCACATACTTACTTTACAAAACCTTTGATAAGATGATACAAAGTTTTTTATTTCTGGCCAGTCATTGTCCTCTCTTGTGTCCGCCTCATCTGAATTCATGTGTCTGCTACAACGAGCTACAAAGTACAAGTGTTATCAGAGATAATTAGTATAAGACCCGGTCAGACATTCACCCTGTTATCACTAATAATGATGAGAACTTATCTTCACATAAAATGAAAGACAAGACACACAGCAGTTTTCTGCAGATGACGTCTCATTTTACTTACTGATAAAGTAGCGGGTGTCCTCATCTGACTTTAGCTCAGGAACGAACAGGGGCTTCTGACTTAGAAGGTTGTCAAAGTCTAAGTGATGCAGAAATGGATGCATTTTGATCTCATTTGCTCCTCCTGGAAAAGGAAGACAAGAAAGAATGTGATAGAGTCATTTTTAGAGAAACTGCTCCATATCGGTACAGTTTATGTTAACCTGAACTGAAGATGTAACAGCAGACATGAAGGAAATGTACTGAAAGTCACAGCATGAAAAATGGGGAATGGATAAGTAGGTAGATTACTGAACCTCATGGACACAACCATTTGTCTGGTCACAGACGTGTAATAAGTCATAATACTATTATAATATTACCTGTCCCAAGTCTATCTGCTGGATCTTTTCTGAGCAGCTGAGTGATGATGTCCCAAGCATCAGGTGGAGTAGAGTATTTATGATATGTCAAAATTAATTTATCTGTTATATAGAAACAAATATTACAGGAAATGAAACGTTTTCATTTATTTTTATAAAAAATGTCCTTAATAAGGCTAGAAATTGAACCAGAAAACCAATGAAACCAAATAACAGTGACATCACAAGCATTCAGATTATTTTACTTACCCTCAAGGACACTGCGTAAAATATCTCTTTTTAAAGCCCCTTTAAATGGTGTACATCCATAAAGAAATTTATGTAGAGTGATCCCTACTGACCACCAATCAACGGGCCTTCCATAGCCTTTCCTTTGGATAATTTCTGGGGCCATGTAACTAGGGGTGCCAAAAGTCTGGAAACCAACAGAAGAATGAGATGATAATCAATAAATATAATTGCGTCAAATAACATCAGTGCAAACGTTTTATAGAGAAATTGTCAGAGAAAGAGAAAGAGATGAAATCTGTAAAGTACAAGACCTTGTAAGTAAAGCCTACCTCTTCATCAAGGAACTCGCTGGTGATGTCCTCAGTTGAAGCCTTGTAGATATCTGAGCTTGGTCTCATGAGGCCGAGTTTTGAAACCCCAAAATCGGTGACCTTAATATGTCCTGTTGATGATATCAGGAGGCTGTGAAAGAAAGAAATGGTGTCAGACCCAAGTAATTACCCATAGACTGTATAAAAACTATAATTTTTTTTCCCCTTTATTATACTACTGGGGTCACTTACTTGCCAGGCTTCAGGTCTCTGTGCACCACACCATAACTGTGCAGGTATTCCACAGCAAGTACCGTTTCCGCAATGTACATACGGGCCAGGGGGACTGGTAAAGGACCCCTGCGCTTTATAAGACTGGCACAGTCTCCTCCTATCGGAGAAAGCAAATATGAGAGGTGAGGGTTTGTTTCAATGTAAATTACACATGATGAGGGTGAATATGAAATAAGTGGAAATATTGGGACAAGATGGCCTATATAGAGATATACTGTGTAATGTAGAGCGTATACTGTATACTATATGTTGCCATCCATGTGGGCACATTATGGTCATATATAGGTGCTAGGACTAAACAGACGTGGGCTGGATATAGATACAATGGATGTGTCCTACCTGGTACATACTCCATGACCATACACAGATGAAGTTTAGTAGGGAAAGAGCAGAACATGGAGGCCACAAAGGGACAATCAGCGAATGCTGAGATGTCCCTCTCCAGAAAGGCCAATTCAAGTCTCTTTGGCTTTTTCAGGTTCTCCTTGTCCATTGTCTTCATAGCACAAATCTGGTTTGTGTCTTTATGGCGCACTAAGTGGACGGCCCTGGAGAGGAAGAAAATCCATGATTTATTACAAATTCTTATTAACAGTCCATCTATAGACCTCATCAAATGATCTCCTGTACTAATGGTTAATACTAGATGTGAGGCCATCACTATAAATCCATGTCTAGAAATGCATAAAATAATACTCCATAAATGATTATCAATGGAGGGTCCACATCCACGTCACATCCTAACTGACCTGACAGATAGATGTGGACAGTGATGTGGTCTCCTAATTTCTCTATGGGAATATTACATGGGCAGGACACCGAGGCATCATCATAAGGAGCCCTGGGAAATAAATATTATACCAAAGTAAAGCTCACCCAAAGGCTCCACTGCTGATCAGTTTGATCTGTTTATAGTCGCTCTTACAAGGATTTCTCTCTGGGTTCAATGATCCGATCAAGGCCTAAAAAGGAATAAGAAATGACATTAAGACAGAAAATGCAGGAGAATAAAAGCTCAAGATGCAGGAACGTCTCCCTTCTATATTATGTCCCCACTGATTACACTGTAGAGAACGTAATACAAGCCGGACCCACCGCAGACCCCATTATATTATAAAGGGAAATCCCCCATACACATAAATCAATACTGCAGGGAAGGATAAGGGACATCACACAGAGGGGGCAGGAAGAATAACGCCATTATCACACATAATATGTCTGATCTACATGACGAACAGTGATATCCCATTGTCATATGGGATATAATATGGGATGTATAATTCACACCCGTCATCTAATGATATACAGACGTCCCTCTGATACTTACACTGGCAGATTCCTGGATGATTTCTGGTGTCTCACATATTCCACCATCAGTATTTGCCGGCACAGTTATTCCTAAAATAATGAAGAAACGTTATTTATTAAATGTCTATATCAGCACTTAATAACCAAAAGAAAAGGAAGTAAAAAAGTCAAATATCAAAAAACATAACAAATTTTATTGATTAATCAGAACAATTCATGATAAAAAAAATAATAAGAGAATGTCAGACACAGAGAACGCTCTCTCTTTCAAACCAAGAACAACTGATCAAAATCACTTCAAAACCTATTCATAATGGTATTCATACAAGTTTGTGTCTGTTTAGAATGTAGCAGATATAGGAACAATCTGTAGTCCTCAAAATTAATAAGACAAATAAAAAAGAGAAACCTGCACAGTCTGGGAGGGTGGGAAGCAAGACCCCGACATGTGTTTCGCATAGGCTTCTTCCAAGGGGTATTGAAGAAGTTTTGCGTAGGCTTCTTCCAGCGGGTGTGTAAGAAGCCTACATGAAACGCGCATCAGGGGCTCACTCCCCACCCTCCCAGACCATGCAGGTTTCTCCTATTTATTTGTTTATTTATTTATACAGAGGATGAAGAATAAATCAACATATTCTTTGCCGTTCTCAATAACGAAATATTTGAATGTAAAATATTAGATGATCGTCTTACCTTCTATCAGATCGGAGTTTGGCCCTGGCTGACTATTATCAGGGTCAGCAACATTTAGGTTTTGCCCCTCTGCGGAGTCGCCTTTTGATGTGTCCTGATGGATATAAGATATACAATTAATATAACATTTCTCAAACACTAGATTACCATATATATAAAGCAGGAAGGATTAAACCTGGATTTACTTGACAAGTTCAGTATTGGACGGACAATTCACGGCCGCTCTATCAAGTAAATTTACATTAATATTTAAGCGACTTGTATCTACAACTGTTCTCTAATAACTTCTATCAGAACTGCAGCATTTACAAGGAGGAAGATTGTGATGATGGAGTGAGACAGAGGTAGAAATACAAGCTCCGCACCGCTGAGTACAGACTGTCACCACAGAGGATGGAGCCGCAGAGACAGGCTGCCATAAAATATCCTGTGTCTGCCTGGAGCGGAGAGAGGAAAGCCTCTACCATCATAAATCTGACCTTCTGCTATATGACTGGTAATCTGGAGAAGATCAGACAACAAGGACATGAGATGTAGAAGATGATGGATCCTTACCAGACGCTCCAGTGAGTAGGCCGGATACTCCAGTACAAGCAGGACATTTTGGGCCAGCTGTTTGAAAAAGGCCAATTCTCCACTTTGGGATTTTTCTTCAGCCTATAAAGATGAAAATAAACAAGAAATGAAAATAATCAATAAAATTCATGAACATATATGGTATTGCCACGTTTGTTAAAGTCTGATCTGTTAAGATAGGTGTTTATTAATTGTGTTAATTAATTCCCTAACACCGAGAAAAAAAATCAAAACCCTAGATTTACAGGTTTTTTTGCTCACCTCACTTCACTAAAAAAATGTAATAATAAGTAATTAAAGCACCGTATGTACACAAAAATGATATCAATAAAAACCTGAGTTCACTGCGCAAAAAAAGGCTTTACTTAGTTATATCAACAGAAAAATTACAATGTTATGGGTCTCTGAATATAGTGACACAAAGAACCATTTCATCTCAATTGGAATTTTTTTCACCTTGTTTCAATACAATGTATGGTAAATAGGATGGAGCCATTGAAAGCTGCAATTCATCCCAAAAAACAAGCCCTCACATGTCTATGCCAATGGAGAAATAACAAAGTTATGGCTCTTGAAAGAAAGTGAGGAAAAAATGAGAGCAGAAAAATGAAAAATTCTGTGGTCCATAAAGGGTTAACCAATCCTATTCCCTCCTCCCCCCGCATCCAGGACCTTCCCACCCCTAATTCAACTAACCCTTTAGATCCCACCCTCTCCTTTGTCATGTAGCCTGATTGCCCTGTTTTGACTCCAGGCTATTCTTATCTGGGTATTTGGCACAGGTTAAACTTAAACTTGTATTCCATTATTATTTTCCATTATTATTATATATAATTTGTGCAGATTGTCTGCTACTTACCTGGTGTACTAATGTCCAGATGTTCTGCTGTAAATGCTCAAGATATTCTGAGCTTATACAACCTTGGTGGTATTTGGTCAGGCAATCTCTCACAAGCTCCATAACCAGCCGGTAAGTGAAGCTGAGGACGCCATCGGGTAGTGGTAGCACAAAGTCAGGGTCATAGGTGGTAAGAATCCCCTGGAGTAGTGCTAACACCTGAAGTCTGTCTGGAGGAATTCCAGACATTTCAAGTAATCCAAGCGCGGTTAGTATATGACTAGCTATATGGCTTATCACACCAACAGCAATGACACCGGAATGTCAAAGTGACAACAGGAGTGTAAACACTTGTAGAAGTAGTGATGGTTAATTGTGATGTCATAATGGAATCTTGTGTTCTAATCTTAAAGGGGCATCTTACCTTATAAGGAAGTTGCCTTGCAACCCTTAAGTAGGGAAAAATATAGGCTCAGCATCAGTATCTGTTATACACAATAAAAATTATAGCGTTTTATATCAATAAGAAATTCCGATTCCAGCGCTAACAGAAATATCTTTCTGTGGGAACAGGGCATGTGGGGCTGGGGCTGCATCCAACCCTGGCATATGAAGCACGCTGGCCCATGTTGCTCTGCCACAACCACTTCCAAAGATGGGGGTCTTTATTACAAATATGACCCTGCCTACCAATGGAGAAAATCAAAATTTACTACTCCCAATAATTCCAGTTTTTAAAGTTGGCAAAATAGGTCTCTTTATAATATTAATAGTAACCTCTTGACTCTCCTTATAATAATAATAGCGCCCATCTGGTTCTCCTGATAATATTAAAGGGAATCTGACAGTGGCATCAACCCTCATAAGCCATCTATATGGGCATTTAGGTCATAGAACGTTGAAGAAACCGATACCTTGATATCTGCCATCTGATGTCTTATTCCACAGAAATCCACATTTTCTTTTATATGTAAATGAGCTGTTAAGATCTATGGGCCGGACATAGATCTCCCTGAGAATCTGCATCCAGAGATTATTTTCAATGGAACAGGTAGTTATCAGTGGGAGACATGTACATCAGGAGAGTAGACGGTCAGTCATTACATGTGTCACACTGGAAATGACTCTTTTCATTTATAATAAGCCCTGGATGCAGATTCTCAGGGAGATCTATGTCCGGCCCATAGATCTTAACAGCTCATTTACATATTAAGAAAAAAAGTAAATTTCTCTGGATTAAGACATTCATCAAATAGTGGCTATCAAGGCATCACTCTATTCAACTTTCTCTGACCTGCATCTTTATGTAGACGGCTTATGAGGGTTGATCTTACTGACAGTTTCCCTTTAATAGTGTGGCTCGGACCTCCTTATAATAATAGTGCCCCTTATGGGCCTCCTTATAATAATGATAATAATGGTGACTACCTGTTCTTTTTTATTAAATTAAAAATAATAATGCTCCGTCAGGCCTCTTTATAATAGTAATATTAATGATAAAAATATTAGATGACCCCACACGGTTTAGGGAAAGTGTCACTGAATGCAGAAGCCGGGTCTAAGCTCCTAATAAACACTACCCACCTCCTGCCCTGCTGTGTTATCACAGGCTTTATTCCCCTTCAAGCCTAAGCAGCAGAATGCCGGTATCTCCTCTTACTGCTCCATTTCACCTGCTGTCAGTAATGCAAAGTGCCTGGGCCCTGTTTTAAAGCCTCTTGCTAACCCCCTCCCACCATGTATCTAGTGGTAGACCCCATATTAATATAAGCCCCCTACATACCTTGAGCTGCCCCTCTCCAGCTGTCTTTTCTGGAGCTGATCCCAGCAGGTATGGCTGACAAGAGGCTGCAGCTGGAGGCCTTGTGCTTCAAGCAGCATTGTGGGGAGGAAGGATAGCTGTCCTGACTTCTGGCAAGGCTTGCAAGTCTCCTTCACGGCTGGACTGGGCATCTGGCAATTCTGTCAAATTATGGCTTGGCCGGTCTGGCAGTGGGCTGCATCGATCCGCAACACTATTAACTGTTAACAATTATAGTGAAGCAGAGAGCCATCAGCTCCCTGCTCTGCCACTTAACTAAGGCAAGCCACAGATTGCTTCCGGCCACAGGCAGGGACTGCAAGGGATCGGTACCACGTAATGGACATCAGGCAATGAGATGACATCAGAGACTGTAGTGAGGAGGAGCACATCACCACTCGGCATGGGAGTGTCGTGAGGAAAATATGAGTTTATTTCTATTTTTTTGCAGTCACTGCAGGGTACTAATATTATTACAAGATAAGATACCTAGGGGGGCACTAATGTCTCATAAAGAGGCCAAGGAGGGTGACATTGTTATTACAGGTTGTCCCATGGGGCTCTTTTATTATCACTATGGAGGAGGCCTAGAGGGGCTCTGTTATTATTATAAGGAAGCCCGGGGATATTAATATTATTGTAAGAAATCCCGGGGCGCTATAAATATTATAAGGAAGCCCAGGGTCCATTATTATTATTATTATTATTATTATTTTAAGCAGGCCCAGGGGGTCTCTATTATTATTGGGGCAATATTATTGTAAGAAGCCCTGAGTGCACCATTATTATTAGGTACAGATGGGGGCATTATTACTCTGTAGTGGCACAGAGGGGACACTGTTACTGTGTGGGATACAAAAGCAGGAAGCTCTTTCTATGCAGGGTACAGAGGGGGCATTATTACTACGACAGGGGTGGGCAATTAATTTTCCAGAGAGGAAACAAGAGAGACTGTGACTGTTGTGGAGGGTCAAACCAATAGGCTGAATTTAATTCTGCTCATCATTAATATTACCAAAAATAATTACAATTATTATTTTATAATAATAGTATCACTTAATATTAAGTAGAATTAAGTATGCTGACATCCCCCTATATACCGTACGAGCCCGCAAACAGCCTCCAATATACAGTATGAGCCCCTACACAGCCCCTTACATACAGTATGAGCCCCCAAATAGCCCCTCTATATACAGTGAGCCCCCACATAGCCTCTCTGTATATAATATGAGCCCTCACATAGCCTCCTATATATAGTATGAGCCTTCACATATTTCCTATATATAGTATTTGTCCCATAAACAGTATTAGCCCCCCATAGCCCCTCTATATGCAGTGTGAACCTCACATGGCCTCCTATATACAGTATATATACTCCTATGTGAGCCCTCACAAAGTTTCATAGTTTTAAAGTTGAAGATAGACTTAAGACCATCAAGTTCAACCTATAGTCTAAAATGTTGATCCAGAGGAAGGCAAAAAACCCATGGGGCAGAGATTAATAGCTCCATATTAGGGGAAAAATTCCTTTCCGATTCCATAAGACAATCAGACTAGCTCCCTGGATCAACGCCCCATCACAGAATCTAGTGCCCATATCATGTAATGTTATATTTCTGGAAATTGCAGTTGGAACCAGCTCAACACACCGGAGTAATTAAAAATTTGCAAACTCTTTATTGGAAATCCTTTAAAAATGAAACTGATAAAAAATTGGGCATCTTAGACAACAAAGAGGGGTGTAACAGGAATCAATCCATACGCGTTTCTAGCTACATGGCTCTTAAACACAGTGTTCAAGAGCCATGTAGCTCGAAATGTGTATGGATTGATTCCTGTTACACACACCACCCCTCTTTATTGCTTTGTTGTCTGAGATGCCCAATTTATTATCAATTTCATTCTTAAAGGATTTCCAATAAAGATTTTGTGAATTTTTAATTACTCCGGTGTGTTGATCTGGTTCCAACTCCAATTTCCTCAACTACCTCCAGCGCTGTGCAGCAGCGGGGACGCCGTGCTCCTCCCGGACTGGAACAGCATCTCAGGGGTGAGCTGAATTTTTTCTTATTTAATGTTATATTTCTCAAGAAAAGCATCCAGACTCTTCTTCAATTATTGTAGTGAATCACTCATTACAAACATCATCTGGCAGAGAGTTCCACAGTCTCACTGCTCTTACAGTAAAGAATCCGCGTCTGTGGTAATGATTAAACCTTCTTTCCTCTAGACGTAGAGGATCCCCTTTTGTCCCCATCGCAGGCCTAAGTAAAAAAAGCTCATTATACACATCTCTGTATTGTCCCCTCATATATTTGTACATTGCAGCAGGATCGCCCCTAAGCCTTCATTTTTCCAAACCGAAAAACCCCAAGTTTGATAATCTGTCTTGGTATTGCAGTCCACCCATTCCCTTAATAACCTTGGTTGTTCTTCTCTGTACTCACTCTAGTTCAGTTATGTCCTTCTTATACACTGGAGACCAAAATTGTACAGAGTATTCTAAGTGGGGTAGCAATGGTGACTTGTATGGTGGCAAAACCAATGTTCTTGCCATGAGTGTCTATGCCTCTTTTAATGCATCCCATCATTTTCTTTGCCTTGACAGCAGCTGCCTGACACTGGTCACTAAAGTGAAGTTTGCCGTCCACCCATACACCCAAGTCTTACTCAGTGACTGTTTTACCCAGTGTTTTACGATTTAGTTCATAATTATTTATTTTATTTCCTCTGCTCAAGTGGAAAGTGGTGACTACCTGTTCTTTTTTATTAAATTAAAAATAATAATGCTCCCTCAGGCCTCTTTATAATAGTAATATTAATGATAAAAATATTAGATGACCCTACACGGTTTAGGGAAAGTGTCACTGAATGCAGAAGCCGGGTCTAAGCTCCTAATAAACACTACCCACCTCCTGCCCTGCTGTGTTATTACAGGCTTTATTCCCCTTCAAGCAGGGCCGGCTCCAGGTTTTTCTGGGCCCCGGGCGAAAGAGTCTCAGTGGGCCCTTTTAACACATACACGATTCATGATGCACAGATACGGCGGAGAAATATATATATATTTATTACACATGGCCCAGCCTGCCCCCTCATCCTTCACATACGCAGACATATGCGTGCGCACACACGGTACGCAGACATATGCGTGCGCACACAGGGTACGCAGACATACGCGCACGCACACACGGTACGCAGACATATGCGTGCGCACACACGGTACGCAGACACGCGCACGCACACACGGTACGCAGACATATGCGTGCGCACACACGGTACGCAGACACGCGCACGCACACACGGTACGCAGACATATGCGCGCGCACACACGGTACGCAGACATATGTACACATACAGACATACACTTGGATAAAACAGACAAATATATATACACAGTTATACACACTGACATTCACATACATGCACTCACACAGACCCATTACTAATATTTTTAATATGGGGATTGGGGAAGCCTCACTCACCTGTCCCCGGTCCAGTGTCCTGTCCAGCAGCTCCTCAGGTATGGGGCAGTGCAGGGCCCCCGGCGTGTCACAGACTTCATGGTCCTGGAACATCAGAGGAGCCCACTTGCGGTCGGGTCCGGGCCCCTCCCGCCCATCTGTGCAGGACCTCCGCTCCGACGGTGTTTGTTTGCCGTTACTCCCCCAGACATGGCCGCGCGCTGTGCGGTTGTGTCTCCTAGTAATGACGCGGCAGTGGCGACACACAAGCACAATTAAAGGTGCAGTGCCGTCGACCCTGCCTTGTCATTACTAGCAGACACAGCCGGACAGCTCGCGGCCATGTCTGGGGGAGTGCCGGCAATCAAGCAGCGCCTGCGTCCCTGAACAGGTGCCGAGGAAGCGGCCAGGGCCCCGACAGTGAGTGGGTGTGTGGGCCCGGCCCCGACAGTGAGTGGGCGGGTGGGTGTGTGGGCCCGGCCCCGACAGTGAGTGGGCGGGTGGGTGTGTGGGCCCGGGCCCCGACAGTGAGTGTGTGGGCTGGGCCCCTCTGATTTTCCAGGGCCCCGGCACTTGCCCGGGTACGCCGGGTGCTGACGCCGGCCCTGCCTTCAAGCCTAAGCAGCAGAATGCCGGTATCTCCTCTTCCTGCTCCATTTCACCTGCTGTCAGTAATGCAAAGTATCTGGGCCCTGTTTTAAAGCCTCTTGTTAACCCCTCCCACCATGTATCTATAGCATCGGCGTCTCTGCCCCCTACTGGCGTAGCGTACATGTACATACCGTATCATACGTGTACGTTACGGTAAGCTCGGACCAATGAGAGGAAGTATCCGGCGCTCATCAGAGGAAGTATCCGGCACCCAATCAGAGGGACAGCTGTAACATCACGTGCCAACGTTAGCTGCTGGTCTGAGATTGGCTGGCGGCTGCTTCCTGTGATTGGGCGGAGCTTACAGTAATGTACGGGACGCTACATGTAGGGTACAGCAGCGGAGAGAGACCGGCGGTCGGGCGGAATCCAGCGTGGAGCCACAGAGCACCGATGAGTGTGTGTGTTCTGGCGGGTCTGGCAGTGGCATGGGGTTATTTGGTGGTGGCAGCGTGTTTGGTGGATCCAGCGGCGACCCCAGGAGCGGCTCTGACAACGGCGGCGTCTCTGGCGGTGTGTCCGGCTGTGCTTGGAGCAGCGTTTGCAGTGGCGGGTGCAGCCAGGGTGTCCTGTGCCATCTTGGGACACTCATGTGCTTCCTGCCGGGCACGGCCGCGGTGCCTTATGGGATTCGTTCACTTCGCAAACTGCCAATTATGTAAGTACATAGCCTCCCATTGCTTAGTGTTCTTGATTGTCTTTGCGGGCACACTCTCCTCCGTAGTGTAAAAACAAGGCAGCAGCGCAAGTGCGAATGCTCGCTGGGTTATGTCATCATCTTTGCCAGTGATGGTGCATCGGAGACCAGAGCTGTGGAGTCAAAGTCGGAGTCGTGGAGCCTGAGTCGGTGCCAATTTTGGTGGAGTCGGTATAAAAAGGACTGACTCAGACTCCAAAAATATATAATAAATTGGGTACGGTAGTGCAATGCAATATTTGCAAATTATTATGTTCTACATATCTTGATTATTATAGCAATGATTAAAAGGCTTATGTTCACATGATGCTACAATAAATGTATCACCTAAACATCAGCAATGTACGAAGGAGTCAGAGTCATGGAGTCGGAGTCAGGGAAATTGAGGAGTCAGTGGTTTGGCTTACCGACTCCACAGCCCTGGAGACAGCCAGGCAAGTGTCGCTGCTGCAGTTGTGTGTGCCTTTCCCAGAATTTCGCGCAGTATCCTAGATGCCAAATTGCAGCATCTGTATCCAGGATCGTGCATCTACCTAATAATGCATGTTGCAGCAGCCTCCAAGATGCATTAGCAGTAGGAATAGATATATTCAGATGCTGAATATGGACAAATATTTTCAATTAACACTACCCCACCACTATACTAGAGAAGCAAACAAAACCATCTCAAACTTTTATTTAAAACATTTTATTTACTGGAAAAAGTAATGAGGCAGAGGGCAAAAACATTTAATACAAAAAAAAATAAATTCATATATGTACTCTTTTAAAAACAAAGGAAAGAAATTCTGCATTAATGAGCCTTGTCATTTATTCATAACTCTGTCAATCTTGCACCAATGCTATCCAGACATGACATCCACATTTGGAAATCTCAATCCCCTTTTTTTGCCAAGAAACATCTAAAGGAGTTATTCAAGTCTCCAACGCTTGGTTACCTAAATAGAAAAAAATAAATAATATAATATATATATATTAGATGGTGGCCCGCTTCTAACGCATCGGGTATTCTAGAATATATATGTAGGCTGCTGGGGTGTATATAGAGGCTGCTGGAGTATATATAGAGGCTGCTGCTGCTGGGCTGTATATAGAGGCTGCTGGGGTGTATATAGCGGCTGCTGCTGCTGGGGTGTACTGACCAGAAAATGTGACTGCCTCAGCCAATCACAGGCCATAGTTAACCGGATTTACCCAAAGTCCATTTTCCCTAATATGGGTAAATCCAGTTAATTTGTAGCATATAGCACAGTGGGTAACCGAAGTCCATTTTTCCCTAATCTGGTGAACAACTGCAGTATATGATACTACTTAACCGTTTTTACTCAAAATGAAGGGACTTTGTCGTTTTTTAGACCCTGGGTCACTGCTCCCCCGTGCTGGATCTGCCCCCGCAGTGTTCGCTTTCTACCCTCCATCCCACGTGCTGGCTCTTATGCAGCGGGTGAGAGCGGGCAGAGTAGGCGTGAGTGGGTAGAGCAGAGTGAGGGTAGTAGCAGAGAGCGGGACAGCGGGGGGACAGTGGGAGACAGGAGAACACAAAGGGAGACAGTAGAGCACAATGGGGTCAGTGGAACACAGCGGCGGAGAGCAGAGAAGGGGTCATTGGAGCATAGCAAGCAAAGCAGGGTACAGCGGAGTACAGCAGGGGACATTAGAGCAGAGAAGGGGTCAGCGGAGCAGAGTGGGGGACAGCAAAACAGAGAAGGGTTCAGCAGAGCTCAGCGGGGGTTAGCAGAGAAGGGTCAGTGGAGCACAGCGGGGGACTGCAGAGCAGAGAAGGGGTAAGCAGAGCATAATGGGAGACAGCAGAGCACAGTGGGGGACAGCAGAGTAGAGAAGGGGTCAGTGGAGCACAGCGGGGAAAAAGCGGAGCAGAGAAGGGTCAGTGGAGCACAGCGGGGGACACCAGAGGAGGGGTTAGCAGACCACAGAGGGGGACAGCGGAGCAGAAAAGGGGTCAGCGAAGCATAGCTGGGGACAGTGCAGCACAGTGGGGGATAGCGAAGCAGAGAAGAGTCAGTGGAGCACAGTAGGAACAGAGAAGGTCAGTAGAGCAGAGAAGGGGTGTGTGTGTGTGTATATACACATGCGGTGTGTGTATATGTGTTCCCTCGCCCGACATCGCCGCAGCGCTGCCTGCACCCACCTCCGTGTAGCCACAGCCTCTAGGAAAGACCGCGGCTTGCGGCCTGTGCACGGAGGTGGCTGCAGGCAGCGCAGTGGCGATGTCGGGCGAAGGGGAATGGGGGAAGGGTCCCAGCGACGGCGGGTCCAGGCGGCGGGTGGGTTCCACTTCCGGTGAGCGTGGTTCAATTCTCGCGGCTGGACTGCGCCTGTCCCTGATTGGTTCTGGCCGGCCGGGATTGGTTCAGCGACGCGGGATTTCGGTTACGGAAGTGGAACCACAAGGCAATTATATAGTGAACACACATTTCACATACAGTGACAGAACTACCCAACTCTGAGACCTTATTGTTCCCACACAGCCTGTCCTTGGGTGGCTCCGTCTGAGATAAGGTGTTATATTCAGCTAGGATGCATTTTAAAAAGATTTCTCTCTCCAGTCAGGGTGATGAAGGACTGTATCCCTTATCCGCATTATACACCACAGGGAACCCTGGTTTTACAGATTTCTGCTGCCTTCACCATAGCCCATAGGAGACATAATATATTACCTTATTGTATGATTAGACACTAACATGTCCCTGTGGACATTACAGCTGTGTTAAAAAAAACAAACAAAAAAATGAGATAAGGCGACACTCTCACCCTTCCTGGGGATGGATGGCACAGTGAGCACCATTTATGGCCTCCCTCCAGGCAGGAGCAGAACCTGCAGGGGGGGCGAGTATAGGAGCAGTGAAAAGAGAAAAAAAACATCACATGGACTGTGAATGCCAGTTTGAAAAAAGAAATATGAAGCATTTCCCACCTTTGGTCCCTAGAGGGAGGGCTTACAATGTTTCTAGTTTGAAAGAAAAAAAAATGTGATGCTTCTCCCCTTTTGGTCTTTAGAGGGGGGCTTGCAATGTTAAAAATTTATAGCACACCCCCTGTAACTGATGAACTATAAATTCAGTGGCCTGAACACAGAGCATTGTCAGAAGGTTCCGGTAAATCCAGGTAACTGCTAGCATAGTGCACAGCAAGGCAATCTGATAAACCACTATCCACTAGAGAATGAAATCCACCCAATGTACAGAGTCACTGCTGCCCCAAGAAAGATTGAAGAAAACAACCAGCGTGTATTTGTTGTTTTAGGAAATAGGCTGTGAGACTTTTTTTTTTTTTACAGGCTAGGTTTTATTTTTACATGGTGTTTTTTTAATACAGATCCCATGGTGTTGTGGATCCGCCGGCTGCTGGGCGTAAGTATGTACCTTACCTACCAGTGTCTTACATCTGCCAATATGTATAACATTTTTTATTCACTTCTGGGTGTCTATGGGTAAATTACCTTACTTGATGCAATACGCAGTCACACTGTGACAGTGATACCACATGGAACGGTGTGAAGTCTACCATTTTGTCATGTCTGCAGCTTTTTGAGCGCTTTATGAATGTGTAAGGCCGTATTCCCTTTGACAGTAGTTGCACGGTGCATCACCAGTCTTATACTGCTTTTTTTAGAACATACCTGACCTGCCCAGTTTGCTCTAAAGTATCAGAGCGACTGGACAAACATCTACACGGAGTGTGCATGACCCAGAATTCTGCCGAGGAGAGGAAAGCCGCTACTGCTGATGCAAGGGCCAGAGTTAGAAAAATCACATCCAAAGGGACAAGCATAGACGAGGAGGACATTATGTCTCTTCAAACATTGGCCAACGTAATCCCTTTCCTTGAGGATAGAGGGTTCCTCATAGTCCGGAAGCCAACTGCGGCCAGGTAGGCTCCACTTTTTCCTATCAATCTTTTGGCTATATCACATGACTTTGTATGTTTAATATATTAGTGTTGAATGATCTGATCGGCCCAACTTCAGGATGGATCAGGCGCTTTTTTGGCTGACTGGGTTTAAGGTTAGGGCCGATCACCAATTGTCGGTCAGATTGGGTCGATGCTTTTGACCCCATCTAACCCAGGATGGCTCATCACCATTTGATATGCATGTCCGTTAATCAGGTGGCTTTTTATAAATTTACAGTACTGTCCAATGTGAGGAGCAGACTGCAGGTGCACAGCAGCACTGCCCCTGCGGTGGAATATGAAGTGGTCCAGGAGAGCGAGATGTCCGAGAGTGTGTAAGTGTCTGCCAGTCAGCCAGTCTGTGTCAGTCAGTCTGCGTCAGTCAGTCTGTCTGTCTGTCTAACTCACACATAATGCTTTCTTTCCTCGCAGTGCCAGTGCCGTGCATCCCTCTGCTCAGTCAACTCAAGAATCTCCTTCAAGAGAAGAAGACTACCAGAGATCGCCTGTACAGTGAGTTTATTGCTTAGTCTTTTCATTAGGATACACCCAGCATTCAGTTATCCGGTGAACCACTGCACCATATGCTACTACTTAACCGGAATTACTCAAAATGAAGGGACTTTGTCGTTTTTTAGACCCAGGGTCACTCCCACTGTCAGAGGTGCGGGCATTCAGGTGTCTGATGCCCGTCCCAGCTGGCCAGGGGAGATACCACCACCAGCAGCCGCGTCCCAGCTGGCCAGGGGGGGGGACACCACCACCAGCAGCCGCGTCCCAGCTGGCCAGGGGAGATACCACCACCAGCAGCCGCGTCCCAACTGGCCAGGGGGGACACCACCACCAGCAGCCGCGTCCCAGCTGGCCGGGGGGGAAACCACCACCAGCAGCCGCGTCCCAGCTGGCCATGGGGGGACACCACCACCAGCAGCCGCGTCCCAGCTTGCCAAGGGGGGGGGACACCACCACCAGCAGCCGCGTCCCAGCTGGCCAAGGGGGGGGGGACACCACCACCAGCAGCCGAGTCCCAGCTGGCCAGTGGGGGACACCACCACCAGCAGCCGAGTCCCAGCTGGCCAGTGGGGGACACCACCACCAGCAGCCGCATCCCAGCTGGCCAGGGGGGGGAAACCACCACCAGCAGCCGCATCCCAGCTGGCCAGGGGGGGAAACCACCACCAGCAGCCGCGTCCCAGCTGGCCAGGGGGGGAAACCACCACCAGCAGCCGCATCCCAGCTGGCCAGGGGGGAAAACCACCACCAGCAGCCGCATCCCAGCTGGCCAGGGGGGAAAACCACCACCAGCAGCCGCATCCCAGCTGGCCAGGGGGGGGAAACCACCACCAGCAGCCGCGTCCCAGCTGGCCAGGGGGGGACACCACCACCAGCAGCCGCGTCCCAGCTGGCAAGGGAGGGACACCACCACCAGCAGCCGCGTCCCAGCTGGCCAGGGGGGAGACGGCCTTTGCTGGCTCACGCCATACACACATATACATATATACTCAAACCAAGGAAGAAGAGGATAGCCGGGTTGCGTTATCATGGAGGCTGGAAAGCCGCGTCTCCACAATGCTTCATTATCTAACTGAAGAAAAAAAAAAAAGGGAAATTAATTTGCAATAATATAAATAAATATATAATATATTATGATACAATATATAATATATATATATAAGACCACCAGCAGCCGCGTCCCAGCTGGCCAGGGGGGACACCACCACCAGCAGCCGCGTCCCAGCTGGCCAGTTGGGACATACACATAAAGAAACACACATACACAGGGAGTAAGGCACACAGGAGGAAGACAGCACACAAGGGGGAAGAGCTCCTATCGGAACGTCACCCCCCTCCCGATGCGATAGCATCGGGCTTCCAACTAGTATAAAATATATATATACACACTAGATGGTTGACCGATTCTAACGCATCGGGTATTCTAGAATATGTATGCGGTACACCGGGCGCAATCAGCACAGCAGTTTTTACATTTGGCGCCAATATCGCTGATTGGTCGCTGCCGACGGCCGCGGCGCTGCTTGTGCGGGTACTTCCGCTGCGAGATGACCGGCTGCTCGCAGCAGAAGCATCCCGAATGGTGGCGCCGCTGCCCGGTCCTCCCTTCACTCTTAGGCTGTGTGCCCACGTAGCGTTTTACAAGCGTTTTTGATGCGGAATTTCCGCAGCGGAAACGCTTGTAAAATGCTTGGTAACCCGCACCCCATGATCCCCAATGGGTTTCCGCAACTTCTATGCACATGCTGCGGATTTTTCCGCAGCGTTTATGCCGCGTTCAAAAATCCGCACCATGTCATTTAATTTTGCGTTTCCGCAAGCGGAATTGCCTTTGTCCAATGCATAAAAAACGCAAGGCAATTCCGCATGTGGAAAACGCGTGATAAACGCGCGAAAAATGCGCGATAAACGCGTGCGGAATTCCGCATGCGTTTTTCCGGGAGAGGACTTGCATTTATGCAGCAGAAATTTTCTGCTTCATAAATGCAACGTGGGCACATAGCCTTACAGTCGGGAGATCAGCGGTCCTAGCCGCTGATCTCCCAACGGTAGCCGCATGGAGGTCAGCGGCGCCGCCGGTCGGGGTAGTTCTGCTGCGATCAGCCGGTCATCTCCCGGCTGCATAGCCGCTGACCTCCGTGCGGCAGATGAGCCGCTAACGGCCGCCATCTTTTTTCTGAAATCCCGCGTCGCTTATTGGCTGCGGCCGGACCAATCAGCGACGCGGGATTTCCTGGACAGACAATTATATATATTAGATTTTATTTATGAAGATTTAGGAATAATGCAATACATGCGGACGGGCGGGCGGCGGTGTAGGTCTGCAGTGGTGTGTATGAGCGGCGGCTGTGTGCCCCGATGGCTGTGTCACCCTGTGGCTGTGTCACCTTGTGGCTTTGTACTCCTGTAGCTATGTCCTTCTGTCTCTGGCGGTCTCCCCCGTGTGCGCTCTCTGTCTGTGCCTGTCCGCCTGTCTCTGGCTGTCCCCCTGTCTCTGGCTGTCCCCCATGTCCCCCTGTCTCTGGCTGTCCCCCATATCCCCCTGTCTCTGGCTGTCCCCCATATCCCCCTGTCTCTGGCTGTCCCCCATATCCCCCTGTCTCTGGCTGTCCCCCATGTCCCCCTGTCTCTGGCTGTCCCCCATGTCCCCCTGTGTCTCTGGCTGTCCCCCATGTCCCCCTGTGTCTCTGGCTGTCCCCCATGTCCCTCTGTCTCTGGCTGTCCCCCATGTCCCCCTGTGTCTCTGGCTGTCCTCCATGTCCCCCTGTCTCTGGCTGTCCCCTATGTCCCCCTGTGTCTCTGGCTGTCCCCCATATCCCCCTATATCTGGCTGTCCCCCATGTCCCCCTGTCTCTAGCAGTCCCCTTGTCTCTGGCTGTCCCCCATGTCCCCCTGTGTATCTGGCTGTCCCCCTGTCTCTGGCTGTCCCCCATATCCCCCTGTCTCTGGCTGTCCCCCATATCCCCCTATATCTGGCTGTCCCCCATGTCCCCCTGTCTCTAGCTGTCCCCTTGTCTCTGGCTGTCCCCCTGTGTATCTGGCTGTCCCCCTGTCTCTGGCTGTCCCCCATATCCCCCTGTCTCTGGCTGTCCCCCATATCCCCCTGTCTCTGGCTGTCCCCTATGTCCCCCTGTGTCTCTGGCTGTCCCCCATATCCCCCTATATCTGGCTGTCCCCCATGTCCCCCTGTCTCTAGCTGTCCCCTTGTCCCCCTGTCTCTGGCTGTCTCCCATGTCCCCCTGTGTCTCTGGCTGTCCCCCATGTCCCTCTGTCTCTGGCTGTCCCCCATGTCCCCCTGTGTCTCTGGCTGTCCCCCTGTGGCTCTGCTGCAGGCACCACCCCCTGTCCTCTGCTCCTGTCCTGTGTGGCCCTGTGTCCCCCTGTTCTGGTCCTTTGCCCCAGTCCTGTTGGGACATAGGATCGTTGAGTGTACCTCAGTTAAGGATGACAGCAGCCGGCGGGCATCCTCTGCTCTTTGAAGAAAATGGCAGACACGGCACTAGAGATAGCCTCCGCCTCTCCGGGAAGGGAGAGTTCTGTTCTCCCGCGGAGGCTCTTGGGAGTTGTAGTTCTCCAGGCGCTGTCACTGCCTCTTCTGGCCTGGGCGTGGACTACATCTCCCAGCATGCTGTGCGGCTTCGGCCTCAGACAGACAGCTGGCTTCCCAGCAGCGTCACGTCCCCCCGCCCCCCAGCCATTCACACAGGGACGGGGAAAGGAGGAAACAGAGCAGGCTGGAACATTGAGCCCGCGCCTCCCTCTCCCCCTCCCCCCACGGCCATTCTACATTGTGCTCCGGACGGGGCCACAAGCAGATCACCCTGTCCCTGCCTCTGATGCCACACTGTACACTGCCCCCCACATTGAGCCCGCAGCCCGTGCGCGTCCCCTACCGGCCGTTAACATTGTACATTGCACAATGAGTGACAAGCCAGCCGGCTCCGAGTCAAACACCCTGACTCCGCCCCCGCCGTGCAACATCCCCGTTTTACGCGATTTGAGGGTCTTTTGAAGTATTTTTTTTGCGGCGGCCATCATCCGGGGGAGGGGCTGATGATACCACACGCACTTAAAATTCAATCTGCAACAAAAAAGTCACTGACCCGTTTTTCACATGAAATTTGCAAAATAAAAATAAGCGTACGTGCGGACGCGCCTCCGTTCAGCGCAGCGTCCGTTATCACGCTCATCGCATGAATTACGGAAAAAAAACGTAAACTTTCTCTTTTTTTGGGCGCACTTTTTTTTCCACCCTATTGGGCTAGCTAAAGGCGAAACTGTCCATGGACAGCCCGCCACCTGCTGCTCGTTCACCGCATTGCATCTCCTAACCCAGATAATGGTGTTTGAGGGTTCCGTGGTCTGCTGCACCACCTGCCTGGGGTCGGCAGATCGCATGGCCCTAATCCGGTTAATTTGTGCACTTTGTGATTTTGGGGTGATCTTTTTCGTGCAAATAGGGCGTAGTCGCAGAGGCGCGGGAGAGGCGGCATATCGTTCGGCCGGTCTCGGCGGTGGGGCACGCACCAGTCTCGCGACCGCCGGGGCGACGGAACGGCCGCAGCGGCCCAAAGAAGCGCCACGGCGAGGGGGAAAAAAAATCCGCAAAAGCGGAGATGCTGCCCTCCGGGGCGTCGCCCCAGGGCCCGGCGTACCGATTTTCGAGGCAATCCGCCAAAATTTCCGTTTTTCCAGAGTCAGGCTGTAACCCTTCAGGTGGGAATGCTGCACTCGGAGAGGATCTCCTTTCATGTGCTATCCGGACTCTCTCACTCCCTTTTGCTAGGTCTTGCCTGGCTACAGAGACATGAACCCATCCTGAATTGGTGATCTGGTGAGGTGCTCCGTTGGGGGCAGGATTGTCATGAGACTTGCCTGGTTCCGGTTCGTCTGGCTCGACCTCCGTCTACTCCGGCTAATCTACTTGGTCTGCCGGCACACTACTGGTCCTATGCGGACGTCTTCGACAAGAAGGAAGCTGAGACACTACCACCTCATAGGCTGTATGATTGCCCTATCGACCTGGTACCCGTTGCTTCTCCTCCCCGCGGGCGTATCTACCCCTTGTCGCTGGCTGAGACCCGGGCCATGACTGAGTACATCGAGGAGAATCTTGCTAGGGGATTCATCCAGAAATCTACTTCCCCGGCTGGAGCAGGATTCTTCTTCATTAAAAAGAAAGACGGCTCGCTTCGGCCGTGTATTGAATACAGGGGTCTTAACCAGATTAACATCAAGAATATGTACCCCCTGCCTCTAATCTCGGAGCTGTTCGAGTGCCTTAAAGGCGCAAGGGTCATCACCAGGCTCGATCTTCGTGGGGCATACAATTTGGTCCGGATCCGCCAGGAAGACGAGTGGAAGACGGCATTCAACACCCGGGACGGTCACTATGAATACCGCGTGATGCCCTTTGGTCTCTGTAATGCCCCAGCCGTCTTCCAGGAGCTGGTTAACGACATCTTCCGTGATCTCTTGGATTCTTGCGTAGTGGTGTACCTGGATGATATCTTGGTCTTCTCTCCGGATCTGCCCACACACCGGAGGAATGTTCGTCAGGTTCTGCTAAGGCTCCGGCAGAATCGTCTCTACACAAGACTTGAGAAATGTCTCTTCGAACAGACTTCCCTTCCGTTCCTGGGATATATTATCTCCGAGACTGGTCTTCGGATGGACCCCGAGAAGTTTTCTGCCGTCTTAAAATGGCCCCGACCGGAGGCGTTGAAGGCGATTCAGCGATTCCTGGGCTTCGCAAATTATTACCGCCTCTTCATCCCTCATTTCTCCTTTCGGACTGCTCCCATCTCCACGCTCACCCGTAAGGGAGCAAATCCCAAGGAATGGACTTCCGAAGCGGAGGAGGCCTTCGTCTCCCTAAAACAAGCTTTCTCCTCCGCCCCTGTGCTGCACCGTCCGGATTGCAACAAGCAGTTCTTCCTGGAGGTTGATGGTTCCTCCTCCGGAGCCGGAGCGGTGCTCACCCAGAAATCCCCATCCGGGAGAATGGTAACCTGTGGCTTCTTCTCCAAGCTCTTCTCCTCATCGAGCGCAACTACTCCATAGGAGATCGTGAGCTGCTTGCCATCAAATTGGCGCTGGAGGAGTGGCGCTACCTGCTGGAAGGGGCTCTGCACCCGGTGATCATCTACACAGATCACAAAAACCTGGCCTCTTTACAAAACGCCCAGAGACTCAATCCGCGTCAGGCCCGGTGGTCTCTGTTCTTTGCCAGTACGTGTAGGGATAGTCCAGGCGGAAAGGAAAATAAAGTGGCAAATCTACTGTATTACTGAAGCTAGAAACGGAGGGTGCTGTGCCTGATACTGCGTGTGCCAATCGGATGTCCTTGAACTGTCCAGTAAACTTTTGTTGGTTAAAATGAATTGGATGTGCACTGAGTTGTGTACGGCTGTTCCTAAATATGTATTTAGTGCCCCAAAGTCGTAGTCTATATGCCTTTAAGATGTAGCAGAGCCAGCAGCTGCCTGATTATGTTTGCACAATGTTAATATTTTAGTTTGCAGATAATGTACACGAGAATTCAGTACATACACACGTGGTCAAAATTGTTGATACTCCTCATTTAATGAAAGAAAAACCCACAATGGTCACAGAAATAACTTGAATCTGACAAAAATAATAATAAATTAAAAATCTATGAAAATGAACAAAATGAAAGTCAGTCATTGCTTTTTAACCCTGCTTCCACAGAATTTTAAAAAAAATGAAACTCATGAAATAGACCTGGACAGAAATGATGGTACCCCTGAAAATAATGTGACAAAAGGGACATGATAAATCAAGTTGTGTCCACTAATTAGCATCACATGTGTCTACAATCTTGTAATCAGTTAGTGGGCCTGTATATAGGGCTACAGATACTCACTGTGCTGTTTGGTGACATGGTGTGTACCACACTCAACATGGACCAGAGGAAGCAAAGGAAAGAGTTTGACAAATCAAAGAGACGGATAATACGAATGGTAACAAAAGAGCCCAGGATAACTTCTAAAGAGATTAAAGGTGAACTTCAAGCTCAAGGAACATCAGTGTCAGATCGCACCATCCGTCGTTGTTTGATCAAAAGTGGACTTCATGGGAGACGACCAAGGAGAACACCATTGTTGAAAAAAAGTCATAAAAAAGCCAGACTGGAATTTCCCAAACTACATGTTGTCAAGCCACAAAGCCTCTGGGAGAATGTCCTATGGAATGATGAGACAAAAATGGAAGTTTTTGGCAAGGCACATCAGCCATGTTCACAGACGGAAAAATGAAGCATATCAAGAAAAGAACACTGTCCCTACTGTGAAACATGGAGGAGGCTCTGTTATGTTCTGGGGATGGTTTGCTGCATTTGGCACAGGGTGTCTTGAATCTGTGCAGGGTACAATGAAATCTCAAGACTATCAAGGGATTCTAGAGAGAAATTTGCTGCTCAGTGTCAGAAAGCTTGGTCTCAGTCGCAGGTCATGGGTCTTACAACAGGATAATGACCCAAAACACACAGCTAAAAACACCCAAGAATGGCTAAGAGGAAAACATTGGACTATTCTGAAGTGGCCTTCTATGAGCCCTGACCTAAATCCTATTGAGCATCTTTGGAAAGAGCTGAAACACGCCGTCTGGAAAAGGCAACCTTCAAACACGAGACAACTGGAGCAGTTTGCTCATGAGGAGTGGGCCAAAATACCTGTCGAGAGGTACAGAAGTCTCATTGACAGTTACAGGAATCGTTTGATTGCAGTGATTGCCTCAAAAGGTTGTTCAACAAAATATTAAGTTAAGAAGAACCATCATTTCTGTCCAGGCCGATTTCATGAGTTTATTTTTTTTTAAATTCTGTGGAAGCAGAGTTGGAAAGCAATGTCTGACTTTCATTTGTTCATTTCAAAGATTTTAGTTTATTATTACTAATAACTGACTAATTTCAATCTGTCTTGGAGTTTCCTATAGCTTGTAACATGTCATAGATATAATTACATATATCTTTTCCCCCATGCACTTGCACTTTAGTCTATTTACATGTACGCACGTTCCATATACTTGTTGTGTATTACAGTATTTGGCATTATATGGATATACTATGTATACTGTATATCCATTTGATGTATCGTCACTCATTTTATTATTCCTGCACTTTCTTTACTTTTCTATCATTAATAAATAGGTTTTCCTATAATTCAGTCTCACTCCTGTGCACTTATTTTTTATTATACTTTATTTTTTATTAATTATTTTTTCACTTTCAATATGGGACTTCTAGCACTTATATATCAATATGGTGATCTAATATTTTTATTTGTGTATTCTTCTGAGTGTACATCCTCCCTTTTCCCCTCATTAATAGTATAATTGCCAGACCTGAAATACCAAGCACTTTCCACCTATTGTGTCCCCCATTTCCTTGTAGAATGTAAGCTTGCGAGCAGGGACCTCACTCCTGATGTAACTGTTTAAACTGTCTTACCTTGTATTGAATTTATTGTTTGTATATGTCCCCGCTTAATTGTAAAGTGCTGCGGAATATGTTGGCGCTATATAAATAAAAATTATTATTATTATTATTATTATTATTATGTCCACTTTATCACTGGGGTTCTGTTTATATAATATAACTTCTATTTTTTTATCCCCAGTTGGTTATTAATTATCTAATGATTTGCACTGTTTTCATTCTCATACACCTTTCTATGATTATATCAAGGGACGACCATCATGACACTTCCTTGCTTCCTTTATGACTGAAGTATTGATTAATGGCTCTATGCTGGGGAGATCTTATGATGTGCTTATCCTTACTTGGATTTGGTGCATCTCTTTCCATACTGCGATAAGCTTTCCCGTGGTGTGCGCTTTCGGTTGCAGGCCGAATTAGGTTGCCGTGATGACGTGTCCTCCAACGTCACTTCTCCCCTCCTCCCGGGCTGACGCGTCGGCCGGTGGGCGGGGCCTGGTGACATGGTACGCTGCTGCTGCGGCTTCTGGAAGCGCCGATGCAGCCACACATGAGTACACTGAGCACGGCCCAATATAAGGGAGCTTCCCTGCCCCCTATGTATCCTTCCCCCCGAAGAAGCAGCACGTAAAACGCGCGTTGGGGTTGTCCTTTTTCTCACAGTCACCAGGTTGTATTGCTTCTTCCCTCCACTCCCTATATACCTGCCGTGTTATGATGTCTTATGTTTGCTTTATGCTGAATGGATCTCTCTTGACACTACAGTCTATATTGCATTTTAATCAGAACTCAGCTATATGTCTTCTCGTCATAACTCCTGGTCTTCCTAGGGTTTTTGTGGAAGTGTTACCATATTGAGTTTTAATTTTTTTTGCTTCAAGGTTATATACAGCACTATCTGTGGACTCTGTTTCCTCATATATATTGCATGCAACACTTTATAGCCTCTACTGATAGTTTATTCTCTTGACAGGTTTTCATACCGTTGAGTTTATTTGTGTGACTCTATACCTTGGGTCCTCACTATCACTAATTGCTATATTATTATTATTTTTTCTATTTCATGTGACACTTTACAGATTTTTTCTGATTGATTGGATAGGCCTTCTATGCCTTTATATTATCCTTGTATGTGCTGATACCTATTACCTCGCTCATACTCTCGGTCATACTCCCAACCTACAGACTGTGGGATCCTTCTATTTACTTCTCCTTTTTTAGTACTGTGTTTTTTACTGACTGTTTTAATGAATTGAAATAAATATTGATTTTATTGGCATCTATTCTTCATTTATTTTGATTGGATTGCTTTAAGACTGAAGTATTGCATTTAATAGGCCCCTTTACGCCTTTGGATTAAAATGTGATATGTTGCAGTTGTGCAAAGTACTTATGCAAAAGACATGTAAATTATACTTGTGACGAATGCAAACAGTAAATTTAGCACCGTGAACCTTATTTACCATTTTATATAGAAAAACTGAACTTTTTATTTATTTATTTATTTATTTTTTTAAATATATTTACATACAGTTTGATGTGACTAGTAATAGTTTACAGTTATATAAAGATTATTTTTTATGTGCAAAGGTGCAATATGCATGAATATTGCAATAAGGTCATGCAACATTTTTTGATACAATAAAAATTAAGTTTTGATTTCATTTTTCATTTGTTTATGAACAACCATGTTCACATACAGTATAATAATGCAACAGGTATTCAAATAAAACACTTAAATTAGCTAAAAATCAAGACTTTAATATGTCCGGTCAAAAATGACCGGAACATTATAAGTGTATAGTAGACCCGAACAGAACAGCAGGGTTAAGTCAAAACAATTTGAGCAACTCGGAATTTGTTTTACATTTTTTAGACTTTTTAAGTTTGTGGAAGCAGTGGCACAGAGAACGCGGACTCAGTGGTACAATAAAACAAGTGGTTTATTAACTATTTACAAAATTATTAAATTATATATCAATGACAATACAGACAGTGTAGAGCGATCTCTGCGCTCTCTCTCTGTCTCTTGCTTGTGGTCACCGTCTGGCCCTGTTTCTGGGCCTGTTTATCTGAACGATGCCCTATAAAATATCAAACGTAGCGCTACAGCACTAACAAGTATGACACCAATAGCTTAGCTGTCGACTAGATATCCTTGATTTTCCCTGACACAGGTAACCACTGTCTGTTACGCTCTCTAAACCTTGCGTGGCTCAGTTATACTCCTACTGAGCTTCACACCAAGAACATGTGCTGAGTACAATTACCACTGTAACATCAATATTCACATAAAGGATATGCAACATACATCGTTGTACAGGGTCGGACTGGGGTGTTTGGGGCCCACAGGGAGAACTGACTCTAGGGGCCCACCTACAGCCATATGCAAATATCTGTTATCCGCTATCCCTGTTATAGTGGAGCATTGACTGGCGGCTCCTGCACATCTACTGTGCGACACTAACTGGGATGTAGAATTACGGTAGTTTGCATTAAAGGGGTTCTTTGGTTAAAACAAGTTATCACCGATCCATGGGATCCACAGGATCGGTGATCACTTATTGATCGTTTGGGTCCGAACATTGGAAAACGCGCCTATCAGAAGAATGGGAAAGTTTCATCCCTGACAGGACACTTATCCCCATTTTAAAATGCAGCTTCCAAAAAAGAGCAGCGCTCACAGTCACTGAGGGAATGAATGGATCAGTGGTCACATCTCACCAGTGACATTATACACAGGAGCTCTGTATATAGTGCACAGGTAATACAGTGGTCACCAGTGACATTATACACAGGAGCTCTGTATATAGTGTACAGATAATACAGTGGTCACCAGTGACATTATACACAGGAGCTCTGTATATAGTGTACAGGTAATACAGTGGTCACCAGTGACATTATACACAAGAGCTCTGTATATAGTGTATAGTGTACAGGTAATACAGGGATCACCAGTGACATTATACACAGGAGCTCTGTATATAGTGTACAGTGTACAGGTAATACAGTGACCACCAGTGACATTATACACTGGAGCTCAGTATATAGTGTCAGTGTACAGGTAATACAGGGTTCACCAGTGACATTATACACAGGAGTTCCGTATATAGTGTCAGTGTACAGGTAATACAGTGATCACCAGTGACATTATACACTGGAGCTCTGTATTTAGTGTACAGGTATTACAGTGGTCACCAGTGACATTATACACAGGAGCTCTGTATATAGTGTACAAGTAATACAGTGGTCACCGGTGACATTATACACAGGAGCTCTGTATATAGTGTACAGGTAATACAGTGATCACCAGTGATATTATACACAGGAGCTCAGTATATAGTGTACAAGTAATACAGTGGTCACCAGTGACATTATACACAGGAGCTCTGTATATAGTGTACAGGTAATACAGTGGTCACCAGTGACATTATACACAGGAGCTCTGTATATAGTGTACAGATAATACAGTGGTCACCAGTGACATTATACACAGGAGCTCTGTATATAGTGTACAGGTAATACAGTGGTCACCAGTGACATTATGCACAGGAGCTCTGTACATAGTGTATAGTGTACAGGTAATACAGTTGTCACCAGTGACATTATACACAGGAGCTCTGTATATAGTGTACTGATAATACAGTGGTCACCAGTGACATTATACACAGGAGCTCTGTACATAGTATATAGTGTAAGGTAATACAGTGATCACCAGTGACATTATACACAGGAGCTCTGTATATAGTGCACAGGTAATACAGTGGTCACCAGTGACATTATACACAGGAGCTCTGTATATAGTGTATAGATAATACAGTGGTCACCAGTGACATTATACACAGGAGCTCTGTATATAGTGTACAGGTAATACAGTGGTCACCAGTGACATTATACACAGGAGCTCTGTATATAGTGTATAGTGTACAGGTAATACAGGGATCACCAGTGACATTATACACAGGAGCTCTGTATATAGTGTCAGTGTACAGGTAATACAGTGGTCACCAGTGACATACACAGAAGCTCTGTATATTGTGTATACATAATAGAGTGATCACCAGTGACATACACAGGAGTTCTGTATATACTATACACACACGTGGTCAGAATTGTTGGTACCCCTCATTTAATGAAAGAAAAACCCACAATGGTCACAGAAATAACTTGAATCTGACAAAAGTAATAATAAATTAAAAATCTATGAAAATGAACAAATGAAAGTCAGACATTGCTTTTCTGCTTCCACTGAATTTTAAAAAAAATTAAACTCATGAAATAGGCCTGGACAGAAATGATGGTACCCCTGAAAATAATGTGACAAAAGGGACTTGTTAAATCAAGTTGTGTCCACTAATTAGCATCACAGGTGTCTACAATCTTGTAATCAGTCAGTGGGCTTGTATATAGGGCTACAGATACTCACTGTGTTGTTTGGTGACATGGTGTGTACCACACTCAACATGGACCAGAGGAAGCAAAGGAAAGAGTTGTTTCAGGAGATTAGAAAGAAAATTATAGAAAAGCATGTTAAAAGGTAAAGGTTATAAGACCATCTCCAAGCAGCTTGATGTTCCTGTGACTACAGGTGCACATATTATTCAGAAATTTAAGATCCATGGGACTGTAGCCAACCTCCCTGGACGTGGCCGCAGGAGGAAAATTGATGACAAATCAAAGAGACGGATAATATGAATGGTAACAAAAGAGTCCAGGAAAACTTCTAAAGAGATTAAAGGTGAACTTCAAGCTCAAGGAACATCAGTGTCAGATCGTACTATCCACCGTTGTTTGATCCAAAGTGAACTTCATGTAAGACGACCAAGGAGAACACCATTGTTGAAAAAAAAAATAATAAAAAAGCCAGACTGGAATTTGCCAAACTACATGTTGACAAGCCACAAAGCTTCTGGGAGAATGTACTATGGACAGATGAGACAAAAATGGAAGTTTTTGGCAAGGCACATCAGCTCTATGTTCACAGATGGAAAAATGAAGCATATCAAGAAAAGAACACTGTCCCTACTGTGAAACATGGGGGAGGCTGTTATGTTCTGGGGCTGCTTTGCTGCATCTGGCACTACCAAAGGGATTCTATAGAGAAATGTGCTGCCCAGTGTCAGAAAGCTTGGTCTCAGTCGCAGGTCATGGGTCTTGCAACAGGATAATGACCGAAAACACACAGCTAAAAACACCCAAGAATGGCTAAGAGGAAAACATTGGACTATTCTGAAGTGGCCTTCTATGAGCCCTGACCTAAATCCTATGGAGCATCTTTGGAAAGAGCTGAAACATGCCGTCTGGAGAAGGCAACCTTCACACACAAGACAACTGGAGCAGTTTGCTCATGAGGAGTGGGCCAAAATAGCTGTCGAGAGGTGCAGAAGTCTCATTGACAGTTACAGGAATGGTTTGATTGCAGTGATTGCCTCAAAAGGTTGTTCAACAAAATATTAAGTTAAGAAGAACCATCATTTCTGTCCAGGCCTATTTCATGAGGTTAATTTTTTTTAAAATTCTGTGGAAGCAGAAAAGCAATGTCTGACTTTGATTTGTTCATTTTCAAAAATTAGTAATTTATCAGATTCAAGTTATTTCTGTGACCATTGTGGGTTTTTCTTTCATTAAACGAGGGGTACCAACAATTTTGACCACGTGTGTAGTGTAAGTGTACATGTAATACACTGACTCACCAGTGATGTCTCTAGGTGAAGTCCTTCATCTTCGCTTTTCTTCTTCATCTGGCACAGACAGCCATCACTTCTTCCAGCCAGGAATCATCTCTGCAGAAAATAACACACAGTTATCAATAACTGATCTCTTCTAGAGAATATTCCCACTTTTCCCCCCGACTTCTACACTACACCAGTTGAAGAAAAAAAGCAACATAGTGCCGTCCTGCACAGTAACAGGATCCCTCTTTTGTCCCATCCCATGGAAAACAATTTCCTAAAAAGTAAATTATATTACAGAAGTAATAATGTAATAATAATAATTGGAATCTAAAGTAATAATGTTCCCCACTGGTCACCATAAACTAATAAAGTATGTTCCTCAATCTGGCTCCCAAACAGTAATTAAGTCCCTTGTCTAGCCAGGCACCCCCATATGTCCCTTCTGGCCACCATTTGTCTAGTGTGACCCCTCCATATATTTATCCTAGCACACGTGTATCGAGCCTGCCCCCTCCTATATACCCATCCTAGCCCCCCCTTGTGGCCAGTCTGCCTTCCCCACATATCCATCCTTGCCTCCATGTTTCCAGCCTGCGCCCCCATATATCCCACCCATATATCCTCCATGTGTCCAGCCTGCCCTCTACATACACATCCTGGCCTCCATGTGTCCAGCCTCCCCCCCTCATAAATCCATACTGCCCTTACCCCCTGCATATATCTATCCTGACACCCCCCATATATCCAGCGTGCCCCTCCATATATTTATGCTAGCCCATGTGTATCGAGCCCGCCCCCCCCACGTATTCATCCTAGCCCCCCATGTGTCCAGTCTGTCCCCCCCCCATATATCCATCCTGGCCTCCATGTTTTCAGCCTGCCCCCCCATATATCCATCCTGGCCTCCATGAGTCCAGCCTGCCCCCCCATATATCCTTCCTGGCCTCCATGAGTCCAGCCTGCCCCCCCATATATCCATCCTGCCCCCCATATATCCATCCTGGCCTCCATGTGTCCAGCCTGCCCACCCCCCTTTGCCTGGGTCCAGCCAGGGTTCCCCCTTGTGTGTCCAGCCAGGGCCCCCCCTTGTGTGTCCAGCCAGGGCTCCCCCTTGTGTGTCCAGCCAGGGCTCCCCCTTGTGTGTCCAGCCAGGGCTCCCCCCTTGTGAGTCCAGCCAGGGCTCCCACCCTTGTGTGTCCAGCCGGGCCCCCCCTTGCGTGTCCAGCCAGGGTTCCCCCTTGTGTGTCCAGCCAGGGACCCCGTTGCGTATCCAGCCAGGGCTCCCCCCTCCTGTGTCCAGCTTGGCCCCCCCTCATGTGTCCAGCTTGGCCCCCCCTCGTGTGTCCAGCCAGGGTTCCCCCTTGTGTGTCCAGCCAAGGCCCCCCCTCGTGTGTCCAGCCAGGGTTCCCCCCTCTTGTGTCCCGCCAGGGTTCCCCCCTTGTGTGTCCCGCCAGGGTTCCCCCCTTGTGTGTCCCGCCAGGGTTCCCCCTTGTGTGTCCAGCCAGGGTTCCCCCCTTGTGTGTCCAGTCAGCTACCCCCTTGTGTGTCCAGCCAGGCTACCCCCTTGTGTGTCCAGCCAGGGTTCCCCCCTTGTGTGTCCATCCAGGACCACCGCTTTTGTGTCCAGTTGGCTCCCCCCTTGTGTGTCCAGCCAGCCTACCCCCTTGTATGTCCAGCTGGGCTCGCCTTGTGTGTCCAGCCAGGGTTGCCCATTGTGTGTCCAGGGAGGGTTCCCCCCCCAGTGTGTCCAGCCAGGCTACCCCCTTGTGTGTCTGTCCAGCTGGGCCCCCCCTTGTGTGTCTGTCCAGCTGGGCCCCCCCTTGTGTGTCTGACCAGCTGGGCCCCCCCTTGTGTGTCCAGCTGGGCCCCCCCTTGTGTGTCCAGCTGGCCCCCGCCTTGTGTGTCCAGCCAGTGGGTCCAGACCATTACACACACACACACACACACACACACACCTCTTACCTTCCTGAGCTCCCGTGCGGTGTCCTCCTTCTCCTGAGTTGCGCGCCTCCTTCACAGCAGGCGCATGACGATGACGTCATACACCTACCGGCGAAGGGAGACACGCAGCTTCAGCTGCTTCACTGGGACGTGCGCCGCGGTGGTTCAGGTAATGAACGCTGCGTGCGCGCGTCCCTGCATACACTGTGCCTGCGCTTTTAAAGGGCCCGTGCCCCTTAAAACCGCAGGATTTTTTTTTGTTCTCTTCTCCCCCCTCTACTCTGCAGCAGGGGGCGGGGCCCACCGGGAAATTTCCCGGTATCCCGCCAGCCCAGACCGACCCTGTCGTTGTATGAATATTGGTATAAATGCACACTAATCTATAATAGTTAAAGATAGACTGGACTGTCAGCCAATGGTGTCTGGGTCGAATCAGTATGGGCCTCCGTCAACCTGCTCTATTTTCCCATGGCAGTCGCCGCCCCAGACCCTAACAGGAGCCCACACTAGACTTTCCTGCAAGGATGAAAGTCTCACACTGTGGGCCATAGTCAATTTCTTCTACCACAGACCTTCTGTCCTTGCCTCCAATTTCCAGAGAGAGACAACTCATGCTCCCTTCTGCTCACATAACCGAATTTCTGTTCTTCCAATTGGGTCTACGCTCACACGACCGAATTTCCATTTCTGCAATCGGGTCTGTGCTATCTGCTATCTTTAGCCTCGACAATCAGGATCTCCTAGCCTCTGTAAGTGACTCGCCCAGGGTGATGGGGATGACTCGGTACCCGGGCCTTTCGCCTGACCTTCGGGATGTCACGGTGGTCGGCTCCCGGGCCCGTACTCTGGGGTCAGCTTTTAAAAAGGGATTGGTTTGTTTATTAGTTTTATTAAAGTTCGTGACGCCACCTGTGGTTTCTGGTGAGATTCACCAGCGCTGCGGCAGTCCACTGAGGCCGGTGATAAGGCAGCTTAGATGATATCGCTTCCCACAGGTGGAGCAGGGCCTCAGGGCAGCGTAGGAGGGGGGATGCAGGGCAGGCGAGACAAATCCAGGTCAGAGCAAGAACAGGGACGGACACGATAGTCACTTCAGTACCTTTTACTGGTGGAAATTCAGACACATCCCAGAGCACTGTAGGGTGAAGGGTGCATATCAGAATCCTCCCCAATGAGCGGGTGTAGGGCCTCCTGTTTCTTGCCTCTGCGTAGTAAGTTTCTGACCTGCCTGGAGCTAGGCCTAACTTTGTCTCTGTCCTGCGCTGGCTGACCTTGTGGTAGGGCCTTTTCTTGGAATACACGCTCCCAGCTTACGGGGCCTATGTGTCTCCTGGCTCTGTTACGTATCAGCACTTTAGCGATCCTGGGACCTGTAGTTCTCCAGGGATTCCGGTTATACCTTACTGGGTCATAGAGATCCCGGTAAGCTCGGATCCGGTGTCCGGTAATGCTTCGGGGTGAGCTAGTTAAGCTCCTTTGCCCCCTATGTACTAACTTCTCCACTTGCCTTCGGCCTTCTCGGGCCCTCACTAGGCTATACACACTAACGGCAGCTTGCCACACTTCACCGATCTTATGGCGCCGGCACACCTAAGCTCACTATTCAGAGCTACAACTGAGTCTGGACTGTGCTCCACTGCAGGAACTCTCTCAACAGACTTGACTAGGCTGAGCTCAACTCTGTATTCAGGTCTGTGCTTGCTGAACTCTCCAGAGGAACTGAACTGCCTGGCTCCACCTTCCCTTTTTATATCCGTAACGGGCTCCCTCTGCTGGTCTGAGGTGGAAGGTGGAGAGGTGTGAATGTTTATGGGGGCCTCTTGTGGAGGATTCCATCAATGCACTCTTCCAGGATCTGTGATACCAAGCGCAGCTGGGCGTCACATTCCCCCCTAGCAAAGCTTAGCACTCCCGGTACATTTTATAACAATAAGAAACATTAACAATCTTCCCTTTATGGGAGGCACCAAGCTTAAACGTTGCATAATAATATCAACAAATACAAAGTGTCCTCAGAATTCAAGTCTCTTGTGGTGAGGTTCCCAAACAGGATGTCCATCTCACAGAGTAGAGTACTTGGTGGTTTGAGGGACCTGTCCCAAACCCTCAACGTAGGCCCTGGGGTGGCTGCAGGGCATGGAGATCCCGAGTTGGACCTCCAATAGAGCCACTCCAGACAGGTTTTCCTTCGGTGGTCACCTAAAGGGGCACTCCTGGGAGCGCAATTATATACAATAAATAGTTTTTGGGCTGCACACAGTCCTCAGCCACGAAGTTCTTTATGCAAACAATAAAGGAATTAATCAGGTAAAGTGTCCATGTCACTTGAACTGTTCAATAATAAAGCAAAGCACAAAATAATATACATTAGTACAGTACATTACAATTTAATACCCCAGGGGTGACTATCTACATTTGTCAGAGGTTAGCTATCTTACTGCTTGTACCTGAGAGGGGGTTTACCTCGCGTGCTACGTGTTGATCTGCGTAGTGCGGTGGTCTGTGAGGTATCAATGTCTGTACTATCAATTACCCTACCAGTTCTACGTGTGACTATGTTGTAAAACTGCCTTAACCTCTCTCTGGAACTCGTAAGTCTACCATTGGCTGGGCCTTCTTGCTCTACTCCTGCCGGGGATCCTTCGTCCGGGGATTCTTCTTGAGCTGGCTCTTCTGCGGCACTAGGCTCTTCTGCAGCACTTACAGGTTCAACTTGCTGTGGAGGGTCTTCTGGTTGTTGAAAGAATTGGAGTATTGGAAAGATTACTGCTCCTCCTAGTTGGGGCCAATCTGCTGGGAAGTCTCCTAAGTCAGTATGGATTACTGCTTCTTTAGGCTCCTCCTGGATAATGAAAGGCACTTCTTCTTGGGGTTTCAGTAGATTTGGACATAACTTTAGATGGTCCCTGGATACTGTGGCAGTTGTCCTTCCTCCATCTCGACTAATTATGCAGGTCTTCTTATTATCAAATCTTGACTTCAGCACAGTGTAGGGTTCTTTCTCTCACTGGTCATCAAGTTTGTGGTTCCTTCTTTTCCTTTTCAATACTATTTCACCAGGTGTGAAAGGCTCTGCGGGTGCACGTTTATTGTAGTGGGCCTCTTGCTTATCCCTCACCCAGGTGAGACTGTCCTCGACACAGGCTTGTACCCTTCTGTACTGCTCTTGTCTGGTCATGTCCCAGTCCTCAGTGGTCACATCCGCTTCTGGTTCTACTACACCAAGCTCCAGATCCATAGGCAACTTCCCAGGTCTTGCACGCATAAGATATGCCGGAGTACAATTGGTGGAACTCACGGTTGTACAGATCCACTAGGTCAGGTAGTAGGTCTGGCCACTGATTTCTCTCCTCAAGTGGTATGATCTTCAGCAGGTCGATGATGATGTTGTTCATCTTTTCACAGAAACCGTTGGTTTGTGGGTGGTACGGTGTAGTTCTTATCTTTTTACACCCGTACAGATGGCACAACTCTTTAAACAATTCAGCCTCAAAGGCCGGGCCTTGGTCCATCAGCACCTGCTCAGGGTATCCATGGAGTCCGCAGAAACACGCCTGGAAGGTCTTTGCTGCTGTCTCCGCCGTCAGGTCCTTGACGGGGGCGACCACCAGGAACCTAGAGTAGTGATCCACCATGGTCAGGGCGTAGGAGTACCCTGACCTGCTGGGTGACAACTTGACATGGTCCAGGGCCACGATCTCCAGGGGTCGAATCGTCTTGATGGGTTGCAGGGGTGCCTTCTGGCTGCTGTAGTCTTTTCTTCTTAGGCCACAGGGTCCACAGTCTTGGCACCACCGCTCAATGGAGCTGCGCATTACTACCCAGTAGAATCGACACTTCAGCAGGGTCTCTAGCTTTTTCCAGCCAAAGTGTCCCGCCTAATCGTGGTAGGCCTCCAACACCATTTCTTGCGGCCCGCCCGGTATTTAATTGTAAATTGGTAATTTGGCAGCTGAGCCATCCATCGTTGTTCCAGTGCTCCTAGCTTGGCTGTTTCAAGATGGGTCAAAGGGTTGTTATCAGTGAAGGCAGTGAACTTGCTGGAGGCCAGGTAGTGCTTAAATCTTTCAGTGATGGCCCAGACCAAGGCCAGGAACTCCAAATTGAAGCTGCTATAGTTCTCTGGGTTCCTCTCGGTCGGGCGGAGCTTCCTGCTTGCGTATGCGATTAACTTCTCCTGGCCATTCTGCTTCTGACTTAAGACAGCTCCCAGCCCTTCGTTGCTGGCATCTGTATACAGCAGGAACGGTTGGCTGTAGTCAGGGTAGGCTAGGATCTCATCGCCTGTCAGGATCTCCTTCATCTCCTGAAATGACTCGACTTGCTCCTTACCCCAGTGGAATGGGGGATTTCTGCCTTTGGGGGACTGCCCTACCAGGAGGTCTTGCAGAGGGGCTGCTTTCTTAGTATAGTCTTTTACAAACCTCTGGTAGTATCCTACTAGTCCCAGGAACTGATGCACCTCCTTGAGGTTCTTCGGCTCCGGCCACTTCTGGATGGCAGCGATCTTCTCCGGGTCTGGTGCTACCCCTTCCGGACTGACAATGTGCCCCAGGTACTGTACCTTTCTCTTGAGCAGGTGGCACTTTGAGGGCTTCAGCTTCATCCCATACCGGGACAGTGAATCAAATACCTCTGCCAGGTGTTTCAAGTGGTCCTCGTACGTTCTGGAGTACACTATCACGTCATCCAGGTATAGTAACACAGTCTCGAAGTTGCGGTGTCCCAGGCAGCACTCCATCAATCTCTGGAACATTCCAGGGGCATTGCAGAATCCAAACGGCATACTGTTGAACTGCAGAGTCCCATCGGGGTTGTAAAGGCCGTCTTCTCCCGATCCTCCTCAGCCACAGCTACTTGCCAGTACCCACTAGTGAGGTCAAGGGTGGAAAAGTAATTTGCAGACTTTAAGGCAGCTAGGGACTCCTCTATGTGTGGTAAAGGGTATGCATCTTTATGTGTAATGCGATTTACTTGTCGGTAATCTACACACATTCTCATGCTCCCATCCTTGTTCCTAACTAGCACTAGGGGAGCTGCCCAGGGACTACAACTATCCCTTATTACCCCCGCCTTTCTCATGTCGTGCCACATTTCCTTAGCCTTCTGGTAGTGAGCTGGTGGTATAGGCCTGTAACGTTCATTGATTGGGGCATGGTCGCCTGTGGGGATATGATGTTGAACCCCCTTAATCCTCCCGAAGTCAAGTGGATATTTACTGAACACCTGCGAGTATTCTTGAACCACCTGGTGTACACCCTGTTTTTGATGGGCAGAAGTGGTGTCTGTCCCAACATGGAGCTGTTGACACCAATCCTCCACCTGGGTTGCAGGGTCATTATCCTCCACTTCATCTGGTGAGGCTAAGGACTCCGCCTTGTGAATACAATTGTTATTTACAGCATGTAATTTGGCAACAGTGGGATAACGTGGCATCTTCCCCACAGTTGAGAAGACGGACGGGCACCCTCCCATTGCGTACATCTACCACTCCTCTGGTGGTTAAGAGCGTGGCTCTGTGCTCGGAGCAAAGGGGTTCTACTACCGCCTGGTAGCTCTGTCCTCTAAGACCTATAGCAGCTCTACACCAGATGAGCATTTCACTCATTGGGGGGACGACAATGGGTGTGGGGTCCGTTACACGCACATTACCAATTTCACCTTCCGCTAACCTTACTTGCTGTTGGTACATCAGGACTCGGATCTCCTTCTGCAGCGCCCTCCTCTGTCCTGGTCTGGCAGTGTCAGCTATCTGTTGGAGCAAGAACACAACCTCTCCCAAACAGTTACCAACAATGTTTGCTTCGGGGTGAGCTAGTTAAGCTCCTCTGCCCCCTATGTACTAACTTCTCCACTCGCCTTCTGCCTTCTCGGGCCCTCACTAGGCTATACACACTAACGGCAGCTTGCCGCGCTTCACCGATCTTATGGCGCTGGCACACCTAAGCTCACTATTCAGAGCTACAACTGAGTCTGGACTGTGCTCCACTGCAGGAACTCTCTCAACAGACTTGACTAGGCTGAGCTCAACTCTGTATTCAGGTCTGTACTTGCTGAACTCTCCAGAGGAACTGAACTGCCTGGCTCCACCTTCCCTTTTTATATCCCTAACGGGCTCCCTCTGCTGGTCTGAGGTGGAAGGTGGAGATGTGTGAATGTTTATGGGGGCCTCTTGTGGAGGATTCCATCAATGCACTCTTCCAGGATCTGTGATACCAAGCGCAGCTGGGCGTCACATAAGAACTCTGCACCCCTTGCTTAATCCACATCCAATATTGATCTTGTATTTCTGGACACACTCATCACCTACGTCAGGCCTAGCTACCACAGATGACTTGTTACAAGTCGGGGCAACGACTGACTTCCTGGCCTGACCCCTGTGGCTTTTGTATTTTTCTGCTGCAGATCACATGTCCCCTGTGTACCTAGCTCTGCTTTCCTCTCATTCAGCCTGCCTTCTGTCCTTTGGTTCCAATACCCTTTCAGGGTCCTACACCTATATTCCTGATCACTACATGGCAGCATCTGCCCACAAATACCTTACAGCTCATTTCTATTATATGAATCACTCACTCTCCTTACATTCCTCCTCTCTTTAAGCTCATCAGTACTTGGATGAGAAAGGTTACTTATGCTCTAGATGCTCCTTGGCGGTGGTCTCAGAGTCACCAATATCCAAACACACTCCTGTGTCTGCTGTATTACATACTGCCATATGAAATCATCTTCCGCATACCTCCTGGGTGAAACACCAGTGTTGGTACATTCAGATCTGTGAGGTCCCTCCTGACCTGTCTCTTCTGGGACACTGAGGCCCTGAAACACTCTTCCTGTGATTTTGACCTCTACCCTACCCTCTAAGCTAGCCCCGGTCATTCTCTCTTCATCAGACACACATATCGGTAGCATGTAAGGGTGCCGCACTCTCTCTGGTGCGACGTCTTCTCCTTTCGGGGTGTACTCTCCTTGTCACTCGATGAGGAACAGCCTCCGATGCGTAGTCCAATTTTCCCCAAGGGTGCTTCACTTGAACCAAAACTCGATTCCCCAGCTGTAATGGTGCCTCCTGCACAGGAGTTACTACAGGATGCCTTTTCCCCTGGGGCTTCTGTACAATCTTAAGTCTCAGTGTTTCTAACCGATGTTGGTGTTCCCACACCAAAGTTGTGGTGTTTATCTACGTACTATCTTCCTCTGGATCAAGCTCTAGCTCAGTAACCTTACGGCTGTTACGTCCAAACAGCAACGTGTAAGGCGTGTACCCTGTCGTAGCATGAACCCGGTTACTGTACACCCAGACCAGTTCTGGTACAAATTCAGGCCATTTCATTTTCCTGTGTCACGGTGTAGGGGAATGCTGGTGAGGAAATAGCAGATACGGGCTGGGTGAGCAGGGAAAACTAATCTGTCCCTAGACTGGGAACCCTGAATAGCCCTGACCCCAAAAGTATCTCTGATGGTGAGAAGGTTCGGGTCTCCACCCTAAGCCCTAACTCCTCCACAAGACCTGCGCTAATTCCCCAAACCTCCCTCCGCAGAACAAAGGTACAGCAATCTCAAAGGAAAGGACTTCAGCAGCACAAACGAACAGCACTGCACAGCACGGCTTCCAGGTATAGAGTGAAACTCTATCAGCTGCACCACCTGGTGGAAGGCGAGGCTACTTAAAGGCTAAGGGGAGGAGACACACAGAAACTCACATCCACCAGGACATGGCAATAGAATTGGCATGAACCCATGCAGTACAAGAGGGAATTTCACAGTTTAAGTTACAGCGGCATCTAGAATAGACCGCAGACACACAGCGCTAGACAGCGTGTGACATCCTGTCATCTTCCTTTTGTCCTCCACAATTCTCAGAATGTAGATAAAGTTCTGTTGAAACGTTCACAGTCCCCATTTCTCTATGGGTGGTAGGGTGTAGTTCTGGAGTTCTCAATGTTGTACAGTTGGTGCAATTCATCCATGACTTTTCCATGAAAACAGGCTCCCATCTCAGAGTGAATTCGTTTTGGACACCCGTATACGCAGATGAAGTCATGACAGATGGCACAGGCTGCTGACTCGGCTTTTTGATTCCCGGTGGGAGTCATGACTGCTAACTTATTAAAATGATCCATCATCACCAGACAGTACAGACAACCATTATCGGAGTGGCTGATCTTAAGATAGTCCACCATCAGCACTTCCAAAGGGAAAGAAAACCTCTTCACCTATATAGATGCTCTGTGTTTAGGGGGTTTAGTCATCTCACCCTGATGGGATTTCCGGTAATCTTCTTTCACCACTCGATTTACTTGTGGCCAATACAGAAGCCGTTGTAGCCAGTGGAAAGTTCTCTCTGTTCTGAAATGGGTATCACTCTCATGGACTTCCTTCTTCACTATGGGCTTCATTCCTTGTGAAATCATTAGCAGATTACAATGAGGCAATCTGGGCTACCGCCTAGGGCCAAAGGCACCGGGGGTCCTTTGGCCATATTGTCCTCATTATAATGGTTTTTTTCACCACTGTCGGCAGTGGACATCTCCGGAGAGGGAGCTTTCCTAAAGCTCAGCTGCCAGCAACTCACAATGGTTTGCTGGCATCTACAAGGCTATGTGTGTATGTGCTCTTAGGAATAACAGAAGCTTTGGTCCTCTCCTCCACTTTTGGCTGAGATTTAGAGGATTAATCGGAGACATAGAACCGCTGTTCTCCACTTTGGAATCCAACCCTTCAGATATATGGTATATGATGTATAGTATTGATATACCAAAAATATCAGTAATAATCAATTAAATTCTAAAAGACATTAATCAATTTAAAATTTGTATTTATTTAGTTTAATTAAATCTGGCATGGAAGGATGAAGACGTGTTCTTGGAGAAGCCTTCAACTTTAGCAGGTGTTTCTTGCTGGTCAGGAGGCCACGAGTAGATGGTTCAAATCCTTCCATACGGGTACAGCATTGATGGTGGACATGCTGTAGTTTCTTCAGGGCGCTAGATGTGGGGGTTTTCTGTCCTCGAGATGTCTAAGGTGCCCTGGTGACAGCAGGCAAAAATGCAGCTTCCTCTGACAGTGCGAGCAGCCCTGGATAATCCACGCCGGCAGAATGATATCATCCAGCGGAAGATGGAACCTATGAGAAAAGATGTAAAACTAATGTAAGTAATGGGACTCCATATTAGAGGGTACTACTGTGGTGTCACTGTGGGAGAACATTAGAGGAATCTCATCACACAGAGGGCAGGGATCATTGTCAGTCATCATACATGTGACAATCCCACCACTGACAGATAACATCTGCTCCACATGACTTCTTCTCACTGACATCATACAACAGGGAGATTATTGTCACACTTACCTCGCCTACTTTCCCCCTCTTCTACTTTCTCTGTTTTTTCTTGTCTTCTCAGTTTTAGAAAATATTTTCTTTTCTTCTGAACTGGAGATTCTAATCAAAAAGTCAGAAAAAAATATTAATTACAAACTTCTAAAATATTTTCTTTGTATCTATATAGAGTTATGCAATTGATTAATATGCACCTGTAGCATTTCTGTGTGCCGCCATGTGGTGACTCCCCAAGGAAATATGTCCCCTTATTATCATGACATACTTGCAGCAAGCCACTGTGTTATCATATAATCAGTTAGATTAAACTTCAGTGTAACTTTCAAGAGCACCCATCACCAGATCAAAAGTTTCTGAGATTCACTCTTATCTTATGTCTGCTGCTCCCCTGAGTATTCTGATATTTGTTTTGCTAAAATCCACCCTATGGTTTTTTCCATGAGGGTGTGGCTCACAATTTTATATTGCAGAGCAACCTAAAGACACGCCCCAGAGGATCCTGTGAGCACCGCCCTCTTGGAAAAGACCATAAACATTAGCACTAAATAAGACCCATAACTCAAAAAACTGAATACTCAGGGGAGCAACGGGAATAAAGTAAGTAATTTTTGAAGCCTTCATGTGCTGATTCACATTATAATTTTGGATTATAGGCTATAGTTGGATGGCCTATAAACCTGTACATACCTGACAATGAGGACGAGGATGACTCGTTGTTTTTAGCAGTGAAACACTGATTGTCTCCATTAGTTTTGGAAGAGGAAGACTCTTTCTGCCTGTTTGGTAGAAGAAAGACCAGTAAATTAAAAGTAAAAACAATAGAAAAAATGAAGAACACCTGTTTGTGAGGCCAATTAGGACAACATAGAGGGGATACCCTGCCCACGGCCTCAACTAGTAATATTGGCCTGTCATGAGCTGGAAATGAATGGCTGGTCACAATGATCAGCTGTTATTGCAGTGTTATCACAAGCCAGACGCACAGAGATCAGCAATCATGGGGTGGTGGATGCTGGATTTAGATTTGTGTTACTCGTGTCTTGTATTTGGTTCTGAACATACATCAAAACTAAATCTCATAATAATAATAATCTACTCACATGTCTGAGTGTTTTTCACTGTTCTCTTGGGAACACTGTGGAGGTGACATAGGCTCTACATTGGTCATCATCCCGGTATTGGTGATATTTAGCTAAAACACACAGAGAAAAATAAATTGATTTATTTTTAAGCATTTTTGTAATTATAGGTTTTAGACATACTATTAGCCACATACTTACTTTACAAAACCTTTGATAAGATGATACAAAGTTTTTTATTTCTGGCCAGTCATTGTCCTCTCTTGTGTCCGCCTCATCTGAATTCATGTGTCTGCTACAACGAGCTACAAAGTACAAGTGTTATCAGAGATAATTAGTATAAGACCCGGTCAGACATTCACCCTGTTATCACTAATAATGATGAGAACTTATCTTCACATAAAATGAAAGACAAGACACACAGCAGTTTTCTGCAGATGACGTCTCATTTTACTTACTGATAAAGTAGCGGGTGTCCTCATCTGACTTTAGCTCAGGAACGAACAGGGGCTTCTGACTTAGAAGGTTGTCAAAGTCTAAGTGATGCAGAAATGGATGCATTTTGATCTCATTTGCTCCTCCTGGAAAAGGAAGACAAGAAAGAATGTGATAGAGTCATTTTTAGAGAAACTGCTCCATATCGGTACAGTTTATGTTAACCTGAACTGAAGATGTAACAGCAGACATGAAGGAAATGTACTGAAAGTCACAGCATGAAAAATGGGGAATGGATAAGTAGGTAGATTACTGAACCTCATGGACACAACCATTTGTCTGGTCACAGACGTGTAATAAGTCATAATACTATTATAATATTACCTGTCCCAAGTCTATCTGCTGGATCTTTTCTGAGCAGCTGAGTGATGATGCCCCGAGCATCAGGTGGAGTAGAGTATTTATGATATGTCAAAATTAATTTATCTGTTATATAGAAACAAATATTACAGGAAATGAAACGTTTTCATTTATTTTTATAAAAAATGTCCTTAATAAGGCTAGAAATTAAACCAGAAAACCAATGAAACCAAATAACAGTGACATCACAAGCATTCAGATTATTTTACTTACCCTCAAGGACACTGCGTAAAATATCTCTTTTTAAAGCCCCTTTAAATGGTGTACATCCATAAAGAAATTTATGTAGAGTGATCCCTACTGACCACCAATCAACGGGCCTTCCATAGCCTTTCCTTTGGATAATTTCTGGGGCCATGTAACTAGGGGTGCCAAAAGTCTGGAAACCAACAGAAGAATGAGATGATAATCAATAAATATAATTGCGTCAAATAACATCAGTGCAAACGTTTTATAGAGAAATTGTCAGAGAAAGAGAAAGAGATGAAATCTGTAAAGTACAAGACCTTGTAAGTAAAGCCTACCTCTTCATCAAGGAACTCGCTGGTGATGTCCTCAGTTGAAGCCTTGTAGATATCTGAGCTTGGTCTCATGAGGCCGAGTTTTGAAACCCCAAAATCGGTGACCTTAATATGTCCTGTTGATGATATCAGGAGGCTGTGAAAGAAAGAAATGGTGTCAGACCCAAGTAATTACCCATAGACTGTATAAAAACTATAATTTTTTTTCCCCTTTATTATACTACTGGGGTCACTTACTTGCCAGGCTTCAGGTCTCTGTGCACCACACCATAACTGTGCAGGTATTCCACAGCAAGTACCGTTTCCGCAATGTACATACGGGCCAGGGGGACTGGTAAAGAACCCCTGCGCTTTATAAGACTGGCACAGTCTCCTCCTATCGGAGAAAGCAAATATGAGAGGTGAGGGTTTGTTTCAATGTAAATTACACATGATGAGGGTGAATATGAAATAAGTGGAAATATTGGGACAAGATGGCCTATATAGAGATATACTGTGTAATGTAGAGCGTATACTGTATACTATATGTTGCCATCCATGTGGGCACATTATGGTCATATATAGGTGCTAGGACAAAACAGACGTGGGCTGGATATAGATACAATGGATGTGTCCTACCTGGTACATACTCCATGACCATACACAGATGAAGTTTAGTAGGGAAAGAGCAGAACATGGAGGCCACAAAGGGACAATCAGCGAATGCTGAGATGTCCCTCTCCAGAAAGGCCAATTCAAGTCTCTTTGGCTTTTTCAGGTTCTCCTTGTCCATTGTCTTCATAGCACAAATCTGGTTTGTGTCTTTATGGCGCACTAAGTGGACGGCCCTGGAGAGGAAGAAAATCCATGATTTATTACAAATTCTTATTAACAGTCCATCTATAGACCTCATCAAATGATCTCCTGTACTAATGGTTAATACTAGATGTGAGGCCATCACTATAAATCCATGTCTAGAAATGCATAAAATAATACTCCATAAATGATTATCAATGGAGGGTCCACATCCACGTCACATCCTAACTGACCTGACAGATAGATGTGGACAGTGATGTGGTCTCCTAATTTCTCTATGGGAATATTACATGGGCAGGACACCGAGGCATCATCATAAGGAGCCCTGGGAAATAAATATTATACCAAAGTAAAGCTCACCCAAAGGCTCCACTGCTGATCAGTTTGATCTGTTTATAGTCGCTCTTACAAGGATTTCTCTCTGGGTTCAATGATCCGATCAAGGCCTAAAAAGGAATAAGAAATGACATTAAGACAGAAAATGCAGGAGAATAAAAGCTCAAGATGCAGGAACGTCTCCCTTCTATATTATGTCCCCACTGATTACACTGTAGAGAACGTAATACAAGCCGGACCCACCACAGACCCCATTATATTATAAAGGGAAATCCCCCATACACATAAATCAATACTGCAGGGAAGGATAAGGGACATCACACAGAGGGGGCAGGAAGAATAACGCCATTATCACAAATAATATGTCTGATCTACATGACGAACAGTGATATCCCATTGTCATATGGGATATAATATGGGATGTATAATTCACACCCGTCATCTAATGATATACAGACGTCCCTCTGATACTTACACTGGCAGATTCCTGGATGATTTCTGGTGTCTCACATATTCCACCATCAGTATTTGCCGGCACAGTTATTCCTAAAATAATGAAGAAACGTTATTTATTAAATGTCTATATCAGCACTTAATAACCAAAAGAAAAGGAAGTAAAAAAGTCAAATATCAAAAAACATAACAAATTTTATTGATTAATCAGAACAATTCATGATAAAAAAAATAATAAGAGAATGTCAGACACAGAGAACGCTCTCTCTTTCAAACCAAGAACAACTGATCAAAATCACTTCAAAACCTATTCATAATGGTATTCATACAAGTTTGTGTCTGTTTAGAATGTAGAAGATATAGGAACAATCTGTAGTCCTCAAAATTAATAAGACAAATTAAAAAGAGAAACCTGCACAGTCTGGGAGGGTGGGAAGCAAGACCCCGAAATGTGTTTCGCATAGACTTCTTCCAAGGGGTATTGAAGAAGTTTTGCGTAGGCTTCTTCCAGCGGGTGTGTAAGAAGCCTACATGAAACGCGCATCAGGGGCTCACTCCCCACCCTCCCAGACCATGCAGGTTTCTCCTATTTATTTGTTTATTTATTTATACAGAGGATGAAGAATAAATCAACATATTCTTTGCCGTTCTCAATAACGAAATATTTGAATGTAAAATATTAGATGATCGTCTTACCTTCTATCAGATCGGAGTTTGGCCCTGGCTGACTATTATCAGGGTCAGCAACATTTAGGTTTTGCCCCTCTGCGGAGTCGCCTTTTGATGTTTCCTGATGGATATAAGATATACAATTAATATAACATTTCTCAAACACTAGATTACCATATATACAAAGCAGGAAGGATTAAACCTGGATTTACTTGACAAGTTCAGTATTGGACGGACAATTCACGGCCGCTCTATCAAGTAAATTTACATTAATATTTAAGCGACTTGTATCTACAACTGTTCTCTAATAACTTCTATCAGAACTGCAGCATTTACAAGGAGGAAGATTGTGATGATCGAGTGAGACAGAGGTAGAAATACAAGCTCCGCACCGCTGAGTACAGACTGTCACCACAGAGGATGGAGCCGCAGAGACAGGCTGCCATAAAATATCCTGTGTCTGCCTGGAGCGGAGAGAGGAAGGCCTCTACCATCATAAATCTGACCTTCTGCTATATGACTGGTAATCTGGAGAAGATCAGACAACAAGGACATGAGATGTAGAAGATGATGGATCCTTACCAGGCGCTCCAGTGAGTAGGCCGGATACTCCAGTACAAGCAGGACATTTTGGGCCAGCTGTTTGAAAAAGGCCAATTCTCCACTTTGGGATTTTTCTTCAGCCTATAAAGATGAAAATAAACAAGAAATGAAAATAATCAATAAAATTCATGAACATATATGGTATTGCCACGTTTGTTAAAGTCTGATCTGTTAAGATAGGTGTTTATTAATTGTGTTAATTAATTCCCTAACATCGAGAAAAAAAATCAAAACGCTAGATTTACAGGTTTTTTTGCTCACCTCACTTCACTAAAAAAATGTAATAATAAGTAATTAAAGCACCGTATGTACACAAAAATGATATCAATAAAAACCTGAGTTCACTGCGCAAAAAAAGGCTTTACTTAGTTATATCAACAGAAAAATTACAATGTTATGGGTCTCTGAATATAGTGACACAAAGAACCATTTCATCTCAATTGGAATTTTTTTCACCTTGTTTCAATACAATGTATGGTAAATAGGATGGAGCCATTGAAAGCTGCAATTCATCCCAAAAAAACAAGCCCTCACATGTCTATGCCAATGGAGAAATAACAAAGTTATGGCTCTTGAAAGAAAGTGAGGAAAAAATGAGAGCAGAAAAATGAAAAATTCTGTGGTCCATAAAGGGTTAACCAATCCTATTCCCTCCTCCCCCCGCATCCAGGACCTTCCCACCCCTAATTCAACTAACCCTTTAGATCCCACCCTCTCCTTTGTCATGTAGCCTGATTGCCCTGTTTTGACTCCAGGCTATTCTTATCTGGGTATTTGGCACAGGTTAAACTTAAACTTGTATTCCATTATTATTTTCCATTATTATTATATATAATTTGTGCAGATTGTCTGCTACTTACCTGGTGTACTAATGTCCAGATGTTCTGCTGTAAATGCTCAAGATATTCTGAGTTTATACAACCTTGGTGGTATTTGGTCAGGCAATCTCTCACAAGCTCCATAACCAGCCGGTAAGTGAAGCTGAGGACGCCATCGGGTAGTGGTAGCACAAAGTCAGGGTCATAGGTGGTAAGAATCCCCTGGAGTAGTGCTAACACCTGAAGTCTGTCTGGAGGAATTCCAGACATTTCAAGTAATCCAAGCGCGGTTAGTATATGACTAGCTATATGGCTTATCACACCAACAGCAATGACACCGGAATGTCAAAGTGACAACAGGAGTGTAAACACTTGTAGAAGTAGTAATGGTTAATTGTGATGTCATAATGGAATCTTGTGTTCTAATCTTAAAGGGGCATCTTACCTTATAAGGAAGTTGCCTTGCAACCCTTAAGTAGGGAAAAATATAGGCTCAGCATCAGTATCTGTTATACACAATAAAAATGATAGCGTTTTGTATCAATAAGAAATTCCGATTCCAGCGCTAACAGAAATATCTTTCTGTGGGAACAGGGCATGTGGGGCTGGGGCTGCATCCAACCCTGGCATATGAAGCACGCTGGCCCATGTTGCTCTGCTACAACCACTTCCAAAGATGGGGGTCTTTATTACAAATATGACCCTGCCTACCAATGGAGAAAATCAAAATTTACTACTCCCAATAATTCCAGTTTTTAAAGTTGGCAAAATAGGTCTCTTTATAATATTAATAGTAACCTCTTGACCCTCCTTGTAATAATAATAGCGCCCATCTGGTTCTCCTGATAATATTAAAGGGAATCTGACAGTGGCATCAACCCTCATAAGCCATCTATATGGGCATTTAGGTCATAGAACGTTGAAGAAACCAATACCTTGATATCTGCCATCTGATGTCTTATTCCACAGAAATCCACATTTTCTTTTATATGTAAATGAGCTGTTAAGATCTATGGGCCGGACATAGATCTCCCTGAGAATCTGTATCCAGAGATTATTTTCAATGGAACAGGTAGTTATCAGTGGGAGACATGTACATCAGGAGAGTAGACGGTCAGTCATTACATGTGTCACACTGGAAATGACTCTTTTCATTTATAATAAGCCCTGGATGCAGATTCTCAGGGAGATCTATGTCCGGCCCATAGATCTTAACAGCTCATTTACATATTAAGAAAAAAAGTAAATTTCTCTGGATTAAGACATTCATCAAATAGTGGCTATCAAGGCATCACTCTATTCAACTTTCTCTGACCTGCATCTTTATGTAGACGGCTTATGAGGGTTGATCTTACTGACAGTTTCCCTTTAATAGTGTGGCTCGGACCTCCTTATAATAATAGTGCCCCTTATGGGCCTCCTTATAATAATGATAATAATGGTGACTACCTGTTCTTTTTTATTAAATTAAAAATAATAATGCTCCGTCAGGCCTCTTTATAATAGTAATATTAATGATAAAAATATTAGATGACCCCACACGGTTTAGGGAAAGTGTCACTGAATGCAGAAGCCGGGTCTAAGCTCCTAATAAACACTACCCACCTCCTGCCCTGCTGTGTTATCACAGGCTTTATTCCCCTTCAAGCCTAAGCAGCAGAATTCCGGTATCTCCTCTTACTGCTCCATTTCACCTGCTGTCAGTAATGCAAAGTGCCTGGGCCCTGTTTTAAAGCCTCTTGCTAACCCCCTCCCACCATGTATCTAGTGGTAGACCCCATATTAATATAAGCCCCCTACATACCTTGAGCTGCCCCTCTCCAGCTGTCTTTTCTGGAGCTGATCCCAGCAGGTATGGCTGACAAGAGGCTGCAGCTGGAGGCCTTGTGCTTCAAGCAGCATTGTGGGGAGGAAGGATAGCTGTCCTGACTTCTGGCAAGGCTTGCAAGTCTCCTTCACGGCTGGACTGGGCATCTGGCAATTCTGTCAAATTCTGGCTTGGCCGGTCTGGCAGTGGGCTGCATCGATCTGCAACACTATTAACTGTTAACAATTATAGTGAAGCAGAGAGCCATCAGCTCCCTGCTCTGCCACTTAACTAAGGCAAGCCACAGATTGCTTCCGGCCACAGGCAGGGACTGCAAGGGATCGGTACCACGTAATGGACGTCAGGCAATAAGATAACATCAGAGACTGTAGTGAGGAGGAGCACATCACCACTCGGCATGGGAGTGTCGTGAGGAAAATATGAGTTTATTTCTATTTTTTTGCAGTCACTGCAGGGTACGAATATTATTACAAGATAAGATACCTAGGGGGGCACTAATGTCTCATAAAGAGGCCAAGGAGGGTGACATTGTTATTACAGGTTGTCCCATGGGCCTCTTTTATTATCACTATGGAGGAGGCCTAGAGGGGCTCTGTTATTATTATAAGGAAGCCCGGGGATATTAATATTATTGTAAGAAATCCCGGGGCGCTATAAATATTATAAGGAAGCCCAGGGTCCATTATTATTATTATTATTATTATTATTATTTTAAGCAGGCCCAGGGGGTCTCTATTATTATTGGGGCAATATTATTGTAAGAAGCCCTGAGTGCACCATTATTATTAGGTACAGATGGGGGCATTATTACTCTGTAGTGGCACAGAGGGGACACTGTTACTGTGTGGGTTACAAAAGCAGGAAGCTCTTTCTATGCAGGGTACAGAGGGGGCATTATTACTACGACAGGGGTGGGCAATTAATTTTCCAGAGAGGAAACAAGAGAGACTGTGACTGTTGTGGAGGGTCAAACCAATAGGCTGAATTTAATTCTGCTCATCATTAATATTACCAAAAATAATTACAATTATTATTTTATAATAATAGTATCACTTAATATTAAGTAGAATTAAGTATGCTGACATCCCCCTATATACCGTACGAGCCCGCAAACAGCCTCCAATATACAGTATGAGCCCCTACACAGCCCCTTACATACAGTATGAGCCCCCAAATAGCCCCTCTATATACAGTGAGCCCCCACATAGCCTCTCTGTATATAATATGAGCCCTCACATAGCCTCCTATATATAGTATGAGCCTTCACATATTTCCTATATACAGTTGTGACACCCCAGGGGTCTGGTTGCCACAGTGATAGAGATGTTATGTCTGAGAGCAGGTGGGAGGTCCTTTGGTCAGGGATCCTGTGCATGCCACACCTCCTGCCCAGTCTTGGGAGGGGAAGAACTTCCCCTATATAAACCCGGGGCTGAAGCAGGGTTAGGAGTCAAGGAGAGTAGAGACAAGAAACAGTCACAGGAAGAAACAGCAGAAGCTCAGTGGGAGCAATACTACTACAAGTCAGGGGCTGGCAGCTGCAGAGCTCGCCCTGACTGAGAAGCTTTCTTACCGGACCCGGCGTCCGAGGCTGTGGGGACTAACTCTTACCCAGCAGCAGAAGCCGACCGGCAGGGGATTTCAGGTCCTCAGGCCCAGAAACCCGAAGGCACGGTCACACGCGTGGGACCAGCGCCGCCATCGTGGAGCGGAAGCCATTAGAAGGCCCCGAGTCACCGGCCATACGGGTGAGCACCACACGGTACACTCAGGGACGTGGGCTACTTATATCCGCTTCTAGCAAGGTAGCCAGAAGAGTACAGTCAGTTTGGGAGGCCTACAACTCCGCCTGGCCAGGGGAGATCCCATCTGCTCAAGGACTGACCAGGCCCCGTTCGCTAGCAAGTACTCCGGGAGGGTCTATCGTTGTTACCAGTAAAGACCCTGAATTACACCGCACCGTCTCTGAGTGGTTCCTGCTACCCTCATCTTCCACGTCGGCTGCCCTGAGGCCATACCCCTCCCGTTGGGGGTTATACTATCACGCTGCACAATTCTACACCGGCCTCAGCGGTCTGCCCTGCAGCGGCAGCTCCATAGCTGCAAATCAACGGGTGGCGTAGTCGACACTCAAATAACATCTATCAAGACTGCCACACACTGAGTTGACTCCCTGGGCACGGACCGGGTCCCCGCCACTCGGAGACTACAACCCTCATCTGATCCGGTTCCGGGTAAGCCCCCGTGCGCGAGACGCTGCGCGACACAGCAGGCCCAGGGGCGCGTCATCTTTGGCGTAGTCGGCAGGATTTCGTGCCCGCAACCACCGGGTACTGCGTGCCTGAAAAAGAGACTTTTAAAACTTACCTGTGGTGAAGATTCCCGCCATCCGGCGCCATCTTCTGCCTTCTTCCCGCCATCCGTGGAGTTTTCCCGCCATTGGACGCCATCTTGAGGACGCCGCGCGGGAAGAAGAGGGGCGTGGACTCCGAAAGCGCGCGAGAACTGAAGCCCCGCCTCACGTCCGGACGTTGCGTAAGGTCCTGGAAGGAGCCCAGCAGACGCCGACGTCACAGGAGCGCGACGGAAGGTCCTCAACCATCCACTGCGGAGCCGCGGCCTACGGAAGAGGATCATCGCAAGGTAGGCCACGGTCCACTAGGGGGGAGGAAGATGTCGGATACGGAGGAGAGCTTCACTGCCTCAACCCCCGCCAGCGCTACCGCTGCTGCAGTTATGCCCTTCACCATGCCCTATATCCCGGGAGCAGCTTGGCTACCCCAGTACTCAGGGGAGTCACATACCCTGCAGGACTTTAGAGAAAAGCTGGATAGCCTCTTCCAGGTGTACCCCCTCACAGAAGAGCAAAAAGTGAGCATCCTGGTGGCCCAACTAACCGGGGCAGCCAAAAGGGAAGTAAAATCCTGGCCACCTGGGAGGAAGACTGTCGCAGGGATACTAACCCGGCTGAAGGACACCTTTGATACCCGCACCTCAGCCGAGATTAAGCTTAGATTCTACGGGTGCAAGCAGCGAGCGCATGAGAGTATAAGGGACTATGCACTAAACCTACAAGAGGCCCTGAGGGCCATTAAGCAGACCGACCCTGATGGAGTGGGAAACGAGGACAGGCTGTTGACCGAACAGTTTATAGAGGGACTATATTGTAATACCCACCGAACCCAGTTGCGGGCAATGGCCTTACAGGATCCCCATCTGGGCTTTGCACAGTTCAAGGACAGAGCCATCCGGGTGCTCCGAGAACCGGCACCGGGTGGCGTTGTGACCCACAGGCGCCCTGCTATCACTTACCACCAGGGGGCGGCGCCTTTGTCGGCAGGGCCTGTGGGAGCTGATGCGCAGGCTTTGGACAATGACCCGGCTCCAGACCTACACCATCAGGTCCAAGAGCTAGCTAAGAGCGTTGCTGCGCTAACCCGAACTGTGCAGTCTTTACAGGCTTCCACCCCAGGGAAGATCCAGCTGGCATCCGGACCGGAGGACATCCCGTGGCGTCGACCAAGGAGGACCCCACCGGCCAGAGGAAGACCCAGTGACCGATACAGCGAGGACGGACGACCCATCTGCCGCCGCTGCAATCAACCCGGACATATGGCAAGGTACTGTTCTTTAAACGGGCACAACCTGGGGTAGAGGGCCAACCCCCAGGAAAAAGATCACCAGGCCCATCGAACTGGCGCGACAGATATGTGGGAGGACGTCCAGTCTTGCCTGTGGTACTGGATGGCATTCCCATGAGTGCCCTACTGGACACCGGGTCACAGGTCACCACCATCCCGTACGTGCTCTTTAAGCAGTACTGGAATGACTCGGATATTACCCGCTACCCTGACGACGACTTGAGTATCATCGCCAGCAATGGCCAGCCCGTGCCACAGATCGGATTTAAAGAGGTGACCATCAAAATCGGTAGAGTCGAACTGGCAGCACAGGGACTGATCATTGTAGATATTGACAAACATGAGAGTCACCCAAAAATAACTCTAGGAACTAATGTAATTGAAAATTGTCTTGCAGAGGTGATTTTCCTTTTACAGCAGGTTGCCAAGAACGCCAGCTCCGGCGAGCAGCGGGTGCTCCAGAAAGAGATCCGGGCACTGATGCGACGGCAACAGGTGGAACTCTCCGGCGGTGAGATTGGTAGCGTGAGAATGTGTGACCCTTTTCCTATTGCCATGCCCCCAAAAAGTGAAATGATGATTTGGTGCCGGGCAGCTATTGGTCTGAGAGGTAGGGATTACCAGGCAATGGTAGAACCAGTTTACTCGGACAGTAGGCCCACCATTTTGACAGCACGGGGGGTGGTTGATGTACGCCATGGGAGGGTGCCCGTTCGCATAATAAATATCGGGGAGAGGGAAGTGTACCTGCCCCGGTATGCCACGCTAGCCAAATTATATACCATTAACCAAAATTCTATACAATCTGTGGAACCCTTGCCTCCATTTCACCCGGAGGAAGGTAACGGCTCTAAGAAAAACATGGAGGACTGGTGTCAGCAACTACATCTGGGTACTGACTCCACTCCCGCACACCAGAAACAAGGAGTCTATCGGGTGGTTCAAGAGTACGAGAGAGTGTTCAGTAAACACCCGTTAGACTTCGGGCGAGTCAAGGGGGTAGAACACCACATCCCCACGGGAGACCATCCTCCTATAAAAGAGAGGTATCGACCCGTACCCCCTGCCCACTACCAACACGCCAAGGGGATGCTTAGAGACATGAAGGAGGCTGGGGTGATTAGGGATAGCTGTAGCCCCTGGGCAGCTCCACTAGTCTTAGTCAAAAAAAAAGACAACACCATGAGGATGTGTGTAGATTACCGGAAAATCAACCGTATCACACACAAGGATGCGTACCCCTTACCAAGGATAGAGGAGTCATTGGCTGCTTTAAGATCTGCTAACTTCTTCTCTACCTTGGATCTCACTAGCGGGTACTGGCAGGTTCCTGTAGCAGAGGCGGACCGGGAGAAGACCGCATTCACCACCCCGATGGGACTTAGCGAGTTCACCTGCATGCCGTTCGGACTCTGCAACGCACCAGGAACCTTCCAACGACTAATGGAGTGTTGTCTGGGCCACAGAAACTTCGAACCGGTCCTGTTGTACCTGGACGATGTCATCGTATATTCCAAGACGTATGAGGACCACCTGAAACACCTGGCGGAAGTGTTCGAAGCTCTGGCGAGTTACGGCCTAAAGGTGAAACCCTCCAAGTGTCACCTCCTGAAACCAAAGGTGCAGTACCTGGGACACGTGGTGAGCGCTGACGGAGTGGCTCCCGACCCTGATAAGATCACCGCAATTAAGGAATGGCCAAGCCCCTCCAGCGTAAAAGAAGTGCGGCAGTTCCTCGGGTTGGTAGGCTACTACCGAAGGTTTATTCCCGGTTTCACCAAAAAGGCAGCACCTATGCAGGACCTCCTGATAGGCCAATCCCGGAAGGCCAAGAACCGGAAGCCGCCCTTCAAATGGGAGGAGCTGGAAGAAGAGTCCTTCCGCCAGCTGAAGATGGCCCTCACGGGGGACGAAATCCTGGCGTACCCGGATTATAGCCAGCCCTTTATCCTCTACACCGACGCCAGTAACATCGGGCTAGGAGCCGTACTGTCCCAGATCCAGCAGGGGAAGGAACGAGTAATCGCCTACGCCAGCCGAAAACTGCGACCCACCGAAAGGAACCCCGAGAATTACAGCTCATTTAAGCTGGAGTTCCTGGCCGTAGTATGGGCAGTCACCGAGCGCTTTAAGCATTACCTCGCTTCTTCCCGGTTCACCGTGTACACGGATAACAACCCGTTGACACACCTGGACACGGCAAGACTCGGTGCCCTGGAGCAGAGGTGAATGGCCTGTCTGTCCAACTACGAGTTCACAATCAAATACCGGGCAGGACGCTCCAATACCAACGCGGACGCCCTGTCCAGGATGCCCAACCTGCCGGACGGAGGAGAAGATCCGGAGGGACTGGAAGAAGTTGAACTCCCTGCGTTCCACCCTCATGGGACTATCCAGTATTCCCACCGGGTAAGGAGTAAGCAGGCTGCTACGTTGAACCCCTTACCCCACTACAACTGGGCGGAAACGCAAGACAGCGACCCTGCCGTCCGACTGGTGAAGGAGATGCTGACTCGGCCGGAGGCTCGCCTTGAACCAGACGCTCCGGAGGAAGCCAAACAACTATGGGCAGAGAAGAGTCGACTGTTCCTTTACAAAGGGAAGTTGTGCCGCCGAATGGTTAACTCCCGGACGCATGAATTACTCTGGCAAGTAGTGGTGCCACGAAGAGACGCAGCCATGGTGATGGAGGTATACCACGACGGAGCTGGACACTTCGGGTGGAAGAAGCTGGAGTTCCTGCTCCGCGAGCGGTTCCACTGGGTAGGCATGAGGGGAACCATCGAGAAGTGGTGCAGAGACTGTGGCCCGTGCAACCTGAGAAGGAAGGACCGTGCCAGCCAGAAGACTCCCCTGCAGTCCATCGTCACCCGGCAACCGTTGGAACTGGTAGCCTTGGATCATGTAAAACTGACCCCAAGCAGAAGTGGCTACGTCTACGCGTTAACCATCGTGGATCATTACTCCCGGTTCTTGGTTGTCGTCCCCGTCAAGGACTTAACGGCTCAAACAGCAGCTAGAGCCTTCCAGCAGCACTTCTGCCGTCCACACGGGTACCCGGACCAAGTGCTGACGGACCAGGGACCTGCCTTTGAAGCGGAGGTCTTCCAGGAATTCTGCAATCTGTATGGCTGCCGGAAGATAAGGACGACACCCTACCATCCGCAAACTAATGGACTTTGTGAGAAAATGAACCAGGTGGTAATGGATCTTCTAAAAACGTTGCCCCTGGAAGAACGCAGTCTGTGGCCTGAGAAGTTGCCCGATCTGGTGGACCTATACAACCACATCCCGGTAGGTTCCACCAACTGTACCCCGGCTTACCTAATGAGGGCAAGACCTGGTAAGTTACCTGTTGACCTGGAAATGGGAGTCCTGACACCCGAGGACACTTCACCAGAAACAGACTGGGACACAGAGAGGCAGCAGCAGTACCGGAGAGTACAGGAGAGCGTGGAGCGAAGTCTCTGTCAGGCTAGGGAAAGACAAGAGAAAACTTACAACCAGTATGCTCCCGCTGTTCCCCTGGTACCCGGAGAGCAGGTCTTGAAGAGGAAGAGACGGCTCCACAAGTTGGACGACCAGTGGGAGAAGGACCCGTACACCGTACTGCCCTCAAGCCACGAAAACCCGAAGGTTTGTACCATCAGTAAAGACGGAGGGGAAACCACAGCTATTGTATCCCGGGACCACCTGAAGAAGTGTCCCGAACAACTGAGGAACCCTGAAGAGGAGCAAGAAGACCATCGACCCGTAGAGGAAAGGGAAGATATGGTTAGTACTGTGCTCGGGGACTTCCCTCGGTCTTGGACTCAAGTCAATGGTGCAGTTGTGGTACCCGTACTCACCTTCCTCCAACCAGCATCCCAAGCACCTACGGAGCAACAGGTAGAGCTGGAAGAACAGCCGGTTCAGGAGGCAGAAGACCCCACACCCGCAGACCAGGAGGATCAACCCTCTGCTTGCAGTGAGCCTGCCATATCCCTAGTGAGCCAAAGAGCCGGTAGACAGCTGCCCAGTTTACCCTTGACAGCTCCTACACCCTGTAGTTCAGAGCTAGGCAGTCAGCTCCGTAGGTCCACTAGGGCCACTAGAGGCCAGTTACCCGCACGGTGGAGGATTTGAAGTGTATAAATTGTTTTATTTATGTTTACCTGTGTATTGTTGCTTGTGTATAATTTTGTGTTTCTAGTTATTTGTAGGAGTCCTTGGCGGATTTACCGGGAATCCTTGTACATAGTTGGAGCGTAACCCAGGACGGACTAAAGACTGTTAAGGACTCGGGGTAGGACAAACCCCTACCTGGTTACGTCTCCCTGTTTTGGTGAAATGGACACCTTGCTTTTCTTCAAAGACTGCACCCGGTTACGGACATGCCGTAACCATCTTTATATGTTTTCTTATTGTATTATTATTGTTTTTATCTTGTTATGTTTTTCTAAAATATGTTTAGTCCCGGAGTACTAAATTTCACTAGGGGGGAATGTGACACCCCAGGGGTCTGGTTGCCACAGTGATAGAGATGTTATGTCTGAGAGCAGGTGGGAGGTCCTTTGGTCAGGGATCCTGTGCATGCCACACCTCCTGCCCAGTCTTGGGAGGGGAAGAACTTCCCCTATATAAACCCGGGGCTGAAGCAGGGTTAGGAGTCAAGGAGAGTAGAGACAAGAAACAGTCACAGGAAGAAACAGCAGAAGCTCAGTGGGAGCAATACTACTACAAGTCAGGGGCTGGCAGCTGCAGAGCTCGCCCTGACTGAGAAGCTTTCTTACCGGACCCGGCGTCCGAGGCTGTGGGGACTAACTCTTACCCAGCAGCAGAAGCCGACCAGCAGGGGATTTCAGGTCCTCAGGCCCAGAAACCCGAAGGCACGGTCACACGCGTGGGACCAGCGCCGCCATCGTGGAGCGGAAGCCATTAGAAGGCCCCGAGTCACCGGCTATACGGGTGAGCACCACACGGTACACTCAGGGACGTGGGCTACTTATATCCGCTTCTAGCAAGGTAGCCAGAAGAGTACAGTCAGTTTGGGAGGCCTACAACTCCGCCTGGCCAGGGGAGATCCCATCTGCTCAAGGACTGACCAGGCCCCGTTCGCTAGCAAGTACTCCGGGAGGGTCTATCGTTGTTACCAGTAAAGACCCTGAATTACACCGCACCGTCTCTGAGTGGTTCCTGCTACCCTCATCTTCCACGTCGGCTGCCCTGAGGCCATACCCCTCCCGTTGGGGGTTATACTATCACGCTGCACAATTCTACACCGGCCTCAGCGGTCTGCCCTGCAGCGGCAGCTCCATAGCTGCAAATCAACGGGTGGCGTAGTCGACACTCAAATAACATCTATCAAGACTGCCACACACTGAGTTGACTCCCTGGGCACGGACCGGGTCCCCGCCACTCGGAGACTACAACCCTCATCTGATCCCAGGGGCGCGTCACAGTATTTGCCCCATAAACAGTATTAGCCCCCCATAGCCCCTCTATATGCAGTGTGAACCTCACATGGCCTCCTATATACAGTATATATACTCCTATGTGAGCCCTCACAAAGTTTCATAGTTTTAAAGTTGAAGATAGACTTAACACCATCAAGTTCAACCTATAGTCTAAAATGTTGATCCAGAGGAAGGCAAAAAACCCATGGGGCAGAGATTAATAGCTCCATATTAGGGGAAAAATTCCTTTCCGATTCCATAAGACAATCAGACTAGCTCCCTGGATCAACGCCCCATCACAGAATCTAGTGCCCATATCATGTAATGTTATATTTCTGGAAATTGCAGTTGGAACCAGCTCAACACACCGGAGTAATTAAAAATTTGCAAACTCTTTATTGGAAATCCTTTAAAATTGAAATTGATAAAAAATTGGGCATCTTAGACAACAAAGAGGGGTGTAACAGGAATCAATCCATACGCGTTTCTAGCTACATGGCTCTTAAACACAGTGTTCAAGAGCCATGTAGCTCGAAATGTGTATGGATTGATTCCTGTTACACACACCACCCCTCTTTATTGCTTTGTTGTCTGAGATGCCCAATTTATTATCAATTTCATTCTTAAAGGATTTCCAATAAAGATTTTGTGAATTTTTAATTACTCCGGTGTGTTGATCTGGTTCCAACTCCAATTTCCTCAACTACCTCCAGCGCTGTGCAGCAGCGGGGACGCCGTGCTCCTCCCGGACTGGAACAGCATCTCAGGGGTGAGCTGAATTTTTTCTTATTTAATGTTATATTTCTCAAGAAAAGCATCCAGACTCTTCTTCAATTTTTGTAGTGAATCACTCATTACAAACATCATCTGGCAGAGAGTTCCACAGTCTCACTGCTCTTACAGTAAAGAATCTGCGTCTGTGGTAATGATTAAACCTTCTTTCCTCTAGACGTAGAGGATCCCCTTTTGTCCCCATCGCAGGCCTAAGTAAAAAAAAGCTCATTATACACATCTCTGTATTGTCCCCTCATATATTTGTACATTGCAGCAGGATCGCCCCTAAGCCTTCGTTTTTCCAAACCGAAAAACCCCAAGTTTGATAATCTGTCTTGGTATTGCAGTCCACCCATTCCCTTAATAACCTTGGTTGTTCTTCTCTGTACTCACTCTAGTTCAGTTATGTCCTTCTTATACACTGGAGACCAAAATTGTACAGAGTATTCTAAGTGGGGTAGCAATGGTGACTTGTATGGTGGCAAAACCAATGTTCTTGCCATGAGTGTCTATGCCTCTTTTAATGCATCCCATCATTTTCTTTGCCTTGACAGCAGCTGCCTGACACTGGTCACTAAAGTGAAGTTTGCCGTCCACCCATACACCCAAGTCTTACTCAGTGACTGTTTTACCCAGTGTTTTACGATTTAGTTCATAATTATTTATTTTATTTCCTCTGCTCAAGTGGAAAGTGGTGACTACCTGTTCTTTTTTATTAAATTAAAAATAATAATGCTCCCTCAGGCCTCTTTATAATAGTAATATTAATGATAAAAATATTAGATGACCCCCACGGTTTAGGGAAAGTGTCACTGAATGCAGAAGCCGGGTCTAAGCTCCTAATAAACACTACCCACCTCCTGCCCTGCTGTGTTATTACAGGCTTTATTCCCCTTCAAGCCTAAGCAGCAGAATGCCGGTATCTCCTCTTCCTGCTCCATTTCACCTGCTGTCAGTAATGCAAAGTACCTGGGCCCTGTTTTAAAGCCTCTTGTTAACCCCCTCCCACCATGTATCTATAGCATCGGCGTCTCTGCCCCCTGCTGGCGTAGCGTACATGTACATACCGTATCATACGTGTACGTTACGGTAAGCTCGGACCAATGAGAGGAAGCATCCGGCGCTCAATCAGAGGAAGTATCCGGCACCCAATCAGAGGGACAGCTGTAACATCACGTGCCGTTAGCTGCTGGTCTGAGATTGGCTGGCGGCTGCTTCCTGTGATTGGGCGGAGCTTACAGTAATGTACGGGACGCTACATGTAGGGTACAGCAGCGGAGAGAGACCGGCGGTCGGGCGGAATCCAGCGTGGAGCCACAGAGCACCGATGAGTGTGTGTGTTCTGGCGGGTCTGGCAGTGGCATGGGGTTATTTGGTGGTGGCAGCGTGTTTGGTGGATCCAGCGGCGACCCCAGGAGCGGCTCTGACAACGGCAGCGTCTCTGGCGGTGTGTCCGGCTGTGCTTGGAGCAGCGTTTGCAGTGGCGGGTGCAGCCAGGGTGTCCTGTGCCATCTTGGGACACTCATGTGCTTCCTGCCGGGCACGGCCGCGGTTCCTTATGGGATTCGTTCACTTCGCAAACTGCCAATTATGTAAGTACATAGCCTCCCATTGCTTAGTGTTCTTGATTGTCTTTGTGGGCACACTCTCCTCCGTAGTGTAAAAACAAGGCAGCAGCGCAAGTGCGAATGCTCGCTGGGTTATGTCATCATCTTTGCCAGTGATGGTGCATCGGAGACCAGAGCTGTGGAGTCAAAGTCGGAGTCGTGGAGCCTGAGTCGGTGCCAATTTTGGTGGAGTCGGTATAAAAAGGACTCTCAGACTCCAAAAATATATAATAAATTGGGTACGGTAGTGCAATGCAATATTTGCAAATTATTATGTTCTACATATCTTGATTATTATAGCAATGATTAAAAGGCTTATGTTCACATGATGCTACAATAAATGTATCACCTAAACATCAGCAATGTACGAAGGAGTCAGAGTCATGGAGTCGGAGTCAGGGAAATTGAGGAGTCAGTGGTTTGGCTTACCGACTCCACAGCCCTGGAGACAGCCAGGCAAGTGTCGCTGCTGCAGTTGTGTGTGCCTTTCCCAGAATTTCGCGCAGTATCCTAGATGCCAAATTGCAGCATCTGTATCCAGGATCGTGCATCTACCTAATAATGCATGTTGCAGCAGCCTCCAAGATGCATTATCAGTAGGAATAGATATATTCAGATGCTGAATATGGACAAATATTTTCAATTAACACTACCCCACCACTATACTAGAGAAGCAAACAAAACCATCTCAAACTTTTATTTAAAATATTTTATTTACTGGAAAAAGTAATGAGGCAGAGGGCAAAAACATTTAATACAAAAAAAAATAAATTCATATATGTACTCTTTTAAAAACAAAGGAAAGAAATTCTGCATTAATGAGCCTTGTCATTTATTCATAACTCTGTCAATCTTGCACCAATGCCATCCAGACATGACATCCACATTTGGAAATCTCAATCCCCTTTTTTTGCCAAGAAACATCTAAAGGAGTTATTCAAGTCTCCAACGCTTGGTTACCTAAATAGAAAAAAATAAATAATATAATATATATATATATTAGATGGTGGCCCGCTTCTAACGCATCGGGTATTCTAGAATATATATGTAGGCTGCTGGGGTGTATATAGAGGCTGCTGGAGTATATATAGAGGCTGCTGCTGCTGGGCTGTATATAGAGGCTGCTGGGCTGTATATAGAGGCTGCTGCTGCTGGGGTGTACTGACCAGAAAATGTGACTGCCTCAGCCAATCACAGGCCATAGTTAACCGGATTTACCCAAAGTCCATTTTCCCTAATATGGGTAAATCCAGTTAATTTGTAGCATATAGCACAGTGGGTAACCGAAGTCCATTTTTCCCTAATCTGGTGAACAACTGCAGTATATGATACTACTTAACCGTTTTTACTCAAAATGAAGGGACTTTGTCGTTTTTTAGACCCTGGGTCACTGCCCCCCCGTGCTGGATCTGCCCCCGCAGTGTTCGCTTTCTACCCTCCATCCCACGTGCTGGCTCTTATGCAGCGGGTGAGAGCGGGCAGAGTAGGCGTGAGTGGGTAGAGCAGAGTGAGGATAGTAGCAGAGAGCGGGACAGCGGGGGGACAGTGGGAGACAGGAGAACACAAAGGGAGACAGTAGAGCACAATGGGGTCAGTGGAACACAGCGGCGGAGAGCAGAGAAGGGGTCAGTGGAGCATAGCAAGCAAAGCAGGGTACAGCGGAGTACAGCAGGGGACATTAGAGCAGAGAAGGGGTCAGCGGAGCAGAGTGGGGGACAGCAAAACAGAGAAGGGTTCAGCAGAGCTCAGCGGGGGTTAGCAGAGAAGGGTCAGTGGAGCACAGCGGGGGACTGCAGAGCAGAGAAGGCGTAAGCAGAGCATAATGGGAGACAGCAGAGCACAGTGGGGGACAGCAGAGTAGAGAAGGGGTCAGTGGAGCACAGCAGGGAAAAAGCAGAGCAGAGAAGGGTCAGTGGAGCACAGCGGGGGACACCAGAGGAGGGGTTAGCAGACCACAGAGGGGGACAGCGGAGCAGAAAAGGGGTCAGCGGAGCATAGCTGGGGACAGCGCAGCACAGTGGGGGATAGCGAAGCAGAGAAGGGTCAGTGGAGCACAGTAGGAACAGAGGTCAGTAGAGCAGAGAAGGGGTGTGTGTGTGTGTATATACACATGCGGTGTGTGTATATGTGTTCCCTCGCCCGACATCGCCGCAGCGCTGCCTGCACCCACCTCCGTGTAGCCACAGCCTCTAGGAAAGACCGCGGCTTGCGGCCTGTGCACGGAGGTGGCTGCAGGCAGCGCAGTGGCGATGTCGGGCGAAGGGGAATGGAGGAAGGGTCCCAGCGACGGCGGGTCCAGGCGGCGGGTGGGTTCCACTTCCGGTGAGCGTGGTTCAATTCTCGCGGCAACTCGCGGCTGGACTGCGCCTGTCCCTGATTGGTTCTGGCCGGCCGGGATTGGTTCAGCGACGCGGGATTTCGGTTACGGAAGTGGAACCACAAGGCAATTATATAGTGAACACACATTTCACATACAGTGACAGAACTACCCAACTCTGAGACCTTATTGTTCCCACACAGCCTGTCCTTGGGTGGCTCCGTCTGAGATAAGGTGTTATATTCAGCTAGGATGCATTTTAAAAAGATTTCTCTCTCCAGTCAGGGTGATGAAGGACTGTATCCCTTATCTGCATTATACACCACAGGGAACCCTGGTTTTACAGATTTCTGCTGCCTTCACCATAGCCCATAGGAGACATAATATATGACCTTATTGTATGATTAGACACTAACATGTCCCTGTGGACATTATAGCTGTGTTAAAAAAAGAAACAAAAAAATGAGATAAGGCGACACTCTCACCCTTCCTGGGGATGGATGGCACAGTGAGCACCATTTATGGCCTCCCTCCAGGCAGGAGCAGAACCTGCAGGGGGGGCGAGTAAAGGAGCAGTGAAAAGAGAAAAAAACATCACATGGACTGTGAATGCCAGTTTGAAAAAAGAAATATGAAGCATTTCCCACCTTTGGTCCCTAGAGGGAGGGCTTACAATGTTTCTAGTTTGAAAGAAAAAAAAATGTGATGCTTCTCCCCTTTTGGTCTTTAGAGGGGGGCTTGCAATGTTAAAAATTTATAGCACACCCCCTGTAACTGATGAACTATAAATTCAGTGGCCTGAACACAGAGCATTGTCAGAAGGTTCCGGTAAATCCAGGTAACTGCTAGCATAGTGCACAGCAAGGCAATCTGATAAACCACTATCCACTAGAGAATGAAATCCACCCAATGTACAGAGTCACTGCTGCCCCAAGAAAGATTGAAGAAAACAACCAGCGTGTATTTGTTGTTTTAGGAAATAGGCTGTGAGACTTTTTTTTTTTTTTTTTTTTTACAGGCTAGGTTTTATTTTTACATGGTGTTTTTTAATACAGATCCCATGGTGTTGTGGATCCGCCGGCTGCTGGGCGTAAGTATGTACCTTACCTACCAGTGTCTTACATCTGCCAATATGTATAACATTTTTTATTCACTTCTGGGTGTCTATGGGTAAATTACCTTACTTGATGCAATACGCAGTCACACTGTGACAGTGATACCACATGGAACGGTGTGAAGTCTACCATTTTGTCATGTCTGCAGCTTTTTGAGCGCTTTATGAATGTGGAAGGCCGTATTCCCTTTGACAGTAGTTGCACGGTGCATCACCAGTCTTATACTGCTTTTTTTAGAACATATACCACGAGGACATACCTGACCTGCCCAGTTTGCTCTAAAGTATCAGAGCGACTGGACAAACATCTACACGGAGTGTGCATGACCCAGAATTCTGCCGAGGAGAGGAAAGCCGCTACTGCTGATGCAAGGGCCAGAGTTAGAAAATCACATCCAAAGGGACAAGCATAGACGAGGAGGACATTATGTCTCTTCAAACATTGGCCAACGTAATCCCTTTCCTTGAGGATAGAGGGTTCCTCATAGTCCGGAAGCCAACTGCGGCCAGGTAGGCTCCACTTTTTCCTATCAATCCTTTGGCTATATCACATGACTTTGTATGTTTAATATATTAGTGTTGAATGATCTGATCGGCCCAACTTCAGGATGGATCAGGCGCTTTTTTGGCTGACTGGGTTTAAGGTTAGGGCCGATCACCGATTGTCGGTCAGATTGGGTCGATGCTTTTGACCCCATCTAACCCAGGATGGCTCATCACCATTTGATATGCATGTCCGTTAATCAGGTGGCTTTTTATAAATTTACAGTACTGTCCAATGTGAGGAGCAGACTGCAGGTGCCAGCAGCACTGCCCCTGCGGTGGAATATGAAGTGGTCCAGGAGAGCGAGATGTCCGAGAGTGTGTAAGTGTCTGCCAGTCAGCCAGTCTGTGTCAGTCAGTCTGCGTCAGTCAGTCTGTCTAACTCACACATAATGCTTTCTTTCCTCGCAGTGCCAGTGCCGTGCATCCCTCTGCTCAGTCAACTCAAGAATCTCCTTCAAGAGAAGAAGAAGACTACCAGAGATCGCCTGTACAGTGAGTTTATTGCTTAGTCTTTTCATTAGGATACACCCAGCATTCAGTTATCCGGTGAACCACTGCACCATATGCTACTACTTAACCGGAATTACTCAAAATGAAGGGACTTTGTCGTTTTTTAGACCCAGAGTCACTCCCACTGTCAGAGGTGCGGGCATTCAGGTGTCTGATGCCCGTCCCAGCTGGCCAGGGGAGATACCACCACCAGCAGCCGCGTCCCAGCTGGCCGGGGGGGGGGACACCACCACCAGCAGCCGCGTCCCAGCTGGCCAGGGGAGATACCACCACCAGCAGCCGCGTCCCAGCTGGCCAGGGGGGACACCACCACCAGCAGCCGCGTCCCAGCTGGCCGGGGGGGAAACCACCACCAGCAGCCGCGTCCCAGCTGGCCATGGGGGGACACCACCACCAGCAGCCGCGTCCCAGCTGGCCAGGGGGGGGGGGACACCACCACCAGCAGCTGAGTCCCAGCTGGCCAGTGGGGGACACCACCACCAGCAGCCACGTCCCAGCTGGCCAGGGGGGGACACCATCACCAGCAGCCGCGTCCCAGCTGGCCAGGGGCGGGAAACCACCACCAGCAGCCGCATCCCAGCTGGCCAGGGGGGGGAACCACCACCAGCAGCCGCGTCCCAGCTGGCCAGGGGGGGGAACCACCACCAGCAGCCGCATCCCAGCTGGCCAGGGGGGGACACCACCACCAGCAGCCGCATCCCAGCTGGCCAGGAGGGGAAACCACCACCCGCATCCCAGCTGGCCAGGGGGGAGAAACCACCACCAGCAGCCGCGTCCCAGCTGGCCAGGGGGGGACACCACCACCAGCAGCCGCGTCCCAGCTGGCAAGGGAGGGACACCACCACCAGCAGCCGCGTCCCAGCTGGCCAGGGGGGAGACGGACTTTGCTGGCTCACGCCATACACACATATATACTCAAACCAAGGAAGAAGAGGATAGCCGGGTTGCGTTATCATGGAGGCTGGAGAGCCGCGTCTCCACAATGCTTCATTATCTAACTGAAGAAAAAAAAAAAAGGGAAATTAATTTGCAATAATATAAATAAATATATAATATATTATGATACAATATATAATATATATATAAGACCACCAGCAGCCATGTCCCAGCTGGCCAGGTGGGACACCACCACCAGCAGCCGCGTCCCAGCTGGCCAGGGGGGGGGGGGGGGGGGACACCACCACCAGCAGCCGCGTCCCAGCTGGCCAGTTGGGACATACACATAAAGAAACACACATACACAGGGAGTAAGGCACACAGGAGGAAGACAGCACACAAGGGGGAAGAGCTCCTATCGGAACGTCACCCCCCTCCCGATGCGATAGCATCGGGCTTCCAACTAGTATAATATATATATATATATATATATATATATATATATATATATATATATATATATATATATACACACTAGATGGTTGACCGATTCTAACGCATCGGGTATTCTAGAATATGTATGCGGTACACCGGGCGCAATCAGCACAGCAGTTTTTACATTTGGTGCCAATATCGCTGATTGCTCCCGGCCGCGACCAATCAGCACAGAGGTTTTTAAATTTGGCGCCAATATAGCTGATTGGTCGCTGCCGACGGCCGCGGCGCTGCTTGTGCGGGTACTTCCGCTGCGAGCAGCTGGGAGATGACCGGCTGCTCGCAGCAGAAGCATCCCGAATGGTGGCGCCGCTGCCCGGTCCTCCCTTCACTCTTACAGTCGGGAGATCAGCGGTCCTAGCCGCTGATCTCCCAACGGTAGCCGCATGGAGGTCAGCGGCGCCGCCGGTCGGGGTAGTTCTGCTGCGATCAGCCGGTCATCTCCCGTTTGCATAGCCGCTGACCTCCGTGCGGCAGATGAGCCGCTAACGGCCGCCATCTTTTTTCTGAAATCCCGCGTCGCTTATTGGCTGCGGCCGGACCAATCAGCGACGCGGGATTTCCTGGACAGACAATTATATATATTAGATTTTATTTATGAAGATTTAGGAATAATGCAATACATGCGGGCGGGCGTGCGGCGGTTTAGGTGTGCAGTGGTGTGTATGAGCGGCGGCTGTGTGCCCCGATGGCTGTGTCACCCTGTGGCTGTGTCACCCTGTGGCTGTGTCACCTTGTGGCTTTGTACTCCTGTAGCTATGTCCTTCTGTCTCTGGCTGTCTCCCCCGTGTGCGCTCTCTGTCTGTGCCTGTCCCCCTGTCTCTGGCTGTCCCCCTGTCTCTGGCTGTCCCCCATGTCCCCCTGTCTCTGGCTGTCCCCCATGTCCCCCTGTCTCTGGCTGTCCCCCATGTCCCCTTGTCTCTGGCTGTCCCCCATGTTCCCCTGTCTCTGGCTGTCCCCCATGTCCCCTTGTCTCTGGCTGTCCCCCATGTTCCCCTGTGTATCTGGCTGTCCCCCTGTCTCTGGCTGTCCCCCATGTCCCTCTGTCTCTGGCTGTCCCCCATGTCCCCCTGTCTCTGGCTGTCCCCCATGTCCCCCTGTCTCTGGCTGTCCTCCATGTCCCCCTGTCTCTGGCTGTCCCCCATGTCCCCCTGTCTCTGGCTGTCCCCCATGTCCCCCTGTGTCTCTGGCTGTCCCCCATGTCCCCCTGTGTCTCTGGCTGTCCCCCATGTCCCCCTGTCTCTGGCTGTCCCCCATGTCCCCCTGTCTCTGGCTGTCCCCCATGTCCCCCTGTGTGTCCCCCTGTGGCTCTGCTGCAGGCACCACCCCCTGTCCTCTGCTCCTGTCCTGTGTGGCCCTGTGTCCCCCTGTTCTGGTCCTTTGCCCCAGTCCTGTTGGGACATAGGATCGTTGAGTGTACCTCAGTTAAGGATGACAGCAGCCGGCGGGCATCCTCTGCTCTTTGAAGAAAATGGCAGACACGGCACTAGAGACAGCCTCCGCCTCTCCGGGAAGGGAGAGTTCTGTTCTCCCGCGGAGGCTCTTGGGAGTTGTAGTTCTCCAGGCGCTGTCACTGCCTCTTCTGGCCTGGTCGTGGACTACATCTCCCAGCATGCTGTGCGGCTTCGGCCTCAGACAGACAGCTGGCTTCCCAGCAGCGTCACGTCCCCCCGCCCCCCAGCCATTCACACAGGGACGGGGAAAGGAGGAAACAGAGCAGGCTGGAACATTGAGCCCGCGCCTCCCTCTCCCCCTCCCCCCACGGCCATTCTACATTGTGCTCCGGACGGGGCCACAAGCAGATCACCCTGTCCCTGCCTCTGATGCCACACTGTACACTGCCCCCCACATTGAGCCCGCAGCCCGTGCGCGTCCCCTACCGGCCGTTAACATTGTACATTGCACAATGAGTGACAAGCCAGCCGGCTCCGAGTAAAACACCCTGACTCCGCCCCCGCCGTGCAACATCCCCGTTTTACGCGATTTGAGGGTCTTTTGAAGTATTTTTTTTGCGGCGGCCATCATCCGGGGGAGGGGCTGATGATACCACACGCACTTAAAATTCAATCTGCAACAAAAAAGTCACTGACCCGTTTTTCACATGAAATTTGCAAAATAAAAATAAGCGTACGTGCGGACGCGCCTCCGTTCAGCGCAGCGTCCGTTATCACGCTCATCGCATGAATTACGGAAAAAAAACGTAAACTTTCTCTTTTTTTGGGCGCACTTTTTTTTCCACCCTATTGGGCTAGCTAAAGGCGAAACTGTCCATGGACAGCCCGCCACCTGCTGCTCGTTCACCGCATTGCATCTCCTAACCCAGATAATGGTGTTTGAGGGTTCCGTGGTCTGCTGCACCACCTGCCTGGGGTCGGCAGATCGCATGGCCCTAATCCGGTTAATTTGTGCACTTTGTGATTTTGGGGTGATCTTTTACGTGCAAATAGGGCGTAGTCGCAGAGGCGCGGGAGAGGCGGCATATCGTTCGGCCGGTCTCGGCGGTGGGGCACGCACCGGTCTCGCGACCGCCGGGGCGACGGAACGGCCGCAGCGGCCCAAAGAAGCGCCACGGCGAGGGGGAAAAAAAATCCGCAAAAGCGGAGATGCTGCCCTCCGGGGCGTCGCCCCAGGGCCCGGCGTACCGATTTTCGAGGCAATCCGCCAAAATTTCCGTTTTTCCAGAGTCAGGCTGTAACCCTTCAGGTGGGAATGCTGCACTCGGAGAGGATCTCCTTTCATGTGCTATCCGGACTCTCTCACTCCCTTTTGCTAGGTCTTGCCTGGCTACAGAGACATGAACCCATCCTGAATTGGTGATCTGGTGAGGTGCTCCGTTGGGGGCAGGATTGTCATGAGACTTGCCTGGTTCCGGTTCGTCTGGCTCGACCTCCGTCTACTCCGGCTAATCTACCTGGTCTGCCGGCACACTACTGGTCCTATGCGGACGTCTTCGACAAGAAGGAAGCTGAGACACTACCACCTCATAGGCTGTATGATTGCCCTATCGACCTGGTACCCGTTGCTTCTCCTCCCCGCGGGCGTATCTACCCCTTGTCGCTGGCTGAGACCCGGGCCATGACTGAGTACATCGAGGAGAATCTTGCTAGGGGATTCATCCAGAAATCTACTTCCCCGGCTGGAGCAGGATTCTTCTTCATTAAAAAGAAAGACGGCTCGCTTCGGCCGTGTATTGAATACAGGGGTCTTAACCAGATTAAAATCAAGAATATGTACCCCCTGCCTCTAATCTCGGAGCTGTTCGAGTGCCTTAAAGGCGCAAGGGTCATCACCAGGCTCGATCTTCGTGGGGCATACAATTTGGTCCGGATCCGCCAGGAAGACGAGTGGAAGACGGCATTCAACACCCGGGACGGTCACTATGAATACCGCGTGATGCCCTTTGGTCTCTGTAATGCCCCAGCCGTCTTCCAGGAGCTGGTTAACGACATCTTCCGTGATCTCTTGTATTCTTGCGTAGTGGTGTACCTGGATGATATCTTGGTCTTCTCTCCGGATCTGCCCACACACCGGAGGAATGTTCGTCAGGTTCTGCTAAGGCTCCGGCAGAATCGTCTCTACGCAAGACTTGAGAAATGTCTCTTCGAACAGACTTCCCTTCCGTTCCTGGGATATATTATCTCCGAGACTGGTCTTCGGATGGACCCCGAGAAGTTTTCTGCCGTCTTAAAATGGCCCCGACCGGAGGCGTTGAAGGCGATTCAGCGATTCCTGGGCTTCGCAAATTATTACCGCCTCTTCATCCCTCATTTCTCCTTTCGGACTGCTCCCATCTCCACGCTCACCCGTAAGGGAGCAAATCCCAAGGAATGGACTTCCGAAGCGGAGGAGGCCTTCGTCTCCCTAAAACAAGCTTTCTCCTCCGCCCCTGTGCTGCACCGTCCGGATTGCAACAAGCAGTTCTTCCTGGAGGTTGATGGTTCCTCCTCCGGAGCCGGAGCGGTGCTCACCCAGAAATCCCCATCCGGGAGAATGGTAACCTGTGGCTTCTTCTCCAAGCTCTTCTCCTCATCGAGCGCAACTACTCCATAGGAGATCGTGAGCTGCTTGCCATCAAATTGGCGCTGGAGGAGTGGCGCTACCTGCTGGAAGGGGCTCTGCACCCGGTGATCATCTACACAGATCACAAAAACCTGGCCTCTTTACAAAACGCCCAGAGACTCAATCCGCGTCAGGCCCGGTGGTCTCTGTTCTTTGCCAGTAAGTGTAGGGATAGTCCAGGCGGAAAGGAAAATAAAGTGGCAAATCTACTGTATTACTGAAGCTAGAAACGGAGGGTGCTGTGCCTGATACTGCGTGTGCCAATCGGATGTCCTTGAACTGTCCAGTAAACTTTTGTTGGTTAAAGTGAATTGGATGTGCACTGAGTTGTGTACGGCTGTTCCTAAATATGTATTTAGTGCCCCAAAGTCGTAGTCTATATGCCTTTAAGATGTAGCAGAGCCAGCAGCTGCCTGATTATGTTTGCACAATGTTAATATTTTAGTTTGCAGATAATGTACACGAGAATTCAGTACATACACACGTGGTCAAAATTGTTGATACTCCTCATTTAATGAAAGAAAAACCCACAATGGTCACAGAAATAACTTGAATCTGACAAAAATAATAATAAATTAAAAATCTATGAAAATGAACAAAATGAAAGTCAGTCATTGCTTTTTAACCCTGCTTCCACAGAATTTAAAAAAAAATGAAACTCATGAAATAGACCTGGACAGAAATGATGGTACCCCTGAAAATAATGTGACAAAAGGGACATGATAAATCAAGTTGTGTCCACTAATTAGCATCACATGTGTCTACAATCTTGTAATCAGTTAGTGGGCCTGTATATAGGGCTACAGATACTCACTGTGCTGTTTGGTGACATGGTGTGTACCACACTCAACATGGACCAGAGGAAGCAAAGGAAAGAGTTGTCTCAGGAGATTAGAAACAAAATTAGAGACAAGCATGTTAAGGGTAAAGGTTATAAGACCATCTCCAAGCAGCTTGATGTTCCTGTGACTACAGTTGCACATATTATTCAGAAATGTAAGATCCATGGGAGTGTAGCCAACCTCCCTGGACATAGCCGCAGGAGGAAAATTGATGACAAATCAAAGAGACGGATAATACGAATGGTAACAAAAGAGCCCAGGATAACTTCTAAAGAGATTAAAGGTGAACTTCAAGCTCAAGGAACATCAGTGTCAGATCGCACCATCCGTCGTTGTTTGATCCAAAGTGGACTTCATGGGAGACGACCAAGGAGAACACCATTGTTGAAAAAAGTCATAAAAAAGCCAGACTGGAATTTCCCAAACTACATGTTGTCAAGCCACAAAGCCTCTGGGAGAATGTCCTATGGAATGATGAGACAAAAATGGAAGTTTTTGGCAAGGCACATCAGCCATGTTCACAGACGGAAAAATGAAGCATATCAAGAAAAGAACACTGTCCCTACTGTGAAACATGGAGGAGGCTCTGTTATGTTCTGGGGATGGTTTGCTGCATTTGGCACAGGGTGTCTTGAATCTGTGCAGGGTACAATGAAATCTCAAGACTATCAAGAGATTCTAGAGAGAAATTTGCTGCTCAGTGTCAGAAAGCTTGGTCTCAGTCGCAGGTCATGGGTCTTACAACAGGATAATGACCCAAAACACACAGCTAAAAACACCCAAGAATGGCTAAGAGGAAAACATTGGACTATTCTGAAGTGGCCTTCTATGAGCCCTGACCTAAATCCTATTGAGCATCTTTGGAAAGAGCTGAAACACGCCGTCTGGAAAAGGCAACCTTCAAACACGAGACAACTGGAGCAGTTTGCTCATGAGGAGTGGGCCAAAATACCTGTCGAGAGGTACAGAAGTCTCATTGACAGTTACAGGAATCGTTTGATTGCAGTGATTGCCTCAAAAGGTTGTTCAACAAAATATTAAGTTAAGAAGAACCATCATTTCTGTCCAGGCCGATTTCATGAGTTTATTTTTTTTTAAATTCTGTGGAAGCAGAGTTGGAAAGCAATGTCTGACTTTCATTTGTTCATTTCAAAGATTTTAGTTTATTATTACTAATAACTGACTAATTTCAATCTGTCTTGGAGTTTCCTATAGCTTGTAACATGTCATAGATATAATTACATATATCTTTTCCCCCATGCACTTGCACTTTAGTCTATTTACATGTACGCACGTTCCATATACTTGTTGTGTATTACAGTATTTGGCATTATATGGATATACTATGTATACTGTATATCCATTTGATGTATCGTCACTCATTTTATTATTCCTGCACTTTCTTTACTTTTCTATCATTAATAAATAGGTTTTCCTATAATTCAGTCTCACTCCTGTGCACTTATTTTTTATTATACTTTATTTTTTATTAATTATTTTTTCACTTTCAATATGGGACTTCTAGCACTTATATATCAATATGGTGATCTAATATTTTTATTTGTGTATTCTTCTGAGTGTACATCCTCCTTTTTCCCCTCATTAATAGTATAATTGCCAGACCTGAAATACCAAGCACTTTCCACCTATTGTGTCCCCCATTTCCTTGTAGATTGTAAGCTTGCGAGCAGGGACCTCACTCCTGATGTAACTGTTTAAACTGTCTTACCTTGTATTGAATTTATTGTTTGTATATGTCCCCGCTTAATTGTAAAGTGCTGCGGAATATGTTGGCGCTATATAAATAAAAATTATTATTATTATTATGTCCACTTTATCACTTGGGTTCTGTTTATATAATATAACTTCTATTTTTTTATCCCCAGTTGGTTATTAATTATCTAATGATTTGCACTGTTTTCATTCTCATACACCTTTCTATGATTATATCAAGGGACGACCATCATGACACTTCCTTGCTTCCTTTATGACTGAAGTATTGATTAATGGCTCTATGCTGGGGAGATCTTATGATGTGCTTATCCTTACTTGGATTTGGTGCATCTCTTTCCATACTGCGATAAGCTTTCCCGTGGTGTGCGCTTTCGGTTGCAGGCCGAATTAGGTTGCCGTGATGACGTGTCCTCCAACGTCACTTCTCCCCTCCTCCCGGGCTGACGCGTCGGCCGGTGGGCGGGGCCTGGTGACATGGTACGCTGCTGCTGCGGCTTCTGGAAGCGCCGATGCAGCCACACGTGAGTACACTGAGCACGGCCCAATATAAGGGAGCTTCCCTGCCCCCTATGTATCCTTCCCCCCGAAGAAGCGGCACGTAAAACGCGCGTTGGGGTTGTCCTTTTTCTCACAGTCACCAGGTTGTATTGCTTCTTCCCTCCACTCCCTATATACCTGCCGTGTTATGATGTCTTATGTTTGCTTTATGCTGAATGGATCTCTCTTGACACTACAGTCTATATTGCATTTTAATCAGAACTCAGCTATATGTCTTCTCGTCATAACTCCTGGTCTTCCTAGGGTTTTTGTGGAAGTGTTACCATATTGAGTTTTAATTTTTTTTGCTTCAAGGTTATATACAGCACTATCTGTGGACTCTGTTTCCTCATATATATTGCATGCAACACTTTATAGCCTCTACTGATAGTTTATTCTCTTGACAGGTTTTCATACCGTTGAGTTTATTTGTGTGACTCTATACCTTGGGTCCTCACTATCACTAATTGCTATATTATTATTATTTTTTCTATTTCATGTGACACTTTACAGATTTTTTCTGATTGATTGGATAGGCCTTCTATGCCTTTATATTATCCTTGTATGTGCTGATACCTATTACCTCGCTCATACTCTCGGTCATACTCCCAACCTACAGACTGTGGGATCCTTCTATTTACTTCTCCTTTTGTAGTACTGTGTTTTTTACTGACTGTTTTAATGAATTGAAATAAATATTGATTTTATTGGCATCTATTCTTCATTTATTTTGATTGGATTGCTTTAAGACTGAAGTATTGCATTTAATAGGCCCCTTTACGCCTTTGGATTAAAATGTGATATGTTGCAGTTGTGCAAAGTACTTATGCAAAAGACATGTAAATTATACTTGTGACGAATGCAAACAGTAAATTTAGCACCGTGAACCTTATTTACCATTTTATATAGAAAAACTGAACTTTTTATTTATTTATTTATTTATTTTATTTTTTTTTTAAATATATTTACATACAGTTTGATGTGACTAGTAATAGTTTACAGTTATATAAAGATTATTTTTTATGTGCAAAGGTGCAATATGCATGAATATTGCAATAAGGTCATGTAACATTTTTTGATACAATAAAAATTAAGTTTTGATTTCATTTTTCATTTGTTTATGAACAACCATGTTCACATACAGTATAATAATGCAACAGGTATTCAAATAAAACACTTAAATTAGCTAAAAATCAAGACTTTAATATGTCCGGTCAAAAATGACCGGAACATTATAAGTGTATAGTAGACCCGAACAGAACAGCAGGGTTAAGTCAAAACAATTTGAGCAACTCGGAATTTGTTTTACATTTTTTAGACTTTTTAAGTTTGTGGAAGCAGTGGCACAGAGAACGCGGACTCAGTGGTACAATAAAACAAGTTGTTTATTAACTATTTACAAAATTATTAAATTATATATCAATGACAATACAGACAGTGTAGAGCGATCTCTGCGCTCTCTCTCTGTCTCTTGCTTGTGGTCACCGTCTGGCCCTGTTTCTGGGCCTGTTTATCTGAACGATGCCCTATAAAATATCAAACGTAGCGCTACAGCACTAACAAGTATGACACCAATAGCTTAGCTGTCGACTAGATATCCTTGATTTTCCCTGATACAGGTAACCACTGTCTGTTACGCTCTCTAAACCTTGCGTGGCTCAGTTATACTCCTACTGAGCTTCACACCAAGAACATGTGCTGAGTACAATTACCACTGTAACATCAATATTCACATAAAGTATATGCAACATACATCGTTGTACAGGGTCGGACTGGGGTGTCTGGGGCCCACAGGGAGAACTGACTCTAGGGGCCCACCTACAGCCATATGCAAATATCTGTTATCCGCTATCCCTGTTATAGTGGAGCATTGACTGGCGGCTCCTGCACATCTACTGTGCGACACTAACTGGGATGTAGAATTACGGTAGTTTGCATTAAAGCGGTTCTTTGGTTAAAACAAGTTATCACCGATCCATGGGATCCACAGGATCGGTGATCACTTATTGATCGTTTGGGTCCGAACATTGGAAAACGCGCCTATCAGAAGAATGGGGAAGTTTCATCCCTGACAGGACACTTATCCCCATTTTAAAATGCAGCTTCCAAAAAAGAGCAGCGCTCACAGTCACTGAGGGAATGAATGGATCAGTGGTCACATCTCACCAGTGACATTATACACAGGAGCTCTGTATATAGTGCACAGGTAATACAGTGGTCACCAGTGACATTATACACAGGAGCTCTGTATATAGTGTACAGATAATACAGTGGTCACCAGTGACATTATACACAGGAGCTCTGTATATAGTGTACAGGTAATACAGTGGTCACCAGTGACATTATACACAGGAGCTCTGTATATAGTGTATAGTGTACAGGTAATACAGTAATCGCCAGTGACATTATACACAGGAGCTCTGTATATAGTGTACAGTGTACAGGTAATACAGTGACCACCAGTGACATTATACACTGGAGCTCAGTATATAGTGTCAGTGTACAGGTAATACAGGGTTCACCAGTGACATTATACACAGGAGTTCCGTATATAGTGTCAGTGTACAGGTAATACAGTGATCACCAGTGACATTATACACTGGAGCTCTGTATTTAGTGTACAGGTATTACAGTGGTCACCAGTGACATTATACACAGGAGCTCTGTATATAGTGTACAAGTAATACAGTGGTCACCGGTGACATTATACACAGGAGCTCTGTATATAGTGTACAGGTAATACAGTGGTCACCAGTGACATTATACACAGGAGCTCTGTACATAGTGTATAGTGTAAGGTAATACAGTGATCACCAGTGACATTATACACAGGAGCTCTGTATATAGTGCACAGGTAATACAGTGGTCACCAGTGACATTATACACAGGAGCTCTGTATATAGTGTACAGATAATACAATGGTCACCAGTGACATTATACACAGGAGCTCTGTATATAGTGTACAGGTAATACAGTGGTCACCAGTGACATTATATACAGGAGCTCTGTATATAGTGTATACCGTTGTTTGATCCAAAGTGAACTTCATGTAAGACGACCAAGGAGAACACCATTGTTGAAAAAAAAAATAATAAAAAAGCCAGACTGGAATTTGCCAAACTACATGTTGACAAGCCACAAAGCTTCTGGGAGAATGTACTATGGACAGATGAGACAAAAATGGAAGTTTTTGGCAAGGCACATCAGCTCTATGTTCACAGATGGAAAAATGAAGCATATCAAGAAAAGAACACTGTCCCTACTGTGAAACATGGGGGAGGCTGTTATGTTCTGGGGCTGCTTTGCTGCATCTGGCACTACCAAAGGGATTCTAGAGAGAAATGTGCTGCCCAGTGTCAGAAAGCTTGGTCTCAGTCGCAGGTCATGGGTCTTGCAACAGGATAATGACCCAAAACACACAGCTAAAAACACCCAAGAATGGCTAAGAGGAAAACATTGGACTATTCTGAAGTGGCCTTCTATGAGCCCTGACCTAAATCCTATGGAGCATCTTTGGAAAGAGCTGAAACATGCCGTCTGGAGAAGGCAACCTTCACACACAAGACAACTGGAGCAGTTTGCTCATGAGGAGTGGGCCAAAATAGCTGTCGAGAGGTGCAGAAGTCTCATTGACAGTTACAGGAATGGTTTGATTGCAGTGATTGCCTCAAAAGGTTGTTCAACAAAATATTAAGTTAAGAAGAACCATCATTTCTGTCCAGGCCTATTTCATGAGGTTAATTTTTTTTAAAATTCTGTGGAAGCAGAAAAGCAATGTCTGACTTTGATTTGTTCATTTTCAAAAATTAGTAATTTATCAGATTCAAGTTATTTCTGTGACCATTGTGGGTTTTTCTTTCATTAAACGAGGGGTACCAACAATTTTGACCACGTGTGTAGTGTAAGTGTACATGTAATACACTGACTCACCAGTGATGTCTCTAGGTGAAGTCCTTCATCTTCGCTTTTCTTCTTCATCTGGCACAGACAGCCATCACTTCTTCCAGCCAGGAATCATCTCTGCAGAAAATAACACACAGTTATCAATAACTGATCTCTTCTAGAGAATATTCCCACTTTTCCCCCCGACTTCTACACTACACCAGTTGAAGAAAAAAAGCAACATAGTGCCGTCCTGCACAGTAACAGGACCCCTCTTTTGTCCCATCCCATGGAAAACAATTTCCTAAAAAGTAAATTATATTACAGAAGTAATAATGTAATAATAATAATTGGAATCTAAAGTAATAATGTTCCCCACTGGTCACCATAAACTAATAAAGTATGTTCCTCAATCTGGCTCCCAAACAGTAATTAAGTCCCTTGTCTAGCCAGGCACCCCCATATGTCCCTTCTGGCCACCATTTGTCTAGTGTGACCCCTCCATATATTTATCCTAGCACACGTGTATCGAGCCTGCCCCCTCCTATATACCCATCCTAGCCCCCCCATGTGGCCAGTCTGCCCTCCCCACATATCCATCCTTGCCTCCATGTTTCCAGCCTGCGCCCCCATATATCCCACCCATATATCCTCCATGTGTCCAGCCTGCCCTCTACATACACATCCTGGCCTCCATGTGTCCAGCCTCCCCCCCTCATAAATCCATACTGCCCTTACCCCCTGCATATATCCATCCTGACACGCCCCATATATCCAGCGTGCCCCTCCATATATTTATGCTAGCCCATGTGTATCGAGCCCGCCCCCCCCACGTATTCATCCTAGCCCCCCATGTGTCCAGTCTGTCCCCCCCCCATATATCCATCCTGGCCTCCATGTTTTCAGCCTGCCCCCCCATATATCCATCCTGGCCTCCATGAGTCCAGCCTGCCCCCCCCATGTATCCTTCCTGGCCTCCATGAGTCCAGCCTGCCCCCCCATATATCCATCCTGCCCCCCATATATCCATCCTGGCCTCCATGTGTCCAGCCTGCCCACCCCCCTTTGCCTGGGTCCAGCCAGGGTTCCCCCTTGTGTGTCCAGCCAGGGCCCCCCCTTGTGTGTCCAGCCAGGGCTCCCCCTTGTGTGTCCAGCCAGGGCTCCCCCTTGTGTGTCCAGCCAGGGCTCCCCCCCTTGTGAGTCCAGCCAGGGCTCCCCCCCTTGTGTGTCCATCCGGGCCCCCCCTTGTGTGTTCAGCCAGGGTTCCCCCTTGTGTGTCCAGCCAGGGACCCCGTTGCGTATCCAGCCAGGGCTCCCCCTCCTGTGTCCAGCTTGGCCCCCCTCATGTGTCCAGCTTGGCCCCCCCTCGTGTGTCCAGCCAGGGTTCCCCCTTGTGTGTCCAGCCAAGGCCCCCCCTCGTGTGTCCAGCCAGGGTTCCCCCCTCTTGTGTCCCGCCAGGGTTCCCCCCTTGTGTGTCCCGCCAGGGTTCCCCCCTTGTGTGTCCCGCCAGGGTTCCCCCTTGTGTGTCCAGCCAGGGTTCCCCCCTTGTGTGTCCAGTCAGGGTTCCCCCCTTGTGTATCCAGCCAGGCTACCCCCTTGTGTGTCCAGCCAGGGTTCCCCCCTTGTGTGTCCATCCAGGACCACCGCTTTTGTGTCCAGTTGGCTCCCCCCTTGTGTGTCCAGCCAGCCTACCCCCTTGTATGTCCAGCTGGGCTCGCCTTGTGTGTCCAGCCAGGGTTGCCCCTTGTGTGTCCAGGGAGGGTTCCCCCCCTGTGTGTCCAGCCAGGCTACCCCCTTGTGTGTCTGTCCAGCTGGGCCCCCCCTTGTGTGTCTGTCCAGCTGGGCCCCCCCTTGTGTGTCTGTCCAGCTGGGCCCCCCCTTGTGTGTCCAGCTGGGCCCCCCCCTTGTGTGTCCAGCTGGCCCCCGCCTTGTGTTTTCTAGCCAGTGGGTCCAGACCATTACACACACACACACACACACACACACACCTCTTACCTTCCTGAGCTCCCGTGCGGTGTCCTCCTTCTCCTGAGTTGCGCGCCTCCTTCACAGCAGGCGCATGACGATGACGTCATACACCTACCGGCGAAGGGAGACACGCAGCTTCAGCTGCTTCACTGGGACGTGCGCCGCGGTGGTTCAGGTAATGAACGCTGCGTGCGCGCGTCCCTGCATACACTGTGCCTGCGCTTTTAAAGGGCCCGTGCCCCTTAAAACCGCAGGATTTTTTTTTGTTCTCTTCTCCCCCCTCTACTCTGCAGCAGGGGGCGGGGCCCACCGGGAAATTTCCCGGTATCCCGCCAGCCCAGACCGACCCTGTCGTTGTATGAATATTGGTATAAATGCACACTAATCTATAATAGTTAAAGATAGACTGGACTGTCAGCCAATGGTGTCTGGGTCGAATCAGTATGGGCCTCCGTCAACCTGCTCTATTTTCCCATGGCAGTCGCCGCCCCAGACCCTAACAGGAGCCCACACTTCACTTTCCTGCAAGGATGAAAGTCTCACACTGTGGGCCATAGTCAATTTCTTCTACCACAGACCTTCTGTCCTTGCCTCCAATTTCCAGAGAGAGACAACTCATGCTCCCTTCTGCTCACATAACCGAATTTCTGTCCTTCCAATTGGGTCTACGCTCACACGACCGAATTTCCATTTCTGCAATCGGGTCTGTGCTATCTGCTATCTTTAGCCTCGACAATCAGGATCTCCTAGCCTCTGTAAGTGACTCGCCCAGGGTGATGGGGATGACTCGGTACCCGGGCCTTTCGCCTGACCTTCGGGATGTCACGGTGGTCGGCTCCCGGGCCCGTACTCTGGGGTCAGCTTTTAAAAAGGGATTGGTTTGTTTATTAGTTTTATTAAAATTCGTGACGCCACCTGTGGTTTCTGGTGAGATTCACCAGCGCTGCGGCAGTCCACTGAGGCCGGTGATAAGGCAGCTTAGATGGTATCGCTTCCCACAGGTGGAGCAGGGCCTCAGGGCAGCGTAGGAGGGGGGATGCAGGGCAGGCGAGACAAATCCAGGTCAGAGCAAGAACAGGGACGGACACGATAGTCACTTCAGTACCTTTTACTGGTGGAAATTCAGACACATCCCAGAGCACTGTAGGGTGAAGGGTGCATATCAGAATCCTCCCCAATGAGCGGGTGTAGGGCCTCCTGTTTCTTGCCTCTGCGTAGTAAGTTTCTGACCTGCCTGGAGCTAGGCCTAACTTTGTCTCTGTCCTGCGCTGGCTGACCTTGTGGTAGGGCCTTTTCTTGGAATACACGCTCCCAGCTTACGGGGCCTATGTGTCTCCTGGCTCTGTTACGTATCAGCACTTTAGCGATCCTGGGACCTGTAGTTCTCCAGGGATTCCGGTTATACCTTACTGGGTCATAGAGATCCCGGTAAGCTCGGATCCGGTGTCCGGTAATGCTTCGGGGTGAGCTAGTTAAGCTCCTTTGCCCCCTATGTACTAACTTCTCCACTTGCCTTCGGCCTTCTCGGGCCCTCACTAGGCTATACACACTAACGGCAGCTTGCCACGCTTCACCGATCTTATGGCGCCGGCACACCTAAGCTCACTATTCAGAGCTACAACTGAGTCTGGACTGTGCTCCACTGCAGGAACTCTCTCAACAGACTTGACTAGGCTGAGCTCAACTCTGTATTCAGGTCTGTGCTTGCTGAACTCTCCAGAGGAACTGAACTGCCTGGCTCCACCTTCCCTTTTTATATCCGTAACGGGCTCCCTCTGCTGGTCTGAGGTGGAAGGTGGAGATGTGTGAATGTTTATGGGGGCCTCTTGTGGAGGATTCCATCAATGCACTCTTCCAGGATCTGTGATACCAAGCGCAGCTGGGCGTCACATTCCCCCCTAGCAAAGCTTAGCACTCCCGGTACATTTTATAACAATAAGAAACATTAACAATCTTCCCTTTATGGGTGGCACCAAGCTTAAACGTTGCATAATAATATCAACAAATACAAAGTGTCCTCAGAATTCAAGTCTCTTGTGGTGAGGTTCCCAAACAGGATGTCCATCTCACAGAGTAGAGTACTTGGTGGTTTGAGGGACCTGTCCCAAACCCTCAACGTAGGCCCTGGGGTGGCTGCAGGGCATGGAGATCCCGAGTTGGACCTCCAATAGAGCCACTCCAGACAGGTTTTCCTTCGGTGGTCACCTAAAGGGGCACTCCTGGGAGCGCAATTATATACAATAAATAGTTTTTGGGCTGCACACAGTCCTCAGCCACGAAGTTCTTTATGCAAACAATAAAGGAATTAATCAGGTAAAGTGTCCATGTCACTTGAACTGTTCAATAATAAAGCAAAGCACAAAATAATATACATTAGTACAGTACATTACAATTTAATACCCCAGGGGTAACTATCTACATTTGTCAGAGGTTAGCTATCTTACTGCTTGTACCTGAGAGGGGGTTTACCTCGCGTGCTACGTGTTGATCTGCGTAGTGCGGTGGTCTGTGAGGTATCAATGTCTGTACTATCAATTACCCTACCAGTTCTACGTGTGACTATGTTGTAAAACTGCCTTAACCTCTCTCTGGAACTGGTAAGTCTACCATTGGCTGGGCCTTCTTGCTCTACTCCTGCCGGGGATCCTTCGTCCGGGGATTCTTCTTGAGCTGGCTCTTCTGCGGCACTAGGCTCTTCTGCAGCACTTACAGGTTCAACTTGCTGTGGAGGGTCTTCTGGTTGTTGAAAGAATTGGAGTATTGGAAAGATTACTGCTCCTCCTAGTTGGGGCCAATCTGCTGGGAAGTCTCCTAAGTCAGTATGGATTACTGCTTTTTAGGCTCCTCCTGGATAATGAAAGGCACTTCTTCTTGGGGTTTCAGTAGATTTGGACATAACTTTAGATGGTCCCTGGATACTGTGGCAGTTGTCCTTCCTCCATCTCGACTAATTATGCAGGTCTTCTTATTATCAAATCTTGACTTCAGCACAGTGTAGGGTTCTTTCTCTCACTGGTCATCAAGTTTGTGGTTCCTTCTTTTCCTTTTCAATACTATTTCACCAGGTGTGAAAGGCTCTGCGGGTGCACGTTTATTGTAGTGGGCCTCTTGCTTATCCCTCACCCAGGTGAGACTGTCCTCGACACAGGCTTGTACCCTTCTGTACTGCTCTTGTCTGGTCATGTCCCAGTCCTCAGTGGTCACATCCGCTTCTGGTTCTACTACACCAAGCTCCAGATCCATAGGCAACTTCCCAGGTCTTGCACGCATAAGATATGCCGGAGTACAATTGGTGGAACTCACGGGTATGTGGTTGTACAGATCCACTAGGTCAGGTAGTAGGTCTGGCCACTGATTTCTCTCCTCAAGTGGTATGATCTTCAGCAGGTCGATGATGATGTTGTTCATCTTTTCACAGAAACCGTTGGTTTGTGGGTGGTACGGTGTAGTTCTTATCTTTTTACACCCGTACAGATGGCACAACTCCTTAAACAATTCAGCCTCAAAGGCCGGGCCTTGGTCCATCAGCACCTGCTCAGGGTATCCATGGAGTCCGCAGAAACACGCCTGGAAGGTCTTTGCTGCTGTCTCCGCCGTCAGGTCCTTGACGGGGGCGACCACCAGGAACCTAGAGTAGTGATCCACCATGGTCAGGGCGTAGGAGTACCCTGACCTGCTGGGTGACAACTTGACATGGTCCAGGGCCACGATCTCCAGGGGTCGAATCGTCTTGATGGGTTGCAGGGGTGCCTTCTGGCTGCTGTAGTCTTTTCTTCTGAGGCCACAGGGTCCACAATCTTGGCACCACCGCTCAATGGAGCTGCACATTACTACCCAGTAGAATCGACACTTCAGCAGGGTCTCTAGCTTTTTCCAGCCAAAGTGTCCCGCCTAATCGTGGTAGGCCTCCAACACCATTTCTTGCGGCCCGCCCGGTATTTAATTGTAAATTGGTAATTTGGCAGCTGAGCCATCCATCGTTGTTCCAGTGCTCCTAGCTTGGCTGTTTCAAGATGGGTCAAAGGGTTGTTATCAGTGAAGGCAGTGAACTTGCTGGAGGCCAGGTAGTGCTTAAATCTTTCAGTGATGGCCCAGACCAAGGCCAGGAACTCCAAATTGAAGCTGCTATAGTTCTCTGGGTTCCTCTCGGTCGGGCGGAGCTTCCTGCTTGCGTATGCGATTAACTTCTCCTGGCCATTCTGCTTCTGACTTAAGACAGCTCCCAGCCCTTCGTTGCTGGCATCTGTATACAGCAGGAACGGTTGGCTGTAGTCAGGGTAGGCTAGGATCTCATCGCCTGTCAGGATCTCCTTCATCTCCTGAAATGACTCGACTTGCTCCTTACCCCAGTGGAATGGGGGATTTCTGCCTTTGGGGGACTGCCCTACCAGGAGGTCTTGCAGAGGGGCTGCTTTCTTAGTATAGTCTTTTACAAACCTCTGGTAGTATCCTACTAGTCCCAGGAACTGATGCACCTCCTTGAGGTTCTTCGGCTCCGGCCACTTCTGGATGGCAGCGATCTTCTCCGGGTCTGGTGCTACCCCTTCCGGACTGACAATGTGCCCCAGGTACTGTACCTTTCTCTTGAGCAGGTGGCACTTTGAGGGCTTCAGCTTCATCCCATACCGGGACAGTGAATCAAATACCTCTGCCAGGTGTTTCAAGTGGTCCTCGTACGTTCTGGAGTACACTATCACGTCATCCAGGTATAGTAACACAGTCTCGAAGTTGCGGTGTCCCAGGCAGCACTCCATCAATCTCTGGAACGTTCCAGGGGCATTGCAGAATCCAAACGGCATACTGTTGAACTCGCAGAGTCCCATCGGGGTTGTAAAGGCCGTCTTCTCCCGATCCTCCTCAGCCACAGCTACTTGCCAGTACCCACTAGTGAGGTCAAGGGTGGAAAAGTAATTTGCAGACTTTAAGGCAGCTAGGGACTCCTCTATGTGTGGTAAAGGGTATGCATCTTTATGTGTAATGCGATTTACTTGTCGGTAATCTACACACATTCTCATGCTCCCATTCTTTTTCCTAACTAGCACTAGGGGAGCTGCCCAGGGACTACAACTATCCCTTATTACCCCCGCCTTTCTCATGTCGTGCCACATTTCCTTAGCCTTCTGGTAGTGAGCTGGTGGTATAGGCCTGTAACGTTCATTGATTGGGGCATGGTCGCCTGTGGGGATATGATGTTGAACCCCCTTAATCCTCCCGAAGTCAAGTGGATGTTTACTGAACACCTGCGAGTATTCTTGAACCACCCGGTGTACACCCTGTTTTTGATGGGCAGAAGTGGTGTCTGTCCCAACATGGAGCTGTTGACACCAATCCTCCACCTGGGTTGCAGGGTCATTATCCTCCACTTCATCTGGTGAGGCTAAGGACTCCGCCTTGTGAATACAATTGTTATTTACAGCATGTAATTTGGCAACAGTGGCATAACGTGGCAATCTGACCTCATCTTCCCCACAGTTGAGAAGACGGACGGGCACCCTCCCATTGCGTACATCTACCACTCCTCTGGTGGTTAAGAGCGTGGGTCTGTGCTCGGAGCAAAGGGGTTCTACTACCGCCTGGTAGCTCTGTCCTCTAAGACCTATAGCAGCTCTACACCAGATGAGCATTTCACTCATTGGGGGGACGACAATGGGTGTGGGGTCCGTTACACGCACATTACCAATTTCACCTTCCGCTAACCTTACTTGCTGTTGGTACATCAGGACTCGGATCTCCTTCTGCAGCGCCCTCCTCTGTCCCGGTCTGGCAGTGTCAGCTATCTGTTGGAGCAAGAACACAACCTCTCCCAAACAGTTACCAACAATGTTTGCTTCGGGGTGAGCTAGTTAAGCTCCTCTGCCCCCTATGTACTAACTTCTCCACTCGCCTTCTGCCTTCTCGGGCCCTCACTAGGCTATACACACTAACGGCAGCTTGCCACGCTTCACCGATCTTATGGCGCCGGCACACCTAAGCTCACTATTCAGAGCTACAACTGAGTCTGGACTGTGCTCCACTGCAGGAACTCTCTCAACAGACTTGACTAGGCTGAGCTCAACTCTGTATTCAGGTCTGTACTTGCTGAACTCTCCAGAGGAACTGAACTGCCTGGCTCCACCTTCCCTTTTAATATCCCTAACGGGCTCCCTCTGCTGGTCTGAGGTGGAAGGTGGAGATGTGTGAATGTTTATGGGGGCCTCTTGTGGAGGATTCCATCAATGCACTCTTCCAGGATCTGTGATACCAAGCGCAGCTGGGCGTCACATAAGGACTCTGCACCCCTTGCTTAATCCACATCCAATATTGATCTTGTGTTTCTGGACACACTCATCACCTACGTCAGGCCTAGCTACCACAGGTGACTTGTTACAAGTCGGGGCGACGACTGACTTCCTGGCCTGACCCCTGTGGCTTTTGTATTTTTCTGCTGCAGATCACATGTCCCCTGTGTACCTAGCTCTGCTTTCCTCTCATTCAGCCTGCCTTCTGTCCTTTGGTTCCAATACCCTTTCAGGGTCCTACACCTATATTCCTGATCACTACATGGCAGCATCTGCCCACAAATACCTTACAGCTCATTTCTATTATATGAATCACTCACTCTCCTTACATTCCTCCTCTCTTTAAGCTCATCAGTACTTGGATGAGAAAGGTTACTTATGCTCTAGATGCTCCTTGGCGGTGGTCTCAGAGTCACCAATATCCAAACACACTCCTGTGTCTGCTGTATTACATACTGCCATATGAAATCATCTTCCGCATACCTCCTGGGTGAAACACCAGTGTTGGTACATTCAGATCTGTGAGGTCCCTCCTGACCTGTCTCTTCTGGGACAATGAGGCCCTGAAACACTCTTCCTGTGATTTTGACCTCTACCCTACCCTCTAAGCTAGCCCCGGTCATTCTCTCTTCATCAGACACACATATCGGTAGCATGTAAGGGTGCCGCACTCTCTCTGGTGCGACGTCTTCTCCTTTCGGGGTGTACTCTCCTTGTCACTCGATGAGGAACAGCCTCCGATGCGTAGTCCAATTTTCCCCAAGGGTGCTTCACTTGAACCAAAACTCGATTCCCCAGCTGTAATGGTGCCTCCTGCACAGGAGTTACTACAGGATGCCTTTTCCCCTGGGGCTTCTGTACAATCTTAAGTCTCAGTGTTTCTAACCGATGTTGGTGTTCCCACACCAAAGTTGTGGTGTTTATCTACGTACTATCTTCCTCTGGATCAAGCTCTAGCTCAGTAACCTTACGGCTGTTACGTCCAAACAGCAACGTGTAAGGCGTGTACCCTGTCGTAGCATGAACCCGGTTACTGTACACCCAGACCAGTTCTGGTACAAATTCAGGCCATTTCATTTTCCTGTGTCACGGTGTAGGGTAATGCTGGTGAGGAAATAGCAGATACGGGCTGGGTGAGCAGGGAAAACTAATCTGTCCCTAGACTGGGAACCCTGAATAGCCCTGACCCCAAAAGTATCTCTGATGGTGAGAAGGTTCGGGTCTCCACCCTAAGCCCTAACTCCTCCACAAGCCCTGCGCTAATTCCCCAAACCTTCCTCCGCAGAACAAAGGTACAGCAATCTCAAAGGAAAGGACTTCAGCAGCACAAACGAACAGCACTGCACAGCACGGCTTCCAGGTATAGAGTGAAACTCTATCAGCTGCACCACCTGGTGGAAGGCGAGGCTACTTAAAGGCTAAGGGGAGGAGACACACAGAAACTCACATCCACCAGGACATGGCAATAGAATTGGCATGAACCCATGCAGTACAAGAGGGAATTTCACAGTTTAAGTTACAGCGGCATCTAGAATAGACCGCAGACACACAGCGCTAGACAGCGTGTGACATCCTGTCATCTTCCTGTTGTCCTCCACAATTCTCAGAATGTAGATAAAGTTCTGTTGAAACGTTCACAGTCCCCATTTCTCTATGGGTGGTAGGGTGTAGTTCTGGAATTCTCAATGTTGTACAGTTGGTGCAATTCATCCATGACTTTTCCATGAAAACAGGCTCCCATCTCAGAGTGAATTCTTTTTGGACACCCGTATACGCAGATGAAGTCATGACAGATGGCACAGGCTGCTGACTCGGCTTTTTGATTCCCGGTGGGAGTCATGACTGCTAACTTATTAAAATGATCCATCATCACCAGACAGTACAGACAACCATTATCGGAGTGGCTGATCTTGAGATAGTCCACCATCAGCACTTCCAAAGGGAAAGAAAACCTCTTCACCTATATAGATGCTCTGTGTTTAGGGGGTTTAGTCATCTCACCCTGATGGGATTTCCGGTAATCTTCTTTCACTACTCGATTTACAATACAATACAGAAGCCGTTGTAGCCAGTGGAAAGTTCTCTCTGTTCTGAAATGGGTATCACTCTCATGGACTTCCTTCTTCACTATGGGCTTCATTCCTTGTGAAATCATTAGCAGATTACACCGGGGGTCCTTTGGCCATATTGTCCTCATTATAATGTTTTTTTTCACCACTGTCGGCAGTGGACATCTCCGGAGAGGGAGCTTTCCTAAAGCTCAGCTGCCAGCAACTCACAATGGTTTGCTGGCATCTACAAGGCTATGTGTGTATGTGCTCTTAGGAATAACAGAAGCTTTGGTCCTCTCCTCCACTTTTGGCTGAGATTTAGAGGATTAATCGGAGACATAGAACCGCTGTTCTCCACTTTGGAATCCAACCCTTCAGATATATGGTATATGATGTATAGTATTGATATACCAAAAATATCAGTAATAATCAATTAAATTCTAAAAGACATTAATCAATTTAAAATTTGTATTTATTTAGTTTAATTAAATCTGGCATGGAAGGATGAAGACGTGTTCTTGGAGAAGCCTTCAACTTTAGCAGGTGTTTCTTGCTGGTCAGGAGGCCACGAGTAGATGGTTCAAATCCTTCCATACGGGTACAGCATTGATGGTGGACATGCTGTAGTTTCTTCAGGGTGCTAGATGTGGGGGTTTTCTGTCCTCGAGATGTCTAAGGTGCCCTGGTGACAGCAGGCAAAAATGCAGCTTCCTCTGACAGTGCGAGCAGCCCTGGATAATCCACGCCGGCAGAATGATATCATCCGGCGGAAGATGGAACCTATGAGAAAAGATGTAAAACTAATGTAAGTAATGGGACTCCATATTAGAGGGTACTACTGTGGTGTCACTGTGGGAGAACATTAGAGGAATCTCATCACACAGAGGGCAGGGATCATTGTCAGTCATCATACATGTGACAATCCCACCACTGACAGATAACATCTGCTCCACATGACTTCTTCTCACTGACATCATACAACAGGGAGATTATTGTCACACTTACCTCGCCTACTTTCCCCCTCTTCTACTTTCTCTGTTTTTTCTTGTCTTCTCAGTTTTAGAAAATATTTTCTTTTCTTCTGAACTGGAGATTCTAATCAAAAAGTCAGAAAAAAATATTAATTATAAACTTCTAAAATATTTTCTTTGTATCTATATAGAGTTATGCAATTGATTAATATGCACCTGTAGCATTTCTGTGTGCCGCCATGTGGTGACTCCCCAAGGAAATATGTCCCCTTATTATCATGACATACTTGCAGCAAGCCACTGTGTTATCATATAATCAGTTAGATTAAACTTCAGTGTAACTTTCAAGAGCACCCATCACCAGATCAAAAGTTTCTGAGATTCACTCTTATCTTATGTCTGCTGCTCCCCTGAGTATTCTGATATTTGTTTTGCTAAAATCCACCCTATGGTTTTTTCCATGAGGGTGTGGCTCACAATTTTATATTGCAGAGCAACCTAAAGACACGCCCCAGAGGATCCTGTGAGCACCGCCCTCTTGGAAAAGACCATAAACATTAGCACTAAATAAGACCCATAACTCAAAAAACTGAATACTCAGGGGCGCAACGGGAATAAAGTAAGTAATTTTTGAAGCCTTCATGTGCTGATTCACATTATAATTTTGGATTATAGGCTATAGTTGGATGGCCTATAAACCTGTACATACCTGACAATGAGGACGAGGATGACTCGTTGTTTTTAGCAGTGAAACACTGATTGTCTCCATTAGTTTTGGAAGAGGAAGACTCTTTCTGCCTGTTTGGTAGAAGAAAGACCAGTAAATTAAAAGTAAAAACAATAGAAAAAATGAAGAACACCTGTTTGTGAGGCCAATTAGGACAACATAGAGGGGATACCCTGCCCACGGCCTCAACTAGTAATATTGGCCTGTCATGAGCTGGAAATGAATGGCTGGTCACAATGATCAGCTGTTATTGCAGTGTTATCACAAGCCAGACGCACAGAGATCAGCAATCATGGGGTGGTGGATGCTGGATTTAGATTTGTGTTACTCGTGTCTTGTATTTGGTTCTGAACATACATCAAAACTAAATCTCATAATAATAATAATCTACTCACATGTCTGAGTGTTTTTCACTGTTCTCTTGGGAACACTGTGGAGGTGACATAGGCTCTACATTGGTCATCATCCCGGTATTGGTGATATTTAGCTAAAACACACAGAGAAAAATAAATTGATTTATTTTTAAGCATTTTTGTAATTATAGGTTTTAGACATACTATTAGCCACATACTTACTTTACAAAACCTTTGATAAGATGATACAAAGTTTTTTATTTCTGGCCAGCCATTGTCCTCTCTTGTGTCCGCCTCATCTGAATTCATGTGTCTGCTACAACGAGCTACAAAGTACAAGTGTTATCAGAGATAATTAGTATAAGACCCGGTCAGACATTCACCCTGTTATCACTAATAATGATGAGAACTTATCTTCACATAAAATGAAAGACAAGACACACAGCAGTTTTCTGCAGATGACGTCTCATTTTACTTACTGATAAAGTAGCGGGTGTCCTCATCTGACTTTAGCTCAGGAACGAACAGGGGCTTCTGACTTAGAAGGTTGTCAAAGTCTAAGTGATGCAGAAATGGATGCATTTTGATCTCATTTGCTCCTCCTGGAAAAGGAAGACAAGAAAGAATGTGATAGAGTCATTTTTAGAGAAACTGCTCCATATCGGTACAGTTTATGTTAACCTGAACTGAAGATGTAACAGCAGACATGAAGGAAATGTACTGAAAGTCACAGTATGAAAAATGGGGAATGGATAAGTAGGTAGATTACTGAACCTCATGGACACAACCATTTGTCTGGTCACAGACGTGTAATAAGTCATAATACTATTATAATATTACCTGTCCCAAGTCTATCTGCTGGATCTTTTCTGAGCAGCTGAGTGATGATGTCCCGAGCATCAGGTGGAGTAGAGTATTTATGATATGTCAAAATTAATTTATCTGTTATATAGAAACAAATATTACAGGAAATGAAACGTTTTCATTTATTTTTATAAAAAATGTCCTTAATAAGGCTAGAAATTAAACCAGAAAACCAATGAAACCAAATAACAGTGACATCACAAGCATTCAGATTATTTTACTTACCCTCAAGGACACTGCGTAAAATATCTCTTTTTAAAGCCCCTTTAAATGGTGTACATCCATAAAGAAATTTATGTAGAGTGATCCCTACTGACCACCAATCAACGGGCCTTCCATAGCCTTTCCTTTGGATAATTTCTGGGGCCATGTAACTAGGGGTGCCAAAAGTCTGGAAACCAACAGAAGAATGAGATGATAATCAATAAATATAATTGCGTCAAATAACATCAGTGCAAACGTTTTATAGAGAAATTGTCAGAGAAAGAGAAAGAGATGAAATCTGTAAAGTACAAGACCTTGTAAGTAAAGCCTACCTCTTCATCAAGGAACTCGCTGGTGATGTCCTCAGTTGAAGCCTTGTAGATATCGGAGCTTGGTCTCATGAGGCCGAGTTTTGAAACCCCAAAATCGGTGACCTTAATATGTCCTGTTGATGATATCAGGAGGCTGTGAAAGAAAGAAATGGTGTCAGACCCAAGTAATTACCCATAGACTGTATAAAAACTATAATTTTTTTTCCCCTTTATTATACTACTGGGGTCACTTACTTGCCAGGCTTCAGGTCTCTGTGCACCACACCATAACTGTGCAGGTATTCCACAGCAAGTACCGTTTCCGCAATGTACATACGGGCCAGGGGGACTGGTAAAGGACCCCTGCGCTTTATAAGACTGGCACAGTCTCCTCCTATCGGAGAAAGCAAATATGAGAGGTGAGGGTTTGTTTCAATGTAAATTACACATGATGAGGGTGAATATGAAATAAGTGGAAATATTGGGACAAGATGGCCTATATAGAGATATACTGTGTAATGTAGAGCGTATACTGTATACTATATGTTGCCATCCATGTGGGCACATTATGGTCATATATAGGTGCTAGGACAAAACAGATGTGGGCTGGATATAGATACAATGGATGTGTCCTACCTGGTACATACTCCATGACCATACACAGATGAAGTTTAGTAGGGAAAGAGCAGAACATGGAGGCCACAAAGGGACAATCAGCGAATGCTGAGATGTCCCTCTCCAGAAAGGCCAATTCAAGTCTCTTTGGCTTTTTCAGGTTCTCCTTGTCCATTGTCTTCATAGCACAAATCTGGTTTGTGTCTTTATGGCGCACTAAGTGGACGGCCCTGGAGAGGAAGAAAATCCATGATTTATTACAAATTCTTATTAACAGTCCATCTATAGACCTCATCAAATGATCTCCTGTACTAATGGTTAATACTAGATGTGAGGCCATCACTATAAATCCATGTCTAGAAATGCATAAAATAATACTCCATAAATGATTATCAATGGAGGGTCCACATCCACGTCACATCCTAACTGACCTGACAGATAGATGTGGACAGTGATGTGGTCTCCTAATTTCTCTATGGGAATATTACATGGGCAGGACACCGAGGCATCATCATAAGGAGCCCTGGGAAATAAATATTATACCAAAGTAAAGCTCACCCAAAGGCTCCACTGCTGATCAGTTTGATCTGTTTATAGTCGCTCTTACAAGGATTTCTCTCTGGGTTCAATGATCCGATCAAGGCCTAAAAAGGAATAAGAAATGACATTAAGACAGAAAATGCAGGAGAATAAAAGCTCAAGATGCAGGAACGTCTCCCTTCTATATTATGTCCCCACTGATTACACTGTAGAGAACGTAATACAAGCCGGACCCACCACAGACCCCATTATATTATAAAGGGAAATCCCCCATACACATAAATCAATACTGCAGGGAAGGATAAGGGACATCACACAGAGGGGGCAGGAAGAATAACGCCATTATCACACATAATATGTCTGATCTACATGACGAACAGTGATATCCCATTGTCATATGGGATATAATATGGGATGTATAATTCACACCCGTCATCTAATGATATACAGACGTCCCTCTGATACTTACACTGGCAGATTCCTGGATGATTTCTGGTGTCTCACATATTCCACCATCAGTATTTGCCGGCACAGTTATTCCTAAAATAATGAAGAAACGTTATTTATTAAATGTCTATATCAGCACTTAATAACCAAAAGAAAAGGAAGTAAAAAAGTCAAATATCAAAAAACATAACAAATTTTATTGATTAATCAGAACAATTCATGATAAAAAAAATAATAAGAGAATGTCAGACACAGAGAACGCTCTCTCTTTCAAACCAAGAACAACTGATCAAAATCACTTCAAAACCTATTCATAATGGTATTCATACAAGTTTGTGTCTGTTTAGAATGTAGAAGATATAGGAACAATCTGTAGTCCTCAAAATTAATAAGACAAATAAAAAAGAGAAACCTGCACAGTCTGGGAGGGTGGGAAGCAAGACCCCGACATGTGTTTCGCATAGGCTTCTTCCAAGGGGTATTGAAGAAGTTTTGCGTAGGCTTCTTCCAGCGGGTGTGTAAGAAGCCTACATGAAACGCGCATCAGGGGCTCACTCCCCACCCTCCCAGACCATGCAGGTTTCTCCTATTTATTTGTTTATTTATTTATACAGAGGATGAAGAATAAATCAACATATTCTTTGCCGTTCTCAATAACGAAATATTTGAATGTAAAATATTAGATGATCGTCTTACCTTCTATCAGATCGGAGTTTGGCCCTGGCTGACTATTATCAGGGTCAGCAACATTTAGGTTTTGCCCCTCTGCGGAGTCGCCTTTTGATGTTTCCTGATGGATATAAGATATACAATTAATATAACATTTCTCAAACACTAGATTATCATATATATAAAGCAGGAAGGATTAAACCTGGATTTACTTGACAAGTTCAGTATTGGACGGACAATTCACGGCCGCTCTATCAAGTAAATTTACATTAATATTTAAGCGACTTGTATCTACAACTGTTCTCTAATAACTTCTATCAGAACTGCAGCATTTACAAGGAGGAAGATTGTGATGATCGAGTGAGACAGAGGTAGAAATACAAGCTCCGCACCGCTGAGTACAGACTGTCACCACAGAGGATGGAGCCGCAGAGACAGGCTGCCATAAAATATCCTGTGTCTGCCTGGAGCGGAGAGAGGAAGGCCTCTACCATCATAAATCTGACCTTCTGCTATATGACTGGTAATCTGGAGAAGATCAGACAACAAGGACATGAGATGTAGAAGATGATGGATCCTTACCAGACGCTCCAGTGAGTAGGCCGGATACTCCAGTACAAGCAGGACATTTTGGGCCAGCTGTTTGAAAAAGGCCAATTCTCCACTTTGGGATTTTTCTTCAGCCTATAAAGATGAAAATAAACAAGAAATGAAAATAATCAATAAAATTCATGAACATATATGGTATTGCCACGTTTGTTAAAGTCTGATCTGTTAAGATAGGTGTTTATTAATTGTGTTAATTAATTCCCTAACATCGAGAAAAAAAATCAAAACGCTAGATTTACAGGTTTTTTTGCTCACCTCACTTCACTAAAAAAATGTAATAATAAGTAATTAAAGCACCGTATGTACACAAAAATGATATCAATAAAAACCTGAGTTCACTGCGCAAAAAAAGGCTTTACTTAGTTATATCAACAGAAAAATTACAATGTTATGGGTCTCTGAATATAGTGACACAAAGAACCATTTCATCTCAATTGGAATTTTTTTCACCTTGTTTCAATACAATGTATGGTAAATAGGATGGAGCCATTGAAAGCTGCAATTCATCCCAAAAAAACAAGCCCTCACATGTCTATGCCAATGGAGAAATAACAAAGTTATGGCTCTTGAAAGAAAGTGAGGAAAAAATGAGAGCAGAAAAATGAAAAATTCTGTGGTCCATAAAGGGTTAACCAATCCTATTCCCTCCTCCCCCCGCATCCAGGACCTTCCCACCCCTAATTCAACTAACCCTTTAGATCCCACCCTCTCCTTTGTCATGTAGCCTGATTGCCCTGTTTTGACTCCAGGCTATTCTTATCTGGGTATTTGGCACAGGTTAAACTTAAACTTGTATTCCATTATTATTTTCCATTATTATTATATATCATTTGTGCAGATTGTCTGCTACTTACCTGGTGTACTAATGTCCAGATGTTCTGCTGTAAATGCTCAAGATATTCTGAGCTTATACAACCTTGGTGGTATTTGGTCAGGCAATCTCTCACAAGCTCCATAACCAGCCGGTAAGTGAAGCTGAGGACGCCATCGGGTAGTGGTAGCACAAAGTCAGGGTCATAGGTGGTAAGAATCCCCTGGAGTAGTGCTAACACCTGAAGTCTGTCTGGAGGAATTCCAGACATTTCAAGTAATCCAAGCGCGGTTAGTATATGACTAGCTATATGGCTTATCACACCAACAGCAATGACACCGGAATGTCAAAGTGACAACAGGAGTGTAAACACTTGTAGAAGTAGTGATGGTTAATTGTGATGTCATAATGGAATATTGTGTTCTAATCTTAAAGGGGCATCTTACCTTATAAGGAAGTTGCCTTGCAACCCTTAAGTAGGGAAAAATATAGGCTCAGCATCAGTATCTGTTATACACAATAAAAATTATAGCGTTTTGTATCAATAAGAAATTCCGATTCCAGCGCTAACAGAAATATCTTTCTGTGGGAACAGGGCATGTGGGGCTGGGGCTGCATCCAACCCTGGCATATGAAGCACGCTGGCCCATGTTGCTCTGCCACAACCACTTCCAAAGATGGGGGTCTTTATTACAAATATGACCCTGCCTACCAATGGAGAAAATCAAAATTTACTACTCCCAATAATTCCAGTTTTTAAAGTTGGCAAAATAGGTCTCTTTATAATATTAATAGTAACCTCTTGACCCTCCTTATAATAATAAAAGCGCCCATCTGGTTCTCCTGATAATATTAAAGGGAATCTGACAGTGGCATCAACCCTCATAAGCCATCTATATGGGCATTTAGGTCATAGAACGTTGAAGAAACCGATACCTTGATATCTGCCATCTGATGTCTTATTCCACAGAAATCCACATTTTCTTTTATATGTAAATGAGCTGTTAAGATCTATGGGCCGGACATAGATCTCCCTGAGAATCTGCATCCAGAGATTATTTTCAATGGAACAGGTAGTTATCAGTGGGAGACATGTACATCAGGAGAGTAGACGGTCAGTCATTACATGTGTCACACTGGAAATGACTCTTTTCATTTATAATAAGCCCTGGATGCAGATTCCCAGGGAGATCTATGTCCGGCCCATAGATCTTAACAGCTCATTTACATATTAAGAAAAAAAGTAAATTTCTCTGGATTAAGACATTCATCAAATAGTGGCTATCAAGGCATCACTCTATTCAACTTTCTCTGACCTGCATCTTTATGTAGACGGCTTATGAGGGTTGATCTTACTGACAGTTTCCCTTTAATAGTGTGGCTCGGACCTCCTTATAATAATAGTGCCCCTTATGGGCCTCCTTATAATAATGATAATAATGGTGACTACCTGTTCTTTTTTATTAAATTAAAAATAATAATGCTCCGTCAGGCCTCTTTATAATAGTAATATTAATGATAAAAATATTAGATGACCCCACACGGTTTAGGGAAAGTGTCACTGAATGCAGAAGCCGGGTCTAAGCTCCTAATAAACACTACCCACCTCCTGCCCTGCTGTGTTATCACAGGCTTTATTCCCCTTCAAGCCTAAGCAGCAGAATGCCGGTATCTCCTCTTACTGCTCCATTTCACCTGCTGTCAGTAATGCAAAGTGCCTGGGCCCTGTTTTAAAGCCTCTTGCTAACCCCCTCCCACCATGTATCTAGTGGTAGACCCCATATTAATATAAGCCCCCTACATACCTTGAGCTGCCCCTCTCCAGCTGTCTTTTCTGGAGCTGATCCCAGCAGGTATGGCTGACAAGAGGCTGCAGCTGGAGGCCTTGTGCTTCAAGCAGCATTGTGGGGAGGAAGGATAGCTGTCCTGACTTCTGGCAAGGCTTGCAAGTCTCCTTCACGGTTGGACTGGGCATCTGGCAATTCTGTCAAATTCTGGCTTGGCCGGTCTGGCAGTGGGCTGCATCGATCCGCAACACTATTAACTGTTAACAATTATAGTGAAGCAGAGAGCCATCAGCTCCCTGCTCTGCCACTTAACTAAGGCAAGCCACAGATTGCTTCCGGCCACAGGCAGGGACTGCAAGGGATCGGTACCACGTAATGGACGTCAGGCAATGAGATGACATCAGAGACTGTAGTGAGGAGGAGCACATCACCACTCGGCATGGGAGTGTCGTGAGGAAAACATGAGTTTATTTCTATTTTTTTGCAGTCACTGCAGGGTACTAATATTATTACAAGATAAGATACCTAGGGGGGCACTAATGTCTCATAAAGAGGCCAAGGAGGGTGACATTGTTATTACAGGTTGTCCCATGGGGCTCTTTTATTATCACTATGGAGGAGGCCTAGAGGGGCTCTGTTATTATTATAAGGAAGCCCGGGGATATTAATATTATTGTAAGAAATCCCGGGGCGCTATAAATATTATAAGGAAGCCCAGGGTCCATTATTATTATTATTATTATTATTTTAAGCAGGCCCAGGGGGTCTCTATTATTATTGGGGCAATATTATTGTAAGAAGCCCTGAGTGCACCATTATTATTAGGTACAGATGGGGGCATTATTACTCTGTAGTGGCACAGAGGGGACACTGTTACTGTGTGGGATACAAAAGCAGGAAGCTCTTTCTATGCAGGGTACAGAGGGGGCATTATTACTACGACAGGGGTGGGCAATTAATTTTCCAGAGAGGAAACAAGAGAGACTGTGACTGTTGTGGAGGGTCAAACCAATAGGCTGAATTTAATTCTGCTCATCATTAATATTACCAAAAATAATTACAATTATTATTTTATAATAATAGTATCACTTAATATTAAGTAGAATTAAGTATGCTGACATCCCCCTATATACCGTACGAGCCCGCAAACAGCCTCCAATATACAGTATGAGCCCCTACACAGCCCCTTACATACAGTATGAGCCCCCAAATAGCCCCTCTATATACAGTGAGCCCCCACATAGCCTCTCTGTATATAATATGAGCCCTCACATAGCCTCCTATATATAGTATGAGCCTTCACATATTTCCTATATACAGTTGTGACACCCCAGGGGTCTGGTTGCCACAGTGATAGAGATGTTATGTCTGAGAGCAGGTGGGAGGTCCTTTGGTCAGGGATCCTGTGCATGCCACACCTCCTGCCCAGTCTTGGGAGGGGAAGAACTTCCCCTATATAAACCCGGGGCTGAAGCAGGGTTAGGAGTCAAGGAGAGTAGAGACAAGAAACAGTCACAGGAAGAAACAGCAGAAGCTCAGTGGGAGCAATACTACTACAAGTCAGGGGCTGGCAGCTGCAGAGCTCGCCCTGACTGAGAAGCTTTCTTACCGGACCCGGCGTCCGAGGCTGTGGGGACTAACTCTTACCCAGCAGCAGAAGCCGACCGGCAGGGGATTTCAGGTCCTCAGGCCCAGAAACCCGAAGGCACGGTCACACGCGTGGGACCAGCGCCGCCATCGTGGAGCGGAAGCCATTAGAAGGCCCCGAGTCACCGGCCATACGGGTGAGCACCACACGGTACACTCAGGGACGTGGGCTACTTATATCCTCTTCTAGCAAGGTAGCCAGAAGAGTACAGTCAGTTTGGGAGGCCTACAACTCCGCCTGGCCAGGGGAGATCCCATCTGCTCAAGGACTGACCAGGCCCCGTTCGCTAGCAAGTACTCCGGGAGGGTCTATCGTTGTTACCAGTAAAGACCCTGAATTACACCGCACCGTCTCTGAGTGGTTCCTGCTACCCTCATCTTCCACGTCGGCTGCCCTGAGGCCATACCCCTCCCGTTGGGGGTTATACTATCACGCTGCACAATTCTACACCGGCCTCAGCGGTCTGCCCTGCAGCGGCAGCTCCATAGCTGCAAATCAACGGGTGGCGTAGTCGACACTCAAATAACATCTATCAAGACTGCCACACACTGAGTTGACTCCCTGGGCACGGACCGGGTCCCCGCCACTCGGAGACTACAACCCTCATCTGATCCGGTTCCGGGTAAGCCCCCGTGCGCGAGACGCTGCGCGACACAGCAGGCCCAGGGGCGCGTCATCTTTGGCGTAGTCGGCAGGATTTCGTGCCCGCAACCACCGGGTACTGCGTGCCTGAAAAAGAGACTTTTCAAACTTACCTGTGGTGAAGATTCCCGCCATCCGGCGCCATCTTCTGCCTTCTTCCCGCCATCCGTGGAGTTTTCCCGCCATTGGACGCCATCTTGAGGACGCCGCGCGGGAAGAAGAGGGGCGTGGACTCCGAAAGCGCGCGAGAACTGAAGCCCTGCCTCACGTCCGGACGTTGCGTAAGGTCCTGGAAGGAGCCCAGCAGACGCCGACGTCACAGGAGCGCGACGGAAGGTCCTCAACCATCCACTGCGGAGCCGCGGCCTACGGAAGAGGATCATCGCAAGGTAGGCCACGGTCCACTAGGGGGGAGGAAGATGTCGGATACGGAGGAGAGCTTCACTGCCTCAACCCCCGTCAGCGCTACCGCTGCTGCAGTTATGCCCTTCACCATGCCCTATATCCCGGGAGCAGCTTGGCTACCCCAGTACTCAGGGGAGTCACATACCCTGCAGGACTTTAGAGAAAAGCTGGATAGCCTCTTCCAGGTGTACCCCCTCACAGAAGAGCAAAAAGTGAGCATCCTGGTGGCCCAACTAACCGGGGCAGCCAAAAGGGAAGTAAAATCCTGGCCACCTGGGAGGAAGACTGTCGCAGGGATACTAACCCGGCTGAAGGACACCTTTGATACCCGCACCTCAGCCGAGATTAAGCTTAGATTCTACGGGTGCAAGCAGCGAGCGCATGAGAGTATAAGGGACTATGCACTAAACCTACAAGAGGCCCTGAGGGCCATTAAGCAGACCGACCCTGATGGAGTGGGAAACGAGGACAGGCTGTTGACCGAACAGTTTATAGAGGGACTATATTGTAATACCCACCGAACCCAGTTGCGGGCAATGGCCTTACAGGATCCCCATCTGGGCTTTGCACAGTTCAAGGACAGAGCCATCCGGGTGCTCCGAGAACCGGCACCGGGTGGCGTTGTGACCCACAGGCGCCCTGCTATCACTTACCACCAGGAGGCGGCGCCTTTGTCGGCAGGGCCTGTGGGAGCTGATGCGCAGGCTTTGGACAATGACCCGGCTCCAGACCTACACCATCAGGTCCAAGAGCTAGCTAAGAGCGTTGCTGCGCTAACCCGAACTGTGCAGTCTTTACAGGCTTCCACCCCAGGGAAGATCCAGCTGGCATCCGGACCGGAGGACATCCCGTGGCGTCGACCAAGGAGGACCCCACCGGCCAGAGGAAGACCCAGTGACCGATACAGCGAGGACGGACGACCCATCTGCCGCCGCTGCAATCAACCCGGACATATGGCAAGGTACTGTTCTTTAAACGGGCACAACCTGGGGTAGAGGGCCAACCCCCAGGAAAAAGATCACCAGGCCCATCGAACTGGCGCGACAGATATGTGGGAGGACGTCCAGTCTTGCCTGTGGTACTGGATGGCATTCCCATGAGTGCCCTACTGGACACCGGGTCACAGGTCACCACCATCCCGTACGTGCTCTTTAAGCAGTACTGGAATGACTCGGATATTACCCGCTACCCTGACGACGACTTGAGTATCATCGCCAGCAATGGCCAGCCCGTGCCACAGATCGGATTTAAAGAGGTGACCATCAAAATCGGTAGAGTCGAACTGGCAGCACAGGGACTGATCATTGTAGATATTGACAAACATGAGAGTCACCCAAAAATAACTCTAGGAACTAATGTAATTGAAAATTGTCTTGCAGAGGTGATTTTCCTTTTACAGCAGGTTGCCAAGAACGCCAGCTCCGGCGAGCAGCGGGTGCTCCAGAAAGAGATCCGGGCACTGATGCGACGGCAACAGGTGGAACTCTCCGGCGGTGAGATTGGTAGCGTAAGAATGTGTGACCCTTTTCCTATTGCCATGCCCCCAAAAAGTGAAATGATGATTTGGTGCCGGGCAGCTATTGGTCTGAGAGGTAGGGATTACCAGGCAATGGTAGAACCAGTTTACTCGGACAGTAGGCCCACCATTTTGACAGCATGGGGGGTGGTTGATGTACGCCATGGGAGGGTGCCCGTTCGCATAATAAATATCGGGGAGAGGGAAGTGTACCTGCCCCGGTATGCCACGCTAGCCAAATTATATACCATTAACCAAAATTCTATACAATCTGTGGAACCCTTGCCTCCATTTCACCCGGAGGAAGGTAACGGCTCTAAGAAAAACATGGAGGACTGGTGTCAGCAACTACATCTGGGTACTGACTCCACTCCCGCACACCAGAAACAAGGAGTCTATCGGGTGGTTCAAGAGTACGAGAGAGTGTTCAGTAAACACCCGTTAGACTTCGGGCGAGTCAAGGGGGTAGAACACCACATCCCCATGGGAGACCATCCTCCTATAAAAGAGAGGTATCGACCCGTACCCCCTGCCCACTACCAACACGCCAAGGGGATGCTTAGAGACATGAAGGAGGCTGGGGTGATTAGGGATAGCTGTAGCCCCTGGGCAGCTCCACTAGTCTTAGTCAAAAAAAAAGACAACACCATGAGGATGTGTGTAGATTACCGGAAAATCAACCGTATCACACACAAGGATGCGTACCCCTTACCAAGGATAGAGGAGTCATTGGCTGCTTTAAGATCTGCTAACTTCTTCTCTACCTTGGATCTCACTAGCGGGTACTGGCAGGTTCCTGTAGCAGAGGCGGACCGGGAGAAGACCGCATTCACCACCCCGATGGGACTTAGCGAGTTCACCTGCATGCCGTTCGGACTCTGCAACGCACCAGGAACCTTCCAACGACTAATGGAGTGTTGTCTGGGCCACAGAAACTTCGAGACGGTCCTGTTGTACCTGGACGATGTCATCGTATATTCCAAGACGTATGAGGACCACCTGAAACACCTGGCGGAAGTGTTCGAAGCTCTGGCGAGTTACGGCCTAAAGGTGAAACCCTCCAAGTGTCACCTCCTGAAACCAAAGGTGCAGTACCTGGGACACGTGGTGAGCGCTGACGGAGTGGCTCCCGACCCTGATAAGATCACCGCAATTAAGGAATGGCCAAGCCCCTCCAGCGTAAAAGAAGTGCGGCAGTTCCTCGGGTTGGTAGGCTACTACCGAAGGTTTATTCCCGGTTTCACCAAAAAGGCAGCACCTATGCAGGACCTCCTGATAGGCCAGTCCCGGAAGGCCAAGAACCGGAAGCCGCCCTTCAAATGGGAGGAGCTGGAAGAAGAGTCCTTCCGCCAGCTGAAGATGGCCCTCACGGGGGACGAAATCCTGGCGTACCCGGATTATAGCCAGCCCTTTATCCTCTACACCGACGCCAGTAACATCGGGCTAGGAGCCGTACTGTCCCAGATCCAGCAGGGGAAGGAACGAGTAATCGCCTACGCCAGCCGAAAACTGCGACCCACCGAAAGGAACCCCGAGAATTACAGCTCATTTAAGCTGGAGTTCCTGGCCGTAGTATGGGCAGTCACCGAGCGCTTTAAGCATTACCTCGCTTCTTCCCGGTTCACCGTGTACACGGATAACAACCCGTTGACACACCTGGACACGGCAAGACTCGGTGCCCTGGAGCAGAGGTGGATGGCCTGTCTGTCCAACTACGAGTTCACAATCAAATACCGGGCAGGACGCTCCAATACCAACGCGGACGCCCTGTCCAGGATGCCCAACCTGCCGGACGGAGGAGAAGATCCGGAGGGACTGGAAGAAGTTGAACTCCCTGCGTTCCACCGTCATGGGACTATCCAGTATTCCCACCGGGTAAGGAGTAAGCAGGCTGCTACGTTGAACCCCTTACCCCACTACAACTGGGCGGAAACGCAAGACAGCGACCCTGCCGTCCGACTGGTGAAGGAGATGCTGACTCGGCCGGAGGCTCGCCTTGAACCAGACGCTCCGGAGGAAGCCAAACAACTATGGGCAGAGAAGAGTCGACTGTTCCTTTACAAAGGGAAGTTGTGCCGCCGAATGGTTAACTCCCGGACGCATGAATTACTCTGGCAAGTAGTGGTGCCACGAAGAGACGCAGCCATGGTGATGGAGGTATACCACGACGGAGCTGGACACTTCGGGTGGAAGAAGCTGGAGTTCCTGCTCCGCGAGCGGTTCCACTGGGTAGGCATGAGGGGAACCATCGAGAAGTGGTGCAGAGACTGTGGCCCGTGCAACCTGAGAAGGAAGGACCGTGCCAGCCAGAAGACTCCCCTGCAGTCCATCGTCACCCGGCAACCGTTGGAACTGGTAGCCTTGGATCATGTAAAACTGACCCCAAGCAGAAGTGGCTACGTCTACGCGTTAACCATCGTGGATCATTACTCCCGGTTCTTGGTTGTCGTCCCCGTCAAGGACTTAACGGCTCAAACAGCAGCTAGAGCCTTCCAGCAGCACTTCTGCCGTCCACACGGGTACCCGGACCAAGTGCTGACGGACCAGGGACCTGCCTTTGAAGCGGAGGTCTTCCAGGAATTCTGCAATCTGTATGGCTGCCGGAAGATAAGGACGACACCCTACCATCCGCAAACTAATGGACTTTGTGAGAAAATGAACCAGGTGGTAATGGATCTTCTAAAAACGTTGCCCCTGGAAGAACGCAGTCTGTGGCCTGAGAAGTTGCCCGATCTGGTGGACCTATACAACCACATCCCGGTAGGTTCCACCAACTGTACCCCGGCTTACCTAATGAGGGCAAGACCTGGTAAGTTACCTGTTGACCTGGAAATGGGAGTCCTGACACCCGAGGACACTTCACCAGAAACAGACTGGGACACAGAGAGGCAGCAGCAGTACCGGAGAGTACAGGAGAGCGTGGAGCGAAGTCTCTGTCAGGCTAGGGAAAGACAAGAGAAAACTTACAACCAGTATGCTCCCGCTGTTCCCCTGGTACCCGGAGAGCAGGTCTTGAAGAGGAAGAGACGGCTCCACAAGTTGGACGACCAGTGGGAGAAGGACCCGTACACCGTACTGCCCTCAAGCCACGAAAACCCGAAGGTTTGTACCATCAGTAAAGACGGAGGGGAAACCACAGCTATTGTATCCCGGGACCACCTGAAGAAGTGTCCCGAACAACTGAGGAACCCTGAAGAGGAGCAAGAAGACCATCGACCCGTAGAGGAAAGGGAAGATATGGTTAGTACTGTGCTCGGGGACTTCCCTCGGTCTTGGACTCAAGTCAATGGTGCAGTTGTGGTACCCGTACTCACCTTCCTCCAACCAGCATCCCAAGCACCTACGGAGCAACAGGTAGAGCTGGAAGAACAGCCGGTCCAGGAGGCAGAAGACCCCACACCCGCAGACCAGGAGGATCAACCCTCTGCTTGCAGTGAGCCTGCCATATCCCTAGTGAGCCAAAGAGCCGGTAGACAGCTGCCCAGTTTACCCTTGACAGCTCCTACACCCTGTAGTTCAGAGCTAGGCAGTCAGCTCCGTAGGTCCACTAGGGCCACTAGAGGCCAGTTACCCGCACGGTGGAGGATTTGAAGTGTATAAATTGTTTTATTTATGTTTACCTGTGTATTGTTGCTTGTGTATAATTTTGTGTTTCTAGTTATTTGTAGGAGTCCTTGGCGGATTTACCGGGAATCCTTGTACATAGTTGGAGCGTAACCCAGGACGGACTAAAGACTGTTAAGGACTCGGGGTAGGACAAACCCCTACCTGGTTACGTCTCCCTGTTTTGGTGAAATGGACACCTTGCTTTTCTTCAAAGACTGCACCCGGTTACGGACATGCCGTAACCATCTTTATATGTTTTCTTATTGTATTATTATTGTTTTTATCTTGTTATGTTTTTCTAAAATATGTTTAGTCCCGGAGTACTAAATTTCACTAGGGGGGAATGTGACACCCCAGGGGTCTGGTTGCCACAGTGATAGAGATGTTATGTCTGAGAGCAGGTGGGAGGTCCTTTGGTCAGGGATCCTGTGCATGCCACACCTCCTGCCCAGTCTTGGGAGGGGAAGAACTTCCCCTATATAAACCCGGGGCTGAAGCAGGGTTAGGAGTCAAGGAGAGTAGAGACAAGAAACAGTCACAGGAAGAAACAGCAGAAGCTCAGTGGGAGCAATACTACTACAAGTCAGGGGCTGGCAGCTGCAGAGCTCGCCCTGACTGAGAAGCTTTCTTACCGGACCCGGCGTCCGAGGCTGTGGGGACTAACTCTTACCCAGCAGCAGAAGCCGACCGGCAGGGGATTTCAGGTCCTCAGGCCCAGAAACCCGAAGGCACGGTCACACGCGTGGGACCAGCGCCGCCATCGTGGAGCGGAAGCCATTAGAAGGCCCCGAGTCACCGGCCATACGGGTGAGCACCACACGGTACACTCAGGGACGTGGGCTACTTATATCCGCTTCTAGCAAGGTAGCCAGAAGAGTACAGTCAGTTTGGGAGGCCTACAACTCCGCCTGGCCAGGGGAGATCCCATCTGCTCAAGGACTGACCAGGCCCCGTTCGCTAGCAAGTACTCCGGGAGGGTCTATCGTTGTTACCAGTAAAGACCCTGAATTACACCGCACCGTCTCTGAGTGGTTCCTGCTACCCTCATCTTCCACGTCGGCTGCCCTGAGGCCATACCCCTCCCGTTGGGGGTTATACTATCACGCTGCACAATTCTACACCGGCCTCAGCGGTCTGCCCTGCAGCGGCAGCTCCATAGCTGCAAATCAACGGGTGGCGTAGTCGACACTCAAATAACATCTATCAAGACTGCCACACACTGAGTTGACTCCCTGGGCACGGACCGGGTCCCCGCCACTCGGAGACTACAACCCTCATCTGATCCGGTTCCGGGTAAGCCCCCGTGCGCGAGACGCTGCGCGACACAGCAGGCCCAGGGGCGCGTCACAGTATTTGCCCCATAAACAGTATTAGCCCCCCATAGCCCCTCTATATGCAGTGTGAACCTCACATGGCCTCCTATATACAGTATATATACTCCTATGTGAGCCCTCACAAAGTTTCATAGTTTTAAAGTTGAAGATAGACTTAACACCATCAAGTTCAACCTATAGTCTAAAATGTTGATCCAGAGGAAGGCAAAAAACCCATGGGGCAGAGATTAATAGCTCCATATTAGGGGAAAAATTCCTTTCCGATTCCATAAGACAATCAGACTAGCTCCCTGGATCAACGCCCCATCACAGAATCTAGTGCCCATATCATGTAATGTTATATTTCTGGAAATTGCAGTTGGAACCAGCTCAACACACCGGAGTAATTAAAAATTTGCAAACTCTTTATTGGAAATCCTTTAAAATTGAAATTGATAAAAAATTGGGCATCTTAGACAACAAAGAGGGGTGTAACAGGAATCAATCCATACGCGTTTCTAGCTACATGGCTCTTAAACACAGTGTTCAAGAGCCATGTAGCTCGAAATGTGTATGGATTGATTCCTGTTACACACACCACCCCTCTTTATTGCTTTGTTGTCTGAGATGCCCAATTTATTATCAATTTCATTCTTAAAGGATTTCCAATAAAGATTTTGTGAATTTTTAATTACTCCGGTGTGTTGATCTGGTTCCAACTCCAATTTCCTCAACTACCTCCAGCGCTGTGCAGCAGCGGGGACGCCGTGCTCCTCCCGGACTGGAACAGCATCTCAGGGGTGAGCTGAATTTTTTCTTATTTAATGTTATATTTCTCAAGAAAAGCATCCAGACTCTTCTTCAATTTTTGTAGTGAATCACTCATTACAAACATCATCTGGCAGAGAGTTCCACAGTCTCACTGCTCTTACAGTAAAGAATCCGCGTCTGTGGTAATGATTAAACCTTCTTTCCTCTAGACGTAGAGGATCCCCTTTTGTCCCCATCGCAGGCCTAAGTAAAAAAAGCTCATTATACACATCTCTGTATTGTCCCCTCATATATTTGTACATTGCAGCAGGATCGCCCCTAAGCCTTCGTTTTTCCAAACCGAAAAACCCCAAGTTTGATAATCTGTCTTGGTATTGCAGTCCACCCATTCCCTTAATAACCTTGGTTGTTCTTCTCTGTACTCACTCTAGTTCAGTTATGTCCTTCTTATACACTGGAGACCAAAATTGTACAGAGTATTCTAAGTGGGGTAGCAATGGTGACTTGTATGGTGGCAAAACCAATGTTCTTGCCATGAGTGTCTATGCCTCTTTTAATGCATCCTATCATTTTCTTTGCCTTGACAGCAGCTGCCTGACACTGGTCACTAAAGTGAAGTTTGCCGTCCACCCATACACCCAAGTCTTACTCAGTGACTGTTTTACCCAGTGTTTTACGATTTAGTTCATAATTATTTACTTTATTTCCTCTGCTCAAGTGGAAAGTGGTGACTACCTGTTCTTTTTTATTAAATTAAAAATAATAATGCTCCCTCAGGCCTCTTTATAATAGTAATATTAATGATAAAAATATTAGATGACCCCACACGGTTTAGGGAAAGTGTCACTGAATGCAGAAGCCGGGTCTAAGCTCCTAATAAACACTACCCACCTCCTGCCCTGCTGTGTTATTACAGGCTTTATTCCCCTTCAAGCCTAAGCAGCAGAATGCCGGTATCTCCTCTTCCTGCTCCATTTCACCTGCTGTCAGTAATGCAAAGTACCTGGGCCCTGTTTTAAAGCCTCTTGTTAACCCCCTCCCACCATGTATCTATAGCATCGGCGTCTCTGCCCCCTGCTGGCGTAGCGTACATGTACATACCGTATCATACGTGTACGTTACGGTAAGCTCGGACCAATGAGAGGAAGCATCCGGCGCTCAATCAGAGGAAGTATCCGGCACCCAATCAGAGGGACAGCTGTAACATCACGTGCCAACGTTAGCTGCTGGTCTGAGATTGGCTGGCGGCTGCTTCCTGTGATTGGGCGGAGCTTACAGTAATGTACGGGACGCTACATGTAGGGTACAGCAGCGGAGAGAGACCGGCGGTCGGGCGGAATCCAGCGTGGAGCCACAGAGCACTGATGAGTGTGTGTGTTCTGGCGGGTCTGGCAGTGGCATGGGGTTATTTGGTGGTGGCAGCGTGTTTGGTGGATCCAGCGGCGACCCCAGGAGCGGCTCTGACAACGGCGGCGTCTCTGGCGGTGTGTCCGGCTGTGCTTGGAGCAGCGTTTGCAGTGGCGGGTGCAGCCAGGGTGTCCTGTGCCATCTTGGGACACTCATGTGCTTCCTGCCGGGCACGGCCGCGGTGCCTTATGGGATTCGTTCACTTCGCAAACTGCCAATTATGTAAGTACATAGCCTCCCATTGCTTAGTGTTCTTGATTGTCTTTGTGGGCACACTCTCCTCCGTAGTGTAAAAACAAGGCAGCAGCGCAAGTGCGAATGCTCGCTGGGTTATGTCATCATCTTTGCCAGTGATGGTGCATCGGAGACCAGAGCTGTGGAGTCAAAGTCGGAGTCGTGGAGCCTGAGTCGGTGCCAATTTTGGTGGAGTCGGTATAAAAAGGACTGACTCAGACTCCAAAAATATATAATAAATTGGGTACGGTAGTGCAATGCAATATTTGCAAATTATTATGTTCTACATATCTTGATTATTATAGCAATGATTAAAAGGCTTATGTTCACATGATGCTACAATAAATGTATCACCTAAACATCAGCAATGTACGAAGGAGTCAGAGTCATGGAGTCGGAGTCAGGGAAATTGAGGAGTCAGTGGTTTGGCTTACCGACTCCACAGCCCTGGAGACAGCCAGGCAAGTGTCGCTGCTGCAGTTGAGTGTGCCTTTCCCAGAATTTCGCGCAGTATCCTAGATGCCAAATTGAAGCATCTGTATCCAGGATCGTGCATCTACCTAATAATGCATGTTGCAGCAGCCTCCAAGATGCATTATCAGTAGGAATAGATATATTCAGATGCTGAATATGGACAAATATTTTCAATTAACACTACCCCACCACTATACTAGAGAAGCAAACAAAACCATCTCAAACTTTTATTTAAAACATTTTATTTACTGGAAAAAGTAATGAGGCAGAGGGCAAAAACATTTAATACAAAAAAAAATAAATTCATATATGTACTCTTTTAAAAACAAAGGAAAGAAATTCTGCATTAATGAGCCTTGTCATTTATTCATAACTCTGTCAATCTTGCACCAATGCCATCCAGACATGACATCCACATTTGGAAATCTCAATCCCCTTTTTTTGCCAAGAAACATCTAAAGGAGTTATTCAAGTCTCCAACGCTTGGTTACCTAAATAGAAAAAAATAAATAATATAATATATATATATATTAGATGGTGGCCCGCTTCTAACGCATCGGGTATTCTAGAATATATATGTAGGCTGCTGGGGTGTATATAGAGGCTGCTGGAGTATATATAGAGGCTGCTGCTGCTGGGCTGTATATAGAGGCTGCTGGGGTGTATATAGCGGCTGCTGGGCTGTATATAGAGGCTGCTGCTGCTGGGGTGTACTGACCAGAAAATGTGACTGCCTCAGCCAATCACAGGCCATAGTTAACCGGATTTACCCAAAGTCCATTTTCCCTAATATGGGTAAATCCAGTTAATTTGTAGCATATAGCACAGTGGGTAACCGAAGTCCATTTTTCCCTAATCTGGTGAACAACTGCAGTATATGATACTACTTAACCGTTTTTACTCAAAATGAAGGGACTTTGTCGTTTTTTAGACCCTGGGTCACTGCCCCCCCGTGCTGGATCTGCCCCCGCAGTGTTCGCTTTCTACCCTCCATCCCACGTGCTGGCTCTTATGCAGCGGGTGAGAGCGGGCAGAGTAGGCGTGAGTGGGTAGAGCAGAGTGAGGGTAGTAGCAGAGAGCGGGACAGCGGGGGGACAGTGGGAGACAGGAGAACACAAAGGGAGACAGTAGAGCACAATGGGGTCAGTGGAACACAGCGGCGGAGAGCAGAGAAGGGGTCAGTGGAGCATAGCAAGCAAAGCAGGGTACAGCGGAGTACAGCAGGGGACATTAGAGCAGAGAAGGGGTCAGCGGAGCAGAGTGGGGGACAGCAAAACAGAGAAGGGTTCAGCAGAGCTCAGCGGGGGTTAGCAGAGAAGGGTCAGTGGAGCACAGCGGGGGACTGCAGAGCAGAGAAGGGGTAAGCAGAGCATAATGGGAGACAGCAGAGCACAGTGGGGGACAGCAGAGTAGAGAAGGGGTCAGTGGAGCACAGCGGGGAAAAAGCGGAGCAGAGAAGGGTCAGTGGAGCACAGCGGGGGACACCAGAGGAGGGGTTAGCAGACCACAGAGGGGGACAGCGGAGCAGAAAAGGGGTCAGCGGAGCATAGCTGGGGACAGCGCAGCACAGTGGGGGATAGCGAAGCAGAGAAGGGTCAGTGGAGCACAGTAGGAACAGAGAAGGTCAGTAGAGCAGAGAAGGGGTGTGTGTGTATATACACATGCGGTGTGTGTATATGTGTTCCCTCGCCCGACATCGCCGCAGCGCTGCCTGCACCCACCTCCGTGTAGCCACAGCCTCTAGGAAAGACCGCGGCTTGCGGCCTGTGCACGGAGGTGGCTGCAGGCAGCGCAGTGGCGATGTCGGGCGAAGGGGAATGGGGGAAGGGTCCCAGCGACGGCGGGTCCAGGCGGCGGGTGGGTTCCACTTCCGGTGAGCGTGGTTCAATTCTCGCGGCAACTCGCGGCTGGACTGCGCCTGTCCCTGATTGGTTCTGGCCGGCCGGGATTGGTTCAGCGACGCGGGATTTCGGTTACGGAAGTGGAACCACAAGGCAATTATATAGTGAACACACATTTCACATACAGTGACAGAACTACCCAACTCTGAGACCTTATTGTTCCCACACAGCCTGTCCTTGGGTGGCTCCGTCTGAGATAAGGTGTTATATTCAGCTAGGATGCATTTTAAAAAGATTTCTCTCTCCAGTCAGGGTGATGAAGGACTGTATCCCTTATCTGCATTATACACCACAGGGAACCCTGGTTTTACAGATTTCTGCTGCCTTCACCCTAGCCCATAGGAGACATAATATATTACCTTATTGTATGATTAGACACTAACATGTCCCTGTGGACATTACAGCTGTGTTAAAAAAACAAACAAAAAAATGAGATAAGGCGACACTCTCACCCTTCCTGGGGATGGATGGCACAGTGAGCACCATTTATGGCCTCCCTCCAGGCAGGAGCAGAACCTGCAGGGGGGCGAGTATAGGAGCAGTGAAAAGAGAAAAAAAACATCACATGGACTGTGAATGCCAGTTTGAAAAAAGAAATATGAAGCATTTCCCACCTTTGGTCCCTAGAGGGAGGGCTTACAATGTTTCTAGTTTGAAAGAAAAAAAAATGTGATGCTTCTCCCCTTTTGGTCTTTAGAGGGGGGCTTGCAATGTTAAAAATTTATAGCACACCCCCTGTAACTGATGAACTATAAATTCAGTGGCCTGAACACAGAGCATTGTCAGAAGGTTCCGGTAAATCCAGGTAACTGCTAGCATAGTGCACAGCAAGGCAATCTGATAAACCACTATCCACTAGAGAATGAAATCCACCCAATGTACAGAGTCACTGCTGCCCCAAGAAAGATTGAAGAAAACAACCAGCGTGTATTTGTTGTTTTAGGAAATAGGCTGTGAGACTTTTTTTTTTTTTTTTTTTTTTACAGGCTAGGTTTTATTTTTACATGGTGTTTTTTAATACAGATCCCATGGTGTTGTGGATCCGCCGGCTGCTGGGCGTAAGTATGTACCTTACCTACCAGTGTCTTACATCTGCCAATATGTATAACATTTTTTATTCACTTCTGGGTGTCTATGGGTAGATTACCTTACTTGATGCAATACGCAGTCACACTGTGACAGTGATACCACATGGAACGGTGTGAAGTCTACCATTTTGTCATGTCTGCAGCTTTTTGAGCGCTTTATGAATGTGTAAGGCCGTATTCCCTTTGACAGTAGTTGCACGGTGCATCACCAGTCTTATACTGCTTTTTTTAGAACATATACCACGAGGACATACCTGACCTGCCCAGTTTGCTCTAAAGTATCAGAGCGACTGGACAAACATCTACACGGAGTGTGCATGACCCAGAATTCTGCCGAGGAGAGGAAAGCCGCTACTGCTGATGCAAGGGCCAGAGTTAGAAAATCACATCCAAAGGGACAAGCATAGACGAGGAGGACATTATGTCTCTTCAAACATTGGCCAACGTAATCCCTTTCCTTGAGGATAGAGGGTTCCTCATAGTCCGGAAGCCAACTGCGGCCAGGTAGGCTCCACTTTTTCCTATCAATCTTTTGGCTATATCACATGACTTTGTATGTTTAATATATTAGTGTTGAATGATCTGATCGGCCCAACTTCAGGATGGATCAGGCGCTTTTTTGGCTGACTGGGTTTAAGGTTAGGGCCGATCACCGATTGTCGGTCAGATTGGGTCGATGCTTTTGACCCCATCTAACCCAGGATGGCTCATCACCATTTGATATGCATGTCCGTTAATCAGGTGGCTTTTTATAAATTTACAGTACTGTCCAATGTGAGGAGCAGACTGCAGGTGCACAGCAGCACTGCCCCTGCGGTGGAATATGAAGTGGTCCAGGAGAGCGAGATGTCCGAGAGTAAGTGTCTGCCAGTCAGCCAGTCTGTGTCAGTCAGTCTGCGTCAGTCAGTCTGTCTGTCTGTCTAACTCACACATAATGCTTTCTTTCCTCGCAGTGCCAGTGCCGTGCATCCCTCTGCTCAGTCAACTCAAGAATCTCCTTCAAGAGAAGAAGAAGACTACCAGAGATCGCCTGTACAGTGAGTTTATTGCTTAGTCTTTTCATTAGGATACACCCAGCATTCAGTTATCCGGTGAACCACTGCACCATATGCTACTACTTAACCGGAATTACTCAAAATGAAGGGACTTTGTCGTTTTTTAGACCCAGGGTCACTCCCACTGTCAGAGGTGCGGGCATTCAGGTGTCTGATGCCCGTCCCAGCTGGCCAGGGGGGATACCACCACCAGCAGCCGCGTCCCAGCTGGCCAGGGGGGGGACACCACCACCAGCAGCCGCGTCCCAGCTGGCCAGGGGAGATACCACCACCAGCAGCCGCGTCCCAGCTGGCCAGGGGGGACACCACCACCAGCAGCCGAGTCCCAGCTGGCCGGGGGGGAAACCACCACCAGCAGCCGCGTCACAGTTGGCCATGGGGGGACACCACCACCAGCAGCCGCGTCCCAGCTGGCCAAGGGGGGGGGGGGACACCACCACCAGCAGCCGAGTCCCAGCTGGCCAGTGGGGGACACCACCACCAGCAGCCACGTCCCAGCTGGCCAGTGGGGGACACCACCACCAGCAGCCACATCCCAGCTGGCCAGGGGGGGACACCACCACCAGCAGCCGCGTCCCAGCTGGCCAGGGGGGGGGAAACACCACCAGCAGCCGCATCCCAGCTGGCCAGGCGGGGAAACCACCACCAGCAGCCGCGTCCCAGCTGGCCAGGGGGGGAAACCACCACCAGCAGCCGCATCCGAGCTGGCCAGGGGGGGACACCACCACCAGCAGCCGCATCCGAGCTGGCCAGGGGGGGAAACCACCACCAGCAGCCGCATCCCAGCTGGCCAGGGGGGGGAAACCACCACCAGCAGCAGCCTCGTCCCAGCTGGCCAGGGGGGGACACCACCACCAGCAGCCGCGTCCCAGCTGGCAAGGGAGGGACACCACCACCAGCAGCCGCGTCCCAGCTGGCAAGGGAGGGACACCACCACCAGCAGCCGCGTCCCAGCTGGCCAGGGGGGAGACGGCCTTTGCTGGCTCACGCCATACACACATATACATATATACTCAAACCAAGGAAGAAGAGGATAGCCGGGTTGCGTTATCATGGAGGCTGGAGAGCCGCGTCTCCACAATGCTTCATTATCTAACTGAAGAAAAAAAAAAAAAGGGAAATTAATTTGCAATAATATAAATAAATATATAATATATTATGATACAATATATAATATATATATAAGACCACCAGCAGCCGCGTCCCAGCTGGCCAGGGGGGACACCACCTCCAGCAGCCGCGTCCCAGCTGGCCAGTTGGGACATACACATAAAGAAACACACATACACAGGGAGTAAGGCACACAGGAGGAAGACAGCACACAAGGGGGAAGAGCTCCTATCGGAACGTCACCCCCCTCCCGATGCGATAGCATCGGGCTTCCAACTAGTATAATATATATATATACACACTAGATGGTTGACCGATTCTAACGCATCGGGTATTCTAGAATAGGTATGCGGTACACCGGGCGCAATCAGCACAGCAGTTTTTACATTTGGCGCCAATATCGCTGATTGGTCGCTGCCGACGGCCGCGGCGCTGCTTGTGCGGGTACTTCCGCTGCGAGATGACCGGCTGCTCGCAGCAGAAGCATCCCGAATGGTGGCGCCGCTGCCCGGTCCTCCCTTCACTCTTACAGTCGGGAGATCAGCGGTCCTAGCCGCTGATCTCCCAACGGTAGCCGCATGGAGGTCAGCGGCGCCGCCGGTCGGGGTAGTTCTGCTGCGATCAGCCGGTCATCTCCCGGCTGCATAGCCGCTGACCTCCGTGCGGCAGATGAGCCGCTAACGGCCGCCATCTTTTTTCTGAAATCCCGCGTCGCTTATTGGCTGCGGCCGGACCAATCAGCGTCGCGGGATTTCCTGGACAGACAATTATATATATTAGATTTTATTTATGAAGATTTAGGAATAATGCAATACATGCGGGCGGGCGTGCGGCGGTGTAGGTGTGCAGTGGTGTGTATGAGCGGCGGCTGTGTGCCCCGATGGCTGTGTCACCCTGTGGCTGTGTCACCTTGTGGCTTTGTACTCCTGTAGCTATGTCCTTCTGTCTCTGGCTGTCTCCCCCATGTGCGCTCTCTGTCTGTGCCTGTCCCCCTGTCTCTGGCTGTCCCTCATGTCCCCCTGTCTCTGGCTGTCCCCCATGTCCCCCTGTGTATCTGGCTGTCCCCCCTGTCTCTGGCTGTCCCCCATGTCCCCCATGTCCCCCTGTCTCTGGCTGTCCCCCATGTCCCCCTGTCTCTGGCTGTCCCCCATGTCCCCCTGTCTCTGGCTGTCCCCCATGTCCCCCTGTCTCTGGCTGTCCTCCATGTCCCCCTGTCTCTGGCTGTCCCCCATGTCCCCCTGTGTCTCTGGCTGTCCCCCATGTCCCCCTGTGTCTCTGGCTGTCCCCCATGACCCCCTGTGTCTCTGGCTGTCCCCCATGTCCCCCTGTCTCTGGCTGTCCTCCATGTCCCCCTGTCTCTGGCTGTCCCCCATGTCCCCCTGTGTCTCTGGCTGTCCCCTATGTCCCCCTGTGTCTTTGGCTGTCCCCCATATCCCCCTATATCTGGCTGTCCCCCATGTCCCCCTGTCTCTGGCTGTCCCCCTGTCTCTGGCTGTCCCCCATGTCCCCCTGTCTCTGGCTGTCCCCCATGTCCCCCTGTGTCTCTGGCTGTCTCCCTGTCTCTGGCTGTCCCCCATGTCCCCCTGTGTCTCTGGCTGTCTCCCATGTCCCCCTGTGTCTCTGGCTGTCCCCCATGTCCCCCTGTGTCTCTGGCTGTCCCCCATGTCCCCCTGTCTCTGGCTGTCCCCCATGTCCCTCTGTCTCTGGCTGTCCCCCATGTCCCCCTGTCTCTGGCTGTCCCCCAGTCTCTGGCTGTCCTCCATGTCCCCCTGTGTCTCTGGCTGTCCCCCATGTCCCCCTGTCTCTGGCTGTCCCCCATGTCCCCCTGTCTCTGGCTGTCCCCCAGTCTCTGGCTGTCCTCCATGTCCCCCTGTGTCTCTGGCTGTCCCCCATGTCCCCCTGTCTCTGGCTGTCCCCCATGTACCCCTGTCTCTGGCTGTCCTCCATGTCCCCCTGTCTCTGGCTGTCCCCCATGTCCCCCTGTGTGTCCCCCTGTGGCTCTGCTGCAGGCACCACCCCCTGTCCTCTGCTCCTGTCCTGTGTGGCCCTGTGTCCCCCTGTTCTGGTCCTTTGCCCCAGTCCTGTTGGGACATAGGATCGTTGAGTGTACCTCAGTTAAGGATGACAGCAGCCGGCGGGCATCCTCTGCTCTTTGAAGAAAATGGCAGACACGGCACTAGAGACAGCCTCCGCCTCTCCGGGAAGGGAGAGTTCTGTTCTCCTGCGGAGGCTCTTGGGAGTTGTAGTTCTCCAGGCGCTGTCACTGCCTCTTCTGGCCTGGGCGTGGACTACATCTCCCAGCATGCTGTGCGGCTTCGGCCTCAGACAGACAGCTGGCTTCCCAGCAGCGTCACGTCCCCCCGCCCCTCAGCCATTCACACAGGGACGGGGAAAGGAGGAAACAGAGCAGGCTGGAACATTGAGCCCGCGCCTCCCTCTCCCCCTCCCCCCACGGCCATTCTACATTGTGCTCCGGACGGGGCCACAAGCAGATCACCCTGTCCCTGCCTCTGATGCCACACTGTACACTGCCCCCCACATTGAGCCCGCAGCCCGTGCGCGTCCCCTACCGGCCGTTAACATTGTACATTGCACAATGAGTGACAAGCCAGCCGGCTCCGAGTCAAACACCCTGACTCCGCCCCCGCCGTGCAACATCCCCGTTTTACGCGATTTGAGGGTCTTTTGAAGTATTTTTTTTGCGGCGGCCATCATCCGGGGGAGGGGCTGATGATACCACACGCACTTAAAATTCAATCTGCAGCAAAAAAGTCACTGACCCCGTTTTTCACATGAAATTTGCAAAATAAAAATAAGCGTACGTGCGGAGGCGCCTCCGTTCAGCGCAGCGTCCGTTATCACGCTCATCACATGAATTACGGAAAAAAAACGTAAACTTTCTCTTTTTTTGGGCGCACTTTTTTTTCCACCCTATTGGGCTAGCTAAAGGCGAAACTGTCCATGGACAGCCCGCCACCTGCTGCTCGTTCACCGCATTGCATCTCCTAACCCAGATAATGGTGTTTGAGGGTTCCGTGGTCTGCTGCACCACCTGCCTGGGGTCGGCAGATCGCATGGCCCTAATCCGGTTAATTTGTGCACTTTGTGATTTTGGGGTGATCTTTTTCGTGCAAATAGGGCGTAGTCGCAGAGGCGCGGGAGAGGCGGCATATCGTTCGGCCGGTCTCGGCGGTGGGGCACGCACCGGTCTCGCGACCGCCGGGGCGACGGAACGGCCGCAGCGGCCCAAGAAGCGCCACGGCGAGGGGAAAAAAAAAATCCGCAAAAGCGGAGATGCTGCCCTCCCGGGCGTCGCCCCAGGGCCCGGCGTACCGATTTTCGAGGCAATCCGCCAAAATTTCCGTTTTTCCTGAGTCAGGCTGTAACCCTTCAGGTGGGAATGCTGCACTCGGAGAGGATCTCCTTTCATGTGCTATCCGGACTCTCTCACTCCCTTTTGCTAGGTCTTGCCTGGCTACAGAGACATGAACCCATCCTGAATTGGGGATCTGGTGACGTGCTCCGTTGGGGACAGGATTGTCATGAGACTTGCCTGGTTCCGGTTCGTCTGGCTCGACCTCCATCTACTCCGGCTAATCTACCTGGTCTGCCGGCACACTACTGGTCCTATGCGGACGTCTTCGACAAGAAGGAAGCTGAGACACTACCACCTCATAGGCTGTATGATTGCCCTATCGACCTGGTACCCGTTGCTTCTCCTCCCCGCGGGCGTATCTACCCCTTGTCGCTGGCTGAGACCCGGGCCATGACTGAGTACATCGAGGAGAATCTTGCTAGGGGATTCATCCAGAAATCTACTTCCCCGGCTGGAGCAGGATTCTTCTTCATTAAAAAGAAAGACGGCTCGCTTCGGCCGTGTATTGAATACAGGGGTCTTAACCAGATTAACATCAAGAATATGTACCCCCTGCCTCTAATCTCGGAGCTGTTCGAGTGCCTTAAAGGCGCAAGGGTCATCACCAGGCTCGATCTTCGTGGGGCATACAATTTGGTCCGGATCCGCCAGGAAGACGAGTGAAAGACGGCATTCAACACCCGGGACGGTCACTATGAATACCGCGTGATGCCCTTTGGTCTCTGTAATGCCCCAGCCGTCTTCCAGGAGCTGGTTAACAACATCTTCCGTGATCTCTTGTATTCTTGCGTAGTGGTGTACCTGGATGATATCTTGGTCTTCTCTCCGGATCTGCCCACACACCGGAGGAATGTTCGTCAGGTTCTGCTAAGGCTCCGGCAGAATCGTCTCTACGCAAGACTTGAGAAATGTCTCTTCGAACAGACTTCCCTTCCGTTCCTGGGATATATTATCTCCGAGACTGGTCTTCGGATGGACCCCGAGAAGTTTTCTGCCGTCTTAAAATGGCCCCGACCGGAGGCGTTGAAGGCGATTCAGCGATTCCTGGGCTTCGCAAATTATTACCGCCTCTTCATCCCTCATTTCTCCTTTCGGACTGCTCCCATCTCCACGCTCACCCGTAAGGGAGCAAATCCCAAGGAATGGACTTCCGAAGCGGAGGAGGCCTTCGTCTCCCTAAAACAAGCTTTCTCCTCCGCCCCTGTGCTGCACCGTCCGGATTGCAACAAGCAGTTCTTCCTGGAGGTTGATGGTTCCTCCTCCGGAGCCGGAGCGGTGCTCACCCAGAAATCCCCATCCGGGAGAATGGTAACCTGTGGCTTCTTCTCCAAGCTCTTCTCCTCATCGAGCGCAACTACTCCATAGGAGATCGTGAGCTGCTTGCCATCAAATTGGCGCTGGAGGAGTGGCGCTACCTGCTGGAAGGGGCTCTGCACCCGGTGATCATCTACACAGATCACAAAAACCTGGCCTCTTTACAAAACGCCCAGAGACTCAATCCGCGTCAGGCCCGGTGGTCTCTGTTCTTTGCCAGTAAGTGTAGGGATAGTCCAGGCGGAAAGGAAAATAAAATGGCAAATCTACTGTATTACTGAAGCTAGAAACGGAGGGTGCTGTGCCTGATACTGCGTGTGCCAATCGGATGTCCTTGAACTGTCCAGTAAACTTTTGTTGGTTAAAATGAATTGGATGTGCACTGAGTTGTGTACGGCTGTTCCTAAATATGTATTTAGTGCCCCAAAGTCGTAGTCTATATGCCTTTAAGATGTAGCAGAGCCAGCAGCTGCCTGATTGTGCAAACATAATGTTAATATTTTAGTTTGTAGATAATGTACACGAGAATTCAGTACATACACACGTGGTCAAAATTGTTGATACTCCTCATTTAATGAAAGAAAAACCCACAATGGTCACATAAATAACTTGAATCTGACAAAAATAATAATAAATTAAAAATCTATGAAAATGAACAAAATGAAAGTCAGTCATTGATTTTTAACCCTGCTTCCACAGAATTTTAAAAAAAATGAAACTCATGAAATAGACCTGGACAGAAATGATGGTACCCCTGAAAATAATGTGACAAAAGGGACATGATAAATCAAGTTGTGTCCACTAATTAGCATCACATGTGTCTACAATCTTGTAATCAGTTAGTGGGCCTGTATATAGGGCTACAGATACTCACTGTGCTGTTTGGTGACATGGTGTGTACCACACTCAACATGGACCAGAGGAAGCAAAGGAAAGAGTTGTCTCAGGAGATTAGAAACAAAATTAGAGACAAGCATGTTAAGGGTAAAGGTTATAAGACCATCTCCAAGCAGCTTGATGTTCCTGTGACTACAGTTGCACATATTATTCAGAAATGTAAGATCCATGGGAGTGTAGCCAACCTCCCTGGACATAGCCGCAGGAGGAAAATTGATGACAAATCAAAGAGACGGATAATACGAATGGTAACAAAAGAGCCCAGGATAACTTCTAAAGAGATTAAAGGTGAACTTCAAGCTCAAGGAACATCAGTGTCAGATCGCACCATCCGTCGTTGTTTGATCCAAAGTGGACTTCATGGGAGACGACCAAGGAGAACACCATTGTTGAAAAAAAGTCATAAAAAAGCCAGACTGGAATTTCCCAAACTACATGTTGTCAAGCCACAAAGCCTCTGGGAGAATGTCCTATGGAATGATGAGACAAAAATGGAAGTTTTTGGCAAGGCACATCAGCCATGTTCACAGACGGAAAAATGAAGCATATCAAGAAAAGAACACTGTCCCTACTGTGAAACATGGAGGAGGCTCTGTTATGTTCTGGGGATGGTTTGCTGCATTTGGCACAGGGTGTCTTGAATCTGTGCAGGGTACAATGAAATCTCAAGACTATCAAGGGATTCTAGAGAGAAATTTGCTGCTCAGTGTCAGAAAGCTTGGTCTCAGTCGCAGGTCATGGGTCTTACAACAGGATAATGACCCAAAACACACAGCTAAAAACACCCAAGAATGGCTAAGAGGAAAACATTGGACTATTCTGAAGTGGCCTTCTATGAGCCCTGACCTAAATCCTATTGAGCATCTTTGGAAAGAGCTGAAACACGCCGTCTGGAAAAGGCAACCTTCAAACACGAGACAACTGGAGCAGTTTGCTCATGAGGAGTGGGCCAAAATACCTGTCGAGAGGTACAGAAGTCTCATTGACAGTTACAGGAATCGTTTGATTGCAGTGATTGCCTCAAAAGGTTGTTCAACAAAATATTAAGTTAAGAAGAACCATCATTTCTGTCCAGGCCGATTTCATGAGTTTATTTTTTTTTTAATTCTGTGGAAGCAGAGTTGGAAAGCAATGTCTGACTTTCATTTGTTCATTTCAAAGATTTTAGTTTATTATTACTAATAACTGACTAATTTCAGTCTGTCTTGGAGTTTCCTATAGCTTGTAACATGTCATAGATATAATTACATATATCTTTTCCCCCATGCACTTGCACTTTAGTCTATTTACATGTACGCACGTTCCATATACTTGTTGTGTATTACAGTATTTGGCATTATATGGATATACTATGTATACTGTATATCCATTTGATGTATCGTCACTCATTTTATTATTCCTGCACTTTCTTTACTTTTCTATCATTAATAAATAGGTTTTCCTATAATTCAGTCTCACTCCTGTGCACTTATTTTTTATTATACTTTATTTTTTATTAATTATTTTTTCACTTTCAATATGGGACTTCTAGCACTTATATATCAATATGGCGATCTAATATTTTTATTTGTGTATTCTTCTGAGTGTACATCCTCTTTTTTCCCCTCATTAATAGTATAATTGCCAGACCTGAAATACCAAGCACTTTCCACCTATTGTGTCCCCCATTTCCTTGTAGATTGTAAGCTTGCGAGCAGGGACCTCACTCCTGATGTAACTGTTTAAACTGTCTTACCTTGTATTGAATTTATTGTTTGTATATGTCCCCGCTTAATTGTAAAGTGCTGCGGAATATGTTGGCGCTATATAAATAAAAATTATTATTATTATTATTATTATTATGTCCACTTTATCACTGGGGTTCTGTTTATATAATATAACTTCTATTTTTTTATCCCCAGTTGGTTATTAATTATCTAATGATTTGCACTGTTTTCATTCTCATACACCTTTCTATGATTATATCAAGGGACGACCATCATGACACTTCCTTGCTTCCTTTATGACTGAAGTATTGATTAATGGCTCTATGCTGGGGAGATCTTATGATGTGCTTATCCTTACTTGGATTTGGTGCATCTCTTTCCATACTGCGATAAGCTTTCCCGTGGTGTGCGCTTTCGGTTGCAGGCCGAATTAGGTTGCCGTGATGACGTGTCCTCGAACGTCACTTCTCCCCTCCTCCCGGGCTGACGCGTCGGCCGGTGGGCGGGGCCTGGTGACATGGTACGCTGATGCTGCGGCTTCTGGAAGCGCCGATGCAGCCACACGTGAGTACACTGAGCACGGCCCAATATAAGGGAGCTTCCCTGCCCCCTATGTATCCTTCCCCCCGAAGAAGCGGCACGTAAAACGCGCGTTGGGGTTGTCCTTTTTCTCACAGTCACCAGGTTGTATTGCTTCTTCCCTCCACTCCCTATATACCTGCCGTGTTATGATGTCTTATGTTTGCTTTATGCTGAATGGATCTCTCTTGACACTACAGTCTATATTGCATTTTAATCAGAACTCAGCTATATGTCTTCTCGTCATAACTCCTGGTCTTCCTAGGGTTTTTGTGGAAGTGTTACCATATTGAGTTTTAATTTTTTTTGCTTCAAGGTTATATACAGCACTATCTGTGGACTCTGTTTCCTCATATATATTGCATGCAACACTTTATAGCCTCTACTGATAGTTTATTCTCTTGACAGGTTTTCATACTGTTGAGTTTATTTGTGTGACTCTATACCTTGGGTCCTCACTATCACTAATTGCTATATTATTATTATTTTTTCTATTTCATGTGACACTTTACAGATTTTTTCTGATTGATTGGATAGGCCTTCTATGCCTTTATATTATCCTTGTATGTGCTGATACCTATTACCTCGCTCATACTCTCGGTCATACTCCCAACCTACAGACTGTGGGATCCTTCTATTTACTTCTCCTTTTTTAGTACTGTGTTTTTTACTGACTGTTTTAATGAATTGAAATAAATATTGATTTTATTGGCATCTATTCTTCATTTATTTTGATTGGATTGCTTTAAGACTGAAGTATTGCATTTAATAGGCCCCTTTACGCCTTTGGATTAAAATGTGATATGTTGCAGTTGTGCAAAGTACTTATGCAAAAGACATGTAAATTATACTTGTGACGAATGCAAACAGTAAATTTAGCACCGTGAACCTTATTTACCATTTTATATAGAAAAACTGAACTTTTTATTTATTTATTTATTTATTTTTTTAAATATATTTACATACAGTTTGATGTGACTAGTAATAGTTTACAGTTATATAAAGATTATTTTTTATGTGCAAAGGTGCAATATGCATGAATATTGCAATAAGGTCATGTAACATTTTTTGATACAATAAAAATTAAGTTTTGATTTCATTTTTCATTTGTTTATGAACAACCATGTTCACATACAGTATAATAATGCAACAGGTATTCAAATAAAACACTTAAATTAGCTAAAAATCAAGACTTTAATATGTCCGGTCAAAAATGACCGGAACATTATAAGTGTATAGTAGACCCGAACAGAACAGCAGGGTTAAGTCAAAACAATTTGAGCAACTCAGAATTTGTTTCACATTTTTTAGACTTTTTAAGTTTGTGGAAGCAGTGGCACAGAGAACGCGGACTCAGTGGTACAATAAAACAAGTGGTTTATTAACTATTTACAAAATTATTAAATTATATATCAATGACAATACAGACAGTGTAGAGCGATCTCTGCGCTCTCTCTCTGTCTCTTGCTTGTGGTCACCGTCTGGCCCTGTTTCTGGGCCTGTTTATCTGAACGATGCCCTATAAAATATCAAACGTAGCGCTACAGCACTAACAAGTATGACACCAATAGCTTAGCTGTCGACTAGATATCCTTGATTTTCCCTGACACAGGTAACCACTGTCTGTTACGCTCACTAAACCTTGCGTGGCTCAGTTATACTCCTACTGAGCTTCACACCAAGAACATGTGCTGAGTACAATTACCACTGTAACATCAATATTCACATAAAGTATATGCAACATACATCGTTGTACAGGGTCGGACTGGGGTGTCTGGGGCCCACAGGGAGAACTGACTCTAGGGGCCCACCTACAGCCATATGCAAATATCTGTTATCCGCTATCCCTGTTATAGTGGAGCATTGACTGGCGGCTCCTGCACATCTACTGTGCGACACTAACTGGGATGTAGAATTACGGTAGTTTGCATTAAAGGGGTTCTTTGGTTAAAACAAGTTATCACCGATCCATGGGATCCACAGGATCGGTGATCACTTATTGATCGTTTGGGTCCGAACATTGGAAAACGCGCCTATCAGAAGAATGGGGAAGTTTCATCCCTGACAGGACACTTATCCCCATTTTAAAATGCAGCTTCCAAAAAAGAGCAGCGCTCACAGTCACTGAGGGAATGAATGGATCAGTGGTCACATCTCACCACTGACATTATACACAGGAGCTCTGTATATAGTGCACAGGTAATACAGTGGTCACCAGTGACATTATACACAGGAGCTCTGTATATAGTGTACAGATAATACAGTGGTCACCAGTGACATTATACACAGGAGCTCTGTATATAGTGTACAGGTAATACAGTGGTCACCAGTGACATTATACACAGGAGCTCTGTATATAGTGTATAGTGTACAGGTAATACAGGGATCACCAGTGACATTATACACAGGAGCTCTGTATATAGTGTACAGTGTACAGGTAATACAGTGACCACCAGTGACATTATACACTGGAGCTCAGTATATAGTGTCAGTGTACAGGTAATACAGGGTTCACCAGTGACATTATACACAGGAGTTCCGTATATAGTGTCAGTGTACAGGTAATACAGTGATCACCAGTGACATTATACACTGGAGCTCTGTATTTAGTGTACAGGTATTACAGTGGTCACCAGTGACATTATACACAGGAGCTCTGTATATAGTGTACAAGTAATACAGTGGTCACCGGTGACATTATACACAGGAGCTCTGTATATAGTGTACAGGTAATACAGTGATCACCAGTGATATTATACACAGGAGCTCAGTATATAGTGTACAAGTAATACAGTGGTCACCAGTGACATTATACACAGGAGCTCTGTATATAGTGTACAGGTAATACAGTGGTCACCAGTGACATTATACACAGGAGCTCTGTATATAGTGTACAGATAATACAGTGGTCACCAGTGACATTATACACAGGAGCTCTGTATATAGTGTACAGGTAATACAGTGGTCACCAGTGACATTATGCACAGGAGCTCTGTATATAGTGTACAGGTAATACAGTGGTCACCAGTGACATTATACACAGGAGCTCTGTATATAGTGTACAGGTAATACAGTGGTCACCAGTGACATTATACACAGGAGCTCTGTACATAGTGTATAGTGTAAGGTAATACAGTGATCACCAGTGACATTATACACAGGAGCTCTGTATATAGTGCACAGGTAATACAGTGGTCACCAGTGACATTATACACAGGAGCTCTGTATATAGTGTACAGATAATACAGTGGTCACCAGTGACATTATACACAGGAGCTCTGTATATAGTGTACAGGTAATACAGTGGTCACCAGTGACATTATACACAGAAGCTCTGTATATAGTGTATAGTGTACAGGTAATACAGGGATCACCAGTGACATTATACACAGGAGCTCTGTATATAGTGTCAGTGTACAGGTAATACAGTGGTCACCAGTGACATACACAGAAGCTCTGTATATTGTGTATACATAATACAGTGATCACCAGTGACATACACAGGAGTTCTGTATATACTATACACACACGTGGTCAGAATTGTTGGTACCCCTCATTTAATGAAAGAAAAACCCACAATGGTCACAGAAATAACTTGAATCTGACAAAAGTAATAATAAATTAAAAATCTATGAAAATGAACAAATGAAAGTCAGACATTGCTTTTCTGCTTCCACTGAATTTTAAAAAAAATTAAACTAATGAAATAGGCCTGGACAGAAATGATGGTACCCCTGAAAATAATGTGACAAAAGGGACATGTTAAATCAAGTTGTGTCCACTAATTAGCATCACAGGTGTCTACAATCTTGTAATCAGTCAGTGGGCTTGTATATAGGGCTACAGATACTCACTGTGTTGTTTGGTGACATGGTGTGTACCACACTCAACATGGACCAGAGGAAGCAAAGGAAAGAGTTGTTTCAGGAGATTAGAAAGAAAATTATAGAAAAGCATGTTAAAAGGTAAAGGTTATAAGACCATCTCCAAGCAGCTTGATGTTCCTGTGACTACAGGTGCACATATTATTCAGAAATTTAAGATCCATGGGACTGTAGCCAACCTCCCTGGACGTGGCCGCAGGAGGAAAATTGATGACAAATCAAAGAGACGGATAATATGAATGGTAACAAAAGAGTCCAGGAAAACTTCTAAAGAGATTAAAGGTGAACTTCAAGCTCAAGGAACATCAGTGTCAGATCGTACTATCCACCGTTGTTTGATCCAAAGTGAACTTCATGTAAGACGACCAAGGAGAACACCATTGTTGAAAAAAAAAATAATAAAAAAGCCAGACTGGAATTTGCCAAACTACATGTTGACAAGCTACAAAGCTTCTGGGAGAATGTACTATGGACAGATGAGACAAAAATGGAAGTTTTTGGCAAGGCACATCAGCTCTATGTTCACAGATGGAAAAATGAAGCATATCAAGAAAAGAACACTGTCCCTACTGTGAAACATGGGGGAGGCTGTTATGTTCTGGGGCTGCTTTGCTGCATCTGGCACTATCAAAGGGATTCTAGAGAGAAATGTGCTGCCCAGTGTCAGAAAGCTTGGTCTCAGTCGCAGGTCATGGGTCTTGCAACAGGATAATGACCCAAAACACACAGCTAAAAACACCCAAGAATGGCTAAGAGGAAAACATTGGACTATTCTGAAGTGGCCTTCTATGAGCTCTGACCTAAATCCTATGGAGCATCTTTGGAAAGAGCTGAAACATGCCGTCTGGAGAAGGCAACCTTCACACACAAGACAACTGGAGCAGTTTGCTCATGAGGAGTGGGCCAAAATAGCTGTCGAGAGGTGCAGAAGTCTCATTGACAGTTACAGGAATGGTTTGATTGCAGTGATTGCCTCAAAAGGTTGTTCAACAAAATATTAAGTTAAGAAGAACCATCATTTCTGTCCAGGCCTATTTCATGAGGTTAATTTTTTTTTAAATTCTGTGGAAGCAGAAAAGCAATGTCTGACTTTGATTTGTTCATTTTCAAAAATTAGTAATTTATCAGATTCAAGTTATTTCTGTGACCATTGTGGGTTTTTCTTTCATTAAACGAGGGGTACCAACAATTTTGACCACGTGTGTAGTGTAAGTGTACATGTAATACACTGACTCACCAGTGATGTCTCTAGGTGAAGTCCTTCATCTTCGCTTTTCTTCTTCATCTGGCACAGACAGCCATCACTTCTTCCAGCCAGGAATCATCTCTGCAGAAAATAACACACAGTTATCAATAACTGATCTCTTCTAGAGAATATTCCCACTTTTCCCCCCGACTTCTACACTACACCAGTTGAAGAAAAAAAGCAACATAGTGCCGTCCTGCACAGTAACAGGACCCCTCTTTTGTCCCATCCCATGGAAAACAATTTCCTAAAAAGTAAATTATATTACAGAAGTAATAATGTAATAATAATAATTGGAATCTAAAGTAATAATGTTCCCCACTGGTCACCATAAACTAATAAAGTATGTTCCTCAATCTGGCTCCCAAACAGTAATTAAGTCCCTTGTCTAGCCAGGCACCCCCATATGTCCCTTCTGGCCACCATTTGTCTAGTGTGACCCCTCCATATATTTATCCTAGCACATGTGTATCGAGCCTGCCCCCTCCTATATACCCATCCTAGCCCCCCCATGTGGCCAGTCTGCCCTCCCCACATATCCATCCTTGCCTCCATGTTTCCAGCCTGCGCCCCCATATATCCCACCCATATATCCTCCATGTGTCCAGCCTGCCCTCTACATACACATCCTGGCCTCCATGTGTCCAGCCTCCCCCCCTCATAAATCCATACTGCCCTTACCCCCTGCATATATCCATCCTGACACCCCCCATATATCCAGCGTGCCCCTCCATATATTTATGCTAGCCCATGTGTATCGAGCCCGCCCCCCCCACGTATTCATCCTAGCCCCCCATGTGTCCAGTCTGTCCCCCCCCATATATCCATCCTGGCCTCCATGTTTTCAGCCTGCCCCCCCATATATCCATCCTGGCCTCCATGAGTCCAGCCTGCCCCCCCCATATATCCTTCCTGGCCTCCATGAGTCCAGCCTGCCCCCCCATATATCCATCCTGCCCCCCATATATCCATCCTGGCCTCCATGTGTCCAGCCTGCCCACCCCCCTTTGCCTGGGTCCAGCCAGGGTTCCCCCTTGTGTGTCCAGCCAGGGCCCCCCCTTGTGTGTCCAGCCAGGGCTCCCCCTTGTGTGTCCAGCCAGGGCTCCCCCTTGTGTGTCCAGCCAGGGCTCCCCCCCTTGTGAGTCCAGCCAGGGCTCCCCCCTTGTGTGTCCAGCCGGGGTTCCCCCTTGTGTGTCCAGCCAGGGACCCCGTTGCGTATCCAGCCAGGGCTCCCCCCTCCTGTGTCCAGCTTGGCCCCCCCCTCATGTGTCCAGCTTGGCCCCCCCTCGTGTGTCTAGCCAGGGTTCCCCCTTGTGTGTCCAGCCAAGGCCCCCCCTCCTGTGTCCAGCCAGGGTTCCCCCCTCTTGTGTCCCGCCAGGGTTCCCCCCTTGTGTGTCCCGCCAGGGTTCCCCCCTTGTGTGTCCCGCCAGGTTCCCCCTTGTGTGTCCAGCCAGGGTTCCCCCCTTGTGTGTCCAGTCAGCTACCCCCTTGTGTGTCCAGCCAGGCTACCCTCTTGTGTGTCCAGCCAGGGTTCCCCCTTGTGTGTCTATCCAGGACCACCGCTTTTGTGTCCAGTTGGCTCCCCCCTTGTGTGTCCAGCCAGCCTACCCCCTTGTATGTCCAGCTGGGCTCGCCTTGTGTGTCCAGCCAGGGTTGCCCTTTGTGTGTCCAGGGAGGGTTCCCCCCCTGTGTGTCCAGCCAGGCTACCCCCTTGTGTGTCTGTCCAGCTGGGTCCCCCCTTGTGTGTCTGTCCAGCTGGGCCCCCCCTTGTGTGTCTGTCCAGCTGGGCCCCCCCTTGTGTGTCCAGCTGGGCCCCCCCCTTGTGTGTCCAGCTGGCCCCCGCCTTGTGTGTCCAGCCAGTGGGTCCAGACCATTACACAAACACACACACACACACACACACCTCTTACCTTCCTGAGCTCCCGTGCGGTGTCCTCCTTCTCCTGAGTTGCGCGCCTCCTTCACAGCAGGCGCATGACGATGACGTCATACACCTACCGGCGAAGGGAGACACGCAGCTTCAGCTGCTTTACTGGGACGTGCGCCGCGGTGGTTCAGGTAATGAACGCTGCGTGCGCGCGTCCCTGCATACACTGTGCCTGCGCTTTTAAAGGGCCCGTGCCCCTTAAAACCGCAGGATTTTTTTTTGTTCTCTTCTCCCCCCTCTACTTTGCAGCAGGGGGCGGGGCCCACCGGGAAATTTCCCGGTATCCCGCCAGCCCAGACCGACCCTGTCGTTGTATGAATATTGGTATAAATGCACACTAATCTATAATAGTTAAAGATAGACTGGACTGTCAGCCAATGGTGTCTGGGTCGAATCAGTATGGGCCTCCGTCAACCTGCTCTATTTTCCCATGGCAGTCGCCGCCCCAGACCCTAACAGGAGCCCACACTACACTTTCCTGCAAGGATGAAAGTCTCACACTGTGGGCCATAGTCAATTTCTTCTACCACAGACCTTCTGTCCTTGCCTCCAATTTCCAGAGAGAGACAACTCATGCTCCCTTCTGCTCACATAACCGAATTTCTGTCCTTCCAATTGGGTCTACGCTCACACGACCGAATTTCCATTTCTGCAATCGGGTCTGTGCTATCTGCTATCTTTAGCCTCGACAATCAGGATCTCCTAGCCTCTGTAAGTGACTCGCCCAGGGTGATGGGGATGACTCGGTACCCGGGCCTTTCGCCTGACCTTCGGGATGTCACGGTGGTCGGCTCCCGGGCCCGTACTCTGGGGTCAGCTTTTAAAAAGGGATTGGTTTGTTTATTAGTTTTATTAAAGTTCGTGACGCCACCTGTGGTTTCTGGTGAGATTCACCAGCGCTGCGGCAGTCCACTGAGGCCGGTGATAAGGCAGCTTAGATGGTATCGCTTCCCACAGGTGGAGCAGGGCCTCAGGGCAGCGTAGGAGGGGGGATGCAGGGCAGGCGAGACAAATCCAGGTCAGAGCAAGAACAGGGACGGACATGATAGTCATTTCAGTACCTTTTACTGGTGGAAATTCAGACACATCCCAGAGCACTGTAGGGTGAAGGGTGCATATCAGAATCCTCCCCAATGAGCGGGTGTAGGGCCTCCTGTTTCTTGCCTCTGCGTAGTAAGTTTCTGACCTGCCTGGAGCTAGGCCTAACTTTGTCTCTGTCCTGCGCTGGCTGACCTTGTGGTAGGGCCTTTTCTTGGAATACATGCTCCCAGCTTACGGGGCCTATGTGTCTCCTGGCTCTGTTACGTATCAGCACTTTAGCGATCCTGGGACCTGTAGTTCTCCAGGGATTCCGGTTATACCTTACTGGGTCATAGAGATCCCGGTAAGCTCGGATCCGGTGTCCGGTAATGCTTCGGGGTGAGCTAGTTAAGCTCCTTTGCCCCCTATGTACTAACTTCTCCACTTGCCTTCGGCCTTCTCGGGCCCTCACTAGGCTATACACACTAACGGCAGCTTGCCACGCTTCACCGATCTTATGGCGCCGGCACACCTAAGCTCACTATTCAGAGCTACAACTGAGTCTGGACTGTGCTCCACTGCAGGAACTCTCTCAACAGACTTGACTAGGCTGAGCTCAACTCTGTATTCAGGTCTGTGCTTGCTGAACTCTCCAGAGGAACTGAACTGCCTGGCTCCACCTTCCCTTTTTATATCTGTAACGGGCTCCCTCTGCTGGTCTGAGGTGGAAGGTGGAGATGTGTGAATGTTTATGGGGGCCTCTTGTGGAGGATTCCATCAATGCACTCTTCCAGGATCTGTGATACCAAGCGCAGCTGGGCGTCACATTCCCCCCTAGCAAAGCTTAGCACTCCCGGTACATTTTATAACAATAAGAAACATTAACAATCTTCCCTTTATGGGAGGCACCAAGCTTAAACGTTGCATAATAATATCAACAAATACAAAGTGTCCTCAGAATTCAAGTCTCTTGTGGTGAGGTTCCCAAACAGGATGTCCATCTCACAGAGTACTTGGTGGTGAGGGACCTGTCCCAAACCCTCAACGTAGCCCCTGGGGTGGCTGCAGGGCATGGAGATCCCGAGTTGGACCTCCAATAGAGCCACTCCAGACAGGTTTTCCTTCGGTGGTCATCTAAAGGGGCACTCCTGGGAGCGCAATTATATGCAATAAATAGTTTTTGGGCTGCACACAGTCCTCAGCCACGAAGTTCTTTATGCAAACAATAAAGGAATTAATCAGGTAAAGTGTCCATGTCACTTGAACTGTTCAATAATAAAGCAAAGCACAAAATAATATACATTAGTACAGTACATTATAATTTAATACCCCAAGGGTAACTATCTACATTTGTCAGAGGTTAGCTATCTTACTGCTTGTACCTGAGAGGGGGTTTACCTCGCGTGCTACGTGTTGATCTGCGTAGTGCGGTGGTCTGTGCGGTATCAATGTCTGTACTATCAATTACCCTACCAGTTCTACGTGTGACTATGTTGTAAAACTGCCTTAACCTCTCTCTGGAACTGGTAAGTCTACCATTGGCTGGGCCTTCTTGCTCTACTCCTGCCGGGGATCCTTCGTCCGGGGATTCTTCTTGAGCTGGCTCTTCTGCGGCACTAGGCTCTTCTGCAGCACTTACAGGTTCAACTTGCTGTGGAGGGTCTTCTGGTTGTTGAAAGAATTGGAGTATTGGAAAGATTACTGCTCCTCCTAGTTGGGGCCAATCTGCTGGGAAGTCTCCTAAGTCAGTATGGATTACTGCTTCTTTAGGCTCCTCCTGGATAATGAAAGGCACTTCTTCTTGGGGTTTCAGTAGATTTGGACATAACTTTAGATGGTCCCTGGATACTGTGGCAGTTGTCCTTCCTCCATCTCGACTAATTATGCAGGTCTTCTTATTATCAAATCTTGACTTCAGCACAGTGTAGGGTTCTTTCTCTCACTGGTCATCAAGTTTGTGGTTCCTTCTTTTCCTTTTCAATACTATTTCACCAGGTGTGAAAGGCTCTGTGGGTGCACGTTTATTGTAGTGGGCCTCTTGCTTATCCCTCACCCAGGTGAGACTGTCCTCGACACAGGCTTGTACCCTTCTGTACTGCTCTTGTCTGGTCATGTCCCAGTCCTCAGTGGTGACATCCGCTTCTGGTTCTACTACACCAAGCTCCAGATCCATAGGCAACTTCCCAGGTCTTGCACGCATAAGATATGCCGGAGTACAATTGGTGGAACTCACGGGTATGTGGTTGTACAGATCCACTAGGTCAGGTAGTAGGTCTGGCCACTGATTTCTCTCCTCAAGTGGTATGATCTTCAGCAGGTCGATGATGATGTTGTTCATCTTTTCACAGAAACCGTTGGTTTGTGGGTGGTACGGTGTAGTTCTTATCTTTTTACACCCGTACAGATGGCACAACTCCTTAAACAATTCAGCCTCAAAGGCCGGGCCTTGGTCCATCAGCACCTGCTCAGGGTATCCATGGAGTCCGCAGAAACACGCCTGGAAGGTCTTTGCTGCTGTCTCCGCCGTCAGGTCCTTGACGGGGGCGACCACCAGGAACCTAGAGTAGTGATCCACCATGGTCAGGGCGTAGGAGTACCCTGACCTGCTGGGTGACAACTTGACATGGTCCAGGGCCACGATCTCCAGGGGTCGAATCGTCTTGATGGGTTGCAGGGGTGCCTTCTGGCTGCTGTAGTCTTTTCTTCTGAGGCCACAGGGTCCACAGTCTTGGCACCACTGCTCAATGGAGCTGCGCATTACTACCCTGTAGAATCGACACTTCAGCAGGGTCTCTAGCTTTTTCCAGCCAAAGTGTCCCGCCTAATCGTGGTAGGCCTCCAACACCATTTCTTGCGGCCCGCCCGGTATTTAATTGTAAATTGGTAATTTGGCAGCTGAGCCATCCATCGTTGTTCCAGTGCTCCTAGCTTGGCTGTTTCAAGATGGGTCAAAGGGTTGTTATCAGTGAAGGCAGTGAACTTGCTGGAGGCCAGGTAGTGCTTAAATCTTTCAGTGATGGCCCAGACCAAGGCCAGGAACTCCAAATTGAAGCTGCTATAGTTCTCTGGGTTCCTCTCGGTCGGGCGGAGCTTCCTGCTTGCGTATGCGATTAACTTCTCCTGGCCATTCTGCTTCTGACTTAAGACAGCTCCCAGCCCTTCGTTGCTGGCATCTGTATACAGCAGGAACGGTTGGCTGTAGTCAGGGTAGGCTAGGATCTCATCGCCTGTCAGGATCTCCTTCATCTCCTGAAATGACTCGACTTGCTCCTTACCCCAGTGGAATGGGGGATTTCTGCCTTTGGGGGACTGCCCTACCAGGAGGTCTTGCAGAGGGGCTGCTTTCTTAGTATAGTCTTTTACAAACCTCTGGTAGTATCCTACTAGTCCCAGGAACTGATGCACCTCCTTGAGGTTCTTCGGCTCCGGCCACTTCTGGATGACAGCGAACTTCTCCGGGTCTGGTGCTACCCCTTCCGGACTGACAATGTGCCCCAGGTACTGTACCTTTCTCTTGAGCAGGTGGCACTTTGAGGGCTTCAGCTTCATCCCATACCGGGACAGTGAATCAAATACCTCTGCCAGGTGTTTCAAGTGGTCCTCGTACGTTCTGGAGTACACTATCACGTCATCCAGGTATAGTAACACAGTCTCGAAGTTGCGGTGTCCCAGGCAGCACTCCATCAATCTTTGGAACGTTCCAGGGGCATTGCAGAATCCAAACGGCATACTGTTGAACTCGCAGAGTCCCATCGGGGTTGTAAAGGCCGTCTTCTCCCGATCCTCCTCAGCCACAGCTACTTGCCAGTACCCACTAGTGAGGTCAAGGGTGGAAAAGTAATTTGCAGACTTTAAGGCAGCTAGGGACTCCTCTATGTGTGGTAAAGGGTATGCATCTTTATGTGTAATGCGATTTACTTGTCGGTAATCTACACACATTCTCATGCTCCCATCCTTTTTCCTAACTAGCACTAGGGGAGCTGCCCAGGGACTACAACTATCCCTTATTACCCCCGCCTTTCTCATGTCGTGCCACATTTCCTTAGCCTTCTGGTAGTGAGCTGGTGGTATAGGCCTGTAACGTTCATTGATTGGGGCATGGTCGCCTGTGGGGATATGATGTTGAACCCCCTTAATCCTCCCGAAGTCAAGTGGATGTTTACTGAACACCTGCGAGTATTCTTGAACCACCCGGTGTACACCCTGTTTTTGATGGGCAGAAGTGGTGTCTGTCCCAACATGGAGCTGTTGACACCAATCCTCCACCTGGGTTGCAGGGTCATTATCCTCCACTTCATCTGGTGAGGCTAAGGACTCCGCCTTGTGAATACAATTGTTATTTACAGCATGTAATTTGGCAACAGTGGCATAACGTGGCAATCTGACCTCATCTTCCCCACAGTTGAGAAGACGGACGGGCACCCTCCCATTGCGTACATCTACCACTCCTCTGGTGGTTAAGAGCGTGGGTCTGTGCTCGGAGCAAAGGGGTTCTACTACCGCCTGGTAGCTCTGTCCTCTAAGACCTATAGCAGCTCTACACCAGATGAGCATTTCACTCATTGGGGGGACGACAATGGGTGTGGGGTCCGTTACACGCACATTACCAATTTCACCTTCCGCTAACCTTACTTGCTGTTGGTACATCAGGACTCGGATCTCCTTCTGCAGCGCCCTCCTCTGTCCTGGTCTGGCAGTGTCAGCTATCTGTTGGAGCAAGAACACAACCTCTCCCAAACAGTTACCAACAATGTTTGCTTCGGGGTGAGCTAGTTAAGCTCCTCTGCCCCCTATGTACTAACTTATCCACTCGCCTTCTGCCTTCTCGGGCCCTCACTAGGCTATACACACTAACGGCAGCTTGCCGCGCTTCACCGATCTTATGGCGCCGGCACACCTAAGCTCACTATTCAGAGCTACAACTGAGTCTGGACTGTGCTCCACTGCAGGAACTCTCTCAACAGACTTGACTAGGCTGAGCTCAACTCTGTATTCAGGTCTGTACTTGCTGAACTCTCCAGAGGAACTGAACTGCCTGGCTCCACCTTCCCTTTTTATATCCCTAACGGGCTCCCTCTGCTGGTCTGAGGTGGAAGGTGGAGATGTGTGAATGTTTATGGGGGCCTCTTGTGGAGGATTCCATCAATGCACTCTTCCAGGATCTGTGATACCAAGCGCAGCTGGGCGTCACATAAGGACTCTGCACCCCTTGCTTAATCCACATCCAATATTGATCTTGTGTTTCTGGACACACTCATCACCTACGTCAGGCCTAGCTACCACAGGTGACTTGTTACAAGTCGGGGCAACGACTGACTTCCTGGCCTGACCCCTGTGGCTTTTGTATTTTTCTGCTGCAGATCACATGTCCCCTGTGTACCTAGCTCTGCTTTCCTCTCATTCAGCCTGCCTTCTGTCCTTTGGTTCCAATACCCTTTCAGGGTCCTACACCTATATTCCTGATCACTACATGGCAGCATCTGCCCACAAATACCTTACAGCTCATTTCTATTATATGAATCACTCACTCTCCTTACATTCCTCCTCTCTTTAAGCTCATCAGTACTTGGATGAGAAAGGTTACTTATGCTCTAGATGCTCCTTGGCGGTGGTCTCAGAGTCACCAATATCCAAACACACTCCTGTGTCTGCTGTATTACATACTGCCATATGAAATCATCTTCCGCATACCTCCTGGGTGAAACACCAGTGTTGGTACATTCAGATCTGTGAGGTCCCTCCTGACCTGTCTCTTCTGGGACACTGAGGCCCTGAAACACTCTTCCTGTGATTTTGACCTCTACCCTACCCTCTAAGCTAGCCCCGGTCATTCTCTCTTCATCAGACACACATATCGGTAGCATGTAAGGGTGCCGCACTCTCTCTGGTGCGACGTCTTCTCCTTTCGGGGTGTACTCTCCTTGTCACTCGATGAGGAACAGCCTCCGATGCGTAGTCCAATTTTCCCCAAGGGTGCTTCACTTGAACCAAAACTCGATTCCCCAGCTGTAATGGTGCCTCCTGCACAGGAGTTACTACAGGATGCCTTTTCCCCTGGGGCTTCTGTACAATCTTAAGTCTCAGTGTTTCTAACCGATGTTGGTGTTCCCACACCAAAGTTGTGGTGTTTATCTACGTACTATCTTCCTCTGGATCAAGCTCTAGCTCAGTAACCTTACGGCTGTTACGTCCAAACAGCAACGTGTAAGGCGTGTACCCTGTCGTAGCATGAACCCGGTTACTGTACACCCAGACCAGTTCTGGTACAAATTCAGGCCATTTCATTTTCCTGTGTCACGGTGTAGGGGAATGCTGGTGAGGAAATAGCAGATACGGGCTGGGTGAGCAGGGAAAACTAATCTGTCCCTAGACTGGGAACCCTGAATAGCCCTGACCCCAAAAGTATCTCTGATGGTGAGAAGGTTCGGGTCTCCACCCTAAGCCCTAACTCCTCCACAAGACCTGCGCTAATTCCCCAAACCTCCCTCCGCAGAACAAAGGTACAGCAATCTCAAAGGAAAGGACTTCAGCAGCACAAACGAACAGCACTGCACAGCACGGCTTCCAGGTATAGAGTGAAACTCTATCAGCTGCACCACCTGGTGGAAGGCGAGGCTACTTAAAGGCTAAGGGGAGGAGACACACAGAAACTCACATCCACCAGGACATGGCAATAGAATTGGCATGAACCCATGCAGTACAAGAGGGAATTTCACAGTTTAAGTTACAGCGGCATCTAGAATAGACCGCAGACACACAGCGCTAGACAGCGTGTGACATCCTGTCATCTTCCTGTTGTCCTCCACAATTCTCAGAATGTAGATAAAGTTCTGTTGAAACGTTCACAGTCCCCATTTCTCTATGGGTGGTAGGGTGTAGTTCTGGAATTCTCAATGTTGTACAGTTGGTGCAATTCATCCATGACTTTTCCATGAAAACAGGCTCCCATCTCAGAGTGAATTCTTTTTGGACACCCGTATACGCAGATGAAGTCATGACAGATGGCACAGGCTGCTGACTCGGCTTTTTGATTCCCGGTGGGAGTCATGACTGCTAACTTATTAAAATGATCCATCATCACCAGACAGTACAGACAACCATTATCGGAGTGGCTGATCTTAAGATAGTCCACCATCAGCACTTCCAAAGGGAAAGAAAACCTCTTCACCTATATAGATGCTCTGTGTTTAGGGGGTTTAGTCATCTCACCCTGATGGGATTTCCGGTAATCTTCTTTCACCACTTGATTTACTTGTGGCCAATACAGAAGCCGTTGTAGCCAGTGGAAAGTTCTCTCTGTTCTGAAATGGGTATCACTCTCATGGACTTCCTTCTTCACTGTGGGCTTCATTCCTTGTGAAATCATTAGCAGATTACAATGAGGCAATCTGGGCTACCGCCTAGGGCCAAAGGCACCGGGGGTCCTTTGGCCATATTGTCCTCATTATAATGGTTTTTTTCACCACTGTCGGCAGTGGACTTCTCCGGAGAGGGAGCTTTCCTAAAGCTCAGCTGCCAGCAACTCACAATGGTTTGCTGGCATCTACAAGGCTATGTGTGTATGTGCTCTTAGGAATAACAGAAGCTTTGGTCCTCTCCTCCACTTTTGGCTGAGATTTAGAGGATTAATCGGAGACATAGAACCGCTGTTCTCCACTTTGGAATCCAACCCTTCAGATATATGGTATATGATGTATAGTATTGATATACCAAAAATATCAGTAATAATCAATTAAATTCTAAAAGACATTAATCAATTTAAAATTTGTATTTATTTAGTTTAATTAAATCTGGCATGGAAGGATGAAGACGTGTTCTTGGAGAAGCCTTCAACTTTAGCAGGTGTTTCTTGCTGGTCAGGAGGCCACGAGTAGATGGTTCAAATCCTTCCATACGGGTACAGCATTGATGGTGGACATGCTGTAGTTTCTTCAGGGCGCTAGATGTGGCGGTTTTCTGTCCTCGAGATGTCTAAGGTGCCCTGGTGACAGCAGGCAAAAATGCAGCTTCCTCTGACAGTGCGAGCAGCCCTGGATAATCCACGCCGGCAGAATGATATCATCCGGCGGAAGATGGAACCTATGAGAAAAGATGTAAAACTAATGTAAGTAATGGGACTCCATATTAGAGGGTACTACTGTGGTGTCACTGTGGGAGAACATTAGAGGAATCTCATCACACAGAGGGCAGGGATCATTGTCAGTCATCATACATGTGACAATCCCACCACTGACAGATAACATCTGCTCCACATGACTTCTTCTCACTGACATCATACAACAGGGAGATTATTGTCACACTTACCTCGCCTACTTTCCCCCTCTTCTACTTTCTCTGTTTTTTCTTGTCTTCTCAGTTTTAGAAAATATTTTCTTTTCTTCTGAACTGGAGATTCTAATCAAAAAGTCAGAAAAAAATATTAATTATAAACTTCTAAAATATTTTCTTTGTATCTATATAGAGTTATGCAATTGATTAATATGCACCTGTAGCATTTCTGTGTGCCGCCATGTGGTGACTCCCCAAGGAAATATGTCCCCTTATTATCATGACATACTTGCAGCAAGCCACTGTGTTATCATATAATCAGTTAGATTAAACTTCAGTGTAACTTTCAAGAGCACCCATCACCAGATCAAAAGTTTCTGAGATTCACTCTTATCTTATGTCTGCTGCTCCCCTGAGTATTCTGATATTTGTTTTGCTAAAATCCACCCTATGGTTTTTTCCATGAGGGTGTGGCTCACAATTTTATATTGCAGAGCAACCTAAAGACACGCCCCAGAGGATCCTGTGAGCACCGCCCTCTTGGAAAAGACCATAAACATTAGCACTAAATAAGACCCATAACTCAAAAAACTGAATACTCAGGGGAGCAACGGGAATAAAGTAAGTAATTTTTGAAGCCTTCATGTGCTGATTCACATTATAATTTTGGATTATAGGCTATAGTTGGATGGCCTATAAACCTGTACATACCTGACAATGAGGACGAGGATGACTCGTTGTTTTTAGCAGTGAAACACTGATTGTCTCCATTAGTTTTGGAAGAGGAAGACTCTTTCTGCCTGTTTGGTAGAAGAAAGACCAGTAAATTAAAAGTAAAAACAATAGAAAAAATGAAGAACACCTGTTTGTGAGGCCAATTAGGACAACATAGAGGGGATACCCTGCCCACGGCCTCAACTAGTAATATTGGCCTGTCATGAGCTGGAAATGAATGGCTGGTCACAATGATCAGCTGTTATTGCAGTGTTATCACAAGCCAGACGCACAGAGATCAGCAATCATGGGGTGGTGGATGCTGGATTTAGATTTGTGTTACTCGTGTCTTGTATTTGGTTCTGAACATACATCAAAACTAAATCTCATAATAATAATAATCTACTCACATGTCTGAGTGTTTTTCACTGTTCTCTTGGGAACACTGTGGAGGTGACATAGGCTCTACATTGGTCATCATCCCGGTATTGGTGATATTTAGCTAAAACACACAGAGAAAAATAAATTGATTTATTTTTAAGCATTTTTGTAATTATAGGTTTTAGACATACTATTAGCCACATACTTACTTTACAAAACCTTTGATAAGATGATACAAAGTTTTTTATTTCTGGCCAGTCATTGTCCTCTCTTGTGTCCGCCTCATCTGAATTCATGTGTCTGCTACAACGAGCTACAAAGTACAAGTGTTATCAGAGATAATTAGTATAAGACCCGGTCAGACATTCACCCTGTTATCACTAATAATGATGAGAACTTATCTTCACATAAAATGAAAGACAAGACACACAGCAGTTTTCTGCAGATGACGTCTCATTTTACTTACTGATAAAGTAGCGGGTGTCCTCATCTGACTTTAGCTCAGGAACGAACAGGGGCTTCTGACTTAGAAGGTTGTCAAAGTCTAAGTGATGCAGAAATGGATGCATTTTGATCTCATTTGCTCCTCCTGGAAAAGGAAGACAAGAAAGAATGTGATAGAGTCATTTTTAGAGAAACTGCTCCATATCGGTACAGTTTATGTTAACCTGAACTGAAGATGTAACAGCAGACATGAAGGAAATGTACTGAAAGTCACAGCATGAAAAATGGGGAATGGATAAGTAGGTAGATTACTGAACCTCATGGACACAACCATTTGTCTGGTCACAGACGTGTAATAAGTCATAATACTATTATAATATTACCTGTCCCAAGTCTATCTGCTGGATCTTTTCTGAGCAGCTGAGTGATGATGTCCCGAGCATCAGGTGGAGTAGAGTATTTATGATATGTCAAAATTAATTTATCTGTTATATAGAAACAAATATTACAGGAAATGAAACGTTTTCATTTATTTTTATAAAAAATGTCCTTAATAAGGCTAGAAATTAAACCAGAAAACCAATGAAACCAAATAACAGTGACATCACAAGCATTCAGATTATTTTACTTACCCTCAAGGACACTGCGTAAAATATCTCTTTTTAAAGCCCCTTTAAATGGTGTACATCCATAAAGAAATTTATGTAGAGTGATCCCTACTGACCACCAATCAACGGGCCTTCCATAGCCTTTCCTTTGGATAATTTCTGGGGCCATGTAACTAGGGGTGCCAAAAGTCTGGAAACCAACAGAAGAATGAGATGATAATCAATAAATATAATTGCGTCAAATAACATCAGTGCAAACGTTTTATAGAGAAATTGTCAGAGAAAGAGAAAGAGATGAAATCTGTAAAGTACAAGACCTTGTAAGTAAAGCCTACCTCTTCATCAAGGAACTCGCTGGTGATGTCCTCAGTTGAAGCCTTGTAGATATCTGAGCTTGGTCTCATGAGGCCGAGTTTTGAAACCCCAAAATCGGTGACCTTAATATGTCCTGTTGATGATATCAGGAGGCTGTGAAAGAAAGAAATGGTGTCAGACCCAAGTAATTACCCATAGACTGTATAAAAACTATAATTTTTTTTCCCCTTTATTATACTACTGGGGTCACTTACTTGCCAGGCTTCAGGTCTCTGTGCACCACACCATAACTGTGCAGGTATTCCACAGCAAGTACCGTTTCCGCAATGTACATACGGGCCAGGGGGACTGGTAAAGGACCCCTGCGCTTTATAAGACTGGCACAGTCTCCTCCTATCGGAGAAAGCAAATATGAGAGGTGAGGGTTTGTTTCAATGTAAATTACACATGATGAGGGTGAATATGAAATAAGTGGAAATATTGGGACAAGATGGCCTATATAGAGATATACTGTGTAATGTAGAGCGTATACTGTATACTATATGTTGCCATCCATGTGGGCACATTATGGTCATATATAGGTGCTAGGACTAAACAGACGTGGGCTGGATATAGATACAATGGATGTGTCCTACCTGGTACATACTCCATGACCATACACAGATGAAGTTTAGTAGGGAAAGAGCAGAACATGGAGGCCACAAAGGGACAATCAGCGAATGCTGAGATGTCCCTCTCCAGAAAGGCCAATTCAAGTCTCTTTGGCTTTTTCAGGTTCTCCTTGTCCATTGTCTTCATAGCACAAATCTGGTTTGTGTCTTTATGGCGCACTAAGTGGACGGCCCTGGAGAGGAAGAAAATCCATGATTTATTACAAATTCTTATTAACAGTCCATCTATAGACCTCATCAAATGATCTCCTGTACTAATGGTTAATACTAGATGTGAGGCCATCACTATAAATCCATGTCTAGAAATGCATAAAATAATACTCCATAAATGATTATCAATGGAGGGTCCACATCCACGTCACATCCTAACTGACCTGACAGATAGATGTGGACAGTGATGTGGTCTCCTAATTTCTCTATGGGAATATTACATGGGCAGGACACCGAGGCATCATCATAAGGAGCCCTGGGAAATAAATATTATACCAAAGTAAAGCTCACCCAAAGGCTCCACTGCTGATCAGTTTGATCTGTTTATAGTCGCTCTTACAAGGATTTCTCTCTGGGTTCAATGATCCGATCAAGGCCTAAAAAGGAATAAGAAATGACATTAAGACAGAAAATGCAGGAGAATAAAAGCTCAAGATGCAGGAACGTCTCACTTCTATATTATGTCCCCACTGATTACACTGTAGAGAACGTAATACAAGCCGGACCCACCACAGACCCCATTATATTATAAAGGGAAATCCCCCATACACATAAATCAATACTGCAGGGAAGGATAAGGGACATCACACAGAGGGGGCAGGAAGAATAACGCCATTATCACACATAATATGTCTGATCTACATGACGAACAGTGATATCCCATTGTCATATGGGATATAATATGGGATGTATAATTCACACCCGTCATCTAATGATATACAGACGTCCCTCTGATACTTACACTGGCAGATTCCTGGATGATCTCTGGTGTCTCACATATTCCACCATCAGTATTTGCCGGCACAGTTATTCCTAAAATAATGAAGAAACGTTATTTATTAAATGTCTATATCAGCACTTAATAACCAAAAGAAAAGGAAGTAAAAAAGTCAAATATCAAAAAACATAACAAATTTTATTGATTAATCAGAACAATTCATGATAAAAAAAATAATAAGAGAATGTCAGACACAGAGAACGCTCTCTCTTTCAAACCAAGAACAACTGATCAAAATCACTTCAAAACCTATTCATAATGGTATTCATACAAGTTTGTGTCTGTTTAGAATGTAGAAGATATAGGAACAATCTGTAGTCCTCAAAATTAATAAGACAAATAAAAAAGAGAAACCTGCACAGTCTGGGAGGGTGGGAAGCAAGACCCCGACATGTGTTTCGCATAGGCTTCTTCCAAGGGGTATTGAAGAAGTTTTGCGTAGGCTTCTTCCAGCGGGTGTGTAAGAAGCCTACATGAAACGCGCATCAGGGGCTCACTCCCCACCCTCCCAGACCATGCAGGTTTCTCCTATTTATTTGTTTATTTATTTATACAGAGGATGAAGAATAAATCAACATATTCTTTGCCGTTCTCAATAACGAAATATTTGAATGTAAAATATTAGATGATCGTCTTACCTTCTATCAGATCGGAGTTTGGCCCTGGCTGACTATTATCAGGGTCAGCAACATTTAGGTTTTGCCCCTCTGCGGAGTCGCCTTTTGATGTGTCCTGATGGATATAAGATATACAATTAATATAACATTTCTCAAACACTAGATTACCATATATATAAAGCAGGAAGGATTAAACCTGGATTTACTTGACAAGTTCAGTATTGGACGGATAATTCACGGCCGCTCTATCAAGTAAATTTACATTAATATTTAAGCGACTTGTATCTACAACTGTTCTCTAATAACTTCTATCAGAACTGCAGCATTTACAAGGAGGAAGATTGTGATGATGGAGTGAGACAGAGGTAGAAATACAAGCTCCGCACCGCTGAGTACAGACTGTCACCACAGAGGATGGAGCCGCAGAGACAGACTGCCATAAAATATCCTGTGTCTGCCTGGAGCGGAGAGAGGAAGGCCTCTACCATCATAAATCTGACCTTCTGCTATATGACTGGTAATCTGGAGAAGATCAGACAACAAGGACATGAGATGTAGAAGATGATGGATCCTTACCAGGCGCTCCAGTGAGTAGGCCGGATACTCCAGTACAAGCAGGACATTTTGGGCCAGCTGTTTGAAAAAGGCCAATTCTCCACTTTGGGATTTTTCTTCAGCCTATAAAGATGAAAATAAACAAGAAATGAAAATAATCAATAAAATTCATGAACATATATGGTATTGCCACGTTTGTTAAAGTCTGATCTGTTAAGATAGGTGTTTATTAATTGTGTTAATTAATTCCCTAACACCGAGAAAAAAAATCAAAATGCTAGATTTACAGGTTTTTTTGCTCACCTCACTTCACTAAAAAAATGTAATAATAAGTAATTAAAGCACCGTATGTACACAAAAATGATATCAATAAAAACCTGAGTTCACTGCGCAAAAAAAGGCTTTACTTAGTCCTATCAACAGAAAAATTACAATGTTATGGGTCTCTGAATATAGTGACACAAAGAACCATTTCATCTCAATTGGAATTTTTTTCACCTTGTTTCAATACAATGTATGGTAAATAGGATGGAGCCATTGAAAGCTGCAATTCATCCCAAAAAAACAAGCCCTCACATGTCTATGCCAATGGAGAAATAACAAAGTTATGGCTCTTGAAAGAAAGTGAGGAAAAAATGAGAGCAGAAAAATGAAAAATTCTGTGGTCCATAAAGGGTTAACCAATCCTATTCCCTCCTCCCCCCGCATCCAGGACCTTCCCACCCCTAATTCAACTAACCCTTTAGATCCCACCCTCTCCTTTGTCATGTAGCCTGATTGCCCTGTTTTGACTCCAGGCTATTCTTATCTGGGTATTTGGCACAGGTTAAACTTAAACTTGTATTCCATTATTATTTTCCATTATTATTATATATCATTTGTGCAGATTGTCTGCTACTTACCTGGTGTACTAATGTCCAGATGTTCTGCTGTAAATGCTCAAGATATTCTGAGCTTATACAACCTTGGTGGTATTTGGTCAGGCAATCTCTCACAAGCTCCATAACCAGCCGGTAAGTGAAGCTGAGGACGCCATCGGGTAGTGGTAGCACAAAGTCAGGGTCATAGGTGGTAAGAATCCCCTGGAGTAGTGCTAACACCTGAAGTCTGTCTGGAGGAATTCCAGACATTTCAAGTAATCCAAGCGCGGTTAGTATATGACTAGCTATATGGCTTATCACACCAACAGCAATGACACCGGAATGTCAAAGTGACAACAGGAGTGTAAACACTTGTAGAAGTAGTGATGGTTAATTGTGATGTCATAATGGAATCTTGTGTTCTAATCTTAAAGGGGCATCTTACCTTATAAGGAAGTTGCCTTGCAACCCTTAAGTAGGGAAAAATATAGGCTCAGCATCAGTATCTGTTATACACAATAAAAATGATAGCGTTTTGTATCAATAAGAAATTCCGATTCCAGCGCTAACAGAAATATCTTTCTGTGGGAACAGGGCATGTGGGGCTGGGGCTGCATCCAACCCTGGCATATGAAGCACGCTGGCCCATGTTGCTCTGCCACAACCACTTCCAAAGATGGGGGTCTTTATTACAAATATGACCCTGCCTACCAATGGAGAAAATCAAAATTTACTACTCCCAATAATTCCAGTTTTTAAAGTTGGCAAAATAGGTCTCTTTATAATATTAATAGTAACCTCTTGACCCTCCTTATAATAATAATAGCGCCCATCTGGTTCTCCTGATAATATTAAAGGGAATCTGACAGTGGCATCAACCCTCATAAGCCATCTATATGGGCATTTAGGTCATAGAACGTTGAAGAAACCGATACCTTGATATCTGCCATCTGATGTCTTATTCCACAGAAATCCACATTTTCTTTTATATGTAAATGAGCTGTTAAGATCTATGGGCCGGACATAGATCTCCCTGAGAATCTGCATCCAGAGATTATTTTCAATGGAACAGGTAGTTATCAGTGGGAGACATGTACATCAGGAGAGTAGACGGTCAGTCATTACATGTGTCACACTGGAAATGACTCTTTTCATTTATAATAAGCCCTGGATGCAGATTCTCAGGGAGATCTATGTCCGGCCCATAGATCTTAACAGCTCATTTACATATTAAGAAAAAAAGTAAATTTCTCTGGATTAAGACATTCATCAAATAGTGGCTATCAAGGCATCACTCTATTCAACTTTCTCTGACCTGCATCTTTATGTAGACGGCTTATGAGGGTTGATCTTACTGACAGTTTCCCTTTAATAGTGTGGCTCGGACCTCCTTATAATAATAGTGCCCCTTATGGGCCTCCTTATAATAATGATAATAATGGTGACTACCTGTTCTTTTTTATTAAATTAAAAATAATAATGCTCCGTCAGGCCTCTTTATAATAGTAATATTAATGATAAAAATATTAGATGACCCCACACGGTTTAGGGAAAGTGTCACTGAATGCAGAAGCCGGGTCTAAGCTCCTAATAAACACTACCCACCTCCTGCCCTGCTGTGTTATCACAGGCTTTATTCCCCTTCAAGCCTAAGCAGCAGAATGCCGGTATCTCCTCTTACTGCTCCATTTCACCTGCTGTCAGTAATGCAAAGTGCCTGGGCCCTGTTTTAAAGCCTCTTGCTAACCCCCTCCCACCATGTATCTAGTGGTAGACCCCATATTAATATAAGCCCCCTACATACCTTGAGCTGCCCCTCTCCAGCTGTCTTTTCTGGAGCTGATCCCAGCAGGTATGGCTGACAAGAGGCTGCAGCTGGAGGCCTTGTGCTTCAAGCAGCATTGTGGGGAGGAAGGATAGCTGTCCTGACTTCTGGCAAGGCTTGCAAGTCTCCTTCACGGTTGGACTGGGCATCTGGCAATTCTGTCAAATTCTGGCTTGGCCGGTCTGGCAGTGGGCTGCATCGATCCGCAACACTATTAACTGTTAACAATTATAGTGAAGCAGAGAGCCATCAGCTCCCTGCTCTGCCACTTAACTAAGGCAAGCCACAGATTGCTTCCGGCCACAGGCAGGGACTGCAAGGGATCGGTACCACGTAATGGACGTCAGGCAATGAGATGACATCAGAGACTGTAGTGAGGAGGAGCACATCACCACTCGGCATGGGAGTGTCGTGAGGAAAATATGAGTTTATTTCTATTTTTTTGCAGTCACTGCAGGGTACTAATATTATTACAAGATAAGATACCTAGGGGGGCACTAATGTCTCATAAAGAGGCCAAGGAGGGTGACATTGTTATTACAGGTTGTCCCATGGGGCTCTTTTATTATCACTATGGAGGAGGCCTAGAGGGGCTCTGTTATTATTATAAGGAAGCCCGAGGATATTAATATTATTGTAAGAAATCCCGGGGCGCTATAAATATTATAAGGAAGCCCAGGGTCCATTATTATTATTATTATTATTATTTTAAGCAGGCCCAGGGGGTCTCTATTATTATTGGGGCAATATTATTGTAAGAAGCCCTGAGTGCACCATTATTATTAGGTACAGATGGGGGCATTATTACTCTGTAGTGGCACAGAGGGGACACTGTTACTGTGTGGGATACAAAAGCAGGAAGCTCTTTCTATGCAGGGTACAGAGGGGGCATTATTACTACGATAGGGGTGGGCAATTAATTTTCCAGAGAGGAAACAAGAGAGACTGTGACTGTTGTGGAGGGTCAAACCAATAGGCTGAATTTAATTCTGCTCATCATTAATATTACCAAAAATAATTACAATTATTATTTTATAATAATAGTATCACTTAATATTAAGTAGAATTAAGTATGCTGACATCCCCCTATATACCGTACGAGCCCGCAAACAGCCTCCAATATACAGTATGAGCCCCTACACAGCCCCTTACATACAGTATGAGCCCCCAAATAGCCCCTCTATATACAGTGAGCCCCCACATAGCCTCTCTGTATATAATATGAGCCCTCACATAGCCTCCTATATATAGTATGAGCCTTCACATATATCCTATATACAGTATTTGCCCCATAAACAGTATTAGCCCCCCATAGCCCCTCTATATGCAGTGTGAACCTCACATGGCCTCCTATATACAGTATATATACTCCTATGTGAGCCCTCACAAAGTTTCATAGTTTTAAAGTTGAAGATAGACTTAAGACCATCAAGTTCAACCTATAGTCTAAAATGTTGATCCAGAGGAAGGCAAAAAACCCATGGGGCAGAGATTAATAGCTCCATATTAGGGGAAAAATTCCTTTCTGATTCCATAAGACAATCAGACTAGCTCCCTGGATCAACGCCCCATCACAGAATCTAGTGCCCATATCATGTAATGTTATATTTCTGGAAATTGCAGTTGGAACCAGCTCAACACACCGGAGTAATTAAAAATTTGCAAACTCTTTATTGGAAATCCTTTAAAAATTAAATTGATGAAAAATTGGGCATCTTAGACAACAAAGAGGGGTGTAACAGGAATCAATCCATACGCGTTTCTAGCTACATGGCTCTTAAACACAGTGTTCAAGAGCCATGTAGCTCGAAATGTGTATGGATTGATTCCTGTTACACACACCACCCCTCTTTATTGCTTTGTTGTCTGAGATGCCCAATTTATTATCAATTTCATTCTTAAAGGATTTCCAATAAAGATTTTGTGAATTTTTAATTACTCCGGTGTGTTGATCTGGTTCCAACTCCAATTTCCTCAACTACCTCCAGCGCTGTGCAGCAGCGGGGACGCCGTGCTCCTCCCGGACTGGAACAGCATCTCAGGGGTGAGCTGAATTTTTTCTTATTTAATGTTATATTTCTCAAGAAAAGCATCCAGACTCTTCTTCAATTTTTGTAGTGAATCACTCATTACAAACATCATCTGGCAGAGAGTTCCACAGTCTCACTGCTCTTACAGTAAAGAATCCGCGTCTGTGGTAATGATTAAACCTTCTTTCCTCTAGACGTAGAGGATCCCCTTTTGTCCCCATCGCAGGCCTAAGTAAAAAAGCTCATTATACACATCTCTGTATTGTCCCCTCATATATTTGTACATTGCAGCAGGATCGCCCCTAAGCCTTCGTTTTTCCAAACCGAAAAACCCCAAGTTTGATAATCTGTCTTGGTATTGCAGTCCACCCATTCCCTTAATAACCTTGGTTGTTCTTCTCTGTACTCACTCTAGTTCAGTTATGTCCTTCTTATACACTGGAGACCAAAATTGTACAGAGTATTCTAAGTGGGGTAGCAATGGTGACTTGTATGGTGGCAAAACCAATGTTCTTGCCATGAGTGTCTATGCCTCTTTTATGCATCCCATCATTTTCTTTGCCTTAACAGCAGCTGCCTGACACTGGTCACTAAAGTGAAGTTTGCCGTCCACCCATACACCCAAGTCTTACTCAGTGACTGTTTTACCCAGTGTTTTACGATTTAGTTCATAATTATTTATTTTATTTCCTCTGCTCAAGTGGAAAGTGGTGACTACCTGTTCTTTTTTATTAAATTAAAAATAATAATGCTCCCTCAGGCCTCTTTATAATAGTAATATTAATGATAAAAATATTAGATGACCCCACACGGTTTAGGGAAAGTGTCACTGAATGCAGAAGCCGGGTCTAAGCTCCTAATAAACACTACCCACCTCCTGCCCTGCTGTGTTATCACAGGCTTTATTCCCCTTCAAGCCTAAGCAGCAGAATGCCGGTATCTCCTCTTCCTGCTCCATTTCACCTGCTGTCAGTAATGCAAAGTACCTGGGCCCTGTTTTAAAGCCTCTTGTTAACCCCCTCCCACCATGTATCTATAGCATCGGCGTCTCTGCCCCCTGCTGGCGTAGTGTACATGTACATACCGTATCATACGTGTACGTTACGGTAAGCTCGGACCAATGAGAGGAAGCATCCGGCGCTCAATCAGAGGAAGTATCCGGCACCCAATCAGAGGGACAGCTGTAACATCACGTGCCAACGTTAGCTGCTGGTCTGAGATTGGCTGGAGGCTGCTTCCTGTGATTGGGCGGAGCTTACAGTAATGTACGGGACGCTACATGTAGGGTACAGCAGCGGAGAGAGACCGGCGGTCCGGCGGAATCCAGCATGGAGCCACAGAGCACCGATGAGTGTGTGTGTTCTGGCGGGTCTGGCAGTGGCATGGGGTTATTTGGTGGTGGCAGCGTGTTTGGTGGATCCAGCGGCGACCCCAGGAGCGGCTCTGACAACGGCGGCGTCTCTGGCGGTGTGTCCGGCTGTGCTTGGAGCAGCGTTTGCAGTGGCGGGTGCAGCCAGGGTGTCCTGTGCCATCTTGGGACACTCATGTGCTTCCTGCCGGACACGGCCGCGGTGCCTTATGGGATTCGTTCACTTCGCAAACTGCCAATTATGTAAGTACATAGCCTCCCATTGCTTAGTGTTCTTGATTGTCTTTGTGGGCACACTCCTCCGTAGTGTAAAAACAAGGCAGCAGCACAAGTGCGAATGCTCGCTGGGTTATGTCATCATCTTTGCCAGTGATGGTGCATCGGATACCAGAGCTGTGGAGTCAAAGTCGGAGTCGTGGAGCCTGAGTCGGTGCCAATTTTGGTGGAGTCGGTATAAAAAGGACTGACTCAGACTCCAAAAATATATAATAAATTGGGTACGGTAGTGCAATGCAATATTTGCAAATTATTATGTTCTACATATCTTGATTATTATAGCAATGATTAAAAGGCTTATGTTCACATGATGCTACAATAAATGTATCACCTAAACATCAGCAATGTACGAAGGAGTCAGAGTCAGGGAAATTGAGGAGTCAGTGGTTTGGCTTACCGACTCCACAGCGCTGGAGACAGCCAGGCAAGTGTCGCTGCTGCAGTTGTGTGTGCCTTTCCCAGAATTTCGCGCAGTATCCTAGATGCCAAATTGCAACATCTGTATCCAGGATCGTGCATCTACCTAATAATGCATGTTGCAGCAGCCTCCAAGATGCATTATCAGTAGGAATAGATATATTCAGATGCTGAATATGGACAAATATTTTCAATTAACACTACCCCACCACTATACTAGAGAAGCAAACAAAACCATCTCAAACTTTTATTTAAAACATTTTATTTACTGGAAAAAGTAATGAGGCAGAGGGCAAAAACATTTAATACAAAAAAAAATAAATTCATATATGTACTCTTTTAAAAACAAAGGAAAGAAATTCTGCATTAATGAGCCTTGTCATTTATTCATAACTCTGTCAATCTTGCACCAATGCCATCCAGACATGACATCCACATTTGGAAATCTCAATCCCCTTTTTTTGCCAAGAAACATCTAAAGGAGTTATTCAAGTCTCCAACGCTTGGTTACCTAAATAGAAAAAAATAAATAATATAATATATATATATATTAGATGGTGACCCGCTTCTAACGCATCGGGTATTCTAGAATATATATGTAGGCTGCTGGGGTGTATATAGAGGCTGCTGGAGTATATATAGAGGCTGCTGCTGCTGGGGTGTATATAGAGGCTGCTGGGGTGTATATAGAGGCTGCTTGGGTGTATATAGCGGCTGCTGCTGCTGGGGTGTACTGACCAGAAAATGTGACTGCCTCAGCCAATCACAGGCCATAGTTAACCGGATTTACCCAAAGTCCATTTTCCCTAATATGGGTAAATCCAGTTAATTTGTAGCATATAGCACAGTGGGTAACCGAAGTCCATTTTTCCCTAATCTGGTGAACAACTGCAGTATATGATACTACTTAACCGTTTTTACTCAAAATGAAGGGACTTTGTCGTTTTTTAGACCCTGGGTCACTGCCCCCCCGTGCTGGATCTGCCCCCGCAGTGTTCGCTTTCTACCCTCCATCCCACGTGCTGGCTCTTATGCAGCGGGTGAGAGCGGGCAGAGTAGGCGTGAGTGAGTAGAGCAGAGTGAGGGTAGTAGCAGAGAGCGGGACAGCGGGGGGACAGTGGGAGACAGGAGAACACAAAGGGAGACAGTACAGCACAATGGGGTCAGTGGAACACAGCGGCGGAGAGCAGAGAAGGGGTCAGTGGAGCATAGCAAGCAAAGCAGGGTACAGCGGAGTACAGCAGGGGACATTAGAGCAGAGAAGGGGTCAGCGGAGCAGAGTGGGGGACAGCAAAACAGAGAAGGGTTCAGCAGAGCTCAGCGGGGGTTAGCAGAGAAGGGTCAGTGGAGCACAGCGGGGGACTGCAGAGCAGAGAAGGGGTAAGCAGAGCATAATGGGAGACAGCAGAGCACAGTGGGGGACAGCAGAGTAGAGAAGGGGTCAGTGGAGCACAGCGGGGAAAAAGCGGAGCAGAGAAGGGTCAGTGGAGCACAGCGGGGGACACCAGAGGAGGGGTTAGCAGACCACAGAGGGGGACAGCGGAGCAGAAAAGGGGTCAGCGGAGCATAGCTGGGGACAGCGCAGCACAGTGGGGGATAGCGAAGCAGAGAAGGGTCAGTGGAGCACAGTAGGAACAGAGGTCAGTAGAGCAGAGAAGGGGTGTGTGTGTGTGTGTATATACACATGCGGTGTGTGTATATGTGTTCCCTCGCCCGACATCGCCGCAGCGCTGCCTGCACCCACCTCCGTGTAGCCACAGCCTCTAGAAAAGACCGCGGCTTGCGGCCTGTGCACGGAGGTGGCTGCAGGCAGCGCAGTGGCGATGTCGGGCGAAGGGGAATGGGGGAAGGGTCCCAGCGACGGCGGGTCCAGGCGGCGGGTGGGTTCCACTTCCGGTGAGCGTGGTTCAATTCTCGCGGCAACTCGCGGCTGGACTGCGCCTGTCCCTGATTGGTTCTGGCCGGCCGGGATTGGTTCAGCGACGCGGGATTTCGGTTACGGAAGTGGAACCACAAGGCAATTATTATAGTGAACACACATTTCACATACAGTGACAGAACTACCCAACTCTGAGACCTTATTGTTCCCACACAGCCTGTCCTTGGGTGGCTCCGTCTGAGATAAGGTGTTATATTCAGCTAGGATGCATTTTAAAAAAGATTTCTCTCTCCAGTCAGGGTGATGAAGGACTGTATCCCTTATCCGCATTATACACCACAGGGAACCCTGGTTTTACAGATTTCTGCTGCCTTCACCATAGCCCATAGGAGACATAATATATTACCTTATTGTATGATTAGACACTAACATGTCCCTGTGGACATTACAGCTGTGTTAAAAAAACAAACAAAAAAATGAGATAAGGCGACACTCTCACCCTTCCTGGGGATGGATGGCACAGTGAGCACCATTTATGGCCTCCCTCCAGGCAGGAGCAGAACCTGCAGGAGGGGCGAGTATAGGAGCAGTGAAAAGAGAAAAAAAACATCACATGGACTGTGAATGCCAGTTTGAAAAAAGAAATATGAAGCATTTCCCACCTTTGGTCCCTAGAGGGAGGGCTTACAATGTTTCTAGTTTGAAAGAAAAAAAAATGTGATGCTTCTCCCCTTTTGGTCTTTAGAGGGGGGCTTGCAATGTTAAAAATTTATAGCACACCCCCTGTAACTGATGAACTATAAATTCAGTGGCCTGAACACAGAGCATTGTCAGAAGGTTCCGGTAAATCCAGGTAACTGCTAGCATAGTGCACAGCAAGGCAATCTGATAAACCACTATCCACTAGAGAATGAAATCCACCCAATGTACAGAGTCACTGCTGCCCCAAGAAAGATTGAAGAAAACAACCAGCGTGTATTTGTTGTTTTAGGAAATAGGCTGTGAGACTTTTTTTTTTTTTTTTTTTTTACAGGCTAGGTTTTATTTTTACATGGTGTTTTTTAATACAGATCCCATGGTGTTGTGGATCCGCCGGCTGCTGGGCGTAAGTATGTACCTTACCTACCAGTGTCTTACATCTGCCAATATGTATAACATTTTTTATTCACTTCTGGGTGTCTATGGGTAAATTACCTTACTTGATGCAATACGCAGTCACACTGTGACAGTGATACCACATGGAACGGTGTGAAGTCTACCATTTTGTCATGTCTGCAGCTTTTTGAGCGCTTTATGAATGTGTAAGGCCGTATTCCCTTTGACAGTAGTTGCACGGTGCATCACCAGTCTTATACTGCTTTTTTTAGAACATATACCACGAGGACATACCTGACCTGCCCAGTTTGCTCTAAAGTATCAGAGCGACTGGACAAACATCTACACGGAGTGTGCATGACCCAGAATTCTGCCGAGGAGAGGAAAGCCGCTACTGCTGATGCAAGGGCCAGAGTTAGAAAAATCACATCCAAAGGGACAAGCATAGACGAGGAGGACATTATGTCTCTTCAAACATTGGCCAACATAATCCCTTTCCTTGAGGATAGAGGGTTCCTCCTAGTCCGGAAGCCAACTGCGGCCAGGTAGGCTCCACTTTTTCCTATCAATCTTTTGGCTATATCACATGACTTTGTATGTTTAATATATTAGTGTTGAATGATCTGATCGGCCCAACTTCAGGATGGATCAGGCGCTTTTTTGGCTGACTGGGTTTAAGGTTAGGGCCGATCACCGATTGTCGGTCAGATTGGGTCGATGCTTTTGACCCCATCTAACCCAGGATGGCTCATCGCCATTTGATATGCATGTCCGTTAATCAGGTGGCTTTTTATAAATTTACAGTACTGTCCAATGTGAGGAGCAGACTGCAGGTGCACAGCAGCACTGCCCCTGCGGTGGAATATGAAGTGGTCCAGGAGAGCGAGATGTCCGAGAGTAAGTGTCTGCCAGTCAGCCAGTCTGTCTGCGTCAGTCAGTCTGTCTGTCTGTCTAACTCACACATAATGCTTTCTTTCCTCGCAGTGCCAGTGCCGTGCATCCCTCTGCTCAGTCAACTCAAGAATCTCCTTCAAGAGAAGAAGACTACCAGAGATCGCCTGTACAGTGAGTTTATTGCTTAGTCTTTTCATTAGGATACACCCAGCATTCAGTTATCCGGTGAACCACTGCACCATATGCTACTACTTAACCGGAATTACTCAAAATGAAGGGACTTTGTCGTTTTTTAGACCCAGGGTCACTCCCACTGTCAGAGGTGCGGGCATTCAGGTGTCTGATGCCCGTCCCAGCTGGCCAGGGGAGATACCACCACCAGCAGCCGCGTCCCAGCTGGCCAGGGGGGGGACACCACCACCAGCAGCCGCGTCCCAGCTGGCCAGGAGAGATACCACCACCAGCAGCCGCGTCCCAGCTGGCCAGGGGGGACACCACCACCAGCAGCCGCGTCCCAATTGGCCATGGGGGGAAACCACCACCAGCAGCCGCGTCCCAGTTGGCCATGGGGGGACACCACCACCAGCAGCCGCGTCCCAGCTGGCCAAGGGGGGGGGACACCACCACCAGCAGCCGAGTCCCAGCTGGCCAGTGGGGGACACCACCACCAGCAGCCACGTCCCAGCTGGCCAGGGGGGGACACCACCACCAGCAGCCGCGTCCCAGCTGGCCAAGGGGGGGAAACCACCACCAGCAGCCGCATCCCAGCTGGCCAGGGGGGGAAACCACCACCAGCAGCCGCGTCCCAGCTGGCCAGGGGGGGAAACCACCACCAGCAGCCGCATCCCAGCTGGCCAGGGGGGGAAATCACCACCAGCAGCCGCATCCCAGCTGGCCAGGGGGGGGGAACCACCACCAGCAGCCGCATCCCAGCTGGCCAGGGGGGGGGAACCACCACCAGCAGCCGCGTCCCAGCTGGCCAGGGGGGGACACCACCACCAGCAGCCGCGTCCCAGCTGGCCAGGGGGGAGACGGCCTTTGCTGGCTCACGCCATACACACATATACATATATACTCAAACCAAGGAAGAAGAGGATAGCCGGGTTGCGTTATCATGGAGGCTGGAGAGCCGCGTCTCCACAATGCTTCATTATCTAACTGAAGAAAAAAAAAAAAGGGAAATTAATTTGCAATAATATAAATAAATATATAATATATTATGATATAATATATAATATATATATAAGACCACCAGCAGCCGCGTCCCAGCTGGCCAGGGTGGACACCACCACCAGCAGCCGCGTCCCAGCTGGCCAGGGGGGGGGACGGACACCACCGCCAGCAGCCGCGTCCCAGCTGGCCAGATGGGACATACACATAAAGAAACACACATACACAGGGAGTAAGGCACACAGGAGGAAGACAGCACACAAGGGGGAAGAGCTCCTACCGGAACGTCACCCCCCTCCCGATGCGATAGCATCGGGCTTCCAACTAGTATAATATATATATATATATATATACACACACACACACACTAGATGGTTGACCGATTCTAACGCATCGGGTATTCTAGAATATGTATGCGGTACACCGGGCGCAATCAGCACAGCAGTTTTTACATTTGGCGCCAATATCGCTGATTGCTCCCGGCCGCGACCAATCAGCACAGAGGTTTTTAAATTTGGCGCCAATATAGCTGATTGGTCGCTGCCGACGGCCGCGGCGCTGCTTGTGCGGGTACTTCCGCTGCGAGCAGCTGGGAGATGACCGGCTGCTCGCAGCAGAAGCATCCCGAATGGTGGCGCCGCTGCCCGGTCCTCCCTTCACTCTTACAGTCGGGAGATCAGCGGTCCTAGCCGCTGATCTCCCAACGGTAGCCGCATGGAGGTCAGCGGCGCCGCCGGTCGGGGTAGTTCTGCTGCGATCAGCCGGTCATCTCCCGGCTGCATAGCCGCTGACCTCCGTGCGGCAGATGAGCCGCTAACGGCCGCCATCTTTTTTCTGAAATCCCGCGTCGCTTATTGGCTGCGGCCGGACCAATCAGCAACGCGGGATTTCCTGGACAGACAATTATATATATTAAATTTTATTTATGAAGATTTAGGAATAATGCAATACATGCGGGCGGGCGTGCGGCGGTGTAGGTGTGCAGTGGTGTGTATGAGCGGCGGCTGTGTGCCCCGATGGCTGTGTCACCCTGTGGCTGTGTCACCTTGTGGCTTTGTACTCCTGTAGCTATGTCCTTCTGTCTCTGGCTGTCTCCCCCGTGTGCGCTCTCGGTCTGTGCCTGTCCCCCTGTCTCTGGCTGTCCCCCATGTCCCCCTGTCTCTGGCTGTCCCCCATGTCCCCCTGTGTATCTGGCTGTCCCCCTTTCTCTGGCTGTCCCCCATGTCCCCCTGTCTCTGGCTGTCCCCCATGTCCCCCAGTGTCTGGCTGTCACCCATGTCCCCCTGTCTCTGGCTGTCCCCCTGTCTCTGGCTGTACCCCATGTCCCTCTGTCTCTGGCTGTCCCCCATGTCCCCCTGTGTCTCTGGCTGTCTCCCATGTCCCCCTGTGTCTCTGGCTGTCTCCCATGTCCCCCTGTGTCTCTGGCTGTCCCCCATGTCCCCCTGGCTGTCCCCCATGTCCCCCTGTGTCTCTGGCTGTCCCCCATGTCCCCCTGTCTCTGGCTGTCCCCCATGTCCCCCTGTGTCTGGCTGTCCTCCATGTCCCCCTGTCTCTGGCTGTCCCCCATGTCCCTCTGTCTCTGGCTGTCCCCCATGTCCCCCTGTGTCTCTGGCTGTCCCCCATGTCCCCCTGTGTCTCTGGCTGTCCTCCATGTCCCTCTGTCTCTGGCTGTCTCCCATGTCCCCCTGTCTCTGGCTGTCCCCCATGTCCCCCTGTGTCTCTGGCTGTCTCCCATGTCCCCCTGTGTCTCTGGCTGTCCCCCATGTCCCCCTGTGTCTCTGGCTGTCCCCCATGTCCCCCTGTGTCTCTGGCTGTCCCCCATGTCCCCCTGTCTCTGGCTGTCCCCCATGTCCCCCTGTGTCTCTGGCTGTCTCCCATGTCCCCCTGTGTCTCTGGCTGTCCCCCATGTCCCCCTGTGTCTCTGGCTGTCCCCCATGTCCCCCTGTCTCTGGCTGTCCCCCATGTCCCCCTGTGTCTCTGGCTGTCCCCCATGTCCCCCTGTGTCTCTGGCTGTCCCCCATGTCCCCCTGTCTCTGGCTGTCCCCCATGTCCCCCTGTGTGTCCCCCTGTGGCTCTGCTGCAGGCACCACCCCCTGTCCTTTGCTCCTGTCCTGTGTGGCCCTGTGTCCCCCTGTTCTGGTCCTTTGCCCCAGTCCTGTTGGGACATAGGATCGTTGAGTGTACCTCAGTTAAGGATGACAGCAGCCGGCGGGCATCCTCTGCTCTTTGAAGAAAATGGCAGACACGGCACTAGAGACAGCCTCCGCCTCTCCGGGAAGGGAGAGTTCTGTTCTCCCGCGGAGGCTCTTGGGAGTTGTAGTTCTCCAGGCGCTGTCACTGCCTCTTCTGGCCTGGGCGTGGACTACATCTCCCAGCATGCTGTGCGGCTTCGGCCTCAGACAGACAGCTGGCTTCCCAGCAGCGTCACGTCCCCCCGCCCCCCAGCCATTCACACAGGGACGGGGAAAGGAGGAAACAGAGCAGGCTGGAACATTGAGCCCGCGCCTCCCTCTCCCCCTCCCCCCACGGCCATTCTACATTGTGCTCCGGACGGGGCCACAAGCAGATCACCCTGTCCCTGCCTCTGATGCCACACTGTACACTGCCCCCCACATTGAGCCCGCAGCCCGTGCGCGTCCCCTACCGGCCGTTAACATTGTACATTGTACAATGAGTGACAAGCCAGCCGGCTCCGAGTCAAACACCCTGACTCCGCCCCCGCCGTGCAACATCCCCGTTTTACGCGATTTGAGGGTCTTTTGAAGTATTTTTTTTGCGGCGGCCATCATCCGGGGGAGGGGCTGATGATACCACACGCACTTAAAATTCAATCTGCAGCAAAAAAGTCACTGACCCCGTTTTTCACATGAAATTCGCAAAATAAAAATAAGCGTACGTGCGGACGCGCCTCCGTTCAGCGCAGCGTCCGTTATCACGCTCATCACATGAATTACGAAAAAAAAACGTAAACTTTCTCTTTTTTTGGGCGCACTTTTTTTTCCACCCTATTGGGCTAGCTAAAGGCGAAACTGTCCATGGACAGCCCGCCACCTGCTGCTCGTTCACCGCATTGCATCTCCTAACCCAGATAATGGTGTTTGAGGGTTCCGTGGTCTGCTGCACCACCTGCCTGGGGTCGGCAGATCGCATGGCCCTAATCCGGTTAATTTGTGCACTTTGTGATTTTGGGGTGATCTTTTACGTGCAAATAGGGCGTAGTCGCAGAGGCGCGGGAGAGGCGGCATATCGTTCGGCCGGTCTCGGCGGTGGGGCACGCATCGGTCTCGCGACCGCCGGGGCGACGGAACGGCCGCAGCGGCCCAAAGAAGCGCCACGGCGAGGGGGAAAAAAATCCGCAAAAGCGGAGATGCTGCCCTCCGGGGCGTCGCCCCAGGGCCCGGCGTACCGATTTTCGAGGCAATCCGCCAAAATTTCCGTTTTTCCAGAGTCAGGCTGTAACCCTTCAGGTGGGAATGCTGCACTCGGAGAGGATCTCCTTTCATGTGCTATCCGGACTCTCTCACTCCCTTTTGCTAGGTCTTGCCTGGCTACAGAGACATGAACCCATCCTGAATTGGTGATCTGGTGAGGTGCTCCGTTGGGGGCAGGATTGTCATGAGACTTGCCTGGTTCCGGTTCGTCTGGCTCGACCTCCGTCTACTCCGGCTAATCTACCTGGTCTGCCGGCACACTACTGGTCCTATGCGGACGTCTTCGACAAGAAGGAAGCTGAGACACTACCACCTCATAGGCTGTATGATTGCCCTATCGACCTGGTACCCGTTGCTTCTCCTCCCCGCGGGCGTATCTACCCCTTGTCGCTGGCTGAGACCCGGGCCATGACTGAGTACATCGAGGAGAATCTTGCTAGGGGATTCATCCAGAAATCTACTTCCCCGGCTGGAGCAGGATTCTTCTTCATTAAAAAGAAAGACGGCTCGCTTCGGCCGTGTATTGAATACAGGGGTCTTAACCAGATTAAAATCAAGAATATGTACCCCCTGCCTCTAATCTCGGAGCTGTTCGAGTGCCTTAAAGGCGAAAGGGTCATCACCAGGCTCGATCTTCGTGGGGCATACAATTTGGTCCGGATCCGCCAGGAAGACGAGTGGAAGACGGCATTCAACACCCGGGACGGTCACTATGAATACCGCGTGATGCCCTTTGGTCTCTGTAATGCCCCAGCCGTCTTCCAGGAGCTGGTTAACGACATCTTCCGTGATCTCTTGTATTCTTGCGTAGTGGTGTACCTGGATGATATCTTGGTCTTCTCTCCGGATCTGCCCACACACCGGAGGAATGTTCGTCAGGTTCTGCTAAGGCTCCGGCAGAATCGTCTCTACGCAAGACTTGAGAAATGTCTCTTCGAACAGACTTCCCTTCCGTTCCTGGGATATATTATCTCCGAGACTGGTCTTCGGATGGACCCCGAGAAGTTTTCTGCCGTCTTAAAATGGCCCCGACCGGAGGCGTTGAAGGCGATTCAGCGATTCCTGGGCTTCGCAAATTATTACCGCCTCTTCATCCCTCATTTCTCCTTTCGGACTGCTCCCATCTCCACGCTCACCCGTAAGGGAGCAAATCCCAAGGAATGGACTTCCGAAGCGGAGGAGGCCTTCGTCTCCCTAAAACAAGCTTTCTCCTCCGCCCCTGTGCTGCACCGTCTGGATTGCAACAAGCAGTTCTTCCTGGAGGTTGATGGTTCCTCCTCCGGAGCCGGAGCGGTGCTCACCCAGAAATCCCCATCCGGGAGAATGGTAACCTGTGGCTTCTTCTCCAAGCTCTTCTCCTCATCGAGCGCAACTACTCCATAGAAGATCGTGAGCTGCTTGCCATCAAATTGGCGCTGGAGGAGTGGCGCTACCTGCTGGAAGGGGCTCTGCACCCGGTGATCATCTACACAGATCACAAAAACCTGGCCTCTTTACAAAACGCCCAGAGACTCAATCCGCGTCAGGCCCGGTGGTCTCTGTTCTTTGCCAGTAAGTGTAGGGATAGTCCAGGCGGAAAGGAAAATAAAGTGGCAAATCTACTGTATTACTGAAGCTAGAAACGGAGGGTGCTGTGCCTGATACTGCGTGTGCCAATCGGATGTCCTTGAACTGTCCAGTAAACTTTTGTTGGTTAAAGTGAATTGGATGTGCACTGAGTTGTGTACGGCTGTTCCTAAATATGTATTTAGTGCCCCAAAGTTGTAGTCTATATGCCTTTAAGATGTAGCAGAGCCAGCAGCTGCCTGATTATGTTTGCACAATGTTAATATTTTAGTTTGCAGATAATGTACACGAGAATTCAGTACATACACACGTGGTCAAAATTGTTGATACTCCTCATTTAATGAAAGAAAAACCCACAATGGTCACAGAAATAACTTGAATCTGACAAAAATAATAATAAATTAAAAATCTATGAAAATGAACAAAATGAAAGTCAGTCATTGCTTTTTAACCCTGCTTCCACAGAATTTAAAAAAAAATGAAACTCATGAAATAGACCTGGACAGAAATGATGGTACCCCTGAAAATAATGTGACAAAAGGGACATGATAAATCAAGTTGTGTCCACTAATTAGCATCACATGTGTCTACAATCTTGTAATCAGTTAGTGGGCCTGTATATAGGGCTACAGATACTCACTGTGCTGTTTGGTGACATGGTGTGTACCACACTCAACATGGACCAGAGGAAGCAAAGGAAAGAGTTGTCTCAGGAGATTAGAAACAAAATTAGAGACAAGCATGTTAAGGGTAAAGGTTATAAGACCATCTCCAAGCAGCTTGATGTTCCTGTGACTACAGTTGCACATATTATTCAGAAATGTAAGATCCATGGGAGTGTAGCCAACCTCCCTGGACATAGCCGCAGGAGGAAAATTGATGACAAATCAAAGAGACGGATAATACGAATGGTAACAAAAGAGCCCAGGATAACTTCTAAAGAGATTAAAGGTGAACTTCAAGCTCAAGGAACATCAGTGTCAGATCGCACCATCCGTCGTTGTTTGATCCAAAGTGGACTTCATAGGAGACGACCAAGGAGAACACCATTGTTGAAAAAAAGTCATAAAAAAGCCAGACTGGAATTTCCCAAACTACATGTTGTCAAGCCACAAAGCCTCTGGGAGAATGTCCTATGGAATGATGAGACAAAAATGGAAGTTTTTGGCAAGGCACATCAGCCATGTTCACAGACGGAAAAATGAAGCATATCAAGAAAAGAACACTGTCCCTACTGTGAAACATGGAGGAGGCTCTGTTATGTTCTGGGGATGGTTTGCTGCATTTGGCACAGGGTGTCTTGAATCTGTGCAGGGTACAATGAAATCTCAAGACTATCAAGAGATTCTAGAGAGAAATTTGCTGCTCAGTGTCAGAAAGCTTGGTCTCAGTCGCAGGTCATGGGTCTTACAACAGGATAATGACCCAAAACACACAGCTAAAAACACCCAAGAATGGCTAAGAGGAAAACATTGGACTATTCTGAAGTGGCCTTCTATGAGCCCTGACCTAAATCCTATTGAGCATCTTTGGAAAGAGCTGAAACACGCCGTCTGGAAAAGGCAACCTTCAAACACGAGACAACTGGAGCAGTTTGCTCATGAGGAGTGGGCCAAAATACCTGTCGAGAGGTACAGGAGTCTCATTGACAGTTACAGGAATCGTTTGATTGCAGTGATTGCCTCAAAAGGTTGTTCAACAAAATATTAAGTTAAGAAGAACCATAATTTCTGTCCAGGCCGATTTCATGAGTTTATTTTTTTTTAAATTCTGTGGAAGCAGAGTTGGAAAGCAATGTCTGACTTTCATTTGTTCATTTCAAAGATTTTAGTTTATTATTACTAATAACTGACTAATTTCAATCTGTCTTGGAGTTTCCTATAGCTTGTAACATGTCATAGATATAATTACATATATCTTTTCCCCCATGCACTTGCACTTTAGTCTATTTACATGTACGCACGTTCCATATACTTGTTGTGTATTACAGTATTTGGCATTATATGGATATACTATGTATACTGTATATCCATTTGATGTATCGTCACTCATTTTATTATTCCTGCACTTTCTTTACTTTTCTATCATTAATAAATAGGTTTTCCTATAATTCAGTCTCACTCCTGTGCACTTATTTTTTATTATACTTTATTTTTTATTAATTATTTTTTCACTTTCAATATGGGACTTCTAGCACTTATATATCAATATGGTGATCTAATATTTTTATTTGTGTATTCTTCTGAGTGTACATCCTCCTTTTTCCCCTCATTAATAGTATAATTGCCAGACCTGAAATACCAAGCACTTTCCACCTATTGTGTCCCCCATTTCCTTGTAGATTGTAAGCTTGCGAGCAGGGACCTCACTCCTGATGTAACTGTTTAAACTGTCTTACCTTGTATTGAATTTATTGTTTGTATATGTCCCCGCTTAATTGTAAAGTGCTGCGGAATATGTTGGCGCTATATAAATAAAAATTATTATTATTATTATTATTATGTCCACTTTATCACTGGGGTTCTGTTTATATAATATAACTTCTATTTTTTTATCCCCAGTTGGTTATTAATTATCTAATGATTTGCACTGTTTTCATTCTCATACACCTTTCTATGATTATATCAAGGGACGACCATCATGACACTTCCTTGCTTCCTTTATGACTGAAGTATTGATTAATGGCTCTATGCTGGGGAGATCTTATGATGTGCTTATCCTTACTTGGATTTGGTGCATCTCTTTCCATACTGCGATAAGCTTTCCCGTGGTGTGCGCTTTCGGCTGCAGGCCGAATTAGGTTGCCGTGATGACGTGTCCTCCAACGTCACTTCTCCCCTCCTCCCGGGCTGACGCGTCGGCCGGTGGGCGGGGCCTGGTGACATGGTACGCTGCTGCTGCGGCTTCTGGAAGCGCCGATGCAGCCACACGTGAGTACACTGAGCACGGCCCAATATAAGGGAGCTTCCCTGCCCCCTATGTATCCTTCCCCCCGAAGAAGCGGCACGTAAAACGCGCGTTGGGGTTGTCCTTTTTCTCACAGTCACCAGGTTGTATTGCTTCTTCCCTCCACTCCCTATATACCTGCCGTGTTATGATGTCTTATGTTTGCTTTATGCTGAATGGATCTCTCTTGACACTACAGTCTATATTGCATTTTAATCAGAACTCAGCTATATGTCTTCTCGTCATAACTCCTGGTCTTCCTAGGGTTTTTGTGGAAGTGTTACCATATTGAGTTTTAATTTTTTTTGCTTCAAGGTTATATACAGCACTATCTGTGGACTCTGTTTCCTCATATATATTGCATGCAACACTTTATAGCCTCTACTGATAGTTTATTCTCTTGACAGGTTTTCATACCGTTGAGTTTATTTGTGTGACTCTATACCTTGGGTCCTCACTATCACTAATTGCTATATTATTATTATTTTTTCTATTTCATGTGACACTTTACAGATTTTTTCTGATTGATTGGATAGGCCTTCTATGCCTTTATATTATCCTTGTATGTGCTGATACCTATTACCTCGCTCATACTCTCGGTCATACTCCCAACCTACAGACTGTGGGATCCTTCTATTTACTTCTCCTTTTTAAGTACTGTGTTTTTTACTGACTGTTTTAATGAATTGAAATAAATATTGATTTTATTGGCATCTATTCTTCATTTATTTTGATTGGATTGCTTTAAGACTGAAGTATTGCATTTAATAGGCCCCTTTACGCCTTTGGATTAAAATGTGATATGTTGCAGTTGTGCAAAGTACTTATGCAAAAGACATGTAAATTATACTTGTGACGAATGCAAACAGTAAATTTAGCACCGTGAACCTTATTTACCATTTTATATAGAAAAACTGAACTTTTTATTTATTTATTTATTTATTTATTTATTTAAATATATTTACATACAGTTTGATGTGACTAGTAATAGTTTACAGTTATATAAAGATTATTTTTTATGTGCAAAGGTGCAATATGCATGAATATTGCAATAAGGTCATGTAACATTTTTTGATACAATAAAAATTAAGTTTTGATTTCATTTTTCATTTGTTTATGAACAACCATGTTCACATACAGTATAATAATGCAACAGGTATTCAAATAAAACACTTAAATTAGCTAAAAATCAAGACTTTAATATGTCCGGTCAAAAATGACCGGAACATTATAAGTGTATAGTAGACCCGAACAGAACAGCAGGGTTAAGTCAAAACAATTTGAGCAACTCGGAATTTGTTTTACATTTTTTAGACTTTTTAAGTTTGTGGAAGCAGTGGCACAGAGAACGCGGACTCATTGGTACAATAAAACAAGTGGTTTATTAACTATTTACAAAATTATTAAATTATATATCAATGACAATACAGACAGTGTAGAGCGATCTCTGCGCTCTCTCTCTGTCTCTTGCTTGTGGTCACCGTCTGGCCCTGTTTCTGGGCCTGTTTATCTGAACGATGCCCTATAAAATATCAAACGTAGCGCTACAGCACTAACAAGTATGACACCAATAGCTTAGCTGTCGACTAGATATCCTTGATTTTCCCTGACACAGGTAACCACTGTCTGTTACGCTCACTAAACCTTGCGTGGCTCAGTTATACTCCTACTGAGCTTCACACCAAGAACATGTGCTGAGTACAATTACCACTGTAACATCAATATTCACATAAAGTATATGCAACATACATCGTTGTACAGGGTCGGACTGGGGTGTCTGGGGCCCACAGGGAGAACTGACTCTAGGGGCCCACCTACAGCCATATGCAAATATCTGTTATCCGCTATCCCTGTTATAGTGGAGCATTGACTGGCGGCTCCTGCACATCTACTGTGCGACACTAACTGGGATGTAGAATTACGGTAGTTTGCATTAAAGCGGTTCTTTGGTTAAAACAAGTTATCACCGATCCATGGGATCTACAGGATCGGTGATCACTTATTGATCGTTTGGGTCCGAACATTGGAAAACGCGCCTATCAGAAGAATGGGGAAGTTTCATCCCTGACAGGACACTTATCCCCATTTTAAAATGCAGCTTCCAAAAAAGAGCAGCGCTCACAGTCACTGAGGGAATGAATGGATCAGTGGTCACATCTCACCAGTGACATTATACACAGGAGCTCTGTATATAGTGCACAGGTAATACAGTGGTCACCAGTGACATTATACACAGGAGCTCTGTATATAGTGTACAGATAATACAGTGGTCACCAGTGACATTATACACAGGAGCTCTGTATATAGTGTACAGGTAATACAGTGGTCACCAGTGACATTATACACAGGAGCTCTGTATATAGTGTATAGTGTACAGGTAATACAGTGATCGCCAGTGACATTATACACAGGAGCTCTGTATATAGTGTACAGTGTACAGGTAATACAGTGACCACCAGTGACATTATACACTGGAGCTCAGTATATAGTGTCAGTGTACAGGTAATACAGGGTTCACCAGTGACATTATACACAGGAGTTCCGTATATAGTGTCAGTGTACAGGTAATACAGTGATCACCAGTGACATTATACACTGGAGCTCTGTATTTAGTGTACAGGTATTACAGTGGTCACCAGTGACATTATACACAGGAGCTCTGTATATAGTGTACAAGTAATACAGTGGTCACCGGTGACATTATACACAGGAGCTCTGTATATAGTGTACAGGTAATACAGTGGTCACCAGTGACATTATACACAGGAGCTCTGTACATAGTGTATAGTGTAAGGTAATACAGTGATCACCAGTGACATTATACACAGGAGCTCTGTATATAGTGCACAGGTAATACAGTGGTCACCAGTGACATTAGACACAGGAGCTCTGTATATAGTGTACAGATAATACAATGGTCACCAGTGACATTATACACAGGAGCTCTGTATATAGTGTACAGGTAATACAGTGGTCACCAGTGACATTATATACAGGAGCTCTGTATATAGTGTATACCGTTGTTTGATCCAAAGTGAACTTCATGTAAGACGACCAAGGAGAACACCATTGTTGAAAAAAAAAATAATAAAAAAGCCAGACTGGAATTTGCCAAACTACATGTTGACAAGCCACAAAGCTTCTGGGAGAATGTACTATGGACAGATGAGACAAAAATGGAAGTTTTTGGCAAGGCACATCAGCTCTATGTTCACAGATGGAAAAATGAAGCATATCAAGAAAAGAACACTGTCCCTACTGTGAAACATGGGGGAGGCTGTTATGTTCTGGGGCTGCTTTGCTGCATCTGGCACTACCAAAGGGATTCTAGAGAGAAATGTGCTGCCCAGTGTCAGAAAGCTTGGTCTCAGTCGCAGGTCATGGGTCTTGCAACAGGATAATGACCCAAAACACACAGCTAAAAACACCCAAGAATGGCTAAGAGGAAAACATTGGACTATTCTGAAGTGGCCTTCTATGAGCCCTGACCTAAATCCTATGGAGCATCTTTGGAAAGAGCTGAAACATGCCGTCTGGAGAAGGCAACCTTCACACACAAGACAACTGGAGCAGTTTGCTCATGAGGAGTGGGCCAAAATAGCTGTCGAGAGGTGCAGAAGTCTCATTGACAGTTACAGGAATGGTTTGATTGCAGTGATTGCCTCAAAAGGTTGTTCAACAAAATATTAAGTTAAGAAGAACCATCATTTCTGTCCAGGCCTATTTCATGAGGTTAATTTTTTTTAAAATTCTGTGGAAGCAGAAAAGCAATGTCTGACTTTGATTTGTTCATTTTCAAAAATTAGTAATTTATCAGATTCAAGTTATTTCTGTGACCATTGTGGGTTTTTCTTTCATTAAACGAGGGGTACCAACAATTTTGACCACGTGTGTAGTGTAAGTGTACATGTAATACACTGACTCACCAGTGATGTCTCTAGGTGAAGTCCTTCATCTTCGCTTTTCTTCTTCATCTGGCACAGACAGCCATCACTTCTTCCAGCCAGGAATCATCTCTGCAGAAAATAACACACAGTTATCAATAACTGATCTCTTCTAGAGAATATTCCCACTTTTCCCCCCGACTTCTACACTACACCAGTTGAAGAAAAAAAGCAACATAGTGCCGTCCTGCACAGTAACAGGACCCCTCTTTTGTCCCATCCCATGGAAAACAATTTCCTAAAAAGTAAATTATATTACAGAAGTAATAATGTAATAATAATAATTGGAATCTAAAGTAATAATGTTCCCCACTGGTCACCATAAACTAATAAAGTATGTTTCTCAATCTGGCTCCCAAACAGTAATTAAGCCCCTTGTCTAGCCAGGCACCCCCATATGTCCCTTCTGGCCACCATTTGTCTAGTGTGACCCCTCCATATATTTATCCTAGCACACGTGTATCGAGCCTGCCCCCTCCTATATACCCATCCTAGCCCCCCCATGTGGCCAGTCTGCCCTCCCCACATATCCATCCTTGCCTCCATGTTTCCAGCCTGCGCCCCCATATATCCCACCCATATATCCTCCATGTGTCCAGCCTGCCCTCTACATACACATCCTGGCCTCCATGTGTCCAGCCTCCCCCCCTCATAAATCCATACTGCCCTTACCCCCTGCATATATCCATCCTGACACGCCCCATATATCCAGCGTGCCCCTCCATATATTTATGCTAGCCCATGTGTATCGAGCCCGCCCCCCCACGTATTCATCCTAGCCCCCCATGTGTCCAGTCTGTCCCCCCCCCATATATCCATCCTGGCCTCCATGTTTTCAGCCTGCCCCCCCATATATCCATCCTGGCCTCCATGAGTCCAGCCTGCCCCCCCCATATATCCTTCCTGGCCTCCATGAGTCCAGCCTGCCCCCCCATATATCCATCCTGCCCCCCATATATCCATCCTGGCCTCCATGTGTCCAGCCTGCCCACCCCCCTTTGCCTGGGTCCAGCCAGGGTTCCCCCTTGTGTGTCCAGCCAGGGCCCCCCCTTGTGTGTCCAGCCAGGGCTCCCCCTTGTGTGTCCAGCCAGGGCTCCCCCTTGTGTGTCCAGCCAGGGCTCCCCCCCTTGTGAGTCCAGCCAGGGCTCCCCCCCTTGTGTGTCCAGCCGGGCCCCCCCTTGCGTGTCCAGCCAGGGTTCCCCCTTGTGTGTCCAGCCAGGGACCCCGTTGCGTATCCAGCCAGGGCTCCCCCCTCCTGTGTCCAGCTTGGCCCCCCCCTCATGTGTCCAGCTTGGCCCCCCCTCGTGTGTCCAGCCAGGGTTCCCCCTTGTGTGTCCAGCCAAGGCCCCCCCTCGTGTGTCCAGCCAGGGTTCCCCCCTCTTGTGTCCCGCCAGGGTTCCCCCCTTGTGTGTCCCGCCAGGGTTCCCCCCTTGTGTGTCCCGCCAGGGTTCCCCCTTGTGTGTCCAGCCAGGGTTCCCCCCTTGTGTGTCCAGTCAGCTTCCCCCTTGTGTATCCAGCCAGGCTACCCCCTTGTGTGTCCAGCCAGGGTTCCCCCCTTGTGTGTCCATCCAGGACCACCGCTTTTGTGTCCAGTTGGCTCCCCCCTTGTGTGTCCAGCCAGCCTACCCCCTTGTATGTCCAGCTGGGCTCGCCTTGTGTGTCCAGCCAGGGTTGCCCCTTGTGTGTCCAGGGAGGGTTCCCCCCCTGTGTGTCCAGCCAGGCTACCCCCTTGTGTGTCTGTCCAGCTGGGCCCCCCCTTGTGTGTCTGTCCAGCTGGGCCCCCCCTTGTGTGTCTGTCCAGCTGGGCCCCCCCTTGTGTGTCCAGCTGGGCCCCCCCTTGTGTGTCCAGCTGGCCCCCGCCTTGTGTTTTCTAGCCAGTGGGTCCAGACCATTACACACACACACACACACACACACACACACCTCTTACCTTTCTGAGCTCCCGTGCGGTGTCCTCCTTCTCCTGAGTTGCGCGCCTCCTTCACAGCAGGCGCATGACGATGACGTCATACACCTACCGGCGAAGGGAGACACGCAGCTTCAGCTGCTTCACTGGGACGTGCGCCGCGGTGGTTCAGGTAATGAACGCTGCGTGCGCGCGTCCCTGCATACACTGTGCCTGCGCTTTTAAAGGGCCTGTGCCCCTTAAAACCGCAGGATTTTTTTTTGTTCTCTTCTCCCCCCTCTACTCTGCAGCAGGGGGCGGGGCCCACCGGGAAATTTCCCGGTATCCCGCCAGCCCAGACCGACCCTGTCGTTGTATGAATATTGGTATAAATGCACACTAATCTATAATAGTTAAAGATAGACTGGACTGTCAGCCAATGGTGTCTGGGTCGAATCAGTATGGGCCTCCGTCAACCTGCTCTATTTTCCCATGGCAGTCGCCGCCCCAGACCCTAACAGGAGCCCACACTACACTTTCCTGCAAGGATGAAAGTCTCACACTGTGGGCCATAGTCAATTTCTTCTACCACAGACCTTCTGTCCTTGCCTCCAATTTCCAGAGAGAGACAACTCATGCTCCCTTCTGCTCACATAACCGAATTTCTGTCCTTCCAATTGGGTCTACGCTCACACGACCGAATTTCCATTTCTGCAATCGGGTCTGTGCTATCTGCTATCTTTAGCCTCGACAATCAGGATCTCCTAGCCTCTGTAAGTGACTCGCCCAGGGTGATGGGGATGACTCGGTACCCGGGCCTTTCGCCTGACCTTCGGGATGTCACGGTGGTCGGCTCCCGGGCCCGTACTCTGGGGTCAGCTTTTAAAAAGGGATTGGTTTGTTTATTAGTTTTATTAAAATTCGTGACGCCACCTGTGGTTTCTGGTGAGATTCACCAGCGCTGCGGCAGTCCACTGAGGCCGGTGATAAGGCAGCTTAGATGGTATCGCTTCCCACAGGTGGAGCAGGGCCTCAGGGCAGCGTAGGAGGGGGGATGCAGGGCAGGCGAGACAAATCCAGGTCAGAGCAAGAACAGGGACGGACACGATAGTCACTTCAGTACCTTTTACTGGTGGAAATTCAGACACATCCCAGAGCACTGTAGGGTGAAGGGTGCATATCAGAATCCTCCCCAATGAGCGGGTGTAGGGCCTCCTGTTTCTTGCCTCTGCGTAGTAAGTTTCTGACCTGCCTGGAGCTAGGCCTAACTTTGTCTCTGTCCTGCGCTGGCTGACCTTGTGGTAGGGCCTTTTCTTGGAATACACGCTCCCATAATACGGGGCCTATGTGTCTCCTGGCTCTGTTACGTATCAGCACTTTAGCGATCCTGGGACCTGTAGTTCTCCAGGGATTCCGGTTATACCTTACTGGGTCATAGAGATCCCGGTAAGCTCGGATCCGGTGTCCGGTAATGCTTCGGGGTGAGCTAGTTAAGCTCCTTTGCCCCCTATGTACTAACTTCTCCACTTGCCTTCGGCCTTCTCGGGCCCTCACTAGGCTATACACACTAACGGCAGCTTGCCACGCTTCACCGATCTTATGGCGCCGGCACACCTAAGCTCACTATTCAGAGCTACAACTGAGTCTGGACTGTGCTCCACTGCAGGAACTCTCTCAACAGACTTGACTAGGCTGAGCTCAACTCTGTATTCAGGTCTGTGCTTGCTGAACTCTCCAGAGGAACTGAACTGCCTGGCTCCACCTTCCCTTTTTATATCCGTAACGGGCTCCCTCTGCTGGTCTGAGGTGGAAGGTGGAGATGTGTGAATGTTTATGGGGGCCTCTTGTGGAGGATTCCATCAATGCACTCTTCCAGGATCTGTGATACCAAGCGCAGCTGGGCGTCACATTCCCCCCTAGCAAAGCTTAGCACTCCCGGTACATTTTATAACAATAAGAAACATTAACAATCTTCCCTTTATGGGTGGCACCAAGCTTAAACGTTGCATAATAATATCAACAAATACAAAGTGTCCTCAGAATTCAAGTCTCTTGTGGTGAGGTTCCCAAACAGGATGTCCATCTCACAGAGTAGAGTACTTGGTGGTTTGAGGGACCTGTCCCAAACCCTCAACGTAGGCCCTGGGGTGGCTGCAGGGCATGGAGATCCCGAGTTGGACCTCCAATAGAGCCACTCCAGACAGGTTTTCCTTCGGTGGTCACCTAAAGGGGCACTCCTGGGAGCGCAATTATATACAATAAATAGTTTTTGGGCTGCACACAGTCCTCAGCCACGAAGTTCTTTATGCAAACAATAAAGGAATTAATCAGGTAAAGTGTCCATGTCACTTGAACTGTTCAATAATAAAGCAAAGCACAAAATAATATACATTAGTACAGTACATTACAATTTAATACCCCAGGGGTAACTATCTACATTTGTCAGAGGTTAGCTATCTTACTGCTTGTACCTGAGAGGGGGTTTACCTCGCGTGCTACGTGTTGATCTGCGTAGTGCGGTGGTCTGTGAGGTATCAATGTCTGTACTATCAATTACCCTACCAGTTCTACGTGTGACTATGTTGTAAAACTGCCTTAACCTCTCTCTGGAACTGGTAAGTCTACCATTGGCTGGGCCTTCTTGCTCTACTCCTGCCGGGGATCCTTCGTCCGGGGATTCTTCTTGAGCTGGCTCTTCTGCGGCACTAGGCTCTTCTGCAGCACTTACAGGTTCAACTTGCTGTGGAGGGTCTTCTGGTTGTTGAAAGAATTGGAGTATTGGAAAGATTACTGCTCCTCCTAGTTGGGGCCAATCTGCTGGGAAGTCTCCTAAGTCAGTATGGATTACTGCTTTTTAGGCTCCTCCTGGATAATGAAAGGCACTTCTTCTTGGGGTTTCAGTAGATTTGGACATAACTTTAGATGGTCCCTGGATACTGTGGCAGTTGTCCTTCCTCCATCTCGACTAATTATGCAGGTCTTCTTATTATCAAATCTTGACTTCAGCACAGTGTAGGGTTCTTTCTCTCACTGGTCATCAAGTTTGTGGTTCCTTCTTTTCCTTTTCAATACTATTTCACCAGGTGTGAAAGGCTCTGCGGGTGCACGTTTATTGTAGTGGGCCTCTTGCTTATCCCTCACCCAGGTGAGACTGTCCTCGACACAGGCTTGTACCCTTCTGTACTGCTCTTGTCTGGTCATGTCCCAGTCCTCAGTGGTCACATCCGCTTCTGGTTCTACTACACCAAGCTCCAGATCCATAGGCAACTTCCCAGGTCTTGCACGCATAAGATATGCCGGAGTACAATTGGTGGAACTCACGGGTATGTGGTTGTACAGATCCACTAGGTCAGGTAGTAGGTCTGGCCACTGATTTCTCTCCTCAAGTGGTATGATCTTCAGCAGGTCGATGATGATGTTGTTCATCTTTTCACAGAAACCGTTGGTTTGTGGGTGGTACGGTGTAGTTCTTATCTTTTTACACCCGTACAGATGGCACAACTCCTTAAACAATTCAGCCTCAAAGGCCGGGCCTTGGTCCATCAGCACCTGCTCAGGGTATCCATGGAGTCCGCAGAAACACGCCTGGAAGGTCTTTGCTGCTGTCTCCGCCGTCAGGTCCTTGACGGGGGCGACCACCAGGAACCTAGAGTAGTGATCCACCATGGTCAGGGCGTAGGAGTACCCTGACCTGCTGGGTGACAACTTGACATGGTCCAGGGCCACGATCTCCAGGGGTCGAATCGTCTTGATGGGTTGCAGGGGTGCCTTCTGGCTGCTGTAGTCTTTTCTTCTGAGGCCACAGGGTCCACAGTCTTGGCACCACCGCTCAATGGAGCTGCACATTACTACCCAGTAGAATCGACACTTCAGCAGGGTCTCTAGCTTTTTCCAGCCAAAGTGTCCCACCTAATCGTGGTAGGCCTCCAACACCATTTCTTGCGGCCCGCCCGGTATTTAATTGTAAATTGGTAATTTGGCAGCTGAGCCATCCATCGTTGTTCCAGTGCTCCTAGCTTGGCTGTTTCAAGATGGGTCAAAGGGTTGTTATCAGTGAAGGCAGTGAACTTGCTGGAGGCCAGGTAGTGCTTAAATCTTTCAGTGATGGCCCAGACCAAGGCCAGGAACTCCAAATTGAAGCTGCTATAGTTCTCTGGGTTCCTCTCGGTCGGGCGGAGCTTCCTGCTTGCGTATGCGATTAACTTCTCCTGGCCATTCTGCTTCTGACTTAAGACAGCTCCCAGCCCTTCGTTGCTGGCATCTGTATACAGCAGGAACGGTTGGCTGTAGTCAGGGTAGGCTAGGATCTCATCGCCTGTCAGGATCTCCTTCATCTCCTGAAATGACTCGACTTGCTCCTTACCCCAGTGGAATGGGGGATTTCTGCCTTTGGGGGACTGCCCTACCAGGAGGTCTTGCAGAGGGGCTGCTTTCTTAGTATAGTCTTTTACAAATCTCTGGTAGTATCCTACTAGTCCCAGGAACTGATGCACCTCCTTGAGGTTCTTCGGCTCCGGCCACTTCTGGATGGCAGCGATCTTCTCCGGGTCTGGTGCTACCCCTTCCGGACTGACAATGTGCCCCAGGTACTGTACCTTTCTCTTGAGCAGGTGGCACTTTGAGGGCTTCAGCTTCATCCCATACCGGGACAGTGAATCAAATACCTCTGCCAGGTGTTTCAAGTGGTCCTCGTACGTTCTGGAGTACACTATCACGTCATCCAGGTATAGTAACACAGTCTCGAAGTTGCGGTGTCCCAGGCAGCACTCCATCAATCTCTGGAACGTTCCAGGGGCATTGCAGAATCCAAACGGCATACTGTTGAACTCGCAGAGTCCCATCGGGGTTGTAAAGGCCGTCTTCTCCCGATCCTCCTCAGCCACAGCTACTTGCCAGTACCCACTAGTGAGGTCAAGGGTGGAAAAGTAATTTGCAGACTTTAAGGCAGCTAGGGACTCCTCTATGTGTGGTAAAGGGTATGCATCTTTATGTGTAATGCGATTTACTTGTCGGTAATCTACACACATTCTCATGCTCCCATCCTTTTTCCTAACTAGCACTAGGGGAGCTGCCCAGGGACTACAACTATCCCTTATTACCCCCGCCTTTCTCATGTCGTGCCACATTTCCTTAGCCTTCTGGTAGTGAGCTGGTGGTATAGGCCTGTAACGTTCATTGATTGGGGCATGGTCGCCTGTGGGGATATGATGTTGAACCCCCTTAATCCTCCCGAAGTCAAGTGGATGTTTACTGAACACCTGCGAGTATTCTTGAACCACCCGGTGTACACCCTGTTTTTGATGGGCAGAAGTGGTGTCTGTCCCAACATGGAGCTGTTGACACCAATCCTCCACCTGGGTTGCAGGGTCATTATCCTCCACTTCATCTGGTGAGGCTAAGGACTCCGCCTTGTGAATACAATTGTTATTTACAGCATGTAATTTGGCAACAGTGGCATAACGTGGCAATCTGACCTCATCTTCCCCACAGTTGAGAAGACGGACGGGCACCCTCCCATTGCGTACATCTACCACTCCTCTGGTGGTTAAGAGCGTGGGTCTGTGCTCGGAGCAAAGGGGTTCTACTACCGCCTGGTAGCTCTGTCCTCTAAGACCTATAGCAGCTCTACACCAGATGAGCATTTCACTCATTGGGGGGACGACAATGGGTGTGGGGTCCGTTACACGCACATTACCAATTTCACCTTCCGCTAACCTTACTTGCTGTTGGTACATCAGGACTCGGATCTCCTTCTGCAGCGCCCTCCTCTGTCCCGGTCTGGCAGTGTCAGCTATCTGTTGGAGCAAGAACACAACCTCTCCCAAACAGTTACCAACAATGTTTGCTTCGGGGTGAGCTAGTTAAGCTCCTCTGCCCCCTATGTACTAACTTCTCCACTCGCCTTCTGCCTTCTCGGGCCCTCACTAGGCTATACACACTAACGGCAGCTTGCCACGCTTCACCGATCTTATGGCGCCGGCACACCTAAGCTCACTATTCAGAGCTACAACTGAGTCTGGACTGTGCTCCACTGCAGGAACTCTCTCAACAGACTTGACTAGGCTGAGCTCAACTCTGTATTCAGGTCTGTACTTGCTGAACTCTCCAGAGGAACTGAACTGCCTGGCTCCACCTTCCCTTTTTATATCCCTAACGGGCTCCCTCTGCTGGTCTGAGGTGGAAGGTGGAGATGTGTGAATGTTTATGGGGGCCTCTTGTGGAGGATTCCATCAATGCACTCTTCCAGGATCTGTGATACCAAGCGCAGCTGGGCGTCACATAAGGACTCTGCACCCCTTGCTTAATCCACATCCAATATTGATCTTGTGTTTCTGGACACACTCATCACCTACGTCAGGCCTAGCTACCACAGGTGACTTGTTACAAGTCGGGGCGACGACTGACTTCCTGGCCTGACCCCTGTGGCTTTTGTATTTTTCTGCTGCAGATCACATGTCCCCTGTGTACCTAGCTCTGCTTTCCTCTCATTCAGCCTGCCTTCTGTCCTTTGGTTCCAATACCCTTTCAGGGTCCTACACCTATATTCCTGATCACTACATGGCAGCATCTGCCCACAAATACCTTACAGCTCATTTCTATTATATGAATCACTCACTCTCCTTACATTCCTCCTCTCTTTAAGCTCATCAGTACTTGGATGAGAAAGGTTACTTATGCTCTAGATGCTCCTTGGCGGTGGTCTCAGAGTCACCAATATCCAAACACACTCCTGTGTCTGCTGTATTACATACTGCCATATGAAATCATCTTCCGCATACCTCCTGGGTGAAACACCAGTGTTGGTACATTCAGATCTGTGAGGTCCCTCCTGACCTGTCTCTTCTGGGACACTGAGGCCCTGAAACACTCTTCCTGTGATTTTGACCTCTACCCTACCCTCTAAGCTAGCCCCGGTCATTCTCTCTTCATCAGACACACATATCGGTAGCATGTAAGGGTGCCGCACTCTCTCTGGTGCGACGTCTTCTCCTTTCGGGGTGTACTCTCCTTGTCACTCGATGAGGAACAGCCTCCGATGCGTAGTCCAATTTTCCCCAAGGGTGCTTCACTTGAACCAAAACTCGATTCCCCAGCTGTAATGGTGCCTCCTGCACAGGGGTTACTACAGGATGCCTTTTCCCCTGGGGCTTCTGTACAATCTTAAGTCTCAGTGTTTCTAACCGATGTTGGTGTTCCCACACCAAAGTTGTGGTGTTTATCTACGTACTATCTTCCTCTGGATCAAGCTCTAGCTCAGTAACCTTACGGCTGTTACGTCCAAACAGCAACGTGTAAGGCGTGTACCCTGTCGTAGCATGAACCCGGTTACTGTACACCCAGACCAGTTCTGGTACAAATTCAGGCCATTTCATTTTCCTGTGTCACGGTGTAGGGTAATGCTGGTGAGGAAATAGCAGATACGGGCTGGGTGAGCAGGGAAAACTAATCTGTCCCTAGACTGGGAACCCTGAATAGCCCTGACCCCAAAAGTATCTCTGATGGTGAGAAGGTTCGGGTCTCCACCATAAGCCCTAACTCCTCCACAAGCCCTGCGCTAATTCCCCAAACCTTCCTCCGCAGAACAAAGGTACAGCAATCTCAAAGGAAAGGACTTCAGCAGCACAAACGAACAGCACTGCACAGCACGGCTTCCAGGTATAGAGTGAAACTCTATCAGCTGCACCACCTGGTGGAAGGCGAGGCTACTTAAAGGCTAAGGGGAGGAGACACACAGAAACTCACATCCACCAGGACATGGCAATAGAATTGGCATGAACCCATGCAGTACAAGAGGGAATTTCACAGTTTAAGTTACAGCGGCATCTAGAATAGACCGCAGACACACAGCGCTAGACAGCGTGTGACATCCTGTCATCTTCCTGTTGTCCTCCACAATTCTCAGAATGTAGATAAAGTTCTGTTGAAACGTTCACAGTCCCCATTTCTCTATGGGTGGTAGGGTGTAGTTCTGGAATTCTCAATGTTGTACAGTTGGTGCAATTCATCCATGACTTTTCCATGAAAACAGGCTCCCATCTCAGAGTGAATTCTTTTTGGACACCCGTATACGCAGATGAAGTCATGACAGATGGCACAGGCTGCTGACTCGGCTTTTTGATTCCCGGTGGGAGTCATGACTGCTAACTTATTAAAATGATCCATCATCACCAGACAGTACAGACAACCATTATCGGAGTGGCTGATCTTGAGATAGTCCACCATCAGCACTTCCAAAGGGAAAGAAAACCTCTTCACCTATATAGATGCTCTGTGTTTAGGGGGTTTAGTCATCTCACCCTGATGGGATTTCCGGTAATCTTCTTTCACTACTCGATTTACAATACAATACAGAAGCCGTTGTAGCCAGTGGAAAGTTCTCTCTGTTCTGAAATGGGTATCACTCTCATGGACTTCCTTCTTCACTATGGGCTTCATTCCTTGTGAAATCATTAGCAGATTACACCGGGGGTCCTTTGGCCATATTGTCCTCATTATAATGTTTTTTTTCACCACTGTCGGCAGTGGACATCTCCGGAGAGGGAGCTTTCCTAAAGCTCAGCTGCCAGCAACTCACAATGGTTTGCTGGCATCTACAAGGCTATGTGTGTATGTGCTCTTAGGAATAACAGAAGCTTTGGTCCTCTCCTCCACTTTTGGCTGAGATTTAGAGGATTAATCGGAGACATAGAACCGCTGTTCTCCACTTTGGAATCCAACCCTTCAGATATATGGTATATGATGTATAGTATTGATATACCAAAAATATCAGTAATAATCAATTAAATTCTAAAAGACATTAATCAATTTAAAATTTGTATTTATTTAGTTTAATTAAATCTGGCATGGAAGGATGAAGACGTGTTCTTGGCGAAGCCTTCAACTTTAGCAGGTGTTTCTTGCTGGTCAGGAGGCCACGAGTAGATGGTTCAAATCCTTCCATACAGGTACAGCATTGATGGTGGACATGCTGTAGTTTCTTCAGGGCGCTAGATGTGGGGGTTTTCTGTCCTCGAGATGTCTAAGGTGCCCTGGTGACAGCAGGCAAAAATGCAGCTTCCTCTGACAGTGCGAGCAGCCCTGGATAATCCACGCCGGCAGAATGATATCATCCGGCGGAAGATGGAACCTATGAGAAAAGATGTAAAACTAATGTAAGTAATGGGACTCCATATTAGAGGGTACTACTGTGGTGTCACTGTGGGAGAACATTAGAGGAATCTCATCACACAGAGGGCAGGGATCATTGTCAGTCATCATACATGTGACAATCCCACCACTGACAGATAACATCTGCTCCACATGACTTCTTCTCACTGACATCATACAACAGGGAGATTATTGTCACACTTACCTCGCCTACTTTCCCCCTCTTCTACTTTCTCTGTTTTTTCTTGTCTTCTCAGTTTTAGAAAATATTTTCTTTTCTTCTGAACTGGAGATTCTAATCAAAAAGTCAGAAAAAAATATTAATTATAAACTTCTAAAATATTTTCTTTGTATCTATATAGAGTTATGCAATTGATTAATATGCACCTGTAGCATTTCTGTGTGCCGCCATGTGGTGACTCCCCAAGGAAATATGTCCCCTTATTATCATGACATACTTGCAGCAAGCCACTGTGTTATCATATAATCAGTTAGATTAAACTTCAGTGTAACTTTCAAGAGCACCCATCACCAGATCAAAAGTTTCTGAGATTCACTCTTATCTTATGTCTGCTGCTCCCCTGAGTATTCTGATATTTGTTTTGCTAAAATCCACCCTATGGTTTTTTCCATGAGGGTGTGGCTCACAATTTTATATTGCAGAGCAACCTAAAGACACGCCCCAGAGGATCCTGTGAGCACCACCCTCTTGGAAAAGACCATAAACATTAGCACTAAATAAGACCCATAACTCAAAAAACTGAATACTCAGGGGAGCAACGGGAATAAAGTAAGTAATTTTTGAAGCCTTCATGTGCTGATTCACATTATAATTTTGGATTATAGGCTATAGTTGGATGGCCTATAAACCTGTACATACCTGACAATGAGGACGAGGATGACTCGTTGTTTTTAGCAGTGAAACACTGATTGTCTCCATTAGTTTTGGAAGAGGAAGACTCTTTCTGCCTGTTTGGTAGAAGAAAGACCAGTAAATTAAAAGTAAAAACAATAGAAAAAAATGAAGAACACCTGTTTGTGAGGCCAATTAGGACAACATAGAGGGGATACCCTGCCCACGGCCTCAACTAGTAATATTGGCCTGTCATGAGCTGGAAATGAATGGCTGGTCACAATGATCAGCTGTTATTGCAGTGTTATCACAAGCCAGACGCACAGAGATCAGCAATCATGGGGTGGTGGATGCTGGATTTAGATTTGTGTTACTCGTGTCTTGTATTTGGTTCTGAACATACATCAAAACTAAATCTCATAATAATAATAATCTACTCACATGTCTGAGTGTTTTTCACTGTTCTCTTGGGAACACTGTGGAGGTGACATAGGCTCTACATTGGTCATCATCCCGGTATTGGTGATATTTAGCTAAAACACACAGAGAAAAATAAATTGATTTATTTTTAAGCATTTTTGTAATTATAGGTTTTAGACATACTATTAGCCACATACTTACTTTACAAAACCTTTGATAAGATGATACAAAGTTTTTTATTTCTGGCCAGTCATTGTCCTCTCTTGTGTCCGCCTCATCTGAATTCATGTGTCTGCTACAACGAGCTACAAAGTACAAGTGTTATCAGAGATAATTAGTATAAGACCCGGTCAGACATTCACCCTGTTATCACTAATAATGATGAGAACTTATCTTCACATAAAATGAAAGACAAGACACACAGCAGTTTTCTGCAGATGACGTCTCATTTTACTTACTGATAAAGTAGCGGGTGTCCTCATCTGACTTTAGCTCAGGAACGAACAGGGGCTTCTGACTTAGAAGGTTGTCAAAGTCTAAGTGATGCAGAAATGGATGCATTTTGATCTCATTTGCTCCTCCTGGAAAAGGAAGACAAGAAAGAATGTGATAGAGTCATTTTTAGAGAAACTGCTCCATATCGGTACAGTTTATGTTAACCTGAACTGAAGATGTAACAGCAGACATGAAGGAAATGTACTGAAAGTCACAGCATGAAAAATGGGGAATGGATAAGTAGGTAGATTACTGAACCTCATGGACACAACCATTTGTCTGGTCACAGACGTGTAATAAGTCATAATACTATTATAATATTACCTGTCCCAAGTCTATCTGCTGGATCTTTTCTGAGCAGCTGAGTGATGATGTCCCAAGCATCAGGTGGAGTAGAGTATTTATGATATGTCAAAATTAATTTATCTGTTATATAGAAACAAATATTACAGGAAATGAAACGTTTTCATTTATTTTTATAAAAAATGTCCTTAATAAGGCTAGAAATTGAACCAGAAAACCAATGAAACCAAATAACAGTGACATCACAAGCATTCAGATTATTTTACTTACCCTCAAGGACACTGCGTAAAATATCTCTTTTTAAAGCCCCTTTAAATGGTGTACATCCATAAAGAAATTTATGTAGAGTGATCCCTACTGACCACCAATCAACGGGCCTTCCATAGCCTTTCCTTTGGATAATTTCTGGGGCCATGTAACTAGGGGTGCCAAAAGTCTGGAAACCAACAGAAGAATGAGATGATAATCAATAAATATAATTGCGTCAAATAACATCAGTGCAAACGTTTTATAGAGAAATTGTCAGAGAAAGAGAAAGAGATGAAATCTGTAAAGTACAAGACCTTGTAAGTAAAGCCTACCTCTTCATCAAGGAACTCGCTGGTGATGTCCTCAGTTGAAGCCTTGTAGATATCTGAGCTTGGTCTCATGAGGCCGAGTTTTGAAACCCCAAAATCGGTGACCTTAATATGTCCTGTTGATGATATCAGGAGGCTGTGAAAGAAAGAAATGGTGTCAGACCCAAGTAATTACCCATAGACTGTATAAAAACTATAATTTTTTTTCCCCTTTATTATACTACTGGGGTCACTTACTTGCCAGGCTTCAGGTCTCTGTGCACCACACCATAACTGTGCAGGTATTCCACAGCAAGTACCGTTTCCGCAATGTACATACGGGCCAGGGGGACTGGTAAAGGACCCCTGCGCTTTATAAGACTGGCACAGTCTCCTCCTATCGGAGAAAGCAAATATGAGAGGTGAGGGTTTGTTTCAATGTAAATTACACATGATGAGGGTGAATATGAAATAAGTGGAAATATTGGGACAAGATGGCCTATATAGAGATATACTGTGTAATGTAGAGCGTATACTGTATACTATATGTTGCCATCCATGTGGGCACATTATGGTCATATATAGGTGCTAGGACTAAACAGACGTGGGCTGGATATAGATACAATGGATGTGTCCTACCTGGTACATACTCCATGACCATACACAGATGAAGTTTAGTAGGGAAAGAGCAGAACATGGAGGCCACAAAGGGACAATCAGCGAATGCTGAGATGTCCCTCTCCAGAAAGGCCAATTCAAGTCTCTTTGGCTTTTTCAGGTTCTCCTTGTCCATTGTCTTCATAGCACAAATCTGGTTTGTGTCTTTATGGCGCACTAAGTGGACGGCCCTGGAGAGGAAGAAAATCCATGATTTATTACAAATTCTTATTAACAGTCCATCTATAGACCTCATCAAATGATCTCCTGTACTAATGGTTAATACTAGATGTGAGGCCATCACTATAAATCCATGTCTAGAAATGCATAAAATAATACTCCATAAATGATTATCAATGGAGGATCCACATCCACGTCACATCCTAACTGACCTGACAGATAGATGTGGACAGTGATGTGGTCTCCTAATTTCTCTATGGGAATATTACATGGGCAGGACACCGAGGCATCATCATAAGGAGCCCTGGGAAATAAATATTATACCAAAGTAAAGCTCACCCAAAGGCTCCACTGCTGATCAGTTTGATCTGTTTATAGTCGCTCTTACAAGGATTTCTCTCTGGGTTCAATGATCCGATCAAGGCCTAAAAAGGAATAAGAAATGACATTAAGACAGAAAATGCAGGAGAATAAAAGCTCAAGATGCAGGAACGTCTCCCTTCTATATTATGTCCCCACTGATTACACTGTAGAGAACGTAATACAAGCCGGACCCACCACAGACCCCATTATATTATAAAGGGAAATCCCCCATACACATAAATCAATACTGCAGGGAAGGATAAGGGACATCACACAGAGGGGGCAGGAAGAATAACGCCATTATCACACATAATATGTTTGATCTACATGACGAACAGTGATATCCCATTGTCATATGGGATATAATATGGGATGTATAATTCACACCCGTCATCTAATGATATACAGACGTCCCTCTGATACTTACACTGGCAGATTCCTGGATGATTTCTGGTGTCTCACATATTCCACCATCAGTATTTGCCGGCACAGTTATTCCTAAAATAATGAAGAAACGTTATTTATTAAATGTCTATATCAGCACTTAATAACCAAAAGAAAAGGAAGTAAAAAAGTCAAATATCAAAAAACATAACAAATTTTATTGATTAATCAGAACAATTCATGATAAAAAAAATAATAAGAGAATGTCAGACACAGAGAACGCTCTCTCTTTCAAACCAAGAACAACTGATCAAAATCACTTCAAAACCTATTCATAATGGTATTCATACAAGTTTGTGTCTGTTTAGAATGTAGAAGATATAGGAACAATCTGTAGTCCTCAAAATTAATAAGACAAATTAAAAAGAGAAACCTGCACAGTCTGGGAGGGTGGGAAGCAAGACCCCGACATGTGTTTCGCATAGGCTTCTTCCAAGGGGTATTGAAGAAGTTTTGCGTAGGCTTCTTCCAGCGGGTGTGTAAGAAGCCTACATGAAACGCGCATCAGGGGCTCACTCCCCACCCTCCCAGACCATGCAGGTTTCTCCTATTTATTTGTTTATTTATTTATACAGAGGATGAAGAATAAATCAACATATTCTTTGCCGTTCTCAATAACGAAATATTTGAATGTAAAATATTAGATGATCGTCTTACCTTCTATCAGATCGGAGTTTGGCCCTGGCTGACTATTATCAGGGTCAGCAACATTTAGGTTTTGCCCCTCTGCGGAGTCGCCTTTTGATGTTTCCTGATGGATATAAGATATACAATTAATATAACATTTCTCAAACACTAGATTACCATATATATAAAGCAGGAAGGATTAAACCTGGATTTACTTGACAAGTTCAGTATTGGACGGATAATTCACGGCCGCTCTATCAAGTAAATTTACATTAATATTTAAGCGACTTGTATCTACAACTGTTCTCTAATAACTTCTATCAGAACTGCAGCATTTACAAGGAGGAAGATTGTGATGATGGAGTGAGACAGAGGTAGAAATACAAGCTCCGCACCGCTGAGTACAGACTGTCACCACAGAGGATGGAGCCGCAGAGACAGGCTGCCATAAAATATCCTGTGTCTGCCTGGAGCGGAGAGAGGAAGGCCTCTACCATCATAAATCTGACCTTCTGCTATATGACTGGTAATCTGGAGAAGATCAGACAACAAGGACATGAGATGTAGAAGATGATGGATCCTTACCAGACGCTCCAGTGAGTAGGCCGGATACTCCAGTACAAGCAGGACATTTTGGGCCAGCTGTTTGAAAAAGGCCAATTCTCCACTTTGGGATTTTTCTTCAGCCTATAAAGATGAAAATAAACAAGAAATGAAAATAATCAATAAAATTCATGAACATATATGGTATTGCCACATTTGTTAAAGTCTGATCTGTTAAGATAGGTGTTTATTAATTGTGTTAATTAATTCCCTAACACCGAGAAAAAAAATCAAAACGCTAGATTTACAGGTTTTTTTGCTCACCTCACTTCACTAAAAAAATGTAATAATAAGTAATTAAAGCACCGTATGTACACAAAAATGATATCAATAAAAACCTGAGTTCACTGCGCAAAAAAAGGCTTTACTTAGTCCTATCAACAGAAAAATTACAATGTTATGGGTCTCTGAATATAGTGACACAAAGAACCATTTCATCTCAATTGGAATTTTTTTCACCTTGTTTCAATACAATGTATGGTAAATAGGATGGAGCCATTGAAAGCTGCAATTCATCCCAAAAAAACAAGCCCTCACATGTCTATGCCAATGGAGAAATAACAAAGTTATGGCTCTTGAAAGAAAGTGAGGAAAAAATGAGAGCAGAAAAATGAAAAATTCTGTGGTCCATAAAGGGTTAACCAATCCTATTCCCTCCTCCCCCCGCATCCAGGACCTTCCCACCCCTAATTCAACTAACCTTTTAGATCCAACCCTCTCCTTTGTCATGTAGCCTGATTGCCCTGTTTTGACTCCAGGCTATTCTTATCTGGGTATTTGGCACAGGTTAAACTTAAACTTGTATTCCATTATTATTTTCCATTATTATTATATATAATTTGTGCAGATTGTCTGCTACTTACCTGGTGTACTAATGTCCAGATGTTCTGCTGTAAATGCTCAAGATATTCTGAGCTTATACAACCTTGGTGGTATTTGGTCAGGCAATCTCTCACAAGCTCCATAACCAGCCGGTAAGTGAAGCTGAGGACGCCATCGGGTAGTGGTAGCACAAAGTCAGGGTCATAGGTGGTAAGAATCCCCTGGAGTAGTGCTAACACCTGAAGTCTGTCTGGAGGAATTCCAGACATTTCAAGTAATCCAAGCGCGGTTAGTATATGACTAGCTATATGGCTTATCACACCAACAGCAATGACACCGGAATGTCAAAGTGACAACAGGAGTGTAAACACTTGTAGAAGTAGTGATGGTTAATTGTGATGTCATAATGGAATCTTGTGTTCTAATCTTAAAGGGGCATCTTACCTTATAAGGAAGTTGCCTTGCAACCCTTAAGTAGGGAAAAATATAGGCTCAGCATCAGTATCTGTTATACACAATAAAAATTATAGCGTTTTGTATCAATAAGAAATTCCGATTCCAGCGCTAACAGAAATATCTTTCTGTGGGAACAGGGCATGTGGGGCTGGGGCTGCATCCAACCCTGGCATATGAAGCACGCTGGCCCATGTTGCTCTGCCACAACCACTTCCAAAGATGGGGGTCTTTATTACAAATATGACCCTGCCTACCAATGGAGAAAATCAAAATTTACTACTCCCAATAATTCCAGTTTTTAAAGTTGGCAAAATAGGTCTCTTTATAATATTAATAGTAACCTCTTGACCCTCCTTATAATAATAATAGCGCCCATCTGGTTCTCCTGATAATATTAAAGGGAATCTGACAGTGGCATCAACCCTCATAAGCCATCTATATGGGCATTTAGGTCATAGAACGTTGAAGAAACCGATACCTTGATATCTGCCATCTGATGTCTTATTCCACAGAAATCCACATTTTCTTTTATATGTAAATGAGCTGTTAAGATCTATGGGCCGGACATAGATTTCCCTGAGAATCTGCATCCAGAGATTATTTTCAATGGAACAGGTAGTTATCAGTGGGAGACATGTACATCAGGAGAGTAGACGGTCAGTCATTACATGTGTCACACTGGAAATGACTCTTTTCATTTATAATAAGCCCTGGATGCAGATTCTCAGGGAGATCTATGTCCGGCCCATAGATCTTAACAGCTCATTTACATATTAAGAAAAAAAGTAAATTTCTCTGGATTAAGACATTCATCAAATAGTGGCTATCAAGGCATCACTCTATTCAACTTTCTCTGACCTGCATCTTTATGTAGACGGCTTATGAGGGTTGATCTTACTGACAGTTTCCCTTTAATAGTGTGGCTCGTACCTCCTTATAATAATAGTGCCCCTTATGGGCCTCCTTATAATAATGATAATAATGGTGACTACCTGTTCTTTTTTATTAAATTAAAAATAATAATGCTCCGTCAGGCCTCTTTATAATAGTAATATTAATGATAAAAATATTAGATGACCCCACACGGTTTAGGGAAAGTGTCACTGAATGCAGAAGCCGGGTCTAAGCTCCTAATAAACACTACCCACCTCCTGCCCTGCTGTGTTATCACAGGCTTTATTCCCCTTCAAGCCTAAGCAGCAGAATGCCGGTATCTCCTCTTCCTGCTCCATTTCACCTGCTGTCAGTAATGCAAAGTGCCTGGGCCCTGTTTTAAAGCCTCTTGCTAACCCCCTCCCACCATGTATCTAGTGGTAGACCCCATATTAATATAAGCCCCCTACATACCTTGAGCTGCCCCTCTCCAGCTGTCTTTTCTGGAGCTGATCCCAGCAGGTATGGCTGACAAGAGGCTGCAGCTGGAGGCCTTGTGCTTCAAGCAGCATTGTGGGGAGGAAGGATAGCTGTCCTGACTTCTGGCAAGGCTCGCAAGTCTCCTTCACGGCTGGACTGGGCATCTGGCAATTCTGTCAAATTCTGGCTTGGCCGGTCTGGCAGTGGGCTGCATCGATCCGCAACACTATTAACTGTTAACAATTATAGTGAAGCAGAGAGCCATCAGCTCCCTGCTCTGCCACTTAACTAAGGCAAGCCACAGATTGCTTCCGGCCACAGGCAGGGACTGCAAGGGATCGGTACCACGTAATGGACGTCAGGCAATGAGATGACATCAGAGACTGTAGTGAGGAGGAGCACATCACCACTCGGCATGGGAGTGTCGTGAGGAAAATATGAGTTTATTTCTATTTTTTTGCAGTCACTGCAGGGTACTAATATTATTACAAGATAAGATACCTAGGGGGGCACTAATGTCTCATAAAGAGGCCAAGGAGGGTGACATTGTTATTACAGGTTGTCCCATGGGGCTCTTTTATTATCACTATGGAGGAGGCCTAGAGGGGCTCTGTTATTATTATAAGGAAGCCCGGGGATATTAATATTATTGTAAGAAATCCCGGGGCGCTATAAATATTATAAGGAAGCCCAGGGTCCATTATTATTATTATTATTATTATTATTTTAAGCAGGCCCAGGGAGTCTCTATTATTATTGGGGCAATATTATTGTAAGAAGCCCTGAGTGCACCATTATTATTAGGTACAGATGGGGGCATTATTACTCTGTAGTGGCACAGAGGGGACACTGTTACTGTGTGGGATACAAAAGCAGGAAGCTCTTTCTATGCAGGGTACAGAGGGGGCATTATTACTACGACAGGGGTGGGCAATTAATTTTCCAGAGAGGAAACAAGAGAGACTGTGACTGTTGTGGAGGGTCAAACCAATAGGCTGAATTTAATTCTGCTCATCATTAATATTACCAAAAATAATTACAATTATTATTTTATAATAATAGTATCACTTAATATTAAGTAGAATTAAGTATGCTGACATCCCCCTATATACCGTACGAGCCCGCATACAGCCTCCAATATACAGTATGAGCCCCTACACAGCCCCTTACATACAGTATGAGCCCCCAAATAGCCCCTCTATATACAGTGAGCCCCCACATAGCCTCTCTGTATATAATATGAGCCCTCACATAGCCTCCTATATATAGTATGAGCCTTCACATATTTCCTATATACAGTATTTGCCCCATAAACAGTATTAGCCCCCCATAGCCCCTCTATATGCAGTGTGAACCTCACATGGCCTCCTATATACAGTATATATACTCCTATGTGAGCCCTCACAAAGTTTCATAGTTTTAAAGTTGAAGATAGACTTAAGACCATCAAGTTCAACCTATAGTCTAAAATGTTGATCCAGAGGAAGGCAAAAAATCCATGGGGCAGAGATTAATAGCTCCATATTAGGGGAAAAATTCCTTTCCGATTCCATAAGACAATCAGACTAGCTCCCTGGATCAACGCCCCATCACAGAATCTAGTGCCCATATCATGTAATGTTATATTTCTGGAAATTGCAGTTGGAACCAGCTCAACACACCGGAGTAATTAAAAATTTGCAAACTCTTTATTGGAAATCCTTTAAAAATGAAATTGATAAAAAATTGGGCATCTTAGACAACAAAGAGGGGTGTAACAGGAATCAATCCATACGCGTTTCTAGCTACATGGCTCTTAAACACAGTGTTCAAGAGCCATGTAGCTCGAAATGTGTATGGATTGATTCCTGTTACACACACCACCCCTCTTTATTGCTTTGTTGTCTGAGATGCCCAATTTATTATCAATTTCATTCTTAAAGGATTTCCAATAAAGATTTTGTGAATTTTTAATTACTCCGGTGTGTTGATCTGGTTCCAACTCCAATTTCCTCAACTACCTCCAGCGCTGTGCAGCAGCGGGGACGCCGTGCTCCTCCCGGACTGGAACAGCATCTCAGGGCTGAGCTGAATTTTTTCTTATTTAATGTTATATTTCTCAAGAAAAGCATCCAGACTCTTCTTCAATTTTTGTAGTGAATCACTCATTACAAACATCATCTGGCAGAGAGTTCCACAGTCTCACTGCTCTTACAGTAAAGAATCCGCGTCTGTGGTAATGATTAAACCTTCTTTCCTCTAGACGTAGAGGATCCCCTTTTGTCCCCATCGCAGGCCTAAGTAAAAAAAGCTCATTATACACATCTCTGTATTGTCCCCTCATATATTTGTACATTGCAGCAGGATCGCCCCTAAGCCTTCGTTTTTCCAAACCGAAAAAACCCAAGTTTGATAATCTGTCTTGGTATTGCAGTCCACCCATTCCCTTAATAACCTTGGTTGTTCTTCTCTGTACTCACTCTAGTTCAGTTATGTCCTTCTTATACACTGGAGACCAAAATTGTACAAAGTATTCTAAGTGGGGTAGCAATGGTGACTTGTATGGTGGCAAAACCAATGTTCTTGCCATGAGTGTCTATGCCTCTTTTAATGCATCCCATCATTTTCTTTGCCTTGACAGCAGCTGCCTGACACTGGTCACTAAAGTGAAGTTTGCCGTCCACCCATACACCCAAGTCTTACTCAGTGACTGTTTTACCCAGTGTTTTACGATTTAGTTCATAATTATTTATTTTATTTCCTCTGCTCAAGTGGAAAGTGGTGACTACCTGTTCTTTTTTATTAAATTAAAAATAATAATGCTCCCTCAGGCCTCTTTATAATAGTAATATTAATGATAAAAATATTAGATGACCCCACACGGTTTAGGGAAAGTGTCACTGAATGCAGAAGCCGGGTCTAAGCTCCTAATAAACACTACCCACCTCCTGCCCTGCTGTGTTATTACAGGCTTTATTCCCCTTCAAGCCTAAGCAGCAGAATGCCGGTATCTCCTCTTCCTGCTCCATTTCACCTGCTGTCAGTAATGCAAAGTACCTGGGCCCTGTTTTAAAGCCTCTTGTTAACCCCCTCCCACCATGTATCTATAGCATCGGCGTCTCTGCCCCCTGCTGGCGTAGCGTACATGTACATACCGTATCATACGTGTACGTTACGGTAAGCTCGGACCAATGAGAGGAAGCATCCGGCGCTCAATCAGAGGAAGTATCCGGCACCCAATCAGAGGGACAGCTGTAACATCACGTGCCAACGTTAGCTGCTGGTCTGAGATTGGCTGGCGGCTGCTTCCTGTGATTGGGCGGAGCTTACAGTAATGTACGGGACGCTACATGTAGGGTACAGCAGCGGAGAGAGACCGGCGGTCGGGCGGAATCCAGCGTGGAGCCACAGAGCACCGATGAGTGTGTGTTCTGGCGGGTCTGGCAGTGGCATGGGGTTATTTGGTGGTGGCAGCGTGTTTGGTGGATCCAGCGGCGACCCCAGGAGCGGCTCTGACAACGGCGGCGTCTCTGGCGGTGTGTCCGGCTGTGCTTGGAGCAGCGTTTGCAGTGGCGGGTGCAGCCAGGGTGTCCTGTGCCATCTTGGGACACTCATGTGCTTCCTGCCGGGCACGGCCGCGGTGCCTTATGGGATTCGTTCACTTCGCAAACTGCCAATTATGTAAGTACATAGCCTCCCATTGCTTAGTGTTCTTGATTGTCTTTGTGGGCACACTCTCCTCCGTAGTGTAAAAACAAGGCAGCAGCGCAAGTGCGAATGCTCGCTGGGTTATGTCATCATCTTTGCCAGTGATGGTGCATCGGAGACCAGAGCTGTGGAGTCAAAGTCGGAGTCGTGGAGCCTGAGTCGGTGCCAATTTTGGTGGAGTCGGTATAAAAAGGACTGACTCAGACTCCAAAAATATATAATAAATTGGGTACGGTAGTGCAATGCAATATTTGCAAATTATTATGTTCTACATATCTTGATTATTATAGCAATGATTAAAAGGCTTATGTTCACATGATGCTACAATAAATGTATCACCTAAACATCAGCAATGTACGAAGGAGTCAGAGTCATGGAGTCGGAGTCAGGGAAATTGAGGAGTCAGTGGTTTGGCTTACCGACTCCACAGCCCTGGAGACAGCCAGGCAAGTGTCGCTGCTGCAGTTGTGTGTGCCTTTCCCAGAATTTCGCGCAGTATCCTAGATGCCAAATTGCAGCATCTGTATCCAGGATCGTGCATCTACCTAATAATGCATGTTGCAGCAGCCTCCAAGATGCATTAGCAGTAGGAATAGATATATTCAGATGCTGAATATGGACAAATATTTTCAATTAACACTACCCCACCACTGTACTAGAGAAGCAAACAAAACCATCTCAAACTTTTATTTAAAACATTTTATTTACTGCAAAAAGTAATGAGGCAGAGGGCAAAAACATTTAATACAAAAAAAAATAAATTCATATATGTACTCTTTTAAAAACAAAGGAAAGAAATTCTGCATTAATGAGCCTTGTCATTTATTCATAACTCTGTCAATCTTGCACCAATGCCATCCAGACATGACATCCACATTTGGAAATCTCAATCCCCTTTTTTTGCCAAGAAACATCTAAAGGAGTTATTCAAGTCTCCAACGCTTGGTTACCTAAATAGAAAAAAATAAATAATATAATATATATATATATTAGATGGTGGCCCGCTTCTAACGCATCGGGTATTCTAGAATATATATGTAGGCTGCTGGGGTGTATATAGAGGCTGCTGGAGTATATATAGAGGCGGCTGCTGCTAGGCTGTATATAGAGGCTGCTGGGGTGTATATAGCGGCTGCTGGGCTGTATATAGAGGCTGCTGCTGGGGTGTACTGACCAGAAAATGTGACTGCCTCAGCCAATCACAGGCCATAGTTAACCGGATTTACCCAAAGTCCATTTTCCCTAATATGGGTAAATCCAGTTAATTTGTAGCATATAGCACAGTGGGTAACCGAAGTCCATTTTTCCCTAATCTGGTGAACAACTGCAGTATATGATACTACTTAACCGTTTTTACTCAAAATGAATGGACTTTGTCGTTTTTTAGACCCTGGGTCACTGCCCCCCCGTGCTGGATCTGCCCCCGCAGTGTTCGCTTTCTACCCTCCATCCCACGTGCTGGCTCTTATGCAGCGGGTGAGAGCGGGCAGAGTAGGCGTGAGTGGGTAGAGCAGAGTGAGGGTAGTAGCAGAGAGCGGGACAGCGGGGGGACAGTGGGAGACAGGAGAACACAAAGGGAGACAGTAGAGCACAATGGGGTCAGTGGAACACAGCGGCGGAGAGCAGAGAAGGGGTCAGTGGAGCATAGCAAGCAAAGCAGGGTACAGCGGAGTACAGCAGGGGACATTAGAGCAGAGAAGGGGTCAGCGGAGCAGAGTGGGGGACAGCAAAACAGAGAAGGGTTCAGCAGAGCTCAGCGGGGGTTAGCAGAGAAGGGTCAGTGGAGCACAGCGGGGGACTGCAGAGCAGAGAAGGGGTAAGCAGAGCATAATGGGAGACAGCAGAGCACAGTGGGGGACAGCAGAGTAGAGAAGGGGTCAGTGGAGCACAGCGGGGAAAAAGCGGAGCAGAGAAGGGTCAGTGGAGCACAGCGGGGGACACCAGAGGAGGGGTTAGCAGACCACAGAGGGGGACAGCGGAGCATAGCTGGGGACAGCGCAGCACAGTGGGGGATAGCGAATCAGAGAAGGGTCAGTGGAGCACAGTAGGAACAGAGAAGGTCAGTAGAGCAGAGAAGGGGTGTGTGTGTGTGTATATACACATGCGGTGTGTGTATATGTGTTCCCTCGCCCGACATCGCCGCAGCGCTGCCTGCACCCACCTCCGTGTAGCCACAGCCTCTAGGAAAGACCGCGGCTTGCGGCCTGTGCACGGAGGTGGCTGCAGGCAGCGCAGTGGCGATGTCGGGCGAAGGGGAATGGGGGAAGGGTCCCAGCGACGGCGGGTCCAGGCGGCGGGTGGGTTCCACTTCCGGTGAGCGTGGTTCAATTCTCGCGGCAACTCGCGGCTGGACTGCGCCTGTCCCTGATTGGTTCTGGCCGGCCGGGATTGGTTCAGCGACGCGGGATTTCGGTTACGGAAGTGGAACCACAAGGCAATTATATAGTGAACACACATTTCACATACAGTGACAGAACTACCCAACTCTGAGACCTTATTGTTCCCACACAGCCTGTCCTTGGGTGGCTCCGTCTGAGATAAGGTGTTATATTCAGCTAGGATGCATTTTAAAAAGATTTCTCTCTCCAGTCAGGGTGATGAAGGACTGTATCCCTTATCTGCATTATACACCACAGGGAACCCTGGTTTTACAGATTTCTGCTGCCTTCACCATAGCCCATAGGAGACATAATATATTACCTTATTGTATGATTAGACACTAACATGTCCCTGTGGACATTACAGCTGTGTTAAAAAAACAAACAAAAAAATGAGATAAGGCGACACTCTCACCCTTCCTGGGGATGGATGGCACAGTGAGCACCATTTATGGCCTCCCTCCAGGCAGGAGCAGAACCTGCAGGGGGGGCGAGTATAGGAGCAGTGAAAAAAGAAAAAAAACATCACATGGACTGTGAATGCCAGTTTGAAAAAAGAAATATGAAGCATTTCCCACCTTTGGTCCCTAGAGGGAGGGCTTACAATGTTTCTAGTTTGAAAGAAAAAAAAATGTGATGCTTCTCCCCTTTTGGTCTTTAGAGGGGGGCTTGCAATGTTAAAAATTTATAGCACACCCCCTGTAACTGATGAACTATAAATTCAGTGGCCTGAACACAGAGCATTGTCAGAAGGTTCCGGTAAATCCAGGTAACTGCTAGCATAGTGCACAGCAAGGCAATCTGATAAACCACTATCCACTAGAGAATGAAATCCACCCAATGTACAGAGTCACTGCTGCCCCAAGAAAGATTGAAGAAAACAACCAGCGTGTATTTGTTGTTTTAGGAAATAGGCTGTGAGACTTTTTTTTTTTTTTTACAGGCTAGGTTTTATTTTTACATGGTGTTTTTTAATACAGATCCCATGGTGTTGTGGATCCGCCGGCTGCTGGGCGTAAGTATGTACCTTACCTACCAGTGTCTTACATCTGCCAATATGTATAACATTTTTTATTCACTTCTGGGTGTCTATGGGTAAATTACCTTACTTGATGCAATACGCAGTCACACTGTGACAGTGATACCACATGGAACGGTGTGAAGTCTACCATTTTGTCATGTCTGCAGCTTTTTGAGCGCTTTATGAATGTGTAAGGCCGTATTCCCTTTGACAGTAGTTGCACGGTGCATCACCAGTCTTATACTGCTTTTTTTAGAACATATACCACGAGGACATACCTGACCTGCCCAGTTTGCTCTAAAGTATTAGAGCGACTGGACAAACATCTACACGGAGTGTGCATGACCCAGAATTCTGCCGAGGAGAGGAAAGCCGCTACTGCTGATGCAAGGGCCAGAGTTAGAAAATCACATCCAAAGGGACAAGCATAGACGAGGAGGACATTATGTCTCTTCAAACATTGGCCAACGTAATCCCTTTCCTTGAGGATAGAGGGTTCCTCATAGTCCGGAAGCCAACTGCGGCCAGGTAGGCTCCACTTTTTCCTATCAATCTTTTGGCTATATCACATGACTTTGTATGTTTAATATATTAGTGTTGAATGATCTGATCGGCCCAACTTCAGGATGGATCAGGCGCTTTTTTGGCTGACTGGGTTTAAGGTTAGGGCCGATCACCGATTGTCGGTCAGATTGGGTCGATGCTTTTGACCCCATCTAACCCAGGATGGCTCATCACCATTTGATATGCATGTCCGTTAATCAGGTGGCTTTTTATAAATTTACAGTACTGTCCAATGTGAGGAGCAGACTGCAGGTGCCAGCAGGACTGCCCCTGCGGTGGAATATGAAGTGGTCCAGGAGAGCGAGATGTCCGAGAGTGTGTAAGTGTCTACCAGTCAGCCAGTCTGTGTCAGTCAGTCTGCGTCAGTCAGTCTGTCTGTCTGTCTAACTCACACATAATGCTTTCTTTCCTCGCAGTGCCAGTGCCGTGCATCCCTCTGCTCAGTCAACTCAAGAATCTCCTTCAAGAGAAGAAGAAGACTACCAGAGATCGCCTGTACAGTGAGTTTATTGCTTAGTCTTTTCATTAGGATACACCCAGCATTCAGTTATCCAGTGAACCACTGCACCATATGCTACTACTTAACCGGAATTACTCAAAATGAAGGGACTTTGTCGTTTTTTAGACCCAGGGTCATTCCCACTGTCAGAGGTGCGGGCATTCAGGTGTCTGATGCCCGTCCCAGCTGGCCAGGGGAGATACCACCACCAGCAGCCGCGTCCCAGCTGGCCAGGGGGGGGGACACCACCACCAGCAGCCGCGTCCCAGCTGGCCAGGGGAGATACCACCACCAGCAGCCGCGTCCCAGCTGGCCAGGGGGGACACCACCACCAGCAGCCGCGTCCCAGCTGGCCGGGGGGGAAACCACCACCAGCAGCCGCGTCCCAGTTGGCCATGGGGTGACACCACCACCAGCAGCCGCGTCCCAGCTGGCCAGGGGGGGGGGGGACACCACCAACAGCAGCCGAGTCCCAGCTGGCCAGTGGGGGACACCACCACCAGCAGCCACGTCCCAGCTGGCCAGGGGGGGACACCACCACCAGCAGCCGCGTCCCAGCTGGCCAGGGGGGGAAACCACCACCAGCAGCCGCGTCCCAGCTGGCCAGGGGGGGGGGACACCACCACCAGCAGCCGAGTCCCAGCTGGCCAGTTGGGGACACCACCACCAGCAGCCACGTCCCAGCTGGCCAGGGGGGGACACCACCACCAGCAGCCGCGTCCCAGCTGGCCAGGGGGGGGAAACCACCACCAGCAGTCGCATCCCAGCTGGCCAGGGGGGGAAACCACCACCAGCAGCCGCGTCCCAGCTGGCCAGGGGGGGAAACCACCACCAGCAGCCGCATCCCAGCTTGCCAGGGGGGGACACCACCACCAGCAGCCGCATCCCAGCTGGCCAGGGAGGAAAACCACCACCAGCAGCCGCATCCCAGCTGGCCACGGGGGGGGGGGGAACCACCACCAGCAGCCGCGTCCCAGCTGGCCAGGGGGGGACACCACCACCAGCAGCCGCGTCCCAGCTGGCAAGGGAGGGACACCACCACCAGCAGCCGCGTCCCAGCTGGCCAGGGGGGAGACGGCCTTTGCTGGCTCACGCCATACACACATATACATATATACTCAAACCAAGGAAGAAGAGGATAGCCGGGTTGCGTTATCATGGAGGCTGGAGAGCCGCGTCTCCACAATGCTTCATTATCTAACTGAAGAAAAAAAAAAAAGGGAAATTAATTTGCAATAATATAAATAAATATATAATATATTATGGTACAATATATAATATATATATATAAGACCACCAGCAGCCGCGTCCCAGCTGGCCAGGGGGGAAACCACCACCACCAGCCGCGTCCCAGCTGGCCAGGGGGGGGGGGGGGACACCACCACCAGCAGCCGCCGCGTCCCAGCTGGCCAGTTGGGACATACACATAAAGAAACACACATACACAGGGAGTAAGGCACACAGGAGGAAGACAGCACACGAGGGGGAAGAGCTCCTATCGGAACGTCACCCCCCTCCCGATGCGATAGCATCGGGCTTCCAACTAGTATAATATATATATATATATATATATATATATATATATATATATATATATATACACACTAGATGGTTGACCGATTCTAACGCATCGGGTATTCTAGAATATGTATGCGGTACACCGGGCGCAATCAGCACAGCAGTTTTTACATTTGGCGCCAATATCGCTGATTGCTCCCGGCCGCGACCAATCAGCATAGAGGTTTTTAAATTTGGCGCCAATATAGCTGATTGGTCGCTGCCGACGGCCGCGGCGCTGCTTGTGCGGGTACTTCCGCTGTGAGCAGCTGGGAGATGACCGGCTGCTCGCAGCAGAAGCATCCCGAATGGTGGCGCCGCTGCCCGGTCCTCCCTTCACTCTTACAGTCGGGAGATCAGCGGTCCTAGCCGCTGATCTCCCAACGGTAGCCGCATGGAGGTCAGCGGCACCGCCGGTCGGGGTAGTTCTGCTGCGATCAGCCGGTCATCTCCCGGCTGCATAGCCGCTGACCTCCGTGCGGCAGATGAGCAGCTAACGGCCGCCATCTTTTTTCTGAAATCCCGCGTCGCTTATTGGCTGCGGCCGGACCAATCAGCGACGCGGGATTTCCTGGACAGACAATTATATATATTAGATTTTATTTATGAAGATTTAGGAATAATGCAATACATGCGGGCGGGCGTGCGGCGGTGTAGGTGTGCAGTGGTGTGTATGAGCGGCGGCTGTGTGCCCCGATGGCTGTGTCACCCTGTGGCTGTGTCACCCTGTGGCTGTGTCACCTTGTGGCTTTGTACTCCTGTAGCTATGTCCTTCTGTCTCTGGCTGTCTCCCCCGTGTGCGCTCTCTGTCTGTGCCTGTCCCCCTGTCTCTGGCTGTCCCCCATGTCCCCATGTCCCCTTGTCTCTGGCTGTCCCCCATGTCCCCTTGTCTCTGGCTGTCCCCCATGTCCCCCTGTGTATCTGGCTGTCCCCCTGTCTCTGGCTGTCCCCCATGTCCCCCAGTGTCTGGCTGTCCCCCATGTCCCCCTGTCTCTGGCTGTCCCCCATGTCCCCCTGTCTCTGGCTGTCCCCCTGTCTCTGGCTGTCCTCCATGTCCCCCTGTGTCTGGCTGTCCCCCATGTCCCCCTGTCTCTGGCTGTCCCCCATGTCCCCCTGTGTCTGGCTGTCCTCCATGTCCCCCTGTCTCTGGCTGTCCCCCATGTCCCCCTGTCTCTGGCTGTCCCCCATGTCCCCCTGTCTCTGGCTGTCCCCCAGTGTCTGGCTGTCCCCCATATCCCCCTGTCTCTGGCTGTCCCCCTGTCTCTGGCTGTCCCCCATGTCCCCCTGTCTCTGGCTGTCCCCCATGTCCCCCTGTCTCTGGCTGTCCCCCATGTCCCCCTGTGTCTCTGGCTGTCCCCCATGTCCCCCTGTGTCTGGCTGTCCTCCATGTCCCTCTGTCTCTGGCTGTCCCCCATGTCCCCCTGTCTCTGGCTGTCCCCTATGTCCCCCTGTGTCTCTGGCTGTCCCCCATATCCCCCTATATCTGGCTGTCCCCCATGTCCCCCTGTCTCTGGCTGTCCCCCATGTCCCCCTGTCTCTGGCTGTCCCCCATGTCCCCCTGTGTCTCTGGCTGTCTCCCATGTCCCCCTGTGTCTCTGGCTGTCCCCCATGTCCCCCTGTCTCTGGCTGTCCCCCATGTCCCCCTGTCTCTGGCTGTCCCCCATGTGCCCCTGTCTCTGGCTGTCCCCCATGTCCCCCTGTCTCTGGCTGTCCCCCATGTCCCCCTGTGTCTCTGGCTGTCTCCCATGTCCCCCTGTGTCTCTGGCTGTCCCCCATGTCCCTCTGTCTCTGGCTGTCCCCCATGTCCCCCTGTCTCTGGCTGTCCCCCATGTCCCCCTGTGTGTCCCCCTGTGGCTCTGCTGCAGGCACCACCCCCTGTCCTCTGCTCCTGTCCTGTGTGGCCCTGTGTCCCCCTGTTCTGGTCCTTTGCCCCAGTCCTGTTGGGACATAGGATCGTTGAGTGTACCTCAGTTAAGGATGACAGCAGCCGGCGGGCATCCTCTGCTCTTTGAAGAAAATGGCAGACACGGCACTAGAGACAGCCTCCGCCTCTCCGGGAAGGGAGAGTTCTGTTCTCCCGCGGAGGCTCTTGGGAGTTGTAGTTCTCCAGGCGCTGTCACTGCCTCTTCTGGCCTGGGCGTGGACTACATCTCCCAGCATGCTGTGCGGCTTCGGCCTCAGACAGACAGCTGGCTTCCCAGCAGCGTCACGTCCCCCCGCCCCCCAGCCATTCACACAGGGACGGGGAAAGGAGGAAACAGAGCAGGCTGGAACATTGAGCCCGCGCCTCCCTCTCCCCCTCCCCCCACGGCCATTCTACATTGTGCTCCGGACGGGGCCACAAGCAGATCACCCTGTCCCTGCCTCTGATGCCACACTGTACACTGCCCCCCACATTGAGCCCGCAGCCCGTGCGCGTCCCCTACCGGCCGTTAACATTGTACATTGCACAATGAGTGACAAGCCAGCCGGCTCCGAGTCAAACACCCTGACTCCGCCCCCGCCGTGCAACATCCCCGTTTTACGCGATTTGAGGGTCTTTTGAAGTATTTTTTTTGCGGCGGCCATCATCCGGGGGAGGGGCTGATGATACCACACGCACTTAAAATTCAATCTGCAACAAAAAAGTCACTGACCCCGTTTTTCACATGAAATTTGCAAAATAAAAATAAGCGTACGTGCGGACGCGCCTCCGTTCAGCGCAGCGTCCGTTATCACGCTCATCGCATGAATTACGGAAAAAAAACGTAAACTTTCTCTTTTTTTGGGCGCACTTTTTTTTCCACCCTATTGGGCTAGCTAAAGGCGAAACTGTCCATGGACAGCCCGCCACCTGCTGCTCGTTCACCGCATTGCATCTCCTAACCCAGATAATGGTGTTTGAGGGTTCCGTGGTCTGCTGCACCACCTGCCTGGGGTCGGCAGATCGCATGGCCCTAATCCGGTTAATTTGTGCACTTTGTGATTTTGGGGTGATCTTTTTCGTGCAAATAGGGCGTAGTCGCAGAGGCGCGGGAGAGGCGGCATATCGTTCGGCCGGTCTCGGCGGTGGGGCACGCACCGGTCTCGCGACCGCTGGGGCGACGGAACGGCCGCAGCGGCCCAAAGAAGCGCCACGGCGAGGGGGAAAAAAAATCCGCAAAAGCGGAGATGCTGCCCTCCGGGGCGTCGCCCCAGGGCCCGGCGTACCGATTTTCGAGGCAATCCGCCAAAATTTCCGTTTTTCCAGAGTCAGGCTGTAACCCTTCAGGTGGGAATGCTGCACTCGGAGAGGATCTCCTTTCATGTGCTATCCGGACTCTCTCACTCCCTTTTGCTAGGTCTTGCCTGGCTACAGAGACATGAACCCATCCTGAATTGGTGATCTGGTGAGGTGCTCCGTTGGGGGCAGGATTGTCATGAGACTTGCCTGGTTCCGGTTCGTCTGGCTCGACCTCCGTCTACTCCGGCTAATCTACCTGGTCTGCTGGCACACTACTGGTCCTATGCGGACGTCTTCGACAAGAAGGAAGCTGAGACACTACCACCTCATAGGCTGTATGATTGCCCTATCGACCTGGTACCCGTTGCTTCTCCTCCCCGCGGGCATATCTACCCCTTGTCGCTGGCTGAGACCCGGGCCATGACTGAGTACATCAAGGAGAATCTTGCTAGGGGATTCATCCAGAAATCTACTTCCCCGGCTGGAGCAGGATTCTTCTTCATTAAAAAGAAAGACGGCTCGCTTCGGCCGTGTATTGAATACAGGGGTCTTAACCAGATTAACATCAAGAATATGTACCCCCTGCCTCTAATCTCGGAGCTGTTCGAGTGCCTTAAAGGCGCAAGGGTCATCACCAGGCTCGATCTTCGTGGGGCATACAATTTGGTCCGGATCCGCCAGGAAGACGAGTGGAAGACGGCATTCAACACCCGGGACGGTCACTATGAATACCGCGTGATGCCCTTTGGTCTCTGTAATGCCCCAGCCGTCTTCCAGGAGCTGGTTAACGACATCTTCCGTGATCTCTTGTATTCTTGCGTAGTGGTGTACCTGGATGATATCTTGGTCTTCTCTCCGGATCTGCCCACACACCGGAGGAATGTTCGTCAGGTTCTGCTAAGGCTCCGGCAGAATCGTCTCTACGCAAGACTTGAGAAATGTCTCTTCGAACAGACTTCCCTTCCATTCCTGGGATATATTATCTCCGAGACTGGTCTTCGGATGGACCCCGAGAAGTTTTCTGCCGTCTTAAAATGGCCCCGACCGGAGGCGTTGAAGGCGATTCAGCGATTCCTGGGCTTCGCAAATTATTACCGCCTCTTCATCCCTCATTTCTCCTTTCGGACTGCTCCCATCTCCACGCTCACCCGTAAGGGAGCAAATCCCAAGGAATGGACTTCCGAAGCGGAGGAGGCCTTCGTCTCCCTAAAACAAGCTTTCTCCTCCGCCCCTGTGCTGCACCGTCCGGATTGCAACAAGCAGTTCTTCCTGGAGGTTGATGGTTCCTCCTCCGGAGCCGGAGCGGTGCTCACCCAGAAATCCCCATCCGGGAGAATGGTAACCTGTGGCTTCTTCTCCAAGCTCTTCTCCTCATCGAGCGCAACTACTCCATAGGAGATCGTGAGCTGCTTGCCATCAAATTGGCGCTGGAGGAGTGGCGCTACCTGCTGGAAGGGGCTCTGCACCCGGTGATCATCTACACAGATCACAAAAACCTGGCCTCTTTACAAAACGCCCAGAGACTCAATCCGCGTCAGGCCCGGTGGTCTCTGTTCTTTGCCAGTAAGTGTAGGGATAGTCCAGGCAGAAAGGAAAATAAAGTGGCAAATCTACTGTATTACTGAAGCTAGAAACGGAGGGTGCTGTGCCTGATACTGCGTGTGCCAATCGGATGTCCTTGAACTGTCCAGTAAACTTTTGTTGGTTAAAATGAATTGGATGTGCACTGAGTTGTGTACGGCTGTTCCTAAATATGTATTTAGTGCCCCAAAGACGTAGTCTATATGCCTTTAAGATGTAGCAGAGCCAGCAGCTGCCTGATTATGTTTGCACAATGTTAATATTTTAGTTTGCAGATAATGTACACGAGAATTCAGTACATACACACGTGGTCAAAATTGTTGATACTCCTCATTTAATGAAAGAAAAACCCACAATGGTCACAGAAATAACTTGAATCTGACAAAAATAATAATAAATTAAAAATCTATGAAAATGAACAAAATGAAAGTCAGTCATTGCTTTTTAACCCTGCTTCCACAGAATTTTAAAAAAAATGAAACTCATGAAATAGACCTGGACAGAAATGATGGTACCCCTGAAAATAATGTGACAAAAGGGACATGATAAATCAAGTTGTGTCCACTAATTAGCATCACATGTGTCTACAATCTTGTAATCAGTTAGTGGGCCTGTATATAGGGCTACAGATACTCACTGTGCTGTTTGGTGACATGGTGTGTACTACACTCAACATGGACCAGAGGAAGCAAAGGAAAGAGTTGTCTCAGGAGATTAGAAACAAAATTAGAGACAAGCATGTTAAGGGTAAAGGTTATAAGACCATCTCCAAGCAGCTTGATGTTCCTGTGACTACAGTTGCACATATTATTCAGAAATGTAAGATCCATGGGAGTGTAGCCAACCTCCCTGGACATAGCCGCAGGAGGAAAATTGATGACAAATCAAAGAGACGGATAATACGAATGGTAACAAAAGAGCCCAGGATAACTTCTAAAGAGATTAAAGGTGAACTTCAAGCTCAAGGAACATCAGTGTCAGATCGCACCATCCGTCGTTGTTTGATCCAAAGTGGACTTCATGGGAGACGACCAAGGAGAACACCATTGTTGAAAAAAAGTCATAAAAAAGCCAGACTGGAATTTCCCAAACTACATGTTGTCAAGCCACAAAGCCTCTGGGAGAATGTCCTATGGAATGATGAGACAAAAATGGAAGTTTTTGGCAAGGCACATCAGCCATGTTCACAGACGGAAAAATGAAGCATATCAAGAAAAGAACACTGTCCCTACTGTGAAACATGGAGGAGGCTCTGTTATGTTCTGGGGATGGTTTGCTGCATTTGGCACAGGGTGTCTTGAATCTGTGCAGGGTACAATGAAATCTCAAGACTATCAAGGGATTCTAGAGAGAAATTTGCTGCTCAGTGTCAGAAAGCTTGGTCTCAGTCGCAGGTCATGGGTCTTACAACAGGATAATGACCCAAAACACACAGCTAAAAACACCCAAGAATGGCTAAGAGGAAAACATTGGACTATTCTGAAGTGGCCTTCTATGAGCCCTGACCTAAATCCTATTGAGCATCTTTGGAAAGAGCTGAAACACGCCGTCTGGAAAAGGCAACCTTCAAACACGAGACAACTGGAGCAGTTTGCTCATGAGGAGTGGGCCAAAATACCTGTCGAGAGGTACAGAAGTCTCATTGACAGTTACAGGAATCGTTTGATTGCAGTGATTGCCTCAAAAGGTTGTTCAACAAAATATTAAGTTAAGAAGAACCATCATTTCTGTCCAGGCCGATTTCATGAGTTTATTTTTTTTTAAATTCTGTGGAAGCAGAGTTGGAAAGCAATGTCTGACTTTCATTTGTTCATTTCAAAGATTTTAGTTTATTATTACTAATAACTGACTAATTTCAATCTGTCTTGGAGTTTCCTATAGCTTGTAACATGTCATAGATATAATTACATATATCTTTTCCTCCATGCACTTGCACTTTAGTCTATTTACATGTACGCACGTTCCATATACTTGTTGTGTATTACAGTATTTGGCATTATATGGATATACTATGTATACTGTATATCCATTTGATGTATCGTCACTCATTTTATTATTCCTGCACTTTCTTTACTTTTCTATCATTAATAAATAGGTTTTCCTATAATTCAGTCTCACTCCTGTGCACTTATTTTTTATTATACTTTATTTTTTATTAATTATTTTTTCACTTTCAATATGGGACTTCTAGCACTTATATATCAATATGGTGATCTAATATTTTTATTTGTGTATTCTTCTGAGTGTACATCCTCCTTTTTCCCCTCATTAATAGTATAATTGCCAGACCTGAAATACCAAGCACTTTCCACCTATTGTGTCCCCCATTTCCTTGTAGATTGTAAGCTTGCGAGCAGGGACCTCACTCCTGATGTAACTGTTTAAACTGTCTTACCTTGTATTGAATTTATTGTTTGTATATGTCCCCGCTTAATTGTAAAGTGCTGCGGAATATGTTGGCGCTATATAAATAAAAATTATTATTATTATTATTATTATTATTATTATTATGTCCACTTTATCACTGGGGTTCTGTTTATATAATATAACTTCTATTTTTTTATCCCCAGTTGGTTATTAATTATCTAATGATTTGCACTGTTTTCATTCTCATACACCTTTCTATGATTATATCAAAGGACGACCATCATGACACTTCCTTGCTTCCTTTATGACTGAAGTATTGATTAATGGCTCTATGCTGGGGAGATCTTATGATGTGCTTATCCTTACTTGGATTTGGTGCATCTCTTTCCATACTGCGATAAGCTTTCCCGTGGTGTGCGCTTTCGGTTGCAGGCCGAATTAGGTTGCCGTGATGACGTGTCCTCCAACGTCACTTCTCCCCTCCTCCCGGGCTGACGCGTCGGCCGGTGGGCGGGGCCTGGTGACATGGTACGCTGATGCTGCGGCTTCTGGAAGCGCCGATGCAGCCACACGTGCGTACACTGAGCACGGCCCAATATAAGGGAGCTTCCCTGCCCCCTATGTATCCTTCCCCCCGAAGAAGCGGCACGTAAAACGCGCGTTGGGGTTGTCCTTTTTCTCACAGTCACCAGGTTGTATTGCTTCTTCCCTCCACTCCCTATATACCTGCCGTGTTATGATGTCTTATGTTTGCTTTATGCTGAATGGATCTCTCTTGACACTACAGTCTATATTGCATTTTAATCAGAACTCAGCTATATGTCTTCTCGTCATAACTCCTGGTCTTCCTAGGGTTTTTGTGGAAGTGTTACCATATTGAGTTTTAATTTTTTTTGCTTCAAGGTTATATACAGCACTATCTGTGGACTCTGTTTCCTCATATATATTGCATGCAACACTTTATAGCCTCTACTGATAGTTTATTCTCTTGACAGGTTTTCATACCGTTGAGTTTATTTGTGTGACTCTATACCTTGGGTCCTCACTATCACTAATTGCTATATTATTATTATTTTTTCTATTTCTTGTGACACTTTACAGATTTTTTCTGATTGATTGGATAGGCCTTCTATGCCTTTATGTTATCCTTGTATGTGCTGATACCTATTACCTCGCTCATACTCTCGGTCATACTCCCAACCTACAGACTGTGGGATCCTTCTATTTACTTCTCCTTTTTTAGTACTGTGTTTTTTACTGACTGTTTTAATGAATTGAAATAAATATTGATTTTATTGGCATCTATTCTTCATTTATTTTGATTGGATTGCTTTAAGACTGAAGTATTGCATTTAATAGGCCCCTTTACGCCTTTGGATTAAAATGTGATATGTTGCAGTTGTGCAAAGTACTTATGCAAAAGACATGTAAATTATACTTGTGACGAATGCAAACAGTAAATTTAGCACCGTGAACCTTATTTACCATTTTATATAGAAAAACTGAACTTTTTATCTATTTATTTATTTATTTTTTTAAATATATTTACATACAGTTTGATGTGACTAGTAATAGTTTACAGTTATATAAAGATTATTTTTTATGTGCAAAGGTGCAATATGCATGAATATTGCAATAAGGTCATGTAACATTTTTTGATACAATAAAAATTAAGTTTTGATTTCATTTTTCATTTGTTTATGAACAACCATGTTCACATACAGTATAATAATGCAACAGGTATTCAAATAAAACACTTAAATTAGCTAAAAATCAAGACTTTAATATGTCCGGTCAAAAATGACCGGAACATTATAAGTGTATAGTAGACCCGAACAGAACAGCAGGGTTAAGTCAAAACAATTTGAGCAACTCGGAATTTGTTTTACATTTTTTAGACTTTTTAAGTTTGTGGAAGCAGTGGCACAGAGAACGCGGACTCAGTGGTACAATAAAACAAGTGGTTTATTAACTATTTACAAAATTATTAAATTATATATCAATGACAATACAGACAGTGTAGAGCGATCTCTGCGCTCTCTCTCTGTCTCTTGCTTGTGGTCACCGTCTGGCCCTGTTTCTGGGCCTGTTTATCTGAACGATGCCCTATAAAATATCAAACGTAGCGCTACAGCACTAACAAGTATGACACCAATAGCTTAGCTGTCGACTAGATATCCTTGATTTTCCCTGACACAGGTAACCACTGTCTGTTACGCTCACTAAACCTTGCGTGGCTCAGTTATACTCCTACTGAGCTTCACACCAAGAACATGTGCTGAGTACAATTACCACTGTAACATCAATATTCACATAAAGTATATGCAACATACATCGTTGTACAGGATCGGACTGGGGTGTCTGGGGCCCACAGGGAGAACTGACTCTAGGGGCCCACCTACAGCCATATGCAAATATCTGTTATCCGATATCCCTGTTATAGTGGAGCATTGACTGGCGGCTCCTGCACATCTACTGTGCGACACTAACTGGGATGTAGAATTACGGTAGTTTGCATTAAAGGGGTTCTTTAGTTAAAACAAGTTATCACCGATCCATGGGATCCACAGGATCGGTGATCACTTATTGATCGTTTGGGTCCGAACATTGGAAAACGCGCCTATCAGAAGAATGGGGAAGTTTCATCCCTGACAGGACACTTATCCCCATTTTAAAATGCAGCTTCCAAAAAAGAGCAGCGCTCACAGTCACTGAGGGAATGAATGGATCAGTGGTCACATCTCACCAGTGACATTATACACAGGAGCTCTGTATATAGTGCACAGGTAATACAGTGGTCACCAGTGACATTATACACAGGAGCTCTGTATATAGTGTACAGATAATACAGTGGTCACCAGTGACATTATACACAGGAGCTCTGTATATAGTGTACAGGTAATACAGTGGTCACCAGTGACATTATACACAGGAGCTCTGTATATAGTGTATAGTGTACAGGTAATACAGGGATCACCAGTGACATTATACACAGGAGCTCTGTATATAGTGTACAGTGTACAGGTAATACAGTGACCACCAGTGACATTATACACTGGAGCTCAGTATATAGTGTCAGTGTACAGGTAATACAGGGTTCACCAGTGACATTATACACAGGAGTTCCGTATATAGTGTCAGTGTACAGGTAATACAGTGATCACCAGTGACATTATACACTGGAGCTCTGTATTTAGTGTACAGGTATTACAGTGGTCACCAGTGACATTATACACAGGAGCTCTGTATATAGTGTACAAGTAATACAGTGGTCACCGGTGACATTATACACAGGAGCTCTGTATATAGTGTACAGGTAATACAGTGATCACCAGTGATATTATACACAGGAGCTCAGTATATAGTGTACAAGTAATACAGTGGTCACCAGTGACATTATACACAGGAGCTCTGTATATAGTGTACAGGTAATACAGTGGTCACCAGTGACATTATACACAGGAGCTCTGTATATAGTGTACAGATAATACAGTGGTCACCAGTGACATTATACACAGGAGCTCTGTATATAGTGTACAGGTAATACAGTGGTCACCAGTGACATTATGCACAGGAGCTCTGTACATAGTGTATAGTGTACAGGTAATACAGTTGTCACCAGTGACATTATACACAGGAGCTCTGTATATAGTGTACAGGTAATACAGTGGTCACCAGTGACATTATACACAGGAGCTCTGTACATAGTGTATAGTGTAAGGTAATACAGTGGTCACCAGTGACATTATACACAGGAGCTCTGTATATAGTGCACAGGTAATACAGTGGTCACCAGTGACATTATACACAGGAGCTCTGTATATAGTGTACAGATAATACAGTGGTCACCAGTGACATTATACACAGGAGCTCTGTATATAGTGTACAGGTAATACAGTGGTCACCAGTGACATTATACACAGGAGCTCTGTATATAGTGTATAGTGTACAGGTAATACAGGGATCACCAGTGACATTATACACAGGAGCTCTGTATATAGTGTCAGTGTACAGGTAATACAGTGGTCACCAGTGACATACACAGAAGCTCTGTATATTGTGTATACATAATACAGTGATCACCAGTGACAGGAGTTCTGTATATACTATACACACACGTGGTCAGAATTGTTGGTACCCCTCATTTAATGAAAGAAAAACCCACAATGGTCACAGAAATAACTTGAATCTGACAAAAGTAATAATAAATTAAAAATCTATGAAAATGAACAAATGAAAGTCAGACATTGCTTTTCTGCTTCCACTGAATTTTAAAAAAAATTAAACTCATGAAATAGGCCTGGACAGAAATGATGGTACCCCTGAAAATAATGTGACAAAAGGGACATGTTAAATCAAGTTGTGTCCACTAATTAGCATCACAGGTGTCTACAATCTTGTAATCAGTCAGTGGGCTTGTATATAGGGCTACAGATACTCACTGTGTTGTTTGGTGACATGGTGTGTACCACACTCAACATGGACCAGAGGAAGCAAAGGAAAGAGTTGTTTCAGGAGATTAGAAAGAAAATTATAGAACAGCACGTTAAAAGGTAAAGGTTATAAGACCATCTCCAAGCAGCTTGATGTTCCTGTGACTACAGGTGCACATATTATTCAGAAATTTAAGATCCATGGGACTGTAGCCAACCTCCCTGGACGTGGCCGCAGGAGGAAAATTGATGACAAATCAAAGAGACGGATAATATGAATGGTAACAAAAGAGTCCAGGAAAACTTCTAAAGAGATTAAAGGTGAACTTCAAGCTCAAGGAACATCAGTGTCAGATCGTACTATCCACCGTTGTTTGATCCAAAGTGAACTTCATGTAAGACGACCAAGGAGAACACCATTGTTGAAAAAAAAAATAATAAAAAAGCCAGACTGGAATTTGCCAAACTACATGTTGACAAGCCACAAAGCTTCTGGGAGAATGTACTATGGACAGATGAGACAAAAATGGAAGTTTTTGGCAAGGCACATCAGCTCTATGTTCACAGATGGAAAAATGAAGCATATCAAGAAAAGAACACTGTCCCTACTGTGAAACATGGGGGAGGCTGTTATGTTCTGGGGCTGCTTTGCTGCATCTGGCACTATCAAAGGGATTCTAGAGAGAAATGTGCTGCCCAGTGTCAGAAAGCTTGGTCTCAGTCGCAGGTCATGGGTCTTGCAACAGGATAATGACCCAAAACACACAGCTAAAAACACCCAAGAATGGCTAAGAGGAAAACATTGGACTATTCTGAAGTGGCCTTCTATGAGCCCTGACCTAAATCCTATGGAGCATCTTTGGAAAGAGCTGAAACATGCCGTCTGGAGAAGGCAACCTTCACACACAAGACAACTGGAGCAGTTTGCTCATGAGGAGTGGGCCAAAATAGCTGTCGAGAGGTGCAGAAGTCTCATTGACAGTTACAGGAATGGTTTGATTGCAGTGATTGCCTCAAAAGGTTGTTCAACAAAATATTAAGTTAAGAAGAACCATCATTTCTGTCCAGGCCTATTTCATGAGGTTAATTTTTTTTTAAATTCTGTTGAAGCAGAAAAGCAATGTCTGACTTTGATTTGTTAATTTTCAAAAATTAGTAATTTATCAGATTCAAGTTATTTCTGTGACCATTGTGGGTTTTTCTTTCATTAAACGAGGGGTACCAACAATTTTGACCACGTGTGTAGTGTAAGTGTACATGTAATACACTGGCTCACCAGTGATGTCTCTAGGTGAAGTCCTTCATCTTCGCTTTTCTTCTTCATCTGGCACAGACAGCCATCACTTCTTCCAGCCAGGAATCATCTCTGCAGAAAATAACACACAGTTATCAATAACTGATCTCTTCTAGAGAATATTCCCACTTTTCCCCCCGACTTCTACACTACACCAGTTGAAGAAAAAAAGCAACATAGTGCCGTCCTGCACAGTAACAGGACCCCTCTTTTGTCCCATCCCATGGAAAACAATTTCCTAAAAAGTAAATTATATTACAGAAGTAATAATGTAATAATAATAATTGGAATCTAAAGTAATAATGTTCCCCACTGGTCACCATAAACTAATAAAGTATGTTCCTCAATCTGGCTCCCAAACAGTAATTAAGTCCCTCGTCTAGCCAGGCACCCCCATATGTCCCTTCTGGCCACCATTTGTCTAGTGTGACCCCTCCATATATTTATCCTAGCACACGTGTATCGAGCCTGCCCCCTCCTATATACCCATCCTAGCCCCCCCATGTGGCCAGTCTGCCCTCCCCACATATCCATCCTTGCCTCCATGTTTCCAGCCTGCGCCCCCATATATCCCACCCATATATCCTCCATGTGTCCAGCCTGCCCTCTACATACACATCCTGGCCTCCATGTGTCCAGCCTCCCTCCCTCATAAATCCATACTGCCCTTACCCCCTGCATATATCCATCCTGACACCCCCCATATATCCAGCGTGCCCCTCCATATATTTATGCTAGCCCATGTGTATCGAGCCCGCCCCCCCCACGTATTCATCCTAGCCCCCCATGTGTCCAGTCTGTCCCCCCCCCATATATCCATCCTGGCCTCCATGTTTTCAGCCTGCCCCCTCATATATCCATTCTGGCCTCCATGAGTCCAGCCTGCCCCCCCCATATATCCTTCCTGGCCTCCATGAGTCCAGCCTGCCCCCCCATATATCCATCCTGCCCCCCATATATCCATCCTGGCCTCCATGTGTCCAGCCTGCCCACCCCCCTTTGCCTGGGTCCAGCCAGGGTTCCCCCTTGTGTGTCCAGCCAGGGCCCCCCCTTGTGTGTCCAGCCAGGGCTCCCCCTTGTGTGTCCAGCCAGGGCTCCCCCTTGTGTGTCCAGCCAGGGCTCCCCCCCTTGTGAGTCCAGCCAGGGCTCCCCCCCTTGTGTGTCCAGCCGGGCCCCCCCTTGCGTGTCCAGCCAGGGTTCCCCCTTTTGTGTCCAGCCAGGGACCCCGTTGCGTATCCAACCAGGGCTCCCCCCTCCTGTGTCCAGCTTGGCCCCCCCCCTCATGTGTCCAGCTTGGCCCCCCCTCGTGTGTCCAGCCAGGGTCCCCCCTTGTGTGTCCAGCCAGGGTTCCCCCCTTGTGTGTCCAGTCAGCTACCCCCTTGTGTGTCCAGCCAGGCTACCCCCTTGTGTGTCCAGCCAGGGTTCCCCCCTTGTGTGTCCATCCAGGACCACCGCTTTTGTGTCCAGTTGGCTCCCCCCTTGTGTGTCCAGCCAGCCTACCCCCTTGTATGTCCAGCTGGGCTCGCCTTGTGTGTCCAGCCAGGGTTGCCCCTTGTGTGTCCAGGGAGGGTTCCCCCCCTGTGTGTCCAGCCAGGCTACCCCCTTGTGTGTCTGTCCAGCTGGGCCCCCCCTTGTGTGTCTGTCCAGCTGGGCCCCCCCTTGTGTGTCTGTCCAGCTGGGCCCCCCCTTGTGTGTCCAGCTGGGCCCCCCCTTGTGTGTCCAGCTGGCCCCCGCCTTGTGTGTCCAGCCAGTGGGTCCAGACCATTACACACACACACACACACACACACACACACACCTCTTACCTTCCTGAGCTCCCGTGCGGTGTCCTCCTTCTCCTGAGTTGCGCGCCTCCTTCACAGCAGGCGCATGACGATGACGTCATACACCTACCGGCGAAGGGAGACACGCAGCTTCAGCTGCTTTACTGGGACGTGCGCCGCGGTCGTTCAGGTAATGAACGCTGCGTGCGCGCGTCCCTGCATACACTGTGCCTGCGCTTTTAAAGGGCCCATGCCCCTTAAAACCGCAGGATTTTTTTTTGTTCTCTTCTCCCCCCTCTACTCTGCAGCAGGGGGCGGGGCCCACCGGGAAATTTCCCGGTATCCCGCCAGCCCAGACCGACCCTGTCGTTGTATGAATATTGGTATAAATGCACACTAATCTATAATAGTTAAAGATAGACTGGACTGTCAGCCAATGGTGTCTGGGTCGAATCAGTATGGGCCTCCGTCAACCTGCTCTATTTTCCCATGGCAGTCGCCGCCCCAGACCCTAACAGGAGCCCACACTACACTTTCCTGCAAGGATGAAAGTCTCACACTGTGGGCCATAGTCAATTTCTTCTACCACAGACCTTCTGTCCTTGCCTCCAATTTCCAGAGAGAGACAACTCATGCTCCCTGTTATGTTCTGCTACCAGAGCTAAGGAAAGAGAGGAGATCTGTCCCTACGATAGAACTCAGCTGAATCCCTACGATGTAACAGGGAACCTGATCCTGCGATCAGACCTGCTAAAGTCCTAAGCTAGTCTGTACGGAGACCTATAGATGTGGGGAAGGAATCCCTACAAGTACTAAGGACTGGGAGGAATATGGGACACCTCCTAACAGAAATAGTAGCAGACAGACGAACAAACAAAATATATAGAACATAGAGGTCCGTAGACCAAGCAAACTAACAGAGTTAGATACAGAGCACAGGCTAGCTAGAAAGTAGTTATACAATGAAGTCCAGCAAAGCCAGAAGGGCGGAGCAGGCTTAAATAGGCCAACAAGGTCATGTGACCAGCAAAGGAAAAAAAACCTAAGAGCAAGGTTCTAACAGTACCCCCCCTTCTAAGAGGATCCTCCGGATCCCCTAGGACCAGGCTTATCAGGAAATCTCCTGTGAAACGCTCTGATAAGTCTGGACGCGGAAACATCATCCGACCTCACCCAAGAGTTATCCTCGGGTCCGAAACCTTTCCAGGCCACAAGATACTGCAAACTACCTCTATACAGTCTAGAGTTAATGATGCGAGAAATTTCATATTCCCCGTCCTCCACCACCGGAGGAACAGAGGCAGAGGCGTCACAATCCGATACAACAGCTTTTTTCAACAGAGAGACATGAAATACCGGATTAATTCTCCAGGAGGTAGGAACCTCCAACCTAACAGCAGATTGGTTGACAACCTGAAGCACCTTAAAGGGCCCTACAAACTTGGGACCCAATTTCTTAGAAGGAATCCTCAACCGCAGATTCCTAGAGGACAACCAAACCATGTCACCAACAGCGAACAAAACCTACTGTCGTTTCCTATCAAAGTAGTCCTTAGATTTTCTGTTGGCCTCCTGAAGATTACCACGCACATCCGTCCAAACTCTCTCCAAATCACCGGAAAAATTCTCCTCCTCAGGCACGGCAGATCCCAACTTGGAGAACGACCCAAACGACGGATGTCTCCCAGAACAACAAAAAAAAGGCGAACAACCAGCAGAAGAAGATGTATGATTGTTCAGAGCAAATTCAGCAAGTGGCAGAAACTCAGACCACCCCTCTTGATTGTCTGCCACAAAACAACGCAAGAACTGCTCAACATCCTGGTTTTTCCTTTCTGTCTGGTCATTAGATTCAGGATGATATCCGGACGAGAACGATAAATGAACTCCCAACCTGTCACAAAAGGCACGCCAAAAACGAGCCACGAACTGAGGACCCCTATCAGAAACAATGTCAGTAGGAACGCCATGAAGTCTGACAATTTCCTTGACAAAGGCCTTAGCGAGAGTTTTAGCGCAGGGCAGTTTGACAAAGGGAACCAAGTGACACATCTTGCTAAAACGGTCCACGACCACCCAGATGACAGTAAAACCCTCAGAGGGGGGAAGATCAGTTATAAAGTCCATAGCCAAATGTGTCCAAGGAGCACTGGGAACCTCCAAAGGACAAAGCAACCCCGCAGCAGGAGTATGTGAGGACTTAGATCTAGCACATATAGTACATTGACGCACCCACTTAATGACTTCCTTCTGCCATCCAGGCCACCAAAAACTGCGACCCACCAGTCTCTTGGTCTCAGAGATTCCGGGATGACCTGCCAACCGAGATTCGTGACACTCAACAAATAAATCTCTCCTAAAGGTCCCAGGCACAAACAACCTCCCATGGGGAGTGTTAGATGGGGCATTCTCCTGTGCTTTAAGAATCTCATCTTCCAAAATGGAGTCCAAAGCAGCTATCACAACACCTTCTTGTAAAATGTTCTCCTCTTTCTCAGCACCGACTATGGGAGAAAAACTGCGAGACAAGGCATCCGCCTTAACATTCTTAGTACCAGGGATGTAAGTAACGGAGAAATTAAACCGCGAGAAAAACAGTGCCCACCTAGCCTGACGGGCATTCAGGCGTTTGGCAGCATCAAGATATATCAGATTTTTATGATCCGTAAGAACCTGAACAGGAAATTCCGCACCTTCCAAGAAGTGACGCCGGTGTTCAAATGCGAGTTTAATAGCCAATAATTCCCGATTACCAATATCGTAATTCAGTTCAGTCTCCGAAAAATTTTTTGAAAAAAAGGCACAGGGATGTAATCCATCCCCGTTATCCTGAGACAATACTGCGCCAACCCCCACAGAGGAAGCATCAACCTCAACCAAAAACGGCTTAGTCACATCAGGCTGCATAAGGATGGGAGCAGAGGTGAACCTCTCCTTGAGATACACAAAAGCTTCAATGGCCTCAGAAGACCACTGAACCGCATCAGCACCTTTCCTGGTGAGATCGGTCAGAGGTTTGACAATACTAGAAAATTTTTTTATGAATTTTCTGTAATAATTGGCGAAACCTAAAAACCTCTGTATCGATTTCAAACCAATAGGCCTAGGCCATTCCTGTACAGCTTGAACTTTAACCGGGTCCATCTCAAAACCTTCGCTGGAGATAATGTAACCCAAAAAACTAATTCTCTGTACATCGAACTCACATTTCTCCAGCTTAGCAAAAAGCGAATTGTCCATTAACAACTGTAATACCTCACGTACGCTCCGCCAATGAGACTCCAGATCCGGCGAATAAATCAAAATGTCATCCAAATACACAACCACATTTTTGCCGATCAAAGGTCTCAGGATGTCATTAATAAGATTCTGAAAAAATGCAGGAGCATTAGTAAGACCAATAGGCATAACCAGATTCTCAAAATGACCCACAGGAGTGTTAAAAGCAGTCTTCCATTCATCACCCTCCTTCATGCGCAACAGATTGTATGCCCCCTTAAGGTCAATTTTAGAGAACCACTTGGCCCCCATTAACTGGTTAAACAGATCAGGAATCAATGGCAGTGGGTAAGGATTGCGTACAGTAATTTTGTTAATCTCACGAAAATCCAGACAAGGACGTAAACCGCCGTCCTTTTTTTTTACAAAAAAAAATCCAACCGCCACAGTAGACTTAGAGGGCCTAATGTGACCGGCGGCCAAACTTGTCTGTATGTATTCCTCCAAAGCCTTCCTCTCAGGAATAGTAAGGTTAAATAAACGACTTTTAGGAAGAGTCGCTCCAGGGACAAATTCAATAGAACAATCATAGTCTCTATGGGGAGGCAAAACCTGCGATTCCTTCTCAGAAAAAACTCTCCAAAAATCCTGAATAGGAACAGGCAATTCTCCCCTATCCAAAGCTGCAATACGCCCGTTACAACACTTGTCATAACATTTATGGCTCCAGGATTTAATTTCATTGGTAGACCAATCCTGTACAGGATTGTGAAATTTTAACCAGGGCAATCCCAATATTACTGGAGAAGGCAAGTTATTCAAAACTACCAAATCCAATTTCTCATGGTGAACACCATTAATAGTGAGAGGAAATTCACAGACCTTGAGAGTAATATTCTTCAAAGGGGAACCATCCACAGAAACCACAGCAATGGGGGATGATAAAGGTTCGGGTTTTAAATTGAGTCTTTCCAAGAATCCCCCATCAATTACATTCAGAGTAGACCCACAATCAACAAACACCCGAAATTCCATTAATTTTTCCTGAGCAATCGTGGAAGCAGCTAAAAATACACCCTTGGAATTTAAACAGGCAATACGGGCATGACTGACCATTTTTTTTTCTTTCTTCATACGAAGCTCACAGCCTTTAATCAAATGACCAGATTTTCCGCAATAGAAACACAAGCCTTCAGAAAATCGACGGTCTTTTTCTTGAGAGCGAGGTGCCACCGATCCAATCTCCATCGGTTCACCACTGTTAGTACACACATTCTCATAACCAGAAACTGACATAGCAGAGGATTTGCTCTCATTAACATTTGCACGCAGTCTCCTATCCACCCGTATAGCTAATTGCATAGCCTGTTGCAAATCTTCAGGTGTAGGATAAGCAATTAGCAGGTCTTTAACCCTTTCACTGAGCCCAGCAAGAAATAGACTTTTCAGAGCAGAATCGTTCCACCCTATTTGAGTAGACCAACGACGGAAATGAGTACAATATTTTTCCACATTACCTGATCCCTGTTTCAAACGTCTCACCTCAGTCTCAGCTGATGCAACACGGTCAGGATCATCATATAATAGTCCCAAAGCAGAAAAAAAACTATCCACTGATCTGAAGCATGTATCACTAGGTTGCAAAGAAAAGGCCCACTCCTGAGGCTCTTTGCGCAAAAGTGACATTATGAACCCTATGCGCTGGGATTCATCCCCAGAGGACTTGGGTCTCAAACGAAAATACAATAAGCAAGCATTTTTAAATGAAAAAAATTCTCGATGTTCACCAAAAAATATATCCGGCAAACATACCTTAGGCTCCAAGAAATGTGCTCCAGGACAGTTACTCACGTGCTGACGGAGCTCGGCCACCTCCAGAGAGAGTCCCTGCAGGCGATGAGCCAAATCCTGAACCGACACCATGATGGAACAGAAAAATCTTTCCTTAGAGAATTTGCAGGCTGGACTTACTGTTATGTTCTGCTACCAGAGCTAAGGAAAGAGAGGAGATCTGTCCCTACGATAGAACTCAGCTGAATCCCTACGATGTAACAGGGAACCTGATCCTGCGATCAGACCTGCTAAAGTCCTAAGCTAGTCTGTACGGAGACCTATAGATGTGGGGAAGGAATCCCTACAAGTACTAAGGACTGGGAGGAATATGGGACACCTCCTAACAGAAATAGTAGCAGACAGACGAACAAACAAAATATATAGAACATAGAGGTCCGTAGACCAAGCAAACTAACAGAGTTAGATACAGAGCACAGGCTAGCTAGAAAGTAGTTATACAATGAAGTCCAGCAAAGCCAGAAGGGCGGAGCAGGCTTAAATAGGCCAACAAGGTCATGTGACCAGCAAAGGAAAAAAAACCTAAGAGCAAGGTTCTAACACTCCCTTCTGCTCACATAACCGAATTTCTGTCCTTCCAATTGGGTCTACGCTCACACGACCGAATTTCCATTTCTGCAATCGGGTCTGTGCTATCTGCTATCTTTAGCCTCGACAATCAGGATCTCCTAGCCTCTGTAAGTGACTCGCCCAGGGTGATGGGGATGACTCGGTACCCGGGCCTTTCGCCTGACCTTCGGGATGTCACGGTGGTCGGCTCCCGGGCCCGTACTCTCGGGTCAGCTTTTAAAAAGGGATTGGTTTGTTTATTAGTTTTATTAAAGTTCGTGACGCCACCTGAGGCCGGTGATAAGGCAGCTTAGATGGTATCGCTTCCCACAGGTGGAGCAGGGCCTCAGGGCAGCGTAGGAGGGGGGATGCAGGGCAGGCGAGACAAATCCAGGTCAGAGCAAGAACAGGGACGGACACGATAGTCACTTCAGTACCTTTTACTGGTGGAAATTCAGACACATCCCAGAGCACTGTAGGGTGAAGGGTGCATATCAGAATCCTCCCCAATGAGCGGGTGTAGGGCCTCCTGTTTCTTGCCTCTGCGTAGTAAGTTTCTGACCTGCCTGGAGCTAGGCCTAACTTTGTCTCTGTCCTGCGCTGGCTGACCTTGTGGTAGGGCCTTTTCTTGGAATACACGCTCCCAGCTTACGGGGCCTATGTGTCTCCTGGCTCTGTTACGTATCAGCACTTTAGCGATCCTGGGACCTGTAGTTCTCCAGGGATTCCGGTTATACCTTACTGGGTCATAGAGATCCCGGTAAGCTCGGATCCGGTGTCCGGTAATGCTTCGGGGTGAGCTAGTTAAGCTCCTTTGCCCCCTATGTACTAACTTCTCCACTTGCCTTCGGCCTTCTCGGGCCCTCACTAGGCTATACACACTAACGGCAGCTTGCCACGCTTCACCGATCTTATGGCGCCGGCACACCTAAGCTCACTATTCAGAGCTACAACTGAGTCTGGACTGTGCTCCACTGCAGGAACTCTCTCAACAGACTTGACTAGGCTGAGCTCAACTCTGTATTCAGGTCTGTGCTTGCTGAACTCTCCAGAGGAACTGAACTGCCTGGCTCCACCTTCCCTTTTTATATCCGTAACGGGCTCCCTCTGCTGGTCTGAGGTGGAAGGTGGAGATGTGTGAATGTTTATGGGGGCCTCTTGTGGAGGATTCCATCAATGCACTCTTCCAGGATCTGTGATACCAAGCGCAGCTGGGCGTCACATTCCCCCCTAGCAAAGCTTAGCACTCCCGGTACATTTTATAACAATAAGAAACATTAACAATCTTCCCTTTATGGGAGGCACCAAGCTTAAACGTTGCATAATAATATCAACAAATACAAAGTGTCCTCAGAATTCAAGTCTCTTGTGGTGAGGTTCCCAAACAGGATGTCCATCTCACAGAGTAGAGTACTTGGTGGTTTGAGGGACCTGTCCCAAACCCTCAACGTAGGCCCTGGGGTGGCTGCAGGGCATGGAGATCCCGCGTTGGACCTCCAATAGAGCCACTCCAGACAGGTTTTCCTTCGGTGGTCACCTAAAGGGGCACTCCTGGGAGCGCAATTATATACAATAAATAGTTTTTGGGCTGCACACAGTCCTCAGCCACGAAGTTCTTTATGCAAACAATAAAGGAATTAATCAGGTAAAGTGTCCATGTCACTTGAACTGTTCAATAATAAAGCAAAGCACAAAATAATATACATTAGTACAGTACATTACAATTTAATACCCCAGGGGTAACTATCTACATTTGTCAGAGGTTAGCTATCTTACTGCTTGTACCTGAGAGGGGGTTTACCTCGCGTGCTACGTGTTGATCTGCGTAGTGCGGTGGTCTGTGAGGTATCAATATCTGTACTATCAATTACCCTACCAGTTCTACGTGTGACTATGTTGTAAAACTGCCTTAACCTCTCTCTGGAACTGGTAAGTCTACCATTGGCTGGGCCTTCTTGCTCTACTCCTGCCGGGGATCCTTCGTCCGGGGATTCTTCTTGAGCTGGCTCTTCTGTGGCACTAGGCTCTTCTGCAGCACTTACAGGTTCAACTTGCTGTGGAGGGTCTTCTGGTTGTTGAAAGAATTGGAGTATTGGAAAGATTACTGCTCCTCCTAGTTGGGGCCAATCTGCTGGGAAGTCTCCTAAGTCAGTATGGATTACTGCTTCTTTAGGCTCCTCCTGGATAATGAAAGGCACTTCTTCTTGGGGTTTCAGTAGATTTGGACATAACTTTAGATGGTCCCTGGATACTGTGGCAGTTGTCCTTCCTCCATCTCGACTAATTATGCAGGTCTTCTTATTATCAAATCTTGACTTCAGCACAGTGTAGGGTTCTTTCTCTCACTGGTCATCAAGTTTGTGGTTCCTTCTTTTCCTTTTCAATACTATTTCACCAGGTGTGAAAGGCTCTGCGGGTGCACGTTTATTGTAGTGGGCCTCTTGCTTATCCCTCACCCAGGTGAGACTGTCCTCGACACAGGCTTGTACCCTTCTGTACTGCTCTTGTCTGGTCATGTCCCAGTCCTCAGTGGTCACATCCGCTTCTGGTTCTACTACACCAAGCTCCAGATCCATAGGCAACTTCCCAGGTCTTGCACGCATAAGATATGCCGGAGTACAATTGGTGGAACTCACGGGTATGTGGTTGTACAGATCCACTAGGTCAGGTAGTAGGTCTGGCCACTGATTTCTCTCCTCAAGTGGTATGATCTTCAGCAGGTCGATGATGATGTTGTTCATCTTTTCACAGAAACCGTTGGTTTGTGGGTGGTACGGTGTAGTTCTTATCTTTTTACACCCGTACAGATGGCACAACTCCTTAAACAATTCAGCCTCAAAGGCCGGGCCTTGGTCCATCAGCACCTGCTCAGGGTATCCATGGAGTCCGCAGAAACACGCCTGGAAGGTCTTTGCTGCTGTCTCCGCCGTCAGGTCCTTGACGGGGGCGACCACCAGGAACCTAGAGTAGTGATCCACCATGGTCAGGGCGTAGGAGTACCCTGACCTGCTGGGTGACAACTTGACATGGTCCAGGGCCACGATCTCCAGGGGTCGAATCGTCTTGATGGGTTGCAGGGGTGCCTTCTGGCTGCTGTAGTCTTTTCTTCTGAGGCCACAGGGTCCACAGTCTTGGCACCACCGCTCAATGGAGCTGCACATTACTACCCAGTAGAATCGACACTTCAGCAGGGTCTCTAGCTTTTTCCAGCCAAAGTGTCCCGCCTAATCGTGGTAGGCCTCCAACACCATTTCTTGCGGCCCGCCCAGTATTTAATTGTAAATTGGTAATTTGGCAGCTGAGCCATCCATCGTTGTTCCAGTGCTCCTAGCTTGGCTGTTTTAAGATGGGTCAAAGGGTTGTTATCAGTGAAGGCAGTGAACTTGCTGGAGGCCAGGTAGTGCTTAAATCTTTCAGTGATGGCCCAGACCAAGGCCAGGAACTCCAAATTGAAGCTGCTATAGTTCTCTGGGTTCCTCTCCGTCGGGCGGAGCTTCCTGCTTGCGTATGCGATTAACTTCTCCTGGCCATTCTGCTTCTGACTTAAGACAGCTCCCAGCCCTTCGTTGCTGGCATCTGTATACAGCAGGAACGGTTGGCTGTAGTCAGGGTAGGCTAGGATCTCATCGCCTGTCAGGATCTCCTTCATCTCCTGAAATGACTCGACTTGCTCCTTACCCCAGTGGAATGGGGGATTTCTGCCTTTGGGGGACTGCCCTACCAGGAGGTCTTGCAGAGGGGCTGCTTTCTTAGTATAGTCTTTTACAAACCTCTGGTAGTATCCTACTAGTCCCAGGAACTGATGCACCTCCTTGAGGTTCTTCGGCTCCGGCCACTTCTGGATGGCAGCGATCTTCTCCGGGTCTGGTGCTACCCCTTCCGGACTGACAATGTGCCCCAGGTACTGTACCTTTCTCTTGAGCAGGTGGCACTTTGAGGGCTTCAGCTTCATCCCATACCGGGACAGTGAATCAAATACCTCTGCCAGGTGTTTCAAGTGGTCCTCGTACGTTCTGGAGTACACTATCACGTCATCCAGGTATAGTAACACAGTCTCGAAGTTGCGGTGTCCCAGGCAGCACTCCATCAATCTCTGGAACGTTCCAGGGGCATTGCAGAATCCAAACGGCATACTGTTGAACTCGCAGAGTCCCATCGGGGTTGTAAAGGCCGTCTTCTCCCGATCCTCCTCAGCCACAGCTACTTGCCAGTACCCACTAGTGAGGTCAAGGGTGGAAAAGTAATTTGCAGACTTTAAGGCAGCTAGGGACTCCTCTATGTGTGGTAAAGGGTATGCATCTTTATGTGTAATGCGATTTACTTGTCGGTAATCTACACACATTCTCATGCTCCCATCCTTTTTCCTAACTAGCACTAGGGGAGCTGCCCAGGGACTACAACTATCCCTTATTACCCCCGCCTTTCTCATGTCGTGCCACATTTCCTTAGCCTTCTGGTAGTGAGCTGGTGGTATAGGCCTGTAACGTTCATTGATTGGGGCATGGTCGCCTGTGGGGATATGATGTTGAACCCCCTTAATCCTCCCGAAGTCAAGTGGATGTTTACTGAACACCTGCGAGTATTCTTGAACCACCCGGTGTACACCCTGTTTTTGATGGGCAGAAGTGGTGTCTGTCCCAACATGGAGCTGTTGACACCAATCCTCCACCTGGGTTGCAGGGTCATTATCCTCCACTTCATCTGGTGGGGCTAAGGACTCCGCCTTGTGAATACAATTGTTATTTACAGCATGTAATTTGGCAACAGTGGCATAACGTGGCAATCTGACCTCATCTTCCCCACAGTTGAGAAGACGGACGGGCACCCTCCCATTGCGTACATCTACCACTCCTCTGGTGGTTAAGAGCGTGGGTCTGTGCTCGGAGCAAAGGGGTTCTACTACCGCCTGGTAGCTCTGTCCTCTAAGACCTATAGCAGCTCTACACCAGATGAGCATTTCACTCATTGGGGGGACGACAATGGGTGTGGGGTCCGTTACACGCACATTACCAATTTCACCTTCCGCTAACCTTACTTGCTGTTGGTACATCAGGACTCGGATCTCCTTCTGCAGCGCCCTCCTCTGTCCTGGTCTGGCAGTGTCAGCTATCTGTTGGAGCAAGAACACAACCTCTCCCAAACAGTTACCAACAATGTTTGCTTCGGGGTGAGCTAGTTAAGCTCCTCTGCCCCCTATGTACTAACTTCTCCACTCGCCTTCTGCCTTCTCGGGCCCTCACTAGGCTATACACACTAACGGCAGCTTGCCGCGCTTCACCGATCTTATGGCGCCGGCACACCTAAGCTCACTATTCAGAGCTACAACTGAGTCTGGACTGTGCTCCACTGCAGGAACTCTCTCAACAGACTTGACTAGGCTGAGCTCAACTCTGTATTCAGGTCTGTACTTGCTGAACTCTCCAGAGGAACTGAACTGCCTGGCTCCACCTTCCCTTTTTATATCCCTAACGGGCTCCCTCTGCTGGTCTGAGGTGGAAGGTGGAGATGTGTGAATGTTTATGGGGGCCTCTTGTGGAGGATTCCATCAATGCACTCTTCCAGGATCTGTGATACCAAGCGCAGCTGGGCGTCACATAAGGACTCTGCACCCCTTGCTTAATCCACATCCAATATTGATCTTGTGTTTCTGGACACACTCATCACCTACGTCAGGCCTAGCTACCACAGGTGACTTGTTACAAGTCGGGGCGACGACTGACTTCCTGGCCTGACCTCTGTGGCTTTTGTATTTTTCTGCTGCAGATCACATGTCCCCTGTGTACCTAGCTCTGCTTTCCTCTCATTCAGCCTGCCTTCTGTCCTTTGGTTCCAATACCCTTTCAGGGTCCTACACCTATATTCCTGATCACTACATGGCAGCATCTGCCCACAAATACCTTACAGCTCATTTCTATTATATGAATCACTCACTCTCCTTACATTCCTCCTCTCTTTAAGCTCATCAGTACTTGGATGAGAAAGGTTACTTATGCTCTAGATGCTCCTTGGCGGTGGTCTCAGAGTCACCAATATCCAAACACACTCCTGTGTCTGCTGTATTACATACTGCCATATGAAATCATCTTCCGCATACCTCCTGGGTGAAACACCAGTGTTGGTACATTCAGATCTGTGAGGTCCCTCCTGACCTGTCTCTTCTGGGACACTGAGGCCCTGAAACACTCTTCCTGTGATTTTGACCTCTACCCTACCCTCTAAGCTAGCCCCGGTCATTCTCTCTTCATCAGACACACATATCGGTAGCATGTAAGGGTGCCGCACTCTCTCTGGTGCGACGTCTTCTCCTTTCGGGGTGTACTCTCCTTGTCACTCGATGAGGAACAGCCTCCGATGCGTAGTCCAATTTTCCCCAAGGGTGCTTCACTTGAACCAAAACTCGATTCCCCAGCTGTAATGGTGCCTCCTGCACAGGAGTTACTACAGGATGCCTTTTCCCCTGGGGCTTCTGTACAATCTTAAGTCTCAGTGTTTCTAACCGATGTTGGTGTTCCCACACCAAAGTTGTGGTGTTTATCTACGTACTATCTTCCTCTGGATCAAGCTCAGTAACCTTACGGCTGTTACGTCCAAACAGCAACGTGTAAGGCGTGTACCCTGTCGTAGCATGAACCCGGTTACTGTACACCCAGACCAGTTCTGGTACAAATTCAGGCCATTTCATTTTCCTGTGTCACGGTGTAGGGGAATGCTGGTGAGGAAATAGCAGATACGGGCTGGGTGAGCAGGGAAAACTAATCTGTCCCTAGACTGGGAACCCTGAATAGCCCTGACCCCAAAAGTATCTCTGATGGTGAGAAGGTTCGGGTCTCCACCCTAAGCCCTAACTCCTCCACAAGACCTGCGCTAATTCCCCAAACCTCCCTCCGCAGAACAAAGGTACAGCAATCTCAAAGGAAAGGACTTCAGCAGCACAAACGAACAGCACTGCACAGCACGGCTTCCAGGTATAGAGTGAAACTCTATCAGCTGCACCACCTGGTGGAAGGCGAGGCTACTTAAAGGCTAAGGGGAGGAGACACACAGAAACTCACATCCACCAGGACATGGCAATAGAATTGGCATGAACCCATGCAGTACAAGAGGGAATTTCACAGTTTAAGTTACAGCGGCATCTAGAATAGACCGCAGACACACAGCGCTAGACAGCGTGTGACATCCTGTCATCTTCCTGTTGTCCTCCACAATTCTCAGAATGTAGATAAAGTTCTGTTAAAACGTTCACAGTCCCCATTTCTCTATGGGTGGTAGGGTGTAGTTCTGGAATTCTCAATGTTGTACAGTTGGTGCAATTCATCCATGACTTTTCCATGAAAACAGGCTCCCATCTCAGAGTGAATTCTTTTTGGACACCCGTATACGCAGATGAAGTCATGACAGATGGCACAGGCTGCTGACTCGGCTTTTTGATTCCCGGTGGGAGTCATGACTGCTAACTTATTAAAATGATCCATCATCACCAGACAGTACAGACAACCATTATCGGAGTGGCTGATCTTGAGATAGTCCACCATCAGCACTTCCAAAGGGAAAGAAAACCTCTTCACCTATATAGATGCTCTGTGTTTAGGGGGTTTAGTCATCTCACCCTGATGGGATTTCCGGTAATCTTCTTTCACCACTCGATTTACTTGTGGCCAATACAGAAGCCGTTGTAGCCAGTGGAAAGTTCTCTCTGTTCTGAAATGGGTATCACTCTCATGGACTTCCTTCTTCACTATGGGCATCATTCCTTGTGAAATCATTAGCAGATTACAATGAGGCAATCTGGGCTACCGCCTAGGGCCAAAGGCACCGGGGGGTCCTTTGGCCATATTGTCCTCATTATAATGGTTTTTTTCACCACTGTCGGCAGTGGACATCTCCAGAGAGGGAGCTTTCCTAAAGCTCAGCTGCCAGCAACTCACAATGGTTTGCTGGCATCTACAAGGCTATGTGTGTATGTGCTCTTAGGAATAACAGAAGCTTTGGTCCTCTCCTCCACTTTTGGCTGAGATTTAGAGGATTAATCGGAGACATAGAACCGCTGTTCTCCACTTTGGAATCCAACCCTTCAGATATATGGTATATGATGTATAGTATTGATATACCAAAAATATCAGTAATAATCAATTAAATTCTAAAAGACATTAATCAATTTAAAATTTGTATTTATTTAGTTTAATTAAATCTGGCATGGAAGGATGAAGACGTGTTCTTGGAGAAGCCTTCAACTTTAGCAGGTGTTTCTTGCTGGTCAGGAGGCCACGAGTAGATGGTTCAAATCCTTCCATACGGGTACAGCATTGATGGTGGACATGCTGTAGTTTCTTCAGGGTGCTAGATGTGGGGGTTTTCTGTCCTCGAGATGTCTAAGGTGCCCTGGTGACAGCAGGCAAAAATGCAGCTTCCTCTGACAGTGCGAGCAGCCCTGGATAATCCACGCCGGCAGAATGATATCATCCGGCGGAAGATGGAACCTATGAGAAAAGATGTAAAACTAATGTAAGTAATGGGACTCCATATTAGAGGGTACTACTGTGGTGTCACTGTGGGAGAACATTAGAGGAATCTCATCACACAGAGGGCAGGGATCATTGTCAGTCATCATACATGTGACAATCCCACCACTGACAGATAACATCTGCTCCACATGACTTCTTCTCACTGACATCATACAACAGGGAGATTATTGTCACACTTACCTCGCCTACTTTCCCCCTCTTCGACTTTCTCTGTTTTTTCTTGTCTTCTCAGTTTTAGAAAATATTTTCTTTTCTTCTGAACTGGAGATTCTAATCAAAAAGTCAGAAAAAAATATTAATTATAAACTTCTAAAATATTTTCTTTGTATCTATATAGAGTTATGCAATTGATTAATATGCACCTGTAGCATTTCTGTGTGCCGCCATGTGGTGACTCCCCAAGGAAATATGTCCCCTTATTAACATGACATACTTGCAGCAAGCCACTGTGTTATCATATAATCAGTTAGATTAAACTTCAGTGTAACTTTCAAGAGCACCCATCACCAGATCAAAAGTTTCTGAGATTCACTCTTATCTTATGTCTGCTGCTCCCCTGAGTATTCTGATATTTGTTTTGCTAAAATCCACCCTATGGTTTTTTCCATGAGGGTGTGGCTCACAATTTTATATTGCAGAGCAACCTAAAGACACGCCCCAGAGGATCCTGTGAGCACCGCCCTCTTGGAAAAGACCATAAACATTAGCACTAAATAAGACCCATAACTCAAAAAACTGAATACTCAGGGGAGCAACGGGAATAAAGTAAGTAATTTTTGAAGCCTTCATGTGCTGATTCACATTATAATTTTGGATTATAGGCTATAGTTGGATGGCCTATAAACCTGTACATACCTGACAATGAGGACGAGGATGACTCGTTGTTTTTAGCAGTGAAACACTGATTGTCTCCATTAGTTTTGGAAGAGGAAGACTCTTTCTGCCTGTTTGGTAGAAGAAAGACCAGTAAATTAAAAGTAAAAACAATAGAAAAAATGAAGAACACCTGTTTGTGAGGCCAATTAGGACAACATAGAGGGGATACCCTGCCCACGGCCTCAACTAGTAATATTGGCCTGTCATGAGCTGGAAATGAATGGCTGGTCACAATGATCAGCTGTTATTGCAGTGTTATCACAAGCCAGACGCACAGAGATCAGCAATCATGGGGTGGTGGATGCTGGATTTAGATTTGTGTTACTCGTGTCTTGTATTTGGTTCTGAACATACATCAAAACTAAATCTCATAATACTAATAATCTACTCACATGTCTGAGTGTTTTTCACTGTTCTCTTGGGAACACTGTGGAGGTGACATAGGCTCTACATTGGTCATCATCCCGGTATTGGTGATATTTAGCTAAAACACACAGAGAAAAATAAATTGATTTATTTTTAAGCATTTTTGTAATTATAGGTTTTAGACATACTATTAGCCACATACTTACTTTACAAAACCTTTGATAAGATGATACAAAGTTTTTTATTTCTGGCCAGTCATTGTCCTCTCTTGTGTCCGCCTCATCTGAATTCATGTGTCTGCTACAACGAGCTACAAAGTACAAGTGTTATCAGAGATAATTAGTATAAGACCCGGTCAGACATTCACCCTGTTATCACTAATAATGATGAGAACTTATCTTCACATAAAATGAAAGACAAGACACACAGCAGTTTTCTGCAGATGACATCTCATTTTACTTACTGATAAAGTAGCGGGTGTCCTCATCTGACTTTAGCTCAGGAACGAACAGGGGCTTCTGACTTAGAAGGTTGTCAAAGTCTAAGTGATGCAGAAATGGATGCATTTTGATCTCATTTGCTCCTCCTGGAAAAGGAAGACAAGAAAGAATGTGATAGAGTCATTTTTAGAGAAACTGCTCCATATCGGTACAGTTTATGTTAACCTGAACTGAAGATGTAACAGCAGACATGAAGGAAATGTACTGAAAGTCACAGCATGAAAAATGGGGAATGGATAAGTAGGTAGATTACTGAACCTCATGGACACAACCATTTGTCTGGTCACAGACGTGTAATAAGTCATAATACTATTATAATATTACCTGTCCCAAGTCTATCTGCTGGATCTTTTCTGAGCAGCTGAGTGATGATGTCCCGAGCATCAGGTGGAGTAGAGTATTTATGATATGTCAAAATTAATTTATCTGTTATATAGAAACAAATATTACAGGAAATGAAACGTTTTCATTTATTTTTATAAAAAATGTCCTTAATAAGGCTAGAAATTAAACCAGAAAACCAATGAAACCAAATAACAGTGACATCACAAGCATTCAGATTATTTTACTTACCCTCAAGGACACTGCGTAAAATATCTCTTTTTAAAGCCCCTTTAAATGGTGTACATCCATAAAGAAATTTATGTAGAGTGATCCCTACTGACCACCAATCAACGGGCCTTCCATAGCCTTTCCTTTGGATAATTTCTGGGGCCATGTAACTAGGGGTGCCAAAAGTCTGGAAACCAACAGAAGAATGAGATGATAATCAATAAATATAATTGCGTCAAATAACATCAGTGCAAACGTTTTATAGAGAAATTGTCAGAGAAAGAGAAAGAGATGAAATCTGTAAAGTACAAGACCTTGTAAGTAAAGCCTACCTCTTCATCAAGGAACTCGCTGGTGATGTCCTCAGTTGAAGCCTTGTAGATATCTGAGCTTGGTCTCATGAGGCCGAGTTTTGAAACCCCAAAATCGGTGACCTTAATATGTCCTGTTGATGATATCAGGAGGCTGTGAAAGAAAGAAATGGTGTCAGACCCAAGTAATTACCCATAGACTGTATAAAAACTATAATTTTTTTTCCCCTTTATTATACTACTGGGGTCACTTACTTGCCAGGCTTCAGGTCTCTGTGCACCACACCATAACTGTGCAGGTATTCCACAGCAAGTACCGTTTCCGCAATGTACATACGGGCCAGGGGGACTGGTAAAGGACCCCTGCGCTTTATAAGACTGGCACAGTCTCCTCCTATCGGAGAAAGCAAATATGAGAGGTGAGGGTTTGTTTCAATGTAAATTACACATGATGAGGGTGAATATGAAATAAGTGGAAATATTGGGACAAGATGGCCTATATAGAGATATACTGTGTAATGTAGAGCGTATACTGTATACTATATGTTGCCATCCATGTGGGCACATTATGGTCATATATAGGTGCTAGGACTAAACAGACGTGGGCTGGATATAGATACAATGGATGTGTCCTACCTGGTACATACTCCATGACCATACACAGATGAAGTTTAGTAGGGAAAGAGCAGAACATGGAGGCCACAAAGGGACAATCAGCGAATGCTGAGATGTCCCTCTCCAGAAAGGCCAATTCAAGTCTCTTTGGCTTTTTCAGGTTCTCCTTGTCCATTGTCTTCATAGCACAAATCTGGTTTGTGTCTTTATGGCGCACTAAGTGGACGGCCCTGGAGAGGAAGAAAATCCATGATTTATTACAAATTCTTATTAACAGTCCATCTATAGACCTCATCAAATGATCTCCTGTACTAATGGTTAATACTAGATGTGAGGCCATCACTATAAATCCATGTCTAGAAATGCATAAAATAATACTCCATAAATGATTATCAATGGAGGGTCCACATCCACGTCACATCCTAACTGACCTGACAGATAGATGTGGACAGTGATGTGGTCTCCTAATTTCTCTATGGGAATATTACATGGGCAGGACACCGAGGCATCATCATAAGGAGCCCTGGGAAATAAATATTATACCAAAGTAAAGCTCACCCAAAGGCTCCACTGCTGATCAGTTTGATCTGTTTATAGTCGCTCTTACAAGGATTTCTCTCTGGGTTCAATGATCCGATCAAGGCCTAAAAGGGAATAAGAAATGACATTAAGACAGAAAATGCAGGAGAATAAAAGCTCAAGATGCAGGAACGTCTCCCTTCTATATTATGTCCCCACTGATTACACTGTAGAGAACGTAATACAAGCCGGACCCACCACAGACCCCATTATATTATAAAGGGAAATCCCCCATACACATAAATCAATACTGCAGGGAAGGATAAGGGACATCACACAGAGGGGGCAGGAAGAATAACGCCATTATCACACATAATATGTCTGATCTACATGACGAACAGTGATATCCCATTGTCATATGGGATATAATATGGGATGTATAATTCACACCCGTCATCTAATGATATACAGACGTCCCTCTGATACTTACACTGGCAGATTCCTGGATGATTTCTGGTGTCTCACATATTCCACCATCAGTATTTGCCGGCACAGTTATTCCTAAAATAATGAAGAAACGTTATTTATTAAATGTCCATATCAGCACTTAATAACCAAAAGAAAAGGAAGTAAAAAAGTCAAATATCAAAAAACATAACAAATTTTATTGATTAATCAGAACAATTCATGATAAAAAAAATAATAAGAGAATGTCAGACACAGAGAACGCTCTCTCTTTCAAACCAAGAACAACTGATCAAAATCACTTCAAAACCTATTCATAATGGTATTCATACAAGTTTGTGTCTGTTTAGAATGTAGAAGATATAGGAACAATCTGTAGTCCTCAAAATTAATAAGACAAATAAAAAAGAGAAACCTGCACAGTCTGGGAGGGTGGGAAGCAAGACCCCGACATGTGTTTCGCATAGGCTTCTTCCAAGGGGTATTGAAGAAGTTTTGCGTAGGCTTCTTCCAGCGGGTGTGTAAGAAGCCTACATGAAACGCGCATCAGGGGCTCACTCCCCACCCTCCCAGACCATGCAGGTTTCTCCTATTTATTTGTTTATTTATACAGAGGATGAAGAATAAATCAACATATTCTTTGCCGTTCTCAATAACGAAATATTTGAATGTAAAATATTAGATGATCGTCTTACCTTCTATCAGATCGGAGTTTGGCCCTGGCTGACTATTATCAGGGTCAGCAACATTTAGGTTTTGCCCCTCTGCGGAGTCGCCTTTTGATGTTTCCTGATGGATATAAGATATACAATTAATATAACATTTCTCAAACACTAGATTACCATATATATAAAGCAGGAAGGATTAAACCTGGATTTACTTGACAAGTTCAGTATTGGACGGATAATTCACGGCCGCTCTATCAAGTAAATTTACATTAATATTTAAGCGACTTGTATCTACAACTGTTCTCTAATAACTTCTATCAGAACTGCAGCATTTACAAGGAGGAAGATTGTGATGATCGAGTGAGACAGAGGTAGAAATACAAGCTCCGCACCGCTGAGTACAGACTGTCACCACAGAGGATGGAGCCGCAGAGACAGGCTGCCATAAAATATCCTGTGTCTGCCTGGAGCGGAGAGAGGAAGGCCTCTACCATCATAAATCTGACCTTCTGCTATATGACTGGTAATCTGGAGAAGATCAGACAACAAGGACATGAGATGTAGAAGATGACAGATCCTTACCAGGCGCTCCAGTGAGTAGGCCGGATACTCCAGTACAAGCAGGACATTTTGGGCCAGCTGTTTGAAAAAGGCCAATTCTCCACTTTGGGATTTTTCTTCAGCCTATAAAGATGAAAATAAACAAGAAATGAAAATAATCAATAAAATTCATGAACATATATGGTATTGCCACGTTTGTTAAAGTCTGATCTGTTAAGATAGGTGTTTATTAATTGTGTTAATTAATTCCCTAACACCGAGAAAAAAAATCAAAACGCTAGATTTACAGGTTTTTTTGCTCACCTCACTTCACTAAAAAAATGTAATAATAAGTAATTAAAGCACCGTATGTACACAAAAATGATATCAATAAAAACCTGAGTTCACTGCGCAAAAAAAGGCTTTACTTAGTCCTATCAACAGAAAAATTACAATGTTATGGGTCTCTGAATATAGTGACACAAAGAACAATTTCATCTCAATTGGAATTTTTTTCACCTTGTTTCAATACAATGTATGGTAAATAGGATGGAGCCATTGAAAGCTGCAATTCATCCCAAAAAACAAGCCCTCACATGTCTATGCCAATGGAGAAATAACAAAGTTATGGCTCTTGAAAGAAAGTGAGGAAAAAATGAGAGCAGAAAAATGAAAAATTCTGTGGTCCATAAAGGGTTAACCAATCCTATTCCCTCCTCCCCCCGCATCCAGGACCTTCCCACCCCTAATTCAACTAACCCTTTAGATCCCACCCTCTCCTTTGTCATGTAGCCTGATTGCCCTGTTTTGACTCCAGGCTATTCTTATCTGGGTATTTGGCACAGGTTAAACTTAAACTTGTATTCCATTATTATTTTCCATTATTATTATATATAATTTGTGCAGATTGTCTGCTACTTACCTGGTGTACTAATGTCCAGATGTTCTGCTGTAAATGCTCAAGATATTCTGAGCTTATACAACCTTGGTGGTATTTGGTCAGGCAATCTCTCACAAGCTCCATAACCAGCCGGTAAGTGAAGCTGAGGACGCCATCGGGTAGTGGTAGCACAAAGTCAGGGTCATAGGTGGTAAGAATCCCCTGGAGTAGTGCTAACACCTGAAGTCTGTCTGGAGGAATTCCAGACATTTCAAGTAATCCAAGCGCGGTTAGTATATGACTAGCTATATGGCTTATCACACCAACAGCAATGACACCGGAATGTCAAAGTGACAACAGGAGTGTAAACACTTGTAGAAGTAGTGATGGTTAATTGTGATGTCATAATGGAATCTTGTGTTCTAATCTTAAAGGGGCATCTTACCTTATAAGGAAGTTGCCTTGCAACCCTTAAGTAGGGAAAAATATAGGCTCAGCATCAGTATCTGTTATACACAATAAAAATTATAGCGTTTTGTATCAATAAGAAATTCCGATTCCAGCGCTAACAGAAATATCTTTCTGTGGGAACAGGGCATGTGGGGCTGGGGCTGCATCCAACCCTGGCATATGAAGCACGCTGGCCCATGTTGCTCTGCCACAACCACTTCCAAAGATGGGGGTCTTTATTACAAATATGACCCTGCCTACCAATGGAGAAAATCAAAATTTACTACTCCCAATAATTCCAGTTTTTAAAGTTGGCAAAATAGGTCTCTTTATAATATTAATAGTAACCTCTTGACCCTCCTTATAATAATAATAGCGCCCATCTGGTTCTCCTGATAATATTAAAGGGAATCTGACAGTGGCATCAACCCTCATAAGCCATCTATATGGGCATTTAGGTCATAGAACGTTGAAGAAACCGATACCTTGATATCTGCCATCTGATGTCTTATTCCACAGAAATCCACATTTTCTTTTATATGTAAATGAGCTGTTAAGATCTATGGGCCGGACATAGATCTCCCTGAGAATCTGCATCCAGAGATTATTTTCAATGGAACAGGTAGTTATCAGTGGGAGACATGTACATCAGGAGAGTAGATGGTCAGTCATTACATGTGTCACACTGGAAATGACTCTTTTCATTTATAATAAGCCCTGGATGCAGATTCTCAGGGAGATCTATGTCCGGCCCATAGATCTTAACAGCTCATTTACATGTTAAGAAAAAAAGTAAATTTCTCTGGATTAAGACATTCATCAAATAGTGGCTATCAAGGCATCACTCTATTCAACTTTCTCTGACCTGCATCTTTATGTAGACGGCTTATGAGGGTTGATCTTACTGACAGTTTCCCTTTAATAGTGTGGCTCGGACCTCCTTATAATAATAGTGCCCCTTATGGGCCTCCTTATAATAATGATAATAATGGTGACTACCTGTTCTTTTTTATTAAATTAAAAATAATAATGCTCCGTCAGGCCTCTTTATAATAGTAATATTAATGATAAAAATATTAGATGACCCCACACGGTTTAGGGAAAGTGTCACTGAATGCAGAAGCCGGGTCTAAGCTCCTAATAAACACTACCCACCTCCTGCCCTGCTGTGTTATTACAGGCTTTATTCCCCTTCAAGCCTAAGCAGCAGAATGCCGGTATCTCCTCTTACTGCTCCATTTCACCTGCTGTCAGTAATGCAAAGTACCTGGGCCCTGTTTTAAAGCCTCTTGCTAACCCCCTCCCACCATGTATCTAGTGGTAGACCCCATATTAATATAAGCCCCCTACATACCTTGAGCTGCCCCTCTCCAGCTGTCTTTTCTGGAGCTGATCCCAGCAGGTATGGCTGACAAGAGGCTGCAGCTGGAGGCCTTGTGCTTCAAGCAGCATTATGGGGAGGAAGGATAGCTGTCCTGACTTCTGGCAAGGCTTGCAAGTCTCCTTCACGGCTGGACTGGGCATCTGGCAATTCTGTCAAATTCTGGCTTGGCCGGTCTGGCAGTGGGCTGCATCGATCCGCAACACTATTAACTGTTAACAATTATAGTGAAGCAGAGAGCCATCAGCTCCCTGCTCTGCCACTTAACTAAGGCAAGCCACAGATTGCTTCCGGCCACAGACAGGGACTGCAAGGGATCGGTACCACGTAATGGACGTCAGGCAATGAGATGACATCAGAGACTGTAGTGAGGAGGAGCACATCACCACTCGGCATGGGAGTGTCGTGAGGAAAATATGAGTTTATTTCTATTTTTTTGCAGTCACTGCAGGGTACTAATATTATTACAAGATAAGATACCTAGGGGGGCACTAATGTCTCATAAAGAGGCCAAGGAGGGTGACATTGTTATTACAGGTTGTCCCATGGGGCTCTTTTATTATCACTATGGAGGAGGCCTAGAGGGGCTCTGTTATTATTATAAGGAAGCCCGGGGATATTAATATTATTGTAAGAAATCCCGGGGCGCTATAAATATTATAAGGAAGCCCAGGGTCCATTATTATTATTATTATTATTATTTTAAGCAGGCCCAGGGGGTCTCTATTATTATTGGGGCAATATTATTGTAAGAAGCCCTGAGTGCACCATTATTATTAGGTACAGATGGGGGCATTATTACTCTGTAGTGGCACAGAGGGGACACTGTTACTGTGTGGGATACAAAAGCAGGAAGCTCTTTCTATGCAGGGTACAGAGGGGGCATTATTACTACGACAGGGGTGGGCAATTAATTTTCCAGAGAGGAAACAAGAGAGACTGTGACTGTTGTGGAGGGTCAAACCAATAGGCTGAATTTAATTCTGCTCATCATTAATATTACCAAAAATAATTACAATTATTATTTTATAATAATAGTATCACTTAATATTAAGTAGAATTAAGTATGCTGACATCCCCCTATATACCGTACGAGCCCGCAAACAGCCTCCAATATACAGTATGAGCCCCTACACAGCCCCTTACATACAGTATGAGCCCCCAAATAGCCCCTCTATATACAGTGAGCCCCCACATAGCCTCTCTGTATATAATATGAGCCCTCACATAGCCTCCTATATATAGTATGAGCCTTCACATATTTCCTATATACAGTATTTGCCCCATAAACAGTATTAGCCCCCCATAGCCCCTCTATATGCAGTGTGAACCTCACATGGCCTCCTATATACAGTATATATACTCCTATGTGAGCCCTCACAAAGTTTCATAGTTTTAAAGTTGAAGATAGACTTAACACCATCAAGTTCAACCTATAGTCTAAAATGTTGATCCAGAGGAAGGCAAAAAACCCATGGGGCAGAGATTAATAGCTCCATATTAGGGGAAAAATTCCTTTCCGATTCCATAAGACAATCAGACTAGCTCCCTGGATCAACGCCCCATCACAGAATCTAGTGCCCATATCATGTAATGTTATATTTCTGGAAATTGCAGTTGGAACCAGCTCAACACACCGGAGTAATTAAAAATTTGCAAACTCTTTATTGGAAATCCTTTAAAAATGAAATTGATAAAAAATTGGGCATCTTAGACAACAAAGAGGGGTGTAACAGGAATCAATCCATACGCGTTTCTAGCTACATGGCTCTTAAACACAGTGTTCAAGAGCCATGTAGCTCGAAATGTGTATGGATTGATTCCTGTTACACACACCACCCCTCTTTATTGCTTTGTTGTCTGAGATGCCCAATTTATTATCAATTTCATTCTTAAAGGATTTCCAATAAAGATTTTGTGAATTTTTAATTACTCCGGTGTGTTGATCTGGTTCCAACTCCAATTTCCTCAACTACCTCCAGCGCTGTGCAGCAGCGGGGACGCCGTGCTCCTCCCGGACTGGAACAGCATCTCAGGGGTGAGCTGAATTTTTTCTTATTTAATGTTATATTTCTCAAGAAAAGCATCCAGACTCTTCTTCAATTATTGTAGTGAATCACTCATTACAAACATCATCTGGCAGAGAGTTCCACAGTCTCACTGCTCTTACAGTAAAGAATCCGCGTCTGTGGTAATGATTAAACCTTCTTTCCTCTAGACGTAGAGGATCCCCTTTTGTCCCCATCGCAGGCCTAAGTAAAAAAGCTCATTATACACATCTCTGTATTGTCCCCTCATATATTTGTACATTGCAGCAGGATCGCCCCTAAGCCTTCGTTTTTCCAAACCGAAAAACCCCAAGTTTGATATCTGTCTTGGTATTGCAGTCCACCCATTCCCTTAATAACCTTGGTTGTTCTTCTCTGTACTCACTCTAGTTCAGTTATATCCTTCTTATACACTGGAGACCAAAATTGTACAGAGTATTCTAAGTGGGGTAGCAATGGTGACTTGTATGGTGGCAAAACCAATGTTCTTGCCATGAGTGTCTATGCCTCTTTTAATGCATCCCATCATTTTCTTTGCCTTGACAGCAGCTGCCTGACACTGGTCACTAAAGTGAAGTTTGCCGTCCACCCATACACCCAAGTCTTACTCAGTGACTGTTTTACCCAGTGTTTTACGATTTAGTTCATAATTATTTATTTTATTTCCTCTGCTCAAGTGGAAAGTGGTGACTACCTGTTCTTTTTTATTAAATTAAAAATAATAATGCTCCCTCAGGCCTCTTTATAATAGTAATATTAATGATAAAAATATTAGATGACCCCACACGGTTTAGGGAAAGTGTCACTGAATGCAGAAGCCGGGTCTAAGCTCCTAATAAACACTACCCACCTCCTGCCCTGCTGTGTTATTACAGGCTTTATTCCCCTTCAAGCCTAAGCAGCAGAATGCCGGTATCTCCTCTTCCTGCTCCATTTCACCTGCTGTCAGTAATGCAAAGTACCTGGGCCCTGTTTTAAAGCCTCTTGTTAACCCCCTCCCACCATGTATCTATAGCATCGGCGTCTCTGCCCCCTGCTGGCGTAGCGTACATGTACATACCGTATCATACGTGTACGTTACGGTAAGCTCGGACCAATGAGAGGAAGCATCCGGCGCTCAATCAGAGGAAGTATCCGGCACCCAATCAGAGGGACAGCTGTAACATCACGTGCCAACGTTAGCTGCTGGTCTGAGATTGGCTGGCGGCTGCTTCCTGTGATTGGGCGGAGCTTACAGTAATGTACGGGACGCTACATGTAGGGTACAGCAGCGGAGAGAGACCGGCGGTCGAGCGGAATCCAGCGTGGAGCCACAGAGCACCGATGAGTGTGTGTGTTCTGGCGGGTCTGGCAGTGGCATGGGGTTATTTGGTGGTGGCAGCGTGTTTGGTGGATCCAGCGGCGACCCCAGGAGCGGCTCTGACAACGGCGGCGTCTCTGGCGGTGTGTCCGGCTGTGCTTGGAGCAGCGTTTGCAGTGGCGGGTGCAGCCAGGGTGTCCTGTGCCATCTTGGGACACTCATGTGCTTCCTGCCGGGCACGGCCGCAGTGCCTTATGGGATTCGTTCACTTCGCAAACTGCCAATTATGTAAGTACATAGCCTCCCATTGCTTAGTGTTCTTGATTGTCTTTGTGGGCACACTCTCCTCCGTAGTGTAAAAACAAGGCAGCAGCGCAAGTGCGAATGCTCGCTGGGTTATGTCATCATCTTTGCCAGTGATGGTGCATCGGAGACCAGAGCTGTGGAGTCAAAGTCGGAGTCGTGGAGCCTGAGTCGGTGCCAATTTTGGTGGAGTCGGTATAAAAAGGACTGACTCAGACTCCAAAAATATATAATAAATTGGGTACGGTAGTGCAATGCAATATTTGCAAATTATTATGTTCTACATATCTTGATTATTATAGCAATGATTAAAAGGCTTATGTTCACATGATGCTACAATAAATGTATCACCTAAACATCAGCAATGTACGAAGGAGTCAGAGTCATGGAGTCGGAGTCAGGGAAATTGAGGAGTCAGTGGTTTGGCTTACCGACTCCACAGCCCTGGAGACAGCCAGGCAAGTGTCGCTGCTGCAGTTGTGTGTGCCTTTCCCAGAATTTCGCGCAGTATCCTAGATGCCAAATTGCAGCATCTGTATCCAGGATCGTGCATCTACCTAATAGTGCATGTTGCAGCAGCCTCCAAGATGCATTATCAGTAGGAATAGATATATTCAGATGCTGAATATGGACAAATATTTTCAATTAACACTACCCCACCACTATACTAGAGAAGCAAACAAAACCATCTCAAACTTTTATTTAAAACATTTTATTTACTGGAAAAAGTAATGAGGCAGAGGGCAAAAACATTTAATACAAAAAAAAATAAATTCATATATGTACTCTTTTAAAAACAAAGGAAAGAAATTCTGCATTAATGAGCCTTGTCATTTATTCATAACTCTGTCAATCTTGCACCAATGCCATCCAGACATGACATCCACATTTGGAAATCTCAATCCCCTTTTTTTGCCAAGAAACATCTAAAGGAGTTATTCAAGTCTCCAACGCTTGGTTACCTAAATAGAAAAAAATAAATAATATAATATATATATATATTAGATGGTGGCCCGCTTCTAACGCATCGGGTATTCTAGAATATATATGTAGGCTGCTGGGGTGTATATAGAGGCTGCTGGAGTATATATAGAGGCTGCTGCTGCTGGGCTGTATATAGAGGCTGCTGGGGTGTATATAGCGGCTGCTGGGCTGTATATAGAGGCTGCTGCTGCTGGGGTGTACTGACCAGAAAATGTGACTGCCTCAGCCAATCACAGGCCATAGTTAACCGGATTTACCCAAAGTCCATTTTCCCTAATATGGGTAAATCCAGTTAATTTGTAGCATATAGCGCAGTGGGTAACCGAAGTCCATTTTTCCCTAATCTGGTGAACAACTGCAGTATATGATACTACTTAACCGTTTTTACTCAAAATGAAGGGACTTTGTCGTTTTTTAGACCCTGGGTCACTGCCCCCCCGTGCTGGATCTGCCCCCGCAGTGTTCGCTTTCTACCCTCCATCCCACGTGCTGGCTCTTATGCAGCGGGTGAGAGCGGGCAGAGTAGGCGTGAGTGGGTAGAGCAGAGTGAGGGTAGTAGCAGAGAGCGGGACAGCGGAGGGACAGTGGGAGACAGGAGAACACAAAGCAGGCAAAGCAGGGTACAGCGGAGTACAGCAGGGGACATTAGAGCAGAGAAGGGGTCAGCGGAGCAGAGTGGGGGACAGCAAAACAGAGAAGGGTTCAGCAGAGCTCAGCGGGGGTTAGCAGAGAAGGGTCAGTGGAGCACAGCGGGGGACTGCAGAGCAGAGAAGGGGTAAGCAGAGCATAATGGGAGACAGCAGAGCACAGTGGGGGACAGCAGAGTAGAGAAGGGGTCAGTGGAGCACAGCGGGGAAAAAGCGGAGCAGAGAAGGGTCAGTGGAGCACAGCGGGGGACACCAGAGGAGGGGTTAGCAGACCACAGAGGGGGACAGCGGAGCAGAAAAGGGGTCAGCGGAGCATAGCTGGGGACAGCGCAGCACAGTGGGGGATAGCGAAGCAGAGAAGGGTCAGTGGAGCACAGTAGGAACAGAGAAGGTCAGTAGAGCAGAGAAGGGGTGTGTGTGTGTGTGTATATACACATGCAGTTTGTGTATGTGTTCCCTCGCCCGACATCGCCGCAGCGCTGCCTGCACCCACCTCTGTGTAGCCACAGCCTCTAGGAAAGACCGCGGCTTGCGGCCTGTGCACGGAGGTGGCTGCAGGCAGCGCAGTGGCGACGTCGGGCGAAGGGGAATGGGGGAAGGGTCCCAGCGACGACGGGTCCAGGCGGCGGGTGGGTTCCACTTCCGGTGAGCGTGGTTCAATTCTCGCGGCAACTCGCGGCTGGACTGCGCCTGTCCCTGATTGGTTCTGGCCGGCCGGGATTGGTTCAGCGACGCGGGATTTCGGTTACGGAAGTGGAACCACAAGGCAATTATATAGTGAACACACATTTCACATACAGTGACAGAACTACCCAACTCTGAGACCTTATTGTTCCCACACAGCCTGTCCTTGGGTGGCTCCGTCTGAGATAAGGTGTTATATTCAGCTAGGATGCATTTTAAAAAGATTTCTCTCTCCAGTCAGGGTGATGAAGGACTGTATCCCTTATCCGCATTATACACCACAGGGAACCCTGGTTTTACAGATTTCTGCTGCCTTCACCATAGCCCATAGGAGACATAATATATTACCTTATTGTATGATTAGACACTAACATGTCCCTGTGGACATTACAGCTATGTTAAAAAAAACAAACAAAAAAATGAGATAAGGCGACACTCTCACCCTTCCTGGGGATGGATGGCACAGTGAGCACCATTTATGGCCTCCCTCCAGGCAGGAGCAGAACCTGCAGGGGGGGCGAGTATAGGAGCAGTGAAAAAAGAAAAAAAACATCACATGGACTGTGAATGCCAGTTTGAAAAAAGAAATATGAAGCATTTCCCACCTTTGGTCCCTAGAGGGAGGGCTTACAATGTTTCTAGTTTGAAAGAAAAAAAAATGTGATGCTTCTCCCCTTTTGGTCTTTAGAGGGGGGCTTGCAATGTTAAAAATTTATAGCACACCCCCTGTAACTGATGAACTATAAATTCAGTGGCCTGAACACAGAGCATTGTCAGAAGGTTCCGGTAAATCCAGGTAACTGCTAGCATAGTGCACAGCAAGGCAATCTGATAAACCACTATCCACTAGAGAATGAAATCCACCCAATGTACAGAGTCACTGCTGCCCCAAGAAAGATTGAAGAAAACAACCAGCGTGTATTTGTTGTTTTAGGAAATAGGCTGTGAGACTTTTTTTTTTTTTTTTTACAGGCTAGGTTTTATTTTTACATGGTGTTTTTTAATACAGATCCCATGGTGTTGTGGATCCGCCGGCTGCTGGGCGTAAGTATGTACCTTACCTACCAGTGTCTTACATCTGCCAATATGTATAACATTTTTTATTCACTTCTGGGTGTCTATGGGTAAATTACCTTACTTGATGCAATACGCAGTCACACTGTGACAGTGATACCACATGGAACGGTGTGAAGTCTACCATTTTGTCATGTCTGCAGCTTTTTGAGCGCTTTATGAATGTGTAAGGCTGTATTCCCTTTGACAGTAGTTGCACGGTGCATCACCAGTCTTATACTGCTTTTTTTAGAACATATACCACGAGGACATACCTGACCTGCCCAGTTTGCTCTAAAGTATCAGAGCGACTGGACAAACATCTACACGGAGTGTGCATGACCCAGAATTCTGCCGAGGAGAGGAAAGCCGCTACTGCTGATGCAAGGGCCAGAGTTAGAAAATCACATCCAAAGGGACAAGCATAGACGAGGAGGACATTATGTCTCTTCAAACATTGGCCAACGTAATCCCTTTCCTTGAGGATAGAGGGTTCCTCATAGTCCGGAAGCCAACTGCGGCCAGGTAGGCTCCACTTTTTCCTATCAATCTTTTGGCTATATCACATGACTTTGTATGTTTAATATATTAGTGTTGAATGATCTGATCGGCCCAACTTCAGGATGGATCAGGCGCTTTTTTGGCTGACTGGGTTTAAGGTTAGGGCCGATCACCGATTGTCGGTCAGATTGGGTCGATGCTTTTGACCCCATCTAACCCAGGATGGCTCATCACCATTTGATATGCATGTCCGTTAATCAGGTGGCTTTTTATAAATTTACAGTACTGTCCAATGTGAGGAGCAGACTGCAGGTGCCAGCAGCACTGCCCCTGCGGTGGAATATGAAGTGGTCCAGGAGAGCGAGATGTCCGAGAGTGTGTAAGTGTCTGCCAGTCAGCCAGTCTGTGTCAGTCAGTCTGCGTCAGTCAGTCTGTCTGTCTGTCTAACTCACACATAATGCTTTCTTTCCTCGCAGTGCCAGTGCCGTGCATCCCTCTGCTCAGTCAACTCAAGAATCTCCTTCAAGAGAAGAAGACTACCAGAGATCGCCTGTACAGTGAGTTTATTGCTTAGTCTTTTCATTAGGATACACCCAGCATTCAGTTATCCGGTGAACCACTGCACCATATGCTACTACTTAACCGGAATTACTCAAAATGAAGGGACTTTGTCGTTTTTTAGACCCAGGGTCACTCCCACTGTCAGAGGTGCGGGCATTCAGGTGTCTGATGCCCGTCCCAGCTGGCCAGGGGAGATACCACCACCAGCAGCCGCATCCCAGCTGGCCAGGGGGGGGACACCACCACCAGCAGCCGCGTCCCAGCTGGCCAGGGGAGATACCACCACCAGCAGCCGCGTCCCAGCTGGCCAGGGGGGACACCACCACCAGCAGCCGCGTCCCAGCTGGCCGGGGGGGAAACCACCACCAGCAGCCGCGTCCCAGTTGGCCATGGGGGGACACCACCACCAACAGCCGCGTCCCAGCTGGCCAGGGGGGGGGGGGGACACCACCACCAGCAGCCGAGTCCCAGCTGGCCAGTGGGGGACACCACCACCAGCAGCCACGTCCCAGCTGGCCAGGGGGGGACACCACCACCAGCAGCCGCGTCCCAGCTGGCCAGGGGGGGAAACCACCACCAGCAGCCGCATCCCAGCTGGCCAGGGAGGGACACCACCACCAGCAGCCACATCCCAGCTGGCCAGGGGGGGGAAACCACCACCAGCAGCCGCATCCCAGCTGGCCAGGGGGGGAAACCACCACCAGCAGCCGCGTCCCAGCTGGCCAGGGGGGGAAACCACCACCAGCAGCCGCATCCCAGCTGGCCAGGGAGGGACACCACCACCAGCAGCCACATCCCAGCTGGCCAGGGGGGGAAACCACCACCAGCAGCCGCATCCCAGCTGGCCAGGGGGGGGAAACCACCACCAGCAGCCGCGTCCCAGCTGGCCAGGGGGGGACACCACCACCAGCAGCCGAGTCCCAGCTGGCAAGGGAGGGACACCACCACCAGCAGCCGCGTCCCAGCTGGCCAGGGGGGAGACGGACTTTGCTGGCTCACGCCATACACACATATACATATATACTCAAACCAAGGAAGAAGAGGATAGCCGGGTTGCGTTATCATGGAGGCTGGAGAGCCGCGTCTCCACAATGCTTCATTATCTAACTGAAGAAAAAAAAAAAAAGGGAAATTAATTTGCAATAATATAAATAAATATATAATATATTATGATACAATGTATAATATATATATAAGACCACCAGCAGCCGCGTCCCAGCTGGCCAGGGGGGACACCACCACCAGCAGCCGCGTCCCAGCTGGCCAGGGGGGGGGGAACCACCACCAGCAGCCGCGTCCCAGCTGGCCAGTTGGGACATACACATAAAGAAACACACATACACAGGGAGTAAGGCACACAGGAGGAAGACAGCACACAAGGGGGAAGAGCTCCTATCGGAACGTCACCCCCCTCCCGATGCGATAGCATCGGGCTTCCAACTAGTATAATATATATATATATATATATATATATATATATATATATATATATATATATATATACACACTAGATGGTTGACCGATTCTAACGCATCGGGTATTCTAGAATATGTATGCGGTACACCGGGCGCAATCAGCACAGCAGTTTTTACATTTGGCGCCAATATCGCTGATTGCTCCCGGCCGCGACCAATCAGCACAGAGGTTTTTAAATTTGGCGCCAATATAGCTGATTGGTCGCTGCCGACGGCCGCGGCGCTGCTTGTGCGGGTACTTCCGCTGCGAGCAGCTGGGAGATGACCGGCTGCTCGCAGCAGAAGCATCCCGAATGGTGGCGCCGCTGCCCGGTCCTCCCTTCACTCTTACAGTCGGGAGATCAGCAGTCCTAGCCGCTGATCTCCCAACGGCAGCCGCATGGAGGTCAGCGGCGCCGCCGGTCGGGGTAGTTCTGCTGCGATCAGCCGGTCATCTCCCGGCTGCATAGCCGCTGACCTCCGTGCGGCAGATGAGCCGCTAACGGCCGCCATCTTTTTTCTGAAATCCCGCGTCGCTTATTGGCTGCGGCCGGACCAATCAGCGACGCGGGATTTCCTGGACAGACAATTATATATATTAGATTTTATTTATGAAGATTTAGGAATAATGCAATACATGCGGGCGGGCGTGCGGCGGTGTAGGTGTGCAGTGGTGTGTATGAGCGGTGGCTGTGTGCCCCGATGGCTGTGTCACCCTGTGGCTGTGTCACCTTGTGGCTTTGTACTCCTGTAGCTATGTCCTTCTGTCTCTGGCTGTCTCCCCCGTGTGCGCTCTCTGTCTGTGGCTGTCCCCCTGTCTCTGGCTGTCCCCCATGTCCCCATGTCCCCTTGTCTCTGGCTGTCCCCCATGTCCCCCTGTGTATCTGGCTGTCCCCCTGTCTCTGGCTGTCACCCATGTCCCCCTGTCTCTGGCTGTCCCCCAGTGTCTGGCTGTCCCCCATATCCCCCAGTGTCTGGCTGTCCCCCATATCCCCCAGTGTCTGGCTGTCCCCCATATCCCCCTGTCTCTGGCTGTCCCCCATGTCCCCCTGTGTCTGGCTGTCCTCCATGTCCCCCTGTCTCTGGCTGTCCCCCATGTCCCTCTGTCTCTGGCTGTCCCCCATGTCCCCCTGTGTCTCTGGCTGTCCTCCATGTCCCCCTGTGTCTTTGGCTGTCCTCCATGTCCCCCTGTCTCTGGCTGTCCCCCAGTGTCTGGCTGTCCCCCATGTCCCCCTGTCTCTGGCTGTCCCCCATATCCCCCTGTCTCAGGCTGTCCCCCATGTCCCCCTGTGTCTGGCTGTCCCCCATGTCCCTCTGTCGCTGGCTGTCCCCCATGTCCCCCTGTGTCTCTGGCTGTCCCCCATGTCCCCCTGTGTCTCTGGCTGTCCCCCATGTCCCCCTGTGTCTCTGGCTATCCCCCATGTCCCCCTGTGTCTCTGGCTGTCCCCCATGTCCCCCTGTGTCTCTGGCTGTCCCCCATATCCCCCTGTGTCTCTGGCTGTCCCCCATATCCCCCTGTGTCTCTGGCTGTCCCCCATATCCCCCTATATCTGGCTGTCCCCCATGTCCCCCTGTCTCTGGCTGTCCCCCTGTCTCTGGCTGTCCCCCATGTCCCCCTGTCTCTGGCTGTCCCCCATGTCCCCCTGTCTCTGGCTGTCCCCCATGTCCCCCTGTCTCTGGCTGTCCCCCATGTCCCCCTGTCTCTGGCTGTCTCCCATGTCCCCCTGTGTCTCTGGCTGTCTCCCATGTCCCCCTGTGTCTCTGGCTGTCTCCCATGTCCCCCTGTGTCTCTGGCTGTCTCCCATGTCCCCCTGTGTCTCTGGCTGTCTCCCATGTCCCCCTGTGTCTCTGGCTGTCTCCCATGTCCCCCTGTGTCTCTGGCTGTCTCCCATGTCCCCCTGTGTCTCTGGCTGTCTCCCATGTCCCCCTGTGTCTCTGGCTGTCCCCCATGTCCCTCTGTCTCTGGCTGTCCCCCATGTCCCCCTGTGTCTCTGGCTGTCCCCCATGTCCCCCTGTGTCTCTGGCTGTCCCCCATGTCCCTCTGTCTCTGGCTGTCTCCTATGTCCCCCTGTCTCTGGCTGTCCCCCATGTCCCCCTCTGTCTCTGGCTGTCCCCCATGTCCCCCTGTGTCTCTGGCTGTCCCCCATGTCCCCCTGTGTCTCTGGCTGTCCCCCATGTCCCTCTGTGTCTCTGGCTGTCCTCCATGTCCCCCTGTCTCTGGCTGTCCTCCATGTCCCCCTGTCTCTGGCTGTCCCCCATGTCCCCCTCTGTCTCTGGCTGTCCCCCATGTCCCCCTGTGTCTCTGGCTGTCCCCCATGTCCCCCTGTGTCTCTGGCTGTCCCCCATGTCCCCCTGTCTCTGGCTGTCCCCCATGTCCCCCTGTGTGTCCCCCTGTGGCTCTGCTGCAGGCACCACCCCCTGTCCTCTGCTCCTGTCCTGTGTGGCCCTGTGTCCCCCTGTTCTGGTCCTTTGCCCCAGTCCTGTTGGGACATAGGATCGTTGAGTGTACCTCAGTTAAGGATGACAGCAGCCGGCGGGCATCCTCTGCTCTTTGAAGAAAATGGCAGACACGGCACTAGAGACAGCCTCCGCCTCTCCGGGAAGGGAGAGTTCTGTTCTCCCGCGGAGGCTCTTGGGAGTTGTAGTTCTCCAGGCGCTGTCACTGCCTCTTCTGGCCTGGGCGTGGACTACATCTCCCAGCATGCTGTGCGGCTTCGGCCTCAGACAGACAGCTGGCTTCCCAGCAGCGTCACGTCCCCCCGCCCCCCAGCCATTCACACAGGGACGGGGAAAGGAGGAAACAGAGCAGGCTGGAACATTGAGCCCGCGCCTCCCTCTCCCCCTCCCCCCACGGCCATTCTACATTGTGCTCCGGACGGGGCCACAAGCAGATCACCCTGTCCCTGCCTCTGATGCCACACTGTACACTGCCCCCCACATTGAGCCCGCAGCCCGTGCGCGTCCCCTACCGGCCGTTAACATTCTACATTGCACAATGAGTGACAAGCCAGCCGGCTCCGAGTCAAACACCCTGACTCCGCCCCCGCCGTGCAACATCCCCGTTTTACGCGATTTGAGGGTCTTTTGAAGTATTTTTTTTGCGGCGGCCATCATCCGGGGGAGGGGCTGATGATACCACACGCACTTAAAATTCAATCTGCAGCAAAAAAGTCACTGACCCCGTTTTTCACATGAAATTCGCAAAATAACAATAAGCGTACGTGCGGACGCGCCTCCGTTCAGCGCAGCGTCCGTTATCACGCTCATCACATGAATTACGGAAAAAAAACGTAAACTTTCTCTTTTTTTGGGCGCACTTTTTTTTCCACCCTATTGGGCTAGCTAAAGGCGAAACTGTCCATGGACAGCCCGCCACCTGCTGCTCGTTCACCGCATTGCATCTCCTAACCCAGATAATGGTGTTTGAGGGTTCCGTGGTCTGCTGCACCACCTGCCTGGGGTCGGCAGATCGCATGGCCCTAATCCGGTTAATTTGTGCACTTTGTGATTTTGGGGTGATCTTTTTCGTGCAAATAGGGCGTAGTCGCAGAGGCGCGGGAGAGGCGGCATATCGTTCGGCCGGTCTCGGCGGTGGGGCACGCACCGGTCTCGCGACCGCCGGGGCGACGGAACGGCCGCAGCGGCCCAAAGAAGCGCCACGGCGAGGGGGAAAAAAAATCTGCAAAAGCGGAGATGCTGCCCTCCGGGGCGTCGCCCCAGGGCCCGGCGTACCGATTTTCGAGGCAATCCGCCAAAATTTCCGTTTTTCCAGAGTCAGGCTGTAACCCTTCAGGTGGGAATGCTGCACTCGGAGAGGATCTCCTTTCATGTGCTATCCGGACTCTCTCACTCCCTTTTGCTAGGTCTTGCCTGGCTACAGAGACATGAACCCATCCTGAATTGGTGATCTGGTGAGGTGCTCCGTTGGGGGCAGGATTGTCATGAGACTTGCCTGGTTCCGGTTCGTCTGGCTCGACCTCCGTCTACTCCGGCTAATCTACCTGGTCTGCCGGCACAATACTGGTCCTATGCGGACGTCTTCGACAAGAAGAAAGCTGAGACACTACCACCTCATAGGCTGTATGATTGCCCTATCGACCTGGTACCCGTTGCTTCTCCTCCCCGCGGGTATATCTACCCCTTGTCGCTGGCTGAGACCCGGGCCATGACTGAGTACATCGAGGAGAATCTTGCTAGGGGATTCATCCAGAAATCTACTTCCCCGGCTGGAGCAGGATTCTTCTTCATTAAAAAGAAAGACGGCTCGCTTCGGCCGTGTATTGAATACAGGGGTCTTAACCAGATTAACATCAAGAATATGTACCCCCTGCCTCTAATCTCGGAGCTGTTCGAGTGCCTTAAAGGCGCAAGGGTCATCACCAGGCTCGATCTTCGTGGGGCATACAATTTGGTCCGGATCCGCCAGGAAGACGAGTGGAAGACGGCATTCAACACCCGGGACGGTCACTATGAATACCGCGTGATGCCCTTTGGTCTCTGTAATGCCCCAGCCGTCTTCCAGGAGCTGGTTAACGACATCTTCCGTGATCTCTTGTATTCTTGCGTAGTGGTGTACCTGGATGATATCTTGGTCTTCTCTCCGGATCTGCCCACACACCGGAGGAATGTTCGTCAGGTTCTGCTAAGGCTCCGGCAGAATCGTCTCTACGCAAGACTTGAGAAATGTCTCTTCGAACAGACTTCCCTTCCGTTCCTGGGATATATTATCTCCGAGACTGGTCTTCGGATGGACCCCGAGAAATTTTCTGCCGTCTTAAAATGGCCCCGACCGGAGGCGTTGAAGGCGATTCAGCGATTCCTGGGCTTCGCAAATTATTACCGCCTCTTCATCCCTCATTTCTCCTTTCGGACTGCTCCCATCTCCACGCTCACCCGTAAGGGAGCAAATCCCAAGGAATGGACTTCCGAAGCGGAGGAGGCCTTCGTCTCCCTAAAACAAGCTTTCTCCTCCGCCCCTGTGCTGCACCGTCCAGATTGCAACAAGCAGTTCTTCCTGGAGTTTGATGGTTCCTCCTCCGGAGCCGGAGCGGTGCTCACCCAGAAATCCCCATCCGGGAGAATGGTAACCTGTGGCTTCTTCTCCAAGCTCTTCTCCTCATCGAGCGCAACTACTCCATAGGAGATCGTGAGCTGCTTGCCATCAAATTGGCGCTGGAGGAGTGGCGCTACCTGCTGGAAGGGGCTCTGCACCCGGTGATCATCTACACAGATCACAAAAACCTGGCCTCTTTACAAAACGCCCAGAGACTCAATCCGCGTCAGGCCCGGTGGTCTCTGTTCTTTGCCAGTAAGTGTAGGGATAGTCCAGGCGGAAAGGAAAATAAAGTGGCAAATCTACTGTATTACTGAAGCTAGAAACGGAGGGTGCTGTGCCTGATACTGCGTGTGCCAATCGGATGTCCTTGAACTGTCCAGTAAACTTTTGTTGGTTAAAATGAATTGGATGTGCACTGAGTTGTGTACGGCTGTTCCTAAATATGTATTTAGTGCCCCAAAGTCGTAGTCTATATGCCTTTAAGATGTAGCAGAGCCAGCAGCTGCCTGATTATGTTTGCACAATGTTAATATTTTAGTTTGCAGATAATGTACACGAGAATTCAGTACATACACACGTGGTCAAAATTGTTGATACTCCTCATTTAATGAAAGAAAAACCCACAATGGTCACAGAAATAACTTGAATCTGACAAAAATAATAATAAATTAAAAATCTATGAAAATGAACAAAATGAAAGTCAGTCATTGCTTTTTAACCCTGCTTCCACAGAATTTAAAAAAAAATGAAACTCATGAAATAGACCTGGACAGAAATGATGGTACCCCTGAAAATAATGTGACAAAAGGGACATGATAAATCAAGTTGTGTCCACTAATTAGCATCACATGTGTCTACAATCTTGTAATCAGTTAGTGGGCCTGTATATAGGGCTACAGATACTCACTGTGCTGTTTGGTGACATGGTGTGTACCACACTCAACATGGACCAGAGGAAGCAAAGGAAAGAGTTGTCTCAGGAGATTAGAAACAAAATTAGAGACAAGCATGTTAAGGGTAAAGGTTATAAGACCATCTCCAAGCAGCTTGATGTTCCTGTGACTACAGTTGCACATATTATTCAGAAATGTAAGATCCATGGGAGTGTAGCCAACCTCCCTGGACATAGCCGCAGGAGGAAAATTGATGACAAATCAAAGAGACGGATAATACGAATGGTAACAAAAGAGCCCAGGATAACTTCTAAAGAGATTAAAGGTGAACTTCAAGCTCAAGGAACATCAGTGTCAGATCGCACCATCCGTCGTTGTTTGATCCAAAGTGGACTTCATGGGAGACGACCAAGGAGAACACCATTGTTGAAAAAAAGTCATAAAAAAGCCAGACTGGAATTTCCCAAACTACATGTTGTCAAGCCACAAAGCCTCTGGGAGAATGTCCTATGGAATGATGAGACAAAAATGGAAGTTTTTGGCAAGGCACATCAGCCATGTTCACAGACGGAAAAATGAAGCATATCAAGAAAAGAACACTGTCCCTACTGTGAAACATGGAGGAGGCTCTGTTATGTTCTGGGGATGGTTTGCTGCATTTGGCACAGGGTGTCTTGAATCTGTGCAGGGTACAATGAAATCTCAAGACTATCAAGGGATTCTAGAGAGAAATTTGCTGCTCAGTGTCAGAAAGCTTGGTCTCAGTCGCAGGTCATGGGTCTTACAACAGGATAATGACCCAAAACACACAGCTAAAAACACCCAAGAATGGCTAAGAGGAAAACATTGGACTATTCTGAAGTGGCCTTCTATGAGCCCTGACCTAAATCCTATTGAGCATCTTTGGAAAGAGCTGAAACACGCCGTCTGGAAAAGGCAACCTTCAAACACGAGACAACTGGAGCAGTTTGCTCATGAGGAGTGGGCCAAAATACCTGTCGAGAGGTACAGAAGTCTCATTGACAGTTACAGGAATCGTTTGATTGCAGTGATTGCCTCAAAAGGTTGTTCAACAAAATATTAAGTTAAGAAGAACCATCATTTCTGTCCAGGCCGATTTCATGAGTTTATTTTTTTAAAAATTCTGTGGAAGCAGAGTTGGAAAGCAATGTCTGACTTTCATTTGTTCATTTCAAAGATTTTAGTTTATTATTACTAATAACCGACTAATTTCAATCTGTCTTGGAGTTTCCTATAGCTTGTAACATGTCATAGATATAATTACATATATCTTTTCCTCCATGCACTTGCACTTTAGTCTATTTACATGTACGCACGTTCCATATACTTGTTGTGTATTACAGTATTTGGCATTATATGGATATACTATGTATACTGTATATCCATTTGATGAATCGTCACTCATTTTATTATTCCTGCACTTTCTTTACTTTTCTATCATTAATAAATAGGTTTTCCTATAATTCAGTCTCACTCCTGTGCACTTATTTTTTATTATACTTTATTTTTTATTAATTATTTTTTCACTTTCAATATGGGACTTCTAGCACTTATATATCAATATGGTGATCTAATATTTTTATTTGTGTATTCTTCTGAGTGTACATCCTCCTTTTTGTTATGCACACGCCCGGGCTAAGCGGCGTGTGCGTGTGATTGGTAGTGATTCCACTGGACCGTGCCGGAGAGTGAATGCCTGGAGGGGCGTGACTAAGTATTCACCCGATCCGACCAGGGTCGCACGACGGCATACGACGCCAGTGCACCAAGGAGGAACCGAGCAGAGGGACCAGGTGCTACTCCAGGACAGACCCCGGACACGGCTGTTGACCCACACAGGGGAATACAGGAACAGGCTGGTAGGCTGGCACACAGACTGGAGGGTATAGGCAGGCACGACTGGTATGCAGGCAGGCGGGTATGCAGGCAGGGGGGTAAAGGCAAGCACAGCTAGAGTGCAGACAGGGAGGCACTAGCAGGTAGGAACACAGGCGGGATAGGGCCCAGTACACACTGGGACTCAGGAACATTACAGGCAGAGGGGTACAGGCAGGGCAGGACAGGACTGCCGGAGCAGCGGGCAGAAGCAGGGCAGGACAGGACTGCCGGAGCAGCGGGCAGAAGCAGGGCAGGACAGGACTGCCGGAGCAGCGGGCAGAAGCAGGGCAGGACAGGACTGCCGGAGCAGCGGGCAGAAGCAGGGCAGGACAGGACTGCCGGAGCAGCGGGCAGAAGCAGGGCAGGACCGGACTCTGTTAACACGGAACAGACAGGAAGGGAAAGACAGAGCCAGATACTCACACAGTACTTGCAGAGATAACAAGCAGGAGTTAGGTACGAGTTCAGACTCTGCAGAAAAAGGAAGGGAACGGACATAGAGGCAAAACAGGTAAAGGATAGGAGAGAGTTCAGACTGGAACTGAGTGTACGGAGGAGACCGACACTGCAGCGGGATACAGGAGCGGGTCTGGGAATACTGCCCCCAGAGAGGCGGAACGAACAGGCAAGGAGCGTGTTCAGACAGGACAGACAAGATACAGGAGCGGGTCTAGGTAATCGGCTCCTAGAAGGCGGGAGGAACAGGCAAGGAGCGTGTTCAGACAGGACAGACAAGATACACAGAAAGGACTCAGTTCAGACACGGGAACTAATACCGCAAAGCAGGAGACATACAGGACTTAGTTCAGACACGGGAACTAATACCGCAAAGCAGGAGACATACAGGACACAGTTCAGACACGGGAGCTGATACCGCAAAGCAGGAGAAATACAGGACTCAGTTCAGACACGGGAACTGATACAAAAAGCAGGAGACATACAGGACTTAGTTCAGACACGGAAACTGATACAAAAAGCAGGAGACATACAGGACTTAGTTCAGACACGGGAACTAATACCGCAAAGCAGGAGACATACAGGACTAAGTTCAGACAGGCCTGGAAATACAGCCTCCAGGAAAGGCAGACAAGGAAACAAAGACGGGACCTGGCACCTTCAGAGTGCAAGCACACACTGAAGGAAAACACTATGCTCAGGCAGGGATAGAAGGGAGCTGCTGAGCTATATACCAAGTGTCAGACAGCAATAGGCTGAGGACGCACAAGGGGTGTGACCCACAGCAGGTACAAAAAGCAGGAAGTGATCGGGCGCCGCCCTTAAGCAGCAGAGACAGACACAAACAGACAGCATGGAGGGAAGCCAGAGAGACATTCTGGACAGGAGATCAAGTGCGCTCTCTTGCACAGTGGGAGATGGACCACCATGCAAGGACGCCGCCAGGTATGTTACACTTTTTCTCCTCATTAATAGTATAATTGCCAGACCTGAAATACCAAGCACTTTCCACCTATTGTGTCCCCCATTTCCTTGTAGATTGTAAGCTTGCGAACAGGGACCTCACTCCTGATGTAACTGTTTAAACTGTCTTACCTTGTATTGAATTTATTGTTTGTATATGTCCCCGCTTAATTGTAAAGTGCTGCGGAATATGTTGGCGCTATATAAATAAAAATTATTATTATTATTATGTCCACTTTATCACTGGGGTTCTGTTTATATAATATAACTTCTATTTTTTTTATCCCCAGTTGGTTATTAATTATCTAATGATTTGCACTGTTTTCATTCTCATACACCTTTCTATGATTATATCAAGGGACGACCATCATGACACTTCCTTGCTTCCTTTATGACTGAAGTATTGATTAATGGCTCTATGCTGGGGAGATCTTATGATGTGCTTATCCTTACTTGGATTTGGTGCATCTCTTTCCATACTGCGATAAGCTTTCCCGTGGTGTGCGCTTTCGGTTGCAGGCCGAATTAGGTTGCCGTGATGACGTGTCCTCCAACGTCACTTCTCCCCTCCTCCCGGGCTGACGCGTCGGCCGGTGGGCGGGGCCTGGTGACATGGTACGCTGCTGCTGCGGCTTCTGGAAGCGCCGATGCAGCCACACGTGAGTACACTGAGCACGGCCCAATATAAGGGAGCTTCCCTGCCCCCTATGTATCCTTCCCCCCGAAGAAGCGGCACGTAAAACGCGCGTTGGGGTTGTCCTTTTTCTCACAGTCACCAGGTTGTATTGCTTCTTCACTCCACTCCCTATATACCTGCCGTGTTATGATGTCTTATGTTTGCTTTATGCTGAATGGATCTCTCTTGACACTACAGTCTATATTGCATTTTAATCAGAACTCAGCTATATGTCTTCTCGTCATAACTCCTGGTCTTCCTAGGGTTTTTGTGGAAGTGTTACCATATTGAGTTTTAATTTTTTTTGCTTCAAGGTTATATACAGCACTATCTGTGGACTCTGTTTCCTCATATATATTGCATGCAACACTTTATAGCCTCTACTGATAGTTTATTCTCTTGACAGGTTTTCATACCGTTGAGTTTATTTGTGTGACTCTATACCTTGGGTCCTCACTATCACTAATTGCTATATTATTATTATTTTTTCTATTTTATGTGACACTTTACAGATTTTTTCTGATTGATTGGATAGGCCTTCTATGCCTTTATATTATCCTTGTATGTGCTGATACCTATTACCTCGCTCATACTCTCGGTCATACTCCCAACCTACAGACTGTGGGATCCTTCTATTTACTTCTCCTTTTTTAGTACTGTGTTTTTTACTGACTGTTTTAATGAATTGAAATAAATATTGATTTTATTGGCATCTATTCTTCATTTATTTTGATTGGATTGCTTTAAGACTGAAGTATTGCATTTAATAGGCCCCTTTACGCCTTTGGATTAAAATGTGATATGTTGCAGTTGTGCAAAGTACTTATGCAAAAGACATGTAAATTATACTTGTGACGAATGCAAACAGTAAATTTAGCACCGTGAACCTTATTTACCATTTTATATAGAAAAACTGAACTTTTTATTTATTTATTTATTTATTTATTTATTTTTTTAAATATATTTACATACAGTTTGATGTGACTAGTAATAGTTTACAGTTATATAAAGATTATTTTTTATGTGCAAAGGTGCAATATGCATGAATATTGCAATAAGGTCATGTAACATTTTTTGATACAATAAAAATTAAGTTTTGATTTCATTTTTCATTTGTTTATGAACAACCATGTTCACATACAGTATAATAATGCAACAGGTATTCAAATAAAACACTTAAATTAGCTAAAAATCAAGACTTTAATATGTCCGGTCAAAAATGACCGGAACATTATAAGTGTATAGTAGACCCGAACAGAACAGCAGGGTTAAGTCAAAACAATTTGAGCAACTCGGAATTTGTTTTACATTTTTTAGACTTTTTAAGTTTGTGGAAGCAGTGGCACAGAGAACGCGGACTCAGTGGTACAATAAAACAAGTTGTTTATTAACTATTTACAAAATTATTAAATTATATATCAATGACAATACAGACAGTGTAGAGCGATCTCTGCGCTCTCTCTCTGTCTCTTGCTTGTGGTCACCGTCTGGCCCTGTTTCTGGGCCTGTTTATCTGAACGATGCCCTATAAAATATCAAACGTAGCGCTACAGCACTAACAAGTATGACACCAATAGCTTAGCTGTCGACTAGATATCCTTGATTTTCCCTGACACAGGTAACCACTGTCTGTTACGCTCACTAAACCTTGCGTGGCTCAGTTATACTCCTACTGAGCTTCACACCAAGAACATGTGCTGAGTACAATTACCACTGTAACATCAATATTCACATAAAGTATATGCAACATACATCGTTGTACAGGGTCGGACTGGGGTGTCTGGGGCCCACAGGGAGAACTGACTCTAGGGGCCCACCTACAGCCATATGCAAATATCTGTTATCCGCTATCCCTGTTATAGTGGAGCATTGACTGGCGGCTCCTGCACATCTACTGTGCGACACTAACTGGGATGTAGAATTACGGTAGTTTGCATTGAAGGGGTTCTTTGGTTAAAACAAGTTATCACCGATCCATGGGATCCACAGGATCGGTGATCACTTATTGATCGTTTGGGTCCGAACATTGGAAAACGCGCCTATCAGAAGAATGGGAAAGTTTCATCCCTGACAGGACACTTATCCCCATTTTAAAATGCAGCTTCCAAAAAAGAGCAGCGCTCACAGTCACTGAGGGAATGAATGGATCAGTGGTCACATCTCACCAGTGACATTATACACAGGAGCTCTGTATATAGTGCACAGGTAATACAGTGGTCACCAGTGACATTATACACAGGAGCTCTGTATATAGTGTACAGATAATACAGTGGTCACCAGTGACATTATACACAGGAGCTCTGTATATAGTGTACAGGTAATACAGTGGTCACCAGTGACATTATACACAGGAGCTCTGTATATAGTGTATAGTGTACAGGTAATACAGGGATCACCAGTGACATTATACACAGGAGCTCTGTATATAGTGTACAGTGTACAGGTAATACAGTGACCACCAGTGACATTATACACTGGAGCTCAGTATATAATGTCAGTGTACAGGTAATACAGGGTTCACCAGTGACATTATACACAGGAGTTCCGTATATAGTGTCAGTGTACAGGTAATACAGTGATCACCAGTGACATTATACACTGGAGCTCTGTATTTAGTGTACAGGTATTACAGTGGTCACCAGTGACATTATACACAGGAGCTCTGTATATAGTGTACAAGTAATACAGTGGTCACCGGTGACATTATACACAGGAGCTCTGTATATAGTGTACAGGTAATACAGTGATCACCAGTGATATTATACACAGGAGCTCAGTATATAGTGTACAAGTAATACAGTGGTCACCAGTGACATTATACACAGGAGCTCTGTATATAGTGTACAGGTAATACAGTGGTCACCAGTGACATTATACACAGGAGCTCTGTATATAGTGTACAGATAATACAGTGGTCACCAGTGACATTATACACAGGAGCTCTGTATATAGTGTACAGGTAATACAGTGGTCACCAGTGACATTATGCACAGGAGCTCTGTACATAGTGTATAGTGTACAGGTAATACAGTTGTCACCAGTGACATTATACACAGGAGCTCTGTATATAGTGTACAGGTAATACAGTGGTCACCAGTGACATTATACACAGGAGCTCTGTACATAGTGTATAGTGTAAGGTAATACAGTGATCACCAGTGACATTATACACAGGAGCTCTGTATATAGTGCACAGGTAATACAGTGGTCACCAGTGACATTATACACAGGAGCTCTGTATATAGTGTACAGATAATACAGTGGTCACCAGTGACATTATACACAGGAGCTCTGTATATAGTGTACAGGTAATACAGTGGTCACCAGTGACATTATACACAGGAGCTCTGTATATAGTGTATAGTGTACAGGTAATATAGGGATCACCAGTGACATTATACACAGGAGCTCTGTATATAGTGTCAGTGTACAGGTAATACAGTGGTCACCAGTGACATACACAGAAGCTCTGTATATTGTGTATACATAATACAGTGATCACCAGTGACATACACAGGAGTTCTGTATATACTATACACACACGTGGTCAGAATTGTTGGTACCCCTCATTTAATGACAGAAAAACCCACAATGGTCACAGAAATAACTTGAATCTGACAAAAATAATAATAAATTAAAAATCTATGAAAATGAACAAATGAAAGTCAGACATTGCTTTTCTGCTTCCACTGAATTTTAAAAAAAATTAAACTCATGAAATAGGCCTGGACAGAAATGATGGTACCCCTGAAAATAATGTGACAAAAGGGACACGTTAAATCAAGTTGTGTCCACTAATTAGCATCACAGGTGTCTACAATCTTGTAATCAGTCAGTGGGCTTGTGTATAGGGCTACAGATACTCACTGTGTTGTTTGGTGACATGGTGTGTACCACACTCAACATGGACCAGAGGAAGCAAAGGAAAGAGTTGTTTCAGGAGATTAGAAAGAAAATTATAGAAAAGCACGTTAAAAGGTAAAGGTTATAAGACCATCTTCAAGCAGCTTGATGTTCCTGTGACTACAGGTGCACATATTATTCAGAAATTTAAGATCCATGGGACTGTAGCCAACCTCCCTGGACGTGGCCGCAGGAGGAAAATTGATGACAAATCAAAGAGACGGATAATATGAATGGTAACAAAAGAGTCCAGGAAAACTTCTAAAGAGATTAAAGGTGAACTTCAAGCTCAAGGAACATCAGTGTCAGATCGTACTATCCACCGTTGTTTGATCCAAAGTGAACTTCATGTAAGACGACCAAGGAGAACACCATTGTTGAAAAAAAAAAATAATAAAAAAGCCAGACTGGAATTTGCCAAACTACATGTTGACAAGCCACAAAGCTTCTGGGAGAATGTACTATGGACAGATGAGACAAAAATGGAAGTTTTTGGCAAGGCACATCAGCTCTATGTTCACAGATGGAAAAATGAAGCATATCAAGAAAAGAACACTGTCCCTACTGTGAAACATGGGGGAGGCTGTTATGTTCTGGGGCTGCTTTGCTGCATCTGGCACTACCAAAGGGATTCTAGAGAGAAATGTGCTGCCCAGTGTCAGAAAGCTTGGTCTCAGTCGCAGGTCATGGGTCTTGCAACAGGATAATGACCCAAAACACACAGCTAAAAACACCCAAGAATGGCTAAGAGGAAAACATTGGACTATTCTGAAGTGGCCTTCTATGAGCCCTGACCTAAATCCTATGGAGCATCTTTGGAAAGAGCTGAAACATGCCGTCTGGAGAAGGCAACCTTCACACACAAGACAACTGGAGCAGTTTGCTCATGAGGAGTGGGCCAAAATAGCTGTCGAGAGGTGCAGAAGTCTCATTGACAGTTACAGGAATGGTTTGATTGCAGTGATTGCCTCAAAAGGTTGTTCAACAAAATATTAAGTTAAGAAGAACCATCATTTCTGTCCAGGCCGATTTCATGAGGTTAATTTTTTTTTAAATTCTGTGGAAGCAGAAAAGCAATGTCTGACTTTGATTTGTTCATTTTCAAAAATTAGTAATTTATCAGATTCAAGTTATTTCTGTGACCATTGTGGGTTTTTCTTTCATTAAACGAGGGGTACCAACAATTTTGACCACGTGTGTAGTGTAGTACATGTAATACACTGACTCACCAGTGATGTCTCTAGGTGAAGTCCTTCATCTTCGCTTTTCTTCTTCATCTGGCACAGACAGCCATCACTTTTTCCAGCCAGGAATCATCTCTGCAGAAAATAACACACAGTTATCAATAACTGATCTCTTCTAGAGAATATTCCCACTTTTCCCCCCGACTTCTACACTACACCAGTTGAAGAAAAAAAGCAACATAGTGCCGTCCTGCACAGTAACAGGACCCCTCTTTTGTCCCATCCCATGGAAAACAATTTCCTAAAAAGTAAATTATATTACAGAAGTAATAATGTAATAATAATAATTGGAATCTAAAGTAATAATGTTCCCCACTGGTCACCATAAACTAATAAAGTATGTTCCTCAATCTGGCTCCCAAACAGTAATTAAGTCCCTTGTCTAGCCAGGCACCCCCATATGTCCCTTCTGGCCACCATTTGTCTAGTGTGACCCCTCCATATATTTATCCTAGCACACGTGTATCGAGCCTGCCCCCTCCTATATACCCATCCTAGCCCCCCCATGTGGCCAGTCTGCCCTCCCCACATATCCATCCTTGCCTCCATGTTTCCAGCCTGCGCCCCCATATATCCCACCCATATATCCTCCATGTGTCCAGCCTGCCCTCTACATACACATCCTGGCCTCCATGTGTCCAGCCTCCCCCCCTCATAAATCCATACTGCCCTTACCCCCTGCATATATCCATCCTGACACCCCCCATATATCCAGCGTGCCCCTCCATATATTTATGCTAGCCCATGTGTATCGAGCCCGCCCCCCCCACGTATTCATCCTAGCCCCCCATGTGTCCAGTCTGTCCCTCCCCCCCATATATCCATCCTGGCCTCCATGTTTTCAGCCTGCCCCCCCATATATCCATCCTGGCCTCCATGAGTCCAGCCTGCCCCCCCATATATCCTTCCTGGCCTCCATGAGTCCAGCCTGCCCCCCCATATATCCATCCTGCCCCCCATATATCCATCCTGGCCTCCATGTGTCCAGCCTGCCCACCCCCCTTTGCCTGGGTCCAGCCAGGGTTCCCCCTTGTGTGTCCAGCCAGGGCCCCCCCTTGTGTGTCCAGCCAGGGCTCCCCCTTGTGTGTCCAGCCAGGGCTCCCCCTTGTGTGTCCAGCCAGGGCTCCCCCCTTTGTGAGTCCAGCCAGGGCTCCCCCCTTGTGTGTCCAGCCGGGCCCCCCCTTGCGTGTCCAGCCAGGGTTCCCCCTTGTGTGTCCAGCCAGGGACCCCGTTGCGTATCCAGCCAGGGCTCCCCCCTCCTGTGTCCAGCTTGGCCCCCCCCTCATGTGTCCAGCTTGGCCCCCTTCGTGTGTCCAGCCAGGGTTCCCCCTTGTGTGTCCAGCCAAGGCCCCCCCTCGTGTGTCCAGCCAGGGTTCCCCCCTCTTGTGTCCCGCCAGGGTTCCCCCCTTGTGTGTCCCGCCAGGGTTCCCCCTTGTGTGTCCAGCCAGGGTTCCCCCCTTGTGTGTCCAGCCAGCCTACCCCCTTGTATGTCCAGCTGGGCTCGCCTTGTGTGTCCAGCCAGGGTTGCCCCTTGTGTGTCCAGGGAGGGTTCCCCCCCTGTGTGTCCAGCCAGGCTACCCCCTTGTGTGTCTGTCCAGCTGGGCCCCCCCTTGTGTGTCTGTCCAGCTGGGCCCCCCCTTGTGTGTCTGTCCAGCTGGGCCCCCCCTTGTGTGTCCAGCTGGGCCCCCCCTTGTGTGTCCAGCTGGCCCCCCGCCTTGTGTGTCCAGCCCGGTGGGTCCAGACCATTACACACACACACACACACACACACACACCTCTTACCTTCCTGAGCTCCCGTGCGGTGTCCTCCTTCTCCTGAGTTGCGCGCCTCCTTCACAGCAGGCGCATGACGATGACGTCATACACCTACCGGCGAAGGGAGACACGCAGCTTCAGCTGCTTCACTGGGACGTGCGCCGCGGTGGTTCAGGTAATGAACGCTGCGTGCGCGCGTCCCTGCATACACTGTGCCTGCGCTTTTAAAGGGCCCGTGCCCCTTAAAACCGCAGGATTTTTTTTTGTTCTCTTCTCCCCCCTCTACTCTGCAACAGGGGGCGGGGCCCACCGGGAAATTTCCCGGTATCCCGCCAGCCCAGACCGACCCTGTCGTTGTATGAATATTGGTATAAATGCACACTAATCTATAATAGTTAAAGATAGACTGGACTGTCAGCCAATGGTGTCTGGGTCGAATCAGTATGGGCCTCCGTCAACCTGCTCTATTTTCCCATGGCAGTCGCCGCCCCAGACCCTAACAGGAGCCCACACTACACTTTCCTGCAAGGATGAAAGTCTCACACTGTGGGCCATAGTCAATTTCTTCTACCACAGACCTTCTGTCCTTGCCTCCAATTTCCAGAGAGAGACAACTCATGCTCCCTTCTGCTCACATAACCGAATTTCTGTCCTTCCAATTGGGTCTACGCTCACACGACCGAATTTCCATTTCTGCAATCGGGTCTGTGCTATCTGCTATCTTTAGCCTCGACAATCAGGATCTCCTAGCCTCTGTAAGTGACTCGCCCAGGGTGATGGGGATGACTCGGTACCCGGGCCTTTCGCCTGACCTTCGGGATGTCACGGTGGTCGGCTCCCGGGCCCGTACTCTGGGGTCAGCTTTTAAAAAGGGATTGGTTTGTTTATTAGTTTTATTAAAGTTCGTGACGCCACCTGTGGTTTCTGGTGAGATTCACCAGCGCTGCGGCAGTCCACTGAGGCCGGTGATAAGGCAGCTTAGATGGTATCGCTTCCCACAGGTGGAGCAGGGCCTCAGGGCAGCGTAGGAGGGGGGATGCAGGGCAGGCGAGACAAATCCAGGTCAGAGCAAGAACAGGGACGGACACGATAGTCACTTCAGTACCTTTTACTGGTGGAAATTCAGACACATCCCAGAGCACTGTAGGGTGAAGGGTGCATATCAGAATCCTCCCCAATGAGCGGGTGTAGGGCCTCCTGTTTCTTGCCTCTGCGTAGTAAGTTTCTGACCTGCCTGGAGCTAGGCCTAACTTTGTCTCTGTCCTGCGCTGGCTGACCTTGTGGTAGGGCCTTTTCTTGGAATACACGCTCCCAGCTTACGGGGCCTATGTGTCTCCTGGCTCTGTTACGTATCAGCACTTTAGCGATCCTGGGACCTGTAGTTCTCCAGGGATTCCGGTTATACCTTACTGGGTCATAGAGATCCCGGTAAGCTCGGATCCGGTGTCCGGTAATGCTTCGGGGTGAGCTAGTTAAGCTCCTTTGCCCCCTATGTACTAACTTCTCCACTCGCCTTCGGCCTTCTCGGGCCCTCACTAGGCTATACACACTAACGGCAGCTTGCCACGCTTCACCGATCTTATGGCGCCGGCACACCTAAGCTCACTATTCAGAGCTACAACTGAGTCTGGACTGTGCTCCACTGCAGGAACTCTCTCAACAGACTTGACTAGGCTGAGCTCAACTCTGTATTCAGGTCTGTGCTTGCTGAACTCTCCAGAGGAACTGAACTGCCTGGCTCCACCTTCCCTTTTTATATCCGTAACGGGCTCCCTCTGCTGGTCTGAGGTGGAAGGTGGAGATGTGTGAATGTTTATGGGGGCCTCTTGTGGAGGATTCCATCAATGCACTCTTCCAGGATCTGTGATACCAAGCGCAGCTGGGCGTCACATTCCCCCCTAGCAAAGCTTAGCACTCCAGGTACATTTTATAACAATAAGAAACATTAACAATCTTCCCTTTATGGGAGGCACCAAGCTTAAACGTTGCATAATAATATCAACAAATACAAAGTGTCCTCAGAATTCAAGTCTCTTGTGGTGAGGTTCCCAAACAGGATGTCCATCTCACAGAGTAGAGTACTTGGTGGTTTGAGGGACCTGTCCCAAACCCTCAACGTAGGCCCTGGGGTGGCTGCAGGGCATGGAGATCCCGAGTTGGACCTCCAATAGAGCCACTCCAGACAGGTTTTCCTTTGGTGGTCACCTAAAGGGGCACTCCTGGGAGCGCAATTATATACAATAAATAGTTTTTGGGCTGCACACAGTCCTCAGCCACGAAGTTCTTTATGCAAACAATAAAGGAATTAATCAGGTAAAGTGTCCATGTCACTTGAACTGTTCAATAATAAAGCAAAGCACAAAATAATATACATTAGTACAGTACATTACAATTTAATACCCTAGGGGTAACTATCTACATTTGTCAGAGGTTAGCTATCTTACTGCTTGTACCTGAGAGGGGGTTTACCTCGCGTGCTACGTGTTGATCTGCGTAGTGCGGTGGTCTGTGAGGTATCAATGTCTGTACTATCAATTACCCTACCAGTTCTACGTGTGACTATGTTGTAAAACTGCCTTAACCTCTCTCTGGAACTCGTAAGTCTACCATTGGCTGGGCCTTCTTGCTCTACTCCTGCCGGGGATCCTTCGTCCGGGGATTCTTCTTGAGCTGGCTCTTCTGCGGCACTAGGCTCTTCTGCAGCACTTACAGGTTCAACTTGCTGTGGAGGGTCTTCTGGTTGTTGAAAGAATTGGAGTATTGGAAAGATTACTGCTCCTCCTAGTTGGGGCCAATCTGCTGGGAAGTCTCCTAAGTCAGTATGGATTACTGCTTCTTTAGGCTCCTCCTGGATAATGAAAGGCACTTCTTCTTGGGGTTTCAGTAGATTTGGACATAACTTTAGATGGTCCCTGGATACTGTGGCAGTTGTCCTTCCTCCATCTCGACTAATTATGCAGGTCTTCTTATTATCAAATCTTGACTTCAGCACAGTGTAGGGTTCTTTCTCTCACTGGTCATCAAGTTTGTGGTTCCTTCTTTTCCTTTTCAATACTATTTCACCAGGTGTGAAAGGCTCTGCGGGTGCACGTTTATTGTAGTGGGCCTCTTGCTTATCCCTCACCCAGGTGAGACTGTCCTCGACACAGGCTTGTACCCTTCTGTACTGCTCTTGTCTGGTCATGTCCCAGTCCTCAGTGGTCACATCCGCTTCTGGTTCTACTACACCAAGCTCCAGATCCATAGGCAACTTCCCAGGTCTTGCACGCATAAGATATGCCGGAGTACAATTGGTGGAACTCACGGGTATGTGGTTGTACAGATCCACTAGGTCAGGTAGTAGGTCTGGCCACTGATTTCTCTCCTCAAGTGGTATGATCTTCAGCAGGTCGATGATGATGTTGTTCATCTTTTCACAGAAACCGTTGGTTTGTGGGTGGTACGGTGTAGTTCTTATCTTTTTACACCCGTACAGATGGCACAACTCCTTAAACAATTCAGCCTCAAAGGCCGGGCCTTGGTCCATCAGCACCTGCTCAGGGTATCCATGGAGTCCGCAGAAACACGCCTGGAAGGTCTTTGCTGCTGTCTCCGCCGTCAGGTCCTTGACGGGGGCGACCACCAGGAACCTAGAGTAGTGATCCACCATGGTCAGGGCGTAGGAGTACCCTGACCTGCTGGGTGACAACTTGACATGGTCCAGGGCCACGATCTCCAGGGGTCGAATCGTCTTGATGGGTTGCAGGGGTGCCTTCTGGCTGCTGTAGTCTTTTCTTCTGAGGCCACAGGGTCCACAGTCTTGGCACCACCGCTCAATGGAGCTGCGCATTACTACCCAGTAGAATCGACACTTCAGCAGGGTCTCTAGCTTTTTCCAGCCAAAGTGTCCCGCCTAATCGTGGTAGGCCTCCAACACCATTTCTTGCGGCCAGCCCGGTATTTAATTGTAAATTGGTAATTTGGCAGCTGAGCCATCCATCGTTGTTCCAGTGCTCCTAGCTTGGCTGTTTCAAGATGGGTCAAAGGGTTGTTATCAGTGAAGGCAGTGAACTTGCTGGAGGCCAGGTAGTGCTTAAATCTTTCAGTGATGGCCCAGACCAAGGCCAGGAACTCCAAATTGAAGCTGCTATAGTTCTCTGGGTTCCTCTCGGTCGGGCGGAGCTTCCTGCTTGCGTATGCGATTAACTTCTCCTGGCCATTCTGCTTCTGACTTAAGACAGCTCCCAGCCCTTCGTTGCTGGCATCTGTATACAGCAGGAACGGTTGGCTGTAGTCAGGGTAGGCTAGGATCTCATCGCCTGTCAGGATCTCCTTCATCTCCTGAAATGACTCGACTTGCTCCTTACCCCAGTGGAATGGGGGATTTCTGCCTTTGGGGGACTGCCCTACCAGGAGGTCTTGCAGAGGGGCTGCTTTCTTAGTATAGTCTTTTACAAACCTCTGGTAGTATCCTACTAGTCCCAGGAACTGATGCACCTCCTTGAGGTTCTTCGGCTCCGGCCACTTCTGGATGGCAGCGATCTTCTCCGGGTCTGGTGCTACCCCTTCCGGACTGACAATGTGCCCCAGGTACTGTACCTTTCTCTTGAGCAGGTGGCACTTTGAGGGCTTCAGCTTCATCCCATACCGGGACAGTGAATCAAATACCTCTGCCAGGTGTTTCAAGTGGTCCTCGTACGTTCTGGAGTACACTATCACGTCATCCAGGTATAGTAACACAGTCTCGAAGTTGCGGTGTCCCAGGCAGCACTCCATCAATCTCTGGAACGTTCCAGGGGCATTGCAGAATCCAAACGGCATACTGTTGAACTCGCAGAGTCCCATCGGGGTTGTAAAGGCCGTCTTCTCCCGATCCTCCTCAGCCACAGCTACTTGCCAGTACCCACTAGTGAGGTCAAGGGTGGAAAAGTAATTTGCAGACTTTAAGGCAGCTAGGGACTCCTCTATGTGTGGTAAAGGGTATGCATCTTTATGTGTAATGCGATTTACTTGTCGGTAATCTACACACATTCTCATGCTCCCATCCTTTTTCCTAACTAGCACTAGGGGAGCTGCCCAGGGACTACAACTATCCCTTATTACCCCCGCCTTTCTCATGTCGTGCCACATTTCCTTAGCCTTCTGGTAGTGAGCTGGTGGTATAGGCCTGTAACGTTCATTGATTGGGGCATGGTCGCCTGTGGGGATATGATGTTGAACCCCCTTAATCCTCCCGAAGTCAAGTGGATGTTTACTGAACACCTGCGAGTATTCTTGAACCACCCGGTGTACACCCTGTTTTTGATGGGCAGAAGTGGTGTCTGTCCCAACATGGAGCTGTTGACACCAATCCTCCACCTGGGTTGCAGGGTCATTATCCTCCACTTCATCTGGTGAGGCTAAGGACTCCGCCTTGTGAATACAATTGTTATTTACAGCATGTAATTTGGCAACAGTGGCATAACGTGGCAATCTGACCTCATCTTCCCCACAGTTGAGAAGACGGACGGGCACCCTCCCATTGCGTACATCTACCACTCCTCTGGTGGTTAAGAGCGTGGGTCTGTGCTCGGAGCAAAGGGGTTCTACTACCGCCTGGTAGCTCTGTCCTCTAAGACCTATAGCAGCTCTACACCAGATGAGCATTTCACTCATTGGGGGGACGACAATGGGTGTCGGGTCCGTTACACGCACATTACCAATTTCACCTTCCGCTAACCTTACTTGCTGTTGGTACATCAGGACTCGGATCTCCTTCTGCAGCGCCCTCCTCTGTCCTGGTCTGGCAGTGTCAGCTATCTGTTGGAGCAAGAACACAACCTCTCCCAAACAGTTACCAACAATGTTTGCTTCGGGGTGAGCTAGTTAAGCTCCTCTGCCCCCTATGTACTAACTTCTCCACTCGCCTTCTGCCTTCTCGGGCCCTCACTAGGCTATACACACTAACGGCAGCTTGCCGCGCTTCACCAATCTTATGGCGCCGGCACACCTAAGCTCACTATTCAGAGCTACAACTGAGTCTGGACTGTGCTCCACTGCAGGAACTCTCTCAACAGACTTGACTAGGCTGAGCTCAACTCTGTATTCAGGTCTGTACTTGCTGAACTCTCCAGAGGAACTGAACTGCCTGGCTCCACCTTCCCTTTTTATATCCCTAACGGGCTCCCTCTGCTGGTCTGAGGTGGAAGGTGGAGATGTGTGAATGTTTATGGGGGCCTCTTGTGGAGGATTCCATCAATGCACTCTTCCAGGATCTGTGATACCAAGCGCAGCTGGGCGTCACATAAGAACTCTGCACCCCTTGCTTAATCCACATCCAATATTGATCTTGTGTTTCTGGACACACTCATCACCTACGTCAGGCCTAGCTACCACAGGTGACTTGTTACAAGTCGGGGCGACGACTGACTTCCTGGCCTGACCCCTGTGGCTTTTGTATTTTTCTGCTGCAGATCACATGTCCCCTGTGTACCTAGCTCTGCTTTCCTCTCATTCAGCCTGCCTTCTGTCCTTTGGTTCCAATACCCTTTCAGGGTCCTACACCTATATTCCTGATCACTACATGGCAGCATCTGCCCACAAATACCTTACAGCTCATTTCTATTATATGAATCACTCACTCTCCTTACATTCCTCCTCTCTTTAAGCTCATCAGTACTTGGATGAGAAAGGTTACTTATGCTCTAGATGCTCCTTGGCGGTGGTCTCAGAGTCACCAATATCCAAACACACTCCTGTGTCTGCTGTATTACATACTGCCATATGAAATCATCTTCCGCATACCTCCTGGGTGAAACACCAGTGTTGGTACATTCAGATCTGTGAGGTCCCTCCTGACCTGTCTCTTCTGGGACACTGAGGCCCTGAAACACTCTTCCTGTGATTTTGACCTCTACCCTACCCTCTAAGCTAGCCCCGGTCATTCTCTCTTCATCAGACACACATATCGGTAGCATGTAAGGGTGCCGCACTCTCTCTGGTGCGACGTCTTCTCCTTTCGGGGTGTACTCTCCTTGTCACTCGATGAGGAACAGCCTCCGATGCGTAGTCCAATTTTCCCCAAGGGTGCTTCACTTGAACCAAAACTCGATTCCCCAGCTGTAATGGTGCCTCCTGCACAGGAGTTACTACAGGATGCCTTTTCCCCTGGGGCTTCTGTACAATCTTAAGTCTCAGTGTTTCTAACCGATGTTGGTGTTCCCACACCAAAGTTGTGGTGTTTATCTACGTACTATCTTCCTCTGGATCAAGCTCTAGCTCAGTAACCTTACGGCTGTTACGTCCAAACAGCAAAGTGTAAGGCGTGTACCCTGTCGTAGCATGAACCCGGTTACTGTACACCCAGACCAGTTCTGGTACAAATTCAGGACATTTCATTTTCCTGTGTCACGGTGTAGGGGAATGCTGGTGAGGAAATAGCAGATACGGGCTGGGTGAGCAGGGAAAACTAATCTGTCCCTAGACTGGGAACCCTGAATAGCCCTGACCCCAAAAGTATCTCTGATGGTGAGAAGGTTCGGGTCTCCACCCTAAGCCCTAACTCCTCCACAAGCCCTGCGCTAATTCCCCAAACCTCCCTCCGCAGAACAAAGGTACAGCAATCTCAAAGGAAAGGACTTCAGCAGCACAAACGAACAGCACTGCACAGCACGGCTTCCAGGTATAGAGTGAAACTCTATCAGCTGCACCACCTGGTGGAAGGCGAGGCTACTTAAAGGCTAAGGGGAGGAGACACACAGAAACTCACATCCACCAGGACATGGCAATAGAATTGGCATGAACCCATGCAGTACAAGAGGGAATTTCACAGTTTAAGTTACAGCGGCATCTAGAATAGACCGCAGACACACAGCGCTAGACAGCGTGTGACATCCTGTCATCTTCCTGTTGTCCTCCACAATTCTCAGAATGTAGATAAAGTTCTGTTGAAACGTTCACAGTCCCCATTTCTCTATGGGTGGTAGGGTGTAGTTCTGGAATTCTCAATGTTGTACAGTTGGTGCAATTCATCCATGACTTTTCCATGAAAACAGGCTCCCATCTCAGAGTGAATTCTTTTTGGACACCCGTATACGCAGATGAAGTCATGACAGATGGCACAGGCTGCTGACTCGGCTTTTTGATTCCCGGTGGGAGTCATGACTGCTAACTTATTAAAATGATCCATCATCACCAGACAGTACAGACAACCATTATCGGAGTGGCTGATCTTGAGATAGTCCACCATCAGCACTTCCAAAGGGAAAGAAAACCTCTTCACCTATATAGATGCTCTGTGTTTAGGGGGTTTAGTCATCTCACCCTGATGGGATTTCCGGTAATCTTCTTTCACCACTCGATTTACTTGTAGCCAATACAGAAGCCGTTGTAGCCAGTGGAAAGTTCTCTCTGTTCTGAAATGGGTATCACTCTCATGGACTTCCTTCTTCACTATGGGCTTCATTTCTTGTGAAATCATTAGCAGATTACAATGAGGCAATCTGGGCTACCGCCTAGGGCCAAAGGCACCGGGGGTCCTTTGGCCATATTGTCCTCATTATAATGGTTTTTTTCACCACTGTCGGCAGTGGACATCTCCGGAGAGGGAGCTTTCCTAAAGCTCAGCTGCCAGCAACTCACAATGGTTTGCTGGCATCTACAAGTCTATGTGTGTATGTGCTCTTAGGAATAACAGAAGCTTTGGTCCTCTCCTCCACTTTTGGCTGAGATTTAGAGGATTAATCGGAGACATAGAACCGCTGTTCTCCACTTTGGAATCCAACCCTTCAGATATATGGTATATGATGTATAGTATTGATATACCAAAAATATCAGTAATAATCAATTAAATTCTAAAAGACATTAATCAATTTAAAATTTGTATTTATTTAGTTTAATTAAATCTGGCATGGAAGGATGAAGACGTGTTCTTGGAGAAGCCTTCAACTTTAGCAGGTGTTTCTTGCTGGTCAGGAGGCCACGAGTAGATGGTTCAAATCCTTCCATACAGGTACAGCATTGATGGTGGACATGCTGTAGTTTCTTCAGGGCGCTAGATGTGGGGGTTTTCTGTCCTCGAGATGTCTAAGGTGCCCTGGTGACAGCAGGCAAAAATGCAGCTTCCTCTGACAGTGCGAGCAGCCCTGGATAATCCACGCCGGCAGAATGATATCATCCGGCGGAAGATGGAACCTATGAGAAAAGATGTAAAACTAATGTAAGTAATGGGACTCCATATTAGAGGGTACTACTGTGGTGTAACTGTGGGAGAACATTAGAGGAATCTCATCACACAGAGGGCAGGGATCATTGTCAGTCATCATACATGTGACAATCCCACCACTGACAGATAACATCTGCTCCACATGACTTCTTCTCACTGACATCATACAACAGGGAGATTATTGTCACACTTACCTCGCCTACTTTCCCCCTCTTCTACTTTCTCTGTTTTTTCTTGTCTTCTCAGTTTTAGAAAATATTTTCTTTTCTTCTGAACTGGAGATTCTAATCAAAAAGTCAGAAAAAAATATTATTTATAAACTTCTAAAATATTTTCTTTGTATCTATATAGAGTTATGCAATTGATTAATATGCACCTGTAGCATTTCTGTGTGCCGCCATGTGGTGACTCCCCAAGGAAATATGTCCCCTTATTATCATGACATACTTTCAGCAAGCCACTGTGTTATCATATAATCAGTTAGATTAAACTTCAGTGTAACTTTCAAGAGCACCCATCACCAGATCAAAAGTTTCTGAGATTCACTCTTATCTTATGTCTGCTGCTCCCCTGAGTATTCTGATATTTGTTTTCCTAAAATCCACCCTATGGTTTTTTCCATGAGGGTGTGGCTCACAATTTTATATTGCAGAGCAACCTAAAGACACGCCCCAGAGGATCCTGTGAGCACCGCCCTCTTGGAAAAGACCATAAACATTAGCACTAAATAAGACCCATAACTCAAAAAACTGAATACTCAGGGGAGCAACGGGAATAAAGTAAGTAATTTTTGAAGCCTTCATGTGCTGATTCACATTATAATTTTGGATTATAGGCTATAATTGGATGGCCTATAAACCTGTACATACCTGACAATGAGGACGAGGATGACTCGTTGTTTTTAGCAGTGAAACACTGATTGTCTCCATTAGTTTTGGAAGAGGAAGACTCTTTCTGCCTGTTTGGTAGAAGAAAGACCAGTAAATTAAAAGTAAAAACAATAGAAAAAATGAAGAACACCTGTTTGTGAGGCCAATTAGGACAACATAGAGGGGATACCCTGCCCACGGCCTCAACTAGTAATATTGGCCTGTCATGAGCTGGAAATGAATGGCTGGTCACAATGATCAGCTGTTATTGCAGTGTTATCACAAGCCAGACGCACAGAGATCAGCAATCATGGGGTGGTGGATGCTGGATTTAGATTTGTGTTACTCGTGTCTTGTATTTGGTTCTGAACATACATCAAAACTAAATCTCATAATAATAATAATCTACTCACATGTCTGAGTGTTTTTCACTGTTCTCTTGGGAACACTGTGGAGGTGACATAGGCTCTACATTGGTCATCATCCCGGTATTGGTGATATTTAGCTAAAACACACAGAGAAAAATAAATTGATTTATTTTTAAGCATTTTTGTAATTATAGGTTTTAGACATACTATTAGCCACATGCTTACTTTAGAAAACCTTTGATAAGATGATACAAAGTTTTTTATTTCTGGCCAGTCATTGTCCTCTCTTGTGTCCGCCTCATCTGAATTCATGTGTCTGCTACAACGAGCTACAAAGTACAAGTGTTATCAGAGATAATTAGTATAAGACCCGGTCAGACATTCACCCTGTTATCACTAATAATGATGAGAACTTATCTTCACATAAAATGAAAGACAAGACACACAGCAGTTTTCTGCAGATGACGTCTCATTTTACTTACTGATAAAGTAGCGGGTGTCCTCATCTGACTTTAGCTCAGGAACGAACAGGGGCTTCTGACTTAGAAGGTTGTCAAAGTCTAAGTGATGCAGAAATGGATGCATTTTGATCTCATTTGCTCCTCCTGGAAAAGGAAGACAAGAAAGAATGTGATAGAGTCATTTTTAGAGAAACTGCTCCATATCGGTACAGTTTATGTTAACCTGAACTGAAGATGTAACAGCAGACATGAAGGAAATGTACTGAAAGTCACAGCATGAAAAATGGGGAATGGATAAGTAGGTAGATTACTGAACCTCATGGACACAACCATTTGTCTGGTCACAGACGTGTAATAAGTCATAATACTATTATAATATTACCTGTCCCAAGTCTATCTGCTGGATCTTTTCTGAGCAGCTGAGTGATGATGTCCCGAGCATCAGGTGGAGTAGAGTATTTATGATATGTCAAAATTAATTTATCTGTTATATAGAAACAAATATTACAGGAAATGAAACGTTTTCATTTATTTTTATAAAAAATGTCCTTAATAAGGCTAGAAATTAAACCAGAAAACCAATGAAACCAAATAACAGTGACATCACAAGCATTCAGATTATTTTACTTACCCTCAAGGACACTGCGTAAAATATCTCTTTTTAAAGCCCCTTTAAATGGTGTACATCCATAAAGAAATTTATGTAGAGTGATCCCTACTGACCACCAATCAATGGGCCTTCCATAGCCTTTCCTTTGGATAATTTCTGGGGCCATGTAACTAGGGGTGCCAAAAGTCTGGAAACCAACAGAAGAATGAGATGATAATCAATAAATATAATTGCGTCAAATAACATCAGTGCAAACGTTTTATAGAGAAATTGTCAGAGAAAGAGAAAGAGATGAAATCTGTAAAGTACAAGACCTTGTAAGTAAAGCCTACCTCTTCATCAAGGAACTCGCTGGTGATGTCCTCAGTTGAAGCCTTGTAGATATCTGAGCTTGGTCTCATGAGGCCGAGTTTTGAAACCCCAAAATCGGTGACCTTAATATGTCCTGTTGATGATATCAGGAGGCTGTGAAAGAAAGAAATGGTGTCAGACCCAAGTAATTACCCATAGACTGTATAAAAACTATAATTTTTTTTCCCCTTTATTATACTACTGGGGTCACTTACTTGCCAGGCTTCAGGTCTCTGTGCACCACACCATAACTGTGCAGGTATTCCACAGCAAGTACCGTTTCCGCAATGTACATACGGGCCAGGGGGACTGGTAAAGGACCCCTGCGCTTTATAAGACTGGCACAGTCTCCTCCTATCGGAGAAAGCAAATATGAGAGGTGAGGGTTTGTTTCAATGTAAATTACACATGATGAGGGTGAATATGAAATAAGTGGAAATATTGGGACAAGATGGCCTATATAGAGATATACTGTGTAATGTAGAGCGTACACTGTATACTATATGTTGCCATCCATGTGGGCACATTATGGTCATATATAGGTGCTAGGACTAAACAGACGTGGGCTGGATATAGATACAATGGATGTGTCCTACCTGGTACATACTCCATGACCATACACAGATGAAGTTTAGTAGGGAAAGAGCAGAACATGGAGGCCACAAAGGGACAATCAGCGAATGCTGAGATGTCCCTCTCCAGAAAGGCCAATTCAAGTCTCTTTGGCTTTTTCAGGTTCTCCTTGTCCATTGTCTTCATAGCACAAATCTGGTTTGTGTCTTTATGGCGCACTAAGTGGACGGCCCTGGAGAGGAAGAAAATCCATGATTTATTACAAATTCTTATTAACAGTCCATCTATAGACCTCATCAAATGATCTCCTGTACTAATGGTTAATACTAGATGTGAGGCCATCACTATAAATCCATGTCTAGAAATGCATAAAATAATACTCCATAAATGATTATCAATGGAGGGTCCACATCCACGTCACATCCTAACTGACCTGACAGATAGATGTGGACAGTGATGTGGTCTCCTAATTTCTCTATGGGAATATTACATGGGCAGGACACCGAGGCATCATCATAAGGAGCCCTGGGAAATAAATATTATACCAAAGTAAAGCTCACCCAAAGGCTCCACTGCTGATCAGTTTGATCTGTTTATAGTCGCTCTTACAAGGATTTCTCTCTGGGTTCAATGATCCGATCAAGGCCTAAAAAGGAATAAGAAATGACATTAAGACAGAAAATGCAGGAGAATAAAAGCTCAAGATGCAGGAACGTCTCCCTTCTATATTATGTCCCCACTGATTACACTGTAGAGAACGTAATACAAGCCGGACCCACCACAGACCCCATTATATTATAAAGGGAAATCCCCCATACACATAAATCAATACTGCAGGGAAGGATAAGGGACATCACACAGAGGGGGCAGGAAGAATAACGCCATTATCACACATAATATGTCTGATCTACATGACGAACAGTGATATCCCATTGTCATATGGGATATAATATGGGATGTATAATTCACACCCGTCATCTAATGATATACAGACGTCCCTCTGATACTTACACTGGCAGATTCCTGGATGATTTCTGGTGTCTCACATATTCCACCATCAGTATTTGCCGGCACAGTTATTCCTAAAATAATGAAGAAACGTTATTTATTAAATGTCCATATCAGCACTTAATAACCAAAAGAAAAGGAAGTAAAAAAGTCAAATATCAAAAAACATAACAAATTTTATTGATTAATCAGAACAATTCATGATAAAAAAAATAATAAGAGAATGTCAGACACAGAGAACGCTCTCTCTTTCAAACCAAGAACAACTGATCAAAATCACTTCAAAACCTATTCATAATGGTATTCATACAAGTTTGTGTCTGTTTAGAATGTAGAAGATATAGGAACAATCTGTAGTCCTCAAAATTAATAAGACAAATAAAAAAGAGAAACCTACACAGTCTGGGAGGGTGGGAAGCAAGACCCCGACATGTGTTTCGCATAGGCTTCTTCCAAGGGGTATTGAAGAAGTTTTGCGTAGGCTTCTTCCAGCGGGTGTGTAAGAAGCCTACATGAAACGCGCATCAGGGGCTCACTCCCCACCCTCCCAGACCATGCAGGTTTCTCCTATTTATTTGTTTATTTATACAGAGGATGAAGAATAAATCAACATATTCTTTGCCGTTCTCAATAACGAAATATTTGAATGTAAAATATTAGATGATCGTCTTACCTTCTATCAGATCGGAGTTTGGCCCTGGCTGACTATTATCAGGGTCAGCAACATTTAGGTTTTGCCCCTCTGCGGAGTCGCCTTTTGATGTTTCCTGATGGATATAAGATATACAATTAATATAACATTTCTCAAACACTAGATTACCATATATATAAAGCAGGAAGGATTAAACCTGGATTTACTTGACAAGTTCAGTATTGGACGGATAATTCACGGCCGCTCTATCAAGTAAATTTACATTAATATTTAAGCGACTTGTATCTACAACTGTTCTCTAATAACTTCTATCAGAACTGCAGCATTTACAAGGAGGAAGATTGTGATGATGGAGTGAGACAGAGGTAGAAATACAAGCTCCGCACCGCTGAGTACAGACTGTCACCACAGAGGATGGAGCCGCAGAGACAGGCTGCCATAAAATATCCTGTGTCTGCCTGGAGCGGAGAGAGGAAGGCCTCTACCATCATAAATCTGACCTTCTGCTATATGACTGGTAATCTGGAGAAGATCAGACAACAAGGACATGAGATGTAGAAGATGATGGATCCTTACCAGGCGCTCCAGTGAGTAGGCCGGATACTCCAGTACAAGCAGGACATTTTGGGCCAGCTGTTTGAAAAAGGCCAATTCTCCACTTTGGGATTTTTCTTCAGCCTATAAAGATGAAAATAAACAAGAAATGAAAATAATCAATAAAATTCATGAACATATATGGTATTGCCACGTTTGTTAAAGTCTGATCTGTTAAGATAGGTGTTTATTAATTGTGTTAATTAATTCCCTAACACCGAGAAAAAAAATCAAAACGCTAGATTTACAGGTTTTTTTGCTCACCTCACTTCACTAAAAAAATGTAATAATAAGTAATTAAAGCACCGTATGTACACAAAAATGATATCAATAAAAACCTGAGTTCACTGCGCAAAAAAAGGCTTTACTTAGTCCTATCAACAGAAAAATTACAATGTTATGGGTCTCTGAATATAGTGACACAAAGAACCATTTCATCTCAATTGGAATTTTTTTCACCTTGTTTCAATACAATGTATGGTAAATAGGATGGAGCCATTGAAAGCTGCAATTCATCCCAAAAAAACAAGCCCTCACATGTCTATGCCAATGGAGAAATAACAAAGTTATGGCTCTTGAAAGAAAGTGAGGAAAAAATGAGAGCAGAAAAATGAAAAATTCTGTGGTCCATAAAGGGTTAACCAATCCTATTCCCTCCTCCCCCCGCATCCAGGACCTTCCCACCCCTAATTCAACTAACCCTTTAGATCCCACCCTCTCCTTTGTCATGTAGCCTGATTGCCCTGTTTTGACTCCAGGCTATTCTTATCTGGGTATTTGGCACAGGTTAAACTTAAACTTGTATTCCATTATTATTTTCCATTATTATTATATATAATTTGTGCAGATTGTCTGCTACTTACCTGGTGTACTAATGTCCAGATGTTCTGCTGTAAATGCTCAAGATATTCTGAGCTTATACAACCTTGGTGGTATTTGGTCAGGCAATCTCTCACAAGCTCCATAACCAGCCGGTAAGTGAAGCTGAGGACGCCATCGGGTAGTGGTAGCACAAAGTCAGGGTCATAGGTGGTAAGAATCCCCTGGAGTAGTGCTAACACCTGAAGTCTGTCTGGAGGAATTCCAGACATTTCAAGTAATCCAAGCGCGGTTAGTATATGACTAGCTATATGGCTTATCACACCAACAGCAATGACACCGGAATGTCAAAGTGACAACAGGAGTGTAAACACTTGTAGAAGTAGTGATGGTTAATTGTGATGTCATAATGGAATCTTGTGTTCTAATCTTAAAGGGGCATCTTACCTTATAAGGAAGTTGCCTTGCAACCCTTAAGTAGGGAAAAATATAGGCTCAGCATCAGTATCTGTTATACACAATAACAATTATAGCGTTTTGTATCAATAAGAAATTCCGATTCCAGCGCTAACAGAAATATCTTTCTGTGGGAACAGGGCATGTGGGGCTGGGGCGGCATCCAACCCTGGCATATGAAGCACGCTGGCCCATGTTGCTCTGCCACAACCACTTCCAAAGATGGGGGTCTTTATTACAAATATGACCCTGCCTACCAATGGAGAAAATCAAAATTTACTACTCCCAATAATTCCAGTTTTTAAAGTTGGCAAAATAGGTCTCTTTATAATATTAATAGTAACCTCTTGACCTTCCTTATAATAATAATAATAGCGCCCATCTGGTTCTCCTGATAATATTAAAGGGAATCTGACAGTGGCATCAACCCTCATAAGCCATCTATATGGGCATTTAGGTCATAGAACGTTGAAGAAACCGATACCTTGATATCTGCCATCTGATGTCTTATTCCACAGAAATCCACATTTTCTTTTATATGTAAATGAGCTGTTAAGATCTATGGGCCAGACATAGATCTCCCTGAGAATCTGCATCCAGAGATTATTTTCAATGGAACAGGTAGTTATCAGTGGGAGACATGTACATCAGGAGAGTAGACGGTCAGTCATTACATGTGTCACACTGGAAATGACTCTTTTCATTTATAATAAGCCCTGGATGCAGATTCTCAGGGAGATCTATGTCCGGCCCATAGATCTTAACAGCTCATTTACATATTAAGAAAAAAAGTAAATTTCTCTGGATTAAGACATTCATCAAATAGTGGCTATGAAGGCATCACTCTATTCAACTTTCTCTGACCTGCATCTTTATGTAGACGGCTTATGAGGGTTGATCTTACTGACAGTTTCCCTTTAATAGTGTGGCTCGGACCTCCTTATAATAATAGTGCCCCTTATGGGCCTCCTTATAATAATGATAATAATGGTGACTACCTGTTCTTTTTTATTAAATTAAAAATAATAATGCTCCGTCAGGCCTCTTTATAATAGTAATATTAATGATAAAAATATTAGATGACCCCACACGGTTTAGGGAAAGTGTCACTGAATGCAGAAGCCGGGTCTAAGCTCCTAATAAACACTACCCACCTCCTGCCCTGCTGTGTTATCACAGGCTTTATTCCCCTTCAAGCCTAAGCAGCAGAATGCCGGTATCTCCTCTTACTGCTCCATTTCACCTGCTGTCAGTAATGCAAAGTGCCTGGGCCCTGTTTTAAAGCCTCTTGCTAACCCCCTCCCACCATGTATCTAGTGGTAGACCCCATATTAATATAAGCCCCCTACATACCTTGAGCTGCCCCTCTCCAGCTGTCTTTTCTGGAGCTGATCCCAGCAGGTATGGCTGACAAGAGGCTGCAGCTGGAGGCCTTGTGCTTCAAGCAGCATTGTGGGGAGGAAGGATAGCTGTCCTGACTTCTGGCAAGGCTCGAAAGTCTCCTTCACGGCTGGACTGGGCATCTGGCAATTCTGTCAAATTCTGGCTTGGCCGGTCTGGCAGTGGGCTGCATCGATCCGCAACACTATTAACTGTTAACAATTATAGTGAAGCAGAGAGCCATCAGCTCCCTGCTCTGCCACTTAACTAAGGCAAGCCACAGATTGCTTCCGGCCACAGGCAGAGACTGCAAGGGATCGGTACCACGTAATGGACGTCAGGCAATGAGATGACATCAGAGACTGTAGTGAGGAGGAGCACATCACCACTCGGCATGGGAGTGTCGTGAGGAAAATATGAGTTTATTTCTATTTTTTTGCAGTCACTGCAGGGTACTAATATTATTACAAGATAAGATACCTAGGGGGGCACTAATGTCTCATAAAGAGGCCAAGGAGGGTGACATTGTTATTACAGGTTGTCCCATGGGGCTCTTTTATTATCACTATGGAGGAGGCCTAGAGGGGCTCTGTTATTATTATAAGGAAGCCCGGGGATATTAATATTATTGTAAGAAATCCCGGGGCGCTATAAATATTATAAGGAAGCCCAGGGTCCATTATTATTATTATTATTATTATTTTAAGCAGGCCCAGGGGGTCTCTATTATTATTGGGGCAATATTATTGTAAGAAGCCCTGAGTGCACCATTATTATTAGGTACAGATGGGGGCATTATTACTCTGTAGTGGCACAGAGGGGACACTGTTACTGTGTGGGATACAAAAGCAGGAAGCTCTTTCTATGCAGGGTACAGAGGGGGCATTATTACTACGACAGGGGTGGGAAATTAATTTTCCAGAGAGGAAACAAGAGAGACTGTGACTGTTGTGGAGGGTCAAACCAATAGGCTGAATTTAATTCTGCTCATCATTAATATTACCAAAAATAATTACAATTATTATTTTATAATAATAGTATCACTTAATATTAAGTAGAATTAAGTATGCTGACATCCCCCTATATACCGTACGAGCCCGCAAACAGCCTCCAATATACAGTATGAGCCCCTACACAGCCCCTTACATACAGTATGAGCCCCCAAATAGCCCCTCTATATACAGTGAGCCCCCACATAGCCTCTCTGTATATAATATGAGCCCTCACATAGCCTCCTATATATAGTATGAGCCTTCACATATTTCCTATATACAGTATTTGCCCCATAAACAGTATTAGCCCCCCATAGCCCCTCTATATGCAGTGTGAACCTCACATGGCCTCCTATATACAGTATATATACTCCTATGTGAGCCCTCACAAAGTTTCATAGTTTTAAAGTTGAAGATAGACTTAACACCATCAAGTTCAACCTATAGTCTAAAATGTTGATCCAGAGGAAGGCAAAAAACCCATGGGGCAGAGATTAAAAGCTCCATATTAGGGGAAAAATTCCTTTCCGATTCCATAAGACAATCAGACTAGCTCCCTGGATCAACGCCCCATCACAGAATCTAGTGCCCATATCATGTAATGTTATATTTCTGGAAATTGCAGTTGGAACCAGCTCAACACACCGGAGTAATTAAAAATTTGCAAACTCTTTATTGGAAATCCTTTAAAAATGAAATTGATAAAAAATTGGGCATCTTAGACAACAAAGAGGGGTGTAACAGGAATCAATCCATACGCGTTTCTAGCTACATGGCTCTTAAACACAGTGTTCAAGAGCCATGTAGCTCGAAATGTGTATGGATTGATTCCTGTTACACACACCACCCCTCTTTATTGCTTTGTTGTCTGAGATGCCCAATTTATTATCAATTTCATTCTTAAAGGATTTCCAATAAAGATTTTGTGAATTTTTAATTACTCCGGTGTGTTGATCTGGTTCCAACTCCAATTTCCTCAACTACCTCCAGCGCTGTGCAGCAGCGGGGACGCCGTGCTCCTCCCGGACTGGAACAGTATCTCAGGGGTGAGCTGAATTTTTTCTTATTTAATGTTATATTTCTCAAGAAAAGCATCCAGACTCTTCTTCAATTTTTGTAGTGAATCACTCATTACAAACATCATCTGGCAGAGAGTTCCACAGTCTCACTGCTCTTACAGTAAAGAATCCGCGTCTGTGGTAATGATTAAACCTTCTTTCCTCTAGACGTAGAGGATCCCCTTTTGTCCCCATCGCAGGCCTAAGTAAAAAAGCTCATTATACACATCTCTGTATTGTCCCCTCATATATTTGTACATTGCAGCAGGATCGCCCCTAAGCCTTCGTTTTTCCAAACCGAAAAACCCCAAGTTTGATAATCTGTCTTGGTATTGCAGTCCACCCATTCCCTTAATAACCTTGGTTGTTCTTCTCTGTACTCACTCTAGTTCAGTTATGTCCTTCTTATACACTGGAGACCAAAATTGTACAGAGTATTCTAAGTGGGGTAGCAATGGTGACTTGTATGGTGGCAAAACCATGTTCTTGCCATGAGTGTCTATGCCTCTTTTAATGCATCCCATCATTTTCTTTGCCTTGACAGCAGCTGCCTGACACTGGTCACTAAAGTGAAGTTTGCCGTCCACCCATACACCCAAGTCTTACTCAGTGACTGTTTTACCCAGTGTTTTACGATTTAGTTCATAATTATTTATTTTATTTCCTCTGCTCAAGTGGAAAGTGGTGACTACCTGTTCTTTTTTATTAAATTAAAAATAATAATGCTCCCTCAGGCCTCTTTATAATAGTAATATTAATGATAAAAATATTAGATGACCCCACACGGTTTAGGGAAAGTGTCACTGAATGCAGAAGCCGGGTCTAAGCTCCTAATAAACACTACCCACCTCCTGCCCTGCTGTGTTATTACAGGCTTTATTCCCCTTCAAGCCTAAGCAGCAGAATGCCGGTATCTCCTCTTCCTGCTCCATTTCACCTGCTGTCAGTAATGCAAAGTACCTGGGCCCTGTTTTAAAGCCTCTTATTAACCCCCTCCCACCATGTATCTATAGCATCGGCGTCTCTGCCCCCTGCTGGCGTAGCGTACATGTACATACCGTATCATACGTGTACGTTACGGTAAGCTCGGACCAATGAGAGGAAGCATCCGGCGCTCAATCAGAGGAAGTATCCGGCACCCAATCAGAGGGACAGCTGTAACATCACATGCCAACGTTAGCTGCTGGTCTGAGATTGGCTGGCGGCTGCTTCCTGTGATTGGGCGGAGCTTACAGTAATGTACGGGACGCTACATGTAGGGTACAGCAGCGGAGAGAGACCGGCGGTCGGGCGGAATCCAGCGTGGAGCCACAGAGCACCGATGAGTGTGTGTTCTGGCGGGTCTGGCAGTGGCATGGGGTTATTTGGTGGTGGCAGCGTGTTTGGTGGATCCAGCGGCGACCCCAGGAGCGGCTCTGACAACGGCGGCGTCTCTGGCGGTGTGTCCGGCTGTGCTTGGAGCAGCGTTTGCAGTGGCGGGTGCAGCCAGGGTGTCCTGTGCCATCTTGGGACACTCATGTGCTTCCTGCCGGGCACGGCCGCGGTGCCTTATGGGATTCGTTCACTTCGCAAACTGCCAATTATGTAAGTACATAGCCTCCCATTGCTTAGTGTTCTTGATTGTCTTTGTGGGCACACTCTCCTCCGTAGTGTAAAAACAAGGCAGCAGCGCAAGTGCGAATGCTCGCTGGGTTATGTCATCATCTTTGCCAGTGATGGTGCATCGGAGACCAGAGCTGTGGAGTCAAAGTCGGAGTCGTGGAGCCTGAGTCGGTGCCAATTTTGGTGGAGTCGGTATAAAAAGGACTGACTCAGACTCCAAAAATATATAATAAATTGGGTACGGTAGTGCAATGCAATATTTGCAAATTATTATGTTCTACATATCTTGATTATTATAGCAATGATTAAAAGGCTTATGTTCACATGATGCTACAATAAATGTATCACCTAAACATCAGCAATGTACGAAGGAGTCAGAGTCATGGAGTCAGAGTCAGGGAAATTGAGGAGTCAGTGGTTTGGCTTACCGACTCCACAGCCCTGGAGACAGCCAGGCAAGTGTCGCTGCTGCAGTTGTGTGTGCCTTTCCCAGAATTTCGCGCAGTATCCTAGATGCCAAATTGCAGCATCTGTATCCAGGATCGTGCATCTACCTAATAATGCATGTTGCAGCAGCCTCCAAGATGCATTAGCAGTAGGAATAGATATATTCAGATGCTGAATATGGACAAATATTTTCAATTAACACTACCCCACCACTATACTAGAGAAGCAAACAAAACCATCTCAAACTTTTATTTAAAACATTTTATTTACTGGAAAAAGTAATGAGGCAGAGGGCAAAAACATTTAATACAAAAAAAAATAAATTCATATATGTACTCTTTTAAAAACAAAGGAAAGAAATTCTGCATTAATGAGCCTTGTCATTTATTCATAACTCTGTCAATCTTGCACCAATGCCATCCAGACATGACATCCACATTTGGAAATCTCAATCCCCTTTTTTTGCCAAGAAACATCTAAAGGAGTTATTCAAGTCTCCAACGCTTGGTTACCTAAATAGAAAAAAATAAATAATATAATATATATTAGATGGTGGCCCGCTTCTAACGCATCGGGTATTCTAGAATATATATGTAGGCTGCTGGGGTGTATATAGAGGCTGCTGGAGTATATATAGAGGCTGCTGCTGCTGGGCTGTATATAGAGGCTGCTGGGGTGTATATAGCAGCTGCTGGGCTGTATATAGAGGCTGCTGCTGCTGGGGTGTACTGACCAGAAAATGTGACTGCCACAGCCAATCACAGGCCATAGTTAACCGGATTTACCCAAAGTCCATTTTCCCTAATATGGGTAAATCCAGTTAATTTGTAGCATATAGCACAGTGGGTAACCGAAGTCCATTTTTCCCTAATCTGGTGAACAACTGCAGTATATGATACTACTTAACCGTTTTTACTCAAAATGAAGGGACTTTGTCGTTTTTTAGACCCTGGGTCACTGCCCCCCCGTGCTGGATCTGCCCCCGCAGTGTTCGCTTTCTACCCTCCATCCCACGTGCTGGCTCTTATGCAGCGGGTGAGAGCGGGCAGAGTAGGCGTGAGTGGGTAGAGCAGAGTGAGGGTAGTAGCAGAGAGCGGGACAGCGGGGGGACAGTGGGAGACAGGAGAACACAAAGGGAGACAGTAGAGCACAATGGGGTCAGTGGAACACAGCGGCGGAGAGCAGAGAAGGGGTCAGTGGAGCATAGCAAGCAAAGCAGGGTACAGCGGAGTACAGCAGGGGACATTAGAGCAGAGAAGGGGTCAGCGGAGCAGAGTGGGGGACAGCAAAACAGAAAGGGTTCAGCAGAGCTCAGCGGGGGTTAGCAGAGAAGGGTCAGTGGAGCACAGCGGGGGACTGCAGAGCAGAGAAGGGGTAAGCAGAGCATAATGGGAGACAGCAGAGCACAGTGGGGGACAGCAGAGTAGAGAAGGGGTCAGTGGAGCACAGCGGGGAAAAAGCGGAGCAGAGAAGGGTCAGTGGAGCACAGCGGGGGACACCAGAGGAGGGGTTAGCAGACCACAGAGGGGGACAGCGGAGCAGAAAAGGGGTCAGCGGAGCATAGCTGGGGACAGCGCAGCACAGTGGGGGATAGCGAAGCAGAGAAGGGTCAGTGGAGCACAGTAGGAACAGAGAAGGTCAGTAGAGCAGAGAAGGGGTGTGTGTGTGTGTATATACACATGCGGTGTGTGTATATGTGTTCCCTCGCCCGACATCGCCGCAGCGCTGCCTGCACCCACCTCCGTGTAGCCACAGCCTCTAGGAAAGACCGCGGCTTGCAGCCTGTGCACGGAGGTGGCTGCAGGCAGCGCAGTGGCGATGTCGGGCGAAGGGGAATGGGGGAAGGGTCCCAGCGACGGCGGGTCCAGGCGGCGGGTGGGTTCCACTTCCGGTGAGCGTGGTTCAATTCTCGCGGCAACTCGCGGCTGGACTGCGCCTGTCCCTGATTGGTTCTGGCCGGCCGGGATTGGTTCAGCGACGCGGGATTTCAGTTACGGAAGTGGAACCACAAGGCAATTATATAGTGAACACACATTTGACATACAGTGACAGAACTACCCAACTCTGAGACCTTATTGTTCCCACACAGCCTGTCCTTGGGTGGCTCCGTCTGAGATAAGGTGTTATATTCAGCTAGGATGCATTTCTCTCTCCAGTCAGGGTGATGAAGGACTGTATCCCTTATCTGCATTATACACCACAGGGAACCCTGGTTTTACAGATTTCTGCTGCCTTCACCATAGCCCATAGGAGACATAATATATTACCTTATTGTATGATTAGACACTAACATGTCCCTGTGGACATTACAGCTGTGTTAAAAAAACAAACAAAAAAATGAGATAAGGCGACACTCTCACCCTTCCTGGGGATGGATGGCACAGTGAGCACCATTTATGGCCTCCCTCCAGGCAGGAGCAGAACCTGCAGTGGGGCGAGTATAGGAGCAGTGAAAAAAGAAAAAAAACATCACATGGACTGTGAATGCCAGTTTGAAAAAAGAAATATGAAGCATTTCCCACCTTTGGTCCCTAGAGGGAGGGCTTACAATGTTTCTAGTTTGAAAGAAAAAAAAATGTGATGCTTCTCCCCTTTTGGTCTTTAGAGGGGGGCTTGCAATGTTAAAAATTTATAGCACACCCCCTGTAACTGATGAACTATAAATTCAGTGGCCTGAACACAGAGCATTGTCAGAAGGTTCCGGTAAATCCAGGTAACTGCTAGCATAGTGCACAGCAAGGCAATCTGATAAACCACTATCCACTAGAGAATGAAATCCACCCAATGTACAGAGTCACTGCTGCCCCAAGATTGAAGAAAACAACCAGCGTGTATTTGTTGTTTTAGGAAATAGGCTGTGAGACTTTTTTTTTTTTTTTTTTACAGGCTAGGTTTTATTTTTACATGGTGTTTTTTAATACAGATCCCATGGTGTTGTGGATCCGCCGGCTGCTGGGCGTAAGTATGTACCTTACCTACCAGTGTCTTACATCTGCCAATATGTATAACATTTTTTATTCACTTCTGGGTGTCTATGGGTAAATTACCTTACTTGATGCAATACGCAGTCACACTGTGACAGTGATACCACATGGAACGGTGTGAAGTCTACCATTTTGTCATGTCTGCAGCTTTTTGAGCGCTTTATGAATGTGTAAGGCCGTATTCCCTTTGACAGTAGTTGCACGGTGCATCACCAGTCTTATACTGCTTTTTTTAGAACATATACCACGAGGACATACCTGACCTGCCCAGTTTGCTCTAAAGTATCAGAGCGACTGGACAAACATCTACACGGAGTGTGCATGACCCAGAATTCTGCCGAGGAGAGGAAAGCCGCTACTGCTGATGCAAGGGCCAGAGTTAGAAAATCACATCCAAAGGGACAAGCATAGACGAGGAGGACATTATGTCTCTTCAAACATTGGCCAACGTAATCCCTTTCCTTGAGGATAGAGGGTTCCTCATAGTCCGGAAGCCAACTGCGGCCAGGTAGGCTCCACTTTTTCCTATCAATCTTTTGGCTATATCACATGACTTTGTATGTTTAATATATTAGTGTTGAATGATCTGATCGGCCCAACTTCAGGATGGATCAGGCGCTTTTTTGGCTGACTGGGTTTAAGGTTAGGGCCGATCACCGATTGTCGGTCAGATTGGGTCGATGCTTTTGACCCCATCTAACCCAGGATGGCTCATCACCATTTGATATGCATGTCCGTTAATCAGGTGGCTTTTTATAAATTTACAGTACTGTCCAATGTGAGGAGCAGACTGCAGGTGCCAGCAGCACTGCCCCTGCGGTGGAATATGAAGTGGTCCAGGAGAGCGAGATGTCCGAGAGTGTGTAAGTGTCTGCCAGTCAGCCAGTCTGTGTCAGTCAGTCTGCGTCAGTCAGTCTGTCTAACTCACACATAATGCTTTCTTTCCTCGCAGTGCCAGTGCCGTGCATCCCTCTGCTCAGTCAACTCAAGAATCTCCTTCAAGAGAAGAAGACTACCAGAGATCGCCTGTACAGTGAGTTTATTGCTTAGTCTTTTCATTAGGATACACCCAGCATTCAGTTATTCGGTGAACCACTACTACTTAACCGGAATTACTCAAAATGAAGGGACTTTGTCGTTTTTTAGACCCAGGGTCACTCCCACTGTCAGAGGTGCGGGCATTCAGGTGTCTGATGCCCGTCCCAGCTGGCCAGGGGAGATACCACCACCAGCAGCCGCGTCCCAGCTGGCCAGGGGGGGGACACCACCACCAGCAGCCGCGTCCCAGCTGGCCAGGGGAGATACCACCACCAGCAGCCGCGTCCCAGCTGGCCAGGGGGGACACCACCACCAGCAGCCGCGTCCCAGCTGGCCGGGGGGGAAACCACCACCAGCAGCCGCGTCCCAGTTGGCCATGGGGGGACACCACCACCAGCAGCCGCGTCCCAGCTGGCCAAGGGGGGGGGACACCACCACCAGCAGCCGAGTCCCAGCTGGCCAGTGGGGGACACCACCACCAGCAGCCACGTCCCAGCTGGCCAGGGGGGGAAACCACCACCAGCAGCCGCATCCCAGCTGGCCAGGGGGAAAAACCACCACCAGCAGCCGCGTCCCAGCTGGCCAGGGGAGATACCACCACCAGCAGCCGCGTCCCAGCTGGCCAGGGGGGACACCACCACCAGCAGCCGCGTCCCAGCTGGCCGGGGGAAAAACCACCACCAGCAGCCGCGTCCCAGTTGGCCATGGGGGGACACCACCACCAGCAGCCGCGTCCCAGCTGGCCAGTGGGGGACACCACCACCAGCAGCCACGTCCCAGCTGGCCAGTGGGGGGGAAACCACCACCAGCAGCCGCATCCCAGCTGGCCAGGGGGGGAAACCACCACCAGCAGCCGCGTCCCAGCTGGCCAGGGGGGGAAACCACCACCAGCAGCCGCATCCCAGCTGGCCAGGGGGGGGACACCACCACCAGCAGCCGCATCCCAGCTGGCCAGGGGGGGAAACCACCACCAGCAGCCGCATCCCAGCTGGCCAGGGGGGGGGACACCACCACCAGCAGCCGCATCCCAGCTGGCCAGGGGGGGGGACACCACCACCAGCAGCCGCGTCCCAGCTGGCAAGGGAGGGACACCACCACCAGCAGCCGCGTCCCAGCTGGCCAGGGGGGAGACGGCCTTTGCTGGCTCACGCCATACACACATATACATATATACTCAAACCAAGGAAGAAGAGGATAGCCGGGTTGCGTTATCATGGAGGCTGGAGAGCCGCGTCTCCACAATGCTTCATTATCTAACTGAAGAAAAAAAAAAAAGGGAAATTAATTTGCAATAATATAAATAAATATATAATATATTATGATACAATATATAATATATATATAAGACCACCAGCAGCCGCGTCCCAGCTGGCCAGGGGGGACACCACCACCAGCAGCCGCGTCCCAGCTAGCCAGGGGGGGACACCTCCTCCAGCAGCCGCGTCCCAGCTGGCCAGTTGGGACATACACATAAAGAAACACACATACACAGGGAGTAAGGCACACAGGAGGAAGACAGCACACAAGGGGGAAGAGCTCCTATCGGAACGTCACCCCCCTCCCGATGCGATAGCATCGGGCTTCCAACTAGTATAATATATATATATATATATATATATATATATATATATATATATATATATACACACTAGATGGTTGACCGATTCTAACGCATCGGGTATTCTAGAATATGTATGCGGTACACCGGGCGCAATCAGCACAGCAGTTTTTACATTTGGCGCCAATATCGCTGATTGCTCCCGGCCGCGACCAATCAGCACAGAGGTTTTTAAATTTGGCGCCAATATAGCTGATTGGTCGCTGCCGACGGCCGCGGCGCTGCTTGTGCGGGTACTTCCGCTGCGAGCAGCTGGGAGATGACCGGCTGCTCGCAGCAGAAGCATCCCGAATGGTGGCGCCGCTGCCCGGTCCTCCCTTCACTCTTACAGTCGGGAGATCAGCGGTCCTAGCCGCTGATCTCCCAACGGTAGCCGCATGGAGGTCAGCGGCGCCGCCGGTCGGGGTAGTTCTGCTGCGATCAGCCGGTCATCTCCCGGCTGCATAGCCGCTGACCTCCGTGCGGCAGATGAGCCGCTAACGGCCGCCATCTTTTTTCTGAAATCCCGCGTCGCTTATTGGCTGCGGCCGGACCAATCAGCGACGCGGGATTTCCTGGACAGACAATTATATATATTAGATTTTATTTATGAAGATTTAGGAATAATGCAATACATGCGGGTGGGCGTCCGGCGGTGTAGGTGTGCAGTGGTGTGTATGAGCGGCGGCTGTGTGCCCCGATGGCTGTGTCACCCTGTGGCTGTGTCACCTTGTGGCTTTGTACTCCTGTAGCTATGTCCTTCTGTCTCTGGCTGTCTCCCCCGTGTGCGCTCTCTGTCTGTGCCTGTCCCCCTGTCTCTGGCTGTCCCCCTGTCTCTGGCTGTCCCCCAGGTCCCCATGTCCCCTTGTCTCTGGCTGTCCCCCTGTGTATCTGGCTGTCCCCCATGTCCCCCTGTCTCTGGCTGTCCCCCATGTCCCCCAGTGTCTGGCTGTCCTCCATGTCCCCCTGTCTCTGGCTGTCCCCCATGTCCCCCTGTCTCTGGCTGTCCCCCATGTCCCTCTGTCTCTGGCTGTCCCCCATGTCCCCCTGTGTCTCTGGCTGTCCCCCATGTCCCCCTGTGTCTCTGGCTGTCCCCCATGTCCCCCTGTGTCTCTGGCTGTCCTCCATGTCCCCCTGTGTCTCTGGCTGTCCCCCATGTCCCCCTGTGTCTCTGGCTGTCCCCCATGTCCCCCTGTGTCTCTGGCTGTCCCCCATGTCCCCCTGTGTCTCTGGCTGTCCCCCATGTCCCCCTGTGTCTCTGGCTGTCCTCCATGTCCCCCTGTCTCTGGCTGTCCTCCATGTCCCCCTGTGTCTCTGGCTGTCCCCCTGTGTCTCTGGCTGTCCCCCATGTCCCCCTGTGTCTCTGGCTGTCCCCCATGTCCCCCTGTGTCTCTGGCTGTCCCCCATGTCCCCCTGTCTCTGGCTGTCCCCCATGTCCCTCTGTGTCTCTGGCTGTCCCCCATGTCCCCCTGTGTCTCTGGCTGTCCCCCATGTCCCCCTGTGTCTCTGGCTGTCCCCCATGTCCCCCTGTGTCTCTGGCTGTCCCCCATGTCCCCCTGTGTCTCTGGCTGTCCCCCATGTCCCCCTGTGTCTCTGGCTGTCCCCCATGTCCCCCTGTGTCTCTGGCTGTCCCCCATGTCCCCCTGTGTCTCTGGCTGTCCCCCATGTCCCCCTGTGTCTCTGGCTGTCCTCCATGTCCCCCTGTCTCTGGCTGTCCTCCATGTCCCCCTGTGTCTCTGGCTGTCCCCCTGTGTCTCTGGCTGTCCCCCTGTGTCTCTGGCTGTCCCCCTGTGTCTCTGGCTGTCCCCCTGTGTCTCTGGCTGTCCCCCTGTGTCTCTGGCTGTCCCCCATGTCCCCCTGTGTCTCTGGCTGTCCCCCATGTCCCCCTGTGTCTCTGGCTGTCCCCCATGTCCCCCTGTGTCTCTGGCTGTCCCCCATGTCCCCCTGTCTCTGGCTGTCCCCCAGGTCCCCATGTCTCTGGCTGTCCCCCATGTCCCCCTGTCTCTGGCTGTCCCCCATGTCCCCCTGTCTCTGGCTGTCCCCCTGTCTCTGGCTGTCCCCCATGTCCCCCTGTGTATCTGGCTGTCCCCCTGTCTCTGGCTGTCCCCCATGTCCCCCTGTGTATCTGGCTGTCCCCCAGTGTCTGGCTGTCCCCCAGTGTCTGGCTGTCCCCCATATCCCCCTGTCTCTGGCTGTCCCCCATGTCCCCCTGTCTCTGGCTGTCCCCCTGTCTCTGGCTGTCCCCCATGTCCCCCTGTGTCTGGCTGTCCCCCTGTGTCTGGCTGTCCTCCATGTCCCCCTGTCTCTGGTTGTCCCCTATGTCCCCCTGTGTCTCTGGCTGTCCCCCATGTCCCCCTGTCTCTGGCTGTCCCCCTGTCTCTGGCTGTCCCCCTGTCTCTGGCTGTCCCCCTGTGTCTCTGGCTGTCTGCCATGTCCCCCTGTGTCTCTGGCTGTCCCCCATGTCCCCCTGTGTCTCTGGCTGTCCCCCATGTCCCCCTGTGTCTCTGGCTGTCCCCCATGTCCCCCTGTGTGTCCCCCTGTGGCTCTGCTGCAGGCACCACCCCCTGTCCTCTGCTCCTGTCCTGTGTGGCCCTGTGTCCCCCTGTTCTGGTCCTTTGCCCCAGTCCTGTTGGGACATAGGATCGTTGAGTGTACCTCAGTTAAGGATGACAGCAGCCGGCGGGCATCCTCTGCTCTTTGAAGAAAATGGCAGACACGGCACTAGAGACAGCCTCCGCCTCTCCGGGAAGGGAGAGTTCTGTTCTCCCGCGGAGGCTCTTGGGAGTTGTAGTTCTCCAGGCGCTGTCACTGCCTCTTCTGGCCTGGGCGTGGACTACATCTCCCAGCATGCTGTGCGGCTTCGGCCTCAGACAGACAGCTGGCTTCCCAGCAGCGTCACGTCCCCCCGCCCCCCAGCCATTCACACAGGGACGGGGAAAGGAGGAAACAGAGCAGGCTGGAACATTGAGCCCGCGCCTCCCTCTCCCCCTCCCCCCACGGCCATTCTACATTGTGCTCCGGACGGGGCCACAAGCAGATCACCCTGTCCCTGCCTCTGATGCCACACTGTACACTGCCCCCCACATTGAGCCCGCAGCCCGTGCGCGTCCCCTACCGGCCGTTAACATTGTACATTGCACAATGAGTGACAAGCCAGCCGGCTCCGAGTCAAACACCCTGACTCCGCCCCCGCCGTGCAACATCCCCGTTTTACGCGATTTGAGGGTCTTTTGAAGTATTTTTTTTGCGGCGGCCATCATCCGGGGGAGGGGCTGATGATACCACACGCACTTAAAATTCAATCTGCAACAAAAAAGTCACTGACCCCGTTTTTCACATGAAATTTGCAAAATAAAAATAAGCGTACGTGCGGACGCGCCTCCGTTCAGCGCAGCGTCCGTTATCACGCTCATCGCATGAATTACGGAAAAAAAACGTAAACTTTCTCTTTTTTTGGGCGCACTTTTTTTTCCACCCTATTGGGCTAGCTAAAGGCGAAACTGTCCATGGACAGCCCGCCACCTGCTGCTCGTTCACCGCATTGCATCTCCTAACCCAGATAATGGTGTTTGAGGGTTCCGTGGTCTGCTGCACCACCTGCCTGGGGTCGGCAGATCGCATGGCCCTAATCCGGTTAATTTGTGCACTTTGTGATTTTGGGGTGATCTTTTTCGTGCAAATAGGGCGTAGTCGCAGAGGCGCGGGAGAGGCGGCATATCGTTCGGCCGGTCTCGGCGGTGGGGCACGCACCGGTCTCGCGACCGCCGGGGCGACGGAACGGCCGCAGCGGCCCAAAGAAGCGCCACGGCGAGGGGGAAAAAAAATCCGCAAAAGCGGAGATGCTGCCCTCCGGGGCGTCGCCCCAGGGCCCGGCGTACCGATTTTCGAGGCAATCCGCCAAAATTTCCGTTTTTCCAGAGTCAGGCTGTAACCCTTCAGGTGGGAATGCTGCACTCGGAGAGGATCTCCTTTCATGTGCTATCCGGACTCTCTCACTCCCTTTTGCTAGGTCTTGCCTGGCTACAGAGACATGAACCCATCCTGAATTGGGGATCTGGTGAGGTGCTCCGTTGGGGGCAGGATTGTCATGAGACTTGCCTGGTTCCGGTTCGTCTGGCTCGACCTCCGTCTACTCCGGCTAATCTACCTGGTCTGCCGGCACACTACTGGTCCTATGCGGACGTCTTCAACAAGAAGGAAGCTGAGACACTACCACCTCATAGGCTGTATGATTGCCCTATCGACCTGGTACCCGTTGCTTCTCCTCCCCGCGGGCGTATCTACCCCTTGTCGCTGGCTGAGACCCGGGCCATGACTGAGTACATCGAGGAGAATCTTGCTAGGGGATTCATCCAGAAATCTACTTCCCCGGCTGGAGCAGGATTCTTCTTCATTAAAAAGAAAGACGGCTCGCTTCGGCCGTGTATTGAATACAGGGGTCTTAACCAGATTAACATCAAGAATATGTACCCCCTGCCTCTAATCTCGGAGCTGTTCGAGTGCCTTAAAGGCGCAAGGGTCATCACCAGGCTCGATCTTCGTGGGGCATACAATTTGGTCCGGATCCGCCAGGAAGACGAGTGGAAGACGGCATTCAACACCCGGGACGGTCACTATGAATACCGCGTGATGCCCTTTGGTCTCTGTAATGCCCCAGCCGTCTTCCAGGAGCTGGTTAACGACATCTTCTGTGATCTCTTGTATTCTTGCGTAGTGGTGTACCTGGATGATATCTTGGTCTTCTCTCCGGATCTGCCCACACACCGGAGGAATGTTCGTCAGGTTCTGCTAAGGCTCCGGCAGAATCGTCTCTACGCAAGACTTGAGAAATGTCTCTTCGAACAGACTTCCCTTCCGTTCCTGGGATATATTATCTCCGAGACTGGTCTTCGGATGGACCCCGAGAAGTTTTCTGCCGTCTTAAAATGGCCCCGACCGGAGGCGTTGAAGGCGATTCAGCGATTCCTGGGCTTCGCAAATTATTACCGCCTCTTCATCCCTCATTTCTCCTTTCGGACTGCTCCCATCTCCACGCTCACCCGTAAGGGAGCAAATCCCAAGGAATGGACTTCCGAAGCGGAGGAGGCCTTCGTCTCCCTAAAACAAGCTTTCTCCTCCGCCCCTGTGCTGCACCGTCCAGATTGCAACAAGCAGTTCTTCCTGGAGGTTGATGGTTCCTCCTCCGGAGCCGGAGCGGTGCTCACCCAGAAATCCCCATCCGGGAGAATGGTAACCTGTGGCTTCTTCTCCAAGCTCTTCTCCTCATCGAGCGCAACTACTCCATAGGAGATCGTGAGCTGCTTGCCATCAAATTGGCGCTGGAGGAGTGGCGCTACCTGCTGGAAGGGGCTCTGCACCCGGTGATCATCTACACAGATCACAAAAACCTGGCCTCTTTACAAAACGCCCAGAGACTCAATCCGCGTCAGGCCCGGTGGTCTCTGTTCTTTGCCAGTAAGTGTAGGGATAGTCCAGGTGGAAAGGAAAATAAAGTGGCAAATCTACTGTATTACTGAAGCTAGAAACGGAGGGTGCTGTGCCTGATACTGCGTGTGCCAATCGGATGTCCTTGAACTGTCCAGTAAACTTTTGTTGGTTAAAATGAATTGGATGTGCACTGAGTTGTGTACGGCTGTTCCTAAATATGTATTTAGTGCCCCAAAGTCGTAGTCTATATGCCTTTAAGATGTAGCAGAGCCAGCAGCTGCCTGATTATGTTTGCACAATGTTAATATTTTAGTTTGCAGATAATGTACACGAGAATTCAGTACATACACACGTGGTCAAAATTGTTGATACTCCTCATTTAATGAAAGAAAAACCCACAATGGTCACAGAAATAACTTGAATCTGACAAAAATAATAATAAATTAAAAATCTATGAAAATGAACAAAATGAAAGTCAGTCATTGCTTTTTAACCCTGCTTCCACAGAATTTAAAAAAAAATGAAACTCATGAAATAGACCTGGACAGAAATGATGGTACCCCTGAAAATAATGTGACAAAAGGGACATGATAAATCAAGTTGTGTCCACTAATTAGCATCACATGTGTCTACAATCTTGTAATCAGTTAGTGGGCCTGTATATAGGGCTACAGATACTCACTGTGCTGTTTGGTGACATGGTGTGTACCACACTCAACATGGACCAGAGGAAGCAAAGGAAAGAGTTGTCTCAGGAGATTAGAAACAAAATTAGAGACAAGCATGTTAAGGGTAAAGGTTATAAGACCATCTCCAAGCAGCTTGTTGTTCCTGTGACTACAGTTGCACATATTATTCAGAAATGTAAGATCCATGGGAGTGTAGCCAACCTCCCTGGACATAGCCGCAGGAGGAAAATTGATGACAAATCAAAGAGACGGATAATACGAATGGTAACAAAAGAGCCCAGGATAACTTCTAAAGAGATTAAAGGTGAACTTCAAGCTCAAGGAACATCAGTGTCAGATCGCACCATCCGTCGTTGTTTGATCCAAAGTGGACTTCATGGGAGACGACCAAGGAGAACACCATTGTTGAAAAAAAGTCATAAAAAAGCCAGACTGGAATTTCCCAAACTACATGTTGTCAAGCCACAAAGTCTCTGGGAGAATGTCCTATGGAATGATGAGACAAAAATGGAAGTTTTTGGCAAGGCACGTCAGCCATGTTCACAGACGGAAAAATGAAGCATATCAAGAAAAGAACACTGTCCCTACTGTGAAACATGGAGGAGGCTCTGTTATGTTCTGGGGATGGTTTGCTGCATTTGGCACAGGGTGTCTTGAATCTGTGCAGGGTACAATGAAATCTCAAGACTATCAAGGGATTCTAGAGAGAAATTTGCTGCTCAGTGTCAGAAAGCTTGGTCTCAGTCGCAGGTCATGGGTCTTACAACAGGATAATGACCCAAAACACACAGCTAAAAACACCCAAGAATGGCTAAGAGGAAAACATTGGACTATTCTGAAGTGGCCTTCTATGAGCCCTGACCTAAATCCTATTGAGCATCTTTGGAAAGAGCTGAAACACGCCGTCTGGAAAAGGCAACCTTCAAACACGAGACAACTGGAGCAGTTTGCTCATGAGGAGTGGGCCAAAATACCTGTCGAGAGGTACAGAAGTCTCATTGACAGTTACAGGAATCGTTTGATTGCAGTGATTGCCTCAAAAGGTTGTTCAACAAAATATTAAGTTAAGAAGAACAATCATTTCTGTCCAGGCCGATTTCATGAGTTTATTTTTTTTTAAATTCTGTGGAAGCAGAGTTGGAAAGCAATGTCTGACTTTCATTTGTTCATTTCAAAGATTTTAGTTTATTATTACTAATAACTGACTAATTTCAATCTGTCTTGGAGTTTCCTATAGCTTGTAACATGTCATAGATATAATTACATATATCTTTTCCTCCATGCACTTGCACTTTAGTCTATTTACATGTACGCACGTTCCATATACTTGTTGTGTATTACAGTATTTGGCATTATATGGATATACTATGTATACTGTATATCCATTTGATGTATCGTCACTCATTTTATTATTCCTGCACTTTCTTTACTTTTCTATCATTAATAAATAGGTTTTCCTATAATTCAGTCTCACTTCTGTGCACTTGTTTTTTATTATACTTTATTTTTTATTAATTATTTTTTCACTTTCAATATGGGACTTCTAGCACTTATATATCAATATGGTGATCTAATATTTTTATTTGTGTATTCTTCTGAGTGTACATCCTCCTTTTTCCCCTCATTAATAGTATAATTGCCAGACCTGAAATACCAAGCACTTTCCACCTATTGTGTCCCCCATTTCCTTGTAGATTGTAAGCTTGCGAGCAGGGACCTCACTCCTGATGTAACTGTTTAAACTGTCTTACCTTGTATTGAATTTATTGTTTGTATATGTCCCCGCTTAATTGTAAAGTGCTGCGGAATATGTTGGCGCTATATAAATAAAAATTATTATTATTATTATTATTATGTCCACTTTATCACTGGGGTTCTGTTTATATAATATAACTTCTATTTTTTTATCCCCAGTTGGTTATTAATTATCTAATGATTTGCACTGTTTTCATTCTCATACACCTTTCTATGATTATATCAAGGGACAACCATCATGACACTTCCTTGCTTCCTTTATGACTGAAGTATTGATTAATGGCTCTATGCTGGGGAGATCTTATGATGTGCTTATCCTTACTTGGATTTGGTGCATCTCTTTCCATACTGCGATAAGCTTTCCCGTGGTGTGCGCTTTCGGTTGCAGGCCGAATTAGGTTGCCGTGATGACGTGTCCTCCAACGTCACTTCTCCCCTCCTCCCGGGCTGACGCGTCGGCCGGTGGGCGGGGCCTGGTGACATGGTACGCTGCTGCTGCGGCTTCTGGAAGCGCCGATGCAGCCACACGTGAGTACACTGAGCACGGCCCAATATAAGGGAGCTTCCCTGCCCCCTATGTATCCTTCCCCCCGAAGAAGCGGCACGTAAAACGCGCGTTGGGGTTGTCCTTTTTCTCACAGTCACCAGGTTGTATTGCTTCTTCCCTCCACTCCCTATATACCTGCCGTGTTATGATGTCTTATGTTTGCTTTATGCTGAATGGATCTCTCTTGACACTACAGTCTATATTGCATTTTAATCAGAACTCAGCTATATGTCTTCTCGTCATAACTCCTGGTCTTCCTAGGGTTTTTGTGGAAGTGTTACCATATTGAGTTTTAATTTTTTTTGCTTCAAGGTTATATACAGCACTATCTGTGGACTCTGTTTCCTCATATATATTGCATGCAACACTTTATAGCCTCTACTGATAGTTTATTCTCTTGACAGGTTTTCATACCGTTGAGTTTATTTGTGTGACTCTATACCTTGGGTCCTCACTATCACTAATTGCTATATTATTATTATTTTTTCTATTTCATGTGACACTTTACAGATTTTTTCTGATTGATTGGATAGGCCTTCTATGCCTTTATATTATCCTTGTATGTGCTGATACCTATTACCTCGCTCATACTCTCGGTCATACTCCCAACCTACAGACTGTGGGATCCTTCTATTTACTTCTCCTTTTTTAGTACTGTGTTTTTTACTGACTGTTTTAATGAATTGAAATAAATATTGATTTTATTGGCATCTATTCTTCATTTATTTTGATTGGATTGCTTTAAGACTGAAGTATTGCATTTAATAGGCCCCTTTACGCCTTTGGATTAAAATGTGATATGTTGCAGTTGTGCAAAGTACTTATGCAAAAGACATGTAAATTATACTTGTGACGAATGCAAACAGTAAATTTAGCACCGTGAACCTTATTTACCATTTTATATAGAAAAACTGAACTTTTTATTTATTTATTTATTTATTTTTTTAAATATATTTACATACAGTTTGATGTGACTAGTAATAGTTTACAGTTATATAAAGATTATTTTTTATGTGCAAAGGTGCAATATGCATGAATATTGCAATAAGGTCATGTAACATTTTTTGATACAATAAAAATTAAGTTTTGATTTCATTTTTCATTTGTTTATGAACAACCATGTTCACATACAGTATAATAATGCAACAGGTATTCAAATAAAACACTTAAATTAGCTAAAAATCAAGACTTTAATATGTCCGGTCAAAAATGACCGGAACATTATAAGTGTATAGTAGACCCGAACAGAACAGCAGGGTTAAGTCAAAACAATTTGAGCAACTCGGAATTTGTTTTACATATTTTAGACTTTTTAAGTTTGTGGAAGCAGTGGCACAGAGAACGCGGACTCAGTGGTACAATAAAACAAGTGGTTTATTAACTATTTACAAAATTATTAAATTATATATCAATGACAATACAGACAGTGTAGAGCGATCTCTGCGCTCTCTCTCTGTCTCTTGCTTGTGGTCACCGTCTGGCCCTGTTTCTGGCCCTGTTTATCTGAACGATGCCCTATAAAATATCAAACGTAGCGCTACAGCACTAACAAGTATGACACCAATAGCTTAGCTGTCGACTAGATATCCTTGATTTTCCCTGATACAGGTAACCACTGTCTGTTACGCTCACTAAACCTTGCGTGGCTCAGTTATACTCCTACTGAGCTTCACACCAAGAACATGTGCTGAGTACAATTACCACTGTAACATCAATATTCACATAAAGTATATGCAACATACATCGTTGTACAGGGTCGGACTGGGGTGTCTGGGGCCCACAGGGAGAACTGACTCTAGGGGCCTACCTACAGTCATATGCAAATATCTGTTATCCGCTATCCCTGTTATAGTGGAGCATTGACTGGCGACTCCTGCACATCTACTGTGCGACACTAACTGGGATGTAGAATTACGGTAGTTTGCATTAAAGGGGTTCTTTGGTTAAAACAAGTTATCACCGATCCATGGGATCCACAGGATCGGTGATCACTTATTGATCGTTTGGGTCCGAACATTGGAAAACGCGCCTATCAGAAGAATGGGGAAGTTTCATCCCTGACAGGACACTTATCCCCATTTTAAAATGCAGCTTCCTAAAAAGAGCAGCGCTCACAGTCACTGAGGGAATGAATGGATCAGTGGTCACATCTCACCAGTGACATTATACACAGGAGCTCTGTATATAGTGCACAGGTAATACAGTGGTCACCAGTGACATTATACACAGGAGCTCTGTATATAGTGTACAGATAATACAGTGGTCACCAGTGACATTATACACAGGAGCTCTGTATATAGTGTACAGGTAATACAGTGGTCACCAGTGACATTATACACAGGAGCTCTGTATATAGTGTATAGTGTACAGGTAATACAGGGATCACCAGTGACATTATACACAGGAGCTCTGTATATAGTGTACAGTGTACAGGTAATACAGTGACCACCAGTGACATTATACACTGGAGCTCAGTATATAGTGTCAGTGTACAGGTAATACAGGGTTCACCAGTGACATTATACACAGGAGTTCCGTATATAGTGTCAGTGTACAGGTAATACAGTGATCACCAGTGACATTATACACTGGAGCTCTGTATTTAGTGTACAGGTATTACAGTGGTCACCAGTGACATTATACACAGGAGCTCTGTATATAGTGTACAAGTAATACAGTGGTCACCGGTGACATTATACACAGGAGCTCTGTATATAGTGTACAGGTAATACAGTGATCACCAGTGATATTATACACAGGAGCTCAGTATATAGTGTACAAGTAATACAGTGGTCACCAGTGACATTATACACAGGAGCTCTGTATATAGTGTACAGGTAATACAGTGGTCACCAGTGACATTATACACAGGAGCTCTGTATATAGTGTACAGATAATACAGTGGTCACCAGTGACATTATACACAGGAGCTCTGTATATAGTGTAAAGGTAATACAGTGGTCACCAGTGACATTATGCACAGGAGCTCTGTACATAGTGTATAGTGTACAGGTAATACAGTTGTCACCAGTGACATTATACACAGGAGCTCTGTATATAGTGTACAGGTAATACAGTGGTCACCAGTGACATTATACACAGAAGCTCTGTACATAGTGTATAGTGTAAGGTAATACAGTGATCACCAGTGACATTATACACAGGAGCTCTGTATATAGTGTACAGATAATACAGTGGTCACCAGTGACATTATACACAGGAGCTCTGTATATAGTGTACAGGTAATACAGTGGTCACCAGTGACATTATACACAGGAGCTCTGTATATAGTGTATAGTGTACAGGTAATACAGGGATCACCAGTGACATTATACACAGGAGCTCTGTATATAGTGTCAGTGTACAGGTAATACAGTGGTCACCAGTGACATACACAGAAGCTCTGTATATTGTGTATACATAATACAGTGATCACCAGTGACATACACAGGAGTTCTGTATATACTATACACACACGTGGTCAGAATTGTTGGTACCCCTCATTTAATGAAAGAAAAACCCACAATGGTCGCAGAAATAACTTGAATCTGACAAAAGTAATAATAAATTAAAAATCTATGAAAATGAACAAATGAAAGTCAGACATTGCTTTTCTGCTTCCACTGAATTTTAAAAAAAATTAAACTCATGAAATAGGCCTGGACAGAAATGATGGTACCCCTGAAAATAATGTGACAAAAGGAACATGTTAAATCAAGTTGTGTCCACTAATTAGCATCACAGGTGTCTACAATCTTGTAATCAGTCAGTGGGCTTGTATATAGGGCTACAGATACTCACTGTGTTGTTTGGTGACATGGTGTGTTCCACACTCAACATGGACCAGAGGAAGCAAAGGAAAGAGTTGTTTCAGGAGATTAGAAAGAAAATTATAGAAAAGCACGCTAAAAGGTAAAGGTTATAAGACCATCTCCAAGCAGCTTGATGTTCCTGTGACTACAGGTGCACATATTATTCAGAAATTTAAGATCCATGGGACTGTAGCCAACCTCCCTGGACGTGGCCGCAGGAGGAAAATTGATGACAAATCAAAGAGACGGATAATATGAATGGTAACAAAAGAGTCCAGGAAAACTTCTAAAGAGATTAAAGGTGAACTTCAAGCTCAAGGAACATCAGTGTCAGATCGTACTATCCACCGTTGTTTGATCCAAAGTGAACTTCATGTAAGACGACCAAGGAGAACACCATTGTTGAAAAAAAAAATAATAAAAAAGCCAGACTGGAATTTGCCAAACTACATGTTGACAAGCCACAAAGCTTCTGGGAGAATGTACTATGGACAGATGAGACAAAAATGGAAGTTTTTGGCAAGGCACATCAGCTCTATGTTCACAGATGGAAAAATGAAGCATATCAAGAAAAGAACACTGTCCCTACTGTGAAACATGGGGGAGGCTGTTATGTTCTGGGGCTGCTTTGCTGCATCTGGCACTATCAAAGGGATTCTAGAGAGAAATGTGCTGCCCAGTGTCAGAAAGCTTGGTCTCAGTCGCAGGTCATGGGTCTTGCAACAGGATAATGACCCAAAACACACAGCTAAAAACACCCAAGAATGGCTAAGAGGAAAACATTGGACTATTCTGAAGTGGCCTTCTATGAGCCCTGACCTAAATCCTATGGAGCATCTTTGGAGAGAGCTGAAACATGCCGTCTGGAGAAGGCAACCTTCACACACAAGACAACTGGAGCAGTTTGCTCATGAGGAGTGGGCCAAAATAGCTGTCGAGAGGTGCAGAAGTCTCATTGACAGTTACAGGAATGGTTTGATTGCAGTGATTGCCTCAAAAGGTTGTTCAACAAAATATTAAGTTAAGAAGAACCATCATTTCTGTCCAGGCCTATTTCATGAGGTTAATTTTTTTTAAATTCTGTGGAAGCAGAAAAGCAATGTCTGACTTTGATTTGTTCATTTTCAAAAATTAGTAATTTATCAGATTCAAGTTATTTCTGTGACCATTGTGGGTTTTTCTTTCATTAAACGAGGGGTACCAACAATTTTGACCACGTGTGTAGTGTAAGTGTACATGTAATACACTGACTCACCAGTGATGTCTCTAGGTGAAGTCCTTCATCTTCGCTTTTCTTCTTCATCTGGCACAGACAGCCATCACTTCTTCCAGCCAGGAATCATCTCTGCAGAAAATAACACACAGTTATCAATAACTGATCTCTTCTAGAGAATATTCCCACTTTTCCCCCCGACTTCTACACTACACCAGTTGAAGAAAAAAAGCAACATAGTGCCGTCCTGCACAGTAACAGGACCCCTCTTTTGTCCCATCCCATGGAAAACAATTTCCTAAAAAGTAAATTATATTACAGAAGTAATAATGTAATAATAATAATTGGAATCTAAAGTAATAATGTTCCCCACTGGTCACCATAAACTAATAAAGTATGTTCCTCAATCTGGCTTCCAAACAGTAATTAAGTCCCTTGTCTAGCCAGGCACCCCCATATGTCCCTTCTGGCCACCATTTGTCTAGTGTGACCCCTCCATATATTTATCCTAGCACACGTGTATCGAGCCTGCCCCCTCCTATATACCCATCCTAGCCCCCCCATGTGGCCAGTCTGCCCTCCCCACATATCCATCCTTGCCTCCATGTTTCCAGCCTGCGCCCCCATATATCCCACCCATATATCCTCCATGTGTCCAGCCTGCCCTCTACATACACATCCTGGCCTCCATGTGTCCAGCCTCCCCCCCTCATAAATCCATACTGCCCTTACCCCCTGCATATATCCATCCTGACACCCCCATATATCCAGCGTGCCCCTCCATATATTTATGCTAGCCCATGTGTATCGAGCCCGCCCCCCACGTATTCATCCTAGCCCCCCATGTGTCCAGTCTGTCCCCCCCCCATATATCCATCCTGGCCTCCATGTTTTCAGCCTGCCCCCCCATATATCCATCCTGGCCTCCATGAGTCCAGCCTGCCCCCCCCATATATCCTTCCTGGCCTCCATGAGTCCAGCCTGCCCCCCCATATATCCATCCTGCCCCCCATATATCCATCCTGGCCTCCATGTGTCCAGCCTGCCCACCCCCCTTTGCCTGGGTCCAGCCAGGGTTCCCCCTTGTGTGTCCAGCCAGGGCCCCCCCTTGTGTGTCCAGCCAGGGCTCCCCCTTGTGTGTCCAGCCAGGGCTCCCCCTTGTGTGTCCAGCCAGGGCTCCCCCCCTTGTGAGTCCAGCCAGGGCTCCCCCCCTTGTGTGTCCAGCCGGGCCCCCCCTTGCGTGTCCAGCCAGGGTTCCCCCTTGTGTGTCCAGCCAGGGACCCCGTTGCGTATCCAGCCAGGGCTCCCCCCTCCTGTGTCCAGCTTGGCCCCCCCCTCATGTGTCCAGCTTGGCTCCCCCTCGTGTGTCCAGCCAGGGTTCCCCCTTGTGTGTCCAGCCAAGGCCCCCCCTCGTGTGTCCAGCCAGGGTTCCCCCCTCTTGTGTCCCGCCAGGGTTCCCCCCTTGTGTGTCCCGCCAGGGTTCCCCCCTTGTGTGTCCCGCCAGGGTTCCCTCTTGTGTGTCCAGCCAGGGTTCCCCCCTTGTGTGTCCAGTCAGCTACCCCCTTGTGTGTCCAGCCAGGCTACCCCCTTGTGTGTCCAGCCAGGGTTCCCCCCTTGTGTGTCCATCCAGGACCACCGCTTTTGTGTCCAGTTGGCTCCCCCCTTGTGTGTCCAGCCAGCCTACCCCCTTGTATGTCCAGCTGGGCTCGCCTTGTGTGTCCAGCCAGGGTTGCCTCTTGTGTGTCCAGGGAGGGTTCCCCCCCTGTGTGTCCAGCCAGGCTACCCCCTTGTGTGTCTGTCCAGCTGGGCCCCCCCTTGTGTGTCTGTCCAGCTGGGCCCCCCCTTGTGTGTCTGTCCAGCTGGGCCCCCCCTTGTGTGTCCAGCTGGGCCCCCCCTTGTGTGTCCAGCTGGCCCCCGCCTTGTGTGTCCAGCCAGTGGGTCCAGACCATTACACACACACACACACACACACACACACACCTCTTACCTTCCTGAGCTCCCGTGCGGTGTCCACCTTCTCCTGAGTTGCGCGCCTCCTTCACAGCAGGCGCATGACGAGGACGTCATACACCTACCGGCGAAGGGAGACACGCAGCTTCAGCTGCTTCACTGGGACGTGCGCCGCGGTGGTTCAGGTAATGAACGCTGCGTGCGAGCGTCCCTGCATACACTGTGCCTGCGCTTTTAAAGGGCCCGTGCCCCTTAAAACCGCAGGATTTTTTTTTGTTCTCTTCTCCCCCCTCTACTCTGCAGCAGGGGGCGGGGCCCACCGGGAAATTTCCCGGTATCCCGCCAGCCCAGACCGACCCTGTCATTGTATGAATATTGGTATAAATGCACACTAATCTATAATAGTTAAAGATAGACTGGACTGTCAGCCAATGGTGTCTGGGTCGAATCAGTATGGGCCTCCGTCAACCTGCTCTATTTTCCCATGGCAGTCGCCGCCCCAGACCCTAACAGGAGCCCACACTACACTTTCCTGCAAGGATGAAAGTCTCACACTGTGGGCCATAGTCAATTTCTTCTACCACAGACCTTCTGTCCTTGCCTCCAATTTCCAGAGAGAGACAACTCATGCTCCCTTCTGCTCACATAACCGAATTTCTGCCCTTCCAATTGGGTCTACGCTCACACGACCGAATTTCCATTTCTGCAATCGGGTCTGTGCTATCTGCTATCTTTAGCCTCGACAATCAGGATCTCCTAGCCTCTGTAAGTGACTCGCCCAGGGTGATGGGGATGACTCGGTACCCGGGCCTTTCGCCTGACCTTCGGGATGTCACGGTGGTCGGCTCCCGGGCCCGTACTCTGGGGTCAGCTTTTAAAAAGGGATTGGTTTGTTTATTAGTTTTATTAAAGTTCGTGACGCCACCTGTGGTTTCTGGTGAGATTCACCAGCGCTGCGGCAGTCCACTGAGGCCGGTGATAAGGCAGCTTAGATGGTATCGCTTCCCACAGGTGGAGCAGGGCCTCAGGGCAGCGTAGGAGGGGGGATGCAGGGCAGGCGAGACAAATCCAGGTCAGAGCAAGAACAGGGACGGACACGATAGTCACTTCAGTACCTTTTACTGGTGGAAATTCAGACACATCCCAGAGCACTGTAGGGTGAAGGGTGCATATCAGAATCCTCCCCAATGAGCGGGTGTAGGGCCTCCTGTTTCTTGCCTCTGCGTAGTAAGTTTCTGACCTGCCTGGAGCTAGGCCTAACTTTGTCTCTGTCCTGCGCTGGCTGACCTTGTGGTAGGGCCTTTTCTTGGAATACACGCTCCCAGCTTACGGGGCCTATGTGTCTCCTGGCTCTGTTACGTATCAGCACTTTAGCGATCCTGGGACCTGTAGTTCTCCAGGGATTCCGGTTATACCTTACTGGGTCATAGAGATCCCGGTAAGCTCGGATCCGGTGTCCGGTAATGCTTCGGGGTGAGCTAGTTAAGCTCCTTTGCCCCCTATGTACTAACTTCTCCATTTGCCTTCGGCCTTCTCGGGCCCTCACTAGGCTATACACACTAACGGCAGCTTGCCATGCTTCACCGATCTTATGGCGCCGGCACACCTAAGCTCACTATTCAGAGCTACAACTGAGTCTGGACTGTGCTCCACTGCAGGAACTCTCTCAACAGACTTGACTAGGCTGAGCTCAACTCTGTATTCAGGTCTGTGCTTGCTGAACTCTCCAGAGGAACTGAACTGCCTGGCTCCACCTTCCCTTTTTATATCCGTAACGGGCTCCCTCTGCTGGTCTGAGGTGGAAGGTGGAGATGTGTGAATGTTTATGGGGGCCTCTTGTGGAGGATTCCATCAATGCACTCTTCCAGGATCTGTGATACCAAGCGCAGCTGGGCGTCACATTCCCCCCTAGCAAAGCTTAGCACTCCCAGTACATTTTATAACAATAAGAAACATTAACAATCTTCCCTTTATGGGAGGCACCAAGCTTAAACGTTGCATAATAATATCAACAAATACAAAGTGTCCTCAGAATTCAAGTCTCTTGTGGTGAGGTTCCCAAACAGGATGTCCATCTCACAGAGTAGAGTACTTGGTGGTTTGAGGGACCTGTCCCAAACCCTCAACGTAGGCCCTGGGGTGGCTGCAGGGCATGGAGATCCCGAGTTGGACCTCCAATAGAGCCACTCCAGACAGGTTTTCCTTCGGTGGTCACCTAAAGGGGCACTCCTGGGAGTGCAATTATATACAATAAATAGTTTTTGGGCTGCACACAGTCCTCAGCCACGAAGTTCTTTATGCAAACAATAAAGGAATTAATCAGGTAAAGTGTCCATGTCACTTGAACTGTTCAATAATAAAGCAAAGCACAAAATAATATACATTAGTACAGTACATTACAATTTAATACCCCAGGGGTAACTATCTACATTTGTCAGAGGTTAGCTATCTTACTGCTTGTACCTGAGAGGGGGTTTACCTCGCGTGCTACGTGTTGATCTGCGTAGTTCGGTGGTCTGTGAGGTATCAATGTCTGTACTATCAATTACCCTACCAGTTCTACGTGTGACTATGTTGTAAAACTGCCTTAACCTCTCTCTGGAACTGGTAAGTCTACCATTGGCTGGGCCTTCTTGCTCTACTCCTGCCGGGGATCCTTCGTCCGGGGATTCTTTTTGAGCTGGCTCTTCTGCGGCACTAGGCTCTTCTGCAGCACTTACAGGTTCAACTTGCTGTGGAGGGTCTTCTGGTTGTTGAAAGAATTGGAGTATTGGAAAGATTACTGCTCCTCCTAGTTGTGGCCAATCTGCTGGAAAGTCTCCTTAGTCAGTATGGATTACTGCTTCTTTAGGCTCCTCCTGGATAATGAAAGGCACTTCTTCTTGGGGTTTCAGTAGATTTGGACATAACTTTAGATGGTCCCTGGATACTGTGGCAGTTGTCCTTCCTCCATCTCGACTAATTATGCAGGTCTTCTTATTATCAAATCTTGACTTCAGCACAGTGTAGGGTTCTTTCTCTCACTGGTCATCAAGTTTGTGGTTCCTTCTTTTCCTTTTCAATACTATTTCACCAGGTGTGAAAGGCTTTGTGGGTGCACGTTTATTGTAGTGGGCCTCTTGCTTATCCCTCACCCAGGTGAGACTGTCCTCGACACAGGCTTGTACCCTTCTGTACTGCTCTTGTCTGGTCATGTCCCAGTCCTCAGTGGTCACATCCGCTTCTGGTTCTACTACACCAAGCTCCAGATCCATAGGCAACTTCCCAGGTCTTGCACGCATAAGATATGCCGGAGTACAATTGGTGGAACTCACGGGTATGTGGTTGTACAGATCCACTAGGTCAGGTAGTAGGTCTGGCCACTGATTTCTCTCCTCAAGTGGTATGATCTTCAGCAGGTCGATGATGATGTTGTTCATCTTTTCACAGAAACCGTTGGTTTGTGGGTGGTACGGTGTAGTTCTTATCTTTTTACACCCGTACAGATGGCACAACTCCTTAAACAATTCAGCCTCAAAGGCCGGGCCTTGGTCCATCAGCACCTGCTCAGGGTATCCATGGAGTCCGCAGAAACACGCCTGGAAGGTCTTTGCTGCTGTCTCCGCCGTCAGGTCCTTGACGGGGGCGACCACCAGGAACCTAGAGTAGTGATCCACCATGGTCAGGGCGTAGGAGTACCCTGACCTGCTGGGTGACAACTTGACATGGTCCAGGGCCACGATCTCCAGGGGTCGAATCGTCTTGATGGGTTGCAGGGGTGCCTTCTGGCTGCTGTAGTCTTTTCTTCTGAGGCCACAGGGTCCACAGTCTTGGCACCACCGCTCAATGGAGCTGCGCATTACTACCCAGTAGAATCGACACTTCAGCAGGGTCTCTAGCTTTTTCCAGCCAAAGTGTCCCGCCTAATCGTGGTAGGCCTCCAACACCATTTCTTGGGGCCCGCCCGCTATTTAATTGTAAATTGGTAATTTGGCAGCTGAGCCATCCATCGTTGTTCCAGTGCTCCTAGCTTGGCTGTTTCAAGATGGGTCAAAGGGTTGTTATCAGTGAAGGCAGTGAACTTGCTGGAGGCCAGGTAGTGCTTAAATCTTTCAGTGATGGCCCAGACCAAGGCCAGGAACTCCAAATTGAAGCTGCTATAGTTCTCTGGGTTCCTCTCGGTCAGGCGGAGCTTCCTGCTTGCGTATGCGATTAACTTCTCCTGGCCATTCTGCTTCTGACTTAAGACAGCTCCCAGCCCTTCGTTGCTGGCACCTGTATACAGCAGGAACGGTTGGCTGTAGTCAGGGTAGGCTAGGATCTCATCGCCTGTCAGGATCTCCTTCATCTCCTGAAATGACTCGACTTGCTCCTTACCCCAGTGGAATGGGGGATTTCTGCCTTTGGGGGACTGCCCTACCAGGAGGTCTTGCAGAGGGGCTGCTTTCTTAGTATAGTCTTTTACAAACCTCTGGTAGTATCCTACTAGTCCCAGGAACTGATGCACCTCCTTGAGGTTCTTCGGCTCCGGCCACTTCTGGATGGCAGCGATCTTCTCCGAGTCTGGTGCTACCCCTTCCGGACTGACAATGTGCCCCAGGTACTGTACCTTTCTCTTGAGCAGGTGGCACTTTGAGGGCTTCAGCTTCATCCCATACCGGGACAGTGAATCAAATACCTCTGCCAGGTGTTTCAAGTGGTCCTTGTACGTTCTGGAGTACACTATCACGTCATCCAGGTATAGTAACACAGTCTCGAAGTTGCGGTGTCCCAGGCAGCACTCCATCAATCTCTGGAACATTCCAGGGGCATTGCAGAATCCAAACGGCATACTGTTGAACTCGCAGAGTCCCATCGGGGTTGTAAAGGCCGTCTTCTCCCGATCCTCCTCAGCCACAGTTACTTGCCAGTACCCACTAGTGAGGTCAAGGGTGGAAAAGTAATTTGCAGACTTTAAGGCAGCTAGGGACTCCTCTATGTGTGGTAAAGGGTATGCATCTTTATGTGTAATGCGATTTACTTGTCGGTAATCTACACACATTCTCATGCTCCCATCCTTTTTCCTAACTAGCACTAGGGGAGCTGCCCAGGGACTACAACTATCCCTTATTACCCCCGCCTTTCTCATGTCGTGCCACATTTCCTTAGCCTTCTGGTAGTGAGCTGGTGGTATAGGCCTGTAACGTTCATTGATTGGGGCATGGTCGCCTGTGGGGATATGATGTTGAACCCCCTTAATCCTCCCGAAGTCAAGTGGATGTTTACTGAACACCTGCGAGTATTCTTGAACCACCCGGTGTACACCCTGTTTTTGATGGGCAGAAGTGGTGTCTGTCCCAACATGGAGCTGTTGACACCAATCCTCCACCTGGGTTGCAGGGTCATTATCCTCCACTTCATCTGGTGAGGCTAAGGACTCCGCCTTGTGAATACAATTGTTATTTACAGCATGTAATTTGGCAACAGTGGCATAACGTGGCAATCTGACCTCATCTTCCCCACAGTTGAGAAGACGGACGGGCACCCTCCCATTGCGTACATCTACCACTCCTCTGGTGGTTAAGAGCGTGGGTCTGTGCTCGGAGCAAAGGGGTTCTACTACCGCCTGGTAGCTCTGTCCTCTAAGACCTATAGCAGCTCTACACCAGATGAGCATTTCACTCATTGGGGGGACGACAATGGGTGTGGGGTCCGTTACACGCACATTACCAATTTCACCTTCCGCTAACCTTACTTGCTGTTGGTACATCAGGACTCGGATCTCCTTCTGCAGCGCCCTCCTCTGTCCTGGTCTGGCAGTGTCAGTTGGAGCAAGAACAACCTCTCCCAAACAGTTACCAACAATGTTTGCTTCGGGGTGAGCTAGTTAAGCTCCTCTGCCCCCTATGTACTAACTTCTCCACTCGCCTTCTGCCTTCTCGGGCCCTCACTAGGCTATACACACTAACGGCAGCTTGCCGCGCTTCACCGATCTTATGGCGCCGGCACACCTAAGCTCACTATTCAGAGCTACAACTGAGTCTGGACTGTGCTCCACTGCAGGAACTCTCTCAACAGACTTGACTAGGCTGAGCTCAACTCTGTATTCAGGTCTGTACTTGCTGAACTCTCCAGAGGAACTGAACTGCCTGGCTCCACCTTCCCTTTTTATATCCCTAACGGGCTCCCTCTGCTGGTCTGAGGTGGAAGGTGGAGATGTGTGAATGTTTATGGGGGCCTCTTGTGGAGGATTCCATCAATGCACTCTTCCAGGATCTGTGATACCAAGCGCAGCTGGGCGTCACATAAGGACTCTGCACCCCTTGCTTAATCCACATCCAATATTGATCTTGTGTTTCTGGACACACTCATCACCTACGTCAGGCCTAGCTACCACAGGTGACTTGTTACAAGTCGGGGCGACGACTGACTTCCTGGCCTGACCCCTGTGGCTTTTGTATTTTTCTGCTGCAGATCACATGTCCCCTGCTAGCTCTGCTTTCCTCTCATTCAGCCTGCCTTCTGTCCTTTGGTTCCAATACCCTTTCAGGGTCCTACACCTATATTCCTGATCACTACATGGCAGCATCTGCCCACAAATACCTTACAGCTCATTTCTATTATATGAATCACTCACTCTCCTTACATTCCTCCTCTCTTTAAGCTCATCAGTACTTGGATGAGAAAGGTTACTTATGCTCTAGATGCTCCTTGGCGGTGGTCTCAGAGTCACCAATATCCAAACACACTCCTGTGTCTGCTGTATTACATACTGCCATATGAAATCATCTTCCGCATACCTCCTGGGTGAAACACCAGTGTTGGTACATTCAGATCTGTGAGGTCCCTCCTGACCTGTCTCTTCTGGGACACTGAGGCCCTGAAACACTCTTCCTGTGATTTTGACCTCTACCCTACCCTCTAAGCTAGCCCCGGTCATTCTCTCTTCATCAGACACACATATCGGTAGCATGTAAGGGTGCCGCACTCTCTCTGGTGCGACGTCTTCTCCTTTCGGGGTGTACTCTCCTTGTCACTCGATGAGGAACAGCCTCCGATGCGTAGTCCAATTTTCCCCAAGGGTGCTTCACTTGAACCAAAACTCGATTCCCCAGCTGTAATGGTGCCTCCTGCACAGGAGTTACTACAGGATGCCTTTTCCCCTGGGGCTTCTGTACAATCTTAAGTCTCAGTGTTTCTAACCGATGTTGGTGTTCCCACACCAAAGTTGTGGTGTTTATCTACGTACTATCTTCCTCTGGATCAAGCTCTAGCTCAGTAACCTTACGGCTGTTACGTCCAAACAGCAACGTGTAAGGCGTGTACCCTGTCGTAGCATGAACCCGGTTACTGTACACCCAGACCAGTTCTGGTACAAATTCAGGCCATTTCATTTTCCTGTGTCACGGTGTAGGGGAATGCTGGTGAGGAAATAGCAGATACGGGCTGGGTGAGCAGGGAAAACTAATCTGTCCCTAGACTGGGAACCCTGAATAGCCCTGACCCCAAAAGTATCTCTGATGGTGAGAAGGTTCGGGTCTCCACCCTAAGCCCTAACTCCTCCACAAGCCCTGCGCTAATTCCCCAAACCTCCCTCCGCAGAACAAAGGTACAGCGATCTCAAAGGAAAGGACTTCAGCAGCACAAACGAACAGCACTGCACAGCACGGCTTCCAGGTATAGAGTGAAACTCTATCAGCTGCACCACCTGGTGGAAGGCGAGGCTACTTAAAGGCTAAGGGGAGGAGACACACAGAAACTCACATCCACCAGGACATGGCAATAGAATTGGCATGAACCCATGCAGTACAAGAGGGAATTTCACAGTTTAAGTTACAGCGGCATCTAGAATAGACCGCAGACACACAGCGCTAGACAGCGTGTGACATCCTGTCATCTTCCTGTTGTCCTCCACAATTCTCAGAATGTAGATAAAGTTCTGTTGAAACGTTCACAGTCCCCATTTCTCTATGGGTGGTAGGGTGTAGTTCTGGAATTCTCAATGTTGTACAGTTGGTGCAATTCATCCATGACTTTTCCATGAAAACAGGCTCCCATCTCAGAGTGAATTCTTTTTGGACACCCGTATACGCAGATGAAGTCATGACAGATGGCACAGGCTGCTGACTCGGCTTTTTGATTCCCGGTGGGAGTCATGACTGCTAACTTATTAAAATGATCCATCATCACCAGACAGTACAGACAACCATTATCGGAGTGGCTGATCTTGAGATAGTCCACCATCAGCACTTCCAAAGGGAAAGAAAACCTCTTCACCTATATAGATGCTCTGTGTTTAGGGGGTTTAGTCATCTCACCCTGATGGGATTTCCGGTAATCTTCTTTCACCACTCGATTTACAATACAATACAGAAGCCGTTGTAGCCAGTGGAAAGTTCTCTCTGTTCTGAAATGGGTATCACTCTCATGGACTTCCTTCTTCACTATGGGCTTCATTCCTTGTGAAATCATTAGCAGATTACAATGAGGCAATCTGGGCTACCGCCTAGGGCCAAAGGCACCGGGGGTCCTTTGGCCATATTGTCCTCATTATAATGGTTTTTTTCACCACTGTCGGCAGTGGACATCTCCGGAGAGGGAGCTTTCCTAAAGCTCAGCTGCCAGCAACTCACAATGGTTTGCTGGCATCTACAAGGCTATGTGTGTATGTGATCTTAGGAATAACAGAAGCTTTGGTCCTCTCCTCCACTTTTGGCTGAGATTTAGAGGATTAATCGGAGACATAGAACCGCTGTTCTCCACTTTGGAATCCAACCCTTCAGATATATGGTATATGATGTATAGTATTGATATACCAAAAATATCAGTAATAATCAATTAAATTCTAAAAGACATTAATCAATTTAAAATTTGTATTTATTTAGTTTAATTAAATCTGGCATGGAAGGATGAAGACGTGTTCTTGGCGAAGCCTTCAACTTTAGCAGGTGTTTCTTGCTGGTCAGGATGCCACGAGTAGATGGTTCAAATCCTTCCATACAGGTACAGCATTGATGGTGGACATGCTGTAGTTTCTTCAGGGCGCTAGATGTGGGGGTTTTCTGTCCTCGAGATGTCTAAGGTGCCCTGGTGACAGCAGGCAAAAATGCAGCTTCCTCTGACAGTGCGAGCAGCCCTGGATAATCCACGCCGGCAGAATGATATCATCCGGCGGAAGATGGAACCTATGAGAAAAGATGTAAAACTAATGTAAGTAATGGGACTCCATATTAGAGGGTCCTACTGTGGTGTCACTGTGGGAGAACATTAGAGGAATCTCATCACACAGAGGGCAGGGATCATTGTCAGTCATCATACATGTGACAATCCCACCACTGACAGATAACATCTGCTCCACATGACTTCTTCTCACTGACATCATACAACAGGGAGATTATTGTCACACTTACCTCGCCTACTTTCCCCCTCTTCTACTTTCTCTGTTTTTTCTTGTCTTCTCAGTTTTAGAAAATATTTTCTTTTCTTCTGAACTGGAGATTCTAATCAAAAAGTCAGAAAAAAATATTAATTATAAACTTCTAAAATATTTTCTTTGTATCTATATAGAGTTATGCAATTGATTAATATGCACCTGTAGCATTTCTGTGTGCCGCCATGTGGTGACTCCCCAAGGAAATATGTCCCCTTATTATCATGACATACTTGCAGCAAGCCACTGTGTTATCATATAATCAGTTAGATTAAACTTCAGTGTAACTTTCAAGAGCACCCATCACCAGATCAAAAGTTTCTGAGATTCACTCTTATCTTATGTCTGCTGCTCCCCTGAGTATTCTGATATTTGTTTTGCTAAAATCCACCCTATGGTTTTTTCCATGAGGGTGTGGCTCACAATTTTATATTGCAGAGCAACCTAAAGACACGCCCCAGAGGATCCTGTGAGCACCGCCCTCTTGGAAAAGACCATAAACATTAGCACTAAATAAGACCCATAACTCAAAAAACTGAATACTCAGGGGAGCAACGGGAATAAAGTAAGTAATTTTTGAAGCCTTCATGTGCTGATTCACATTATAATTTTGGATTATAGGCTATAGTTGGATGGCCTATAAACCTGTACATACCTGACAATGAGGACGAGGATGACTCGTTGTTTTTAGCAGTGAAACACTGATTGTCTCCATTAGTTTTGGAAGAGGAAGACTCTTTCTGCCTGTTTGGTAGAAGAAAGACCAGTAAATTAAAAGTAAAAACAATAGAAAAAATGAAGAACACCTGTTTGTGAGGCCAATTAGGACAACATAGAGGGGATACCCTGCCCACGGCCTCAACTAGTAATATTGGCCTGTCATGAGCTGGAAATGAATGGCTGGTCACAATGATCAGCTGTTATTGCAGTGTTATCACAAGCCAGACGCACAGAGATCAGCAATCATGGGGTGGTGGATGCTGGATTTAGATTTGTGTTACTCGTGTCTTGTATTTGGTTCTGAACATACATCAAAACTAAATCTCATAATAATAATAATCTACTCACATGTCTGAGTGTTTTTCACTGTTCTCTTGGGAACACTGTGGAGGTGACATAGGCTCTACATTGGTCATCATCCCGGTATTGGTGATATTTAGCTAAAACACACAGAGAAAAATAAATTGATTTATTTTTAAGCATTTTTGTAATTATAGGTTTTAGACATACTATTAGCCACATACTTACTTTACAAAACCTTTGATAAGATGATACAAAGTTTTTTATTTCTGGCCAGTCATTGTCCTCTCTTGTGTCCGCCTCATCTGAATTCATGTGTCTGCTACAACGAGCTACAAAGTACAAGTGTTATCAGAGATAATTAGTATAAGACCCGGTCAGACATTCACCCTGTTATCACTAATAATGATGAGAACTTATCTTCACATAAAATGAAAGACAAGACACACAGCAGTTTTCTGCAGATGACGTCTCATTTTACTTACTGATAAAGTAGCGGGTGTCCTCATCTGACTTTAGCTCAGGAACGAACAGGGGCTTCTGACTTAGAAGGTTGTCAAAGTCTAAGTGATGCAGAAATGGATGCATTTTGATCTCATTTGCTCCTCCTGGAAAAGGAAGACAAGAAAGAATGTGATAGAGTCATTTTTAGAGAAACTGCTCCATATCGGTACAGTTTATGTTAACCTGAACTGAAGATGTAACAGCAGACATGAAGGAAATGTACTGAAAGTCACAGCATGAAAAATGGGGAATGGATAAGTAGGTAGATTACTGAACCTCATGGACACAACCATTTGTCTGGTCACAGACGTGTAATAAGTCATAATACTATTATAATATTACCTGTCCCAAGTCTATCTGCTGGATCTTTTCTGAGCAGCTGAGTGATGATGTCCCGAGCATCAGGTGGAGTAGAGTATTTATGATATGTCAAAATTAATTTATCTGTTATATAGAAACAAATATTACAGGAAATGAAACGTTTTCATTTATTTTTATAAAAAATATCCTTAATAAGGCTAGAAATTAAACCAGTAAACCAATGAAACCAAATAACAGTGACATCACAAGCATTCAGATTATTTTACTTACCCTCAAGGACACTGCGTAAAATATCTCTTTTTAAAGCCCCTTTAAATGGTGTACATCCATAAAGAAATTTATGTAGAGTGATCCCTACTGACCACCAATCAACGGGCCTTCCATAGCCTTTCCTTTGGATAATTTCTGGGGCCATGTAACTAGGGGTGCCAAAAGTCTGGAAACCAACAGAAGAATGAGATGATAATCAATAAATATAATTGCGTCAAATAACATCAGTGCAAACGTTTTATAGAGAAATTGTCAGAGAAAGAGATGAAATCTGTAAAGTACAAGACCTTGTAAGTAAAGCCTACCTCTTCATCAAGGAACTCGCTGGTGATGTCCTCAGTTGAAGCCTTGTAGATATCTGAGCTTGGTCTCATGAGGCCGAGTTTTGAAACCCCAAAATCGGTGACCTTAATATGTCCTGTTGATGATATCAGGAGGCTGTGAAAGAAAGAAATGGTGTCAGACCCAAGTAATTACCCATAGACTGCATAAAAACTATAATTTTTTTTCCCCTTTATTATACTACTGGGGTCACTTACTTGCCAGGCTTCAGGTCTCTGTGCACCACACCATAACTGTGCAGGTATTCCACAGCAAGTACCGTTTCCGCAATGTACATACGGGCCAGGGGGACTGGTAAAGGACCCCTGCGCTTTATAAGACTGGCACAGTCTCCTCCTATCGGAGAAAGCAAATATGAGAGGTGAGGGTTTGTTTCAATGTAAATTACACATGATGAGGGTGAATATGAAATAAGTGGAAATATTGGGACAAGATGGCCTATATAGAGATATACTGTGTAATGTAGAGCGTATACTGTATACTATATGTTGCCATCCATGTGGGCACATTATGGTCATATATAGGTGCTAGGACTAAACAGACGTGGGCTGGATATAGATACAATGGATGTGTCCTACCTGGTACATACTCCATGACCATACACAGATGAAGTTTAGTAGGGAAAGAGCAGAACATGGAGGCCACAAAGGGACAATCAGCGAATGCTGAGATGTCCCTCTCCAGAAAGGCCAATTCAAGTCTCTTTGGCTTTTTCAGGTTCTCCTTGTCCATTGTCTTCATAGCACAAATCTGGTTTGTGTCTTTATGGCGCACTAAGTGGACGGCCCTGGAGAGGAAGAAAATCCATGATTTATTACAAATTCTTATTAACAGTCCATCTATAGACCTCATCAAATGATCTCCTGTACTAATGGTTAATACTAGATGTGAGGCCATCACTATAAATCCATGTCTAGAAATGCATAAAATAATACTCCATAAATGATTATCAATGGAGGGTCCACATCCACGTCACATCCTAACTGACCTGACAGATAGATGTGGACAGTGATGTGGTCTCCTAATTTCTCTATGGGAATATTACATGGGCAGGACACCGAGGCATCATCATAAGGAGCCCTGGGAAATAAATATTATACCAAAGTAAAGCTCACCCAAAGGCTCCACTGCTGATCAGTTTGATCTGTTTATAGTCGCTCTTACAAGGATTTCTCTCTGGGTTCAATGATCCAATCAAGGCCTAAAAAGGAATAAGAAATGACATTAAGACAGAAAATGCAGGAGAATAAAAGCTCAAGATGCAGGAACGTCTCCCTTCTATATTATGTCCCCACTGATTACACTGTAGAGAACGTAATACAAGCCGGACCCACCACAGACCCCATTATATTATAAAGGGAAATCCCCCATACACATAAATCAATACTGCAGGGAAGGATAAGGGACATCACACAGAGGGGGCAGGAAGAATAACGCCATTATCACACATAATATGTCTGATCTACATGACGAACAGTGATATCCCATTGTCATATGGGATATAATATGGGATGTATAATTCACACCCGTCATCTAATGATATACAGACGTCCCTCTGATACTTACACTGGCAGATTCCTGGATGATTTCTGGTGTCTCACATATTCCACCATCAGTATTTGCCGGCACAGTTATTCCTAAAATAATGAAGAAACGTTATTTATTAAATGTCTATATCAGCACTTAATAACCAAAAGAAAAGGAAGTAAAAAAGTCAAATATCAAAAAACATAACAAATTGTATTGATTAAACAGAACAATTCATGATAAAAAAAATAATAAGAGAATGTCAGACACAGAGAACGCTCTCTCTTTCAAACCAAGAACAACTGATCAAAATCACTTCAAAACCTATTCATAATGGTATTCATACAAGTTTGTGTCTGTTTAGAATGTAGAAGATATAGGAACAATCTGTAGTCCTCAAAATTAATAAGACAAATAAAAAAGAGAATCCTGCACAGTCTGGGAGGGTGGGAAGCAAGACCTCGACATGTGTTTCGCATAGGCTTCTTCCAAGGGGTATTGAAGAAGTTTTGCGTAGGCTTCTTCCAGCGGGTGTGTAAGAAGCCTACATGAAACGCGCATCAGGGGCTCACTCCCCACCCTCCCAGACCATGCAGGTTTCTCCTATTTATTTGTTTATTTATTTATACAGAGGATGAAGAATAAATCAACATATTCTTTGCCGTTCTCAATAACAAAATATTTGAATGTAAAATATTAGATGATCGTCTTACCTTCTATCAGATCGGAGTTTGGCCCTGGCTGACTATTATCAGGGTCAGCAACATTTAGATTTTGCCCCTCTGCGGAGTCGCCTTTTGATGTTTCCTGATGGATATAAGATATACAATTAATATAACATTTCTCAAACACTAGATTACCATATATATAAAGCAGGAAGGATTAAACCTGGATTTACTTGACAAGTTCAGTATTGGACGGACAATTCACGGCCGCTCTATCAAGTAAATTTACATTAATATTTAAGCGACTTGTATCTACAACTGTTCTCTAATAACTTCTATCAGAACTGCAGCATTTACAAGGAGGAAGATTGTGATGATCGAGTGGGACAGAGGTAGAAATACAAGCTCCGCACCGCTGAGTACAGACTGTCACCACAGAGGATGGAGCCGCAGAGACAGGCTGCCATAAAATATCCTGTGTCTGCCTGGAGCGGAGAGAGGAAGGCCTCTACCATCATAAATCTGACCTTCTGCTATATGACTGGTAATCTGGAGAAGATCAGACAACAAGGACATGAGATGTAGAAGATGACAGATCCTTACCAGGCGCTCCAGTGAGTAGGCCGGATACTCCAGTACAAGCAGGACATTTTGGGCCAGCTGTTTGAAAAAGGCCAATTCTCCACTTTGGGATTTTTCTTCAGCCTATAAAGATGAAAATAAACAAGAAATGAAAATAATCAATAAAATTCATAAACATATATGGTATTGCCACGTTTGTTAAAGTCTGATCTGTTAAGATAGGTGTTTATTAATTGTGTTAATTAATTCCCTAACACCGAGAAAAAAAATCAAAACGCTAGATTTACAGGTTTTTTTGCTCACCTCACTTCACTAAAAAAATGTAATAATAAGTAATTAAAGCACCGTATGTACACAAAAATGATATCAATAAAAACCTGAGTTCACTGCGCAAAAAAAGGCTTTACTTAGTTATATCAACAGAAAAATTACAATGTTATGGGTCTCTGAATATAGTGACACAAAGAACCATTTCATCTCAATTGGAATTTTTTTCACCTTGTTTCAATACAATGTATGGTAAATAGGATGGAGCCATTGAAAGCTGCAATTCATCCCAAAAAAACAAGCCCTCACATGTCTATGCCAATGGAGAAATAACAAAGTTATGGCTCTTGAAAGAAAGTGAGGAAAAAATGAGAGCAGAAAAATGAAAAATTCTGTGGTCCATAAAGGGTTAACCAATCCTATTCCCTCCTCCCCCCGCATCCAGGACCTTCCCACCCCTAATTCAACTAACCCTTTAGATCCCACCCTCTCCTTTGTCATGTAGCCTGATTGCCCTGTTTTGACTCCAGGCTATTCTTATCTGGGTATTTGGCACAGGTTAAACTTAAACTTGTATTCCATTATTATTTTCCATTATTATTATATATAATTTGTGCAGATTGTCTGCTACTTACCTGGTGTACTAATGTCCAGATGTTCTGCTGTAAATGCTCAAGATATTCTGAGCTTATACAACCTTGGTGGTATTTGGTCAGGCAATCTCTCACAAGCTCCATAACCAGCCGGTAAGTGAAGCTGAGGACGCCATCGGGTAGTGGTAGCACAAAGTCAGGGTCATAGGTGGTAAGAATCCCCTGGATTAGTGCTAACACCTGAAGTCTGTCTGGAGGAATTCCAGACATTTCAAGTAATCCAAGCGCGGTTAGTATATGACTAGCTATATGGCTTATCACACCAACAGCAATGACACCGGAATGTCAAAGTGACAACAGGAGTGTAAACACTTGTAGAAGTAGTGATGGTTAATTGTGATGTCATAATGGAATCTTGTGTTCTAATCTTAAAGGGGCATCTTACCTTATAAGGAAGTTGCCTTGCAACCCTTAAGTATGGAAAAATATAGGCTCAGCATCAGTATCTGTTATACACAATAAAAATTATAGCGTTTTGTATCAATAAGAAATTCCGATTCCAGTATCTGTTATACACAATAAAAATTATAGCGTTTTGTATCAATAAGAAATTCCGATTCCAGCGCTAACAGAAATATCTTTCTGTGGGAACAGGGCATGTGGGGCTGGGGCTGCATCCAACCCTGGCATATGAAGCACGCTGGCCCATGTTGCTCTGCCACAACCACTTCCAAAGATGGGGGTCTTTATTACAAATATGACCCTGCCTACCAATGGAGAAAATCAAAATTTACTACTCCCAATAATTCCAGTTTTTAAAGTTGGCAAAATAGGTCTCTTTATAATATTAATAGTAACCTCTTGACCCTCCTTATAATAATAATAGCGCCCATCTGGTTCTCCTGATAATATTAAAGGGAATCTGACAGTGGCATCAACCCTCATAAGCCATCTATATGGGCATTTAGGTCATAGAACGTTGAAGAAACCGATACCTTGATATCTGCCATCTGATGTCTTATTCCACAGAAATCCACATTTTCTTTTATATGTAAATGAGCTGTTATGATCTATGGGCCGGACATAGATCTCCCTGAGAATCTGCATCCAGAGATTATTTTCAATGGAACAGGTAGTTATCAGTGGGAGACATGTACATCAGGAGAGTAGACGGTCAGTCATTACATGTGTCACACTGGAAATGACTCTTTTCATTGATAATAAGCCCTGGATGCAGATTCTCAGGGAGATCTATGTCCGGCCCATAGATCTTAACAGCTCATTTACATATTAAGAAAAAAAGTAAATTTCTCTGGATTAAGACATTCATCAAATAGTGGCTATCAAGGCATCACTCTATTCAACTTTCTCTGACCTGCATCTTTATGTAGACGGCTTATGAGGGTTGATCTTACTGACAGTTTCCCTTTAATAGTGTGGCTCGGACCTCCTTATAATAATAGTGCCCCTTATGGGCCTCCTTATAATAATGATAATAATGGTGACTACCTGTTCTTTTTTATTAAATTAAAAATAATAATGCTCCGTCAGGCCTCTTTATAATAGTAATATTAATGATAAAAATATTAATGACCCCACACGGTTTAGGGAAAGTGTCACTGAATGCAGAAGCCGGGTCTAAGCTCCTAATAAACACTACCCACCTCCTGCCCTGCTGTGTTATCACAGGCTTTATTCCCCTTCAAGCCTAAGCAGCAGAATGCCGGTATCTCCTCTTACTGCTCCATTTCACCTGCTGTCAGTAATGCAAAGTGCCTGGGCCCTGTTTTAAAGCCTCTTGCTAACCCCCTCCCACCATGTATCTAGTGGTAGACCCCATATTAATATAAACCCCCTACATACCTTGAGCTGCCCCTCTCCAGCTGTCTTTTCTGGAGCTGATCCCAGCAGGTATGGCTGACAAGAGGCTGCAGCTGGAGGCCTTGTGCTTCAAGCAGCATTGTGGGGAGGAAGGATAGCTGTCCTGACTTCTGGCAAGGCTTGCAAGTCTCCTTCACGGCTGGACTGGGCATCTGGCAATTCTGTCAAATTCTGGCTTGGCCGGTCTGGCAGTGGGCTGCATCGATCCGCAACACTATTAACTGTTAACAATTATAGTGAAGCAGATAGCCATCAGCTCCCTGCTCTGCCACTTAACTAAGGCAAGCCACAGATTGCTTCCGGCCACAGGCAGGGACTGCAAGGGATCGGTACCACGTAATGGACGTCAGGCAATGAGATGACATCAGAGACTGTAGTGAGGAGGAGCACATCACCACTCGGCATGGGAGTGTCGTGAGGAAAATATGAGTTTATTTCTATTTTTTTGCAGTCACTGCAGGGTACTAATATTATTACAAGATAAGATACCTAGGGGGGCACTAATGTCTCATAAAGAGGCCAAGGAGGGTGACATTGTTATTACAGGTTGTCCCATGGGGCTCTTTTATTATCACTATGGAGGAGGCCTAGAGGGGCTCTGTTATTATTATAAGGAAGCCCGGGGATATTAATATTATTGTAAGAAATCCCGGGGCGCTATAAATATTATAAGGAAGCCCAGGGTCCATTATTATTATTATTATTATTATTTTAAGCAGGCCCAGGGGGTCTCTATTATTATTGGGGCAATATTATTGTAAGAAGCCCTGAGTGCACCATTATTATTAGGTACAGATGGGGGCATTATTACTCTGTAGTGGCACAGAGGGGACACTGTTACTGTGTGGGATACAAAAGCAGGAAGCTCTTTCTATGCAGGGTACAGAGGGGGCATTATTACTACGACAGGGGTGGGCAATTAATTTTCCAGAGAGGAAACAAGAGAGACTGTGACTGTTGTGGAGGGTCAAACCAATAGGCTGAATTTAATTCTGCTCATCATTAATATTACCAAAAATAATTACAATTATTATTTTATAATAATAGTATCACTTAATATTAAGTAGAATTAAGTATGCTGACATCCCCCTATATACCGTACGAGCCCGCAAACAGCCTCCAATATACAGTATGAGCCCCTACACAGCCCCTTACATACAGTATGAGCCCCCAAATAGCCCCTCTATATACAGTGAGCCCCCACATAGCCTCTCTGTATATAATATGAGCCCTCACATAGCCTCCTATATATAGTATGAGCCTTCACATATTTCCTATATACAGTATTTGCCCCATAAACAGTATTAGCCCCCCATAGCCCCTCTATATGCAGTGTGAACCTCACATGGCCTCCTATATACAGTATGAGCCCTCACAAAGTTTCATAGTTTTAAAGTTGAAGATAGACTTAACACCATCAAGTTCAACCTATAGTCTAAAATGTTGATCCAGAGGAAGGCAAAAAACCCATGGGGCAGAGATTAATAGCTCCATATTAGGGGAAAAATTCCTTTACGATTCCATAAGACAATCAGACTAGCTCCCTGGATCAACGCCCCATCACAGAATCTAGTGCCCATATCATGTAATGTTATATTTCTGGAAATTGCAGTTGGAACCAGCTCAACACACCGGAGTAATTAAAAATTTGCAAACTCTTTATTGAAAATCCTTTAAAAATGAAATTGATAAAAAATTGGGCATCTTAGACAACAAAGAGGGGTGTAACAGGAATCAATCCATACGCGTTTCTAGCTACATGGCTCTTAAACACAGTGTTCAAGAGCCATGTAGCTCGAAATGTGTATGGATTGATTCCTGTTACACACACCACCCCTCTTTATTGCTTTGTTGTCTGAGATGCCCAATTTATTATCAATTTCATTTTTAAAGGATTTCCAATAAAGATTTTGTGAATTTTTAATTACTCCGGTGTGTTGATCTGGTTCCAACTCCAATTTCCTCAACTACCTCCAGCGCTGTGCAGCAGCGGGGACGCCGTGCTCCTCCCGGACTGGAACAGCATCTCAGGGGTGAGCTGAATTTTTTCTTATTTAATGTTATATTTCTCAAGAAAAGCATCCAGACTCTTCTTCAATTTTTGTAGTGAATCACTCATTACAAACATCATCTGGCAGAGAGTTCCACAGTCTCACTGCTCTTACAGTAAAGAATCCGCGTCTGTGGTAATGATTAAACCTTCTTTCCTCTAGACGTAGAGGATCCCCTTTTGTCCCCATCGCAGGCCTAAGTAAAAAAGCTCATTATACACATCTCTGTATTGTCCCCTCATATATTTGTACATTGCAGCAGGATCGCCCCTAAGCCTTCGTTTTTCCAAACCGAAAAACCCCAAGTTTGATAATCTGTCTTGGTATTGCAGTCCACCCATTCCCTTAATAACCTTGGTTGTTCTTCTCTGTACTCACTCTAGTTCAGTTATGTCCTTCTTATACACTGGAGACCAAAATTGTACAGAGTATTCTAAGTGGGGTAGCAATGGTGACTTGTATGGTGGCAAAACCAATGTTCTTGCCATGAGTGTCTATGCCTCTTTTAATGCATCCCATCATTTTCTTTGCCTTGACAGCAGCTGCCTGACACTGGTCACTAAAGTGAAGTTTGCCGTCCACCCATACACCCAAGTCTTACTCAGTGACTGTTTTACCCAGTGTTTTACGATTTAGTTCATAATTATTTATTTTATTTCCTCTGCTCAAGTGGAAAGTGGTGACTACCTGTTCTTTTTTATTAAATTAAAAATAATAATGCTCCGTCAGGCCTCTTTATAATAGTAATATTAATGATAAAAATATTAGATGACCCCACACGGTTTAGGGAAAGTGTCACTGAATGCAGAAGCCGGGTCTAAGCTCCTAATAAACACTACCCACCTCCTGCCCTGCTGTGTTATTACAGGCTTTATTCCCCTTCAAGCCTAAGCAGCAGAATGCCGGTATCTCCTCTTCCTGCTCCATTTCACCTGCTGTCAGTAATGCAAAGTACCTGGGCCCTGTTTTAAAGCCTCTTGTTAACCCCCTCCCACCATGTATCTATAGCATCGGCGTCTCTGCCCCCTGCTGGCGTAGCGTACATGTACATACCGTATCATACGTGTACGTTACGGTAAGCTCGGACCAATGAGAGGAAGCATCCGGCGCTCAATCAGAGGAAGTATCCGGCACCCAATCAGAGGGACAGCTGTAACATCACGTGCCAACGTTAGCTGCTGGTCTGAGATTGGCTGGCGGCTGCTTCCTGTGATTGGGCAGAGCTTACAGTAATGTACGGGACGCTACATGTAGGGTACAGCAGCGGAGAGAGACCGGCGGTCGGGCGGAATCCAGCGTGGAGCCACAGAGCACCGATGAGTGTGTGTGTTCTGGCGGGTCTGGCAGTGGCATGGGGTTATTTGGTGGTGGCAGCGTGTTTGGTGGATCCAGCGGCGACCCCAGGAGCGGCTCTGATAACGGCGGCGTCTCTAGCGGTGTGTCCGGCTGTGCTTGGAGCAGCGTTTGCAGTGGCGGGTGCAGCCAGGGTGTCCTGTGCCATCTTGGGACACTCATGTGCTTCCTGCCGGGCACGGCCGCGGTGCCTTATGGGATTCGTTCACTTCGCAAACTGCCAATTATGTAAGTACATAGCCTCCCATTGCTTAGTGTTCTTGATTGTCTTTGTGGGCACACTCTCCTCCGTAGTGTAAAAACAAGGCAGCAGCGCAAGTGCGAATGCTCGCTGGGTTATGTCATCATCTTTGCCAGTGATGGTGCATCGGAGACCAGTGCTGTGGAGTCAAAGTCGGAGTCGTGGAGCCTAAGTCGGTGCCAATTTTGGTGGAGTCGGTATAAAAAGGACTGACTCAGACTCCAAAAATATATAATAAATTGGGTACGGTAGTGCAATGCAATATTTGCAAATTATTATGTTCTACATATCTTGATTATTATAGCAATGATTAAAAGGCTTATGTTCACATGATGCTACAATAAATGTATCACCTAAACATCAGCAATGTACGAAGGAGTCAGAGTCATGGAGTCGGAGTCAGGGAAATTGAGGAGTCAGTGGTTTGGCTTACCGACTCCACAGCCCTGGAGACAGCCAGGCAAGTGTCGCTGCTGCAGTTGTGTGTGCCTTTCCCAGAATTTCGCACAGTATCCTAGATGCCAAATTGCAGCATCTGTATCCAGGATCGTGCATCTACCTAATAATGCATGTTGCAGCAGCCTCCAAGATGCATTATCAGTAGGAATAGATATATTCAGATGCTGAATATGGACAAATATTTTCAATTAACACTACCCCACCACTATACTGGAGAAGCAAACAAAACCATCTCAAACTTTTATTTAAAACATTTTATTTACTGGAAAAAGTAATGAGGCAGAGGGCAAAAACATTTAATACAAAAAAAAATAAATTCATATATGTACTCTTAAAAACAAAGGAAAGAAATTCTGCATTAATGAGCCTTGTCATTTATTCATAACTCTGTCAATCTTGCACCAATGCCATCCAGACATGACATCCACATTTGGAAATCTCAATCCCCTTTTTTTGCCAAGAAACATCTAAAGGAGTTATTCAAGTCTCCAACGCTTGGTTACCTAAATAGAAAAAAAAAAATAATATAATATATATATATATTAGATGGTGGCCCGCTTCTAACGCATCGGGTATTCTAGAATATATATGTAGGCTGCTGGGGTGTATATAGAGGCTGCTGGAGTATATATAGAGGCGGCTGCTGCTAGGCTGTATATAGAGGCTGCTGGGGTGTACAGTCATGGCCAAAAGTTTTGAGAATGACACCAAAATTATATTTTCACATGATCTGCTGGCCTCTGGTTTTTATTAGTGTTTGTCTGATGTTTATATCACATACAGAAATATAATTGCAATCATATTATGAGTATCAATAGGTTATATTGACAGTTAGAATGAGTTAATGCAGCAAGTCAATATTTGCAGTGCTGCCCCTTCTTCTTCAAGACGTCTGTAATTCTCCCTGGCATGCTCTCAATCAACTTTTGGACCAAATCCTGACTGATAGCAGTCCATTCTTGCATAATCAATGCTTGCATTTTGCCAGAATTTGTTGGTTTTTGTTTGTCCACCCGTCTCTTGATGATTGACCACAAGTTCTCAATGGGATTAAGATCTGGGGAGTTTCCAGGCCATGGACCCAAAATCTCTATGTTTTGTTCCATGAGCCATTTAGTTATCACCTTTGCTTTATGGCAAGGTGCTCCGTCATGCTGCAAAAGGCATTGTTGGGCGCCAAACTGCTCTTGGACGGTTGGGAGAAGTTGCTCTTGGAGGACATTCTGGTACCATTCTTTAGTCATGGCTGTGTTTTTAGGCAAGACTGTGAGTGAGCCGATTCCCTTGGCTGAGAAGCAACCCCACACATGAATGGTTTCAGGATGCTTTACAGTTGGCATGAGACAAGACTGGTGGTAGCGCTCACCTCTTCTTCTCCGAATAAGCTGTTTTCTAGATGTCCCAAACAATCGAAAAGGGGATTCATCAGAGAAAATGACTTTGCCCCAGTCCTCAACAGTCCACTCCCTGTACCTTTTGCAGAATATCAGTCGGTCCCTGATGTTTTTTCTGGAGAGAAGTGGCTTCTTTGCTGCCCTCCTTGAAACCAGCCCTTGCTCAAAGAGTCTCCGCCTCACAGTGCGTGCAGAAGCACTCACACCAGCCTGCTGCCATTCCTGAGCAAGCTCGGCACTGCTGGTAGTCCGATCCCGCAGCTGAAACAGTTTTAAGATACGGTCCTGGCGCTTGCTGGTCTTTCTTGGGCGCCCTGGAGCCTTTTTGACAACAATGGAAGCTCTCTCCTTGAAGTTCTTGATGATGCGATAGATTGTTGACTGAGGTGCAATCTTTGTAGCTGCGATACTCTTCCCTGTTAGGCCATTTTTGTGCAGTGCAATGATGGCTGCACGTGTTTCTTTAGAGATAACCATGGTTAACTGAAGAGAAACAATGATACCAAGAACCAGCCTCCTTTTAAAGTGTCCAGTGATGTCATTCTTACTTAATCATGACTGATTGATCGCCAGCCCTGTCCTCATCAATACCCACACCTGTGTTAATGGATCAATCACTAAAACGTAGTTAGCTGCTCCTTTTAAGGCAGGACTGCAATGATGTTGAAATGTGTTTTGGGGGTTAAAGTTCATTTTCTGGGCAAATATTGACTTTGCAAGTACAGTAATTGCTGTTAAGCTGATCACTCTTTGACATTCAGGAGTATATGCAAATTGCCATTACAAAAAATGAAGCAGTAAACTTTGGAAAAATTACTATTTGTCTCATTCTCAATACTTTTGGCCATGACTGTATATAGCGGCTGCTGGGCTGTATATAGAGGCTGCTGCTGGGGTGTACTGACCAGAAAATGTGACTGCCTCAGCCAATCACAGGCCATAGTTAACCGGATTTACCCAAAGTCCATTTTCCCTAATATGGGTAAATCCAGTTAATTTGTAGCATATAGCACAGTGGGTAACCGAAGTCCATTTTTCCCTAATCTGGTGAACAACTGCAGTATATGATACTACTTAACCGTTTTTACTCAAAATGAATGGACTTTGTCGTTTTTTAGACCCTGGGTCACTGCCCCCCGTGCTGGATCTGCCCCCGTAGTGTTCGCTTTCTACCCTCCATCCCACGTGCTGGCTCTTATGCAGCGGGTGAGAGCGGGCAGAGTAGGCGTGAGTGGGTAGAGCAGAGTGAGGGTAGTAGCAGAGAGCGGGACAGCGGGGGGACAGTGGGAGACAGGAGAACAGAAAGGGGGACAGTAGAGCACAATGGGGTCAGTGGAACACAGCGGCGGAGAGCAAAGAAGGGGTCAGTGGAGCATAGCAAGCAAAGCAGGGTACAGCGGAGTACAGCAGGGGACATTAGAGCAGAGAAGGGGTCAGCGGAGCAGAGTGGGGGACAGCAAAACAGAGAAGGGTTCAGCAGAGCTCAGCGGGGGTTAGCAGAGAAGGGTCAGTGGAGCACAGCGGGGGACTGCAGAGCAGAGAAGGGGTAAGCAGAGCATAATGGGAGACAGCAGAGCACAGTGGGGGACAGCAGAGTAGAGAAGGGGTCAGTGGAGCACAGCGGGGAAAAAGCGGAGCAGAGAAGGGTCAGTGGAGCACAGCGGGGGACAGCGGAGCAGAAAAGGGGTCAGCGGAGCATAGCTGGGGACAGCGCAGCACAGTGGGGGATAGCGAAGCAGAGAAGGGTCAGTGGAGCACAGTAGGAACAGAGAAGGTCAGTAGAGCAGAGAAGGGGTGTGTGTGTGTGTGTGTATATACACATGCGGTGTGTGTATATGTGTTCCCTCGCCCGACATCGCCGCAGCGCTGCCTGCACCCACCTCCGTGTAGCCACAGCCTCTAGGAAAGACCGCGGCTTGCGGCCTGTGCACGGAGGTGGCTGCAGGCAGCGCAGTGGCGATGTCGGGCGAAGGGGAATGGGGGAAGGGTCCCAGCGACGGCGGGTCCAGGCGGCGGGTGGGTTCCACTTCCGGTGAGCGTGGTTCAATTCTCGCGGCAACTCGCGGCTGGACTGCGCCTGTCCCTGATTGGTTCTGGCCAGCCGGGATTGGTTCAGCAACGCGGGATTTCGGTTACGGAAGTGGAACCACAAGGCAATTATATAGTGAACACACATTTCACATACAGTGACAGAACTACCCAACTCTGAGACCTTATTGTTCCCACACAGCCTGTCCTTGGGTGGCTCCGTCTGAGATAAGGTGTTATATTCAGCTAGGATGCATTTTAAAAAGATTTCTCTCTCCAGTCAGGGTGATGAAGGACTGTATCCCTTATCTGCATTATACACCACAGGGAACCCTGGTTTTACAGATTTCTGCTGCCTTCACCATAGCCCATAGGAGACATAATATATTACCTTATTGTATGATTAGACACTAACATGTCCCTGTGGACATTACAGCTGTGTTAAAAAAACAAACAAAAAAATGAGATAAGGCGACACTCTCACCCTTCCTGGGGATGGATGGCACAGTGAGCACCATTTATGGCCTCCCTCCAGGCAGGAGCAGAACCTGCAGGGGGTGCGAGTATAGGAGCAGTGAAAAAAGAAAAAAAACATCACATGGACTGTGAATGCCAGTTTGAAAAAAGAAATATGAAGCATTTCCCACCTTTGGTCCCTAGAGGGAGGGCTTACAATGTTTCTAGTTTGAAAGAAAAAAAAATGTGATGCTTCTCCCCTTTTGGTCTTTAGAGGGGGGCTTGCAATGTTAAAAATTTATAGCACACCCCCTGTAACTGATGAACTATAAATTCAGTGGCCTGAACACAGAGCATTGTCAGAAGGTTCCGGTAAATCCAGGTAACTGCTAGCATAGTGCACAGCAAGGCAATCTGATAAACCACTATCCACTAGAGAATGAAATCCACCCAATGTACAGAGTCACTGCTGCCCCAAGAAAGATTGAAGAAAACAACCAGCGTCTATTTGTTGTTTTAGGAAATAGGCTGTGAGACTTTTTTTTTTTTTTTTTTTACAGGCTAGGTTTTATTTTTACATGGTGTTTTTTAATACAGATCCCATGGTGTTGTGGATCCGCCGGCTGCTGGGCGTAAGTATGTACCTTACCTACCAGTGTCTTACATCTGCCAATATGTATAACATTTTTTATTCACTTCTGGGTGTCTATGGGTAAATTACCTTACTTGATGCAATACGCAGTCACACTGTGACAGTGATACCACATGGAACGGTGTGAAGTCTACCATTTTGTCATGTCTGCAGCTTTTTGAGCGCTTTATGAATGTGTAAGGCCGTATTCCCTTTGACAGTAGTTGCACGGTGCCTCACCAGTCTTATACTGCTTTTTTTAGAACATATACCACGAGGACATACCTGACCTGCCCAGTTTGCTCTAAAGTATCAGAGCGACTGGACAAACATCTACACGGAGTGTGCATGACCCAGAATTCTGCCGAGGAGAGGAAAGCCGCTACTGCTGATGCAAGGGCCAGAGTTAGAAAATCACATCCAAAGGGACAAGCATAGACGAGGAGGACATTATGTCTCTTCAAACATTGGCCAACGTAATCCCTTTCCTTGAGGATAGAGGGTTCCTCATAGTCCGGAAGCCAACTGCGGCCAGGTAGGCTCCACTTTTTCCTATCAATCTTTTGGCTATATCACATGACTTTGTATGTTTAATATTATTAGTGTTGAATGATCTGATCGGCCCAACTTCAGGATGGATCAGGCGCTTTTTTGGCTGACTGGGTTTAAGGTTAGGGCCGATCACCGATTGTCGGTCAGATTGGGTCGATGCTTTTGACCCCATCTAACCCAGGATGGCTCATCACCATTTGATATGCATGTCCGTTAATCAGGTGGCTTTTTATAAATTTACAGTACTGTCCAATGTGAGGAGCAGACTGCAGGTGCACAGCAGCACTGCCCCTGCGGTGGAATATGAAGTGGTCCAGGAGAGCGAGATGTCCGAGAGTGTGTAAGTGTCTGCCAGTCAGCCAGTCTGTGTCAGTCAGTCTGCGTCAGTCAGTCTGTCTGTCTGTCTAACTCACACATAATGCTTTCTTTCCTCGCAGTGCCAGTGCCGTGCATCCCTCTGCTCAGTCAACTCAAGAATCTCCTTCAAGAGAAGAAGACTACCAGAGATCGCCTGTACAGTGAGTTTATTGCTTAGTCTTTTCATTAGGATACACCCAGCATTCAGTTATCCAGTGAACCACTGCACCATATGCTACTACTTAACCGGAATTACTCAAAATGAAGGGACTTTGTCGTTTTTTAGACCCAGGGTCACTCCCACTGTCAGAGGTGCGGGCATTCAGGTGTCTGATGCCCGTCCCAGCTGGCCAGGGGAGATACCACCACCAGCAGCCGCGTCCCAGCTGGCCAGGGGGGGGGACACCACCACCAGCAGCCGCGTCCCAGCTGGCCAGGGGAGATACCACCACCAGCAGCCGCGTCCCAGCTGGCCAGGGGGGACACCACCACCAGCAGCCGCGTCCCAGCTGGCCGGGGGGGAAACCACCACCAGCAGCCGCGTCCCAGTTGGCCATGGGGTGACACCACCACCAGCAGCCGCGTCCCAGCTGGCCAGGGGGGGGGGACACCACCACCAGCAGCCGAGTCCCAGCTGGCCAGTGGGGGACACCACCACCAGCAGCCACGTCCCAGCTGGCCAGGGGGGGACACCACCACCAGCAGCCGCGTCCCAGCTGGCCAGGGGGGGACACCACCACCAGCAGCCGCGTCCCAGCTGGCCAGGGGGGGGGACACCACCACCAGCAGCCGAGTCCCAGCTGGCCAGTGGGGGACACCACCACCAGCAGCCACGTCCCAGCTGGCCAGGGGGGACACCACCACCAGCAGCCGCGTCCCAGCTGGCCAGGGGGGGGGGAACCACCACCAGCAGCCGCATCCCAGCTGGCCAGGGGGGGAAACCACCACCAGCAGCCGCGTCCCAGCTGGCCAGGGGGGGGAAACCACCACCAGCAGCCGCATCCCAGCTTGCCAGGGGGGGACACCACCACCAGCAGCCGCATCCCAGCTGGCCAGGGGGGGGACACCACCACCAGCAGCCGCATCCCAGCTGGCCAGGGGGGGGGAAACCACCACCAGCAGCCGCGTCCCAGCTGGCCAGGGGGGGACACCACCACAAGCAGCCGCGTCCCAGCTGGCCAGGGGGGAGACGGCCTTTGCTGGCTCACGCCATACACACATATACATATATACTCAAACCAAGGAAGAAGAGGATAGCCGGGTTGCGTTATCATGGAGGCTGGAGAGCCGCGTCTCCACAATGCTTCATTATCTAACTGAAGAAAAAAAAAAAAGGGAAATTAATTTGCAATAATATAAATAAATATATAATATATTATGATACAATATATAATATATATATATAAGACCACCAGCAGCCGCGTCCCAGCTGGCCAGGGGGGACACCACCACCAGCAGCCGCGTCCCAGCTGGCCAGGGGGGGGGGGGGGGGGGACACCACCACCAGCAGCCGCGTCCCAGCTGGCCAGTTGGGACATACACATAAAGAAACACACATACACAGGGAGCAAGGCACACAGGAGGAAGACAGCACACAAGGGGGAAGAGCTCCTATCGGAACGTCACCCCCCTCCCGATGCGATAGCATCGGGCTTCCAACTAGTATAATATATATATATATATATAGAGGTTTTTAAATTTGGCGCCAATATAGCTGATTGGTCGCTGCCGACGGCCGCGGCGCTGCTTGTGCGGGTACTTCCGCTGCGAGCAGCTGGGAGATGACCGGCTGCTCGCAGCAGAAGCATCCCGAATGGTGGCGCCGCTGCCCGGTCCTCCCTTCACTCTTACAGTCGGGAGATCAGCAGTCCTAGCCGCTGATCTCCCAACGGCAGCCGCATGAAGGTCAGCGGCGCCGCCGGTCGGGGTAGTTCTGCTGCGATCAGCCGGTCATCTCCCGGCTGCATAGCCGCTGACCTCCGTGCGGCAGATGAGCCGCTAACGGCCGCCATCTTTTTTCTGAAATCCCGCGTCGCTTATTGGCTGCGGCCGGACCAATCAGCGACGCGGGATTTCCTGGACAGACAATTATATATATTAGATTTTATTTATGAAGATTTAGGAATAATGCAATACATGCGGGCGGGCGTGCGGCGGTGTAGGTGTGCAGTGGTGTGTATGAGCGGCGGCTGTGTGCCCCGATGGCTGTGTCACCCTGTGGCTGTGTCACCTTGTGGCTTTGTACTCCTGTAGCTATGTCCTTCTGTCTCTGGCTGTCTCCCCCGTGTGCGCTCTCTGTCTGTGCCTGTCTCTGGCTGTCCCCCATGTCCCCCTCTGTCTCTGGCTGTCCTCCATGTCCCCCTGTCTCTGGCTGTCCCCCATGTCCCCCTGTGTCTCTGGCTGTCCCCCATGTCCCCCTGTCTCTGGCTGTCCTCCATGTCCCCCTGTGTGTCCCCCTGTGGCTCTGCTGCAGGCACCACCCCCTGTCCTCTGCTCCTGTCCTGTGTGGCCCTGTGTCCCCCTGTTCTGGTCCTTTGCCCCAGTCCTGTTGGGACATAGGATCGTTGAGTGTACCTCAGTTAAGGATGACAGCAGCCGGCGGGCATCCTCTGCTCTTTGAAGAAAATGGCAGACACGGCACTAGAGACAGCCTCCGCCTCTCCGGGAAGAGAGAGTTCTGTTCTCCCGCGGAGGCTCTTGGGAGTTGTAGTTCTCCAGGCGCTCTCACTGCCTCTTCTGGCCTGGGCGTGGACTACATCTCCCAGCATGCTGTGCGGCTTCGGCCTCAGACAGACAGCTGGCTTCCCAGCAGCGTCACGTCCCCCCGCCCCCAGCCATTCACACAGGGACGGGGAAAGGAGGAAACAGAGCAGGCTGGAACATTGAGCCCGCGCCTCCCTCTCCCCCTCCCCCCACGGCCATTCTACATTGTGCTCCGGACGGGGCCACAAGCAGATCACCCTGTCCCTGCCTCTGATGCCACACTGTACACTGCCCCCCACATTGAGCCCGCAGCCCGTGCGCGTCCCCTACCGGCCGTTAACATTGTACATTGCACAATGAGTGACAAGCCAGCCGGCTCCGAGTCAAACACCCTGACTCCGCCCCCGCCGTGCAACATCCCCGTTTTACGCGATTTGAGGGTCTTTTGAAGTATTTTTTTTGCGGCGGCCATCATCCGGGGGAGGGGCTGATGATACCACACGCACTTAAAATTCAATCTGCAGCAAAAAAGTCACTGACCCCGTTTTTCACATGAAATTCCCAAAATAAAAATAAGCGTACGTGCGGACGCGCCTCCGTTCAGCGCAGCGTCCGTTATCACGCTCATCGCATGAATTACGGAAAAAAAATGTAAACTTTCTCTTTTTTTGGGCGCACTTTTTTTTCCACCCTATTGGGCTAGCTAAAGGCGAAACTGTCCATAGACAGCCCGCCACCTGCTGCTCGTTCACCGCATTGCATCTCCTAACCCAGATAATGGTGTTTGAGGGTTCCGTGGTCTGCTGCACCACCTGCCTGGGGTCGGCAGATCGCATGGCCCTAATCCGGTTAATTTGTGCACTTTGTGATTTTGGGGTGATCTTTTTCGTGCAAATAGGGCGTAGTCGCAGAGGCGCGGGAGAGGCGGCATATCGTTCGGCCGGTCTCGGCGGTGGGGCACGCACCAGTCTCGCGACCGCCGGGGCAACGGAACGGCCGCAGCGGCCCAAAGAAGCGCCACGGCGAGGGGGAAAAAAATTCCGCAAAAGCGGAGATGCTGCCCTCCGGGGCGTCGCCCCAGGGCCCGGCGTACCGATTTTCGAGGCGATCCGCCAAAATTTCCGTTTTTCCAGAGTCAGGCTGTAACCCTTCAGGTGGGAATGCTGCACTCGGAGAGGATCTCCTTTCATGTGCTATCCGGACTCTTTCACTCCCTTTTGCTAGGTCTTGCCTGGCTACAGAGACATGAACCCATCCTGAATTGGTGATCTGGTGAGGTGCTCCGTTGGGGGCAGGATTGTCATGAGACTTGCCTGGTTCCGGTTCGTCTGGCTCGACCTCCGTCTACTCCGGCTAATCTACTTGGTCTGCCGGCACACTACTGGTCCTATGCGGACGTCTTCGACAAGAAGGAAGCTGAGACACTACCACCTCATAGGCTGTATGATTGCCCTATCGACCTGGTACCCGTTGCTTCTCCTCCCCGCGGGCGTATCTACCCCTTGTCGCTGGCTGAGACCCGGGCCATGACTGAGTACATCGAGGAGAATCTTGCTAGGGGATTCATCCAGAAATCTACTTCCCCGGCTGGAGCAGGATTCTTCTTCATTAAAAAGAAAGACGGCTCGCTTCGGCCGTATATTGAATACAGGGGTCTTAACCAGATTAACATCAAGAATATGTACCCCCTGCCTCTAATCTCGGAGCTGTTCGAGTGCCTTAAAGGCGCAAGGGTCATCACCAGGCTCGATCTTCGTGGGGCATACAATTTGGTCCGGATCCGTCAGGAAGACGAGTGGAAGACGGCATTCAACACCCGGGACGGTCACTATGAATACCGCGTGATGCCCTTTGGTCTCTGTAATGCCCCAGCCGTCTTCCAGGAGCTGGTTAACGACATCTTCCGTGATCTCTTGTATTCTTGCGTAGTGGTGTACCTGGATGATATCTTGGTCTTCTCTCCGGATCTGCCCACACACCGGAGGAATGTTCGTCAGGTTCTGCTAAGGCTCCGGCAGAATCGTCTCTACGCAAGACTTGAGAAATGTCTCTTCGAACAGACTTCCCTTCCGTTCCTGGGATATATTATCTCCGAGACTGGTCTTCGGATGGACCCCGAGAAGTTTTCTGCCGTCTTAAAATGGCCCCGACCGGAGGCGTTGAAGGCGATTCAGCGATTCCTGGGCTTCGCAAATTATTACCGCCTCTTCATCCCTCATTTCTCCTTTCGGACTGCTCCCATCTCCACGCTCACCCGTAAGGGAGCAAATCCCAAGGAATGGACTTCCGAAGCGGAGGAGGCCTTCGTCTCCCTAAAACAAGCTTTCTCCTCCGCCCCTGTGCTGCACCGTCCGGATTGCAACAAGCAGTTCTTCCTGGAGGTTGATGGTTCCTCCTCCGGAGCCGGAGCGGTGCTCACCCAGAAATCGCCATCCGGGAGAATGGTAACCTGTGGCTTCTTCTCCAAGCTCTTCTCCTCATCGAGCGCAACTACTCCATAGGAGATCGTGAGCTGCTTGCCATCAAATTGGCGCTGGAGGAGTGGCGCTACCTGCTGGAAGGGGCTCTGCACCCGGTGATCATCTACACAGATCACAAAAACCTGGCCTCTTTACAAAACGCCCAGAGACTCAATCCGCGTCAGGCCCGGTGGTCTCTGTTCTTTGCCAGTAAGTGTAGGGATAGTCCAGGCGGAAAGGAAAATAAAGTGGCAAATCTACTGTATTACTGAAGCTAGAAACGGAGGGTGCTGTGCCTGATACTGCGTGTGCCAATCGGATGTCCTTGAACTGTCCAGTAAACTTTTGTTGGTTAAAATGAATTGGATGTGCACTGAGTTGTGTACGGCTGTTCCTAAATATGTATTTAGTGCCCCAAAGTCGTAGTCTATATGCCTTTAAGATGTAGCAGAGCCAGCAGCTGCCTGATTATGTTTGCACAATGTTAATATTTTAGTTTGCAGATAATGTACACGAGAATTCAGCACATACACACGTGGTCAAAATTGTTGATACTCCTCATTTAATGAAAGAAAAACCCACAATGGTCACAGAAATAACTTGAATCTGACAAAAATAATAATAAATTAAAAATCTATGAAAATGAACAAAATGAAAGTCAGTCATTGCTTTTTAACCCTGCTTCCACAGAATTTTAAAAAAAATGAAACTCATGAAATAGACCTGGACAGAAATGATGGTACCCCTGAAAATAATGTGACAAAAGGGACATGATAAATCAAGTTGTGTCCACTAATTAGCATCACATGTGTCTACAATCTTGTAATCAGTTAGTGGGCCTGTATATAGGGCTACAGATACTCACTGTGCTGTTTGGTGACATGGTGTGTACTACACTCAACATGGACCAGAGGAAACAAAGGAAAGAGTTGTCTCAGGAGATTAGAAACAAAATTAGAGACAAGCATGTTAAGGGTAAAGGTTATAAGACCATCTCCAAGCAGCTTGATGTTCCTGTGACTACAGTTGCACATATTATTCAGAAATGTAAGATCCATGGGAGTGTAGCCAACCTCCCTGGACATAGCCGCAGGAGGAAAATTGATGACAAATCAAAGAGACGGATAATACGAATGGTAACAAAAGAGCCCAGGATAACTTCTAAAGAGATTAAAGGTGAACTTCAAGCTCAAGGAACATCAGTGTCAGATCGCACCATCCGTCGTTGTTTGATCCAAAGTGGACTTCATGGGAGACGACCAAGGAGAACACCATTGTTGAAAAAAAGTCATAAAAAAGCCAGACTGGAATTTCCCAAACTACATGTTGTCAAGCCACAAAGCCTCTGGGAGAATGTCCTATGGAATGATGAGACAAAAATGGAAGTTTTTGGCAAGGCACATCAGCCATGTTCACAGACGGAAAAATGAAGCATATCAAGAAAAGAACACTGTCCCTACTGTGAAACATGGAGGAGGCTCTGTTATGTTCTGGGGATGGTTTGCTGCATTTGGCACAGGGTGTCTTGAATCTGTGCAGGGTACAATGAAATCTCAAGACTATCAAGAGATTCTAGAGAGAAATTTGCTGCTCAGTGTCAGAAAGCTTGGTCTCAGTCGCAGGTCATGGGTCTTACAACAGGATTATGACCCAAAACACACAGCTAAACACACCCAAGAATGGCTAAGAGGAAAACATTGGACTATTCTGAAGTGGCCTTCTATGAGCCCTGACCTAAATCCTATTGAGCATCTTTGGAAAGAGCTGAAACACGCCGTCTGGAAAAGGCAACCTTCAAACACGAGACAACTGGAGCAGTTTGCTCATGAGGAGTGGGCCAAAATACCTGTCGAGAGGTACAGAAGTCTCATTGACAGTTACAGGAATCGTTTGATTGCAGTGATTGCCTCAAAAGGTTGTTCAACAAAATATTAAGTTAAGAAGAACCATCATTTCTGTCCAGGCCGATTTCATGAGTTTATTTTTTTTTAAATTCTGTGGAAGCAGAGTTGGAAAGCAATGTCTGACTTTCATTTGTTCATTTCAAAGATTTTAGTTTATTATTACTAATAACTGACTAATTTCAATCTGTCTTGGAGTTTCCTATAGCTTGTAACATGTCATAGATATAATTACATATATCTTTTCCCCCATGCACTTGCACTTTAGTCTATTTACATGTACGCACGTTCCATATACTTGTTGTGTATTACAGTATTTGGCATTATATGGATATACTATGTATACTGTATATCCATTTGATGTATCGTCACTCATTTTATTATTCCTGCACTTTCTTTACTTTTCTATCATTAATAAATAGGTTTTCCTATAATTCAGTCTCACTCCTGTGCACTTATTTTTTATTATACTTTATTTTTTATTAATTATTTTTTCACTTTCAATATGGGACTTCTAGCACTTATATATCAATATGGTGATCTAATATTTTTATTTGTGTATTCTTCTGAGTGTACATCCTCCTTTTTCCCCTCATTAATAGTATAATTGCCAGACCTGAAATACCAAGCACTTTCCACCTATTGTGTCCCCCATTTCCTTGTAGATTGTAAGCTTGCGAGCAGGGACCTCACTCCTGATGTAACTGTTTAAACTGTCTTACCTTGTATTGAATTTATTGTTTGTATATGTCCCCGCTTAATTGTAAAGTGCTGCGGAATATGTTGGCGCTATATAAATAAAAATTATTATTATTATTATTATTATTATTATGTCCACTTTATCACTGGGGTTCTGTTTATATAATATAACTTCTATTTTTTTATCCCCAGTTGGTTATTAATTATCTAATGATTTGCACTGTTTTCATTCTCATACACCTTTCTATGATTATATCAAGGGACGACCATCATGACACTTCCTTGCTTCCTTTATGACTGAAGTATTGATTAATGGCTCTATGCTGGGGAGATCTTATGATGTGCTTATCCTTACTTGGATTTGGTGCATCTCTTTCCATACTGCGATAAGCTTTCCCGTGGTGTGCGCTTTCGGTTGCAGGCCGAATTAGGTTGCCGTGATGACGTGTCCTCCAACGTCACTTCTCCCCTCCTCCCGGGCTGACGCGTCGGCCGGTGGGCGGGGCCTGGTGACATGGTACGCTGCTGCTGCGGCTTCTGGAAGCGCCGATGCAGCCACACATGAGTACACTGAGCACGGCCCAATATAAGGGAGCTTCCCTGCCCCCTATGTATCCTTCCCCCCGAGGAAGCGGCACGTAAAACGCTCGTTGGGGTTGTCCTTTTTCTCACAGTCACCAGGTTGTATTGCTTCTTCCCTCCACTCCCTATATACCTGCCGTGTTATGATGTCTTATGTTTGCTTTATGCTGAATGGATCTCTCTTGACACTACAGTCTATATTGCATTTTAATCAGAACTCAGCTATATGTCTTCTCGTCATAACTCCTGGTCTTCCTAGGGTTTTTGTGGAAGTGTTACCATATTGAGTTTTAATTTTTTTTGCTTCAAGGTTATATACAGCACTATCTGTGGACTCTGTTTCCTCATATATATTGCATGCAACACTTTATAGCCTCTACTGATAGTTTATTCTCTTGACAGGTTTTCATACCGTTGAGTTTATTTGTGTGACTCTATACCTTGGGTCCTCACTATCACTAATTGCTATATTATTATTATTTTTTCTATTTCATGTGACACTTTACAGATTTTTTCTGATTGATTGGATAGGCCTTCTATGCCTTTATATTATCCTTGTATGTGCTGATACCTATTACCTCACTCATACTCTCGGTCATACTCCCAACCTACAGACTGTGGGATCCTTCTATTTACTTCTCCTTTTTTAGTACTGTGTTTTTTACTGACTGTTTTAATGAATTGAAATAAATATTGATTTTATTGGCATCTATTCTTCATTTATTTTGATTGGATTGCTTTAAGACTGAAGTATTGCATTTAATAGGCCCCTTTACGCCTTTGGATTAAAATGTGATATGTTGCAGTTGTGCAAAGTACTTATGCAAAAGACATGTAAATTATACTTGTGACGAATGCAAACAGTAAATTTAGCACCGTGAACCTTATTTACCATTTTATATAGAAAAACTGAACTTTTTATTTATTTATTTATTTATTTTTTTAAATATATTTACATACAGTTTGATGTGACTAGTAATAGTTTACAGTTATATAAAGATTATTTTTTATGTGCAAAGGTGCAATATGCATGAATATTGCAATAAGGTCATGTAACATTTTTTGATACAATAAAAATTAAGTTTTGATTTCATTTTTCATTTGTTTATGAACAACCATGTTCACATACAGTATAATAATGCAACAGGTATTCAAATAAAACACTTAAATTAGCTAAAAATCAAGACTTTAATATGTCCGGTCAAAAATGACCGGAACATTATAAGTGTATAGTAGACCCGAACAGAACAGCAGGGTTAAGTCAAAACAATTTGAGCAACTCGGAATTTGTTTTACATTTTTTAGACTTTTTAAGTTTGTGGAAGCAGTGGCACAGAGAACGCGGACTCAGTGGTACAATAAAACAAGTGGTTTATTAACTATTTACAAAATTATTAAATTATATATCAATGACAATACAGACAGTGTAGAGCGATCTCTGCGCTCTCTCTCTGTCTCTTGCTTGTGGTCACCGTCTGGCCCTGTTTCTGGGCCTGTTTATCTGAACGATGCCCTATAAAATATCAAACGTAGCGCTACAGCACTAACAAGTATGACACCAATAGCTTAGCTGTCGACTAGATATCCTTGATTTTCCCTGACACAGGTAACCACTGTCTGTTACGCTCACTAAACCTTGCGTGGCTCAGTTATACTCCTACTGAGCTTCACACCAAGAACATGTGCTGAGTACAATTACCACTGTAACATCAATATTCACATAAAGTATATGCAACATACATCGTTGTACAGGGTCGGACTGGGGTGTCTGGGGCCCACAGGGAGAACTGACTCTAGGGGCCCACCTACAGCCATATGCAAATATCTGTTATCCGCTATCCCTGTTATAGTGGAGCATTGACTGGCGGCTCCTGCACATCTACTGTGCGACACTAACTGGGATGTAGAATTACGGTAGTTTGCATTAAAGGGGTTCTTTGGTTAAAACAAGTTATCACCGATCCATGGGATCCACAGGATCGGTGATCACTTATTGATCGTTTGGGTCCGAACATTGAAAAACGCGCCTATCAGAAGAATGGGGAAGTTTCATCCCTGACAGGACACATCCCCATTTTAAAATGCAGCTTCCAAAAAAGAGCAGCGCTCACAGTCACTGAGGGAATGAATGGATCAGTGGTCACATCTCACCAGTGACATTATACACAGGAGCTCTGTATATAGTGCACAGGTAATACAGTGGTCACCAGTGACATTATACACAGGAGCTCTGTATATAGTGTACAGATAATACAGTGGTCACCAGTGACATTATACACAGGAGCTCTGTATATAGTGTACAGGTAATACAGTGGTCACCAGTGACAATATACACAGGAGCTCTGTATATAGTGTATAGTGTACAGGTAATACAGGGATCACCAGTGACATTATACACAGGAGCTCTGTATATAGTGTACAGTGTACAGGTAATACAGTGACCACCAGTGACATTATACACTGGAGCTCAGTATATAGTGTCAGTGTACAGGTAATACAGGGTTCACCAGTGACATTATACACAGGAGTTCCGTATATAGTGTCAGTGTACAGGTAATACAGTGATCACCAGTGACATTATACACTGGAGCTCTGTATTTAGTGTACAGGTATTACAGTGGTCACCAGTGACATTATACACAGGAGCTCTGTATATAGTGTACAAGTAATACAGTGGTCACCGGTGACATTATACACAGGAGCTCTGTATATAGTGTACAGGTAATACAGTGATCACCAGTGATATTATACACAGGAGCTCAGTATATAGTGTACAAGTAATACAGTGGTCACCAGTGACATTATACACATTAGCTCTGTATATAGTGTACAGGTAATACAGTGGTCACCAGTGACATTATACACAGGAGCTCTGTATATAGTGTACAGATAATACAGTGGTCACCAGTGACATTATACACAGGAGCTCTGTATATAGTGTACAGGTAATACAGTGGTCACCAGTGACATTATGCACAGGAGCTCTGTACATAGTGTATAGTGTACAGGTAATACAGTTGTCACCAGTGACATTATACACAGGAGCTCTGTATATAGTGTACAGGTAATACAGTGGTCACCAGTGACATTATACACAGGAGCTCTGTACATAGTGTATAGTGTAAGGTAATACAGTGATCACCAGTGACATTATACACAGGAGCTCTGTATATAGTGCACAGGTAATACAGTGGTCACCAGTGACATTATACACATAAGCTCTGTATATAGTGTACAGATAATACAGTGGTCACCAGTGACATTATACTGTCACGCTGTCTCTGTATACTGGAGGTAGGGGGCCTAAGCTGACCCTAAGCTGGGGCCCTGACTAATCCCTCAACCTGGAGGTACTGTTAAAGGTACAGAGGTCCAGGCCGCCAGCGTAACCCCTACCTCCTGAGGATCCCTGCACCTAAGTAATCTAGTCCTGAGAAGGACCCCGATCACAACAAAAGAGGACAAGTAATAATATGCCCACACACAGTACTTAGACGAACGAGACAGTACAAGGGAAAAACCAAAACCACCTTGCATACAAAAACTACACAACTACAACAGAGGGAACACCAACGGGAAAGGAGATAAATGATAAAGCGAGGAAGGGAAAAAACACTCCAAATACACTTATCTCAGAAACTCCAAATACCACGATCCGCTCTGTTAGTCTGTATGAAATGCTTTCACCGACACTTCCCAAACAGACCAGCAGGCATTTGAAGGAGTCTCACTACAGCAGCATTGATTGCAGCTGGGCGAGGCTGGACCTCGTCTAGCACAGAGAGAGAGAGAATTAACTCCCTCACTGCCGAAAACACAAAGCACCAAAAAGTCAGCTGCGAGAAGTCAGGCTGTGTAATCGTGACGATCTTCGTGGCGACACACCCGTGACAGTACCCCCCCTTCTACGAGGGGCCTCCAGACCCTCAGGGCCAGGTTTATCCGGGTGAGTCGTGTGGAAGGCCCGAACTAATCGGTCTGCGTTAATATCCGACGCAGGAACCCACATCCTCTCCTCAGGACCATACCCTTTCCAATGAACCAGGTACTGAAGGGACCGGCGATTAAAACGTGAATCGATGACCCTTGATACCTGGAACTCCAAGTTACCATTGACCACCACTGGAGGGGGAGGTAAAGGTGACGGTACCACCGGCGCCACATACCTCTTAAGCAACGATCTGTGGAACACGTTGTGAATTTTAAACGTAGGGGGGAGGTCAAGACGGAATGCCACCGGATTAATTATAGAACTGATCCTGTATGGCCCGATGAACCTGGGACCCAGTTTCCAGGAGGGAACCTTAAGTTTAATATTCCTGGTAGACAACCATACCCGATCGTTCACACTTAGGTCCGGACCAGACACTCTCCTCCTATCAGCCATATGTTTGTATCGGTTCCCCATAGTATTCAGATTCTTCAGCACCCCTCTCCATACTGAAGCGAGTGATGAGGAAAATCGTTCCTCCTCAGGAACCCCCGAAGAGCCCCCCCTACTGAAAGTACAAAACTGGGGGTGAAAACCATATGCCCCAAAAAACGGGGACTTACCAGTGGACTCGCTCCGCCTATTATTAAGAGCAAACTCTGCCAGAGGTAAGAAAGAAGCCCAGTCCTCCTGGTTCTCTGACACAAAACACCGGAGATATGTCTCCAAGCTCTGGTTCATACGTTCCGTCTGACCATTGGTCTGAGGGTGAAAAGCCGATGAGAATGACAAATGCATCCCCCGCCGTGCACAAAACGCCTTCCAGAACTTGGACACAAACTGAGACCCCCGATCAGACACCACATCGGAGGGTACCCCGTGAAGCCTCACAATCTCCCCAATGAACACCTGCGCAAGAGTTTTAGCATTAGGGAGAGCCGGAAGAGCGATAAAATGTGCCATCTTGCTGAACCTGTCCACTACAACGAGTATGACCGTTTTACCCGAAGACGGAGGGAGGTCCGTAATAAAGTCCATAGACAGATGAGTCCGAGGACGCTCCGGGATCTTCAAAGGTAAGAGGGCCCCAGACGGACGGGTATGTGAGGTCTTAGAGCGCGCACAAACCCCACAGGACGCGACAAAAGTTACCACCTCCTTATGTAAGTTAGGCCACCAAAACCGACGCGAGAGGAGATCCACAGTTGCTTTACTCCCCGGGTGTCCTGCCAAAACTGAGTTATGGTGTGCCTCGATCACCTTTTGTCGCAACTGATCTGGAACAAACAGTCTCCCCGGAGGTCCAACAGGGGCGTCCCCCTGAGCCTCCAATACCTCCTCCTCCAGCTCAGAGCATACTGCCGAAACCACCACCCCCTCCTGAAGGATAGGAATCGGGTCGTCCGTATTCCCGGCCCCAGGGAAACTACGAGATAAGGCATCCGCCTTTAAATTTTTTGACCCAGGACGATATGTAACGACAAAATTAAACCTGGTAAAAAACAATGACCACCTAGCTTGTCTGGGATTCAGACGTTTCGCGGACTCCAGATATAGCAGGTTCTTGTGATCGGTGATGACGGTGACCGGATGGACTGCCCCCTCCAAAAAATGGCGCCACTCCTCAAAAGCTAACTTAATGGCCAAGAGTTCCCTATTGCCGACATCGTAATTCCTCTCAGCGGACGACAATTTTTTAGAGAAAAAGGCGCACGGATGCCACTTACCAGGGGACGAACCCTGTGACAATACTGCTCCCACCCCTACCTCGGAAGCGTCTACCTCTACAATGAATGGCTGTGACGCATCAGGTTGAATGAGTATGGGTGCCGAGGCAAAACATTTTTTCAAGGAGGAGAATGCTTGACAAGCCTTGTCAGACCACCTAGAAAAATCCGTCCCCTTTTTAGTCATGTCTGTGAGAGGCTTAACCATGGACGAGAAATTACGAATGAACTTCCGGTAATAATTAGCAAACCCCAGGAAACGTTGTAGTGCCTTAAGATTCTCTGGCCGATCCCACTCAAGAACTGCCCGCACTTTCCCAGGGTCCATACGAAAACCGGACGCTGAAACCAGGAAGCCTAAAAACTGGAGTTCCTGTACGGCGAACACACACTTTTCCCATTTGGCATACAGTTTATTATCCCGCAAGATCTGTAACACCTGCCTAACGTGCTCCTGATGAGACACCAGATCCGGCGAGTAAATTAAGATATCATCCAGATATATGACAACAAACTGTCCCACCAGGCGGCGAAAAATGTCATTAACAAAGTGTTATAACACCGCCGGGGCATTAGTCAGACCGAATGGCATGACAAGGTTCTCATAATGCCCCTCCGGAGTGTTAAACGCCGTCTTCCACTCATCCCCCTCCTTCATCCTAATCAGATTGTACGCCCCCCTGAGATCCAATTTAGAGAACCATTTGGCGCCCACGATCTGATTAAAGAGATCGGGAATAAGTGGGAGTGGATACGGATCTCGGACCGTAATCCGATTAAGTTCACGGAAATCCAGGCAAGGGCGTAGGCCTCCATCTTTCTTCTTAACAAAGAAGAACCCCGCAGCCACCGGTGAAGATGAAGGTCTAATATGCTCCTTAGCCAGACTTTCTGAAATATAATCCTTCATGGCCTGCCTCTCAGGACCAGAAAGGTTATACAACCTAGCTTTAGGTAACTTGGCCTCAGGGAGCAGTTTTACAGAACAGTCATACTCGCGATGAGGAGGTAGTTCCTGACACCCTTTCTCCGAGAATACATCCTCAAAGTCCGCCAGAAATGGAGGTAAGACCCAAGGAGTAACCGCACCGATGACCGTGTTCATGCAGTTTTTATTACAGAATTTACTCCATTGGCTTATCTCTCTGGTTTGCCAATTAATAACCGGGTTATGCTTAGTTAACCAAGGAAGGCCCAACACTATAGGAGTGGGAAGACCCTCCAACACGTAGCAAGACAACAGTTCTTTATGTATCGCCCCCACTTGAAGTTTTACGTCATGCACAGCTTGCAAAAAACTTCCCTGACCGAGAGGCCTGGCATCGATCGAGAATATGGGGATGGGTTTAGCCAACTCACTCAATCGCATACCCGGGCAAACCGAGCATCAACCAGATTAGCCCCGGCCCCACTATCCAGAAGAACAGATATCCTCTCAGTTCTCGTACCCACCACCACCTCCGCCGGTACGAGAAACTGAGACGAACCTAGGGACGAAATACCTACTCCCAGATTGCCGTCCACCACACAACCTGGGATCAACAGTTTTCCGACGACTCTTCACTCTGCAAGGGACGGGATGGACACCCCCCAATAAAATGTCCCTTTCTCCCGCAGAAGAAACACCTTCCTGCCTTATGGCGCACCACCGGTCCCCTCCCCCGAAATGATGTCCCTCCTAATTGCATAGGCTCCTCTGGACTGACCAGGGGAACCACCATATGAGGGGACCTTGTAGGAGGTGGAGTCATCACAGGGGGTCGAGTTATCCCGCACCTCTCCTGAAGCCGTCTGTCAACGCGAGTAGCCAGGGCCATAGCGGCTTCCAGTGACGCGGGAGAGTCATACTGTGCCAACACATCCTGTAATTTGTCGGATAAACCTTGACAAAACTGGCTCCTAAGAGCCGGGTCATTCCACTGGGTGTCCGTGGCCCACCTACGGAACTCCGAACAGAATTCCTCCGCCGGACGATCTCCCTGCTGGATCCTACGTAACTTAGACTCAGCAAGGGAGATCCGATCTGGGTCATCATATACGAGTCCCAGAGCAGCGAAAAACCTATCCACTGACTGGAGAGCCGGGGAGCCCGGGGGAAGAGAGAACGCCCAAGATTGTGGGTCCCCTTGTAGGAGCGAGATGACAATTCCCACCCTTTGTTCTTCACTCCCCGATGACCGAGGCCGCAGCCGAAAGTACAATTTGCATGCCTCCCGGAAAACAAAAAACTTGTCCCGCCCCCCAGTGAACCTGTCAGGGAGAGCTACTTTAGGTTCTGGTCCGGCTTGCTCCTGAGGATGCAAAACCTTGGACCTAACGTCCGCCAGCTCCATGGACAAACTCTGCAACTACCGAGCTAGACCGGCTACTGGATCCATGGTAGCTGGAGAAAAACTAAGTGGGTCGGTGAAAATGTCACGCTGTCTCTGTATACTGGAGGTAGGGGGCCTAAGCTGACCCTAAGCTGGGGCCCTGACTAATCCCTCAACCTGGAGGTACTGTTAAAGGTACAGAGGTCCAGGCCGCCAGCGTAACCCCTACCTCCTGAGGATCCCTGCACCTAAGTAATCTAGTCCTGAGAAGGACCCCGATCACAGCAAAAGAGGACAAGTAATAATATGCCCACACACAGTACTTAGACGAACGAGACAGTACAAGGGAAAAACCAAAACCACCTTGCATACAAAAACTACACAACTACAACAGAGGGAACACCAACGGGAAAGGAGATAAATGATAAAGGGAGGAAGGGAAAAAACACTCCAAATACACTTATCTCAGAAACTCCAAATACCACGATCCGCTCTGTTAGTCTGTATGAAATGCTTTCACCGACACTTCCCAAACAGACCAGCAGGCATTTGAAGGAGTCTCACTACAGCAGCATTGTTTGCAGCTGGGCGAGGCTGGACCTCGTCTAGCACAGAGAGAGAGAGAATTAACTCCCTCACTGCCGAAAACACAAAGCACCAAAAAGTCAGCTGCGAGAAGTCAGGCTGTGTAATCGTGACGATCTTTGTGGCGACACACCCGTGACATATACACAGGAGCTCTGTATATAGTGTACAGATAATACAGTGGTCACCAGTGACATTATACACAGGAGCTCTGTATATAGTGTACAGGTAATACAGTGGTCACCAGTGACATTATGCACAGGAGCTCTGTACATAGTGTATAGTGTACAGGTAATACAGTTGTCACCAGTGACATTATACACAGGAGCTCTGTATATAGTGTACAGGTAATACAGTGGTCACCAGTGACATTATACACAGGAGCTCTGTACATAGTGTATAGTGTAAGGTAATACAGTGATCACCAGTGACATTATACACAGGAGCTCTGTATATAGTGCACAGGTAATACAGTGGTCACCAGTGACATTATACACAGGAGCTCTGTATATAGTGTACAGATAATACAGTGGTCACCAGTGACATTATACACAGGAGCTCTGTATATAGTGTACAGGTAATACAGTGGTCACCAGTGACATTATACACAGGAGCTCTGTATATAGTGTATAGTGTACAGGTAATACAGGGATCACCAGTGACATTATACACAGGAGCTCTGTATATAGTGTCAGTGTACAGGTAATACAGTGGTCACCAGTGACATACACAGAAGCTCTGTATATTGTGTATACATAATACAGTGATCACCAGTGACATACACAGGAGTTCTGTATATACTATACACACACGTGGTCAGAATTGTTGGTACCCCTCATTTAATGAAAGAAAAACCCACAATGGTCACAGAAATAACTTGAATCTGACAAAAGTAATAATAAATTAAAAACCTATGAAAATGAACAAATGAAAGTCAGACATTGCTTTTCTGCTTCCACTGAAGTTTAAAAAAAATTAAACTCATGAAATAGGCCTGGACAGAAATGATGGTACCCCTGAAAATAATGTGACAAAAGGGACATGTTAAATCAAGTTGTGTCCACTAATTAGCATCACAGGTGTCTACAATCTTGTAATCGGTCAGTGGGCTTGTATCTAGGGCTACAGATACTCACTGTGTTGTTTGGTGACATGGTGTGTACCACACTCAACATGGACCAGAGGAAGCAAAGGAAAGAGTTGTTTCAGGAGATTAGAAAGAAAATTATAGAAAAACACGTTAAAAGGTAAAGGTTATAAGACCATCTCCAAGCAGCTTGATGTTCCTGTGACTACAGGTGCACATATTATTCAGAAATTTAAGATCCATGGGACTGTAGCCAACCTCCCTGGACGGGGCCGCAGGAGGAAAATTGATGACAAATCAAAGAGACGGATAATATGAATGGTAACAAAAGAGTCCAGGAAAACTTCTAAGGAGATTAAAGGTGAACTTCAAGCTCAAGGAACATCAGTGTCAGATCGTACTATCCACCGTTGTTTGATCCAAAGTGAACTTCATGTAAGACGACCAAGGAGAACACCATTGTTGAAAAAAAAAATAATAAAAAAGCCAGACTGGAATTTGCCAAACTACATGTTGACAAGCCACAAAGCTTCTGGGAGAATGTACTATGGACAGATGAGACAAAAATTGAAGTTTTTGGCAAGGCACATCAGCTCTATGTTCACAGATGGAAAAATGAAGCATATCAAGAAAAGAACACTGTCCCTACTGTGAAACATGGGGGAGGCTGTTATGTTCTGGGGCTGCTTTGCTGTATCTGGCACTATCAAAGGGATTCTAGAGAGAAATGTGCTGCCCAGTGTCAGAAAGCTTGGTCTCAGTCGCAGGTCATGGGTCTTGCAACAGGATAATGACCCAAAACACACAGCTAAAAACACCCAAGAATGGCTAAGAGGAAAACATTGGACTATTCTGAAGTGGCCTTCTATGAGCCCTGACCTAAATCCTATGGAGCATCTTTGGAAAGAGCTGAAACATGCCGTCTGGAGAAGGCAACCTTCACACACAAGACAACTGGAGCAGTTTGCTCATGAGGAGTGGGCCAAAATAGCTGTCGAGAGGTGCAGAAGTCTCATTGACAGTTACAGGAATGGTTTGATTGCAGTGATTGCCTCAAAAGGTTGTTCAACAAAATATTAAGTTAAGAAGAACCATCATTTCTGTCCAGGCCTATTTCATGAGGTTAATTTTTTTTAAAATTCTGTGGAAGCAGAAAAGCAATGTCTGACTTTGATTTGTTCATTTTCAAAAATTAGTAATTTATCAGATTCAAGTTATTTCTGTGACCATTGTGGGTTTTTCTTTCATTAAACGAGGGGTACCAACAATTTTGACCACGTGTGTAGTGTAAGTGTACATGTAATACACTGACTCACCAGTGATGTCTCTAGGTGAAGTCCTTCATCTTCGCTTTTCTTCTTCATCTGGCACAGACAGCCATCACTTCTTCCAGCCAGGAATCATCTCTGCAGAAAATAACACAGTTATCAATAACTGATCTCTTCTAGAGAATATTCCCACTTTTTCCCCCGACTTCTACACTACACCAGTTGAAGAAAAAAAGCAACATAGTGCCGTCCTGCACAGTAACAGGACCCCTCTTTTGTCCCATCCCATGGAAAACAATTTCCTAAAAAGTAAATTATATTACAGAAGTAATAATGTAATAATAATAATTGGAATCTAAAGTAATAATGTTCCCCACTGGTCACCATAAACTAATAAAGTATGTTCCTCAATCTGGCTCCCAAACAGTAATTAAGTCCCTTGTCTAGCCAGGCACCCCCATATGTCCCTTCTGGCCACCATTTGTCTAGTGTGACCCCTCCATATATTTATCCTAGCACACGTGTATCGAGCCTGCCCCCTCCTATATACCCATCCTAGCCCCCCCATGTGGCCAGTCTGCCCTCCCCACATATCCATCCTTGCCTCCATGTTTCCAGCCTGCGCCCCCATATATCCCACCCATATATCCTCCATGTGTCCAGCCTGCCCTCTACATACACATCCTGGCCTCCATGTGTCCAGCCTCCCCCCCTCATAAATCCATACTGCCCTTACCCCCTGCATATATCCATCCTGACACCCCCCATATATCCAGCGTGCCCCTCCATATATTTATGCTAGCCCATGTGTATCGAGCCCGCCCCCCCCACGTATTCATCCTAGCCCCCCATGTGTCCAGTCTGCCCCCCCCATATATCCATCCTGGCCTCCATGTTTTCAGCCTGCCCCCCCATATATCCATCCTGGCCTCCATGAGTCCAGCCCCCCCCCATATATCCTTCCTGGCCTCCATGAGTCCAGCCTGCCCCCCCATATATCCATCCTGCCCCCCATATATCCATCCTGGCCTCCATGTGTCCAGCCTGCCCACCCCCCTTTGCCTGGGTCCAGCCAGGGTTCCCCCTTGTGTGTCCAGCCAGGGCCCCCCCTTGTGTGTCCAGCCAGGGCTCCCCCTTGTGTGTCCAGCCAGGGCTCCCCCTTGTGTGTCCATCCAGGGCTCCCCCCCTTGTGAGTCCAGCCAGGGCTCCCCCCCTTGTGTGTCCAGCCGGGCCCCCCCTTGCATGTCCAGCCAGGGTTCCCACTTGTGTGTCCAGCCAGGGACCCCGTTGCGTATCCAGCCAGGGCTCCCCCCTCCTGTGTCCAGCTTGGCCCCCCCCTCATGTGTCCAGCTTGGCCCCCCTCGTGTGTCCAGCCAGGGTTCCCCCTTGTGTGTCCAGCCAAGGCCCCCCCTCGTGTGTCCAGCCAGTGTTCCCCCCTCTTGTGTCCCGCCAGGGTTCCCCCCTTGTGTGTCCCGCCAGGGTTCCCCCTTGTGTGTCCAGCCAGGGTTCCCCCCTTGTGTGTCCAGTCAGCTACCCCCTTGTGTGTCCAGCCAGGCTACCCCCTTGTGTGTCCAGCCAGGGTTCCCCCCTTGTGTGTCCATCCAGGACCACCGCTTTTGTGTCCAGTTGGCTCCCCCCTTGTGTGTCCAGGCAGCCTACCCCCTTGTATGTCCAGCTGGGCTCGCCTTGTGTGTCCAGCCAGGGTTGCCCCTTGTGTGTCCAGGGAGGGTTCCCCCCCTGTGTGTCTAGCCAGGCTACCCCCTTGTGTGTCTGTCCAGCTGGGCCCCCCCTTGTGTGTCTGTCCAGCTGGGCCCCCCCTTGTGTGTCTGTCCAGCTGGGCCCCCCCTTGTGTGTCCAGCTGGGCCCCCCCTTGTGTGTCCAGCTGGCCCCCGCCTTGTGTGTCCAGCCAGTGGGTCCAGACCATTACACACACACACACACACACACCTCTTACCTTCCTGAGCTCCCGTGCGGTGTCCTCCTTCTCCTGAGTTGCGCGCCTCCTTCACAGCAGGCGCATGACGATGACGTCATACACCTACCGGCGAAGGGAGACACGCAGCTTCAGCTGCTTCACTGGGACGTGCGCCGCGGTGGTTCAGGTAATGAACGCTGCGTGCGCGCATCCCTGCATACACTGTGCCTGCGCTTTTAAAGGGCCCGTGCCCCTTAAAACCGCAGGATTTTTTTTTGTTCTCTTCTCCCCCCTCTACTCTGCAGCAGGGGGCGGGGCCCACCGGGAAATTTCCCGGTATCCCGCCAGCCCAGACCGACCCTGTCGTTGTATGAATATTGGTATAAATGCACACTAATCTATAATAGTTAAAGATAGACTGGACTGTCAGCCAATGGTGTCTGGGTCGAATCAGTATGGGCCTCCGTCAACCTGCTCTATTTTCCCATGGCAGTCGCCGCCCCAGACCCTAACAGGAGCCCACACTACACTTTCCTGCAAGGATGAAAGTCTCACACTGTGGGCCATAGTCAATTTCTTCTACCACAGACCTTCTGTCCTTGCCTCCAATTTCCAGAGAGAGACAACTCATGCTCCCTTCTGCTCACATAACCGAATTTCTGTCCTTCCAATTGGGTCTACGCTCACACGACCGAATTTCCATTTCTGCAATCGGGTCTGTGCTATCTGCTATCTTTAGCCTCGACAATCAGGATCTCCTAGCCTCTGTAAGTGACTTGCCCAGGGTGATGGGGATGACTCGGTACCCGGGCCTTTCGCCTGACCTTCGGGATGTCACGGTGGTCGGCTCCCGGGCCCGTACTCTGTGGTCAGCTTTTAAAAAGGGATTGGTTTGTTTATTAGTTTTATTAAAGTTCGTGACGCCACCTGTGGTTTCTGGTGAGATTCACCAGCGCTGCGGCAGTCCACTGAGGCCGGTGATAAGGCAGCTTAGATGGTATCGCTTCCCACAGGTGGAGCAGGGCCTCAGGGCAGCGTAGGAGGGGGGATGCAGGGCAGGCGAGACAAATCCAGGTCAGAGCAAGAACAGGGACGGACACGATAGTCACTTCAGTACCTTTTACTGGTGGAAATTCAGACACATCCCAGAGCACTGTAGGGTGAAGGGTGCATATCAGAATCCTCCCCAATGAGCGGGTGTAGGGCCTCCTGTTTCTTGCCTCTGCGTAGTAAGTTTCTGACCTGCCTGGAGCTAGGCCTAACTTTGTCTCTGTCCTGCGCTGGCTGACCTTGTGGTAGGGCCTTTTCTTGGAATACACGCTCCCAGCTTACGGGGCCTATGTGTCTCCTGGCTCTGTTACGTATCAGCACTTTAGCGATCCTGGGACCTGTAGTTCTCCAGGGATTCCGGTTATACCTTACTGGGTCATAGAGATCCCGGTAAGCTCGGATCCGGTGTCCGGTAATGCTTCGGGGTGAGCTAGTTAAGCTCCTTTGCCCCCTATGTACTAACTTCTCCACTCGCCTTCGGCCTTCTCGGGCCCTCACTAGGCTATACACACTAACGGCAGCTTGCCACGCTTCACCGATCTTATGGCGCCGGCACACCTAAGCTCACTATTCAGAGCTACAACTGAGTCTGGACTGTGCTCCACTGCAGGAACTCTCTCAACAGACTTGACTAGGCTGAGCTCAACTCTGTATTCAGGTCTGTGCTTGCTGAACTCTCCAGAGGAACTGAACTGCCTGGCTCCACCTTCCCTTTTTATATCCGTAACGGGCTCCCTCTGCTGGTCTGAGGTGGAAGGTGGAGATGTGTGAATGTTTATGGGGGCCTCTTGTGGAGGATTCCATCAATGCACTCTTCCAGGATCTGTGATACCAAGCGCAGCTGGGCGTCACATTCCCCCCTAGCAAAGCTTAGCACTCCCAGTACATTTTATAACAATAAGAAACATTAACAATCTTCCCTTTATGGGAGGCACCAAGCTTAAACGTTGCATAATAATATCAACAAATACAAAGTGTCCTCAGAATTCAAGTCTCTTGTGGTGAGGTTCCCAAACAGGATGTCCATCTCACAGAGTAGAGTACTTGGTGGTTTGAGGGACCTGTCCCAAACCCTCAACGTAGGCCCTGGGGTGGCTGCAGGGCATGGAGATCCCGAGTTGGACCTCCAATAGAGCCACTCCAGACAGGTTTTCCTTCGGTGGTCACCTAAAGGGGCACTCCTGGGAGCGCAATTATATACAATAAATAGTTTTTGGGCTGCACACAGTCCTCAGCCACGAAGTTCTTTATGCAAACAATAAAGGAATTAATCAGGTAAAGTGTCCATGTCACTTGAACTGTTCAATAATAAAGCAAAGCACAAAATAATATACATTAGTACAGTACATTACAATTTAATACCCCAGGGGTAACTATCTACATTTGTCAGAGGTTAGCTATCTTACTGCTTGTACCTGAGAGGGGGTTTACCTCGCGTGCTACGTGTTGATCTGCGTAGTGCGGTGGTCTGTGAGGTATCAATGTCTGTACTATCAATTACCCTACCAGTTCTACGTGTGACTATGTTGTAAAACTGCCTTAACCTCTCTCTGGAACTGGTAAGTCTACCATTGGCTGGGCCTTCTTGCTCTACTCCTGCCGGGGATCCTTCGTCCGGGGATTCTTCTTGAGCTGGCTCTTCTGCGGCACTAGGCTCTTCTGCAGCACTTACAGGTTCAACTTGCTGTGGAGGGTCTTCTGGTTGTTGAAAGAATTGGAGTATTGGAAAGATTACTGCTCCTCCTAGTTGGGGCCAATCTGCTGGGAAGTCTCCTAAGTCAGTATGGATTACTGCTTCTTTAGGCTCCTCCTGGATAATGAAAGGCACTTCTTCTTGGGGTTTCAGTAGATTTGGACATAACTTTAGATGGTCCCTGGATACTGTGGCAGTTGTCCTTCCTCCATCTCGACTAATTATGCAGGTCTTCTTATTATCAAATCTTGACTTCAGCACAGTGTAGGGTTCTTTCTCTCACTGGTCATCAAGTTTGTGGTTCCTTCTTTTCCTTTTCAATACTATTTCACCAGGTGTGAAAGGCTCTGCGGGTGCACGTTTATTGTAGTGGGCCTCTTGCTTATCCCTCACCCAGGTGAGACTGTCCTCGACACAGGCTTGTACCCTTCTGTACTGCTCTTGTCTGGTCATGTCCCAGTCCTCAGTGGTCACATCCGCTTCTGGTTCTACTACACCAAGCTCCAGATCCATAGGCAACTTCCCAGGTCTTGCACGCATAAGATATGCCGGAGTACAATTGGTGGAACTCACGGGTATGTGGTTGTACAGATCCACTAGGTCAGGTAGTAGGTCTGGCCACTGATTTCTCTCCTCAAGTGGTATGATCTTCAGCAGGTCGATGATGATGTTGTTCATCTTTTCACAGAAACCGTTGGTTTGTGGGTGGTACGGTGTAGTTCTTATCTTTTTACACCCGTACAGATGGCACAACTCCTTAAACAATTCAGCCTCAAAGGCCGGGCCTTGGTCCATCAGCACCGGCTCAGGGTATCCATGGAGTCCGCAGAAACACGCCTGGAAGGTCTTTGCTGCTGTCTCCGCCGTCAGGTCCTTGACGGGGGCGACCACCAGGAACCTAGAGTAGTGATCCACCATGGTCAGGGCGTAGGAGTACCCTGACCTGCTGGGTGACAACTTGACATGGTCCAGGGCCACGATCTCCAGGGGTCGAATCGTCTTGATGGGTTGCAGGGGTGCCTTCTGGCTGCTGTAGTCTTTTCTTCTGAGGCCACAGGGTCCACAGTCTTGGCACCACCGCTCAATGGAGCTGCGCATTACTACCCAGTAGAATCGACACTTCAGCAGGGTCTCTAGCTTTTTCCAGCCAAAGTGTCCCGCCTAATCGTGGTAGGCCTCCAACACCATTTCTTGCGGCCCGCCCGGTATTTAATTGTAAATTGGTAATTTGGCAGCTGAGCCATCCATCGTTGTTCCAGTGCTCCTAGCTTGGCTGTTTCAAGATGGGTCAAAGGGTTGTTATCAGTGAAGGCAGTGAACTTGCTGGAGGCCAGGTAGTGCTTAAATCTTTCAGTGATGGCCCAGACCAAGGCCAGGAACTCCAAATTGAAGCTGCTATAGTTCTCTGGGTTCCTCTCGGTCGGGCGGAGCTTCCTGCTTGCGTATGCGATTAACTTCTCCTGGCCATTCTGCTTCTGACTTAAGACAGCTCCCAGCCCTTCGTTGCTGGCATCTGTATACAGCAGGAACGGTTGGCTGTAGTCAGGGTAGGCTAGGATCTCATCGCCTGTCAGGATCTCCTTCATCTCCTGAAATGACTCGACTTGCTCCTTACCCCAGTGGAATGGGGGATTTCTGCCTTTGGGGGACTGCCCTACCAGGAGGTCTTGCAGAGGGGCTGCTTTCTTAGTATAGTCTTTTACAAACCTCTGGTAGTATCCTACTAGTCCCAGGAACTGATGCACCTCCTTGAGGTTCTTCGGCTCCGGCCACTTCTGGATGGCAGCGATCTTCTCCGGGTCTGGTGCTACCCCTTCCGGACTGACAATGTGCCCCAGGTACTGTACCTTTCTCTTGAGCAGGTGGCACTTTGAGGGCTTCAGCTTCATCCCATACCGGGACAGTGAATCAAATACCTCTGCCAGGTGTTTCAAGTGGTCCTCGTACGTTCTGGAGTACACTATCACGTCATCCAGGTATAGTAACACAGTCTCGAAGTTGCAGTGTCCCAGGCAGCACTCCATCAATCTCTGGAACGTTCCAGGGGCATTGCAGAATCCAAACGGCATACTGTTGAACTCGCAGAGTCCCATCGGGGTTGTAAAGGCCGTCTTCTCCCGATCCTCCTCAGCCACAGCTACTTGCCAGTACCCACTAGTGAGGTCAAGGGTGGAAAAGTAATTTGCAGACTTTAAGGCAGCTAGGGACTCCTCTATGTGTGGTAAAGGGTATGCATCTTTATGTGTAATGCGATTTACTTGTCGGTAATCTACACACATTCTCATGCTCCCATCCTTTTGACGCGCCCCCTGGGCCAGTGCTGTAGTGCGGCGCACGTGTGCGCGGGGGGGGAATACCCGGAGCCGGATCCGATGGGGGTAGTAGTCTCCGAGTGGCGGGGACCCGGTCCGTGCCCAGGGTGGTCAAACTAAGTGTGTGGCAGTCTTTGTAGATGTTGTTTAAGTGTCGACTACGCCACCCGTTGATTTGCGGCTATGAGGCCGCCGCTGCAGGGCAGACCGCTGAGGCCGGTGATAGGATTGCAGCAATGGTGGTATAACCCCCAACGGGAGAGGTATGGCCTCAGGGCAGCTGGTGCGGGTGAAGGAAGTGATAGAAAGGGCGTCCCGGTACCTTTAGTGCTGGTAGTACGATGGAACACAGAGACTGATGGCAGTTTTCAATGCTTTACTCACAGATGTTATCAGTGTCAGTCCTGCAGGTGATGACGACCCGAGCCGTGCTGCGTCCACCAGGTACGGGGCTAGACCAACCCCCAGGCAGTTCCAGAGTGTGACCTTGAACTCCTTTCTCCGTTCCTTTCTCTGGCCATCCCCACTAGGGACCCACCCATGTCCAGCTTCCTCGGGCCTTCTGGTGGCGAAACCTATCTCCGGTTTCCCTGACCCTATGTGGCGTGCCTTCGTGGTGAGTGTAGTGAGTGGTCGCGCCAAGACGTGGCCACGACCTCCGGTTCCTGGCTGAGGATAAGTGGCCTCCACCAGTTCGGGATCCGGTACCCTGATCTGCCAACCCTTCACCCGTTTTAGCTCACTCGTGGGATCTCAGGGTTCCCTCTTCCTTCATGTCTCTGGGCCTTTCTCCAGGTTCCATTCCTTCCTTGTTCCTTGTTCCTTTCCTCTTGTCTTTCTCTCTCTTGCTCCCTTCAGGAGCAGCACCCAGACAAGGCTGCTGCTCCCTGTCACTACTCTTCTCCTCTTCTTCTGTCTAACTCCTCTACCCCTAAGATGGTGCCCACCTTTTTATACTCCCTCTGACACCCGAGCCCAGGTGACTAGCCACCAATGGGCTCCTTCCTATGCCCAGAGTCCCTCCCCTCTCTGCTCCTGCACCACTGGGCTATTCCTCCCCCCCTCCCACTCCAGCCAGGGACAGCTGTCGTACCTGCACATTCACCTAGTGGGAGTACCATTGATCTGTCCCCCGGAAATGGGATGTATGTGGTGCATGCAGCTGACAGAGTTCCAGTCCACACTCCATCCTTACCCGGGAGTGGAATACCACACCTCTGGTTCGAGGTGCAATACCCCTGTAGCAGCCGAGCCCTCGGGGTGCTACATTCCCCCCCGGTAAACCACAGCACGTCCTCGGGCTGAAATAGAGTAAAACAATTTTTAAAGTGTACGTACACATAAAACACATCAACTTTCATCCATCCCTTTATGGGAGGTTTTCTCAACAGCTGGCTAATGCCCCCGGAACTCTTTTACAAAAACACTATGTAAAACTTTGGCATCATATCAAATTTCACATTAAGGCATTCTCAAATAAAACATTCTTGAATTCTCGGGTTCTTGGGATCTTGGGATCTGGCCGCTCTCAGTCCTCGGTCAGGTTAGGGATTAGGGCATAAATAGGCAACAGTTCTCTTTCTGTCCCAACGGGGACCACACTCTTAGTGGAAACAGTCCCACAACAGTCCTTATACCCGATCGGGTAACTATTTACATCTCCTCTTTTACCGTTTACGATTAACGGTGTGCTCCACACGCTCCTTTCTCTTCCTCAGGTTCAGACCCCTCCACTGTGCACCTCCGGTAGGTGGGACTCTACGTCGCTCCTGTTTACAAACACCTGGCCTATGGTCTTCGGGTCTTGAAGGATGCCCCAGCCACATGCCATGTGAAACTTAACAACAGTCCCGGTGACTCGGGGACCGTGAGCTGTACGGGGGGGGGTCCTGGCGGGCCCTTGTCTTTTGCTCCACGTTTTTAATGTGGAGCCACTCCTACGGGGTGACTCTTCCTGGAGCGGGGGTTGGTGTACCCAGGCGGCCAGACGAATGGTGTCCCATCCGGGCAGGTGTGCTGCTCATACAGGTCTTTCCCCAATGGCGGCACGACTGGGGGCCCCGGCTGGGGTGCAGCGCCCGCGGGCACTCGGCCTTTTAACCAGGCCGGTGACTTTCTGATCGTGCCTGGTGTTGGGGAGCCCGGTTCAGGGCGAGGCTCCGCTGCAGAGCTTGCTGCTGGAGGGCTGACTGCTGGTGATGGAGGCACGGCGGGCGGCGCGGCACCCAGAGCTTCGGGTTCCGCGGCGGGAGGTAGGGGCAGGTCCGCGGCCTCAGGGCCCGGAGTAACGGCGTTCCCCTTACTTGTCGTTGCGGCCTCCCCCGCGGCGTCGTCCTTGGCCTCCGATCCGCTTCTGCTGCCTCTCGGGATGTACGCGGTGCTGGATGGTGGCTGCGGCAGTGAAGCTCTCCTCCGTATCCGACATCCTCCTCCCCCCTAGTGGACCGTGGCCTACCTTGCGATGATCCTCTTCCGTAGGCCGCGGCTCCGCAGTGGATCGTCAGGGTTGAGGACCTTCCGTCGCGCTCCTGTGACGTCGGCGTCGCTGGGCTCCCTCCAGGACCTGACGCAACGTCCGGACGTGAGGCGGGGCTTCAATTCTCGCGGGCTTTCGGAGTCCACGCCCCTCTTCTTCCCGCGCGGCGTCCTCAAGATGGTTTCCAATGGCGGGAAAGCTCCACGGATGGCGGGAAGAAGGCAGAAGATGGCGTCGGATGGCGGGAATCGGCTCCAGATGGCGGGAAACGACTTCGGACGGCGGGAAACTTCACCACAGGTAAGTATAAAAGTCTCTTTTTTCAGGCACGCAGTACCCGGTGGTTGCGGGCACGTAATCCTGCCGACTACGCCAAAGTGACGCGCCCCCTGGGCCAGTGCTGTAGTGCGGCGCACGTGTGCGCGGGGGGGGAATACCCGGAGCCGGATCCGATGGGGGTAGTAGTCTCCGAGTGGCGGGGACCCGGTCCGTGCCCAGGGTGGTCAAACTAAGTGTGTGGCAGTAGATGTTGTTTAAGTGTCGACTACGCCACCCGTTGATTTGCGGCTATGAGGCCGCCGCTGCAGGGCAGACCGCTGAGGCCGGTGATAAGATTGCAGCAATGGTGGTATAACCCCCAACGGGAGAGGTATGGCCTCAGGGCAGCTGGTGCGGGTGAAGGAAGTGATAGAAAGGGCGTCCCGGTACCTTTAGTGCTAGTAGTACGATGGAACACAGAGACTGATGGCAGTTTTCAATGCTTTACTCACAGATGTTATCAGTGTCAGTCCTGCAGGTGATGACGACCCGAGCCGTGCTGCGTCCACCAGGTACGGGGCTCGACCAACCCCCAGGCAGTTCCAGAGTGTGACCTTGAACTCCTTTCTCCGTTCCTTTCTCTGGCCATCCCCACTAGGGACCCACCCATGTCCAGCTTCCTCGGGCCTTCTGGTGGCGAAACCTATCTCCGGTTTCCCTGACCCTATGTGGCGTGCCTTCGTGGTGAGTGTAGTGAGTGGTCGCGCCAAGACGTGGCCACGACCTCCGGTTCCTGGCTGAGGATAAGTGGCCTCCACCAGTTCGGGATCCGGTACCCTGATCTGCCAACCCTTCACCCATTTTAGCTCACTCGTGGGATCTCAGGGTTCCCTCTTCCTTCATGTCTCTAGGCCTTTCTCCAGGTTCCATTCCTTCCTTGTTCCTTGTTCCTTTCCTCTTGTCTTTCTCTCTCTTGCTCCCTTCAGGAGCAGCACCCAGACAGGGCTGCTGCTCCCTGTCACTACTCTTCTCCTCTTCTTCTGTCTAACTCCTCTCCCCCTAAGATGGTGCCCACCTTTTTATACTCCCTCTGACACCCGAGCCCAGGTGACTAGCCACCAATGGGCTCCTTCCTATGCCCAGAGTCCCTCCCCTCTCTGCTCCTGCACCACTGGGCTATTCCTCCCCCCCCTCCCACTCCAGCCAGGGACAAACGCTGTCGTACCTGCACATTCACCTAGTGGGAGTACCATTGATCTGTCCCCCGGAAATGGGATGTATGTGGTGCATGCAGCTGACAGAGTTCCAGTCCACACTCCATCCTTACCCGGGAGTGGAATACCACACCTCTGGTTCGAGGTGCAATACCCCTGTAGCAGCCGAGCCCTCGGGGTGCTACACTTTTTCCTAACTAGCACTAGGGGAGCTGCCCAGGGACTACAACTATCCCTTATTACCCCCGCCTTTCTCATGTCGTGCCACATTTCCTTAGCCTTCTGGTAGTGAGCTGGTGATATAGGCCTGTAACGTTCATTGATTGGGGCATGGTCGCCTGTGGGGATATGATGTTGAACCCCCTTAATCCTCCCGAAGTCAAGTGGATGTTTACTGAACACCTGCGAGTATTCTTGAACCACCCGGTGTACACCCTGTTTTTGATGGGCAGAAGTGGTGTCTGTCCCAACATGGAGCTGTTGACACCAATCCTCCACCTGGGTTGCAGGGTCATTATCCTCCACTTCATCTGGTGAGGCTAAGGACTCCGCCTTGTGAATACAATTGTTATTTACAGCATGTAATTTGGCAACAGTGGCATAACGTGGCAATCTGACCTCATCTTCCCCACAGTTGAGAAGACGGACGGGCACCCTCCCATTGCGTACATCTACCACTCCTCTGGTGGTTAAGAGCGTGGGTCTGTGCTCGGAGCAAAGGGGTTCTACTACCGCCTGGTAGCTTTGTCCTCTAAGACCTATAGCAGCTCTACACCAGATGAGCATTTCACTCATTGGGGGGACGACAATGGGTGTGGGGTCCGTTACACGCACATTACCAATTTCACCTTCCGCTAACCTTACTTGCTGTTGGTACATCAGGACTCGGATCTCCTTCTGCAGCGCCCTCCTCTGTCCCGGTCTGGCAGTGTCAGCTATCTGTTGGAGCAAGAACACAACCTCTCCCAAACAGTTACCAACAATGTTTGCTTCGGGGTGAGCTAGTTAAGCTCCTCTGCCCCCTATGTACTAACTTCTCCACTCGCCTTCTGCCTTCTCGGGCCCTCACTAGGCTATACACACTAACGGCAGCTTGCCGCGCTTCACCGATCTTATGGCGCCGGCACACCTAAGCTCACTATTCAGAGCTACAACTGAGTCTGGACTGTGCTCCACTGCAGGAACTCTCTCAACAGACTTGACTAGGCTGAGCTCAACTCTGTATTCAGGTCTGTACTTGCTGAACTCTCCAGAGGAACTGAACTGCCTGGCTCCACCTTCCCTTTTTATATCCCTAACGGGCTCCCTCTGCTGGTCTGAGGTGGAAGGTGGAGATGTGTGAATGTTTATGGGGGCCTCTTGTGGAGGATTCCATCAATGCACTCTTCCAGGATCTGTGATACCAAGCGCAGCTGGGCGTCACATAAGGACTCTGCACCCCTTGCTTAATCCACATCCAATATTGATCTTGTGTTTCTGGACACACTCATCACCTACGTCAGGCCTAGCTACCACAGGTGACTTGTTACAAGTCGGGGCGACGACTGACTTCCTGGCCTGACCCCTGTGGCTTTTGTATTTTTCTGCTGCAGATCACATGTCCCCTGTGTACCTAGCTCTGCTTTCCTCTCATTCAGCCTGCCTTCTGTCCTTTGGTTCCAATACCCTTTCAGGGTCCTACACCTATATTCCTGATCACTACATGGCAGCATCTGCCCACAAATACCTTACAGCTCATTTCTATTATATGAATCACTCACTCTCCTTACATTCCTCCTCTCTTTAAGCTCATCAGTACTTGGATGAGAAAGGTTACTTATGCTCTAGATGCTCCTTGGCGGTGGTCTCAGAGTCACCAATATCCAAACACACTCCTGTGTCTGCTGTATTACATACTGCCATATGAAATCATCTTCCGCATACCTCCTGGGTGAAACACCAGTGTTGGTACATTCAGATCTGTGAGGTCCCTCCTGACCTGTCTCTTCTGGGACACTGAGGCCCTGAAACACTCTTCCTGTGATTTTGACCTCTACCCTACCCTCTAAGCTAGCCCCGGTCATTCTCTCTTCATCAGACACACATATCGGTAGCATGTAAGGGTGCCGCACTCTCTCTGGTGCGACGTCTTCTCCTTTCGGGGTGTACTCTCCTTGTCACTCGATGAGGAACAGCCTCCGATGCGTAGTCCAATTTTCCCCAAGGGTGCTTCACTTGAACCAAAACTCGATTCCCCAGCTGTAATGGTGCCTCCTGCACAGGAGTTACTACAGGATGCCTTTTCCCCTGGGGCTTCTGTACAATCTTAAGTCTCAGTGTTTCTAACCGATGTTGGTGTTCCCACACCAAAGTTGTGGTGTTTATCTACGTACTATCTTCCTCTGGATCAAGCTCTAGCTCAGTAACCTTACGGCTGTTACGTCCAAACAGCAACGTGTAAGGCGTGTACCCTGTCGTAGCATGAACCCGGTTACTGTACACCCAGACCAGTTCTGGTACAAATTCAGGCCATTTCATTTTCCTGTGTCACGGTGTAGGGGAATGCTGGTGAGGAAATAGCAGATACGGGCTGGGTGAGCAGGGAAAACTAATCTGTCCCTAGACTGGGAACCCTGAATAGCCCTGACCCCAAAAGTATCTCTGATGGTGAGAAGGTTCGGGTCTCCACCCTAAGCCCTAACTCCTCCACAAGCCCTGCGCTAATTCCCCAAACCTCCCTCCGCAGAACAAAGGTACAGCAATCTCAAAGGAAAGGACTTCAGCAGCACAAACGAACAGCACTGCACAGCACGGCTTCCAGGTATAGAGTGAAACTCTATCAGCTGCACCACCTGGTGGAAGGCGAGGCTACTTAAAGGCTAAGGGGAGGAGACACACAGAAACTCACATCCACCAGGACATGGCAATAGAATTGGCATGAACCCATGCAGTACAAGAGGGAATTTCACAGTTTAAGTTACAGCGGCATCTAGAATAGACCGCAGACACACAGCGCTAGACAGCGTGTGACATCCTGTCATCTTCCTGTTGTCCTCCACAATTCTCAGAATGTAGATAAAGTTCTGTTGAAACGTTCACAGTCCCCATTTCTCTATGGGTGGTAGGGTGTAGTTCTGGAATTCTCAATGTTGTACAGTTGGTGCAATTCATCCATGACTTTTCCATGAAAACAGGCTCCCATCTCAGAGTGAATTCTTTTTGGACATCCGTATACGCAGATGAAGTCATGACAGATGGCACAGGCTGCTGACTCGGCTTTTTGATTCCCGGTGGGAGTCATGACTGCTAACTTATTAAAATGATCCATCATCACCAGACAGTACAGACAACCATTATCGGAGTGGCTGATCTTGAGATAGTCCACCATCAGCACTTCCAAAGGGAAAGAAAACCTCTTCACCTATATAGATGCTCTGTGTTTAGGGGGTTTAGTCATCTCACCCTGATGGGATTTCCGGTAATCTTCTTTCACCACTCGATTTACTTGTGGCCAATACAGAAGCCGTTGTAGCCAGTGGAAAGTTCTCTGATTAAAGAGATCGGGAATAAGTGGGAGTGGATACGGATCTCGGACCGTAATCCGATTAAGTTCACGGAAATCCAGGCAAGGGCGTAGGCCTCCATCTTTCTTCTTAACAAAGAAGAACCCCGCAGCCACCGGTGAAGATGAAGGTCTAATATGCCCCTTAGCCAGACTTTCTGAAATATAATCCTTCATGGCCTGCCTCTCAGGACCAGAAAGGTTATACAACCTAGCTTTAGGTAACTTGGCCTCAGGGAGCAGTTTTACAGAACAGTCATACTCGCGATGAGGAGGTAGTTCCTGACACCCTTTCTCCGAGAATACATCCTCAAAGTCCGCCAGAAATGGAGGTAAGACCCAAGGAGTAACCGCACCGATGACCGTGTTCATGCAGTTTTTATTACAGAATTTACTCCATTGGCTTATCTCTCTGGTTTGCCAATTAATAACCGGGTTATGCTTAGTTAACCAAGGAAGGCCCAACACTATAGGAGTGGGAAGACCCTCCAACACGTAGCAAGACAACAGTTCTTTATGTATCGCCCCCACTTGAAGTTTTACGTCATGCACAGCTTGCAAAAAACTTCCCTGACCGAGAGGCCTGGCATCGATCGAGAATATGGGGATGGGTTTAGCCAACTCACTCAATCGCATACCTTGAACCCGGGCAAACCGAGCATCAACCAGATTAGCCCCGGCCCCACTATCCAGAAGAACAGATATCCTCTCAGTTCTCGTACCCACCACCACCTCCGCCGGTACGAGAAACTGAGACGAACCTAGGGACGAAATACCTACTCCCAGATTGCCATCCACCACACAACCTGGGATCAACAGTTTTCCGACGACTCTTCACTCTGCAAGGGACGGGATGGACACCCCCCAATAAAATGTCCCTTTCTCCCGCAGAAGAAACACCTTCCTGCCTTATGGCGCACCACCGGTCCCCTCCCCCGAAATGATGTCCCTCCTAATTGCATAGGCTCCTCTGGACTGACCAGGGGAACCACCATATGAGGGGACCTTGTAGGAGGTGGAGTCATCACAGGGGGTCGAGTTATCCCGCACCTCTCCTGAAGCCGTCTGTCAACGCGAATAGCCAGGGCCATAGCGGCTTCCAGTGACGCGGGAGAGTCATACTGTGCCAACACATCCTGTAATTTGTCGGATAAACCTTGACAAAACTGGCTCCTAAGAGCCGGGTCATTCCACTGGGTGTCCGTGGCCCACCTACGGAACTCCGAACAGAATTCCTCCGCCGGACGATCTCCCTGCTGGATCCTACGTAACTTAGACTCAGCAAGGGAGATCCGATCTGGGTCATCATATACGAGTCCCAGAGCAGCGAAAAACCTATCCACTGACTGGAGAGCCGGGGAGCCCGGGGGAAGAGAGAACGCCCAAGATTGTGGGTCCCCTTGTAGGAGCGAGATGACAATTCCCACCCTTTGTTCTTCACTCCCCGATGACCGAGGCCGCAGCCGAAAGTACAATTTGCATGCCTCCCGGAAAACAAAAAACTTGTCCCGCCCCCCAGTGAACCTGTCAGGGAGAGCTACTTTAGGTTCTGGTCCGGCTTGCTACTGAGGATGCAAAACCTTGGACCTAACGTCCGCCAGCTCCATGGACAAACTCTGCAACTACCGAGCTAGACCGGCTACTGGATCCATGGTAGCTGGAGAAAAACTAAGTGGGTCGGTGAAAATGTCACGCTGTCTCTGTATACTGGAGGTAGGGGGCCTAAGCTGACCCTAAGCTGGGGCCCTGACTAATCCCTCAACCTGGAGGTACTGTTAAAGGTACAGAGGTCCAGGCCGCCAGCGTAACCCCTACCTCCTGAGGATCCCTGCACCTAAGTAATCTAGTCCTGAGAAGGACCCCGATCACAACAAAAGAGGACAAGTAATAATATGCCCACACACAGTACTTAGACGAACGAGACAGTACAAGGGAAAAACCAAAACCACCTTGCATACAAAAACTACACAACTACAACAGAGGGAACACCAACGGGAAAGGAGATAAATGATAAAGGGAGGAAGGGAAAAAACACTCCAAATACACTTATCTCAGAAACTCCAAATACCACGATCCGCTCTGTTAGTCTGTATGAAATGCTTTCACCGACACTTCCCAAACAGACCAGCAGGCATTTGAAGGAGTCTCACTACAGCAGCATTGATTGCAGCTGGGCGAGGCTGGACCTCGTCTAGCACAGAGAGAGAGAGAATTAACTCCCTCACTGCCGAAAACACAAAGCACCAAAAAGTCAGCTGCGAGAAGTCAGGCTGTGTAATCGTGACGATCTTCGTGGCGACACACCCGTGACATATACACAGGAGCTCTGTATATAGTGTACAGGTAATACAGTGGTCACCAGTGACATTATACACAGGAGCTCTGTATATAGTGTATAGTGTACAGGTAATATAGGGATCACCAGTGACATTATACACAGGAGCTCTGTATATAGTGTCAGTGTACAGGTAATACAGTGGTCACCAGTGACATACACAGAAGCTCTGTATATTGTGTATACATAATACAGTGATCACCAGTGACATACACAGGAGTTCTGTATATACTATACACACACGTGGTCAGAATTGTTGGTACCCCTCATTTAATGAAAGAAAAACCCACAATGGTCACAGAAATAACTTGAATCTGACAAAAGTAATAATAAATTAAAAATCTATGAAAATGAACAAATGAAAGTCAGACATTGCTTTTCTGCTTCCACTGAATTTTAAAAAAAATTAAACTCATGAAATAGGCCTGGACAGAAATGATGGTACCCCTGAAAATAATGTGACAAAAGGGACATGTTAAATCAAGTTGTGTCCACTAATTAGCATCACAGGTGTCTACAATCTTGTAATCAGTCAGTGGGCTTGTATATAGGGCTACAGATACTCACTGTGTTGTTTGGTGACATGGTGTGTACCACACTCAACATGGACCAGAGGAAGCAAAGGAAAGAGTTGTTTCAGGAGATTAGAAAGAAAATTATAGAAAAGCACGTTAAAAGGTAAAGGTTATAAGACCATCTCCAAGCAGCTTGATGTTCCTGTGACTACAGGTGCACATATTATTCAGAAATTTAAGATCCATGGGACTGTAGCCAACCTCCCTGGACGTGGCCGCAGGAGGAAAATTGATGACAAATCAAAGAGACGGATAATATGAATGGTAACAAAAGAGTCCAGGAAAACTTCTAAAGAGATTAAAGGTGAACTTCAAGCTCAAGGAACATCAGTGTCAGATCGTACTATCCACCGTTGTTTGATCCAAAGTGAACTTCATGTAAGACGACCAAGGAGAACACCATTGTTGAAAAAAAAAATAATAAAAAAGCCAGACTGGAATTTGCCAAACTACATGTTGACAAGCCACAAAGCTTCTGGGAGAATGTACTATGGACAGATGAGACAAAAATGGAAGTTTTTGGCAAGGCACATCAGCTCTATGTTCACAGATGGAAAAATGAAGCATATCAAGAAAAGAACACTGTCCCTACTGTGAAACATGGGGGAGGCTGTTATGTTCTGGGGCTGCTTTGCTGCATCTGGCACTATCAAAGGGATTCTAGAGAGAAATGTGCTGCCCAGTGTCAGAAAGCTTGGTCTCAGTCGCAGGTCATGGGTCTTGCAACAGGATAATGACCCAAAACACACAGCTAAAAACACCCAAGAATGGCTAAGAGGAAAACATTGGACTATTCTGAAGTGGCCTTCTATGAGCCCTGACCTAAATCCTATGGAGCATCTTTGGAAAGAGCTGAAACATGCCGTCTGGAGAAGGCAACCTTCACACACAAGACAACTGGAGCAGTTTGCTCATGAGGAGTGGGCCAAAATAGCTGTCGAGAGGTGCAGAAGTCTCATTGACAGTTACAGGAATGGTTTGATTGCAGTGATTGCCTCAAAAGGTTGTTCAACAAAATATTAAGTTAAGAAGAACCATCATTTCTGTCCAGGCCTATTTCATGAGGTTAATTTTTTTTAAAATTCTGTGGAAGCAGAAAAGCAATGTCTGACTTTGATTTGTTCATTTTCAAAAATTAGTAATTTATCAGATTCAAGTTATTTCTGTGACCATTGTGGGTTTTTCTTTCATTAAACGAGGGGTACCAACAATTTTGACCACGTGTGTAGTGTAAGTGTACATGTAATACACTGACTCACCAGTGATGTCTCTAGGTGAAGTCCTTCATCTTCGCTTTTCTTCTTCATCTGGCACAGACAACCATCACTTCTTCCAGCCAGGAATCATCTCTGCAGAAAATAACACACAGTTATCAATAACTGATCTCTTCTAGAGAATATTCCCACTTTTCCCCCCGACTTCTACACTACACCAGTTGAAGAAAAAAAGCAACATAGTGCCGTCCTGCACAGTAACAGGACCCCTCTTTTGTCCCATCCCATGGAAAACAATTTCCTAAAAAGTAAATTATATTACAGAAGTAATAATGTAATAATAATAATTGGAATCTAAAGTAATAATGTTCCCCACTGGTCACCATAAACTAATAAAGTATGTTCCTCAATCTGGCTCCCAAACAGTAATTAAGTCCCTTGTCTAGCCAGGCACCCCCATATGTCCCTTCTGGCCACCATTTGTCTAGTGTGACCCCTCCATATATTTATCCTAGCACACGTGTATTGAGCCTGCCCCCTCCTATATACCCATCCTAGCCCCCCCATGTGGCCAGTCTGCCCTCCCCACATATCCATCCTTGCCTCCATGTTTCCAGCCTGCGCCCCCATATATCCCACCCATATATCCTCCATGTGTCCAGCCTGCCCTCTACATACACATCCTGGCCTCCATGTGTCCAGCCTCCCCCCCTCATAAATCCATACTGCCCTTACCCCCTGCATATATCCATCCTGACACCCCCCATATATCCAGCGTGCCCCTCCATAAATTTATGCTAGCCCATGTGTATCGAGCCCACCCCCCCCACGTATTCATCCTAGCCCCCCATGTGTCCAGTCTGTCCCCCCCCATATATCCATCCTGGCCTCCATGTTTTCAGCCTGCCCCCCCATATATCCATCCTGGCCTCCATGAGTCCAGCCTGCCCCCCCCATATATCCTTCCTGGCCTCCATGAGTCCAGCCTGCCCCCCCATATATCCATCCTGCCCCCCATATATCCATCCTGGCCTGCATGTGTCCAACCTGCCCACCCCCCTTTGCCTGGGTCCAGCCAGGGTTCCCCCTTGTGTGTCCAGCCAGGGCCCCCCCTTGTGTGTCCAGCCAGGGCTCCCCCTTGTGTGTCCAGCAAGGGCTCCCCCTTGTGTGTCCAGCCAGGGCTCCCCCCCTTGTGAGTCCAGCCAGGGCTCCCCCCCTTGTGTGTCCATCCGGGCCCCCCCTTGCGTGTCCAGCCAGGGTTCCCCCTTGTGTGTCCAGCCAGGGACCCCGTTGCGTATCCAGCCAGGGCTCCCCCCTCCTGTGTCCAGCTTGGCCCCCCCTCATGTGTCCAGCTTGGCCCCCCCTCGTGTGTCCAGCCAGGGTTCCCCCTTGTGTGTCCAGCCAAGGCCCCCCCTCGTGTGTCCAGCCAGGGTTCCCCCCTCTTGTGTCCCGCCAGGGTTCCCCCCTTGTGTGTCCCGCCAGGGTTCCCCCCTTGTGTGTCCCGCCAGGGTTCCCCCTTGTGTGTCCAGCCAGGGTTCCCCCCTTGTGTGTCCAGTCAGCTGCCCCCTTGTGTGTCCAGCCAGGCTACCCCCTTGTGTGTCCAGCCAGGGTTCCCCCCTTGTGTGTCCATCCAGGACCACCGCTTTTGTGTCCAGTTGGCTCCCCCCTTGTGTGTCCAGCCAGCCTACCCCCTTGTATGTCCAGCTGGGCTCGCCTTGTGTGTCCAGCCAGGGTTGCCCCTTGTGTGTCCAGAGAGGGTTCCCCCCCTGTGTGTCCAGCCAGGCTACCCCCTTGTGTGTCTGTCCAGCTGGGCCCCCCCTTGTGTGTCTGTCCAGCTGGGCCCCCCCTTGTGTGTCTGTCCAGCTGGGCCCCCCCTTGTGTGTCCAGCTGGGCCCCCCCTTGTGTGTCCAGCTGGCCCCCGCCTTGTGTGTCCAGCCAGTGGGTCCAGACCATTACACACACACACACACACACACACCTCTTACCTTCCTGAGCTCCCGTGCGGTGTCCTCCTTCTCCTGAGTTGCGCGCCTCCTTCACAGCAGGCGCATGACGATGACGTCATACACCTACCAGCGAAGGGAGACACGCAGCTTCAGCTGCTTTACTGGGACGTGCGCCGCGGTGGTTCAGGTAATGAACGCTGCGTGCGCGCGTCCCTGCATACACTGTGCCTGCGCTTTTAAAGGGCCCGTGCCCCTTAAAACCGCAGGATTTTTTTTTGTTCTCTTCTCCCCCCTCTACTCTGCAGCAGGGGGCGGGGCCCACTGGGAAATTTCCCGGTATCCCGCCAGCCCAGGCCGACCCTGTCGTTGTATGAATATTGGTATAAATGCACACTAATCTATAATAGTTAAAGATAGACTGGACTGTCAGCCAATGGTGTCTGGGTCGAATCAGTATGGGCCTCCGTCAACCTGCTCTATTTTCCCATGGCAGTCGCCGCCCCAGACCCTAACAGGAGCCCACACTACACTTTCCTGCAAGGATGAAAGTCTCACACTGTGGGCCATAGTCAATTTCTTCTACCACAGACCTTCTGTCCTTGCCTCCAATTTCCAGAGAGAGACAACTCCTGCTCCCTTCTGCTCACATAACCGAATTTCTGTCCTTCCAATTGGGTCTACGCTCACACGACCGAATTTCCATTTCTGCAATCGGGTCTGTGCTTTCTGCTATCTTTAGCCTCGACAATCAGGATCTCCTAGCCTCTGTAAGTGACTCGCCCAGGGTGATGGGGATGACTCGGTACCCGGGCCTTTCGCCTGACCTTCGGGATGTCACGGTGGTCGGCTCCCGGGCCCGTACTCTGGGGTCAGCTTTTAAAAAGGGATTGGTTTGTTTATTAGTTTTATTAAAGTTCGTGACGCCACCTGTGGTTTCTGGTGAGATTCACCAGCGCTGCGGCAGTCCACTGAGGCCGGTGATAAGGCAGCTTAGATGGTATCGCTTCCCACAGGTGGAGCAGGGCCTCAGGGCAGCGTAGGAGGGGGGATGCAGGGCAGGCGAGACAAATCCAGGTCAGAGCAAGAACAGGGACGGACACGATAGTTACTTCAGTACCTTTTACTGGTGGAAATTCAGACACATCCCAGAGCACTGTAGGGTGAAGGGTGCATATCAGAATCCTCCCCAATGAGCGGGTGTAGGGCCTCCTGTTTCTTGCCTCTGCGTAGTAAGTTTCTGACCTGCCTGGAGCTAGGCCTAACTTTGTCTCTGTCCTGCGCTGGCTGACCTTGTGGTAGGGCCTTTTCTTGGAATACACGCTCCCAGCTTACGGGGCCTATGTGTCTCCTGGCTCTGTTACGTATCAGCACTTTAGCGATCCTGGGACCTGTAGTTCTCCAGGGATTCCGGTTATACCTTACTGGGTCATAGAGATCCCGGTAAGCTCGGATCCGGTGTCCGGTAATGCTTCGGGGTGAGCTAGTTAAGCTCCTTTGCCCCCTATGTACTAACTTCTCCACTTGCCTTCGGCCTTCTCGGGCCCTCACTAGGCTATACACACTAACGGCAGCTTGCCACGCTTCACCGATCTTATGGCGCCGGCACACCTAAGCTCACTATTCAGAGCTACAACTGAGTCTGGACTGTGCTCCACTGCAGGAACTCTCTCAACAGACTTGACTAGGCTGAGCTCAACTCTGTATTCAGGTCTGTGCTTGCTGAACTCTCCAGAGGAACTGAACTGCCTGGCTCCACCTTCCCTTTTTATATCCGTAACGGGCTCCCTCTGCTGGTCTGAGGTGGAAGGTGGAGATGTGTGAATGTTTATGGGGGCCTCTTGTGGAGGATTCCATCAATGCACTCTTCCAGGATCTGTGATACCAAGCGCAGCTGGGCGTCACATTCCCCCCTAGCAAAGCTTAGCACTCCCGGTACATTTTATAACAATAAGAAACATTAACAATCTTCCCTTTATGGGAGGCACCAAGCTTAAACGTTGCATAATAATATCAACAAATACAAAGTGTCCTCAGAATTCAAGTCTCTTGTGGTGAGGTTCCCAAACAGGATGTCCATCTCACAGAGTAGAGTACTTGGTGGTTTGAGGGACCTGTCCCAAACCCTCAACGTAGGCCCTGGGGTGGCTGCAGGGCATGGAGATCCCGCGTTGGACCTCCAATAGAGCCACTCCAGACAGGTTTTCCTTCGGTGGTCACCTAAAGGGGCACTCCTGGGAGCGCAATTATATACAATAAATAGTTTTTGGGCTGCACACAGTCCTCAGCCACGAAGTTCTTTATGCAAACAATAAAGGAATTAATCAGGTAAAGTGTCCATGTCACTTGAACTGTTCAATAATAAAGCAAAGCACAAAATAATATACATTAGTACAGTACATTACAATTTAATACCCCAGGGGTAACTATCTACATTTGTCAGAGGTTAGCTATCTTACTGCTTGTACCTGAGAGGGGGTTTACCTCGCGTGCTACGTGTTGATCTGCGTAGTGCGGTGGTCTGTGAGGTATCAATATCTGTACTATCAATTACCCTACCAGTTCTACGTGTGACTATGTTGTAAAACTGCCTTAACCTCTCTCTGGAACTGGTAAGTCTACCATTGGCTGGGCCTTCTTGCTCTACTCCTGCCGGGGATCCTTCGTCCGGGGATTCTTCTTGAGCTGGCTCTTCTGCGGCACTAGGCTCTTCTGCAGCACTTACAGGTTCAACTTGCTGTGGAGGGTCTTCTGATTGTTGAAAGAATTAGAGTATTGGAAAGATTACTGCTCCTCCTAGTTGGGGCCAATCTGCTGGGAAGTCTCCTAAGTCAGTATGGATTACTGCTTCTTTAGGCTCCTCCTGGATAATGAAAGGCACTTCTTCTTGGGGTTTCAGTAGATTTGGACATAACTTTAGATGGTCCCTGGATACTGTGGCAGTTGTCCTTCCTCCATCTCGACTAATTATGCAGGTCTTCTTATTATCAAATCTTGACTTCAGCACAGTGTAGGGTTCTTTCTCTCACTGGTCATCAAGTTTGTGGTTCCTTCTTTTCCTTTTCAATACTATTTCACCAGGTGTGAAAGGCTCTGCGGGTGCACGTTTATTGTAGTGGGCCTCTTGCTTATCCCTCACCCAGGTGAGACTGTCCTCGACACAGGCTTGTACCCTTCTGTACTGCTCTTGTCTGGTCATGTCCCAGTCCTCAGTGGTCACATCCGCTTCTGGTTCTACTACACCAAGCTCCAGATCCATAGGCAACTTCCCAGGTCTTGCACGCATAAGATATGCCGGAGTACAATTGGTGGAACTCACGGGTATGTGGTTGTACAGATCCACTAGGTCAGGTAGTAGGTCTGGCCACTGATTTCTCTCCTCAAGTGGTATGATCTTCAGCAGGTCGATGATGATGTTGTTCATCTTTTCACAGAAACCGTTGGTTTGTGGGTGGTACGGTGTAGTTCTTATCTTTTTACACCCGTACAGATGGCACAACTCCTTAAACAATTCAGCCTCAAAGGCCGGGCCTTGGTCCATCAGCACCTGCTCAGGGTATCCATGGAGTCCGCAGAAACACGCCTGGAAGGTCTTTGCTGCTGTCTCCGCCGTCAGGTCCTTGACGGGGGCGACCACCAGGAACCTAGAGTAGTGATGCACCATGGTCAGGGCGTAGGAGTACCCTGACCTGCTGGGTGACAACTTGACATGGTCCAGGGCCACGATCTCCAGGGGTCGAATCGTCTTGATGGGTTGCAGGGGTGCCTTCTGGCTGCTGTAGTCTTTTCTTCTGAGGCCACAGGGTCCACAGTCTTGGCACCACCGCTCAATGGAGCTGCGCATTACTACCCAGTAGAATCGACACTTCAGCAGGGTCTCTAGCTTTTTTCAGCCAAAGTGTCCCGCCTAATCGTGGTAGGCCTCCAACACCATTTCTTGCGGCCCGCCCAGTATTTAATTGTAAATTGGTAATTTGGCAGCTGAGCCATCCATCGTTGTTCCAGTGCTCCTAGCTTGGCTGTTTCAAGATGGGTCAAAGGGTTGTTATCAGTGAAGGCAGTGAACTTGCTGGAGGCCAGGTAGTGCTTAAATCTTTCAGTGATGGCCCAGACCAAGGCCAGGAACTACAAATTGAAGCTGCTATAGTTCTCTGGGTTCCTCTCCGTCGGGCGGAGCTTCTTGCTTGCGTATGCGATTAACTTCTCCTGGCCATTCTGCTTCTGACTTAAGACAGCTCCCAGCCCTTCGTTGCTGGCATCTGTATACAGCAGGAACGGTTGGCTGTAGTCAGGGTAGGCTAGGATCTCATCGCCTGTCAGGATCTCCTTCATCTCCTGAAATGACTCGACTTGCTCCTTACCCCAGTGGAATGGGGGATTTCTGCCTTTGGGGGACTGCCCTACCAGGAGGTCTTGCAGAGGGGCTGCTTTCTTAGTATAGTCTTTTACAAACCTCTGGTAGTATCCTACTAGTCCCAGGAACTGATGCACCTCCTTGAGGTTCTTCGGCTCCGGCCACTTCTGGATGGCAGCGATCTTCTCCAGGTCTGGTGCTACCCCTTCCGGACTGACAATGTGCCCCAGGTACTGTACCTTTCTCTTGAGCAGGTGGCACTTTGAGGGCTTCAGCTTCATCCCATACCGGGACAGTGAATCAAATACCTCTGCCAGGTGTTTCAAGTGGTCCTCGTACGTTCTGGAGTACACTATCACGTTATCCAGGTATAGTAACACAGTCTCGAAGTTGCGGTGTCCCAGGCAGCACTCCATCAATCTCTGGAACGTTCCAGGGGCATTGCAGAATCCAAACGGCATACTGTTGAACTCGCAGAGTCCCATCGGGGTTGTAAAGGCCGTCTTCTCCCGATCCTCCTCAGCCACAGCTACTTGCCAGTACCCACTAGTGAGGTCAAGGGTGGAAAAGTAATTTGCAGACTTTAAGGCAGCTAGGGACTCCTCTATGTGTGGTAAAGGGTATGCATCTTTATGTGTAATGCGATTTACTTGTCGGTAATCTACACACATTCTCATGCTCCCATCCTTTTTCCTAACTAGCACTAGGGGAGCTGCCCAGGGACTACAACTATCCCTTATTACCCCCGCCTTTCTCATGTCGTGCCACATTTCCTTAGCCTTCTGGTAGTGAGCTGGTGGTATAGGCCTGTAACGTTCATTGATTGGGACATGGTCGCCTGTGGGGATATGATGTTGAACCCCCTTAATCCTCCCGAAGTCAAGTGGATGTTTACTGAACACCTGCGAGTATTCTTGAACCACCCGGTGTACACCCTGTTTTTGATGGGCAGAAGTGGTGTCTGTCCCAACATGGAGCTGTTGACACCAATCCTCCACCTGGGTTGCAGGGTCATTATCCTCCACTTCATCTGGTGAGGCTAAGGACTCCGCCTTGTGAATACAATTGTTATTTACAGCATGTAATTTGGCAACAGTGGCATAACGTGGCAATCTGACCTCATCTTCCCCACAGTTGAGAAGACGGACGGGCACCCTCCCATTGCGTACATCTACCACTCCTCTGGTGGTTAAGAGCGTGGGTCTGTGCTCGGAGCAAAGGGGTTCTACTACCGCCTGGTAGCTCTGTCCTCTAAGACCTATAGCAGCTCTACACCAGATGAGCATTTCACTCATTGGGGGGACGACAATGGGTGTGGGGTCCGTTACACGCACATTACCAATTTCACCTTCCGCTAACCTTACTTGCTGTTGGTACATCAGGACTCGGATCTCCTTCTGCAGCGCCCTCCTCTGTCCTGGTCTGGCAGTGTCAGCTATCTGTTGGAGCAAGAACACAACCTCTCCCAAACAGTTACCAACAATGTTTGCTTCGGGGTGAGCTAGTTAAGCTCCTCTGCCCCCTATGTACTAACTTCTCCACTCGCCTTCTGCCTTCTCGGGCCCTCACTAGGCTATACACACTAACGGCAGCTTGCCGCGCTTCACCGATCTTATGGCGCCGGCACACCTAAGCTCACTATTCAGAGCTACAACTGAGTCTGGACTGTGCTCCACTGCAGGAACTCTCTCAACAGACTTGACTAGGCTGAGCTCAACTCTGTATTCAGGTCTGTACTTGCTGAACTCTCCAGAGGAACTGAACTGCCTGGCTCCACCTTCCCTTTTTATATCCCTAATGGGCTCCCTCTGCTGGTCTGAGGTGGAAGGTGGAGATGTGTGAATGTTTATGGGGGCCTCTTGTGGAGGATTCCATCAATGCACTCTTCCAGGATCTGTGATACCAAGCGCAGCTGGGCGTCACATAAGGACTCTGCACCCCTTGCTTAATCCACATCCAATATTGATCTTGTGTTTCTGGACACACTCATCACCTACGTCAGGCCTAGCTACCACAGGTGACTTGTTACAAGTCGGGGCGACGACTGACTTCCTGGCCTGACCCCTGTGGCTTTTGTATTTTTCTGCTGCAGATCACATGTCCCCTGTGTACCTAGCTCTGCTTTCCTCTCATTCAGCCTGCCTTCTGTCCTTTGGTTCCAATACCCTTTCAGGGTCCTACACCTATATTCCTGATCACTACATGGCAGCATCTGCCCACAAATACCTTACAGCTCATTTCTATTATATGAATCACTCACTCTCCTTACATTCCTCCTCTTTTAAGCTCATCAGTACTTGGATGAGAAAGGTTACTTATGCTCTAGATGCTCCTTGGCGGTGGTCTCAGAGTCACCAATATCCAAACACACTCCTGTGTCTGCTGTATTACATACTGCCATATGAAATCATCTTCCGCATACCTCCTGGGTGAAACACCAGTGTTGGTACATTCAGATCTGTGAGGTCCCTCCTGACCTGTCTCTTCTGGGACACTGAGGCCCTGAAACACTCTTCCTGTGATTTTGACCTCTACCCTACCCTCTAAGCTAGCCCCGGTCATTCTCTCTTCATCAGACACACATATCGGTAGCATGTAAGGGTGCCGCACTCTCTCTGGTGCGACGTCTTCTCCTTTCGGGGTGTACTCTCCTTGTCACTCGATGAGGAACAGCCTCCGATGCGTAGTCCAATTTTCCCCAAGGGTGCTTCACTTGAACCAAAACTCGATTCCCCAGCTGTAATGGTGCCTCCTGCACAGGAGTTACTACAGGATGCCTTTTCCCCTGGGGCTTCTGTACAATCTTAAGTCTCAGTGTTTCTAACCGATGTTGGTGTTCCCACACCAAAGTTGTGGTGTTTATCTACGTACTATCTTCCTCTGGATCAAGCTCTAGCTCAGTAACCTTACGGCTGTTACGTCCAAACAGCAACGTGTAAGGCGTGTACCCTGTCGTAGCATGAACCCGGTTACTGTACACCCAGACCAGTTCTGGTACAAATTCAGGCCATTTCATTTTCCTGTGTCACGGTGTAGGGGAATGCTGGTGAGGAAATAGCAGATACGGGCTGGGTGAGCAGGGAAAACTAATCTGTCCCTAGACTGGGAACCCTGAATAGCCCTGACCCCAAAAGTATCTCTGATGGTGAGAAGGTTCGGGTCTCCACCCTAAGCCCTAACTCCTCCACAAGCCCTGCGCTAATTCCCCAAACCTCCCTCCGCAGAACAAAGGTACAGCAATCTCAAAGGAAAGGACTTCAGCAGCACAAACGAACAGCACTGCACAGCACGGCTTCCAGGTATAGAGTGAAACTCTATCAGCTGCACCACCTGGTGGAAGGCGAGGCTACTTAAAGGCTAAGGGGAGGAGACACACAGAAACTCACATCCACCAGGACATGGCAATAGAATTGGCATGAACCCATGCAGTACAAGAGGGAATTTCACAGTTTAAGTTACAGCGGCATCTAGAATAGACCGCAGACACACAGCGCTAGACAGCGTGTGACATCCTGTCATCTTCCTGTTGTCCTCCACAATTCTCAGAATGTAGATAAAGTTCTGTTGAAACGTTCACAGTCCCCATTTCTCTATGGGTGGTAGGGTGTAGTTCTGGAATTCTCAATGTTGTACAGTTGGTGCAATTCATCCATGACTTTTCCATGAAAACAGGCTCCCATCTCAGAGTGAATTCTTTTTGGACACCCGTATACGCAGATGAAGTCATGACAGATGGCACAGGCTGCTGACTCGGCTTTTTGATTCCCGGTGGGAGTCATGACTGCTAACTTATTAAAATGATCCATCATCACCAGACAGTACAGACAACCATTATCGGAGTGGCTGATCTTGAGATAGTCCACCATCAGCACTTCCAAAGGGAAAGAAAACCTCTTCACCTATATAGATGCTCTGTGTTTAGGGGGTTTAGTCATCTCACCCTGATGGGATTTCCGGTAATCTTCTTTCACCACTCGATTTACTTGTGGCCAATACAGAAGCCGTTGTAGCCAGTGGAAAGTTCTCTCTGTTCTGAAATGGGTATCACTCTCATGGACTTCCTTCTTCACTATGGGCTTAATTCCTTGTGAAATCATTAGCAGATTACAATGAGGCAATCTGGGCTACCGCCTAGGGCCAAAGGCACCGGGGGTCCTTTGGCCATATTGTCCTCATTATAATGGTTTTTTTCACCACTGTCGGCAGTGGACATCTCCGGAGAGGGAGCTTTCCTAAAGCTCAGCTGCCAGCAACTCACAATGGTTTGCTGGCATCTACAAGGCTATGTGTGTATGTGATCTTAGGAATAACAGAAGCTTTGGTCCTCTCCTCCACTTTTGGCTGAGATTTAGAGGATTAATCGGAGACATAGAACCGCTGTTCTCCACTTTGGAATCCAACCCTTCAGATATATGGTATATGATGTATAGTATTGATATACCAAAAATATCAGTAATAATCAATTAAATTCTAAAAGACATTAATCAATTTAAAATTTGTATTTATTTAGTTTAATTAAATCTGGCATGGAAGGATGAAGACGTGTTCTTGGAGAAGCCTTCAACTTTAGCAGGTGTTTCTTGCTGGTCAGGAGGCCACGAGTAGATGGTTCAAATCCTTCCATACGGGTACAGCATTGATGGTGGACATGCTGTAGTTTCTTCAGGGCGCTAGATGTGGGGGTTTTCTGTCCTCGAGATGTCTAAGGTGCCCTGGTGACAGCAGGCAAAAATGCAGCTTCCTCTGACAGTGCGAGCAGCCCTGGATAATCCATGCCGGCAGAATGATATCATCCGGCGGAAGATGGAACCTATGAGAAAAGATGTAAAACTAATGTAAGTAATGGGACTCCATATTAGAGGGTACTACTGTGGTGTCACTGTGGGAGAACATTAGAGGAATCTCATCACACAGAGGGCAGGGATCATTGTCAGTCATCATACATGTGACAATCCCACCACTGACAGATAACATCTGCTCCACATGACTTCTTCTCACTGACATCATACAATAGGGAGATTATTGTCACACTTACCTCGCCTACTTTCCCCCTCTTCTACTTTCTCTGTTTTTTCTTGTCTTCTCAGTTTTAGAAAATATTTTCTTTTCTTCTGAACTGGAGATTCTAATCAAAAAGTCAGAAAAAAATATTAATTATAAACTTCTAAAATATTTTCTTTCTATCTATATAGAGTTATGCAATTGATTAATATGCACCTGTAGCATTTCTGTGTGCCGCCATGTGGTGACTCCCCAAGGAAATATGTCCCCTTATTATCATGACAAACTTGCAGCAAGCCACTGTGTTATCATATAATCAGTTAGATTAAACTTCAGTGTAACTTTCAAGAGCACCATCACCAGATCAAAAGTTTCTGAGATTCACTCTTATCTTATGTCTGCTGCTCCCCTGAGTATTCTGATATTTGTTTTGCTAAAATCCACCCTATGGTTTTTTCCATGAGGGTGTGGCTCACAATTTTATATTGCAGAGCAACCTAAAGACACGCCCCAGAGGATCCTGTGAGCACCGCCCTCTTGGAAAAGACCATAAACATTAGCACTAAATAAGACCCATAACTCAAAAAACTGAATACTCAGGGGCGCAACGGGAATAAAGTAAGTAATTTTTGAAGCCTTCATGTGCTGATTCACATTATAATTTTGGATTATAGGCTATAGTTGGATGGCCTATAAACCTGTACATACCTGACAATGAGGACGAGGATGACTCGTTGTTTTTAGCAGTGAAACACTGATTGTCTCCATTAGTTTTGGAAGAGGAAGACTCTTTCTGCCTGTTTGGTAGAAGAAAGACCAGTAAATTAAAAGTAAAAACAATAGAAAAAATGAAGAACACCTGTTTGTGAGGCCAATTAGGACAACATAGAGGGGATACCCTGCCCACGGCCTCAACTAGTAATATTGGCCTGTCATGAGCTGGAAATGAATGGCTGGTCACAATGATCAGCTGTTATTGCAGTGTTATCACAAGCCAGACGCACAGAGATCAGCAATCATGGGGTGGTGGATGCTGGATTTAGATTTGTGTTACTCGTGTCTTGTATTTGGTTCTGAACATACATCAAAACTAAATCTCATAATAATAATAATAATCTACTCACATGTCTGAGTGTTTTTCACTGTTCTCTTGGGAACACTGTGGAGGTGACATAGGCTCTACATTGGTCATCATCCCGGTATTGGTGATATTTAGCTAAAACACACAGAGAAAAATAAATTGATTTATTTTTAAGCATTTTTGTAATTATAGGTTTTAGACATACTATTAGCCACATACTTACTTTACAAAACCTTTGATAAGATGATACAAAGTTTTTTATTTCTGGCCAGTCATTGTCCTCTCTTGTGTCCGCCTCATCTGAATTCATGTGTCTGCTACAACGAGCTACAAAGTACAAGTGTTATCAGAGATAATTAGTATAAGACCCGGTCAGACATTCACCCTGTTATCACTAATAATGATGAGAACTTATCTTCACATAAAATGAAAGACAAGACACACAGCAGTTTTCTGCAGATGACGTCTCATTTTACTTACTGATAAAGTAGCGGGTGTCCTCATCTGACTTTAGCTCAGGAACGAACAGGGGCTTCTGACTTAGAAGGTTGTCAAAGTCTAAGTGATGCAGAAATGGATGCATTTTGATCTCATTTGCTCCTCCTGGAAAAGGAAGACAAGAAAGAATGTGATAGAGTCATTTTTAGAGAAACTGCTCCATATCGGTACAGTTTATGTTAACCTGAACTGAAGATGTAACAGCAGACATGAAGGAAATGTACTGAAAGTCACAGCATGAAAAATGGGGAATGAATAAGTAGGTAGATTACTGAACCTCATGGACACAACCATTTGTCTGGTCACAGACGTGTAATAAGTCATAATACTATTATAATATTACCTGTCCCAAGTCTATCTGCTGGATCTTTTCTGAGCAGCTGAGTGATGATGTCCCGAGCATCAGGTGGAGTAGAGTATTTATGATATGTCAAAATTAATTTATCTGTTATATAGAAAAAATATTACAGGAAATGAAACATTTTCATTTATTTTTATAAAAAATGTCCTTAATAAGGCTAGAAATTAAACCAGAAAACCATTGAAACCAAATAACAGTGACATCACAAGCATTCAGATTATTTTACTTACCCTCAAGGACACTGCGTAAAATATCTCTTTTTAAAGCCCCTTTAAATGGTGTACATCCATAAAGAAATTTATGTAGAGTGATCCCTACTGACCACCAATCAACGGGCCTTCCATAGCCTTTCCTTTGGATAATTTCTGGGGCCATGTAACTAGGGGTGCCAAAAGTCTGGAAACCAACAGAAGAATGAGATGATAATCAATAAATATAATTGCGTCAAATAACATCAGTGCAAACGTTTTATAGAGAAATTGTCAGAGAAAGAGAAAGAGATGAAATCTGTAAAGTACAAGACCTTGTAAGTAAAGCCTACCTCTTCATCAAGGAACTCGCTGGTGATGTCCTCAGTTGAAGCCTTGTAGATATCTGAGCTTGGTCTCATGAGGCCGAGTTTTGAAACCCCAAAATCGGTGACCTTAATATGTCCTGTTGATGATATCAGGAGGCTGTGAAAGAAAGAAATGGTGTCAGACCCAAGTAATTACCCATAGACTGTATAAAAACTATAATTTTTTTTCCCCTTTATTATACTACTGGGGTCACTTACTTGCCAGGCTTCAGGTCTCTGTGCACCACACCATAACTGTGCAGGTATTCCACAGCAAGTACCGTTTCCGCAATGTACATACGGGCCAGGGGGACTGGTAAAGGACCCCTGCGCTTTATAAGACTGGCACAGTCTCCTCCTATCGGAGAAAGCAAATATGAGAGGTGAGGGTTTGTTTCAATGTAAATTACACATGATGAGGGTGAATATGAAATAAGTGGAAATATTGGGACAAGATGGCCTATATAGAGATATACTGTGTAATGTAGAGCGTATACTGTATACTATATGTTGCCATCCATGTGGGCACATTATGGTCATATATAGGTGCTAGGACAAAACAGACGTGGGCTGGATATAGATAAAATGGATGTGTCCTACCTGGTACATACTCCATGACCATACACAGATGAAGTTTAGTAGGGAAAGAGCAGAACATGGAGGCCACAAAGGGACAATCAGCGAATGCTGAGATGTCCCTCTCCAGAAAGGCCAATTCAAGTCTCTTTGGCTTTTTCAGGTTCTCCTTGTCCATTGTCTTCATAGCACAAATCTGGTTTGTGTCTTTATGGCGCACTAAGTGGACGGCCCTGGAGAGGAAGAAAATCCATGATTTATTACAAATTCTTATTAACAGTCCATCTATAGACCTCATCAAATGATCTCCTGTACTAATGGTTAATACTAGATGTGAGGCCATCACTATAAATCCATGTCTAGAAATGCATAAAATAATACTCCATAAATGATTATCAATGGAGGGTCCACATCCACGTCACATCCTAACTGACCTGACAGATAGATGTGGACAGTGATGTGGTCTCCTAATTTCTCTATGGGAATATTACATGGGCAGGACACCGAGGCATCATCATAAGGAGCCCTGGGAAATAAATATTATACCAAAGTAAAGCTCACCCAAAGGCTCCACTGCTGATCAGTTTGATCTGTTTATAGTCGCTCTTACAAGGATTTCTCTCTGGGTTCAATGATCCGATCAAGGCCTAAAAAGGAATAAGAAATGACATTAAGACAGAAAATGCAGGAGAATAAAAGCTCAAGATGCAGGAACGTCTCCCTTCTATATTATGTCCCCACTGATTACACTGTAGAGAACGTAATACAAGCCGGACCCACCACAGACCCCATTATATTATAAAGGGAAATCCCCCATACACATAAATCAATACTGCAGGGAAGGATAAGGGACATCACACAGAGGGGGCAGGAAGAATAACGCCATTATCACACATAATATGTCTGATCTACATGACGAACAGTGATATCCCATTGTCATATGGGATATAATATGGGATGTATAATTCACACCCGTCATCTGATGATATACAGACGTCCCTCTGATACTTACACTGGCAGATTCCTGGATGATTTCTGGTGTCTCACATATTCCACCATCAGTATTTGCCGGCACAGTTATTCCTAAAATAATGAAGAAACGTTATTTATTAAATGTCTATATCAGCACTTAATAACCAAAAGAAAAGGAAGTAAAAAAGTCAAATATCAAAAAACATAACAAATTTTATTGATTAATCAGAACAATTCATGATAAAAAAAATAATAAGAGAATGTGAGACACAGAGAACGCTCTCTCTTTCAAACCAAGAACAACTGATCAAAATCACTTCAAAACCTATTCATAATGGTATTCATACAAGTTTGTGTCTGTTTAGAATGTAGAAGATATAGGAACAATCTGTAGTCCTCAAAATTAATAAGACAAATAAAAAAGAGAAACCTGCACAGTCTGGGAGGGTGGGAAGCAAGACCCCGACAAGTGTTTCGCATAGGCTTCTTCCAAGGGGTATTGAAGAAGTTTTGCGTAGGCTTCTTCCAGCGGGTGTGTAAGAAGCCTACATGAAACGCGCATCAGGGGCTCACTCCCCACCCTCCCAGACCATGCAGGTTTCTCCTATTTATTTGTTTATTTATTTATTTATACAGAGGATGAAGAATAAATCAACATATTCTTTGCCGTTCTCAATAACGAAATATTTGAATGTAAAATATTAGATGATCGTTTTACCTTCTATCAGATTGGAGTTTGGCCCTGGCTGACTATTATCAGGGTCAGCAACATTTAGGTTTTGCCCCTCTGCGGAGTCGCCTTTTGATGTTTCCTGATGGATATAAGATATACAATTAATATAACATTTCTCAAACACTAGATTATCATATATATAAAGCAGGAAGGATTAAACCTGGACTTACTTGACAAGTTCAGTATTGGACGGACAATTCACGGCCGCTCTATCAAGTAAATTTACATTAATATTTAAGCGACTTGTATCTACAACTGTTCTCTAATAACTTCTATCAGAACTGCAGCATTTACAAGGAGGAAGATTGTGATGATCGAGTGAGACAGAGGTAGAAATACAAGCTCCGCACCGCTGAGTACAGACTGTCACCACAGAGGATGGAGCCGCAGAGACAGGCTGCCATAAAATATCCTGTGTCTGCCTGGAGCGGAGAGAGGAAGGCCTCTACCATCATAAATCTGACCTTCTGCTATATGACTGGTAATCTGGAGAAGATCAGACAACAAGGACATGAGATGTAGAAGATGATGGATCCTTACCAGACGCTCCAGTGAGTAGGCCGGATACTCCAGTACAAGCAGGACATTTTGGGCCAGCTGTTTGAAAAAGGCCAATTCTCCACTTTGGGATTTTTCTTCAGCCTATAAAGATGAAAATAAACAAGAAATGAAAATAATCAATAAAATTCATAAACATATATGGTATTGCCACGTTTGTTAAAGTCTGATCTGTTAAGATAGGTGTTTATTAATTGTGTTAATTAATTCCCTAACATCGAGAAAAAAAATCAAAACGCTAGATTTACAGGTTTTTTTGCTCACCTCACTTCACTAAAAAAATGTAATAATAAGTAATTAAAGCACCGTATGTACACAAAAATGATATCAATAAAAACCTGAGTTCACTGCGCAAAAAAAGGCTTTACTTAGTTATATCAACAGAAAAATTACAATGTTATGGGTCTCTGAATATAGTGACACAAAGAACCATTTCATCTCAATTGGAATTTTTTTCACCTTGTTTCAATACAATGTATGGTAAATAGGATGGAGCCATTGAAAGCTGCAATTCATCTAAAAAAAACAAGCCCTCACATGTCTATGCCAATGGAGAAATAACAAAGTTATGGCTCTTGAAAGAAAGTGAGGAAAAAATGAGAGCAGAAAAATGAAAAATTCTGTGGTCCATAAAGGGTTAACCAATCCTATTCCCTCCTCCCCCCGCATCCAGGACCTTCCCACCCCTAATTCAACTAACCCTTTAGATCCCACCCTCTCCTTTGTCATGTAGCCTGATTGCCCTGTTTTGACTCCAGGCTATTCTTATCTGGGTATTTGGCACAGGTTAAACTTAAACTTGTATTCCATTATTATTTTCCATTATTATTATATATAATTTGTGCAGATTGTCTGCTACTTACCTGGTGTACTAATGTCCAGATGTTCTGCTGTAAATGCTCAAGATATTCTGAGCTTATACAACCTTGGTGGTATTTGGTCAGGCAATCTCTCACAAGCTCCATAACCAGCCGGTAAGTGAAGCTGAGGACGCCATCGGGTAGTGGTAGCACAAAGTCAGGGTCATAGGTGGTAAGAATCCCCTGGAGTAGTGCTAACACCTGAAGTCTGTCTGGAGGAATTCCAGACATTTCAAGTAATCCAAGCGCGGTTAGTATATGACTAGCTATATGGCTTATCACACCAACAGCAATGACACCGGAATGTCAAAGTGACAACAGGAGTGTAAACACTTGTAGAAGTAGTGATGGTTAATTGTGATGTCATAATGGAATCTTGTGTTCTAATCTTAAAGGGGCATCTTACCTTATAAGGAAGTTGCCTTGCAACCCCTAAGTAGGGAAAAATATAGGCTCAGCATCAGTATCTGTTATACACAATAAAAATTATAGCGTTTTGTATCAATAAGAAATTCCGATTCCAGCGCTAACAGAAATATCTTTCTGTGGGAACAGGGCATGTGGGGCTGGGGCTGCATCCAACCCTGGCATATGAAGCACGCTGGCCCATGTTGCTCTGCCACAACCACTTCCAAAGATGGGGGTCTTTATTACAAATATGACCCTGCCTACCAATGGAGAAAATCAACATTTACTACTCCCAATAATTCCAGTTTTTAACCCCTTAATAACATCTGACGTACTAATACGCGTCTGTGCCCTGGGACTTAAGAGCCAGACCCGTATTAGTACGTCATGGCGATCGCGCGCGCACACAGGCTGTGCGGGCGCGATCGCCGCCGGGTGTCAGCTGATTGTCACAGCTGACACCCGGTACTATGTGCAGGGAGCGGTCACGCACCGCTCCCAGCACATTAACCCCCGCGATGCTGCGATCGAAGTCGATCGAAGTCGATCGCGGCATTGCGGGGGCAAGGGGAGGTGATCGCCGATACTCACCTCCTCTTCCGGCTTCCAGCGCAGTCTGCAAAGGCTTCCCGGGTGTTGCCATGACGACCCGATGTCGTCATGACAACATCCGGGTCACCAGAGAGCAGGAAGATTGCTTGGACATGCGCAGTGCATCTCCAAGCAATCTTCACACTGTGCACTTCTGACAGCCTTCATGGCATAGGGATGGTGCTCCATTCCTGTGCCATGCAGGCGATCAGAAAAAAAAAAGTGAAAGTCCCAGAGTGGGACAAAGTAATAAAGTGTATAAACTGTGTGAAAGTGGAAAAAAAAAAAAAAAAAAAAATGTGCAAAAATATTATAAAAAAATAAAAAAAATAATACACCAAAAATAAAAATATAATGTACCCATCAATAAATATTATTATAAAAAAAATAAAAAAAAAACAATAAAAGTACACATATTTGGTATCGCCGCGTCCGGAACAACCTGACCTATAAAACTGTCCCACTAGTTAACCCCTTCAGTGAACACGGTAAAAAAAAAAAAAAAAAAACCAAGCAAAAAACAATGCTTTATCACCATACCGCCAAACAAAAAGTGGAATAACACGCGATCAAAAAGACGCATATAAATAAAAATGATACCGCTGAAAACGTCATCTCGTCCCGCAAAAAACAAGCCGCCATATAGCTCCATCAGCCGAAAAATAAAAAAGTTATAGCTCTCAGAATAAAGCGATACTAAAAAATATTTTTTTCTATAAAATAGCTTTTATTGTGTATAAGCGCCAAAACATAGAAAAATTATACAAATGTGGTACCGCTGTAAACGTACTGACCCGAAGAGTAAAGCTGCCTCATCAATTTTACCACACGCGGAACAGAATAAAAAAAAAAAAAAAAAACAATTCCTGAATTGTTGGTTTTTGTTTATTCTGCCTCCCAAAAATCGGAATAGAAAGCGATCAAAAAATGTCACGTGCCTGAAAATGGCACCAATAACAACGTCAAGTCATCCCGCAAAAAACGAGCCGTCACATGACTGTCTGCCAAAATTTGGAAAAATTATAGCTCTCAAAATATGGCGATGCAAAAACTAGATTTTACAAAAAATGCGTCTTTTAGTGTGTGACAGCTGTCAGTCATAAAAACCCCATATGATTCTGGCATTGCTGTAATCACACCGACCCGAAGAATAAAGTCGTCTAATCACTTATACCGCACAAGGAACGGCGTCAAAAATAAACTCTTGAGTTAGGATTGGGCTAGGGTTAGGGCTGGGTTTGGGGCTAGGGTTGTGCTGGGGCTAGGGTTGTGCTGGGGCTAGGGTTGTGCTGGGGCTAGGGTTGTGCTGGGGCTAGGGTTGTGCTAGGGTTAGGGCTGGGGTTGGGATTTTTTTCAAAAGTAAGAAAAAAAGATGACGATATGGCGACTAGTGTTGAGAGCAAGTGCTCGCTACTTGAGTTTGCATCGGGTGCTCTGGTATGCATTTAGTATCGTGGGTATTTGAGTGACATGCTCGAGTCTCTGCCCCATATGCTTCGCGGCCAAAAAACTTTACGGGGATTGCCTGCCATGCACGAGCGATCCCCGCATGTTTTTTTTTGGATGTCTAATAACCGTGAAACATGCGGAGCAGGGACTCGAGCATGTCACTCGAGCACACGCTGTACATGGTGCATACCTGAGTACCCGATGCAAACTCAAGTAGCGAGCACTTGCGCTCAAGAATAATGAAAACTTATTCAATATGATGACCTAATGTAAACAAATAATGTGCCGTACCTCTGGGTTCAAAATGTTCACTATACACCTTAATAAAATCTTTGAGGGGTATAGTTTCCAAAATGGGGACACTTGTGGGGGAGCTCCACTGTTTAGGCACATCACGGGCTCTCCAAACGCGACATGGTGTCCGCTAACAAATTGAATGGAAAATCGGCTCAAATTGTTAGCGGACGCCATGTTGCGTTTGGAGAGCCCCTGTGTGTCCAAACATTGGAGCTCCCCCACAAGTGACCCCATTTTGGAAACTAGACCCCCCAAGGCACCTATCTAGATGCATAGTGAGCACTTAGAACCCCCAGGTGCTTCACAAATTGATTCGTAAAAATGAAAAAGTGAAAATAAAACACTTTTTCATTTTTATGAATCAATTTGTGAAGCACCTGGGGTTCCAAGTGCTCACTATGAATCTAGATAGGTGCCTTGGGGGGTCTAGTTTCCAAAATGGGGTCACTTGTGGGGGAGCTCCAATGTTTGGGCACACAGGGACTCTCTAAATGCAACATGGTATCCGCTAACAAATTGAATGGAAAAATCGGCTCAAATTGTTAGCGGACACCACATTGCGTTTGGAGAGCCCCTCTGTGCCCAAACTTTGGAGCTCCCCCACAAGTGACCCCATTTTGGAAACTAGACCCCCCAAGGCACCTTTCTAGATGCATAGTGAGCACTTGGAACCCCCAGGTGCTTCACAAATTGATTCGTAAAAATGAAAAAGTGAAAAAAAAAACACTTTTTCATTTTTATGAATCAATTTGTGAAGCACCTGGGGTTCCAAGTGCTCACTATGAATCTAGATAGGTGCCTTGGGGGGTCTAGTTTCCAAAATGGGGTCACTTGTGGGGGGAGCTCCAATGTTTGAGCACACAGGGACTCTCCAAATGCAACATGATATCCGCTAACAAATTGTCGGCTCAAATTGTTAGCGGATATCATGTTGCATTTGGAGAGTCCCTGTGTGCCCAAACATTGGAGCTCCTCCACAAGTGACCCCATTTTGGAAACTAGACCCCCCAAGGCACCTATCTAGATGCATAGTGAGCACTTGGAACCCCTAGGTGCTTCACAAATTAATTCGTAAAAATGAAAAAGTGTTTTTTTTTTCACTTTTTCATTATTACGAATCAATTTGTGAAGCACCTGGGGGTTCCAAGTGCTCACTATGCATCTAGAAAGGTGCCTTGGGGGGTCTAGTTTCCAAAATGGGGTCACTTGTGGGGGAGCTCCAAAGTTTGGGCACAGAGAAGCTCTCCAAACGCAATGTGGTGTCCGCTAACAATTTGAGCCGATTTTCCATTCAATTTGTTAGCGGATACCATGTTGCATTTAGAGAGTCCCTGTGTGCCCAAACATTGGAGCTCTCCCACAAGTGACCCCATTTTGGAAACTAGACCCCCCAAGGCACCTATCTAGATGCATAGTGAGCAGTTGGAACCCCCAGGTGCTTCACAAATTGATTCATAAAAATGAAAAAGTGTTTTTTTTTTCACTTTTTCATTGTTACGAATCAATTTGTGAAGCACCTGGGGGTTCCAAGTGCTCACTATGCATCTAGATAGGTGCCTTGGGGGGTCTAGTTTCCAAAATGGGGTCACTTGTGGGGGAGCTCCAATGTTTGGGCACACAGCAGCTCTCCAAACGCAACATGGTGTCGCTAACAATTTGAGCCAATTTTGCGTTAAATTTGTTAGCGGACACCATGTTGCATTTAGAGAGCCGCTGTGTGCCCAAATATTGGAGCTCCCCCACAAGTGACCCCATTTTGGAAACTAGACCACCCAAGGCACCTATCTAGATGCATAGTGAGCACTTGGAACCCTCAGGTGCTTCACAAATTGATTCATACAAATGAAAAAGTGTTTTTTTTTTCACTTTTTCATTGTTACGAATCAATTTGTGAAGCACCTGGGGGTTCCAAGTGCTCACTATGCATCTAGATAGGTGCCTTGGGGGGTCTAGTTTCCAAAATGGGGTCACTTGTGGGGGAGCTCCAATGTTTGGGCACACAGGGACTCTCTAAATGCAACATGGTGTCCTCTAACAAATTTAACGGAAAATCGGCTCAAATTGTTAGCGACACCATGTTGCGTTTGGAGAGCCGCTGTGTGCCCAAACATTGGAGCTCCCCCACAAGTGACCCCATTTTGGAAACTAGACCCCCCAAGGCACCTATCTAGATGCATTGTGAGCACTTGGAACACTCAGGTGCTTCACAAATTGATTCATAAAAATGAAAAAGTGTTTTTTTTTTTCACTTTTTCATTGTTACGAATCAATTTGTGAAGCACCTGGGGGTTCCAAGTGCTCACTATGCATCTAGATAGGTGCCTTGGGGGGTCTAGTTTCCAAAATGGGGTCACTTGTGGGGGAGCTCCAATGTTTGGGCACACAGCAGCTCTCCAAACGCAACATGGTGTCGCTAACAATTTGAGCCAATTTTGCGTTAAATTTGTTAGCGGACACCATGTTGCATTTAGAGAGCCGCTGTGTGCCCAAATATTGGAGCTCCCCCACAAGTGACCCCATTTTGGAAACTAGACCACCCAAGGCACCTATCTAGATGCATAGTGAGCACTTGGAACCCTCAGGTGCTTCACAAATTGATTCATACAAATGAAAAAGTGTTTTTTTTTTCACTTTTTCATTGTTACGAATCAATTTGTGAAGCACCTGGGGGTTCCAAGTGCTCACTATGCATCTAGATAGGTGCCTTGGGGGGTCTAGTTTCCAAAATGGGGTCACTTGTGGGGGAGCTCCAATGTTTGGGCACACAGGGACTCTCTAAATGCAACATGGTGTCCTCTAACAAATTTAACGGAAAATCGGCTCAAATTGTTAGCGACACCATGTTGCGTTTGGAGAGCCGCTGTGTGCCCAAACATTGGAGCTCCCCCACAAGTGACCCCATTTTGGAAACTAGACCCCCCAAGGCACCTATCTAGATGCATTGTGAGCACTTGGAACACTCAGGTGCTTCACAAATTGATTCATAAAAATGAAAAAGTGTTTTTTTTTTTCACTTTTTCATTGTTACGAATCAATTTGTGAAGCACCTGGGGGTTCCAAGTGCTCACTATGCATCTAGAAAGGTGCCTTGGGGGGTCTAGTTTCCAAAATGGGGTCACTTGTGGGGGAGCTCCAAAGTTTGGGCACACATGGGCTCTCCAAACACAACATGGCGTCCGCTAATTATTCAAGCAAATTTTACAATCAAAAAGTCAAATAGCGCTCCTTCCCTTCCGAGCCCTGCCGTGCGCCCAAACAGTATTTTTTCCCCAAATATTGGGTATCTGCGTGCCCAGGGGAAATTGCACAACAAATTTTGGGGTCCATTTTTTCTTGTTACCCCTGTGAAAATAAAAAAAATTGGGTCTAAATTAACATTTTTGTGAAAAAAGTTAAATGTTAATTTTTTTCTTCCACATTCAAAAAATTCCTGTGAAGCACCTGAAGGGTTAATAAAGTTCTTGAATGTGGTTTTGAGCACCTTGAGGGGTGCAGTTTTTAGAATGGTGTCACTTTTGGGTATTTTCTGTCATAAAGACCTCTCAAAGTGACTTCAAATGTGATGTGGTCCCTAAAAAAATGGTTTTGTAAATTTTGTTGGAAAAATGAGAAATCGCTGGTCAACTTTTAACCCTTATAGCTCCCTAACAAAAAAAAATTTTGGTTCCAAAATTGTGCTGATGTAAAGTAGACATGTGGGAAATGTTATTTATTAACTCTTTTGTGTGACATATCGCTCTGATTTCAGGGCTTAAAAATTCAAATTTTGAAAATTGCAAAATTTTCAAAATTTTCGCCAAATTTCCGTTTTTTTCACAAATAAACGCAAGTGATATCGAAGAAATTTTTCCACAATCATGAAGTACAATATGTCACGAAAAAACAATCTCAGAATCAGGGGGATCCGTTGAAGCGTTCGAGAGTAATTACCTCATAAAGTGACAGTGGTCAGAATTGTAAAAATTGGCCCGGTCATTAACGTGCAAACCACCCGCGGGGCTTAAGGGGTTAAAGTTGGCAAAATAGGTCTCTTTATAATATTAATAGTAACCTCTTGACCCTCCTTATAATAATAATAGCGCCCATCTGGTTCTCCTGATAATATTAAAGGGAATCTGACAGTGGCATCAACCCTCATAAGCCATCTATATGGGCATTTAGGTCATAGAACGTTGAAGAAACCGATACCTTGATATCTGCCATCTGATGTCTTATTCCACAGAAATCCACATTTTCTTTTATATGTAAATGAGCTGTTAAGATCTATGGGCCGGACATAGATCTCCCTGAGAATCTGCATCCAGAGATTATTTTCAATGGAACAGGTAGTTATCAGTGGGAGACATGTACATCAGGAGAGTAGACGGTCAGTCATTACATGTGTCACACTGGAAATGACTCTTTTCATTTATAATAAGCCCTGGATGCAGATTCTCAGGGAGATCTATGTCCGGCCCATAGATCTTAACAGCTCATTTACATATTAAGAAAAAAAGTAAATTTCTCTGGATTAAGACATTCATCAAATAGTGGCTATCAAGGCATCACTCTATTCAACTTTCTCTGACCTGCATCTTTATGTAGACGGCTTATGAGGGTTGATCTTACTGACAGTTTCCCTTTAATAGTGTGGCTCGGACCTCCTTATAATAATAGTGCCCCTTATGGGCCTCCTTATAATAATGATAATAATGGTGACTACCTGTTCTTTTTTATTAAATTAAAAATAATAATGCTCCGTCAGGCCTCTTTATAATAGTAATATTAATGATAAAAATATTAGATGACCCCACACGGTTTAGGGAAAGTGTCACTGCATGCAGAAGCCGGGTCTAAGCTTCTAATAAACACTACCCACCTCCTGCCCTGCTGTGTTATCACAGGCTTTATTCCCCTTCAAGCCTAAGCAGCAGAATTCCGGTATCTCCTCTTACTGCTCCATTTCACCTGCTGTCAGTAATGCAAAGTGCCTGGGCCCTGTTTTAAAGCCTCTTGCTAACCCCCTCCCACCATGTATCTATAGCATCGGCGTCTCTGCCCCCTGCTGGCATAGCGCACATGTACATACCGTATCATACGTGTACGTTACGGTAAGCTCGGACCAATGAGAGGAAGCATCCGGCTCTCAATCAGAGGAAGTATCCGGCACCCAATCAGAGGGACAGCTGTAACATCACGTGCCAACGTTAGCTGCTGGTCTGAGATTGGCTGGCGGCTGCTTCCTGTGATTGGGCGGAGCTTACAGTAATGTACGGGACGCTACATGTAGGGTACAGCAGCGGAGAGAGACCGGCGGTCGGGCGGAATCCAGCGTGGAGCCACAGAGCACCGATGAGTGTGTGTGTTCTGGCGGGTCTGGCAGTGGCATGGGGTTATTTGGTGGTGGCAGCGTGTTTGGTGGATCCAGCGGCGACCCCAGGAGCGGCTCTGACAATGGCGGCGTCTCTGGCGGTGTGTCCGGCTGTGCTTGGAGCAGCGTTTGCAGTGGCGGGTGCAGCCAGGGTGTCCTGTGCCATCTTGGGACACTCATGTGCTTCCTGCCGGGCACGGCCGCGGTGCCTTATGGGATTCGTTCACTTCGCAAACTGCCAATTATGTAAGTACATAGCCTCCCATTGCTTAGTGTTCTTGACTGTCTTTGTGGGCACACTCTCCTCCGTAGTGTAAAAACAAGGCAGCAGCGCAAGTGCGAATGCTCGCTGGGTTATGTCATCATCTTTGCCAGTGATGGTGCATCGGAGACCAGAGCTGTGGAGTCAAAGTCGGAGTCGTGGAGCCTGAGTCGGTGCCAATTTTGGTGGAGTCGGTATAAAAAGGACTGACTCAGACTCCAAAAATATATAATAAATTGGGTACGGTAGTGCAATGCAATATTTGCAAATTATTATGTTCTACATATCTTGATTATTATAGCAATGATTAAAAGGCTTATGTTCACATGATGCTACAATAAATGTATCACCTAAACATCAGCAATGTACGAAGGAGTCAGAGTCATGGAAATTGAGGAGTCAGTGGTTTGGCTTACCGACTCCACAGCCCTGGAGACAGCCAGGCAAGTGTCGCTGCTGCAGTTGTGTGTGCCTTTCCCAGAATTTCGCGCAGTATCCTAGATGCCAAATTGCAGCATCTGTATCCAGGATCGTGCATCTACCTAATAATGCATGTTGCAGCAGCCTCCAAGATGCATTATCAGTAGGAATAGATATATTCAGATGCTGAATATGGACAAATATTTTCAATTAACACTACCCCACCACTATACTAGAGAAGCAAACAAAACCATCTCAAACTTTTATTTAAAACATTTTATTTACTGGAAAAAGTAATGAGGCAGAGGGCAAAAACATTTAATACAAAAAAAAATAAATTCATATATGTACTCTTTTAAAAACAAAGGAAAGAAATTCTGCATTAATGAGCCTTGTCATTTATTCATAACTCTGTCAATCTTGCACCAATGCCATCCAGACATGACATCCACATTTGGAAATCTCAATCCCCTTTTTTTGCCAAGAAACATCTAAAGGAGTTATTCAAGTCTCCAACGCTTGGTTACCTAAATAGAAAAAAATAAATAATATAATATATATATATATATTAGATGGTGGCCCGCTTCTAACGCATCGGGTATTCTAGAATATATATGTAGGCTGCTGGGGTGTATATAGAGGCTGCTGGAGTATATATAGAGGCTGCTGCTGCTGGGCTGTATATAGAGGCTGCTGGGGTGTATATAGCGGCTGCTGGGCTGTATATAGAGGCTGCTGCTGCTGGGGTGTACTGACCAGAAAATGTGACTGCCTCAGCCAATCACAGACCATAGTTAACCGGATTTACCCAAAGTCCATTTTCCCTAATATGGGTAAATCCAGTTAATTTGTAGCATATAGCACAGTGGGTAACCGAAGTCCATTTTTCCCTAATCTGGTGAACAACTGCAGTATATGATACTACTTAACCGTTTTTACTCAAAATGAAGGGACTTTGTCGTTTTTTAGACCCTGGGTCACTGCCCCCCCGTGCTGGATCTGCCCCCGCAGTGTTCGCTTTCTACCCTCCATCCCACGTGCTGGCTCTTATGCAGCGGGTGAGAGCGGGCAGAGTAGGCGTGAGTGGGTAGAGCAGAGTGAGGGTAGTAGCAGAGAGCGGGACAGCGGGGGGACAGTGGGAGACAGGAGAACACAAAGGGAGACAGTAGAGCACAATGGGGTCAGTGGAACACAGCGGCGGAGAGCAGAGAAGGGGTCAGTGGAGCATAGCAAGCAAAGCAGGGTACAGCGGAGTACAGCAGGGGACATTAGAGCAGAGAAGGGGTCAGCGGAGCAGAGTGGGGGACAGCAAAACAGAGAAGGGTTCAGCAGAGCTCAGCGGGGGTTAGCAGAGAAGGGTCAGTGGAGCACAGCGGGGGACTGCAGAGCAGAGAAGGGGTAAGCAGAGCATAATGGGAGACAGCAGAGCACAGTGGGGGACAGCAGAGTAGAGAAGGGGTCAGTGGAGCACAGCGGGGAAAAAGCGGAGCAGAGAAGGGTCAGTGGAGCACAGCGGGGGACACCAGAGGAGGGGTTAGCAGACCACAGAGGGGGACAGCGGAGCAGAAAAGGGGTCAGCGGAGCATAGCTGGGGACAGCGCAGCACAGTGGGGGATAGCGAAGCAGAGAAGGGTCAGTGGAGCACAGTAGGAACAGAGAAGGTCAGTAGAGCAGAGAAGGGGTGTGTGTGTGTGTATATACACATGCGGTGTGTGTATATGTGTTCCCTCACCCGACATCGCCGCAGCGCTGCCTGCACCCACCTCCGTGTAGCCACAGCCTCTAGGAAAGACCGCGGCTTGCGGCCTGTGCACGGAGGTGGCTGCAGGCAGCGCAGTGACGATGTCGGGCGAAGGGGAATGGGGGAAGGGTCCCAGCGACGGCAGGTCCAGGCGGCGGGTGGGTTCCACTTCCGGTGAGCGTGGTTCAATTCTCGCGGCAACTCGCGGCTGGACTGCGCCTGTCCCTGATTGGTTCTGGCCGGCCGGGATTGGTTCAGCGACGCGGGATTTCGGTTACGGAAGTGGAACCACAAGGCAATTATATAGTGAACACACATTTCACATACAGTGACAGAACTACCCAACTCTGAGACCTTATTGTTCCCACACAGCCTGTCCTTGGGTGGCTCCGTCTGAGATAAGGTGTTATATTCAGCTAGGATGCATTTTAAAAAGATTTCTCTCTCCAGTCAGGGTGATGAAGGACTGTATCCCTTATCTGCATTATACACCACAGGGAACCCTGGTTTTACAGATTTCTGCTGCCTTCACCATAGCCCATAGGAGACATAATATATTACCTTATTGTATGATTAGACACTAAAGGCCCCGTCACACTAAGCGATATCGCTAGCGAGATCGCTGCTGTGTCACGGTTTTGGTGACTCACCAGCGATGTCGCTATGTGTGACACTTTGCAGCGATCAGGCCCCTGCTGTGAGGTCGCTGATCGTTGCAAAGTGTCCTGGACCATTTTTTGGTCGTTGGCCTCCTGCTGGCCAGCACACATCGCTGTGTGTGACCAGCGGGACCAACGATCTGGCTGGTAACCATGGTAAATATCGGGTTACTAGGGGCACGCGCGCACTTAGTAACCCGCTGTTTACCATAGATACCACTCTGCTACAGTGAGCGGAGGCTCCAGCGCACCGTAGCAGAGTGGTATCCATGGTAAACAGCGGGTTACTAGGGGCACACGCGCACTTAGTAACCCGAGGTTTACCATAGTTACCAGCCTGCTCCTGCTTAAGCAGCAGGCTGGGAACGGGAGCAGGACATCGTGGAACGATTCTTTCCACGATATCGCTGCTCCCCTCATCGCTGGTGAGCCTGCCTGTTTGACAGCTCACCAGCGATGTATTAGCGATGCAGCAACGATCCCTGACAGGTCGTATCGTTGTCGGGATCGCTGCTGCATCGCTTAGTGTGACGGGGCCTTAACATGTCCCTGTGGACATTACAGCTGTGTTAAAAAAACAAACAAAAAAATGAGATAAGGCGACACTCTCACCCTTCCTGGGGATGGATGGCACAGTGAGCACCATTTATGGCCTCCCTCCAGGCAGGAGCAGAACCTGCAGGGGGGGCGAGTATAGGAGCAGTGAAAAAAGAAAAAAAACATCACATGGACTGTGAATGCCAGTTTGAAAAAAGAAATATGAAGCATTTCCCACCTTTGGTCCCTAGAGGGAGGGCTTACAATGTTTCTAGTTTGAAAGAAAAAAAAATGTGATGCTTCTCCCCTTTTGGTCTTTAGAGGGGGGCTTGCAATGTTAAAAATTTATAGCACACCCCCTGTAACTGATGAACTATAAATTCAGTGGCCTGAACACAGAGCATTGTCAGAAGGTTCCGGTAAATCCAGGTAACTGCTAGCATAGTGCACAGCAAGGCAATCTGATAAACCACTATCCACTAGAGAATGAAATCCACCCAATGTACAGAGTCACTGCTGCCCCAAGAAAGATTGAAGAAAACAACCAGCGTGTATTTGTTGTTTTAGGAAATAGGCTGTGAGACTTTTTTTTTTTTTTACAGGCTAGGTTTTATTTTTACATGGTGTTTTTTAATACAGATCCCATGGTGTTGTGGATCCGCCGGCTGCTGGGCGTAAGTATGTACCTTACCTACCAGTGTCTTACATCTGCCAATATGTATAACATTTTTTATTCACTTCTGGGTGTCTATGGGTAAATTACCTTACTTGATGCAATACGCAGTCACACTGTGACAGTGATACCACATGGAACGGTGTGAAGTCTACCATTTTGTCATGTCTGCAGCTTTTTGAGCGCTTTATGAATGTGTAAGGCCGTATTCCCTTTGACAGTAGTTGCACGGTGCATCACCAGTCTTATACTGCTTTTTTTAGAACATATACCACGAGGACATACCTGACCTGCCCAGTTTGCTCTAAAGTATTAGAGCGACTGGACAAACATCTACACGGAGTGTGCATGACCCAGAATTCTGCCGAGGAGAGGAAAGCCGCTACTGCTGATGCAAGGGCCAGAGTTAGAAAATCACATCCAAAGGGACAAGCATAGACGAGGAGGACATTATGTCTCTTCAAACATTGGCCAACGTAATCCCTTTCCTTGAGGATAGAGGGTTCCTCATAGTCCGGAAGCCAACTGCGGCCAGGTAGGCTCCACTTTTTCCTATCAATCTTTTGGCTATATCACATGACTTTGTATGTTTAATATATTAGTGTTGAATGATCTGATCGGCCCAACTTCAGGATGGATCAGGCGCTTTTTTGGCTGACTGGGTTTAAGGTTAGGGCCAATCACCGATTGTCGGTCAGATTGGGTCGATGCTTTTGACCCCATCTAACCCAGGATGGCTCATCACCATTTGATATGCATGTCCGTTAATCAGGTGGCTTTTTATAAATTTACAGTACTGTCCAATGTGAGGAGCAGACTGCAGGTGCCAGCAGCACTGCCCCTGCGGTGGAATATGAAGTGGTCCAGGAGAGCGAGATGTCCGAGAGTGTGTAAGTGTCTACCAGTCAGCCAGTCTGTGTCAGTCAGTCTGCGTCAGTCAGTCTGTCTGTCTAACTCACACATAATGCTTTCTTTCCTCGCAGTGCCAGTGCCGTGCATCCCTCTGCTCAGTCAACTCAAGAATCTCCTTCAAGAGAAGAAGACTACCAGAGATCGCCTGTACAGTGAGTTTATTGCTTAGTCTTTTCATTAGGATACACCCAGCATTCAGTTATCCGGTGAACCACTGCACCATATGCTACTACTTAACTGGAATTACTCAAAATGAAGGGACTTTGTCGTTTTTTAGACCCAGGGTCACTCCCACTGTCAGAGGTGCGGGCATTCAGGTGTCTGATGCCCGTCCCAGCTGGCCAGGGGAGATACCACCACCAGCAGCCGCGTCCCAGCTGGCCAGGGGGGAGACACCACCACCAGCAGCCGCGTCCCAGCTGGCCAGGGGAGATACCACCACCAGCAGCCGCGTCCCAGCTGGCCAGGGGGGACACCACCACCAGCAGCCGCGTCCCAGCTGGCCGGGGGGGACACCACCACCAGCAGCCGCGTCCCAGTTGGCCATGGGGGGACACCACCACCAGCAGCCGCGTCCCAGTTGGCCATGGGGGGACACCACCACCAGCAGCCGCGTCCCAGCTGGCCAGGGGGGGGGGGGGGGGAACACCACCACCAGCAGCCGAGTCCCAGCTGGCCAGTGGGGGGGAAACCACCACCAGCAGCCGCATCCCAGCTGGCCAGGGGGGGAAACCACCACCAGCAGCCGCGTCCCAGCTGGCCAGGGGGGGAAACCACCACCAGCAGCCGCGTCCCAGCTGGCCAGGGGGGGACACCACCACCAGCAGCCGCATCCCAGCTGGCCAGGGGGGGAAACCACCACCAGCAGCCGCATCCCAGCTGGCCAGGGGGGGGAAACCACCACCAGCAGCCGCGTCCCAGCTGGCAAGGGAGGGACACCACCACCAGCAGCCGCGTCCCAGCTGGCCAGGGGGGAGACGGCCTTTGCTGGCTCACGCCATACACACATATACATATATACTCAAACCAAGGAAGAAGAGGATAGCCGGGTTGCGTTATCATGGAGGCTGGAGAGCCGCGTCTCCACAATGCTTCATTATCTAACTGAAGAAAAAAAAAAAAGGGAAATTAATTTGCAATAATATAAATAAATATATAATATATTATGATACAATATATAATATATATATAAGACCACCAGCAGCCGCGTCCCAGCTGGCCAGGGGGGACACCACCACCAGCAGCCGCGTCCCAGCTGGCCAGTTGGGACATACACATAAAGAAACACACATACACAGGGAGTAAGGCACACAGGAGGAAGACAGCACACAAGGGGGAAGAGCTCCTATCGGAACGTCACCCCCCTCCCGATGCGATAGCATCGGGCTTCCAACTAGTATAATATATATATATATATATACACACTAGATGGTTGACCGATTCTAACGCATCGGGTATTCTAGAATATGTATGCGGTACACCGGGCGCAATCAGCACAGCAGTTTTTACATTTGGCGCCAATATCGCTGATTGCTCCCGGCCGCGACCAATCAGCACAGAGGTTTTTAAATTTGGCGCCAATATAGCTGACTGGTCGCTGCCGACGGCCGCGGCGCTGCTTGTGCGGGTACTTCCGCTGCGAGCAGCTGGGAGATGACCGGCTGCTCGCAGCAGAAGCATCCCGAATGGTGGCGCCGCTGCCCGGTCCTCCCTTCACTCTTACAGTCGGGAGATCAGCGGTCCTAGCCGCTGATCTCCCAACGGTAGCCGCATGGAGGTCAGCGGCGCCGCCGGTCGGGGTAGTTCTGCTGCGATCAGCCGGTCATCTCCCGGCTGCATAGCCGCTGACCTCCGTGCGGCAGATGAGCCGCTAACGGCCGCCATCTTTTTTCTGAAATCCCGCGTCGCTTATTGGCTGCAGCCGGACCAATCAGCGACGCGGGATTTCCTGGAAAGACAATTATATATATTAGATTTTATTTATGAAGATTTAGGAATAATGCAATACATGCGGGCGGGCGTGCGGCAGTGTAGGTGTGCAGTGGTGTGTATGAGCGGTGGCTGTGTGCCCCGATGGCTGTGTCACCCTGTGGCTGTGTCACCTTGTGGCTTTGTACTCCTGTAGCTATGTCCTTCTGTCTCTGGCTGTCTCCCCCGTGTGCGCTCTCTGTCTGTGCCTGTCCCCCTGTCTCTGGCTGTCCCCCTGTCTCTGGCTGTCCCCCATGTCCCCTTGTCTCTGGCTGTCCCCCATGTCCCCCTGTGTATCTGGCTGTCCCCCTGTATCTGGCTGTCCCCCTGTCTCTGGCTGTCCCCCATGTCCCCCTGTCTCTGGCTGTCCCCCATGTCCCCCAGTGTCTGGCTGTCCCCCATGTCCCCCTGTCTCTGGCTGTCCCCCATGTCCCCCTGTCTCTGGCTGTCCCCCATGTCCCCCTGTCTCTGGCTGTCCCCCATGTCCCCCTGTCTCTGGCTGTCCCCCATGTCCCCCTGTCTCTGGCTGTCCCCCATGTCCCTCTGTCTCTGGCTGTCCCCCATGTCCCCCCGTGTCTCTGGCTGTCCCCCATGTCCCCCTGTGTCTCTGGCTGTCCCCCATGTCCCCCTGTCTCTGGCTGTCCCCCATATCCCCCAGTGTCTGGCTGTCCCCCATATCCCCCTGTCTCTGGCTGTCCCCCTGTCTCTGGCTGTCCCCCATGTCCCCCTGTGTCTGGCTGTCCTCCATGTCCCCCTGTGTCTGGCTGTCCCCCATGTCCCCCTGTCTCTTTCTGTCCCCCATGTCCCCCTGTGTCTCTGGCTGTCTCCCATGTCCCCCTGTGTCTCTGGCTGTCCCCCATGTCCCCCTGTGTCTCTGGCTGTCTCCCATGTCCCCCTGTGTCTCTGGCTGTCCTCCATGTCCCCCTGTGTCTCTGGCTGTCCCCCATGTCCCCCTGTCTCTGGCTGTCCCCCTGTCTCTGGCTGTCCCCCATGTCCCCCTGTCTCTGGCTGTCCCCCATGTCCCCCTGTCTCTGGCTGTCCCCCATGTCCCCCTGTGTCTCTGGCTGTCTCCCATTTCCCCCTGTGTCTCTGGCTGTCCCCCATGTCCCCCTGTGTCTCTGGCTGTCCCCCATGTCCCCCTGTGTCTCTGGCTGTCCCCCATGTCCCCCTGTGTCTCTGGCTGTCCCCCATGTCCCCCTGTGTCTCTGGCTGTCCCCCATGTCCCCCGTGTCTCTGGCTGTCCCCCATGTCCCCCTGTCTCTGGCTGTCTCCCATGTCCCTGTGTCTCTGGCTGTCCCCCATGTCCCCCTGTGTCTGGCTGTCCCCCATGTCCCCCTGTGTCTCTGGCTGTCCCCCATGTCCCCCTGTGTCTCTGGCTGTCCCCCATGTCCCCCTGTGTCTCTGGCTGTCCCCCATGTCCCCCTGTCTCTGGCTGTCTCCGATGTCCCCCTGTCTCTGGCTGTCCCCCTGTGTGTCCCCCTGTGGCTCTGCTGCAGGCACCACCCCCTGTCCTCTGCTCCTGTCCTGTGTGGCCCTGTGTCCCCCTGTTCTGGTCCTTTGCCCCAGTCCTGTTGGGACATAGGATCGTTGAGTGTACCTCAGTTAAGGATGACAGCAGCCGGCGGGCATCCTCTGCTCTTTGAAGAAAATGGCAGACACGGCACTAGAGACAGCCTCCGCCTCTCCGGGAAGGGAGAGTTCTGTTCTCCCGCGGAGGCTCTTGGGAGTTGTAGTTCTCCAGGCGCTGTCACTGCCTCTTCTGGCCTGGGCGTGGACTACATCTCCCAGCATGCTGTGCGGCTTCGGCCTCAGACAGACAGCTGGCTTCCCAGCAGCGTCACGTCCCCCCGCCCCCCAGCCATTCACACAGGGACGGGGAAAGGAGGAAACAGAGCAGGCTGGAACATTGAGCCCGCGCCTCCCTCTCCCCCTCCCCCCACGGCCATTCTACATTGTGCTCCGGACGGGGCCACAAGCAGATCACCCTGTCCCTGCCTCTGATGCCACACTGTACACTGCCCCCCACATTGAGCCCGCAGCCCGTGCGCGTCCCCTACCGGCCGTTAACATTGTACATTGCACAATGAGTGACAAGCCAGCCGGCTCCGAGTCAAACACCCTGACTCCGCCCCCGCCGTGCAACATCCCCGTTTTACGCGATTTGAGGGTCTTTTGAAGTATTTTTTTTGCGGCGGCCATCATCCGGGGGAGGGGCTGATGATACCACACGCACTTAAAATTCAATCTGCAGCAAAAAAGTCACTGACCCCGTTTTTCACATGAAATTCGCAAAATAACAATAAGCGTACGTGCGGACGCGCCTCCGTTCAGCGCAGCGTCCGTTATCACGCTCATCGCATGAATTACGGAAAAAAAATGTAAACTTTCTCTTTTTTTGGGCGCACTTTTTTTTCCACCCTATTGGGCTAGCTAAAGGCGAAACTGTCCATGGACAGCCCGCCACCTGCTGCTCGTTCACCGCATTGCATCTCCTAACCCAGATAATGGTGTTTGAGGGTTCCGTGGTCTGCTGCACCACCTGCCTGGGGTCGGCAGATCGCATGGCCCTAATCCGGTTAATTTGTGCACTTTGTGATTTTGGGGTGATCTTTTTCGTGCAAATAGGGCGTAGTCGCAGAGGCGCGGGAGAGGCGGCATATCGTTCGGCCGGTCTCGGCGGTGGGGCACGCACCGGTCTCGCGACCGCCGGGGCGACGGAACGGCCGCAGCGGCCCAAAGAAGCGCCACGGCGAGGGGGAAAAAAAATCCGCAAAAGCGGAGATGCTGCCCTCCGGGGCGTCGCCCCAGGGCCCGGCGTACCGATTTTCGAGACAATCCGCCAAAATTTCCGTTTTTCCAGAGTCAGGCTGTAACCCTTCAGGTGGGAATGCTGCACTCGGAGAGGATCTCCTTTCATGTGCTATCCGGACTCTCTCACTCCCTTTTGCTAGGTCTTGCCTGGCTACAGAGACATGAACCCATCCTGAATTGGTGATCTGGTGAGGTGCTCCGTTGGGGGCAGGATTGTCATGAGACTTGCCTGGTTCCGGTTCGTCTGGCTCGACCTCCGTCTACTCCGGCTAATCTACCTGGTCTGCCGGCACACTACTGGTCCTATGCGGACGTCTTCGACAAGAAGGAAGCTGAGACACTACCACCTCATAGGCTGTATGATTGCCCTATCGACCTGGTACCCGTTGCTTCTCCTCCCCGCGGGCGTATCTACCCCTTGTCGCTGGCTGCGACCCGGGCCATGACTGAGTACATCGAGGAGAATCTTGCTAGGGGATTCATCCAGAAATCTACTTCCCCGGCTGGAGCAGGATTCTTCTTCATTAAAAAGAAAGACGGCTCGCTTCGGCCGTATATTGAATACAGGGGTCTTAACCAGATTAACATCAAGAATATGTACCCCCTGCCTCTAATCTCGGAGCTGTTCGAGTGCCTTAAAGGCGCAAGGGTCATCACCAGGCTCGATCTTCGTGGGGCATACAATTTGGTCCGGATCCGCCAGGAAGACGAGTGGAAGACGGCATTCAACACCCGGGACGGTCACTATGAATACCGCGTGATGCCCTTTGGTCTCTGTAATGCCCCAGCCGTCTTCCAGGAGCTGGTTAACGACATCTTCCGTGATCTCTTGTATTCTTGCGTAGTGGTGTACCTGGATGATATCTTGGTCTTCTCTCCGGATCTGCCCACACACCGGAGGAATGTTCGTCAGGTTCTGCTAAGGCTCCGGCAGAATCGTCTCTACGCAAGACTTGAGAAATGTCTCTTCGAACAGACTTCCCTTCCGTTCCTGGGATATATTATCTCCGAGACTGGTCTTCGGATGGACCCCGAGAAGTTTTCTGCCGTCTTAAAATGGCCCCGACCGGAGGCGTTGAAGGCGATTCAGCGATTCCTGGGCTTCGCAAATTATTACCGCCTCTTCATCCCTCATTTCTCCTTTCGGACTGCTCCCATCTCCACGCTCACCCGTAAGGGAGCAAATCCCAAGGAATGGACTTCCGAAGCGGAGGAGGCCTTCGTCTCCCTAAAACAAGCTTTCTCCTCCACCCCTGTGCTGCACCGTCCGGATTGCAACAAGCAGTTCTTCCTGGAGGTTGATGGTTCCTCCTCCGGAGCCGGAGCGGTGCTCACCCAGAAATCCCCATCCGGGAGAATGGTAACCTGTGGCTTCTTCTCCAAGCTCTTCTCCTCATCGAGCGCAACTACTCCATAGGAGATCGTGAGCTGCTTGCCATCAAATTGGCGCTGGAGGAGTGGCGCTACCTGCTGGAAGGGGCTCTGCACCCGGTGATCATCTACACAGATCACAAAAACCTGGCCTCTTTACAAAACGCCCAGAGACTCAATCCGCGTCAGGCCCGGTGGTCTCTGTTCTTTGCCAGTAAGTGTAGGGATAGTCCAGGCGGAAAGGAAAATAAAGTGGCAAATCTACTGTATTACTGAAGCTAGAAACGGAGGGTGCTGTGCCTGATACTGCGTGTGCCAATCGGATGTCCTTGAACTGTCCAGTAAACTTTTGTTGGTTAAAATGAATTGGATGTGCACTGAGTTGTGTACGGCTGTTCCTAAATATGTATTTAGTGCCCCAAAGTCGTAGTCTATATGCCTTTAAGATGTAGCAGAGCCAGCAGCTGCCTGATTATGTTTGCACAATGTTAATATTTTAGTTTGCAGATAATGTACACGAGAATTCAGTACATACACACGTGGTCAAAATTGTTGATACTCCTCATTTAATGAAAGAAAAACCCACAATGGTCACAGAAATAACTTGAATCTGACAAAAATAATAATAAATTAAAAATCTATGAAAATGAACAAAATGAAAGTCAGTCATTGCATTTTAACCCTGCTTCCACAGAATTTTAAAAAAAATGAAACTCATGAAATAGACCTGGACAGAAATGATGGTACCCCTGAAAATAATGTGACAAAAGGGACATGATAAATCAAGTTGTGTCCACTAATTAGCATCACATGTGTCTACAATCTTGTAATCAGTTAGTGGGCCTGTATATAGGGCTACAGATACTCACTGTGCTGTTTGGTGACATGGTGTGTACCACACTCAACATGGACCAGAGGAAGCAAAGGAAAGAGTTGTCTCGGGAGATTAGAAACAAAATTAGAGACAAGCATGTTAAGGGTAAAGGTTATAAGACCATCTCCAAGCAGCTTGATGTTCCTGTGACTACAGTTGCACATATTATTCAGAAATGTAAGATCCATGGGAGTGTAGCCAACCTCCCTGGACATAGCCACAGGAGGAAAATTGATGACAAATCAAAGAGACGGATAATACGAATGGTAACAAAAGAGCCCAGGATAACTTCTAAAGAGATTAAAGGTGAACTTCAAGCTCAAGGAACATCAGTGTCAGATCGCACCATCCGTCGTTGTTTGATCCAAAGTGGACTTCATGGGAGACGACCAAGGAGAACACCATTGTTGAAAAAAAGTCATAAAAAAGCCAGACTGGAATTTCCCAAACTACATGTTGTCAAGCCACAAAGCCTCTGGGAGAATGTCCTATGGAATGATGAGACAAAAATGGAAGTTTCTGGCAAGGCACATCAGCCATGTTCACAGACGGAAAAATGAAGCATATCAAGAAAAGAACACTGTCCCTACTGTGAAACATGGAGGAGGCTCTGTTATGTTCTGGGGATGGTTTGCTGCATTTGGCACAGGGTGTCTTGAATCTGTGCAGGGTACAATGAAATCTCAAGACTATCAAGGGATTCTAGAGAGAAATTTGCTGCTGTGTCAGAAAGCTTGGTCTCAGTCGCAGGTCATGGGTCTTACAACAGGATAATGACCCAAAACACACAGCTAAAAACACCCAAGAATGGCTAAGAGGAAAACATTGGACTATTCTGAAGTGGCCTTCTATGAGCCCTGACCTAAATCCTATTGAGCATCTTTGGAAAGAGCTGAAACACGCCGTCTGGAAAAGGCAACCTTCAAACACGAGACAACTGGAGCAGTTTGCTCATGAGGAGTGGGCCAAAATACCTGTCGAGAGGTACAGAAGTCTCATTGACAGTTACAGGAATCGTTTGATTGCAGTGATTGCCTCAAAAGGTTGTTCAACAAAATATTAAGTTAAGAAGAACCATCATTTCTGTCCAGGCCTATTTCATGAGGTTAATTTTTTTTTAAATTCTGTGGAAGCAGAAAAGCAATGTCTGACTTTGATTTGTTCATTTTCAAAAATTAGTAATTTATCAGATTCAAGTTATTTCTGTGACCATTGTGGGTTTTTCTTTCATTAAACGAGGGGTACCAACAATTTTGACCACGTGTGTAGTGTAAGTGTACATGTAATACACTGACTCACCAGTGATGTCTCTAGGTGAAGTCCTTCATCTTCGCTTTTCTTCTTCATCTGGCACAGACAGCCATCACTTCTTCCAGCCAGGAATCATCTCTGCAGAAAATAACACACAGTTATCAATAACTGATCTCTTCTAGAGAATATTCCCACTTTTCCCCCCGACTTCTACACTACACCAGTTGAAGAAAAAAGCAACATAGTGCCGTCCTGCACAGTAACAGGACCCCTCTTTTGTCCCATCCCATGGAAAACAATTTCCTAAAAAGTAAATTATATTACAGAAGTAATAATGTAATAATAATAATTGGAATCTAAAGTAATAATGTTCCCCACTGGTCACCATAAACTAATAAAGTATGTTCCTCAATCTGGCTCCCAAACAGTAATTAAGTCCCTTGTCTAGCCAGGCACCCCCATATGTCCCTTCTGGCCACCATTTGTCTAGTGTGACCCCTCCATATATTTATCCTAGCACACGTGTATCGAGCCTGCCCCCTCCTATATACCCATCCTAGCCCCCCCATGTGGCCAGTCTGCCCTCCCCACATATCCATCCTTGCCTCCATGTTTCCAGCCTGCGCCCCCATATATCCCACCCATATATCCTCCATGTGTCCAGCCTGCCCTCTACATACACATCCTGGCCTCCATGTGTCCAGCCTCCCCCCCTCATAAATCCATACTGCCCTTACCCCCTGCATATATCCATCCTGACACCCCCCATATATCCAGCGTGCCCCTCCATATATTTATGCTAGCCCATGTGTATTGAGCCCCCCCCCCACGTATTCATCCTAGCCCCCCATGTGTCCAGTCTGTCCCCCCCCCATGAATCCATCCTGGCCTCCATGTTTTCAGCCTGCCCCCCCATATATCCATCCTGGCCTCCATGAGTCCAGCCTGCCCCCCCCATATATCCTTCCTGGCCTCCATGAGTCCAGCCTGCCCCCCCATATATCCATCCTGCCCCCCATATATCCATCCTGGCCTCCATGTGTCCAGCCTGCCCACCCCCCTTTGCCTGGGTCCAGCCAGGGTTCCCCCTTGTGTGTCCAGCCAGGGCCCCCCCTTGTGTGTCCAGCCAGGGCTCCCCCTTGTGTGTCCAGCCAGGGATCCCCCTTGTGTGGCCAGCCAGGGCTCCCCCCCTTGTGAGTCCAGCCAGGGCTCCCCCCCTTGTGTGTCCAGCCGGGCCCCCCCTTGCGTGTCCAGCCAGGGTTCCCCCTTGTGTGTCCAGCCAGGGACCCCGTTGCGTATCCAGCCAGGGCTCCCCCCTCCTGTGTCCAGCTTGGCCCCCCCCTCATGTGTCCAGCTTGGCCCCCCTCGTGTGTCCAGCCAGGGTTCCCCCTTGTGTGTCCAGCCAAGGCCCCCCCTCGTGTGTCCAGCCAGGGTTCCCCCCTCTTGTGTCCCGCCAGGGTTCCCCCCTTGTGTGTCCCGCCAGGGTTCCCCCCTTGTGTGTCCCGCCAGGGTTCCCCCTTGTGTGTCCAGCCAGGGTTCCCCCCTTGTGTGTCCAGTCAGCTACCCCCTTGTGTGTCCAGCCAGGGTTCCCCCCTTGTGTGTCCATCCTGGACCACCGCTTTTGTGTCCAGTTGGCTCCCCCCTTGTGTGTCCAGCCAGCCTACCCCCTTGTATGTCCAGCTGGGCTCGCCTTGTGTGTCCAGCCAGGGTTGCCCCTTGTGTGTCCAGGGAGGGTTCCCCCCCTGTGTGTCCAGCCAGGCTACCCCCTTGTGTGTCTGTCCAGCTGGGCCCCCCCTTGTGTGTCTGTCCAGCTGGGCCCCCCCTTGTGTGTCTGTCCAGCTGGGCCCCCCCTTGTGTGTCCAGCTGGGCCCCCCCTTGTGTGTCCAGCTGGCCCCCCGCCTTGTGTGTCCAGCCAGTGGGTCCAGACCATTACACACACACACACACACACACACCTCTTACCTTCCTGAGCTCCCGTGCGGTGTCCTCCTTCTCCTGAGTTGCGCGCCTCCTTCACAGCAGGCGCATGACGATGACGTCATACACCTACCGGCGAAGGGAGACACGCAGCTTCAGCTGCTTCACTGGGACGTGCGCCGCGGTGGTTCAGGTAATGAACGCTGCGTGCGCGCGTCCCTGCATACACTGTGCCTGCGCTTTTAAAGGGCCCGTGCCCCTTAAAACCGCAGGATTTTTTTTTGTTCTCTTCTCCCCCCTCTACTCTGCAGCAGGGGGCGGGGCCCACCGGGAAATTTCCCGGTATCCCGCCAGCCCAGACCGACCCTGTCGTATGAATATTGGTATAAATGCACACTAATCTATAATAGTTAAAGATAGACTGGACTGTCAGCCAATGGTGTCTGGGTCGAATCAGTATGGGCCTCCGTCAACCTGCTCTATTTTCCCATGGCAGTCGCCGCCCCAGACCCTAACAGGAGCCCACACTACACTTTCCTGCAAGGATGAAAGTCTCACACTGTGGGCCATAGTCAATTTCTTCTACCACAGACCTTCTGTCCTTGCCTCCAATTTCCAGAGAGAGACAACTCATGCTCCCTTCTGCTCACATAACCGAATTTCTGTCCTTCCAATTGGGTCTACGCTCACACGACCGAATTTCCATTTCTGCAATCGGGTCTGTGCTATCTGCTATCTTTAGCCTCGACAATCAGGATCTCCTAGCCTCTGTAAGTGACTCGCCCAGGGTGATGGGGATGACTCGGTACCCGGGCCTTTCGCCTGACCTTCGGGATGTCACGGGGTCAGCTTTTAAAAAGGGATTGGTTTGTTTATTAGTTTTATTAAAGTTCGTGACGCCACCTGTGGTTTCTGGTGAGATTCACCAGCGCTGCGGCAGTCCACTGAGGCCGGTGATAAGGCAGCTTAGATGGTATCGCTTCCCACAGGTGGAGCAGGGCCTCAGGGCAGCGTAGGAGGGGGGATGCAGGGCAGGCGAGACAAATCCAGGTCAGAGCAAGAACAGGGACGGACACGATAGTCACTTCAGTACCTTTTACTGGTGGAAATTCAGACACATCCCAGAGCACTGTAGGGTGAAGGGTGCATATCAGAATCCTCCCCAATGAGCGGGTGTAGGGCCTCCTGTTTCTTGCCTCTGCGTAGTAAGTTTCTGACCTGCCTGGAGCTAGGCCTAACTTTGTCTCTGTCCTGCGCTGGCTGACCTTGTGGTAGGGCCTTTTCTTGGAATACACGCTCCCAGCTTACGGGGCCTATGTGTCTCCTGGCTCTGTTACGTATCAGCACTTTAGCGATCCTGGGACCTGTAGTTCTCCAGGGATTCCGGTTATACCTTACTGGGTCATAGAGATCCCGGTAAGCTCGGATCCGGTGTCCGGTAATGCTTCGGGGTGAGCTAGTTAAGCTCCTTTGCCCCCTATGTACTAACTTCTCCACTCGCCTTCGGCCTTCTCGGGCCCTCACTAGGCTATACACACTAACGGCAGCTTGCCACGCTTCACCGATCTTATGGCGCCGGCACACCTAAGCTCTCTATTCAGAGCTACAACTGAGTCTGGACTGTGCTCCACTGCAGGAACTCTCTCAACAGACTTGACTAGGCTGAGCTCAACTCTGTATTCAGGTCTGTGCTTGCTGAACTCTCCAGAGGAACTGAACTGCCTGGCTCCACCTTCCCTTTTTATATCCGTAACGGGCTCCCTCTGCTGGTCTGAGGTGGAAGGTGGAGATGTGTGAATGTTTATGGGGGCCTCTTGTGGAGGATTCCATCAATGCACTCTTCCAGGATCTGTGATACCAAGCGCAGCTGGGCGTCACATTCCCCCCTAGCAAAGCTTAGCACTCCCGGTACATTTTATAACAATAAGAAACATTAACAATCTTCCCTTTATGGGAGGCACCAAGCTTAAACGTTGCATAATAATATCAACAAATACAAAGTGTCCTCAGAATTCAAGTCTCTTGTGGTGAGGTTCCCAAACAGGATGTCCATCTCACAGAGTAGAGTACTTGGTGGTTTGAGGGACCTGTCCCAAACCCTCAACATAGGCCCTGGGGTGGCTGCAGGGCATGGAGATCCCGAGTTGGACCTCCAATAGAGCCACTCCAGACAGGTTTTCCTTCGGTGGTCACCTAAAGGGGCACTCCTGGGAGCGCAATTGTATACAATAAATAGTTTTTGGGCTGCACACAGTCCTCAGCCACGAAGTTCTTTATGCAAACAATAAAGGAATTAATCAGGTAAAGTGTCCATGTCACTTGAACTGTTCAATAATAAAGCAAAGCACAAAATAATATACATTAGTACAGTACATTACAATTTAATACCCCAGGGGTAACTATCTACATTTGTCAGAGGTTAGCTATCTTACTGCTTGTACCTGAGAGGGGGTTTACCTCGCGTGCTACGTGTTGATCTGCGTAGTGCGGTGGTCTGTGAGGTATCAATGTCTGTACTATCAATTACCCTACCAGTTCTACGTGTGACTATGTTGTAAAACTGCCTTAACCTCTCTCTGGAACTGGTAAGTCTACCATTGGCTGGGCCTTCTTGCTCTACTCCTGCCGGGGATCCTTCGTCCGGGGATTCTTCTTGAGCTGGCTCTTCTGCGGCACTAGGCTCTTCTGCAGCACTTACAGGTTCAACTTGCTGTGGAGGGTCTTCTGGTTGTTGAAAGAATTGGAGTATTGGAAAGATTACTGCTCCTCCTAGTTGGGGCCAATCTGCTGGGAAGTCTCCTAAGTCAGTATGGATTACTGCTTCTTTAGGCTCCTCCTGGATAATGAAAGGCACTTCTTCTTGGGGTTTCAGTAGATTTGGACATAACTTTAGATGGTCCCTGGATACTGTGGCAGTTGTCCTTCCTCCATCTCGACTAATTATGCAGGTCTTCTTATTATCAAATCTTGACTTCAGCACAGTGTAGGGTTCTTTCTCTCACTGGTCATCAAGTTTGTGGTTCCTTCTTTTCCTTTTCAATACTATTTCACCAGGTGTGAAAGGCTCTGCGGGTGCACGTTTATTGTAGTGGGCCTCTTGCTTATCCCTCACCCAGGTGAGACTGTCCTCGACACAGGCTTGTACCCTTCTGTACTGCTCTTGTCTGGTCATGTCCCAGTCCTCAGTGGTCACATCCGCTTCTGGTTCTACTACACCAAGCTCCAGATCCATAGGCAACTTCCCAGGTCTTGCACGCATAAGATATGCCGGAGTACAATTGGTGGAACTCACGGGTATGTGGTTGTACAGATCCACTAGGTCAGGTAGTAGGTCTGGCCACTGATTTCTCTCCTCAAGTGGTATGATCTTCAGCAGGTCGATGATGATGTTGTTCATCTTTTCACAGAAACCGTTGGTTTGTGGGTGGTACGGTGTAGTTCTTATCTTTTTACACCCGTACAGATGGCACAACTCCTTAAACAATTCAGCCTCAAAGGCCGGGCCTTGGTCCATCAGCACCTGCTCAGGGTATCCATGGAGTCCGCAGAAACACGCCTGGAAGGTCTTTGCTGCTGTCTCCGCCGTCAGGTCCTTGACGGGGGCGACCACCAGGAACCTAGAGTAGTGATCCACCATGGTCAGGGCGTAGGAGTACCCTGACCTGCTGGGTGACAACTTGACCTGGTCCAGGGCCACGATCTCCAGGGGTCGAATCGTCTTGATGGGTTGCAGGGGTGCCTTCTGGCTGCTGTAGTCTTTTCTTCTGAGGCCACAGGGTCCACAGTCTTGGCACCACCGCTCAATGGAGCTGCGCATTACTACCCAGTAGAATCAACACTTCTGCAGGGTCTCTAGCTTTTTCCAGCCAAAGTGTCCCGCCTAATCGTGGTAGGCCTCCAACACCATTTCTTGCGGCCCGCCCGGTATTTAATTGTAAATTGGTAATTTGGCAGCTGAGCCATCCATCGTTGTTCCAGTGCTCCTAGCTTGGCTGTTTCAAGATGGGTCAAAGGGTTGTTATCAGTGAAGGCAGTGAACTTGCTGGAGGCCAGGTAGTGCTTAAATCTTTCAGTGATGGCCCAGACCAAGGCCAGGAACTCCAAATTGAAGCTGCTATAGTTCTCTGGGTTCCTCTCGGTCGGGCGGAGCTTCCTGCTTGCGTATGCGATTAACTTCTCCTGGCCATTCTGCTTCTGACTTAAGACAGCTCCCAGCCCTTCGTTGCTGGCATCTGTATACAGCAGGAACGGTTGGCTGTAGTCAGGGTAGGCTAGGATCTCATCGCCTGTCAGGATCTCCTTCATCTCCTGAAATGACTCGACTTGCTCCTTACCCCAGTGGAATGGGGGATTTCTGCCTTTGGGGGACTGCCCTACCAGGAGGTCTTGCAGAGGGGCTGCTTTCTTAGTATAGTCTTTTACAAACCTCTGGTAGTATCCTACTAGTCCCAGGAACTGATGCACCTCCTTGAGGTTCTTCGGCTCCGGCCACTTCTGGATGGCAGCGAACTTCTCCGGGTCTGGTGCTACCCCTTCCGGACTGACAATGTGCCCCAGGTACTGTACCTTTCTCTTGAGCAGGTGGCACTTTGAGGGCTTCAGCTTCATCCCATACCGGGACAGTGAATCAAATACCTCTGCCAGGTGTTTCAAGTAGTCCTCGTACGTTCTGGAGTACACTATCACGTCATCCAGGTATAGTAACACAGTCTCGAAGTTGCGGTGTCCCAGGCAGCATTCCATCAATCTCTGGAACGTTCCAGGGGCATTGCAGAATCCAAACGGCATACTGTTGAACTCGCAGAGTCCCATCGGGGTTGTAAAGGCCGTCTTCTCCCGATCCTCCTCAGCCACAGCTACTTGCCAGTACCCACTAGTGAGGTCAAGGGTGGAAAAGTAATTTGCAGACTTTAAGGCAGCTAGGGACTCCTCTATGTGTGGTAAAGGGTATGCATCTTTATGTGTAATGCGATTTACTTGTCGGTAATCTACACACATTCTCATGCTCCCATCCTTTTTCCTAACTAGCACTAGGGGAGCTGCCCAGGGACTACAACTATCCCTTATTACCCCCGCCTTTCTCATGTCGTGCCACATTTCCTTAGCCTTCTGGTAGTGAGCTGGTGGTATAGGCCTGTAACGTTCATTGATTGGGGCATGGTCGCCTGTGGGGATATGATGTTGAACCCCCTTAATCCTCCCGAAGTCAAGTGGATGTTTACTGAACACCTGCGAGTATTCTTGAACCACCCGGTGTACACCCTGTTTTTGATGGGCAGAAGTGGTGTCTGTCCCAACATGGAGCTGTTGACACCAATCCTCCACCTGGGTTGCAGGGTCATTATCCTCCACTTCATCTGGTGAGGCTAAGGACTCCGCCTTGTGAATACAATTGTTATTTACAGCATGTAATTTGGCAACAGTGGCATAACGTGGCAATCTGACCTCATCTTCCCCACAGTTGAGAAGATGGACGGGCACCCTCCCATTGCGTACATCTACCACTCCTCTGGTGGTTAAGAGCGTGGGTCTGTGCTCGGAGCAAAGGGGTTCTACTACCGCCTGGTAGCTCTGTCCTCTAAGACCTATAGCAGCTCTACACCAGATGAGCATTTCACTCATTGGGGGGACGACAATGGGTGTGGGGTCCGTTACACGCACATTACCAATTTCACCTTCCGCTAACCTTAGTTGCTGTTGGTACATCAGGACTCGGATCTCCTTCTGCAGCGCCCTCCTCTGTCCTGGTCTGGCAGTGTCAGCTATCTGTTGGAGCAAGAACACAACCTTTCCCAAACAGTTACCAACAATGTTTGCTTCGGGGTGAGCTAGTTAAGCTCCTCTGCCCCCTATGTACTAACTTCTCCACTCGCCTTCTGCCTTCTCGGGCCCTCACTAGGCTATACACACTAACGGCAGCTTGCCGCGCTTCACCGATCTTATGGCGCCGGCACACCTAAGCTCACTATTCAGAGCTACAACTGAGTCTGGACTGTGCTCCACTGCAGGAACTCTCTCAACAGACTTGACTAGGCTGAGCTCAACTCTGTATTCAGGTCTGTACTTGCTGAACTCTCCAGAGGAACTGAACTGCCTGGCTCCACCTTCCCTTTTTATATCCGTAACGGGCTCCCTCTGCTGGTCTGAGGTGGAAGGTGGAGATGTGTGAATGTTTATGGGGGCCTCTTGTGGAGGATTCCATCAATGCACTCTTCCAGGATCTGTGATACCAAGCGCAGCTGGGCGTCACATAAGAACTCTGCACCCCTTGCTTAATCCACATCCAATATTGATCTTGTGTTTCTGGACACACTCATCACCTACGTCAGGCCTAGCTACCACAGGTGACTTGTTACAAGTCGGGGCGACGACTGACTTCCTGGCCTGACCCCTGTGGCTTTTGTATTTTTCTGCTGCAGATCACATGTCCCCTGTGTACCTAGCTCTGCTTTCCTCTCATTCAGCCTGCCTTCTGTCCTTTGGTTCCAATACCCTTTCAGGGTCCTACACCTATATTCCTGATCACTACATGGCAGAATCTGCCCACAAATACCTTACAGCTCATTTCTATTATATGAATCACTCACTCTCCTTACATTCCTCCTCTCTTTAAGCTCATCAGTACTTGGATGAGAAAGGTTACTTATGCTCTAGATGCTCCTTGGCGGTGGTCTCAGAGTCACCAATATCCAAACACACTCCTGTGTCTGCTGTATTACATACTGCCATATGAAATCATCTTCCGCATACCTCCTGGGTGAAACACCAGTGTTGGTACATTCAGATCTGTGAGGTCCCTCATGACCTGTCTCTTCTGGGACACTGAGGCCCTGAAACACTCTTCCTGTGATTTTGACCTCTACCCTACCCTCTAAGCTAGCCCCGGTCATTCTCTCTTCATCAGACACACATATCGGTAGCATGTAAGGGTGCCGCACTCTCTCTGGTGCGACGTCTTCTCCTTTTGGGGTGTACTCTCCTTGTCACTCGATGAGGAACAGCCTCCGATGCGTAGTCCAATTTTCCCCAAGGGTGCTTCACTTGAACCAAAACTCGATTCCCCAGCTGTAATGGTGCCTCCTGCACAGGAGTTACTACAGGATGCCTTTTCCCCTGGGGCTTCTGTACAATCTTAAGTCTCAGTGTTTCTAACCGATGTTGGTGTTCCCACACCAAAGTTGTGGTGTTTATCTACGTACTATCTTCCTCTGGATCAAGCTCTAGCTCAGTAACCTTACGGCTGTTACGTCCAAACAGCAACGTGTAAGGCGTGTACCCTGTCGTAGCATGAACCCGGTTACTGTACACCCAGACCAGTTCTGGTACAAATTCAGGCCATTTCATTTTCCTGTGTCACGGTGTAGGGGAATGCTGGTGAGGAAATAGCAGATACGGGCTGGTTGAGCAGGGAAAACTAATCTGTCCCTAGACTGGGAACCCTGAATAGCCCTGACCCCAAAAGTATCTCTGATGGTGAGAAGGTTCGGGTCTCCACCCTAAGCCCTAACTCCTCCACAAGCCCTGCGCTAATTCCCCAAACCTCCCTCCGCAGAACAAAGGTACAGCAATCTCAAAGGAAAGGACTTCAGCAGCACAAACGAACAGCACTGCACAGCACGGCTTCCAGGTATAGAGTGAAACTCTATCAGCTGCACCACCTGGTGGAAGGCGAGGCTACTTAAAGGCTAAGGGGAGGAGACACACAGAAACTCACATCCACCAGGACATGGCAATAGAATTGGCATGAACCCATGCAGTACAAGAGGGAATTTCACAGTTTAAGTTACAGCGGCATCTAGAATAGACCGCAGACACACAGCGCTAGACAGCGTGTGACATCCTGTCATCTTCCTGTTGTCCTCCACAATTCTCAGAATGTAGATAAAGTTCTGTTGAAACGTTCACAGTCCCCATTTCTCTATGGGTGGTAGGGTGTAGTTCTGGAATTCTCAATGTTGTACAGTTGGTGCAATTCATCCATGACTTTTCCATGAAAACAGGCTCCCATCTCAGAGTGAATTCTTTTTGGACACCCGTATACGCAGATGAAGTCATGACAGATGGCACAGGCTGCTGACTCGGCTTTTTGATTCCCGGTGGGAGTCATGACTGCTAACTTATTAAAATGATCCATCATCACCAGACAGTACAGACAACCATTATCGGAGTGGCTGATCTTGAGATAGTCCACCATCAGCACTTCCAAAGGGAAAGAAAACCTCTTTACCTATATAGATGCTCTGTGTTTAGGGGGTTTAGTCATCTCACCCTGATGGGATTTCCGGTAATCTTCTTTCACCACTCGATTTACTTGTGGCCAATACAGAAGCCGTTGTAGCCAGTGGAAAGTTCTCTCTGTTCTGAAATGGGTATCACTTTCATGGACTTCCTTCTTCACTATGGGCTTCATTCCTTGTGAAATCATTAGCAGATTACAATGAGGCAATCTGGGCTACCGCCTAGGGCCAAAGGCACCGGGGGTCCTTTGGCCATATTGTCCTCATTATAATGGTTTTTTTCACCACTGTCGGCAGTGGACATCTCCGGAGAGGGAGCTTTCCTAAAGCTCAGCTGCCAGCAACTCACAATGGTTTGCTGGCATCTACAAGGCTATGTGTGTATGTGCTCTTAGGAATAACAGAAGCTTTGGTCCTCTCCTCCACTTTTGGCTGAGATTTAGAGGATTAATCGGAGACATAGAACCGCTGTTCTCCACTTTGGAATCCAACCCTTCAGATATATGGTATATGATGTATAGTATTGATATACCAAAAATATCAGTAATAATCAATTAAATTCTAAAAGACATTAATCAATTTAAAATTTGTATTTATTTAGTTTAATTAAATCTGGCATGGAAGGATGAAGACGTGTTCTTGGAGAAGCCTTCAACTTTAGCAGGTGTTTCTTGCTGGTCAGGAGGCCACGAGTTGATGGTTCAAATCCTTCCATACAGGTACAGCATTGATGGTGGACATGCTGTAGTTTCTTCAGGGCGCTAGATGTGGGGGTTTTCTGTCCTCGAGATGTCTAAGGTGCCCTGGTGACAGCAGGCAAAAATGCAGCTTCCTCTGACAGTGCGAGCAGCCCTGGATAATCCACGCCGGCAGAATGATATCATCCGGCGGAAGATGGAACCTATGAGAAAAGATGTAAAACTAATGTAAGTAATGGGACTCCATATTAGAGGGTACTACTGTGGTGTTACTGTGGGAGAACATTAGAGGAATCTCATCACACAGAGGGCAGGGATCATTGTCAGTCATCATACATGTGACAATCCCACCACTGACAGATAACATCTGCTCCACATGACTTCTTCTCACTGACATCATACAACAGGGAGATTATTGTCACACTTACCTCGCCTACTTTCCCCCTCTTCTACTTTCTCTGTTTTTTCTTGTCTTCTCAGTTTTAGAAAATATTTTCTTTTCTTCTGAACTGGAGATTCTAATCAAAAAGTCAGAAAAAAATATTAATTATAAACTTCTAAAATATTTTCTTTGTATCTATATAGAGTTATGCAATTGATTAATATGCACCTGTAGCATTTCTGTGTGCCGCCATGTGGTGACTCCCCAAGGAAATATGTCCCCTTATTATCATGACATACTTGCAGCAAGCCACTGTGTTATCATATAATCAGTTAGATTAAACTTCAGTGTAACTTTCAAGAGCACCCATCACCAGATCAAAAGTTTCTGATATTCACTCTTATCTTATGTCTGCTGCTCCCCTGAGTATTCTGATATTTGTTTTCCTAAAATCCACCCTATGGTTTTTTCCATGAGGGTGTGGCTCACAATTTTATATTGCAAAGCAACCTAAAGACACGCCCCAGAGGATCCTGTGAGCACCGCCCTCTTGGAAAAGACCATAAACATTAGCACTAAATAAGACCCATAACTCAAAAAACTGAATACTCAGGGGAGCAACGTGAATAAATTAAGTAATTTTTGAAGCCTTCATGTGCTGATTCACATTATAATTTTGGATTATAGGCTATAGTTGGATGGCCTATAAACCTGTACATACCTGACAATGAGGACGAGGATGACTCGTTGTTTTTAGCAGTGAAACACTGATTGTCTCCATTAGTTTTGGAAGAGGAAGACTCTTTCTGCCTGTTTGGTAGAAGAAAGACCAGTAAATTAAAAGTAAAAACAATAGAAAAAATGAAGAACACCTGTTTGTGAGGCCAATTAGGACAACATAGAGGGGATACCCTGCCCACGGCCTCAACTAGTAATATTGGCCTGTCATGAGCTGCAAATGAATGGCTGGTCACAATGATCAGCTGTTATTGCAGTGTTATCACAAGCCAGACGCACAGAGATCAGCAATCATGGGGTGGTGGATGCTGGATTTAGATTTGTGTTACTCGTGTCTTGTATTTGGTTCTGAACATACATCAAAACTAAATCTCATAATAATAATAATCTACTCACATGTCTGAGTGTTTTTCACTGTTCTCTTGGGAACACTGTGGAGGTGACATAGGCTCTACATTGGTCATCATCCCGGTATTGGTGATATTTAGCTAAAACACACAGAGAAAAATAAATTGATTTATTTTTAAGCATTTTTGTAATTATAGGTTTTAGACATACTATTAGCCACATACTTACTTTACAAAACCTTTGATAAGATGATACAAAGTTTTTTATTTCTGGCCAGTCATTGTCCTCTCTTGTGTCCGCCTCATCTGAATTCATGTGTCTGCTACAACGAGCTACAAAGTACAAGTGTTATCAGAGATAATTAGTATAAGACCCGGTCAGACATTCACCCTGTTATCACTAATAATGATGAGAACTTATCTTCACATAAAATGAAAGACAAGACACACAGCAGTTTTTTGCAGATGACGTCTCATTTTACTTACTGATAAAGTAGCGGGTGTCCTCATCTGACTTTAGCTCAGGAACGAACAGGGGCTTCTGACTTAGAAGGTTGTCAAAGTCTAAGTGATGCAGAAATGGATGCATTTTGATCTCATTTGCTCCTCCTGGAAAAGGAAGACAAGAAAGAATGTGATAGAGTCATTTTTAGAGAAACTGCTCCATATCGGTACAGTTTATGTTAACCTGAACTGAAGATGTAACAGCAGACATGAAGGAAATGTACTGAAAGTCACAGCAGGAAAAATGGGGAGTGGATAAGTAGGTAGATTACTGAACCTCATGGACACAACCATTTGTCTGGTCACAGACGTGTAATAAGTCATAATACTATTATAATATTACCTGTCCCAAGTCTATCTGCTGGATCTTTTCTGAGCAGCTGAGTGATGATGTCCCGAGCATCAGGTGGAGTAGAGTATTTATGATATGTCAAAATTAATTTATCTGTTATATAGAAACAAATATTACAGGAAATGAAATGTTTTCATTTATTTTTATAAAAAATGTCCTTAATAAGGCTAGAAATTAAACCAGAAAACCAATGAAACCAAATAACAGTGACATCACAAGCATTCAGATTATTTTACTTACCCTCAAGGACACTGCGTAAAATATCTCTTTTTAAAGCCCCTTTAAATGGTGTACATCCATAAAGAAATTTATGTAGAGTGATCCCTACTGACCACCAATCAACGGGCCTTCCATAGCCTTTCCTTTGGATAATTTCTGGGGCCATGTAACTAGGGGTGCCAAAAGTCTGGAAACCAACAGAAGAATGAGATGATAATCAATAAATATAATTGCGTCAAATAACATCAGTGCAAACGTTTTATAGAGAAATTGTCAGAGAAAGAGAAAGAGATGAAATCTGTAAAGTACAAGACCTTGTAAGTAAAGCCTACCTCTTCATCAAGGAACTCGCTGGTGATGTCCTCAGTTGAAGCCTTGTAGATATCTGAGCTTGGTCTCATGAGGCCGAGTTTTGAAACCCCAAAATCGGTGACCTTAATATGTCCTGTTGATGATATCAGGAGGCTGTGAAAGAAAGAAATGGTGTCAGACCCAAGTAATTACCCATAGACTGTATAAAAACTATAATTTTTTTTCCCCTTTATTATACTACTGGGGTCACTTACTTGCCAGGCTTCAGGTCTCTGTGCACCACACCATAACTGTGCAGGTATTCCACAGCAAGTACCGTTTCCGCAATGTACATACGGGCCAGGGGGACTGGTAAAGGACCCCTGCGCTTTATAAGACTGGCACAGTCTCCTCCTATCGGAGAAAGCAAATATGAGAGGTGAGGGTTTGTTTCAATGTAAATTACACATGATGAGGGTGAATATGAAATAAGTGGAAATATTGGGACAAGATGGCCTATATAGAGATATACTGTGTAATGTAGAGCGTATACTGTATACTATATGTTGCCATCCATGTGGGCACATTATGGTCATATATAGGTGCTAGGACTAAACAGACGTGGGCTGGATATAGATACAATGGATGTGTCCTACCTGGTACATACTCCATGACCATACACAGATGAAGTTTAGTAGGGAAAGAGCAGAACATGGAGGCCACAAAGGGACAATCAGCGAATGCTGAGATGTCCCTCTCCAGAAAGGCCAATTCAAGTCTCTTTGGCTTTTTCAGGTTCTCCTTGTCCATTGTCTTCATAGCACAAATCTGGTTTGTGTCTTTATGGCGCACTAAGTGGACGGCCCTGGAGAGGAAGAAAATCCATGATTTATTACAAATTCTTATTAACAGTCCATCTATAGACCTCATCAAATGATCTCCTGTACTAATGGTTAATACTAGATGTGAGGCCATCACTATAAATCCATGTCTAGAAATGCATAAAATAATACTCCATAAATGATTATCAATGGAGGGTCCACATCCACGTCACATCCTAACTGACCTGACAGATAGATGTGGACAGTGATGTGGTCTCCTAATTTCTCTATGGGAATATTACATGGGCAGGACACCGAGGCATCATCATAAGGAGCCCTGGGAAATAAATATTATACCAAAGTAAAGCTCACCCAAAGGCTCCACTGCTGATCAGTTTGATCTGTTTATAGTCGCTCTTACAAGGATTTCTCTCTGGGTTCAATGATCCGATCAAGGCCTAAAAAGGAATAAGAAATGACATTAAGACAGAAAATGCAGGAGAATAAAAGCTCAAGATGCAGGAACGTCTCCCTTCTATATTATGTCCCCACTGATTACACTGTAGAGAACGTAATACAAGCCGGACCCACCACAGACCCCATTATATTATAAAGGGAAATCCCCCATACACATAAATCAATACTGCAGGGAAGGATAAGGGACATCACACAGAGGGGGCAGGAAGAATAACGCCATTATCACACATAATATGTCTGATCTACATGACGAACAGTGATATCCCATTGTCATATGGGATATAATATGGGATGTATAATTCACACCCGTCATCTAATGATATACAGACGTCCCTCTGATACTTACACTGGCAGATTCCTGGATGATTTCTGGTGTCTCACATATTCCACCATCAGTATTTGCCGGCACAGTTATTCCTAAAATAATGAAGAAACGTTATTTATTAAATGTCTATATCAGCACTTAATAACCAAAAGAAAAGGAAGTAAAAAAGTCAAATATCAAAAAACATAACAAATTTTATTGATTAATCAGAACAATTCATGATAAAAAAAATAATAAGAGAATGTCAGACACAGAGAACGCTCTCTCTTTCAAACCAAGAACAACTGATCAAAATCACTTCAAAACCTATTCATAATGGTATTCATACAAGTTTGTGTCTGTTTAGAATGTAGAAGATATAGGAACAATCTGTAGTCCTCAAAATTAATAAGACAAATAAAAAAGAGAAACCTGCCCAGTCTGGGAGGGTGGGAAGCAAGACCCCGACATGTGTTTCGCATAGGCTTCTTCCAAGGGGTATTGAAGAAGTTTTGCGTAGGCTTCTTCCAGCGGGTGTGTAAGAAGCCTACATGAAACGCGCATCAGGGGCTCACTCCCCACCCTCCCAGACCATGCAGGTTTCTCCTATTTATTTGTTTATTTATTTATACAGAGGATGAAGAATAAATCAACATATTCTTTGCCGTTCTCAATAACGAAATATTTGAATGTAAAATATTAGATGATCGTCTTACCTTCTATCAGATCGGAGTTTGGCCCTGGCTGACTATTATCAGGGTCAGCAACATTTAGGTTTTGCCCCTCTGCGGAGTCGCCTTTTGATGTTTCCTGATGGATATAAGATATACAATTAATATAACATTTCTCAAACACTAGATTACCATATATATAAAGCAGGAAGGATTAAACCTGGATTTACTTGACAAGTTCAGTATTGGACGGACAATTCACGGCCGCTCTATCAAGTAAATTTACATTAATATTTAAGCGACTTGTATCTACAACTGTTCTCTAATAACTTCTATCAGAACTGCAGCATTTACAAGGAGGAAGATTGTGATGATGGAGTGAGACAGAGGTAGAAATACAAGCTCCGCACCGCTGAGTACAGACTGTCACCACAGAGGATGGAGCCGCAGAGACAGGCTGCCATAAAATATCCTGTGTCTGCCTGGAGCGGAGAGAGGAAGGCCTCTACCATCATAAATCTGACCTTCTGCTATATGACTGGTAATCTGGAGAAGATCAGACAACAAGGACATGAGATGTAGAAGATGATGGATCCTTACCAGACGCTCCAGTGAGTAGGCCGGATACTCCAGTACAAGCAGGACATTTTGGGCCAGCTGTTTGAAAAAGGCCAATTCTCCACTTTGGGATTTTTCTTCAGCCTATAAAGATGAAAATAAACAAGAAATGAAAATAATCAATAAAATTCATGAACATACAGTTATATGAAAAAGTTTGGGCACCCCTATTAATCTTAAGCTTAATGTTTTATAAAAATTGGTGTTTTTGCAATAGCTATTTCAGTTTGATATATGTAATAACTGTTGGACACAGTAATGTTTCTGCCTTGAAATGAGGTTTATTGTACTAACAGAAAATGTGCAATCTGCATTCAAACAAAATTTGACAGGTGCATAAATATGGGCACCCTTATCATTTTCTTGTTTTAAATACTCCTACCCACTTTTTACTGATGTACTAAAGCACTTTTTTTGGTTTTGTAACCTCATTGAGGTTTGAACTTCATAGCCAGGTGTATCCAATCATGAGAAAAGCTACTTAAAGTGGCCACTTGCAAGTTGATCTCCTGTTTGAATCTCCTCTGAAGAGTGGCATCATGGGCTCCTCAAAACAACTGTCAAAGGATCTGAAAACAAAGATTATTCAACAAAAAGCTGTCTCAGAGATTTAACCTGTCAGTTTCCACTGTGAGGAACATAGTAAGGAAATGGAAGAATACAGGGACAGTTCTTGTTAATGCCAGAAGTGGCAGGCCAAGAAAAACATCAGAAAGGCAGAGAAGAAGAATGGTGAGATCAGTCAAGGACAATCCTCAGACCACCTCCAGAGAGCTGCAGCATCAACTTGCTGCAGATGGTGTCAATGTGCATCGGTCAACTATACAACGCACTTTGCACAAGGAGAAGCTGTATGGGAGAGTGATGCGAAAGAAGCCATTTCTGAAAGCACGCCACATACAGAGTCGGCTGAGGTATGCAAAAGCACATTTGGAGAAGACAATTTCTTTTTGGAAGAAGGTCCTGTGGACTGATGAAACCAAGATTGAGTTGTTTGGTCATACAAAAAGGCGTTATACATGGCGGCAAAAAACCACAGCATTCCAAGAAAAACACTTGTTACCCACAGTAAAATTTGGTGGAGGTTCCATCATGCTTTGGGGCTGTGTGGCCAATGCCGGCACCAGGAATCTTGTTAAAGCTGAGGGACTCATGGATTCCACTCAGTATCAGCAGATTCTTGACAATAATGTTCAAGAATCAGTGATAAAGTTGAAGTTACGCAGGGGATGGATCTCTCAGCAAGACAATGATCAAAAACACCGCTCCAAATCTACTCAGGCATTCAAGCAGAGGAACAATTACAATGTTCTGGAATGGCCATCCCAGTCCCCAGACCTGAACTGAATATCATTGAACATCTCTGGGATCATTTGAAAAGGGCTGTCCATGCTCGGCGACCATCAAACTTTACTGAACTGGAATTGCTTTCTTAAGAGGAATGGTCAAAAATACCTTCATCCAGGATCCAGGAAATCATTAAAAGCTACAGGAAGCGACTAGAGGCTGTTATTTTTGCAAAAGTAGGATCTACTAAATATTAATGTCACTTTTCTGGTGAGGTGCCCATACTTATGCACCTGTCAAATTTAGTTTGAATGCAGACTGCACATTTTCTGTTAGTACAATAAACCTCATTTCAAGGCAGAAACATTACTGTGTCCAACAGTTATTACATATATCAAACTGAAATAGCTGTTGCAAAAACACCAACTTTTATAAAACATTAAGCTTAAGATTAATAGGGGTGCCCAAACTTTTTCATATAACTGTATATGGTATTGCCACGTTTGTTAAAGTCTGATCTGTTAAGATAGGTGTTTATTAATTGTGTTAATTAATTCCCTAACATCGAGAAAAAAAATCAAAATGCTAGATTTACAGGTTTTTTTGCTCACCTCACTTCACTAAAAAAATGTAATAATAAGTAATTAAAGCACCGTATGTACACAAAAATGATATCAATAAAAACCTGAGTTCACTGCGCAAAAAAAGGCTTTACTTAGTTATATCAACAGAAAAATTACAATGTTATGGGTCTCTGAATATAGTGACACAAAGAACCATTTCATCTCAATTGGAATTTTTTTCACCTTGTTTCAATACAATGTATGGTAAATAGGATGGAGCCATTGAAAGCTGCAATTCATCCCAAAAAAACAAGCCCTCACATGTCTATGCCAATGGAGAAATAACAAAGTTATGGCTCTTGAAAGAAAGTGAGGAAAAAATGAGAGCAGAAAAATGAAAAATTCTGTGGTCCATAAAGGGTTAACCAATCCTATTCCCTCCTCCCCCCGCATCCAGGACCTTCCCACCCCTAATTCAACTAACCCTTTAGATCCCACCCTCTCCTTTGTCATGTAGCCTGATTGCCCTGTTTTGACTCCAGGCTATTCTTATCTGGGTATTTGGCACAGGTTAAACTTAAACTTGTATTCCATTATTATTTTCCATTATTATTATATATAATTTGTGCAGATTGTCTGCTACTTACCTGGTGTACTAATGTCCAGATGTTCTGCTGTAAATGCTCAAGATATTCTGAGCTTATACAACCTTGGTGGTATTTGGTCAGGCAATCTCTCACAAGCTCCATAACCAGCCGGTAAGTGAAGCTGAGGACGCCATCGGGTAGTGGTAGCACAAAGTCAGGGTCATAGGTGGTAAGAATCCCCTGGAGTAGTGCTAACACCTGAAGTCTGTCTGGAGGAATTCCAGACATTTCAAGTAATCCAAGCGCGGTTAGTATATGACTAGCTATATGGCTTATCACACCAACAGCAATGACACCGGAATGTCAAAGTGACAACAGGAGTGTAAACACTTGTAGAAGTAGTGATGGTTAATTGTGATGTCATAATGGAATCTTGTGTTCTAATCTTAAAGGGGCATCTTACCTTATAAGGAAGTTGCCTTGCAACCCTTAAGTAGGGAAAAATATAGGCTCAGCATCAGTATCTGTTATACACAATAAAAATTATAGCGTTTTGTATCAATAAGAAATTCCGATTCCAGCGCTAACAGAAATATCTTTCTGTGGGAACGGGGCATGTGGGGCTGGGGCTGCATCCAACCCTGGCATATGAAGCACGCTGGCCCATGTTGCTCTGCCACAACCACTTCCAAAGATGGGGGTCTTTATTACAAATATGACCCTGCCTACCAATGGAGAAAATCAAAATTTACTACTCCCAATAATTCCAGTTTTTAAAGTTGGCAAAATAGGTCTCTTTATAATATTAATAGTAACCTCTTGACCCTCCTTATAATAATAATAGCGCCCATCTGGTTCTCCTGATAATATTAAAGGGAATCTGACAGTGGCATCAACCCTCATAAGCCATCTATATGGGCATTTAGGTCATAGAACGTTGAAGAAACCGATACCTTGATATCTGCCATCTGATGTCTTATTCCACAGAAATCCACATTTTCTTTTATATGTAAATGAGCTGTTAAGATCTATGGGCCGGACATAGATCTCCCTGAGAATCTGCATCCAGAGATTATTTTCAATGGAACAGGTAGTTATCAGTGGGAGACATGTAAATCAGGAGAGTAGACGGTCAGTCATTACATGTGTCACACTGGAAATGACTCTTTTCATTTATAATAAGCCCTGGATGCAGATTCTCAGGGAGATCTATGTCCGGCCCATAGATCTTAACAGCTCATTTACATATTAAGAAAAAAAGTAAATTTCTCTGGATTAAGACATTCATCAAATAGTGGCTATCAAGGCATCACTCTATTCAACTTTCTCTGACCTGCATCTTTATGTAGACGGCTTATGAGGGTTGATCTTACTGACAGTTTCCCTTTAATAGTGTGGCTCGGACCTCCTTATAATAATAGTGCCCCTTATGGGCCTCCTTATAATAATGATAATAATGGTGACTACCTGTTCTTTTTTATTAAATTAAAAATAATAATGCTCCCTCAGGCCTCTTTATAATAGTAATATTAATGATAAAAATATTAGATGACCCCACACGGTTTAGGGAAAGTGTCACTGAATGCAGAAGCCGGGTCTAAGCTCCTAATAAACACAACCCACCTCCTGCCCTGCTGTGTTATCACAGGCTTTATTCCCCTTCAAGCCTAAGCAGCAGAATGCCGGTATCTCCTCTTACTGCTCCATTTCACCTGCTGTCAGTAATGCAAAGTGCCTGGGCCCTGTTTTAAAGCCTCTTGCTAACCCCCTCCCACCATGTATCTAGTGGTAGACCCCATATTAATATAAGCCCCCTACATACCTTGAGCTGCCCCTCTCCAGCTGTCTTTTCTGGAGCTGATCCCAGCAGGTATGGCTGACAAGAGGCTGCAGCTGGAGGCCTTGTGCTTCAAGCAGCATTGTGGGGAGGAAGGATAGCTGTCCTGACTTCTGGCAAGGCTTGCAAGTCCCCTTCACGGCTGGACTGGGCATCTGGCAATTCTGTCAAATTCTGGCTTGGCCAGTCTGGCAGTGGGCTGCATCGATCCGCAACACTATTAACTGTTAACAATTATAGTGAAGCAGAGAGCCATCAGCTCCCTGCTCTGCCACTTAACTAAGGCAAGCCACAGATTGCTTCCGGCCACAGGCAGGGACTGCAAGGGATCGGTACCACGTAATGGACGTCAGGCAATGAGATGACATCAGAGACTGTAGTGAGGAGGAGCACATCACCACTCGGCATGGGAGTGTCGTGAGGAAAATATGAGTTTATTTCTATTTTTTTGCAGTCACTGCAGGGTACTAATATTATTACAAGATAAGATACCTAGGGGGGCACTAATGTCTCATAAAGAGGCCAAGGAGGGTGACATTGTTATTACAGGTTGTCCCATGGGGCTCTTTTATTATCACTATGGAGGAGGCCTAGAGGGGCTCTGTTATTATTATAAGGAAGCCCGGGGATATTAATATTATTGTAAGAAATCCCAGGGCGCTATAAATATTATAAGGAAGCCCAGGGTCCATTATTATTATTATTATTATTATTTTAAGCAGGCCCAGGGGGTCTCTATTATTATTGGGGCAATATTATTGTAAGAAGCCCTGAGTGCACCATTATTATTAGGTACAGATGGGGGCATTATTACTCTGTAGTGGCACAGAGGGGACACTGTTACTGTGTGGGATACAAAAGCAGGAAGCTCTTTCTATGCAGGGTACAGAGGGGGCATTATTACTACGACAGGGGTGGGCAATTAATTTTCCAGAGAGGAAACAAGAGAGACTGTGACTGTTGTGGAGGGTCAAACCAATAGGCTGAATTTAATTCTGCTCATCATTAATATTACCAAAAATAATTACAATTATTATTTTATAATAATAGTATCACTTAATATTAAGTAGAATTAAGTATGCTGACATCCCCCTATATACCGTACGAGCCCGCAAACAGCCTCCAATATACAGTATGAGCCCCTACAGAGCCCCTTACATACAGTATGAGCCCCCAAATAGCCCCTCTATATACAGTGAGCCCCCACATAGCCTCTCTGTATATAATATGAGCCCTCACATAGCCTCCTATATATAGTATGAGCCTTCACATATTTCCTATATACAGTATTTGCCCCATAAACAGTATTAGCCCCCCATAGCCCCTCTATATGCAGTGTGAACCTCACATGGCCTCCTATATACAGTATATATACTCCTATGTGAGCCCTCACAAAGTTTCATAGTTTTAAAGTTGAAGATAGACTTAACACCATCAAGTTCAACCTATAGTCTAAAATGTTGATCCAGAGGAAGGCAAAAAACCCATGGGGCAGAGATTAATAGCTCCATATTAGGGGAAAAATTCCTTTCCGATTCCATAAGACAATCAGACTAGCTCCCTGGATCAACGCCCCATCACAGAATCTAGTGCCCATATCATGTAATGTTATATTTCTGGAAATTGCAGTTGGAACCAGCTCAACACACCGGAGTAATTAAAAATTTGCAAACTCTTTATTGGAAATCCTTTAAAAATGAAATTGATAAAAAATTGGGCATCTTAGACAACAAAGAGGGGTGTAACAGGAATCAATCCATACGCGTTTCTAGCTACATGGCTCTTAAACACAGTGTTCAAGAGCCATGTAGCTCGAAATGTGTATGGATTGATTCCTGTTACACACACCACCCCTCTTTATTGCTTTGTTGTCTGAGATGCCCAATTTATTATCAATTTCATTTTTAAAGGATTTCCAATAAAGATTTTGTGAATTTTTAATTACTCCGGTGTGTTGATCTGGTTCCAACTCCAATTTCCTCAACTACCTCCAGCGCTGTGCAGCAGCGGGGACGCCGTGCTCCTCCCGGACTGGAACAGCATCTCAGGGGTGAGCTGAATTTTTTCTTATTTAATGTTATATTTCTCAAGAAAAGCATCCAGACTCTTCTTCAATTTTTGTAGTGAATCACTCATTACAAACATCATCTGGCAGAGAGTTCCACAGTCTCACTGCTCTTACAGTAAAGAATCCGCGTCTGTGGTAATGATTAAACCTTCTTTCCTCTAGACGTAGAGGATCCCCTTTTGTCCCCATCGCAGGCCTAAGTAAAAAAGCTCATTATACACATCTCTGTATTGTCCCCTCATATATTTGTACATTGCAGCAGGATCGCCCCTAAGCCTTCGTTTTTCCAAACCGAAAAACCCCAAGTTTGATAATCTGTCTTGGTATTGCAGTCCACCCATTCCCTTAATAACCTTGGTTGTTCTTCTCTGTACTCACTCTAGTTCAGTTATGTCCTTCTTATACACTGGAGACCAAAATTGTACAGAGTATTCTAAGTGGGGTAGCAATGGTGACTTGTATGGTGGCAAAACCAATGTTCTTGCCATGAGTGTCTATGCCTCTTTTAATGCATCCCATCATTTTCTTTGCCTTGACAGCAGCTGCCTGACACTGGTCACTAAAGTGAAGTTTGCCGTCCACCCATACACCCAAGTCTTACTCAGTGACTGTTTTACCCAGTGTTTTACGATTTAGTTCATAATTATTTATTTTATTTCCTCTGCTCAAGTGGAAAGTGGTGACTACCTGTTCTTTTTTATTAAATTAAAAATAATAATGCTCCCTCAGGCCTCTTTATAATAGTAATATTAATGATAAAAATATTAGATGACCCCACACGGTTTAGGGAAAGTGTCACTGAATGCAGAAGCCGGGTCTAAGCTCCTAATAAACACTACCCACCTCCTGCCCTGCTGTGTTATTACAGGCTTTATTCCCCTTCAAGCCTAAGCAGCAGAATGCCGGTATCTCCTCTTCCTGCTCCATTTCACCTGCTGTCAGTAATGCAAAGTGCCTGGGCCCTGTTTTAAAGCCTCTTGTTAACCCCCTCCCACCATGTATCTATAGCATCGGCGTCTCTGCCCCCTGCTGGCGTAGCGTACATGTACATACCGTATCATACGTGTACGTTACGGTAAGCTCGGACCAATGAGAGGAAGCATCCGGCGCTCAATCAGAGGAAGTATCCGGCACCCAATCAGAGGGACAGCTGTAACACCACGTGCCAACGTTAGCTGCTGGTCTGAGATTGGCTGGCGGCTGCTTCCTGTGATTGGGCGGAGCTTACAGTAATGTATGGGATGCTACATGTAGGGTACAGCAGCGGAGAGAGACCGGCGGTCGGGCGGAATCCAGCGTGGAGCCACAGAGCACCGATGAGTGTGTGTGTTCTGGCGGGTCTGGCAGTGGCATGGGGTTATTTGGTGGTGGCAGCGTGTTTGGTGGATCCAGCGGCGACCCCAGGAGCGGCTCTGACAACGGCGGCGTCTCTGGCGGTGTGTCCGGCTGTGCTTGGAGCAGCGTTTGCAGTGGCGGGTGCAGCCAGGGTGTCCTGTGCCATCTTGGGACACTCATGTGCTTCCTGCCGGGCACGGCCGCGGTGCCTTATGGGATTCGTTCACTTCGCAAACTGCCAATTATGTAAGTACATAGCCTCCCATTGCTTAGTGTTCTTGATTGTCTTTGTGGGCACACTCTCCTCCGTAGTGTAAAAACAAGGCAGCAGCGCAAGTGCGAATGCTCGCTGGGTTATGTCATCATCTTTGCCAGTGATGGTGCATCGGAGACCAGAGCTGTGGAGTCAAAGTCGGAGTCGTGGAGCCTGAGTCGGTGCCAATTTTGGTGAAGTCGGTATAAAAAGGACTGACTCAGACTCCAAAAATATATAATAAATTGGGTACGGTAGTGCAATGCAATATTTGCAAATTATTATGTTCTACATATCTTGATTATTATAGCAATGATTAAAAGGCTTATGTTCACATGATGCTACAATAAATGTATCACCTAAACATCAGCAATGTACGAAGGAGTCATGGAGTCGGAGTCAGGGAAATTGAGGAGTCAGTGGTTTGGCTTACCGACTCCACAGCCCTGGAGACAGCCAGGCAAGTGTCGCTGCTGCAGTTGTGTGTGCCTTTCCCAGAATTTCGCGCAGTATCCTAGATGCCAAATTGCAGCATCTGTATCCAGGATCGTGCATCTACCTAATAATGCATGTTGCAGCAGCCTCCAAGATGCATTATCAGTAGGAATAGATATATTCAGATGCTGAATATGGACAAATATTTTCAATTAACACTACCCCACCACTATACTAGAGAAGCAAACAAAACCATCTCAAACTTTTATTTAAAACATTTTATTTACTGGAAAAAGTAATGAGGCAGAGGGCAAAAACATTTAATACAAAAAAAAATAAATTCATATATGTACTCTTTTAAAAACAAAGGAAAGAAATTCTGCATTAATGAGCCTTGTCATTTATTCATAACTCTGTCAATCTTGCACCAATGCCATCCAGACATGACATCCACATTTGGAAATCTCAATCCCCTTTTTTTGCCAAGAAACATCTAAAGGAGTTATTCAAGTCTCCAACGCTTGGTTACCTAAATAGAAAAAAATAAATAATATAATATATATATATATTAGATGGTGGCCCGCTTCTAACGCATCGGGTATTCTAGAATATATATGTAGGCTGCTGGGGTGTATATAGAGGCTGCTGGAGTATATATAGAGGCTGCTGCTGCTGGGCTGTATATAGAGACTGCTGCTGCTGGGGTGTACTGACCAGAAAATGTGACTGCCTCAGCCAATCACAGGCCATAGTTAACCGGATTTACCCAAAGTCCATTTTCCCTAATATGGGTAAATCCAGTTAATTTGTAGCATATAGCACAGTGGGTAACCGAAGTCCATTTTTCCCTAATCTGGTGAACAACTGCAGTATATGATACTACTTAACCGTTTTTACTCAAAATGAAGGGACTTTGTCGTTTTTTAGACCCTGGGTCACTGCCCCCCCGTGCTGGATCTGCCCCCGCAGTGTTCGCTTTCTACCCTCCATCCCACGTGCTGGCTCTTATGCAGCGGGTGAGAGCGGGCAGAGTAGGCGTGAGTGGGTAGAGCAGAGTGAGGGTAGTAGCAGAGAGCGGGACAGCGGGGGGACAGTGGGAGACAGGAGAACACAAAGGGAGACAGTAGAGCACAATGGGGTCAGTGGAACACAGCGGCGGAGAGCAGAGAAGGGGTCAGTGGAGCATAGCAAGCAAAGCAGGGTACAGCGGAGTACAGCAGGGGACATTAGAGCAGAGAAGGGGTCAGCGGAGCAGAGTGGGGGACAGCAAAACAGAGAAGGGTTCAGCAGAGCTCAGCGGGGGTTAGCAGAGAAGGGTCAGTGGAGCACAGCGGGGGACTGCAGAGCAGAGAAGGGGTAAGCAGAGCATAATGGGAGACAGCAGAGCACAGTGGGGGACAGCAGAGTAGAGAAGGGGTCAGTGGAGCACAGCGGGGAAAAAGCGGAGCAGAGAAGGGTCAGTGGAGCACAGCGGGGGACACCAGAGGAGGGGTTAGCAGACCACAGAGGGGGACAGCGGAGCAGAAAAGGGGTCAGCGGAGCATAGCTGGGGACAGCGCAGCACAGTGGGGGATAGCGAAGCAGAGAAGGGTCAGTGGAGCACAGTAGGAACAGAGAAGGTCAGTAGAGCAGAGAAGGGGTGTGTGTGTGTGTATATACACATGCGGTGTGTGTATATGTGTTCCCTCGCCCGACATCGCCGCAGCGCTGCCTGCACCCACCTCCGTGTAGCCACAGCCTCTAGGAAAGACCGCGGCTTGCGGCCTGTGCACGGAGGTGGCTGCAGGCAGCGCAGTGGCGATGTCGGGCGAAGGGGAATGGGGGAAGGGTCCCAGCGACGGCGGGTCCAGGCGGCGGGTGGGTTCCACTTCCGGTGAGCGTGGTTCAATTCTCGCGGCAACTCGCGGCTGGACTGCGCCTGTCCCTGATTGGTTCTGGCCGGCCGGGATTGGTTCAGCGACGCGGGATTTCGGTTACGGAAGTGGAACCACAAGGCAATTATATAGTGAACACACATTTCACATACAGTGACAGAACTACCCAACTCTGAGACCTTATTGTTCCCACACAGTCTGTCCTTGGGTGGCTCCGTCTGAGATAAGGTGTTATATTCAGCTAGGATGCATTTTAAAAAGATTTCTCTATCCAGTCAGGGTGATGAAGGACTGTATCCCTTATCCGCATTATACACCACAGGGAACCCTGGTTTTACAGATTTCTGCTGCCTTCACCATAGCCCATAGGAGACATAATATATTACCTTATTGTATGATTAGACACTAACATGTCCCTGTGGACATTACAGCTGTGTTAAAAAAACAAACAAAAAAATGAGATAAGGCGACACTCTCACCCTTCCTGGGGATGGATGGCACAGTGAGCACCATTTATGGCCTCCCTCCAGGCAGGAGCAGAACCTGCAGGGGGGGCGAGTATAGGAGCAGTGAAAAGAGAAAAAAAACATCACATGGACTGTGAATGCCAGTTTGAAAAAAGAAATATGAAGCATTTCCCACCTTTGGTCCCTAGAGGGAGGGCTTACAATGTTTCTAGTTTGAAAGAAAAAAAAATGTGATGCTTCTCCCCTTTTGGTCTTTAGAGGGGGGCTTGCAATGTTAAAAATTTATAGCACACCCCCTGTAACTGATGAACTATAAATTCAGTGGCCTGAACACAGAGCATTGTCAGAAGGTTCCGGTAAATCCAGGTAACTGCTAGCATAGTGCACAGCAAGGCAATCTGATAAACCACTATCCACTAGAGAATGAAATCCACCCAATGTACAGAGTCACTGCTGCCCCAAGAAAGATTGAAGAAAACAACCAGCGTGTATTTGTTGTTTTAGGAAATAGGCTGTGAGACTTTTTTTTTTTTTACAGGCTAGGTTTTATTTTTACATGGTGTTTTTTAATACAGATCCCATGGTGTTGTGGATCCGCCGGCTGCTGGGCGTAAGTATGTACCTTACCTACCAGTGTCTTACATCTGCCAATATGTATAACATTTTTTATTCACTTCTGGGTGTCTATGGGTAAATTACCTTACTTGATGCAATACGCAGTCACACTGTGACAGTGATACCACATGGAACGGTGTGAAGTCTACCATTTTGTCATGTCTGCAGCTTTTTGAGCGCTTTATGAATGTGTAAGGCCGTATTCCCTTTGACAGTAGTTGCACGGTGCATCACCAGTCTTATACTGCTTTTTTTAGAACATATACCACGAGGACATACCTGACCTGCCCAGTTTGCTCTAAAGTATCAGAGCGACTGGACAAACATCTACACGGAGTATGCATGACCCAGAATTCTGCCGAGGAGAGGAAAGCCGCTACTGCTGATGCAAGGGCCAGAGTTAGAAAAATCACATCCAAAGGGACAAGCATAGACGAGGAGGACATTATGTCTCTTCAAACATTGGCCAACGTAATCCCTTTCCTTGAGGATAGAGGGTTCCTCATAGTCCGGAAGCCAACTGCGGCCAGGTAGGCTCCACTTTTTCCTATCAATCTTTTGGCTATATCACATGACTTTGTATGTTTAATATATTAGTGTTGAATGATCTGATCGGCCCAACTTCAGGATGGATCAGGCGCTTTTTTGGCTGACTGGGTTTAAGGTTAGGGCCAATCACCGATTGTCGGTCAGATTGGGTCGATGCTTTTGACCCCATCTAACCCAGGATGGCTCATCACCATTTGATATGCATGTCCGTTAATCAGGTGGCTTTTTATAAATTTACAGTACTGTCCAATGTGAGGAGCAGACTGCAGGTGCCAGCAGCACTGCCCCTGCGGTGGAATATGAAGTGGTCCAGGAGAGCGAGATGTCCGAGAGTGTGTAAGTGTCTGCCAGTCAGCCAGTCTGTGTCAGTCAGTCTGCGTCAGTCAGTCTGTCTAACTCACACATAATGCTTTCTTTCCTCGCAGTGCCAGTGCCGTGCATCCCTCTGCTCAGTCAACTCAAGAATCTCCTTCAAGAGAAGAAGACTACCAGAGATCGCCTGTACAGTGAGTTTATTGCTTAGTCTTTTCATTAGGATACACCCAGCATTCAGTTATCCGGTGAACCACTGCACCATATGCTACTACTTAACCAGAATTACTCAAAATGAAGGGACTTTGTCGTTTTTTAGACCCAGGGTCACTCCCACTGTCAGAGGTGCGGGCATTCAGGTGTCTGATGCCCGTCCCAGCTGGCCAGGGGAGATACCACCACCAGCAGCCGCGTCCCAGTTGGCCATGGGGGGAAACCACCACCAGCAGCCGCGTCCCAGTTGGCCATGGGGGGACACCACCACCAGCAGCCGCGTCCCAGCTGGCCAGGGGGGGGGACACCACCACCAGCAGCCGAGTCCCAGCTGGCCAGGGGGGGGGACACCACCACCAGCAGCCGAGTCCCAGCTGGCCAGGGGGGGGGACACCACCACCAGCAGCCGAGTCCCAGCTGGCCAGTGGGGGACACCACCACCAGCAGCCACGTCCCAGCTGGCCAGGGGGGGACACCACCACCAGCAGCCGCGTCCCAGCTGGCCAGGGGGGGGAAACCACCACCAGCAGCCGCATCCCAGCTGGCCAGGGGGGGAAACCACCACCAGCAGCCGCATCCCAGCTGGCCAGGGGGGGACACCACCACCAGCAGCCGCATCCCAGCTGGCCAGGGGGGGAAACCACCACCAGCAGCCGCGTCCCAGCTGGCCAGGGGGGGGAAACCACCACCAGCAGCCGCGTCCCAGCTGGCCAGGGGGGACACCACCACCAGCAGCCGCGTCCCAGCTGGCAAGGGAGGGACACCACCACCAGCAGCCGCGTCCCAGCTGGCCAGGGGGGAGACGGCCTTTGCTGGCTCACGCCATACACACATATACATATATACTCAAACCAAGGAAGAAGAGGATAGCCGGGTTGCGTTATCATGGAGGCTGGAGAGCCGCGTCTCCACAATGCTTCATTATCTAACTGAAGAAAAAAAAAAAAGGGAAATTAATTTGCAATAATATAAATAAATATATAATATATTATGATACAATATATAATATATATATAAGACCACCAGCAGCCGCGTCCCAGCTGGCCAGGGGGGACACCACCACCAGCAGCCGCGTCCCAGCTGGCAAGGGAGGGACACCACCACCAGCAGCCGCGTCCCAGCTGGCCAGGGGGGAGACGGCCTTTGCTGGCTCACGCCATACACACATATACATATATACTCAAACCAAGGAAGAAGAGGATAGCCGGGTTGCGTTATCATGGAGGCTGGAGAGCCGCGTCTCCACAATGCTTCATTATCTAACTGAAGAAAAAAAAAAAAGGGAAATTAATTTGCAATAATATAAATAAATATATAATATATTATGATACAATATATAATATATATATAAGACCACCAGCAGCCGCGTCCCAGCTGGCCAGGGGGGACACCACCACCAGCAGCCGCGTCCCAGCTGGCCGGGGGGGGGGGGGGGGGGGACACCACCACCAGCAGCCGCGTCCCAGCTGGCCAGTTGGGACATACACATAAAGAAACACACATACACAGGGAGTAAGGCACACAGGAGGAAGACAGCACACAAGGGGGGAGAGCTCCTATCGGAACGTCACCCCCCTCCCGATGCGATAGCATCGGGCTTCCAACTAGTATAATATATATATATATATATATATATATATATATATATATATATACACACTAGATGGTTGACCGATTCTAACGCATCGGGTATTCTAGAATATGTATGCGGTACACCGGGCGGAATCAGCACAGCAGTTTTTACATTTGGCGCCAATATCGCTGATTACTCCCGGCCGCGACCAATCAGCACAGAGGTTTTTAAATTTGGCGCCAATATAGCTGATTGGTCGCTGCCGACGGCCGCGGCGCTGCTTGTGCGGGTACTTCCGCTGCGAGCAGCTGGGAGATGACCGGCTGCTCGCAGCAGAAGCATCCCGAATGGTGGCGCCGCTGCCCGGTCCTCCCTTCACTCTTACAGTCGGGAGATCAGCGGTCCTAGCCGCTGATCTCCCAACGGTAGCCGCATGGAGGTCAGTGGCGCCGCCGGTCGGGGTAGTTCTGCTGCGATCAGCCGGTCATCTCCCGGCTGCATAGCCGCTGACCTCCGTGCGGCAGATGAGCCGCTAACGGCCGCCATCTTTTTTCTGAAATCCCGCGTCGCTTATTGGCTGCGGCCGGACCAATCAGCGACGCGGGATTTCCTGGACAGACAATTATATATATTAGATTTTATTTATGAAGATTTAGGAATAATGCAATACATGCGGGCGGGCGTGCGGCGGTGTAGGTGTGCAGTGGTGTGTAGGTGTGCAGTGGTGTGTATGAGCGGCGGCTGTGTGCCCCGATGGCTGTGTCACCCTGTGGCTTTGTACTCCTGTAGCTATGTCCTTCTGTCTCTGGCTGTCTCCCCCGTGTGCGCTCTCTGTCTGTGCCTGTCCCCCTGTCTCTGGCTGTCCCCCATGTCCCCCTGTCCCCCTGTCTCTGGCTGTCCCCCATGTCCCCATGTCTCTGGCTGTCCCCCATGTCCCCCTGTGTATCTGGCTGTCCCCCATGTCCCCCTGTGTATCTGGCTGTCCCCCTGTCTCTGGCTGTCCCCCAGTGTATCTGGCTGTCCCCCTGTCTCTGGCTGTCCCCCAGTGTATCTGGCTGTCCCCCTGTCTCTGGCTGTCCCCCATATCCCCCTGTCTCTGGCTGTCCCCCATGTCCCCCATGTCCCCCTGTCTCTGGCTGTCCCCCTGTCTCTGGCTGTCCCCCATGTCCCCCAGTGTCTGGCTGTCCCCCATATCCCCCTGTCTCTGGCTGTCCCCCATATCCCCCTGTCTCTGGCTGTCCCCCATGTCCCCCTGTTTCCCCATGTACGGGGAAAGGAGGAAACAGAGCAGGCTGGAACATTGAGCCCGCGCCTCCCTCTCCCCCTCCCCCCACGGCCATTCTACATTGTGCTCCGGACGGGGCCACAAGCAGATCACCCTGTCCCTGCCTCTGATGCCACACTGTACACTGCCCCCCACATTGAGCCCGCAGCCCGTGCGCGTCCCCTACCGGCCGTTAACATTCTACATTGCACAATGAGTGACAAGCCAGCCGGCTCCGAGTCAAACACCCTGACTCCGCCCCCGCCGTGCAACATCCCCGTTTTACGCGATTTGAGGGTCTTTTGAAGTATTTTTTTTGCGGCGGCCATCATCCGGGGGAGGGGCTGATGATACCACACGCACTTAAAATTCAATCTGCAACAAAAAAGTCACTGACCCCGTTTTTCACATGAAATTTGCAAAATAAAAATAAGCGTACGTGCGGACGCGCCTCCGTTCAGCGCAGCGTCCGTTATCACGCTCATCGCATGAATTATGGAAAAAAAACGTAAACTTTCTCTTTTTTTGGGCGCACTTTTTTTTCCACCCTATTGGGCTAGCTAAAGGCGAAACTGTCCATGGACAGCCCGCCACCTGCTGCTCGTTCACCGCATTGCATCTCCTAACCCAGATAATGGTGTTTGAGCAGGGCCGGCATCAGCACCAGGCGTACCCGGGCAAGTGCCGGGGCCCTAGACCATCACGGGGGCCCACTCATTATCAGGGCCCGGGCCGCTTTCCCGGCATCTGTGCAGGGCCGCCAGTGCTGTACAAGCCCTGCTCTGCTACATGCAGCAGCAGTCAGTGTGCGGTCAGTGTGTGTCGCCCCTGCCGTGTCATTACTACCAGACACAGCCGCACAGCACGCGGCCATGTCTGGAAAGTGACAGCACTGGGCCTGATTGGTGGAGCAGCAGCACACTGACCGCACACTGACTGCTGCTGCATGTAGCAGAGCAGGGCTTGAACAGCACCGGCGGCCCTGCACAGATGCCGGGGAAGTGGCCCGGGCCCCAATAACGAGTGGGCCCCCCTGATGGTCCAGGGCCATGTGACACGCCTGAGGCCCTGCACTGCCACATGACTGAGGAGCTGGACGGGACACAGGCCAGGGGGCAGGTGAGCGAGCTTCCACAATCCCCATATAAAAAATATTTCTAATGTGTGTGTGCATGTATGATGTGAATGTCTGTGTATGTCAGTGTGTATGACTGTGTATCTATATATTTATGTCTGTTTTATATGTGTTTTTAAGAATGTGTTCAAATATGTACAGTATAGACCAAAAGTTTGGACACACCTTCTCCTTTAAAGATTTTTCTGTATTTTCATGACTTTGAAAATTGTACATTCACACAGAAGGAATCAAAACTATGAATTAACACATGTGGAATTATATACTTAACAAAAAAGTGTGAAACAGCTGAAAATATGTCTTATATTCTAGGTTCTTCAAAGTAACCACCTTTTGCTTTGATGACTGCTTTGCACACTCTTGGCATTCTCTTGATGAGCTTCAAGAGGTAGTCACCGGAAATGGTTTTCACTTCACAGGTGTGCCCTGTCAGGTTTAATAAGTGGGATTTGTTGCCTTATAAATGGGGTTGGGACCATCAGTTGTGTTGTGCAGAAGTCAGGTGGATACACAGCTGATAGTCCTACTGAATAGACTGTTAGAATTTGTATTATGGCAAGAAAAAAGCAGCTAAGTAAAGAAAAACGAGTGGCCATCAATACTTTAAGAAATTAAGGTCAGTCAGTCCGAAAAATTGGGCAAACTTTGAAAGTGTCCCCAAGTGCAGTTGCAAAAACCATCAAGCGCTACAAAGAAACTGTCTCACATGAGGACCGCCCCAGGAAAGGAAGACCAAGAGTCACCTCTGCTTCTGAGGATAAGTTTATCCGAGTCACCAGCCTCAGAAATCACAGGTTAACAGCAGCTCAGATTAGAGACCAGGTCAATGCCACACAGAGTTCTAGCAGCAGACACATCTCCAACAACTGTTAAGAGGAGACTTTGTGCAGCAGGCCTTCATGGTAAAATAGCTGCTAGGAAACCACTGCTAAGAACAGGCAACAAGCAGAAGAGACTTGTTTGGGCTAAAGAACATAAGGAATGGACATTAGATCAGTGGAAATCTGTGCTTTGGTCTGATGAGTACAAATTTGAGATCCTTGCTTCCAACCACCGTGTCTTTGTGCGACGCAGAAAAGGTGAACGGATGGACTCTACATGCCTGGTTCCCACCGTGAAGCATGGAGGAGGAGGTGTGATGGTGTGGGGGTGCTTTGCTGGTGACACTGTTGGGGATTTATTCAAAATTGAAGGCATACTGAACCAGCATGGCTACCACAGCATCTTGCAGCGGCATGCTATTCCATCCGGTTTGCGTTTAGTTGGACCATCATTTACTTTTCAACAAGACAATGACCCCAAACACACCTCCAGGCTGTGTAAGGGCTATTTGACCAAGAAAGAGAGTGATGGGGTGCTAAGCCAGATGACCTGGCCTCCACAGTCACCAGGCCTGAACCCAATCGAGATGGTTTGGGGTGAGCTGGACCGCAGAGTGAAGGTAAAAGGGCCAACAAGTGCTAAGCATCTCTGGGAACTCCTTCAAGATTGTTGGAAGACCATTTCCGGTGACTACCTCTTGAAGCTCATCAAGAGAATGCCAAGTGTGCGCAAAGCAGTTATCAATGCAAAAGGTGGCTACTTTGAAGAACCTAGAATATAAGACATATTTTCAGTTGTTTCACACTTTTTTGTTAAGTATATAATTCCACATGTGTTAATTCATAGTTTTGATGCCTTCAGTGTGAATGTACAATTTTCATAGTCATGAAAATACAGAAAAATCTTTAAATGAGAAGGCGTGTCCAAACTTTTGGTCTGTACTGTATGTGTATGTATCTGTGCGTGTCTGCGTATTGTGTGGGTATATCTGTGTACCATGTTCATGTGTGTATGTGTATGCATGCCTGTGTACTGTGTGCGTGTCAGCGTATTGTGTGTGCGTGTCTGCGTATTGTGTGTCTGTGTATTGTGCGTGTGTGCATGTCCGCTTATTGTGTGTGTGCGTGTCTGCGTATTGTGTGTGCGTGTCTGTGTATTGTGTGTGCGTGTCTGCGTATTGTGTCTGCGTATTGTGTGCGTATTCATAGAATCATAGAATCATAGAATGGTAGAGTTGGAAGGGACCTCCTGGGTCATCTGGTCCAACCCCCTGCTCAAAGCAGGATTCACTAAATCATCTCAGACAGATGTCTGTCCAGCCTCTGTTTGAAGACGTCCATTGAAGGGGAACTCACCACCTCTCGTGGCAGCCTGTTCCACTCATTAATCACCCTAACTGTCAAAAAGTTTTTTCTAATATCTAATCTGTGTCTCCTCCCATTTAGTTTCATCCCATTGCTTCTAGTCTTTCCTTGTGCAAATGAGAATAAAGATGATCCTTCTACAATGTGACAGCCCTTGACATATTTGTAGACAGCTATTAAGTCTCCTCTCAGTCTTCTTTTTTGCAAGCTAAACATTCCCAAATCCTGCAACCGTTCCTCATAGGACATGGTTTGCAGACCAGTCACCATTCTGGTCGCTCTTCTCTGAACTTGCTCCAGTTTGTCTATGTCTTTTTTAAAATGTGGTGCCCAAAACTGTACACAGTATTCCAGATGAGGTCTGACCAAAGAGGAGTAAAGACCGATAATGACTTCACGTGATCTAGACTGTATGCTTCTGTTAATACATCCCAGAATTGTATTTGCCTTTTTTGCTGCTGCATCACACTGTTGACTCATGTTCAGTCTATGATCTATTAGTATACCTAAGTCTTTTTCACATGTACTGTTGCTTAGCTCTATTCCTCCCATTCTGTATATGCTTTTTTCATTTTTATTGCCCAGATGTAGTACTTTGCATTTTTCCCTGTTAAAAACCATTCTGTTGGTTGCTGCCCACTGCTCCAGTTTATTTAGGTCTTTTTGAATCCTCTCTCTCTCTTCTCTAGTATTAGCTATCCCTCCTAGCTTTGTGTCATCAGCAAATTTAATCAGTTTACCCTCAATTCCTTCATCTAAATCATTGATAAAGATGTTGAACAATACAGGTCCCAGGACGGAGCCCTGTGGTACCCCACTTGAGACATTCATCCAGCTGGATGTGAAGCCATTTACAACCACCCTTTGAGTCCGATCACTAAGCCAGTTATGAATCCACCTAACAGTTGCCTGGTCCATTGCATACTTGGTCATTTTTTCAATAAGGATGGTGTGAGATACTTTGTCAAATGCTTTGCTGAAGTCAAGATATACTATATCTACAGCATTTCCCTGATCCACCCAGTCAGTGATTCTGTCATAGAAGGAAATTAAGTTAGTCTGACATGACTTGTTAGTTACAAACCCATGCTGACTCTGGTTAATCACTTCATTCTTATCCATGTACTTACATACATGTTGTTTAATAATTTGTTCAAAGATCTTTCCTGGTATAGAAGTCAGACTCACCGGCCTATAGTTCCCTGGGTCCACCTTCTTCCCCTTTTTGAAGATAGGAACAACATTTGCTCTTCTCCAGTCTTCTGGGACTTCTCCTGTTCTCCAAGAATTTTCAAAGATTATGGAGAGTGGTTCTAAAATTTCTTCTATGATCTCCTTCAGTACTCTGGGGTGTAATTCATCTGGACCTGGAGACTTGAACTCATTTATGTTAGCTAAATATTCCCTCACAATCTTTCTGTTTACAGATAACTTGGATTCCTCTATTCCTCTAAAAGGACAGTGAAGATCAGTTGATGTTACATTTTCTTTCTGAGAGAAAACAGATGCAAAATAGGAATTAAAAAGTTCGGCCTTCTCAACATCCTCTCTTACCATTTCTCCATTTTCATCCTGTAAAAATCCTATAGCATCTTTGACTTTTCTTTTACTTTTGACATACCCCCAAAATCCTTTTTTATTGCTTTTGACATCTCTTGCAAGCCTTAATTCATTGTCAGCTTTAGCTAACCTGATACGTGCCCTGCAGGATCTGCAGACTGCATTATAATCTTCTTTAGATATGCCTCCCTCTTTCCATTTAATAAACATTTCTTTCTTTCTTTTTAGCATGTGTTTAAGTTCTGTGTTCATCCATCCTGGTTTCCTTAAATGCTTCCCATTCTTCCTACTTTTCGGGATTGTTAACGATTGTGCTTTGAGAATCTCATTTTTAAAAATTTCCCATCCTTCCTGGACATTTTTGTCCTTAAGGACATCCAGCCATTGGATCCCTCCTATTCTCTTTCTGAGTCTCTTAAAATCTGCCTTTCTAAAATCTAACCTTGAAGTTTGAGTCTTCACATGTCTTCCTCCTCTAGTTATCCAAAATTCTATAATAGCATGATCGCTGCCTCCTAGCGTCCCAGCCACCTTTACCTCCTCAACCATTTCCTCCCTGTTTATAAGGATTAGATCCAAAGTAGCAGATCCCCTTGTTTTCTCCCCTACCTTTTGGAAGATAAAGTTGTCAGCAAGAGAGGATAAGAATTTGCTTGACCTGTTAGTTTTACTTGAGAGAGATTCCCAACAAATGTCTGGATAGTTGAAATCTCCCATGACCACTACGTCATATTTTTTGGAGAACTTGGTCATTTGATACATAAAGAGTTCATCCATATCTTCAGCTTGCCCAGGTGGCCTGTAGTAAATGCCTACAATGGTGTCCTTTCCGTTGTTCTCTCCTTGTATTCTTACCCAAACAGTTTCCACAGAACTCCCAGTCTCTGAAGCTTCAATCTCTGTGCAGATATACGCTTTTCTAACATACAATGCGACACCTCCTCCTCGTTTATCAAGTCTGTTTCTTGCAAATAAGTTGTATCCTTTTAGCCTTTTATTCCAATCATGTGTATCGTCCCACCAAGTTTCAGTGATTCCAATAACATCATATTCCTTTTCCTGCGTTAGTAGTTCCAATTCTCCTTGTTTGTTGCCCATGCTTTGTGCATTTGTATAAAAACATTTTAGTTTGTGATTGGTTTCTCTTCCTCCCATATTTTTATTATTTAAATTGTTTTGTCTTTGTTCTTCCTTTCCACTTCCAGTAGCAGAGATCTCAATAGTATTTGTCAGTTGTATGGCTTTTTCTGGCCTTTTGCTTCCCTTCCCACATTGTTCTAGTTTAAAGCTCTCCTGATGAGTGTAGCAAGGCGACTTCCAAATACATGTATTGTGTGTGCGTGTTTGCGTATTGTGTGAGTATTGTGTGTACGTGTCTGCATATTGTCTGTGTGTTGTGTGAGCGTGTCTGCGTATTGTATGTCCGTGTCTGTGTATTGTGTGTGCGTGTCTGCGTATTGTGTGTGTGCATGTCTGCGTATTGTGTGTGTGCGTGTCTGCGTATTGTGTGTGCGTGTCTGCGTAGTGTGTGTGCGTGTGTGTGCGTGCATGTCTGCGTACTGTGTGTGTGCATGTTTGCATATGTGAAGGATGAGGGGGCAGCCTGGGATCTGTGTTGTATACCTATATTTCTCCGCCATATCTGTGCATCATGAATCGTGGTATGTGCTTAAGGGGCCCACTGAGACTCTTTCGCCCAGGGCCCACAAAAACCTGGAGCCGGCCCTGTGTTTGAGGGTTCCGTGGTCTGCTGCACCACCTGCCTGGGGTCGGCAGATCGCATGGCCCTAATCCGGTTAATTTGTGCACTTTGTGATTTTGGGGTGATCTTTTTCGTGCAAATAGGGCGTAGTCGCAGAGGCGCGGGAGAGGCGGCATATCGTTCGGCCGGTCTCGGCGGTGGGGCACGCACCGGTCTCGCGACCGCCGGGGCGACGGAACGGCCGCAGCGGCCCAAAGAAGCGCCACGGCGAGGGGGAAAAAAAATCCGCAAAAGCGGAGATGCTGCCCTCTGGGGCGTCGCCCCAGGGCCCGGCGTACCGATTTTCGA